>NC_139390.1:101190000-102617500 GCF_054392235.1 Sus scrofa | reverse complement strand
AGACTCTTCTGGAGAGGCAGGGAGCAGCTATTACTTATCCTGGGGTCATAGACACTGACAGCAGCAATATGTAGAAGTTATTTACTGCATGGACACTTCTGCTGGTGGCTGCCATATTGGGATCCTCCCTCTAGCTCATTAGTACCAAGATAACCACCAACACATAGGCACCAGTGATGGGACACCTCAAGCGAAACAGCTAACTAGTTGGGGACACAGGCTGCCCACCAGCAGAAAGGCTGCCTAAAGACTTCCTAAACTCACAGCTTCTTCTAGACATGGCCTTGCCCACCATAGGACCAAGACTCAGTTCTACCCATAAGTGGACAGGTGCCAGCACTGTCTTCCAGGGAGCCTGCACTAGCCTTTAGGTCAGTCTCACCAACCAGGGTGCAGACACAAGAAGCAACAACCACAATCTCAGAGCAGAATAATGCAAGCTTCAGAACACCATGGACTCCATAACCAACTGTGTTATGGAGCCAGCCCCTCTCCCCTGACCCAGTAATCTGACACCAACTCTGGGAACCCCAGGGCCCTATAGCTAGTATGGCATTAACCCCAGGATCTAGCTTCACCCACCAGTGGGTAGTAGCCCAGAGTCTTCTGGACCCTGAGCCAGCACTATCCCTGGGGCTTCCCAGGGTTTGGTAGCAACTCCTTTTGTGATCAGGTCTCATTAATAAGTAGTAAGTAGCATGAGCACAAGGCAGGGCCTGGCAATCAACCAGACTTGGGAACAACCAACCTGACTAGACTGCCCACATAGCCTGCCACAGAAGGACCCATGTAGCCCTCTCAAGAGGAACCCCTAGAGTATTCAGCTTGGGTGACAAGAGGGGAGAGTGCTGCTGAGGTGCATAGGATGCCTTCTACAGAAGGCCACTTCTTTACAGTTGACAAGTGTAACTAACCTACCACATACATAGCAAAATGAGGTGGCTTATATCTAGTCAGTTGTGATGGAACATGATGGAAGATAATGTTAGAAAAAGAATGTGTGAGACAGAGAGAGAGACTGGGTTATTTTGCTGTACAGCAGAAATTGACAGAACATTGTAAATCAACTATAATAGAAAAAGTAAAAATCTTACAAAAAAAAATGAGGTTGCAGAGGAGCATGTTCCAGACAAAGAAACAAGAGGAACTAAGTGAAATGGAGATAGACAATGTACCTGAAAAATAGTTCAGAGGAATGATGGTAAGGATGACCAAAGAACTCAGGAGAAGTTCTTACACAGAGCAAGAAGTTACTAATTTTTATTTAACAATGACTTAGACAATAGAGACAGAGATGAAGACTATGACAGCTGAAATAAAAGATACACCAGAAAGACTCAACAGTAAACTAAATGATACAGAGGAACAGATCAGTGATCTGGAAGACAAAGCAGTGGAAATCACTGCTGCTAAATAGAAAAAAGAAAAAAAAAAAAAAAAAAGGAACAAAAAGAAATGAGGACGGTTTAAGAGACCTCTGGGACATCATCAAATTCACTACAAGAAACTAGTGAATATAGAAAAAAGAAATAGATTCACAGATATAGAAAACAAACCAGTGGGGAAAGGAAAGATGAGAGGGTCAGCATAGGGGAAGGGATCAAGAAGTACAAACTATTTGATATAAAATAAATAAGGGATATATTGGACAACATGAGGAATATAGCCCATATTTTATAATAACTATAAATGATATATAACCTTTAAACACTGAGAATCACTACATTATACATCTGTAACTTATGCAGTATTATACAGAAACTATACTTCAGTAACAACAACAACAACAAACAACTAAAAGGAAAGAAACCTTAATTATAAAAACCATATTGTCTTTACCCTAAACTGCCTAAATTTTAAACCAGGATCTGTCACTTTGTTAGGTATGTGACCTTGAACATGTTCCTTAACCTCCCTTAGACTCAGTTTCTCTAGCTAGAAAATGTTAGGTACCTTTTTTTAACCCCATGCTGTCTTGATTCCTTTTCTCTCCAGTCTTCTTTCTCAGTCTCAGTGGAATTTTCTTATCTCTAAATTTTAACTTGTGTAACTTAGTCCTTAGACAGTTTAATTTATTTAGACTTCCTTTCTATACATTCTCATTCGATGACTTTAAAAATCATATGTATGTTAATGACTCTCAAATTTATAGCTCCTGTTGCAGTCTCTTTTACGAACTCCAAACAACTAACGAGTTGATACCTTGACCTAAATATCTTTTACGTAACTCATATTAACATGGTCTAAAGCAGGAAAAAAAATTAAATGATTTCCAATCCTTTAAAAATCCAAATTATCATCATTTTATACATGGATCATCACAGTACTTGTCTACCTTCTCTTTTCTTCTATTCTGGACCCTTTCCCCAGTCTATTCTTCATACAGCAGTCCAACTGATCTGTTGAACATTTAAGCGTGATCATATTACTTTGCTCAAAGCCCTTCATAGCTTCTCATTTCATTCATCATAAATGTTCAAAGTTCTTTCCAGGCAAGGATCAGTACATTTTTCCTTAAAGGTCCAGAGAACCAATGCTTTAGGCTTTGCAGGCCAAATTGATTCTGCTGCAACTATAGAAAACTACTGTATTTACTCTATATGCAAATAGTATTAAGATTCTAAACTGCCATGTCCAACAGAGATCATTGTATTTTCTGAATATGCATAAAATTTACAAAACATACAATATTAGTTTAATAATCCTTAATATTTTTTGTAGTAGTTCAATAAATATTTGCTGAATAAAAATATAAGTACAACATTCAGACTTTTCCCTTCTTACGAAAAGATTAAAGCAAGGGCATTAAACTAAAGGTTAAATAATCTCTTTGTAAAATGCATCAAATAATTAATAGTGGACTTACTTTAGATTACTGATTCTAATTTCTGCACTTTCAGTGAGTTTCTTTGTTTCTTCTTTCCACCTATTGGCTGCCTTCTGTTGAGTCACTAAGAGATGCCTCAGTTCAACAGTAGAATTTCGGTTACTGTCTTCCATCTCTCTCAACTGAACTTCAAACCCATGTTCCTTTATTGAAAATTCATGTTCCATTGTACTGATCTAGAGAAGAAAATGAACACAGTATTTTTCTTTTCTATTATTCTAGGAGATAAATGATCAATGACATATACAAAAAGAATAATTTATTGTGTTGTCTGTGGCATAGATATGTCTGGATGAGAAATCTATATAAAACAAGTTTACAATCTGTCTCATCACAGATGAAGACTAATCCTGTATTATAATACAAACTTAATGACACCAGAATTATGATGAACTACAAAATTTTCAACATTTTTGGTAGCCCGCTGGATCCTGGGGGCAGAGCCTCCTTGCCTGTTCGCTTGCATCTCTCACAAGCGTCCTATCTTAATAAATCTATTTCTTGCCTATCAAAAAAAATTTTTTTCAATACTTTCCCAATACTTTAAAATGCCAGTAGGAAAAATGTATACTGTCTAATATAAAGCTGCTCTCATCATCTCCTTTTACTTTTTTTTGCCAGAATCTACAGAAAATGTTTATACTCTCAGTAACTGAGAGTTGGGTTTTTATGTAAGTCACTTAAAAATATTTACTGGTTTATTATAAAAGATACAACTCCATATAAAAGAGATACGCAGGAGTTACCATTGTGGCTCAGCAGGTTAAGAACTTGATTAGAATCCATGACAATACCTATTCAATCCCTGGCTTTGCTCAGTGGATTAAGGAACCAGCGTTGCTGTGAGCTTTTGTGTAGGTCACAGATGCAGCTCGGATCCTGTGTTGCCGTGGCTGTGGTGCAGGCCAGAGAGCTGCTGCTCTGACTCAACCCCTAGCCTGGGAACTTCCACATGACACAGGTGTGGCTCTAAAAAGAAAAAAAAAAAAAAAAGAAGAAGAAGAAGAAGACAAGATACACAGAGCAAGGTGTAAGATATAGGGGATGTGCATAGCTACCATGCCCTCTTCAAGTGTGCCATCCCCGGCACCCTGATGAACGCAGCTGATGAAGCTCCTCTTAGGAGTGCCTCAAGTCACTTTTGATTTATATACTAAATTTAAGATTGTCTTTCAAAGGACTCTGTAAAGTCAAAAAAATTATATACAGGAATTCCTTTACCACTTTAATTACAGTACAAATGAACAGTGCATTTTTTTTCAGGAAAAGACCATAATGATTTTCAGATACTCATATGGAAATGTCTTCTAAATAACTTAGAAGTAAAGTTATTTATGTCATTATAGTAAAAATACTGTAATGCAGAATGAACATACAAATAAATGCTCTTTGGATAGTCTAAAAGCTTCCTCAGCTGGGGTTCATGGAGAGAATTAAGCCTAATGCCTTAAAGCACCTCATGTATGCAATGAATTGTCTAATCTTGTATGCATCTAGGATGAAACTATCTATTACCATACTTGAGGCAGTTGAGAAAATGGTTAAGTAGTTAGAACAATTTCTTTGGTGTACTCTCAGACCATCTTTACCTTGCTACACTAAAGAAATATTAAAAAGAATATCTATCTTGTGATATTTTAATGTGCTTTGAAAATGGTCACAGCTGGAATGCCTTTTATTCATTTATTAAATATGGCCACTTTTAAACTCAAGAAAGAATGAATAAGAAATTCAATTTTACCAACTCAAAAAACACCAAGGAAAATCCCATCACAGCAAAATCCATGGCTTACGGGGGAAAACTGCAAACATTCGGTCTTTACTACCCTGCTAAATGCCACATGCTTCCTAAAACTCTTAAATTTGCTTTCCTAAATAATACATAAGTAAAAATTTGACTTTATACATACTGGCACCAGAAAAACCTTGAATTTATTCATTTCGTATTGTATTATTGCTGTGCTAACCTCCTGAGGCTCCATGACTCCCGCTCTATTTCAATGATTTTTTTTGTTTGTTTTTGTTTTTAAAGGGCTGCACCTGCAGCATATGGGAGGTTCCCAGGTTGGGGGTTGAATCAGAGCTGCAGCTGCCAGCCTACACCACAGCCACAGAAACAGAGGAGCTGAGCTGTATCTGTGACCTATATCATAGCTCACGGTAAGGCCGGATCCTTAACCCACTGAGCAGGGCCAGGGATTGAACCCACATCCTCATGGATCCTAGTCGGGTTTGTTCCCACTGAGCCACAGTGGGAACTTCTATTTTAATAATTTTTGAATTATTGAATTCACAAATTTAGAATCGAATATTCTTCCCTGATTCAATCTTCTCTGGATATCTTTCTTTCTCTCACTCTCACAATGTATTAAAAACTGATCACTTGAAAAGATACATGCACCTCAATGTTAACTGCAGCACTATCTACAACAGCCAAGACACAGAAGCAACCTAAATGTCCATCAACAGAGGAATGGATAAAGCAGATGTGGTGTGCATACACACACACACACACACACACACACACAGGAATATTATTCAGCCATAGAAAAAGATGAAATAATGCCACTTGCAGTAACATGGATGGACCTAGAGATTATCATACTGAGTTAAGTAAATCAGAGAAAGACAAATATCATATGATATAACTTATACATGGGCTCAATAAAAAATGATACGAAAGAACTTATTTGTAAAACAGAAACAAACTTACAGATTACAAAACCAACCTATGATTACCATAGGTGAAACTGTTAGGGGGAGGGAAGAATTTGGAGGGTGGGCATAACATATACACACTTCTATATAGATGATTAATGAGAACCTACTGTACAGCACAGGAAAAATCCACTCAATAGTTTATAATAACCTATATGGGAAAAAAGAATGGATACATTTGTACGTATGACATCCACTTTGCATACACCTGAAACAAATACAACATTGTAAGCCAACTATACTCCAATAAAATTAAATTTAAAAAACCCCCGGTCTATGAATCTATATAGCTTTAGAATTCTGCTTGCCTAGTTAACACATTTCCACTTGGAAAATCTATTTGCAGCTTTACAAGCCTTGTTCTAAAGTCCCATGATGGAGTTCCCGTCGTGGCGCAGTGGTTAACGAATCCGACTAGGAACCATGAGGTTGGGGGTTCAGTCCCTGCCCTTGCTCAGTGGGTTGATGATCCGGCATTGCCATGAGCTGTGGTGTAGGCTGCAGACGCGGCTCAGATCCCGCGTTGCTGTGGCTCTGGCGTAGGCCAGTGGCTACAGCTCGGATTAGACCCCTAGCCTGGGAACCTCCATATGCCGAGGGAGCGGCCCAAATAAATAGCAAAAAGCCAAAAAAAAAAAAAAAAAAATAGAGTCCCATGATAATGTGGTCTCTATCTACTTCCACAAGCTTTGGTTATGTCACTATTCCCTTCTTTTTCTTTGTTTCTGCCATAATGCCTTCTCATTCTTTTTTTTTTTTTTTTTCCCCATGTTGTTCCCTTTGCTTTGAATAATCTTTCCCTTCCTGTTTCTCTTAGTTATTTCTATTCAACTTTTAGAACTCAGCTCAATTACAGCTCCTACAGGGAAATTCTCTTACTATGTATCTAGAAAAAGTCAGGTCCCTCTGTTATAAGCTCTCACAGTGTCCTATGGTCTTCCTAAAGAGCATTTATTAATTTGTAAAGATACATTTAATGTTTGCCCACTTCCATGCAAATAATAAGTTTTTAAGGATGGGGACCATGTCTTTTTTTGTTTACTATTACATCTTCAGAACTTGAATTTATAGCAAGGATGTCAAAACACATCTGCAGATTCAATCAAAGATAGCTTTCGGGTATCAAAATTTAGTCTTTAAATAAACCCCAGATCCTTTAGCTGACTGATGCAATTCTCACTGTTAAACTGGACAGGTCTGCAGTTATGTTGGAAGGATAAGGGCCAAAACAACCGGGTCTCCTATAAAAATAAAAGCACTTCCAATGACTCAATTCAGAATGTTGGGTTGGAAAAAGGGATTTATGGTCTCCTTCCCTTCCTCCTTTGTGTCCCTTTTCTGCATAAAACTATTCACTCAAGTAGACAGGATTGCAAATACTACCCATTTCCTAATTTTATATCCTTATGAAGGATACTTAGACCATAAAGACTTGGAGATCCTTTGCAGAAAGAAGGAAGTAGGAAAGGAGAAAGCTGGGGCTGAGAGAGCAGCAATGGCTTTAAGATCAAATGAAAACTTGATATAAATTGTTAAGGCTCTTAGCCAACTGACCTCTCAATATCCAACTATCTTGATCTTTTTAGCTTTCAGTTTATCTATGAAAGATCACACTCTTTTTTCAAGAGAAAGAAAAGTAGCAAAGTGTAGCACTAGATTCCCATGTCATAAAAGGAATCAGCTACAAAGCAGCAATTTATCTGAAGCCCTCCTCCATAAAAGAGAATCACAACTATCCAGTTAAGACATTCTTTTTTTTTTTAAATCTATTTTTTATTGTTATTTCCCCCAACACACTTTTTTTTCCCCCATTGTACAGCATGGGGACCCAGTTACACATACATGTATACATTATTTTTTCTCCCATTGCCATGCTGCATTGTAAGTATCTAGACATAGTTCTCAGTGCTACACAGCAGGTTAGGAAGTTCGGTGCCTCATTTACCAATAATCCTTCTCTTAAGCTAGATGCAGGGTTGGCAAAAGGGGACAATTTTGGTAGAGAAGCTGTCATTTTTTTGTTTTCCAAGAAACATAAGTTACTATCCTGAACTGTTAGAGTGGATCAAACACAGTACCAAATAGGGGGAATTCATTCATTCCCCTCCCTTCCATTATAGAAACCCCAACTGTCAAACAAGTATATTAAATGGAAATACAAAAATTTCAAAAGACAAAGTCTCTGTAATCTATAACTCAGAGATAACTACCTTAACTTCTACATAATTGCTATTTATGTCTTTTAAAATTGAGATTAGTGTATATAGGATTATGAACATATATAAATATATATTTTCTGGAAACCTGGTTTTTAATGATGACTCAATATAGCACTTTATAGATATACCAAAATTTAACTATTTATTTCTAGATAAGTTGTTTTTAATTTGTTACACATAATACTATAATGAACTTTAATTATGGGATGATGTATTTTCTTAAAAATTTTATACATGTGTACCATTTTACATGTGTAGCTACACATTCACTTATACTGATAATTTTGTACTGACTAAACAGGGAGTTTTAAACTTAAAAAAATCTGTTCATCAGCAATTTGTTTTGTTTTTGAATTCTGTTCATGTCTTATACATGTTTTCCTACTGGGTTACAAATATTTTTTATTTTTAAAAGCTCTTCATATGATCTTTGTCTTTTATCATATTTATTAAAACTATTTCCTCTAGTTTCTTTTAAAAAATACTTTTAAAAACTGGTTTTAAATATTTTTAAACCTTAGGAGTTCCCAACCTGGTACAACAGAAACAAATCTGACTAGGAACAATGAGGTTGCAGGTTTGATCCCTGGCCTTGCTCAGTGGGTTAAGGATCTGGTGTTGCTGTGAACTGTGGTGTAGGTTGCAGACGTGGCTCGGATCTGGCTTTGCTGTGGCTGTGGTGTATGCCAGCAGCTACAGCTCTGATTAGACCCTTAGACTGGGAACCTCCATGTGCCATGGAGAGAGAAAATATTTTTAAACCTTATATATAAATATTTTTAAACCTTATAAAAAAAAGAGAGAGAGAGAGAAAATATTTTTAAACCTTATATATAAATCTACCAATATATTTGTTCATTTGTAAGTTATTTCATTTTTTTGTTTTACTGAGGAAGTTATTTCCATCTATCAGTTAAATATTCACCTCATTTCTTATTAATTCATATGAAATTTAGAATATGGAATTTATTTTTTGTCTTTTGTCTCTTTAGGGCTGCACCTGAGGCATTTGGAGATTCCCAGGCTAGGTGTCTAATTGGAGCTGTTGCTGCCAGCCTATACCAGAGCCACAGCAACGCCAGATCTGACCCTTGTCTGTGACCTACACCACAGCTCACAGCAATGCTGGATCATTACCCACTGATAGAGGCCAGGGACTGAATCAGCAACCTCATGGTTCCTAGTCGGATTTGTTTCTGCTGCACCATAACAGGAACTCCAGAATATGAATTTAAAACATAAGATGAAGATTTAACATTTTTCCAGCAAGTACATTAATTTTTTAAAAATTATGGGTATGTTTTAGCATAGGTGTTCTGAAGCAAACACAAAATAGGAAGTTTTTTTTTTTTTCTTTTTAGGGCCGCAATCATGACATATGGAGGTTCCCAGGCTAGGGGTCTAATCGGAGCTGCAGCTGCTGGCCTACACCACAGCCACAGCAATGCCAGATCTGAGCTGCGTCTGTGACCTATACCACAGCTCACCACAATGCCGGATCCGTAACCCATTGAGCGAGGCCGGGGATAGAACCTGCTACCTCACGGTTACTAGTCGGATTCATTTCCACTGTGCCATGATGCAAACTCCCAAAATAGATTATTACAATGAATCCCTATGTGTTTTTCACCCAGCCTTCACAATCATCAAACTCATAGCCATTCTTGTTTATCTATAATCCACCCACTTTCCAGGGCCAATATTTCTCTCTCTTACAATAAAGTATATAAATCCTAAGGGTACAACTCAATTTTTACACACATATTGATAGACCAGAGTCACCACCCAGATTTAGGGACCCCAGGAGGCTCTCTCAGGTGCCCTTCTAATACTAATCTACCTAAAATGTAACTACTATTCTGCTGCCATCCTTATAGGTAACTATGCCTATTCTTCACTTCACTATGCCTATTCTTCATATTATGATACTAATAAACTATAAGCCTTTTTATATCTGGCTTCTTTGTCCTATGTTATGTCGATGAGACTCATCCACCATTGCTTCTAGACATCATTCATTCCTTTTCACTGCTGCATCTATTCCATTATATGAACATACCACAACTTATTTACATTATTTCATGTTGATGGACAACTGAGTTATTTTCAGTGTTTTGATATAATTAAATCTTTCATGAATATTCTTCTATACATGTTTTGATAAGCACTTACAGCCACTGGTTATTAAGTAGTACTGTTATTTGGCATAGCATGTGTATATGAATGTATGTATAACTTTAAAAGATACGGCTAAATGGTGGTTGTACCAATTTATATTCACCAAAATAACTTAAGAAAGTATCAGTTGTTTTACATCTTTGTCACCATTTGATATTGTCTGTTTTAAAAATTTTAGCTATTCTGGTAGATATGTGGTAGTATCTCATTGTAACTGTAATCTTTTTTCCCTGATAAATAATGAAGTTGAAACTTTTTTCATATATTTTCTTTTATAATGTGTGAATGTAAATCTTTTGCCCATTTTTGGAAATGGAGTGTCTCTTTTTTCCTTATTGTTAACTGTTTTTTTTCTTTATTAATTAGTAAGAGTTTTTATATTCTAGATATGAGTCTTTTTTTTTTTTTTTTGGTTGTATATATGAGAACTACTTCCTCTAACTTTTCACTCTCTTAATGGTGTCTCTTCTGATGACTGAAAAATCTTTTAATGAAATCCAATTCATCTATCTTTTCATTATGATTAGTGCTCTTTTTGTTCTGTTTAAGAAATTCTTCCCTAGCCAAGGTCATGAAGATTTTGTACTTGAAGTCCCATTGTTTTATGTTTTGCATTTAGGTCAATAAGGCAGCTCAAATTAATTTAAATGTATGGTGTGATACAGGGGTCAGAGTTTATTTTTAAAAATATAGACCCAGTTGATCTAACATAATTTATTGTAAAGATAATTCTTTCCCTACTGAACTTGTGTGGTTCCTTTGTTATAAATGAGGTGGTTATGAAAAACGAGTTTGGAAGCTCCCGTTGTGGGGTGGGTTAGGAGCCAACATTGTCTCTATGAGGATGCAAGTTCGATTTTTGGCAGCACTCAGTAGGTTAAGGACGCTTTGGCGTAGTCATGGATGTGGCTCGGATTCACTATTGCCATGGCAGTAGCCATATATTGTGTGGCCACAGCTGCAGCTCCAATTTGACCCCTAGCCTGGGAACTTCCATATGCTGCAATACAGCCATAAAAAGAGAAAAACAAAAATGACTTTGTTTCTAGACTTTGTTTTGTTCTATTAATCAGGTTGATTTTTATTATTCTTATGTTGATTACACACTGTCCTAAGTCCTATACTTTTATATCAAGTCTTGAGATCTTGTAGTTGTGATCCTTCTTCCCCTTTGTTTTTCAAAGATTCCCCATGGCCTAAAGCATAAAGTACAAACTTTATATGATAAGTAAGGGTCTCTTTTTCAGAGTTTGAGCTTTTATAAATAACCACAATGTTTGATACTTACAATAGGAAGCATTCCATAAATATATATGAATTACGCTGGAATGTGATTTCTTGTGAGTCCTTGCAGTAACAAAAAACAAAGTGAAACACTAATGCTACCACCCCACATTCTTGCTATGAAGCTGGAAGATACAGATCTTTATCATAAAAAGGTAATACCACTTTTTACAAAAAGTCACATAGAATGGGGAAAGGCAAACAATATGTTGATGTTGATACCTGAGATTCTTAAAACTTCCTCAAACAAGTTATCATGTTCTTATTGCCAAGCCATGTAAGCATTAGAGCAGAAGGGGGACAAGGAGAGAGGAAATAAAATGGATTTTTTTTTCTAGAGGAGATTTTTATTCCTTGCTTTCTTCCTGGCATGGAATTTTTAGACTACCTATGAGTGGTTTTCAGGGCATACTGATGTACCATCCTCTATACAGCTAGTTTTAAGAGTTCTATTTTTGAGAGGCTATTATAGAGGAAAAGAGAGGATAGCAGTCTGTAAAGTTATCTAATCTATAGTTTTGCTAGCACTGCTTAAATTGCTTTGGCAGAAATACCAGTGTATTTCATGGTTGAAAAAGAATTTTTTTGTGTGTGTGGATAGCAATCATTTTCAAGTATGCCTGCCAAGTTCTACAACACAGAAAAGACTGGTTAATGCTCTCCTTTATGATTTAGTGCTATCTGATGAGAAGGCAAAAAAAAAAAAAAAAAGGGCTTTAAAAATGTTTTACTAGGTCTCTCTAAATATTCTCAGTATTTTGATTTTCACAAGTATATATTTAATCCTAACTAGTCTTGAAAATACCTTTAATTTGGCTTGTTTTTGAGCCTCAAGAGCAATCTTTCTTAACTCTTCAACCTGTTTCTGTAATTGTTCATTTTCCTGCTGAAGTCTCAGCCTTTCTTCACTGACAAATCCACAGTTCTCTCTCTCTGACTCCAACACCTTTTGAAGTTTCTGAATCATTTCTTGGCACCGTGATAGCTCTTCCGAGGAACTGATTACAAAAACAAAACAAAAGTAGCCTTTAAACTTAATGATCTGTAGTAGAAATCAGAAGTCTGTATATATTTCATACTAAAGACCTGTTTTCTTTGTTCTGAGCCATTTCTTTTCACTGTAGATTTAAATTACGTGGCTTCACAATGTTATGTCACACTAGGCATATATGTTCAATTTAGCAATCTTACTTAACTAAGAAAATATAGATTGAACCATTATCACTCACCTAGAAAATCAATAGGAAACCTCTTTCGAATTTTTACTAACACCGAGAATCACTGTTTTATTTGACTTTTAACATTTTGATAATAATGTGTCTCAGTGAAGCGCTTGATGTTTAGCCTACCTGAAGTTTTTCAGCATCATGGATCTCCATTTGTTTGGGGTTGGTTACTAGAGCTTTATTAAATAGTTTCCTTTGGTGGAGTCATGTTTACTAGATTCTTTACTAGTCAAGTCTGGAGTTGGCAGGTCTGTTTTGGGGGCATCCACGGGCATGATTTCTTCTTTGTCCCTTGGGTGAATCCCTGGCCATGTAAGACTGCCTTAAACTGTGGTAGAACAGGTCTGGATCCATGTCTTGTGGCTTTTGCCACAAAGGCTGCCTCAAATACTTGTTTCTGTGGAGGGACATAGTCTGAGGACCTCCTGCTATATTGCCAATTATCATTCCTCTTTATTTTTAAAATATCTATTAAACATATTCTATGACAGAGATCAAGATTTCATGCAACTTAAATAAGTTTTACTATACTAAGTAACACTGCCAGAAATGGGAAATTTAAAATAAAACGGTAGAGTACTGTACCTTTTCTTCCTGAAAAAGTCATTTCTTCCTCTAAAATAATCTTGAAAAAACTCTATTTGATGCTAAAAAGTCTTGCTTTCAACATGATATAATAATGAGCCCCATAAAAGATAAAAATGTCAAAATTATATGAGTTTGAAAATCCAAAAGAATAACTTACTTTATTTCAAGTTGTTTGAGTTTATTTTCTGCTGTTCTAAGTCTTAGCTGAAGATCATCTTTTGAACGGTCTGCAACCAGACACCTTTGGTGCATTTCTTCCAGTTTTCTGTAATCACTTTCATTTATTCTGCCTTCATGGTAAATCTGCAGAAGAGGCTTTTATGTCTATTACCTTGCAGAAGGAAACTGTCTTAAAAATTATACAGTTTAGAAACTGAAATAAATGATGACAAATAAAAACCAATGATCATGTGTTCATCTATTCCCACTATAACATTAAAATATATCAATAATTAATTTTGGTTGTTTCACATTTACAAAATAAATGCTGAAAATTGACAAAATAATTGCTTATTTTTGAAATTATTCATATTCACTGTAAACTAAATAGTTTTAACATTTTATAAAGAAATGTAAACTAGCTGAAGATAAAAAAAAAAAAAAAAAAACAACAACAACAAAAAACCCTCCAAATTCACCACCTGGAGCCAACTGCTTTATTTGATGAACACCTTTAAGACAAGTCTGTACTGAAATATTCAAAAGTACAGATACATGCTGTACTGTATAAATAGAACTACCCAAAAGTGACAAAGTGACTGCAGAATCCCACTCTAGATTAACCAGACAGTGAGCTGAGCAAAATGGGGGTTTTTCCTCTCCTAGCTCTGCTTCCTATGAGACAGGGCTTCCTCCTACAACATAAAGGCTGTACCATCCCATGAACTGCAAGGTGACCAGGTGGTAGGCAGCTCATATTTTCAGACAAAGTCTACAACACACAGGTACCCTCAAAATCGAGATTGCCTGGCCAAGTAACCTGTGTCTTCTCCCACTGATGAGGCTGTCACTCTTGCTCTACAAAGAGTGTCAGCATATCTATGCCCTATGACTGAAATACAGACCTTTACTGCAGTACCAGCAGTACTTTGACTTACCTTTACCGGTTGCCTTTAGTCTTGTAGGTTTTACATTTCCCAAACAAAACCTATTCCTTAACCTATGCCATGTGATATCAAAAAATTCATCCCCAACCCTGATGTACAGCAGGTGCCAATCTAAATGGGATCTATTCCTATTCCATAACAGAGGACAACTCGGAAGGGATCAACC
Source organism: Sus scrofa (assembly GCF_054392235.1). Lineage (NCBI taxonomy): Eukaryota > Metazoa > Chordata > Mammalia > Artiodactyla > Suidae > Sus > Sus scrofa. The sequence goes on along the minus strand of NC_139390.1, from coordinate 102,603,128 downwards.
TTGCAGGAGAGGGGTGACCATGAAGGACCTACCTTGAACATAACATACATATGTATTTCCCTCCTCCATGAATGGGATTACATACTATATTCTGCCTTGTAAATTACTCTTTTACTATATGATGTCATAATCTTTTTATGTCAATAATGTAGATATATGTCACATTTTTTGAACTACATAGCTCTGATTCCACATTTTCTTTTTTTTTTTTTTTTTTGGCTGCCCCATGACAAGTCCCTGGGTCAGGAATGAGATCAAGCTGCAGTTGTGCACAACTGTGGCAACATCAGATCCTTTAACCCACTGTACTGGGCCAGGGTTGAACCTGTGTCCTGGTGCTGCAGAGATGCCACAGATCCCATTACACCACAGTAGGAAACTCCTATGTTTGCTTTTTTTTTTTTTAAACCACTGGGCAAGTTACTTAACCTCTCTATGAAAGTTCTTAATACAATGCCTAAAGCACAGTATGTGCCAAATCAAATTTAGCCTTATTTTCACTGCAAGGTATTTTAAATGAATGGGATATTTACTGCTAATAAAAAGTTATCTAAATAAGAAAATTTATATTCTTTTCCTAAATGTCACTGGGGTAGGAGTTCCCATCATGGTGCAGCAAAAACGAATTCGACCAGGAACTGTGAGGTTGCTGGTTAGATCCCCCACCTTGCTCTGTGGGTTAAGTATCTGGTGTTGCCATAAGCTGTGGTGTAGGTCGCAGACATGGCTCGAATCTGATGTTGCTGTGGCTCTGATGTAGACTAGCAGCAATAGCTCTGATTAGGCCCCTAGTCTGGGGACCTCCATATGCCATGAGTGCAGCCCTCAAAAGACAAAAGACAAACAAACAAACAAAAAATCACTGGGGTAAATATTTTTTTCCAGCTACAAATAAAAATCTGTACTTTGAAAAGGTAGAAATCATAGCAATATTGTAATTTTGGGATTATATATACTTGCTATATTTATAGATGGTCCAAGAAAAGTTGGCAGGAAATTTAAAAAGAGAAGAAAGACAATAAAAAAATATGGGAATGAGGTCTAAACAAATATGTTTACTTTGTAAAACTTAAACCTTTAGGTAAAAAGTTTAAATAATGTGTCCACCCTTGTAAAGAAATGTATTTAGGCAATACCATCTAAATGAAGATTCTGAAAATATTCCAAGCAAATAAAAGCACTCACCAGGAGAATACTTATAATATAAGGGTTGCTAGTAGATAGTATGATGAAAGCAGATAGTAATGTTGAATATTTGCAGTTGGGTTTAGGTATTTTTTCCTTTTCTTTTTTACCTTTTCTAGCTCTTCTTCCACTGCTCTTTTCTCTCTAATGGCTCGTTCAATTTGGCCTTGTTTTTCAGCACACTCCTATAAATTCGAATCATATTTTAAATAAATATATTTGTAAAACCTTAAAAAAAAAAAAAAAGAGGGAAAGGAGTTCCCATCGTGGCTCAGCAGTATTGAACTCGACTAATATCCTTGAGGATGCAGGTTCGATCCCTGGCCTCGCTCAGGGTGTTAAGGATCTGGCCTTGCTGTGAGCTGTGGTGTAGGTCACAGACGTGGCTCAGATCCCAAGCTGCTGTGGCTGTGGTGTAGGTGGACAGCTGCAGCTCCGATTCAACCCCTAGCCTGGGAACTTCCAGATGCTGCAGGTGTGGGCCTAAAAAAAAAAAAAAAAAAGGAATAATGAAAAAGTAAAATGACTTGTTCATAACAGAAATACCACACTCACCCTCTCTGTACAGCCAGACCATAGTGATTAAAAAAATATATAAAAACAACTCAATCTTCAAAGAGCTACCTATCTCAGGATTTCAGAAATCACCTTAAGTACAGAATGCCAAGGAATTCTAAGTAAACATACCAGGTAGTTAATAGAGGTTGAGGAATTCCAAGGAGAAAAAAATAAATGAGCTCCTTTCTCGTATTACAGTTTTCCTTTCCATATACTTGTATCATATATTTAAAAAGGAAGCATAGAACTAGACAGTGGTACCACACCATAGACAACCTAGAGCCTGAAAGGTACATGGGTATATGAATTCTAAAATGGTTAATTTTCTTTTGCAAAGCTTATCAACAGCCAATGGAAATAATAAAAATGTTTTATTAATGTGAACATAAAATATTTCTGGCTCAAAAGTTTTTAATCAATAAAATCAGGCAAGCTTATCAATTATACAACAAAATTTAAAATTTTGCAAATGAAACTAAAGCTAAGATCATTATAATGACTTGTTCTTCATAATTATTTGCTTCTATTTTTAAAATGGGTGTGGTTATTTGTAACTAATTGTAAATGATGCTTTGGATAAACCTGCTTTGTTGACAATACACTGCTAATTAATATTCAGTTATCTTTATTATAACTGAAGTAGTGCATATCAATATGTCTTTAAGGTTTAAAATAAGCTTCTAAATTGACTCCAAATTAATACACTCTTATTATAATGAAGATCTTTAACCCTATGCTGTAAATCAGATGATTAAATTTATCTTTTATTAACACAACTGTTAGCATATAAGAAATAAAACTTTAATGTTTCATGTATGTTCATGTAATAAGTTGCTAGCCCATGAAAAGGTAGTTTTATGGTGTGAAATTTGAGATTTCTCCTATGTTCATCATAACTCATCTCATGTAAATTTTTTTTTTTTTTTTGCTTTTTAGGCTGCACCTGCAGCATATGGAAGTTCCCCGGCTAGGGGTCAAATTGGAGCTACAGCTGCCAGTCTATGCCACAGTCACAGCAACGGGGTATCCGAGCTGCATATGCAACCTACACCACAAATCATGGCAATGCCAGATCGATGACCCACTGAATAAGGCCAGGGATCAAACCCGCATCCTCATGGATACTAGTTGGATTCGTTTCTGCTGTGCCATGACAGGAACTCCCTTTCATGTAATTTTTTAAATAGACTATTTGTTAGAGCAGTTTAGGTTCACAGCAAAATTGAAGGGAAGTTACAGATTTCCCCAATACTTCCTGCCTCGGTACATGCATAGCTTCCTGTTATTATCAACAGGCTGCAATACAGTGGTACATTTGTTAAGACTGATGTACCTCCACCACACGATATTAACATCTGGAGTCCACAGTATACATTACAGTTCACTCTTGGTATTGTACATTCTATGGGTTTGGACAAACTGATAATGACATACCCACCATTACAGTATCATATACAACAGTTTCATGGTCCTAAAAATCCTCTATGCTTTGCCTACACTTATTCATCTTCCTCTCCTCCTTAATCCCTAGTAACCACTGATCTTTTTCACTGTCTCCATAGTTAGCTTTTTTCAGAATGTCATAGTTGGAATCATATAGTATGTAACCTTTTCAAACTAGCTTCTTTCACTTAGTAATAGGCATTTAAGATTCCTCCATGTCTTTACATGGTGAGACAGCTCTTTTCTTTCAAGTGCTGAATAACATTCCATTGCTTGGATGTACCAAAGTTTAGTTACCTCTCATCAACTAAAGGACATCTTGGCTGATTCCAAGTTTTGGCAATTATAAAAAAACAAAGGCTGTGATAAACATCCATGTGCAGATTTCTGTGTGAACGTAAGTTTTCAACTCTTTTGGCTAAATAGAGAAGAATGCAATTATTGGATCCTATAGTAAGAATATATCTAGTTTTGTAAGAAAACACCCAACTGCCTTCAAAAATGGCTGTGCCACTTTGTATTCCCACCAGCAATGAATGAGAGTTCCTTTTGCTCTCTGTCAGTGTTTGCTGGTATCAATGCTTTGGATTTTGGCCAATCTAATAGGTATGTGTAGCACTTATTTGGTATAATGAATGGTGTCTCATTGTTTCAATTTGCATTTTCCCATATGATTTAGAGTGTTTTTTCGTATGTGTATTCACTATCTGTAAATCTTCTTTGGTAAGGTGTTTGTTAAGGTCTTTGGCTCATTTTCTAATCAAGTTCTCTGTTTTCTTACTGTTATGTTTTAAGAGTACTTCATGTATTTTGGATAACAGTCCTTTATTAGGTAAGTTTTTGTAAATATTCTCCCTCAATCTATGGTTTGAATTTTCATTTTTTGATACTGTCTTTTACAGAGCAGAAAATTTTAATTTTAATGAAGTCCAGAGTTCCCCTTGTGGCGCAATGGAAATGAATCCCACTAGGAACCATGAGGTTGAGGGTTTGAACCCTGGCCTCACTCAGTGGGTTAAGGATATGGTGTTGCCGTGAGCTGTGGTGTAGGTCAGAGATGTGGCTCAGATCCTGTGTTGCTGTGGCTGTGGCAATAGGCTGGCAGCTACAGCTCTGATTAGACCTCTAGCCTGGGAACCTCCATATGCTGTGGGTGTGGCCCTAAAAACCAAAAAAAAAAAAAAAAAACCCTTAATGAAGTCCAACTTACCAGTTATTTCATTCATGGATCATCTTTTTGATGCTATAACTAAAAACTCATTGCCAAACCTAAGATTATCTAGATTTTCTCTTATGTTATCTTCTAGGAGTTTTAGTTTTATATTTTACATGTAAGTCTGTGACCAATTTTGAATTAATTTCTGTGTAAGGTCTGAATTTAGATTCATTTATTTTACATGTGAATGTCTAATTGTTCTAACATCATTTGTTTTAAAGACTACCTTTGCTCCATTGTACTGCCTTTCCTCCTTTATCAAAGATAAGCTGACTGTATTTATGTGGGTCTATGTCTGGGCTCTATATTCTGTTCCATTGATCTATTTGTCTATTCTTTCCCCAATATCACCCTCTCTTGATTACTGTAGGTTTAGAATTGGTATTGAAGTCTGGTACAGCGTCAGTCCTGAACTTTGTTCTTCTTTTTCACTGTAGCATTGGCTATTCTGGGTATGGCACCTCCCCATGCAAACTTTCAATTCAGTTCTTTAATATCCATAAAATAACCTCCTAGAATTACAGTTGGAATTGCACTAAATTTACAGATCAACTTGGAAAGAAATGACATTTTGAAAATATTGAGTCTTCTTATCCATGAACATGGACCATCTTCATTTATTTAGTTCTTTGCTATCTTTCATGAGAGTTTTATAGTTTTCACACAAAATCACAAAACAGATCTTGTATATTTGATTAGATTTACACCTGTTTAATTTTGGGGGTGCTAATATAAATGACATTGTGTTTTTGTTTCAAATTCCATTTGTTCATTGCTGCTATTTAGGAAAGCAAATGACTTTTGTATATTATCCTAGTATTCTACAACACTGTTATAATCACTTCTTTGTTCCAGTCTTTTTTTCTTTTTTAAATTCTTTTGGATTTTCTACATAGACAATCATATTATCTGCAAACAAATTCTTCTTTCCCAGTGTATATACCTTTTATTTCCTTTACTTGGAGGGGAGGGGTCAAATGGCATTAGCTAGTACTTTCAGTGTGATGCTGAAAGAAGTGTTAAGAGGACACATCCTTGCTTTATTCCTGATCTCAGAGGGAAAGCTTTCAGTTCTGCAGTTGTAGGTTTTTTGTAGATATTCTTTATAAAATTAAGGAAGTTTCCTTTTGTTTCTAGTTTACATGAGAGGTTTTTTTTTTTTTATCATGAATGGGGGTTGGATTTGTCAAATGCTTTTTCTGCATCTATTTATATAATTACTGAATTATATAAATACCAATTTTTCCTTTTATTTTTTTCTTTGTAGGGCCACACCTGTGGAATATGGAAGTTCCCTGGCTACTTCCAGCCCTGGGTTGAATCAGAGCTGCAGCTGCCTGCTTACGCCACATTTACAGTAATGTGGGATCTGAGCTGCATCTGCAACCTATGTCGCAGCTTGTGGCAATGCAGGATCCTTAATCCACTGGGAGAGGCCAGGGATGGAATCCGCATCCTCACGAGTACTAGTCGGGTTTTCAACCCGCTGAACCACAATGAGAACTCCACTATATGATTTTTAATATAGATATTAATAACAGGATTGGATCATACTTCTGGGTCTGGTGAGTAGTATACAAAGAAAGATAAAAATGTGTTATGCACCTCTCTTGATCCAGTCCACAGTTTAACTGCCACATGATGATGGCTGAATATTTACTTAACCTGAGATAACAAAGTAAAAATGAGACAAAAAAGTTGAAAACTCTTTGGAGAAATACAAGAATTCTTTTAGAAATGGACTAAAGCAAACATTTAAAATTACTGTTAAAAGGCTTTTACGGATATTTGCTATTAATCACTACCAACATTCCTACTTTTGGGGCAAGAAATGACCAAATGATACTAGACATTTTCTCAAGTACTCATGAAATGTTTCCAAAATCATACTCCCATGTCTTATCATAAAAAAGTCTTAATGAATATTAAGAATATCACATAGACTATGATCTGTGGCCTCTAATTAATCAGATTAGAAATGAATAATAAAAAGACATTTAAACATCTTTGTATTGGGAAATGCAAAATTTTTAGATTTCTAAAAAATTCATGGATCAAAAAAGATCATAATGAAAGTTTCATTCACTTGTATAAATTTAGGCATTTATAACCAATCTTCTTCCTCATTTGCTATAGATTAATAGAAATCTCTGCTACTTGGCAGAAGTAAAATGTTAAGAGAAATAACATCAGTGTATATTGCCCGCCAAAGGGAGATATGTGGCTTCAGATACACTGGCTCTGGTCTTTCCTTAAACCTAACAAAAAAATCCACACATTAACCTAAAATATAAGTTTTTCTCCTCCCTACAAACATGACTTAGTTTTGGGTTAGCTAATGTATGCTTAACTTCCCTCCCTGACTTCATCTTTATAGCACAGGTGGTAAAATTGGTACCGAAGAATATAAATCAATAGTCTACATAGGTTATTATACCTCAAACTGTAGTCTGAGAGAAAAATCTGCTTTTTAAAGTAGTTGAATATGGGAGTTCCTGTCGTGGCTCAGTGATTAACGAATCCGACTAGGAACCATGAGGTTGCGGGTTCGATTCCTGGCCTTGCTCAGTGGGTTAGGGATCCGGCGTTGCTGTGAGCTGTGGTATAAGTCGCAGATGTGCCTTGGATCCCAAGTTGCTGTGGTTGTGGCATAGGCCAGCGGCTACAGCTCCGATTAGACCCCTAACCTTCGAAACTCCATATGCTGCAGGAGCGGCCCTAGAAAAGGCAAAAAGTAGTTGAATACGTCTTCTTTCAAATACATCCCTAGATTTTTAATATTTCAAAGAATTAACAGTTTTCTTCACCAAAGACATCATGACATCAGACAATATTTAACATCTTTGGAAAAATCCGGTTAGCTATAAATTAAAACTGTTTTACTATAAATCCTAAGTAGTACCTTCTGTAATCATTTGAAATTACAATTTTTTGACTCTAAAGTGCATTTATATAGCTCTGATGGTTACATGGCTGTGAATTATTTTTAAAATCCCTGTGGGTCTTATCTAGTACACATGCCTAAATAGAAAGACATCATGTTAGTTTACAGTCTATTAAATAATCTTAGGCTGGTGTAGACCCTTCTTCTTCAAAACTGTGAAACTTTTGATAGTTAAATTAGTCCATAAGAGAACAAGCAAAATAGCAAGGAGATAGATGAGGAAGTAAAAATGACAAAGAATTAGGCATGACTAATCAGCCATACTATATTCCGTTAATTTTACTTAACGTTTCTGCCACTGTTTCTTGTTCTATTACTCTTAGAGGCTATAGAGAAGACTAAGGTCCCATCATGCACATTACAGAGTTTGCAGAAATGTGGAAAAGATGTGATCATTCTTTCAGAAGTGTTTAAATATCAATCTGCCAATAAATACTTATTGAAAACATACTGTGTAAAATCCTGTATTAAGCAATGTGGAAAATAAAGGAACGCCTAAGACCCTTCTACTTTGAAGTGCTTTCAATCGAACTCAAAAAATTTTCATGAAGAAAGAGAGCGGGAGGAGTTCCCATTGTGGCACAGTGGAAACAAATCCGACTAGGAGCCACAAGATTGCAGGTTCTATCCCTGGCCTCGATCAGTGGGTTAAGGATCCGGCATTGCCGTGAGCTTTGGTGTAGACAGCAGTCTTGGCTTGGATCTGGCTTTGCTGTGGCTATGCTATAGGCTGGCAGCTGTAGGTCTGATTCGACCCCTAGCCTGGGAACCTCCATATACTGCAGGTGTGGCCTAAAAAGCAAAAAAAGAAAGAAAGAAAGAAAGAGAGAAGGAGAGAGAGGGAGGGAGAAGGAAGACGAGGAAACAGAGAAAGAGAGGTCTAATGTAATGTATAATTATTACAAGACACAATTCATTATTAAATTGTATAAGAAAGATTAAAAGTGAAACAGATTTTGAGAAAAGATAAGCGTGTGTAAAGTTGAAAATATCTTCCCAATCTCTAGAGAGTCTGGTACTTTCATGCTCTGTAAGCAAAGTTATTAGATTCCGTTTTGTTAAATCTTTAGGTTAAATTTATATATTCAATCCCACCTCTAGTCACACAAGTACTCTTCCCTCTCCCCTCTTTGTCCACTCGTTCTTCAGTACTCATTTCTTCTGGGAAGACTGTCTTTTCTCCTTCCCACTGCTATGTATGCTTTCTCTTTCTTTCTCCCTGGTTTCTCAGATGAACCCAACACATGGAAGCAGCTGCAGCTGAATGCTTCAATAGCACCCTGTGCATTCTTTGCCCAAAATAGGGAATCACAGTAAAATGTGACAAATACCATCCATCTTTCCTACTAGACCATAAGTTCCAAGAATGTGGGTAAAATGTTTTAGCCTGATTTTTACTCTTTTCCTAGCATCTAGAATAGTTCTTGGGAGGATAAATATCTTCTGAATAAATGAATACCCAATAATACATGTCTTGGCTTTAAAAATAAGCAATATGCAGAAGAAAATATCAATATAGTCTTCTAACATACCGTTTGAAGGGCTGAAAGTTCTGCTGCTAGTCGAGAAATCTGTATATTATATTGTTTTCTTGTGTTTTCAACCTATAAATTAAGATATTTATGAATTATTTAGGTCTACAATAAAAAAGCTTATTATCCAATAAAAATATTTAATATTGAAAAAAATAAAATTATAACTTTTTTGTAAAAGTCAATAATTTATCATGACAGTAGAAGTAAGTGAACAGGATGATATATCCAAAAGGATAGTGATTATCAAGTTTTTGGTCTTAGGATCCTTTTACACTAGAAAAACACATTTTATAATGGGTTCTCCTTCCATTAAAATTTACCATATTAGAAGTGAAAACTGAGAAAATTTCAAAATATTTACTTATTAATCTCTTTATAAATAATGATAAGCAAAGTCATTACAGGTTAACATAAAAATGCACTTTTTGAAAATATGTATATTTTCCAAAAATTAAAAATAATTTAGAATAGTTATATTATTTTACATTTTTGCAAATTTCCTTAATGTCTCTGAGGCAAGGAAAGTATAAGATGAGAGAGAAACATCATTTATGCAAAAAAAACTAGAGATAATTTGAAAATAAAAACAAAGATTGAAGGTGATGGATCACAAAATAAAAAAAATTAAAAAGGGAGTTCCTCTTGTAGCTCAGCGGTTAGCAAACCAGACTAGGATCCATGAGGATGCAGGTTTGATCCCTGGCCTCGCTCAGTGGGTTAAGGATTTGGCGTTGCCGTGAGCTGTGGTGTAGGTAGCAGATACGGCTTGGATCTGGTGTTGCTGTGGCTGTGGTATAGGCCAACAGCTGTAGCTCTGATTTGACCCCTGGCCTGGAAACCTCCATATGCTGTGAGTACCGCCCTAAAAAAGCAAAAAAATAAATAAAATAATTAAAAAGGTGCATGAATCCATGGTGAGACTAAAAAGGGGGGGGGGGAACTCTCCCTTATCAAAAATAATAGCTAATAAATGTATAGAAAGACTGACAGACTTAGAATATAATCATTTCTAATTACCCTACTTAATATTTAGCATAGGCAAGGATTATCAATGGATGATAAAACTACTGAATCAAAGATTTTGGTGGAAAGATACGTGCATGGTCAACTATCTTCCTCAATTATTTATAAAGTATATAATATAAAGGTCTGATATTATCACCTCAATCATATGGTCAAGCTTAGCAGCATCCAGGTTCAACTTGACATTATAGATTCCTGGTGTGATAAAGTGGAATGTAAGTATGTATATCACTCTGCCAGAAAGACCTGAATCTAATCAAGATGAAACAGTCACACAAACCCAGATGTGGAATATTCTGAAGGACAACTGGCCTGAATTCTATACAGGATTCTTTATCAAATACAAAGGGAAGAGATTACAGACATGGTGGTCAAATGTAACGAGGCATAAACAAGGATTGCTTCCTGAATTAAAAAAAAAAATAACTACAAAGAATATTTTAGGAAATTCAAGTGTGAATTGAAGTAATGTTGCTTTTTTTTTTTTTTTTTTTTTTAAGATGTGGTAATAGTGGTGTGATTGTGTAGCAAAGTTCTTTTTCTGGGGAAACAGAGGCCAAGATGAAATGTCATGTGGCTTGCAGCCTATGTCTGAATATTTGGTAAAAGGGAAGAGTCTGTATGTACATAATGAGAGATGGAATGCGTGCAGCAAGACACTAAGAGTTTTCTGGGTGAGGGGTAAATAAATTCATTGTATAGGTCTTCCCTTTTTATGGATTTGAAAATTTCTAAATGTAATATATATATATATATATATAAAATTAATGATAACAATTTCTCATAGTGACTAAGCATAGAGCTCACTTGCATCCCAGTTCTGTTACTTCCTAGAGATAGAACCCTAAGCAAGTTAATTAACTACTGTTTTGCAGGTTTTTCATCTTTAAAATGGGTTTTTGTGGTTTCTTCTTCCTAAACTTACCTTATACTTTCAAACCTTACCACACCACTTAAAAATTAATTCATATCCATACTAGAGGAAAAGGCAAATAAATATCTTTATATGAAAGCACACAAATTTCTAAGACAGCTTTTATTTTCATAAGGCTTGCAGTTCAAACCAAGAAACAACTCATCACCTTAACACAAAAATTTAAGACTTAGTCTTGATAATGGAATTGCAAACAACAACACAATTCACAAACGGTTTAAGTATCAACATGATGTGACTGAAACAACGCTGTGCTCAGTACAGCAAGGAGAAGGTATGAGTCTAAGTTCTGGCTTTAGTTAGTATATAATTAATTAATTAGTTTATTTATTTATTTTTGGGCTTTTCAGGGCTGTACCCACGGCACATGGAGGTTCCCAGGTTAGGGGTCTAATTGGAGCTGTAGCCCCTGGCCTACACCACAGCCAAGGGAGATCTGAGCCTCGTCTGTGAGCTACACCATGAGTGAGGCCAGGGATCAAATCCACCACCTCATGCTGCCTAGTTAGATTCGTTTCTGCTGCGCCATGACGGGAACTCCATTAGTATGTAATTTAAAGTGAGTCAATAAACTTTTCATGAGTTTCAGCTTCATTAGCAATAAAATAAGGGGTTAAAGCCTATCTGGTACTCCAGTCCTAAGATTCTATAAGATACTGCAAATAACAGTAGGTTTCCTTCTCTTGCTCTTATGCATTCTAAGTTTCTTTCTGACCCTTCTTTTTAACATTATATTTCGGGCATGGTATTCTTCACTATATTCCTAGCCTAAATCTTTTCCTCCCCACTTCCCCTACCCTAGTAATGTATTTCTGCATCACTACCTCAAATGTTAGGGGATATTATCAGGAAATGATTTTTATTTGAAATTTAACACAATTGATGCAATCTGCTGAGAGTTAACTGGCTATGTCCATCAGGCATAAACTCAGGTAGTATCTAGTCTTAAGCTGTAAAACTGTATAAAATTTTGGATTTTAAATATAAATAAAAAACTCTTACTTCCTTCCTGGTTCTTATGGCAGACTCTTGCACAATCCGAGAAAACGATTCTTTCATTTTCTCTATATCTTCTTCTTTCTGCTTCTCCTCAAGTAGAGCCTTCAGAAAATAAGAATTTGATGTTATTATAGATCACATCATTATTAATAGAGTCTAACATAATAAATGGGTAAAAACCTACACTAAGCACTTTCTGGAAAGCAAACATCTTATTTGAAACTTCAGTGACATCACTCAGAGATCTTTGCCTAAGTGATGATATTTTTCCTAACCTCACTCTGTCCTAACTAAAAATTTATTCTTTTCCTTTGATATTTATTTCAGCCAGTGCCATTATTCTTCTAATTTCTACTGGTGGAAATTTAGAATTATTTTTGAACTTCATTTTTCCTTCATTCTCTCTTTAAAATAAGTAATCAAATCTAAAGATTTTATTTCTAGGAAAACCTTTGGGACTTTCCTTCCATTATTTGGTTTTATTCAAATTGTCACCCTTATCTACCTCCATCACTGTAGACACCACTTACTTTGTCTCCATGACATTTCTAGTCAACCAATCATCTTCATCTCACCTAAAAAAAACTCTTATAGGAGAGCTCCCATTGTGGTGCGGGTGGAAATCAGACCGACTAGGAACCAGGAGGTTGCAGGTTCGATCCCTGGCCTTGCTCAGTGGGTTAAGGATCCGGGGTTGCCGTGAGCTGTGGTGTAGGTCAAAGACACGGCTCAGATCTGGTGTTGCTGTTACTGTGGTGTAGGCTGGCAGCTGTAGCTCCAATTTGATCCCTAGCCTGGGAACCTCGATGTGCCATGGGTGTGGCCCTAAAAAAAAAAAAAAAAACAGAAACACTCTTACAATCCTAGTTTCATTGTCTTGTCAACATCCCGTTTCTTTGCTTCCCTGTGGAGCAAAACTGTTGAAGTCTGCACTTGCTCATCTCCAAAACTTTTTCTTTTTCTTTCTTTCTTTTTTTTTTTTTAGGGCTGCATGTGCGGCACATGGAAGTTCCCAGGCTAGTGGTGGAATTGGAGCTGCAGCTGCCAGCCTACACCACAGGCACAGCAACGCAGGATCTGAGCCTTGTCTAGAACCTACACCACACCCTGTGGCAGTGCCTGATACTTAACCGGGGATTGAACCAATCCCCAGAGGCCAGGGATCGAACCCCCATCCTTATGGTTACTTGTTGGGTTCATTACCACTGAGTCACAATGGGAACTTCCTCCAAAACTTTTTCTTACGTTCACTCCAATCAGGCTTTCCCACCCTCCATGATATCTAAACTGATGATCCATGAGTCAATTTTGAGTAATTATCTTATTTGCTCTGTCAGCAGCACTTGAGATAATGGATTATATTCTTTTCCTTGTTTTACTTTCTCTGCTTGGCTTTTAGCATGCCATGGTATCGGTTTTCCTCCTAACTCACTGATTATTCCTTTTTAGTCTGCACTGCTGTTTCTTCCCTTTCTCCTGAACCTCTTTAACAATGAGCTACCCAAGACTTAGTCTTTGGTCTTTCTGTCTATCTACACCCATCCCTTGGTGGTCTAATCCAATCTTATGGTTTTTAAATAACATTTATATGCTGACAATTCTCAGGTTTACATCTCCAGTTCAAATATTTTCCTAGGCCTGTAACTTCTCCAATTTTATGTTTGAGTGAATCGTTTTTTAAAAAAACATCATTACATAAGAAGTGGCTCTGTGTTCTGATCCCACTATCTTCCAATGAATCTGTATGTTTCTCTTTTTAAAAAAATTGTTTAATAAATTTTCTATTGCTTAAATTGGTTAAAGTAGTGATAAGTAGTATCTGTTTTGACCTAACAACCTTGTCAAGGAGAAAGGGACAAGGGAAAAAAGGGAAGCTTCATAAGAAAAGTATCCTAAGACTGTACTCCACGCCTGGTTTTACGACTGAGAGAACCCTTGAGTTCTTGGAACAAGCAACTGAAAGTGAGAACCCTCTGGCACTTAAGCAATGAGTAAGAGGGAATTAATACTGTAGCCATAAACATCCAATGCATGGTCTGTGGACCTGAGACTTGGATGAAAAGACTTAAAGAACGGGTAATGAGTATCACAACTACTTTCTCTGTCCATTGTGCTCCACAGAAATGTTCATTTTTATGACTTGATGTTAAAAATGATTATATGATTAGGCTTCAGAGGAGAGAGATAAACAATTCTTCCCTTCTCTTAATTGTTCTGTTTTACTTAGGTGTTTACAGAAATTCCCAAGCACAGAATGTCTATTTTGTGCCTTTCAAGCATTCTCAAAGTCAGTTCAGATCACAAATGGGAATATTAGCTGAAAGGTATAATGAACACCTTGGCATTCCCACAGCTTGGGTTTGGAAAATTATTTATTTTTATTTTTTAGTAGCTTCTTAATATGCAGCTTTAGCTTATTTTGTTTTTAACAGCTCTCCCCCTACCATGTAAAAAAGAATATACAAATAAAACAAAGTATTTCCTTTGTACTCTCATACTTTTCAATGGAGTATTATGCAAATACTAGGTATTCAATAGATGTTGACTAAGTGAAATAATAATATAATGACCTCTACATAAGGGAGGAAGCAACATTAAACACAAATGTATTCTGTGACTTCTATAACCTATGGAAGTGGTAAAAGACAAAAGCTATGATATGTGATAGCATAGTAATCACAATTGTTAGAGGGTTAAAAAAAAAGAATAGTGACATGAAGTCTCCAGCTAATAAATCTTTACAGATAAATTTAATTCATGTCAATTAAGCTTCTGTTCTATTAGAATAATTGTGTAGGTAATGAAAGGAAAATAAAGAATAAGATTCATCTGATTCAAGTGACTAAAAGAAAGGGTATACATACCGTGGTAAAGTGCTATAACAGATATTTTTTAGGGATGAGACTATAGGGGATGATTTGTTACACAAGGATTGGAGACATTTAAAAAAAGGTCTAATATAAAAATTTGGAGTGAGAATTGACCTTTTGTCATATTTTATGATATTAAGTCTTTCTTTTTTTTTTCTTTTGCTTTTTAGGGCCGCACCTGTGGCATATGGAAGTTCCCAGGCTGGGAGGTCAAATCAGAGCTACAGCCAGAGCAGTGTGGATCCAAGCCACATCTGCAACCTAAACCACAGCTCATGGCAATGCTGAATCCTTAACCCACTGAGCGAAGCCAGGGATCGAACACACATCCTCACGGATAATAGTCTGATTTGTTTCTGCTGCATTACAACAAGAACTCCCTGAGATATTAACTCAACATAAAGTAATACGTCTATCAATGGTGAGCAGGGCAATTTCATTCTTATGTGTTTATTCTGTAGTTATTGATTCGCTCACTATCAGGTCATATGGGAGAATGTTCAGTATTTCATTATTTATTTACTATTATTTGTAGACATGTTCACAAGTTTTCCTACCTGATTTCTTTGAAGATTAGCTTCTTCTAAGAGTTGTATGCTATCTCTGGCTCTTATAATAGCTTCGTATTTCTCATTTTGTAATTCATTGCACTTCACTTGTAACTCTCTGCTCTGTTTCTCCAAATGTGCTTTTTCTTCTCTTAATTGGGTGGCTTCTTGGGTGGACAAATGTAATCTAAAAATTAACAGTCACACTGCAAAAGTTAAATATTTTTAAAAAGAAGGTGGGAGACAGGAGATTTACAAAGCATCTATTATAGGACAAGCATTATTCCAGTTACTTTCATGTGTATTTTCTCATTTTATTCACATACACGTTCTATAAAATTCCATTATTTCCACTTAAAAGAATAATAAACAGACCCAGAGAGCTTAAACATTTGGTTAAGGTTATATGAATAATGAGCAGTGGGGCTGAGACTGAGCCTAGATATTCTAACTATGTTACATTTTCTCCACTATTTTACTTAATTTAATTCATACTGTCTCCTATAGCTACACAACAGTGTTACAGAGCAAATCCTTAAAGAATAAGTTATTCTATTTATATGGTCTTTTTTCTTTTCCGTTTTTGCTTGGCTCCCCTTTCCTACTCTCTACTCAGGTAGTCCATGTTAACTTACTAATTATATCTTTGAATATTTTTCTCCAATATTTATAAAATCATATGTATGATTTTACACTCATATACATATAAATATACATATATAGCATATACACATCTATCCACAGGTTTTTAAACATATTTTTTTGTGTTATACAAATTAAGATCACAGTATACATGCTTTTCTGCACTTGCTTTTCTTATTCAATAATATCTTGTAAAAATCCCTTCAAGCAATACATCCAACAGTGCTTTCCTTTCCTTTCCCAGTGATGGATATAATGTCTCCTCACTGTTAATTTGTATTTCCCTAATTACAGGAGAATTTAAGCATATCTTAAAAGTTTGTTAGCCATGTGAACTGTCTTTGAATTTCCTCTTCATATACTTTGCCCATTTTTTTCTGATGACTTAATTTCCTTTGTTCCTTTACAAGAAATTTCTGAATATTTAGATATTAACTCTTAGTTTTGTTCTGTATGCTGCAAATATTTTCACCAAAACTACTTTTTCTTGGAGTAGGGGCCACACTTGAGGCACATGGAATTCCCGGGCCAGGGATCGAATCTGAGCTATGGTTGTAGGAACACTGGATCCTTAACCCACTGTGCCACAGTAGGAACTCCCCAAATTTACTTTTTTATTGTTGCCTATTGATTCTATTTAGGAAATCTTTATTACACTAAAAATGCTCTCTTTAATATAGCTAAATCTGACCATTAATTTCAACATCTGGGATTTTGGTTTTTATAAAGATCATCTCCCTTATTCATAGATTGTTAATCTCCTAGATTTCCTCAAAAAGTTGCTATGTCTTTAATATTTTTACCTGTAGATCTTTAATCTGAAATTTACTTCTGAATGTGGTATAAGAGTTCAATTTTACTTTTTTTCCAGACTGATGGCCATTTGTATGTTTCATTTGTAACTGACGGATTGAAGTGATATATCCTTTACTCTTAAAATATGCAAATATCATGATTTACTTATGGACTGTCATGTTTCACTGCTATATTTGTCTATTCTACACCCAAATCATATGAATTTGATTATAGTAGCTGACATGTTCTGGTAAGACAATTCGTCCCCTACATCACTTTTCTTTGTTATTTTCAGGCATTTCTTTATTTAAGCGGTGGCAAAAAAAGCCATGACTATAATTGTATTTTCATCAAATCACCCTTGCATTTCTCAGCTTTTGCATCACATATTTAGCTGTCATATTACTTGACATAGTTTTATTAATATTGTATTATTAATATCGTATTTCTCAAAATTGTGGCTTTTTATTACATAAAGTCTCTCTTTATTCTGATATTGCTTTTACCATTAAACCCTACTTTGTGTGTTATCAATATTGTCAAACCTGCTTTCTTTTTTGTTTATGGTTGTTAATATTCTCCACCAAAACCTTTATTTTAAATTGAAAACAAATACTCTCCATCTTTCCTTTCTTAATATCATTGTTCCAGTTAATTTATTCTTTGTTTCACTTTTTTTTTTCCCTAATGGCCACATCCGTGACATATGGGAATTCCCAGGACACGGACTGAATCCGAATCATAACTGTGACCTATGCTACAGTTGCAGCAATGCCGGATCCTTTAATTCACTGTGCTGAGCCAGGGATTGAACTCGTGCCCCCACTGTTGGATCCACTGTGTCATGCGCAACTCCTGTTTTAGGTATCTTCTAAAGTAACATATTAATAGGCCTTGCTTTTTAATCAAAATCTGGCTTGTAATGGAATTTAGTCCTCTCACACTTTAATGATTTACACATATGACATTATTCATTCCATCACTTTGGCTAAAGCACTGTGGTAGAGGATGAAGCAACCTCTACCTTTCCCACAGAAGTATAGGGCATCTGGCACTTTATCAGCATCAGTTCAGCCATTTGCTCCACCATGGTCTATTGAGGACCAGGCAGAGGAGGTGGACTTATGAAGGGTTTACACCAACCTCATCTCCCAAAAGCCCATGGGTCTCAACAAGGCAAGCTTTGTTTATGACTCCGTGAATTCCAATCATCAATCAAGGCTCTCTGACAGTCCTCTCAAGGTTTCATACCCATCCATGTTAGAAAAAGCCTTGCAACTAAAGGTCTCATATGTATTCAACAGTCTATCAACCCCAGTAACTATTTGGCTCTGAAAAGTCAGATTGGTTTTAGGAGTGGAGTTACCAAAAAGCAGATGCAGATAATCACCTTCATAATTTATAGGTTTCCATAATTTTATAATATAAAAGATGTATTATTACTATTCTTATTCTCCTGAAGCACTCCTACATGCTCTAAAGATTTCTTTCAACTTATTAAAAGTGGGCCAGGTTTCTTATTTATAATAACAACAATGATAATAGCAAACACTTGTAAGAACATTCTTTGAACTAGATACTTTACATCTTAAAAAATATTGCTCAATATCTTCAACACTGCTATGAGATAGGTTATATAGCATTAGCCTAAGAGGTAGAGTATGAGGTTATATCGTATAACCTATGAGGGTAGGTTAAGTCATGATATTTATTTTATAGACAGAGAAACTTAAGTACACAGAGAGTAAGCAATATGCCCAAGATTACTGATCTAGTTATTAGTAAAGCTGGAGTTTGAGCTCAGTTAGTTTAGGTCCAGAGTTCAGTGTTCCTAATAAATATGTTATACTGCCAAAGAGAAACTTCCATTTAAATTATATAGATTCAACTACCCAGCCATAAAATATTGAATCAATGGATGCAACTAGAGATTCTCATACTAAGAGAAGAAAATCAGAAAGAAATCAGAATGACTTGTATGTGGAATCTAAAATATGACACAAGTGAACCTATCCACAAAACAGCAATAGACTCACAGACACAGAGAACACACATGTGGATGCCAAGGGGGAGAGGGGAGGGAGTGGGATGGAGTGGGAGTGTGGGGTGAATAGATGCAAACTATTACATGTAGAATGGATGGGGCACGAGGTCCTGTTGTACAGCACAGGGAACTATATATCCAGTCTCTTGGGATAGACCATGATGGAAGATAATATGTGAAAAAGAAACATGTGTATATATGTGTGTGTGTATGACTGGGTCACTCTGCTGTACAGCAGAAATTGGCACAACATTGTATATCAATTACACTTTAATAAAAGTTTAAAAAAATTAAAAAATAAATAAATTACACAGATTCAACTCACAGATCTATATATCTATAATTACAGAGCAAGGGGCTCTCATCTGAAGTAAAGTTGGTGGTGAGAAGATGCACTAAAGCCCAGGAATGAAAGTTTGCCTACTGAACATTAACTCCCAAGACCATTTCTTCAGTTCCTGGAACACACTCAGGCTTGTGCACTTCCATTCCCAGACCATGTCAAAAGACTGATGGATCCTACCCTGCAAAAATTGGCGCAAGAAAGAATACCCTCAGATTCTGATATTGGAGGATTATCCAAGGAAAAACCAAGCTCACTGCCTAAAAGTAATACATTAGGTCTGCCAGACTATAAGTGTACCTATACCTACCTACCTATTTAGCCACTTCTTGGGGAAAAAAAAAAAAAAAAAAAAAAGGGAGAGAGACATAATTGACAGACAACATTACAGTAGTTCCAAGAAACAAAACGAATTTACTGTGCATTGCTGTTTATGTAGCATTTATATTGTATTAGTAAGTAAGCTGGAGATGATTTAAACTATACAGGGCAGTGTGTGTGTGTGTGTGTGTGTGTGTGTGTGTGTGTGTGTGTGTGTGTGTGTGTGTGTAGGTTATATGCAAACACTATACTATTTTATATAAAGGACTTGAACATCCACTGGTTTTGGTATTCAAAGAGGTCTTGGACCCTATACCTGGTGGATACTGAGGGACAGTTATATATTAATTTCAGGTGTTAAACATAATTTGATATTTGCATATATTTTGAAATAACCACCACAAAAAGTCTAGTTAATACCTACCACCACATATAGTTATAATTTTTTTTCTTGGGATGAGAACTTTTAAGATCTATTTCTCTTAGCAACATTCAAATATACAATATTTAAATAAGCTTTTAAGAATACAGCATTAACTACAGTCACCATATTAAATATTACATCCACGTAACTCATTTATTTTATAACTGGAAATATGTACCCTTTGACCACCTTAACCTATTTCACCCACCCCCTCTTCTCTGCCTCTCACAACCACTAGACTCTTTTCATATATATGAGTTCGATTTTTAAAAATATGGAATGTTTCAAGAATTTGTGTGTGGGCCATACTCATTTCCTTTGCATGTTCCAGTTTTTCGTCTATGTGTTGCTGAAGCAGGCACTGTGGTGTCTTAATTTTAAATATCAATGGATAGAAAGGATCACCAAGCATTTGAAGGAAGAGAGGCATGCAGAAAAAAGGAATGTTAGAGAAAGAAGAGACAATGCATACAACAGAGGAAAACCTTAAAAAACATATTTAATATGCTTCAATAAGAGATGATACAACCCTTGCACTGATACTATAGAACAAGAAACATTCAAAGGGTAAGAAATGTCTCCTTAAAAAACTAATAGCAAAATAAAACATTTAACAAATTGTTAGAAAATTTAAAGAAATTGCCAAGACAAGAGAAAGTAAATGAAGAAATAGAAAATGGGAGAAGAAAGACTGGAAAATTAGGGAGTCAATCCATTAGATCCAATATCCAGCTGGTATTAAGAAAAAAAGGAAAAACAGAGAAAAAAATCATTAAACAAACAAACAAACAAAAAAAAATCCCTGAAAAATTCTCAGAATTGGAGTTCCCACTCTAGCACAGTTAGTTAAGAATCTGACTATAGTGGCTTGGGTTGCTGAGGAGATGTGGGTTCAATCTCTGGCCCAGCACAGTGTGTTAAAGGATCTGGCATTGTTGCAGCCGTGCTGTAGGTTGCAGCTACAGCTCGGATTCAATCCCTGGCCTGGGAACTTCCATATGCTGTGGGTGTGGCCATAAAAAAAATTCCCAGAACTTCAGAACATAAATTTCTATACTGAAATATTTCTAGTAAAATGAATGAAAAGGGATTTTTACTAAATATGCACATTGTGCAATTTTAGAATATTAATTGTGGTAAGCGGTGGGATGGATGATCCTGTAAGACTCCAGAGTGAAAAACAAAACAAAAACAGATCAAATGCAAAGAATTGGAATTTTGAGTGACATACAGTTTTTGTTTTTCTGCAGCTGGAAGATAGATAATGTGAGGAAAATGTCAACATTTTAAGGAAAAATGATTTCAAAGCTAGGATTTTCAATCTAGGATTCATTACTCAGCCAAACTATCAAACACCTTTAAAAGTAGGATCAAGATATTAAAAAATGTATCTTCCATGTATACTCAGGAAGCTGAGGGAGAATGGTAACCATTAAAATGAAGGGGTCAACAAAAAAAGAAAAATGGTTAGAATGAAAATCACTCTTCATTTGTCGCTTAAATGAAGATTTCTTGGTCTTATATGCATATCCTTATTTTGAAATAAACACTAAACTTATAAATATGAAGAGGAAGTTTAAAGAAATTCTATGAACTTCACTCCAGCCTTATTCAGCAGATCATATCCAAAACCATCATCCCTAGAAAGAACGGTTATTCCCTGGAGGTAATTTTCAGTACTCATGAATCACCTAAAAAGCTGGGAAGGGGGCCCTTTCTTTGAAAAGGAAATAACTTAATGCTTCTTAGATTTTTGTGGCATTTGAAAGGATCACAAGTAATAATTTTAGAAATAAACAATAAATAAAATTTTAGTAATTCAAATAGTATTTACTAAGTATTTACTGAGGGCAAAATGTCTTTGATTATATGAACAAAGATGCTCATTAAAAAATACAGCTTTTTAATCTGGTAGTTCCATTAAATAGGACATCTTCATAACTAAAACACTGGCTGAACATTGTTTAGAGATGCATATCAACCCAAACTAATAACTCTGGTTTTTCTGATATAAAATGCAAGTTTTTTTTTAAACTTTAAATTGTAACTTTTTGCATTTCACTAATAATCACTGATGTTGGGCTTGTTGGCCATCCGTGTATCTTCTTTGCAGAAATGTCTATTCAGGTATTTTGCCCATTTTTCCATTGGCAATTGGAAATTATTTGCCACTGTTGCTTTTTTTTTTTTTTTTTTTGGCTATTGTGTTACATAAGTTTGTATATTTTAGAGATTAAACCCTTGTCAGTTGCATCATTTCAAACTATTTTCACCCATTCTGCAGGTTGTCTTTTTGTTTTTGATTTTATGGTTTCCTTTGTTGTGCAAAAGTTTGTCAGTTTGATTAGATCCCATTGGTTTATTTTTGCTTTTATTTCTGTTGCTTTGGGAGACTAACCTGAGAAAACGTTTGTAAGGTTTATGTCAGGTAGTGCTTTTCCTATGTTCTCTTCTAGGAATTTGATGGTATCTTGTATTATGCTTAAGTCTTTAGGTCATTTTGAGTTTATTTTTTGTGTATGGTGTGAGAGTGCGTTCCAGTTTCACTGATTTCTGTGTGGCTGTCCAGTTTTCCCAGCACTACTTACTGAAAAGACTGTCTTTTTCCCATTTTCTATATGTGCCTCCTTTGTTGAAGATTAATTGACCATAGGTGTCTGGGTTTATTTCTGGGTTCTCTTCTATGTTCCATTAGTCTCTATGTTTGTTTTTGTACCAGTACCACACTGTCTTGATGCCTATGGCTTTGTAATATTGCCTGAAGTGTGGGAGAATTAAGTCTCCTGCTTGGTTTTGGTTCCCCAGGATTGCTTTTGCAATTCTGGGTCTTTTGTGGTTCCATATAAATTTTTGGATTGTTTGTTTTAGTTCTGTGAAAACTGTGATGGGTATTTTGATAGGGATTGCACTGAATGTGTAGATTGCTTTGGATAGTATGGCCATTTTTCCAATATTAATTTTTCCAACCCAGGAGCATAGAATATATTTCCATTTCTTTGAATCCTCTTTAATTTCTTTGATTATTGTTTTATAGTTCTCAGCATATAAGTCTTTCACCTCCTTGGTCAGGTTTATAACTAGGTATCTAATTTTTGGGGGGTGTGATTTTAAAAGGTATTGTGTTTTTGTATTCCTTTTCTAATATTTCATTGCAACTGATTTCTGAATGTTAATCTTGTATCATGCTACTTTGCTGAATTTGTTGATCAGTTCCAGTAGTTTTTGTGTGAAGTCCTTACAGTTTTCTATATATAGTATCATGTCATCTGCATACAGTGACAATTTTACCTCCTCTCTTCCAATTTGGATACATTTTATTTCTTTTGTCTGATTACTATGGCTAGGATTTCCAATACTATGTTGAGTAACAGTGGTGAGAGTAGGCATCCTTGTCTTGTTCCAGGCTTTCAGTTCTTCTCCATTGAGTATTATATTTGCGGTGGGTTTGTCATAAATGGCTTTGATTATGTTAAGGTATGTTTCCTCTATACCCACTTTAGGTAAGTTTTTTTTTTTTTTTTTCTTTCTCCATTTCTAGGGCCGCTTCCATAGCATATGGAGGTTCCCAGGCCAGGGGTCTAATTGGAGCTGTAGCCACAGGCCTACGCCAGAGCCACGGCAATGTGGGATCCGAGCCGCGTCTGCAACCTACACCACAGTTCACAGCAACACCGGGTCCTTAACCCACTGAGCAAGGCCAGGGATCGAACCTGCAGTCTCATGGTTCCTAGTTGGATTTGTTAACCACTGAGTCATGGGAACTCCTGGTAAGAATTTTTATCATGAATGGATGTTGGACTTTGTCAAATGCTTTTCCTGCATCTGTTGAGATGATCATGTGGTTTTTGACTTTTCCTTTGTTAATGTGGTATATGATGTTGATTATTTGAAATGCGAATCAAAACTACTACGAGATACCACCTCACACCAGTCAGAAAGGTAATCATTAATAAGTCTACAGATAACAAATGCTGGAGAGAATGTGGAGAAAAGGGAACCCTCCCACACTGTTGGTGGGAATGTAAACTGGTACAACCACTATGGAAAACAGCATGGAGGTACCTCAGAAACTAAATATAGAACTACCATGTGACACAGCAATTCCACTCTTGGGCATATAACTGGACAAAACTTTCCTTGAAAAAGACACATGCACCCGCATGTTCACTGCAGCAATATTGACAATAGCCAAGACATGGAAACAACCCAAATGTCTATCAACAGATGAAAGCATTAAGATGTGGTACATATACACAGTGGAATACTACTCAGCTATAAAAAGAACAAAATAATGCCATTTGCAGCAACATGGATGGAGCTAGAGACTTTCATACTTAAGTAAGTCAGAAAGAGAAAGCCAAATACCTTATGATATCACTTATATCTGGAATCTAATATATGGCACAAATTAACCTTTACACAGAAATGAATCTCACAGACTTGCAGAACAGACTTATGGTTGCCATGGGGAGGGGGGAAGAGTGGGATGGACTTGGAATCTGGGGTTAATAGATTCAAACTTGCATTTGGAATGGATAAACCACGAAGTCCTGCTGTATAGATAGCACTGAGAACTATATCTACTGACTTGTGATGGAGCATGAGGATAATGTGAGAAAAAGAACGCATATATGTATGTGTGACTGGGTCATTTTACTGTACTGTAAAAAATTGACAGAACACTGTAAAGCACCTATAGTGGAGAAAATAAAAATTATTTAAAAAAATTAAAAAACAAATTCATCTTTAAAAAAATAAATTTTAACTTTTTATAATAGAAACAATATTAGTTTAATAGTTCCAAAAGAACCCATGTAAAAATTTACTTTTCAGAGGCAGCTAGCTGAATACTAGACTTCAAAAAAAATATCCTTAGATGTTCTTATATATGCAGGTATCTCTTCTTGAGAAGCTTTCGGTTATATATTATATAACTTTATTGTAAAAGTAAAACAAAATACAACAATAAAAATCTCAAAATCTTTAGTACCAAAAAGACAAAGTATTGCTGGACGACTTGATTCCTTATGTGAAATACTATCAGGATCAAAGGAAGTGACAATCACTCATTCAGATTTCACTGTTTCAAGTCTCTAGCATTTATTTCCATAGTGCAGAATGCTAAAATAACAAATGAAAAAACTTACAACTATAGACTCTTTTCTCCAAGGTTAACCAGAAAAGTTCAAGAAAGCTGTCAAATAATTAACTACTGAAAAGTTTACAAAAATAAAAAACACCCCTCGCCAAACCCTTGGACTTAAAAAGTACAACTCCTTTCATCAGAATCTCAAGTTAGCAGTTAAATTCAATTAGTTCTGAACCCATCGTGAGCAAAGAAATTACTTTTATTAACATTTTGGAGAATAAGAACAGAAGTTCAAAGATACTAATTTTTTTCTAAACAAACCATATTAGCCATGGACCTGTGACTAGAACTGAGATGACAATTATTGATATGCTCAGATCAACAGACTATTTCTGAGTGAGTGTAACAGATTCCAATCAGAGTTGATTTTTCAGTCATAAACCATACTGTGCTTTTATAGGCAGTAGCCACAGTATCTTTAATAGAATGCAAATGACAAATTTATTAAGGGAGTATCTAACAAGGACTAGAAAACAACAGCAGAAGACTCCAGAGTGAACATTTGCATTAAGATATAGTAAAGACAAGGCTACATATATTTTATATATTTAAAAAGTAGCCCAGACCTTCAAAGCTAACTGAAAATTACAGTTTCATAAGACTCCAGGAAAAACATCTATGATTATTTCTCAAGTATTTTTTCCTATTGTGTATCTGTTTAGTAAGAAATGATTTTTCTATATAATTTTTAACAAACTTCACTATTTTTTTTTCCTGCTGCAAGATGAAAAGAACATTTTCCATTTTGATACTGACTAAACTTGACTGTTACTATTTTGGGAAAAAGGTAAAGACAAAAATGATCTTTGAATGTATGTTAAATACCAATCTTTTGAATATGCTGTTTTCTAAAATAGAGAATGTCCAGCAAAACAGATTTTAAACCTATGATTATAGTTCGTTTAGCACTGAGAAAATATATACTCTAGACAACGTCATAAACAGAAACTCGAATGCAGAATAACTTTTGAAGTGTACAGACACATATATATAACAATTTACCTCATTTCTAATTGTTTTATACTAGATTGTAACTGCTGTAAGCGTCTATCTGATGCTTCTTCTCTTCCTTGAGCAGATTCCATATCCTCCTCCTAGAAAATAAAGAAATTGGATGCTTATTTTGAGTATGTAAAAGTTAATTCATCATTAAACAGCACACAAAATGTTCACTCTATAAAGTTATTATATTGCTAGAATTTCATATGTAAGTTTAAAGAAGCATTATCTCTTTGGGAACAAATCATGCATACTTGAAAAAAGAGGGGAGAAAACCTCACTACCAATTCTATTAGTAAAACAATACTCAAAATAGTCACTGCATGTAGATTTCTACCAATGCTCCAATTATTTCTATAGTGCAAGTATAACAAAAAAAGGCAGATAGACTTTATTTGCAGATAGACTGTCCTTAGAACTTTTTTTCAGGGCCGCACCAGTGGCATATGGAGGTTCCCAGGCTAGGGGTCTAATCGGAGCTATAGCTGCCAGCCTATGCCACAGCCACAGCAACTCGGGATCCGAGCTGCGTCTGCGACCTACACACCACAGCTCATGGCAACTCTGGATCCTTAACCCACTGAACCAGGCCAGGGATCAAACCCGCAACCTCATAGTTCCTAGTTGGATTCTTTTCCGCTGCACCACAACAGGAACTCCCAGAACATGTCTTCTTAACTAGGTTATTATGCATCTTGTTATAATCATAGGATATCTCTTTTTTAAATAGTAATGCTTTAAAGTAAATTAACAGGTTTTAATGTATCACCTTTAATAAAAATTTCCTGTTTATATTTTCCTGCCTTCTGCTGTATTCTTCTATTGGCTTTTAGCTATATCTCTTTGAACTATTTTTAGTGGTTGCTATAGGGATTATAATTTGCATCTTTAACTTATCCCGATTTATATAGTTAATGTTTAATTAACTCAGAGAAAACACTGGAATATTGCTATGGTGTATTTATTTCTATGTATCATCCTATTCTTTAGTACCACTGTTGTCATATATTACATATATATACTTTATAAACCCATCAAATGCAGTATTAAGTTCTGCTTTAAAGCAGTCAAGTCTTTTCAGGTATTAACAAGAAAAAAGAAAAATATGCACATATGTTATTTCACATTTATAATTCCTGTTTCTCTTAATTTCTTCCTATATCTGAGTTGCTACCTGGTGTCATTTTCTTTCAGCCTAAGGAATTTCCTTCAGCATTTTTGAAGGATAGCTCTATTAAGTACAAATTTCTTCAGTTTTTGTTTACCTGAAAATGTATTTATTTTACCCTGATTTTTGAAGTTAACTTCCACTGGACATAAAATTCTTAATGAGCATTTTTCCTTCAGTACTTCAGATATATTATTTCAGTGTTTTCTGCTTCCACAATTTCTTGATTTCTTGAATCAGCTATTATTCTTATCTCTGTTCCCCTGTTCGTGCCATTTTTTTTTTATTGCTGCTTTCCAGTCTTTTCTTTATAACTTGCTGTCAGTGTTGTCACGATGTGTCTCAAGTGATTTTCTTTGTGTCTATCCTACTAAAGATTCATTGAGATTCTTGGTTCTACTGCTTTCCATTAAATTTTGGAAGTTTTCAGCTATTATTTCTTTAAACATTTTTTCTGCCTCCTACGTCTGCAATTCCACTTACACTTACGTTTGCTTGCCTCATATCTCTGAAGTCCTGTTCACTTTTCTCCCATCTTTTAAATTCTATTTTTTGAATAGGAAAATTTATATTGACTGTCAAGTTCACTGATTATTTTGTCTACTTGTTAGAATTAATTTCTGAGCTCATCTAATGAAATTTTTATTTGGGTTGCTATAATTTTAAACTCTAAAATATTTATTTTTAAAATTATTTTCTAGTTCTCAATTAAAAAACTCTCTACCTATTCCTTCATTGTAATCTTATTTTAATCTAATTTAAAAACACATTTCTTTAATTCCTTGAACATATTTATAATAATTTATTTGAAGCCTTTGCCTGCTAAATCTAACAGCTAAATCCAAACTCACTGAAGTTTCTATGACTTTCTCTTCCTTTCACCTGCTGCCAGTCACACATTAGTGTCTAATAAGTTTTGGTTGAGAACTGGATAATAAAAATAATGCATCACAGTTTCTTTGGATTCTGTTTTATTCTTTTGAAGATCATTAGCTTTTTGGTTCAGTTAGGCAATTATCTTGCCTAGACTCAAACTCTGGTATTTTCCACAGAGGGTGTAGCAGCTGCCATCTGTGACAGTTCTTATTTCTTTCCATTGCTGATTTTCTAGCCAGGCTCCCACAGAATTCACTTGTGGGAGAGCTTGTATGTGCTAGTATAATTTGAGGATTGTCAAGATTTGGGCAGAGGTAGGGCTCTTCCTCTTTGTGGTTTTGTTGCTCTTACAGATTCTTCTGTTATTTTCACCTGCTCTGCCAGCTTTGGACTCTGTCCACTGATACTTAAACCATTAATGCTTTAGCTTTTGGCTGCTCAAGCTGCAAACATCTCAGGAACATACTTTATTTATTTTTTATTACTCAATGAATTTTATTACATTTATAGTTGTACAACAATCATCACAATCAAATTTTATAGTTATTTCCATCCCAAACCCCCAGTGCATCCCCCGCCCCCCAACCTGTCTCATTTGGAAACCATGAGTTCTTCAAGGTCTATGAGTCAGTATCTGTTCTGCAAAGAACTTCGTTTTTGTCCTTTTTTAGATCCCACATGTAAGTGATACCATATGATGTTGGTGTCTCACTGCCTAACTTCACTTAGCATGATAATTTCTAGGTCTATCCATGTTGCTGCAAATGCCTTTACTTCTTTCCTTTTAATGGCTGAGTAATATTCCATTGTGTACAGGTACCACATCTTCTTTATCCACTCCTCTGTCGATGGGGCATTTGGGTTGTTTCCATGTCTTGGCTATTGTATATAGTGCTGCAGTAAACACTGGAGTACATGTATCTTTTCAAATCCCAGGAGTGGGATTGCTGGATCAAATGGTTAGTTCTATGTTTAGTTTTCTGAGGAATCTCCATACTGTTTTCCACAGTGGTTGTACCAATTTAGGAATATATTCAATTTAAACAGCAGTAAACCTATCTTTTAAGAACAGACTTCTTTCAGCTCTCTGACTACTTTTTCACTAGATTCCCTGGGGAACTGCTCCCATCCACATAGGCACAGTTTGTCTGTTAGTCGTGGACTTGATCAGAGTTTATATTCAGAATTTGGGTCTCAATTGCATGTGTGTGTATAGTTCTCTTGCTGCCGATATTTCTTCTTTTAAATTTTCAGCTTTTCTAGCCCTAAGTTTTGATTTTGGGTACCACATAAGTGCTTACATAAGCTTTTATTTTGTGAGGCCATAGCTGTGGGGTTAGAGAGAGCTCTCAGGACAGAAAGTTAAAAACTCAAAATTCTTACCTCTTTCAGTGCCTTTTTTTGTTTTTAAGTGCTTTCAAGCATTTCAAAAAACTTATCCTATTTTTATAACTATTACGTATGAGAAGGTCTGCATATGCCTTTCACAAATATACCATTACTGGAAACCTATAACCAACTTTTAAAGATTAGGAAATAAGGCTTAGAGAAGTTACACAGCTAGTAAGTGCCAGAGTTAGAATTTTTTAAAAATGATTTTTATTTTTTTCATTATAGCTGATTTATAGTCCTTTGCCAATTTTCAACTGTACAGCAAAGTGACCCAATCACACATACATATATACATTCTTTTTCTCACATTATCCTCCATCATGCTCCATCACAAGTCACTAGATATAGTTCCCAGTGCTATATATATGAGGATCTCATTCCTTATCCATTCCAAAGGCAATAGTTTGCATCTATTAACTCCAGATTCCCAGTCCACCCCACTCCCTTTCCTTCCCCCATGGCAACCACAAGTGTATTGTCCAAGTCCATGAGTTTCTTTTCTGTGGAAAGGTTTATTTGTGCTGTATATTAGATTCCAGATATAAGTGATATCATACAGTATTTGCCTTTCTGTTTCTGACTTGCTTCACTTAGCATGAGAGTCTCTAGTTCCATCTATGTTGCTGCAAATGGCATTATTTTGTTCTTTTGTATGGCTGAGTAGTATTCTATTGTGTATACATACTACATCTTCTTAATACATTCATCTGTCAGTGGACATTTAGGTTTTTTCCATGTCTTAGCTATTGTGAATAGTGCTGCAATGAACATATGGGTGCACATGTCTTTTTCAAGGAAAGTTTTGTCTGAATATATGCCCAAGAGTGGGCTTTCTGGGTCATATGGTAGTTCTATACTTAGTTTTCTGACAGTTGGAATTTTAATGATTAGATTCATCTAAATCTAAAGCCCAACTTCTCTTTGACACCTTCTTCAAATTTCATTATTACACATAAAAGAAAAAATGTCTTATGCCAATAAATAACACAAAATGTAGTATTAAACAGAATATAGTATTAAATAGTTCTTTTCCATCTACCTATAACCAATTAACTAAAGCTTGATCTTGCATTAACACGCAGTTCAGTAATGATGTGTTTAGGGATGATCACCATCTTACATTGTTCTATTGATTTAGGGTAAAGTAATACAAATAAAAAATTATTTTCAGTGTTATAATTGAGCTTTCTTATTTCATATTTTATATTTAGAGGACAATAAAATGATTAATTCATTATCCAGCAACCCTCTTAAATACCTAATCCAAACGAGATCAACAATATAATACATAGAAAATTAGCTACAAGCGGCCATATCCTATTGTTTTAGAAAAAGGGAAAATACCTTCTTTTGCATCTGTTCTTGAAGATCTTTGGTCATTTTAGATAACTCTTCCACTTTTGCTACTGCCATTCTCAGATCTAATTTCGCTTTCCTAAAATACAAAGTAAATTAACAAGGTGTTTTCATAGACCATAACATTTTTTTTAATTAGAAAAAAAATCTAAATTTGGTAAAGTCAGTACTAACCACTGTGCCTTTAAAAATGAATCTAAGGGATAAATTTGGAAAGATTCCTTTATTACTAATAAAATATATGTGGAAGAGAGTAAAGAATATAAATATAAAGCTGCAGGGGTGAGTGCAAAGTAGGAGTCATTACTACTTTATTTGGATAAATTATGTTTTATACTCAAATAATTCAATAGATTCCATGAAGAACAACTTTATCATCTTGATAAATTACCTAACAAGAATATCAGTGCATTCAGTAGAATATAGTTATCTGTAATTTCCCGAACAGAATTAGAGAAGTATCACTGATTGGCCTTTGTATGAAAATGAACCTAAGCTTTAACACTTTGATCATTCCTTAAACACCAGAAGTAAGTATTATATAACCACTTAACATAATGAACTAAAACATGTATCTCAAGATAGTCTGATATTTACTTTCTTCAGAGATTGTAGCTGCAAAGGATAAAAACGACAGGTTTTTCAATGTTGTAACAGTACCAAGTAAGTTCCAGGATCTTATTGACTCTCCATAGAAAAAGATTTTAGAATAATAAGACTTTCTAAAACAGAAAAAATTAAAAAAAAAACCATACCAATTAAGTACTAAATGTAAATATAGAACATATGGATTAGGTAAAAAAAAAGTCACATTTTTAAGAAGGGAGATATTTTAGTGTAGTAATTGCCCATATTTCTTTCTTTTTTTAATATAATGATTTTTTTCATTATAGCTGGTTTACAGTGTTCTGTCAACATATTTACTTAATTATATTTTATGTATATATATATATTATAAACATAAGTCATATTAGTGCTGTTGAACTTAAATTATCTGATGCAAAATTCACAATAAATGCTATAATTTACTTTTCATTATAATAGTATTTATAATTACATAATTTTTTTTTAGCATAAAACAACAAGAAATAACATCTAATAATAGCTAAAGTGTATCAAGTGGTTATTAGGTTCCAGGAACTGTCCTAAATGCTTTGTAGACATTATCTTACCTAACTTTGTAAATTAGGTATTATTTTTATGTTAAACTGAGGTCATGAGAGTGAGGTTGACAGAGGTTTGCCAACCTGCCCAAGGATTTACAAATTATCAACGATATGGATATTGAAACAGAATCCTCTATGATATGCCTACTTTCTACCAAAAAATAGTATCGATAATATTCCTTAAGATTAACAATTTAAGAAAATGCTTTGCTTTAAATAGTTCAATTTATAAAAATATGACTTTATTACACATAAAATAATTTTTTTCTATTTGCAAAATGAATCACCAAATGACAAAAACAAAAAACCCCCAAACAACCTTACATCAATGCATGTAAAATCTAAGCTTAAAGATAATTTCAGTTTGTCTCCTACATGAACCAATCAATAAATCTACCAGTTATAAAATTCTTTAAATTTTAAAAGGAAAACCTTAAGGAATAAGATATTTACATAGTAATGATAAAATGAGTAACCTCTAAATAACCGTATCACTCACTCTGACTTGATTTTTTTCTTGCCTTCAGAAAGGGGATAATAATGCTTATTCTACTTGAGGTTGCCATGAGGTCAAAACAGATAATGTACATTAAAGTGCACTGTGAAGTATAAACAAAGGGGAAAATTATGTGTTAGAGACAGTGGGAATGATGTGCAATAGGAAGAACCCTAGAGTCAGGAATCCAGTTCTGGCACTAACCAGTGATGTGACTTAATGCGATTCACTTGACCACGGAGTGTCTCAGTGGGAAGTGGATTAGATAATCTGCCAAAACCTGAACTCTCTAATAGTGGGTTTCCTGGTTTCCATCTAATTTGTCTAATAATTCTACTACTAAGTTGTCCTTCAACTGTATATTCCATTTCCACTTCTATTGGCACAACTGCGGGCCTCATCATTACTTCCCAGCACTATTCCAACAGATTCCAAATTGATCTATTTACTGCTGGTTTCCTCTTTAACTCATCCTCTAGAATGCATCTTATCTGAAAAAAAAATCATCTGGTAATAAAAACTCTTGCTTAATAATGATTTCTAGATATCACTCTTTTTTGGGCATATAATCAACACTCTTCTGCATGGCAGGTAGTCATCATCTGGCTTCAAAAGTCTCATCTCTTGCTAATTTCCCTTACGTAAATTATGTTCCAAGTGTAATACACTACAAAATACCTGCTTTTTAAATACAACCTTATCTATTTTTTCAAGTTTTTTTTTTTTTTTTTTTTTTTTTTTTGGTCAGAGGCTTGATGTGGGATCTTAGTTCCCAGACCAGGGAGTTCAGGCAGCAGTGGTGGAAGCGCCAAGTCATAATTACTAGACCAAAAGAGAACTCTCTTTTTTTTTTCACATATTTGACTTGACTAGCCTTCTTCCACTTTTTCTGATAAATTCAACAATCTTCAAGACTTAACTCAGAAGTCTTCTCATTTCAAGTCTTCCTTAACTTCTCCTACACAAAAGTTCCTACAATTGCAGTCCCCATAATACTTTATACACTCTTAACAGATACTCCCCTCATAGAACTGTGAGTTTATGAAAAAAATATGGAATGTAAGATCATTAAAGGCAAGGATCACATTTTATTAATTTTTAAATGCTCAGAGATAGCACAGTACCTGGCATATGGTGATATGTAAGTATATCGTAATTAAATGAACAAGAACACAAAAAGAAAGGAGAGAGACAGAGAGCCACAAGGACAACTCTGCCTTGATATTTTACTTACATCCTGAATGTCCAATTTTTATTCATGTGTGGAAATCCTAAAATAATAATTTTGTGAACAATTCTTTCAAATATATTTCATTTGAAATAGAAATGCTCTTTGACACAAGAAAAAGAAAAAAAAATCAGACATTGGTCTTAAGACTTGTTTTTATAAGCTATTACAAAGAAAAATAGGAGTTCCTTTTGTGGCTCAGCAGTTAACAAACCCAACTAGGATCCATGAGGATGCAGGTTTGATCCCTGGCTTCGCTCAGTGGGTTAAAGATCCAGTGTTGCTGTGAGCTATGGAGTAGGTAGCAGATACAGCTCAGATACCACGTTGCTATGGCTGTGGCTTAGGCTGATGGCTGCAGCTCTGATTTGACCGCTAGCCTGGGAATCTCCATATGCCATGGATGCAGCCCTTAAACAACAAAATAAATAAATAAAATAAGATAAATAAATAAAAAGAAAAATACTCTGACAGCATTTAAATTATCACATGCCCTAAAACACACACTGAACTATGATTTGGGGGCTTGGGGGAATAAGTAGTAGTTTTATATATGCCTATTTATTCCTACATTGTTCCAAAAGATAAAAAAGAAATAAACAGTTCTTTAAATCTACTTCTGACATGAAATACTGAAAAATACTCTAAAATAATAGTTGTAAGGTTCATCCTCTAAACCTGGCCCTAACACCATAAAAGGCCATGTGAACTCAGCCAGTTACTTCTTTGAGTCTCAAAATTGCAGCTGTAAAAAAGATAAGAAGTAAATTTCCTGCATAGCTCCCAGAATTATCATAAAGTTCAAATAAATTAATGCATATTAAATCATTTTATGAACTTTATTGTAGTTTACACAAATGTAAGCTATCATCATAATCTTGCCCCTTTTTATATTTTAAATTGTTAGGAATGGTGCAGGAATTTACAGCTGGTGTGAGAAAGCTTGGGAGAGGCCTAAATGTCTGGCCTTGACTCTGGGCCAAAAAACAAAAAGTGGGATTTATGGTGTGCTGCTTAAAGTCTAAATCCCCTCTCCTAACCCCCAAGCAGGATCTGTTTACTGATAGCTTTCACCTGGTACAACTAGTTAGACAGCCGGCTGGACTAGGTGATCAGAGAGGCAAAAAAACCCCTTCTGCTTTCCTGAAGCCAAGAGTCACTTACATCTTGCTAGTTCAACCTGAAGACAAAGCACGTCTTTGTACATAGAAAGACCCTGAGGCACTTTGTGCCTGGATGTCACTAGGGCCAGCTATATTTTCCTATGCTCTTTTTCTAACTGCACAATATCCTTTGCCTTTATATGAAAGCCTTAAGTGAATATGCTCTGTGAGACTTGTGAGTCATTTTAAATATTCAAACTTGTGAAATCTTTAAAAGTTGCCAACAAAAATAATTCTAATTTTATTTTATGAAGGAACTTAACTATGTTTATATTATTTTACAAGTGAATGTTTTAGATATACGTCTGCTTATGTACATAATTTTATAAAGGTCAAAACCAGTTTTCATTTTAGAAAAACAAATTTGATAAAAATAAACAAGAAGAGTTAAATAGTAAAAATGTTTTTTCTTTTTTTTGTCTTTTTGCCATTTCTTGGGCCACTCCTGCGGCATATGGAGGTTCCCAGGCTAGGGGTTGAATCGGAGCTGTAGCCACCGGCCTACGCCAGAGCCACAGCAACACAGGATCCGAGCCATGTCTGCAACCTACACCACAGCTCACGGCAACGCCGGATCGTTAACCCACTGAGCAAGGGCAGGGACCGAACCTGCAACCTCATGGTTCCTAGTCGGATTTGTTAACCACTGCGTCACGACAGGAACTCCAAATAGTAACAATCTTGATGTCACAACTACTCACATATTTTATTTTTGCTAACAAAGGAGTATTTTAAAAGCGCATTATTTCATTTCCAGCTTGCTTCCTTGTCAAACAATAAAATTTCTGAGATTTTCATTTAATATATTTTTATTGCCTATAATATTAAAAAGGTTCGAATCAAACCTTTAAAAACAAAGCTTTGCTCTGTTAAAGTATAACCAAATATAACATAAAACCAGACAAACTTAAGTGTGCTTTATATACAGCATATACTTAAATTACAGCATTATCCTGGACATAAATTAAAATGCTTTAGGAGTTCCCATTGTGGCTCAGTGGAAATGAATCTGACTACATTCCATGAAGATGCAGGTTCAATCCCTGGCCTTGCTCAGTAAGTTAAAGATTTGGCATTGCTGTGAGCTATGGCGTAGGTTGCAGACGTGGTTCAGATCCTGCATTGCTATGGCTGTGGCATAGGCCAGTGGCTACAGCTCTGATTCGACCCCTAGCCTGGGAACCTCCATATGCTGTGGGTGTGGCCCTAAAAGGAGAAAAAATAAAAAATAAAAAAATAAAAAAGTAAAAATGCTTTAATTATGAATAATTTCTTTAGATTTAATATCAAATAAAATGAGTCCATCTTAAGATAAATTTTTGTCTGTCTTTTGCAAGCTCATATCAACAGAACCCTAGAAATGTTTACAGTATTTCTTTCATAGTATGAAAGTAGTAATATTCTGAGAAATGAAAACCCAGCTTTTATGGATGTGATAAATATTCTAAATTTTAGAATTTAAAATAAAAGAAAAATGCATACATTAAGTACTTTAGTAAGTTCTTTGGTAATTATCCAGTAAAATAAAGCCAATCATTTATACTGAAAAACTTCAGAAAATCCCCAACAATTTCAGACAAAGTTTTGAACTATTAAGATTACTTCCAAATCTGGGCAGACAGGATTAAGATGGTGGAACAGAAGACTGGAGGTCAACTTCTCTCATAAAAACAGCAAAATTAGGAACCATGAGGTTGCAGGTTTGATCCCTGGCCTTGCTCAGTGAGTTAAAGATCCAGCATCGCCATGAGCTGTGTTGCAGGCCACAGACGCGGCCTGGATCATGCAATGCTGTGGCTCTGGTGTAGGCCGGCTGCTACAGCTCCGATTAGACCCTAAGCCTAGGAACCTCCATATGCCGCAGGTGCGGCCCTAGGAAAGACAAAAAATATGGCAACTGCTAACAACCTTAAAAGGACAAATCGACAACACGATGACAGTGGGGAACATTAACACCCAACTTATAGAAATGAACAGATCATCCAGACA
Source organism: Sus scrofa (assembly GCF_054392235.1). Lineage (NCBI taxonomy): Eukaryota > Metazoa > Chordata > Mammalia > Artiodactyla > Suidae > Sus > Sus scrofa. The sequence goes on along the minus strand of NC_139390.1, from coordinate 102,566,322 downwards.
GAAAATCAGTAAGGAAACACAGGCCCTGAATAAAACATTAGACCAGATGAACTTAATAGATATTTATAGGACATTCCATCCAAGAGCAGCAGAATACACATTCTTTTCAAGCACACATGGAATAGTCTCTAGGGTTGATTGCATTCTGGGCCATACATCAAGCCTTGGTAACTTTAAGAAAATTGAAGTCATATCAGGCATCTTTTCCCATCACAATATGATACAACTGGAAGTCAACAGCAAGAAAAAAACTGCAAAAACCACAAACACGTGGAGACTAAACAACATGCTACTAAACAACCAATGGATCACTGTAGAAATCAAAGAGGAAATTAAAAATACCTAGAAGCAAATGCCAACAAAGAGACAACACTCCAAAAGCTATGTGATGCAGCAAAAGCAGTTCTAAGAGGGAAGTTTAGAGCAATACAACCTACCTCAGGAGAACAAGAAAAAGCTCAAATAAACAATCTGACTTTACATCTAAAGCAGCTAGAGACAGAACAGAAAGACCTAAAGTTAGCAGAAGGAAAGAAATCATAAAGATCAGAGCAGAAATCAATGAAACAGAAATGAAGAAAACCATAGAAAAGATCAATAAAAAGAAAAGACGGTTCTTTGAAAAGATTAACAAATTGTAACCACTCAGCCAGACGTATCAAGAAAAAAAGAGAGGACTCAAATAAATAAAAGTAGAAATGAATAAAGAGAAGTAACAATGGACATGACAGAAATACAAAGGATCATAAAAGATTACTACATGCAACTATATGCCAATAAAATGGAAAACCTAGAAGAAGTGGACAAATTCTTAGAAAAGTACAACCTTCCAAGACTAAAACAAGGCAAAATAGAAAAGAAGAACAGACAAATCACAAGTACTGAAATTGAAACTGCTACTAAAAAAAGGTCCAACAAACAAAAGTCCAGGATCAGGTGGCTTCACAGGAGAATTCTATCAAACATTTAGAGAAGAGCTATAGCCCATTCTTCTGAAACTATTCCAAAAAACTGCAGAGGAAGGGATACTCCAAAACTCATTCTATGAGGCCATCATCACTGTGATACCAGAACCAGACAAATTTACCACAAAAAAGAAAATCACGGGCCAATATCATCAATGATGAACATAGATGCAACCATTCTCAACAAAATGCTAGCAAACCAAATCCAACAATATATTAAAAGGAATTTACATCGTGATCAAGTGGGATTTATCCCAGGGATACAAGGATTCTTCAGTATCAGCAAATCAATCAGTGTGATATACCACATTGACAAACTGAAGAATAAAAACCATATGATCCTCTCAATAGACACAGAAAAAGCTTTTGACCAAATCCAATACTCATTTCTGATTAAAAAAATAAAAAACCTTCAGAAAGTGGGGTTTCTGTAAAGGGAACCTACCTCAACACAGAAAAGGCCATATACAACAAACCCAGAGCTAACATCATTCCCAATGGTGAAAAGCTGAAAGAATTCCCGCTGAGATCAGGAACAAGACAAGGATGTCTGCTCTCGCCACTACTGCTCAACATAGTTTTGGAAGTCCTAGTCACAGCAATCAGAGAAGTAAAAGAGATAAAAGGAATCCAAATTGGAATGGAAGAAGTAAAACTATCACTATTTACAGATGACAGGATACTATACCTAGAGAATCCTAAAGACTCTACCAGAAAACTGTTAGAGCTCATCAATGAACTTGGCAAAGTCACAGGATACAAAATTAATACACAGAAATTGACTGCATTTCTATATACTAACAACGAAAGATCAGAAAGGGAAATTAGGAAAGCAATCCCATTTACCAATGCATCAAAAAGAGTAAAATACTTAGGAATAAACCTACCTAACGAGACAAAAGACCTGTACTCTGAAAACTATAAGACACTGATGAAAGAAATCAAAGACGACACAAACAGGTGGAAAGACATACCAGGCTCATGGATTGGAAGTGTCAATATTATCAAAATGACTATTCCACCCAAGGCAACCTACAGATTCAAAGCAATCCCTATCATAGTACAAAGGACATTTTCCACAAAACTAGAACAAAATATTTTCAGGTTTGTTTGGAAGCACAGAAGACCCAGAATAGCCAAAGCCACCCTGAGAAAGAAAAATGGAGCTGGAGGAATCAGGCTCCCGGACTTCAGAGTATACAACAAAGCTACAGTCATCAAAACCTTGTGGTACTGGCACAAAGACAGAAATACAGATCAGTGGAACAGGATAGAAAGCCCAGAATTCAACCCACACACTCACAGTCATCTAATCTATGACAAAGGAGGCAAGAACATACAATGGAGAAAAGACAGCACCTTCAATAAGGGGTGCTGGGAAAACTGGACAGCCACATGCAAAAGAATGAAATCAGAACACTTCCTAACACCATACATGAAAATAAACTCAAAATGGATTAAAGACCTAGACTTAAGACCAGACACTATAAAACTCTTAGAGGAAAACATAGGCCAAACACTCTCTGACATAAACCACAGCAATATCTTCTCAGATCCACCTCCTAGAGTAATGACAATAAAAACAAAAATAAACAAATGGGACTTAATTAAACTTAAAAGTTTCTGCACAGCAAAGGAAACCCTAAGCAAAATGAAAACACAACCCACAGAATGGGAGAAAACATTTGCAAATGAGTCGACTGACAAGGGATTAATCCACAAAGTTTATAAACACCTTCTGCAGCTCAATACCAAAACAAAACAAACAAAACAAAACCCTCCACACACAAGAAAACCAACCCCATCAAAAAAATGGGCAGAAGATCTAAACAGACAATTCTCCAAAGAAGACATATGGATGGCCAAAAAGCACACGAAAAGATGTTCAACATCATTCATTATTTGAGAAATGCAAGTCAAAACCACTATGAAGTACCACCTTATACCAGCCAGAATGGCCATCATCAAAAGTCTACAAACAATAAGTGCTGAAGAGGGTGTGGAGAAAAGGGAACCCTATTACACTGTTGGTGGGAATGTAAACTGGTGCAACCACTGTGGAAAACAGTATGGAGAGTCCTCAGAAAACTAAAAATAGAACTAACATTTGATCCAGCTATCCCACTCCTGGGCAGCTATCCAGAGAAAAACATTTCTTGAAAAGACACATGGACTCCAGTGTTTATTGCAGCACTATATACAATAGCCAAGACATGGAAACAACCCAAATGCCCACTGACAGTGGAGTGGATAAAGAAGATGTGGTACATATACACAATGGAATATTACTCAGTCATTAAACGGAAAGAAATAATGGCATTTGCAGCAACATGGATGGACCTTAGCACTTCATGCTAAGTGAAGTCAGATGGTGAGACACCAACATCAAATGCTATCAGTTACATGTGGAATCTAAAAAACGGACAAAATGAAGTTCTTGGCAGAACAGATACTGACTCATAGACCTTGAAAAACTTATGGTTTCCAAATGAGACAGGTTGGGGGGTGGAGGGATCCACTAAGGGTTTGGGATGGAAATGCTACAAAATTTGGTTGTGACGATTGTTGTACAACTATAAATGTAATAAAATTCATTGTTAAAAAATCACTTCTACTTTTAGGAAACTGAGAGTAAGTAGCAAAACTGGCAAAAATTTATTTTTTCTCCTTTCCACCTTTAGTAGTTTAATGATTAAAACTATTCAAAAGACAGAAACCTACAAAGAGACTCTAATAGCAGTATCAATAATCTGTGTGCTGAGTTATCAAAACTTTAAAACAGGGGCTCTTCAGGTTTGAAATAGCTCATCTGCATATATAATTTTTACATAACTCAAAATTATACACAATTCAAATTAGTTCAAAATTCTAATTTCCATGTTGGAATATATAATTTTCTATCATATTGTAGGAGTTCTCTATACTTTCTGTGTATGAAAGCAAACTTTTTGCAACTGTGTATGCTAAATCTTTGAGTCTTATTCATTCCGAATGTCTGAGAGTGGTACTTGCTCATCTCTGTTTTTCAGAATCTCTATTGGTGATTCTGATATATGGATGCTGCCTTTCATCTCACATTATACAATCAACATGTTTATCTTAACAAGAAAAACTGCAAATAATTACTAGAAATATAGTTTTAGAGTTATATAACTTTGGGTACTACTGACAAAGTGGAGAATATACAAATTCATTTTTTGTTGTTGTTGTTGTTGTTGCTATTTGTTGGGCCGCTCTCGCGGCATATGGAGGTTCCCAGGCTAGGGGTTGAATAGGAGCTGTAGCCACCGGCCTAGGCCAGAGCCACAACAACGCGGGATCCGAGCCGCGTCTGCAACCTACACCACAGCTCACGGCAACGCCGGATCGTTAACCCACTGAGCAAGGGCAGGGACAGAACCCGCAACCTCATGGTTCCTAGTCGGATTTGTTAACCACTGCACCACGACGGGAACTCCCCAAATTCATTTTCTATTATTAAATAGGCTTATGCAATGGACATGCTCAAAAAATATTTACCATATGCCTGTGATATTTGGAACATAGAATGTGTTTTTTAACGTAATACAAAACACAAAGATAGGTGAGATACAGTAATCTTTAGGAGAGCCTAAAAACACATGTTAAGCATCATAAAAGATTACAATAAAGTATGATTCAGAGTAGGTAGTATATCTGCATTTAGTTCAGGGAATATTGAAGTGGAAAGTATTTAAAGTTAGAACTGGCAGAGGAACAGCAGATCTCATAAGCAGATATAAAGAGAAAGCTTTAGGAAGGAACAAAATATTTACAAGCATAAAGCCAGCAGAGTGTAGAGCTGATTTAGGGAAGATGGGAAATATGACTGAAAAGTCAATGGGGGCTACAATGTTAATGACCTTAACTGACAAGTTAAGTGATATGTATTAATTCAAGGGTGATGGAGAGCTACTCAAACAATGGGATCAGAGCTGCACTTTGGGAATTTAAACTTGGCATTTGTGAAAAAGAATAAACTAGAATGATGGTTCTGGTCTCTCTCTTTAATCTATAAATCTTAATAAAGGCACAAGTGGCAGGAAATGTTTAACTAGAGAGATGGAAACAATAAGTACAGTTCCCTGGGAGAGAGGGCATAGATTTTATAGAGACAGAATTTAAGAGATTCCATCCATCCATTCTTTGAACAAATATTTATTGAATGCTTATAATATGCCTGGCACTATGAATATAATCTGGACACGTTGACCTTAGTATGTTCCAAGCTCATTCAGTTTTTGTTTGTTTGTTTTAAACTGTATTTCAAGGAGCCCTACACTTATTTGATTGAGCACCTACCTAAACTATACTAAGTGCTATGGTCAGCTCTGCGATGCAGCGGTAGACACAGGAGACAAAGCCCCTGACCTTATCAAATTTTCATTGTATTAGAGGGAAACAGATAGTAAAAATGTAAACAAATAATTTCAAAAAGTGATAATACAATAAAACAAATGATATACAACAATGGGAGAGGGACTTGGGTCATCAGTGACAACCTGTCTAAAAAAGGAGTATTTGAGCTAAGGTTTAAAGTATAACGTTCCTGTGATAAAGCATAATGGAAAAGAATATGAAAAAGAAGATATGTATAACTGAATAATTTTTTGTACAGTAGAAATTAACACAGCATTATAAATCAACTCTACTTCAATAAAATTTTAAAAATAAAAAATAAATGCTAGTGGGGAACTAACAATAAATGCAAAGAGTATGAGAAAGTCACTTAAATAAATGACAATTAGCTGGGATATATCAGAGAGAGAAAAGTATAAGGAAGTCAGAAAGGAAGGCAGAGAGGTCAGATGTTTTAAGTCCTTTGGGCACAGAAGTTTATAATTTGTTACAATTGCAAAATCCACTGAGTATTTTAAGAAGGTAAGTGATGTGATTTGATTCACGCTTTAAGGAGACTTCTTGGGCTACTGTGTGAAGAATAAGTAACAGTGGGATAAGAGTGAAAAGCAGGGAAACCAGAGAGGAAGCATTGATGACTGTGATGACTGCATTTGTCATAATCTGGATATAAAGCCAACATGACTTGGATGTGAGGAACAAAAAAGGGAGGAATCTGGAGCTCCTGTTGTGGCTCAGCAATTAACAAACCTGATTAGCACCATGAGGATGTGGGTTCAATCCCTGGCCTCGCTCAATGGGTTAAGGATCCAGCTTGCTGTGCGCTGTGGTGTAGGTTACAGACGTGCTTAGGATTCAGCATTGCTGTGGCTGTGGTGTGGGCTGGTGGCTACAGCTCTGACTGGACCCCTAGCCTGGGAACCTCCATATGCCACAAGTGTGGCCCTAAAAAGCAAAAAAAAAAAAAAAAAGCAAAAAGGGAAGAATAAAGCAAATTCCTACGTTTGATGACAGTATTAGTTATTGAGATGGGGAAGACTTCCACTCCTTACTTCAATCACAGCAATTCCGCTTTTACAAATATATTGGGGTTCTATGTGCAAAAATTTTAAAAAGGGTTCTGCTGTTAAAATTTGAAAACCACTGTCGCAGTGATTCAAGTACAGAGCTCAACAAAGTGATCAAGGCCAGAGGTACATACATGGGAAAACCTTATTATTGAGATGAAATTTTAACTTGGGTAGGGTAAAGGTGATCACCTAAGAGGAGAGAAAAAGTCTAACATGGCTAGAAATTTAAGAAATATCTACTTTTAGCAGGTGGAATAAGGAAATGGGAAAAGCAAAGGAGAAGAAACGGTGACAAAGGTCAGAGAAGAAACCAGGACACAAACACAAAAGACCTAGTGGAAAAATGTTCAAGAAGGGCAGAAAAATCATCCAGCAAAAAGAATCAATAACCAAAGAGAATGAAAGATTTTAAGGCAAAAAAGTCACCTGTAATCTTGAGAATAAGAACAGAGATGTGAGAACAAATCAAAATTGAAAGAAATTCCGAAGAGTGACTATAGCAAATACAGGTTCTTTTTCCAAGCAATTTCAAAGAAGGGGTAGAAGAGAGTATAGTAATCAGAGGAATCATCAGGGGAGGTATATACATCTGAGGTCTTGGAAGAAACCCAAAAGACTAAGATTTAAAAAAAGAATGAAAATAATTGATGGAACAACATATAAGAAGAAACAGAATATAGGGTGGTACATTTGGCAGGACAGGGGAACATAACAATAGGAAGGAGATAAAAAGGAAAATGCTTCATCTGGTTCCTAGAATTATAACAGAAACCACAAAGGTAAGGCTGATTTTCAGAGCTAGGGTGAGAAATATCTACTGTCTATTTATTACATCAATACTAACCTGCAAATCTATTTGCAACTGATTTGTAAATACTGTATAAGCCTATCTACACAGGTTGGATACTAAAGTAGAATAGAGAAGAGCAAAGATAGTAAGAGTTATAGTACATTGCAACACTGCAAGGAAGCTCATTTTATTTCTAATACAGAGATCATGAAACTAAGGTTCATTCAGTTAAACAACCTGCCCAAGTCAACAGAAAATAAAATATAAGAACACCAACCAAGGGCTGTCTGACTTCAAAGCCTACACTCTTTATGTGTCATACAACAGAGGAGCACATTTTTAGGTTAGGTGTGCAAATGTAGAGTATTTGCAAAGTAAAATTATAATTATCGCTAAAACATATTTTTTAATTTTTTAATTTTTTGCTGTTTAGGGCAGCACTTGCGGCATATGGAGGTTCCCAGGCTAGGGGTTGAATCACAGCTGTAGCTGCTGGCCTACACCACGGCAATAAAAGATCTGAGCCGTGTCTGTGACCTACACCACAGTTCACGGCAATGCCAGATCCTTAACCCACTGAGTGAGGCCAGGGATGCAACTTGCGTCCTCATGGATGCTAATCAGATCCGTTTCTACTGAGCCATGACAGGAACTCCCAAAATATGTATTTTGAAATAAATCACTAATTAGTTACCAAAGGTAGCCAAAGTTCCAAACAATGAAGTTATGAATTTGTTTCTACACTTGACCAATATGCTCTAGAATTAAAGTTTCATATTCTTCTTTACGTTCTGGAAAGATTAAGCGGGACAGTTACAAACATTTTTGAATAAGGGGTACTAAGTTACCTCTTAAATAACCTTAAAGTAAAACAGTGTGGAGAGATAGAAAACTAACAGTAAAGTCCTACTTCTCATCTTAAAACATGTTTTCTATGCTCAGAAAACTAGCTGCCAACACATAAGGAACTGTCTGGCAATTCTTATGATTAAGCACATCTGCTCAGGGCCACTTTTCAGATGGGATAGTTTCCAAGAAACACATGAATCAAAACTAGTGATCCATGAATTCCAGATTTCCATAGCATTTTTATAAAAAAAGACAATATTATTCAAATTGGAACATGAAACATCTGAGAAAAATCTGTTATCTCAGATAAAATAAAACTATTACCTGGCAAAGGTACATATACAGTAGTCCTTCCTTATCTGTGGGAAATACGATCCAAGACTTCCAGTGGATACATGAAACTGTGGATTGGACTGAACCCTATGTATACCATGCTTTTTCCTATACATACATATCTATGGTAAAAATTAAATTGGGACTAATTTAAGAGACTAATGAGAATAACTAATAACATAATAAGATTCTAATGACAATAACTAACACCATTACGACATCATACTGTAATACAAGTTATAAGAATGTGGTCTTTCAAGATATCTTACTGTACAAATTTAATGACTTTTGCATCTTAACTAAGCCCTTATCATGCACTGCAACCTTAATTTTTGCAGTTTAAGGTGTGACAGCAAAACCAGCATGAATTTCTTTTTCCTTCTTCACAATTTCCAGATACAAGATTCATTTTTACAATCGATCTTGGTAACCTCAGTGGAAGATTTTTATATTTCTTTATTAAATAGAGAGCATTCACCTTTTCACTAAAGGCACTTTAAACTTTGGCATATCCAAATTGCCAACACCACTACTCCTGTGTTTTGGATCATTATTAAGTAAAATAAGGGTTACTTGAACACAAGCACTGCAGTACCATGAGTGATGATCTGATAACTGAGACACCACTAAGTGACGGGAAACAGTGGACAAAAGGATGATTCATGACTAGGCAGGACAAAGAAGGGCATTTCATCACACGGGACTACTAAGTGGACACATATTACTGCATGGCTGAAGAATATAAAATTTTCTAAATAATGATAGGCTAGGAAAACAGTTGTGCCCCAAAAGATTAATGGCAAAATATGTAAGTAGAAGGCTTATATAAATTAACTCAGATTTACCCCTCTAAAAAATTACAACCAACCAGCTTATTGACTTAAAAAATTTTTTTGAGCACTTGCCATGTGTCTAGCACTGTCTTAGATGACGGCAAGATAAGAATGGCTAAATTGTGTCCTACACCTTTACAGAGCTTAAACACTAACAAAGTGATTGATTTATAGAGAGTTAAGTATGTTAAAGTGTTTAAAAATACTGTGACAGATATATGTGCAGCCTAGAGCTGAGGCACAATGGAAGGCATGTTTGGTTCTACTTAGGAGGAAGAAACCATAAAGGCTCAGAAAACAATTTTCTAGAAGATATTACACTTTAGAACTGTGGAAGTTGAGATGATATTTATTAGGAAAGGGCCTGAACAATGAGAGCCAAGGTGGGGATTTATGAAATAGCACGGCTTGTTTGGGAAACTAACAACAGTTTGGGAAATTGAGATGAAGGGTGACAAGATACAGAGTTAAGCAGTCCGAGGTCAGGTCATAGAAGACTTCATGTCATACTAAGTAATTTGGATTACACCCCACAGGCATTTGCTAGCCATTGAAGGAACTGATGTGACTACATTTTATTTTTGAAAGATCATTCTAATGACAGTACAAAAAAGGAAGATGGGGAAAGGGTAAGCCAATCTGGAGGCTACCACAGAAGCTCAGATGAGATAATGGACTGAGCAAAGGCAATAATATGATGATGCAGAAGTGAATCAGAGAGATTTTTAAAAGGTTAGAGTTGAGACAAAAAAGAATTTAGGATACCTCCTACTTTTTTCAAGTAGAACTGGATGGTGCCATTTACAAATACAAAGAGAAAATTCAGGAGATATAATAATAAGCTTAGTGACTCTGACCTATCCGGGCAGAGATAACCAGAGAACCTACAAGATTTTTTAAAAATTATTTTTAATTTTTAAAAATTTTTGGAGCATAATAATGTGAGAAAAAAAGTACGTATACATGTATGTGTAACTGGGTCACCATGCTGTACAGCAGAAAATTGACAGAACACTGTAAACCAGCTATAATGGAAAAAATAAAAATCATTATACATATGAAAAAATCAAGCTACAAAATTTCATGGGGTATCATTTTTAGAGATTGTTGCAACCAGAAAAGTGCACCTGCGATAAGTCAAATTTCAACAATTCTGAGGCTGTCATATCACACATAAGCTTATTAAAGACTGTTTATAGTTGATACAGTCAGGGCACAAATGTATATGTTTCAGTTCTCAATAGATACAAAATAAAGATTGACAAGTTATAGATTTTTATATACAGACAGTATCTATGTCTACTAATGAAATCATTCTTTAGTGGTTAAAAATTTTTTAAAATAAATATTCTGATAAAGACCTTCTGATGAGAGGATAATATGGACCCCTATACAAATGCTTTAAAGTCAGCCTTAACAGTATATCCTTTTACAAAGATAATATTACTCCTGAAAGATATACACATGTGACAACAACACTTTCCATCAAAGACCTCACATAGCAGATATGAAATCTGAGCATATACAGCTAGAAAAATAATTATTTCCATAACTCAGCTAGATAGACATTATAAGCAAATATATATGACAAAAAAAAATCACCTAAAGAAAAATAGCACAAAATCTCGGTTAAAATGAATAAATGTTCAGTACAAACACAAGAAAAAAAGAGTAAAAATTTGGAGGAATGAAAGAGAGAAGTCTTCCTGGAGAAGGGAAGTTTTAATCAGATTTAGAAAATAATAGATTTTCTAAGAAACAGAACAATGATGTAAGGCAAAAACAAACCAAAAGTTTTTCCATGAGAATAACAGCAAAATGACAACTTCAGGGTTGGGAAGGACTAGGTGAATGAAGGTTTTTTGTAACTAGGCTGAGTTTTATCTGCTATGATAGGGTATCACCAGAACCTCTTGAAAAGGAAAATGATAAAGCTTTAATTAAAAGTTAATACAATTTTCATTTTTTTCACCATAACATCAGACAACAAATGAAACTAATGTTTTTGGTATAAATATAAACAAATCTAATGTTTAAAGAGTTTTTCATTTAGTTATTCTTGGCATGGTTATATAGGGCATCTCAAAACGTAAATTCTAGTAATATCAATATGCCCATCATTCAGAATCTGTCAAACTTGAAAGCAACATCCTTTTCCCTAAAAGAAGCATCTGCTTATCCTTATGTTCTTTCAAATCTGTGGCAGGAAAAACAAGCATAGTTATGTACACAACTCTGAACTGCTTAGTGCTAAGCTATGGAATATTGTCAGTAAATATTATGGCAAAGTTGCTCGTGAACAATTAAACACAAGACATTTTAGGCTTTAGAAAACCACAACCAACTTTCTTTTTTTTTTTCCCTCTTTCGTATTGAGGGATAGTTAATTTACAACATTGTGTAGTTTCAAGTGTATAGCAAAGTGATTTAGTTATACATACGTATTTTTTTTCAGATTATTTTCCATTGTTGGTTATTACAAGATATTGGGTATAGTACTTACACTATACAGTGGGTCCTTGTTGTTTACCTATTTTATACATGGCAGTGTATATATGTTAATCCTAAACTCCTAATTTATCTCTGCCATCCCCTCTGGTAACTGTAAATTTATTCTCTTTGGGTGTGGATATGTTTCTGTTTTGTAAATAAGTTCATTTGTATCATTTTCTCTAGATTGCACAAAAAGTGGTACCATATTTATCTTTCTCTCACTTACTTCTCCTAATATGGTAATCTCTAGGTCCATCCATGTTGCTACAAATGGCATTTCATTCTTTTTTATGAGTAATATTTAATTGTATGTGTGTATTTGTGTCTATATATACCTATATAGACATATATATAGACACACACACACACCATATTTTCTTATCCATTCATCAGTCGATGTAAATTTAGGTTGCCTCCTAAATTTGGATATTGTAAAAAGTGCTGCTGTGAACATAGGGGTACAAGTATTTTTTCTAACCAGGGTTTTCTCTGAATATATACCCAGGAGTAGGGGTTGAAGGACCATATGGTAACTATTTTCAGTTTCTTAGGGAATCTTTAGACTGTTCTCCACTTACACAGACTTCTCAGTCCTCTGCAATACCATTCTCCCAGTCATTCTTGATGCCTCATAATCTGTGTTGTCACCACCAATTTATCAGAATATCTCCTTCAATTTACCATACAAAACATTAAAAATCATATCCAGAATCTGACTACATCTTACCATCTCCTACTGCTACCACCACAGTCCTACAAAACATGATCATTTGCCTGGGTTACTGCAATAGCCTCGTCACTGGTGTCTTTGCTCTCATTTTTACCTTGCTAGAGTCTATATTCTTTAACTTTATTTTACTACAGATGATTTACAATGTTCTGTCAATTTCTGCTGTAAAGCGAAGTGACCCAGTCATATATATATATATATATACACACACATACAGACCCACATACATTCTTTTTCTCATAATATCTTCCATTATGTTACATTACAAGTGATTGGATACAGCTCCATGTGCTATACACCAGAAACTCATTGCTTAGCTACTCCAAATCCAACAGTTTGCATCTATAAACCCCAAACTCCCAGTCCATACCTCTCCCTCCCCAAACCCCTTGGGAACCACAAAAGTCTGTTCTCCATGTCCATGAGTTTGTTTCTGTTCTGTAAATAGGTTCATTTGGGCCATATTTTAGATTCCACATATAAGTGATATCATATGGTATTTGTCTTTCTCTTTCTGACTTGCATCACTTAGTATGAGAACCTCTAGATCCATCCATGTTGCTGCAAATGTATTTCTTTTTTTAATGGTTGAATAATATTGCATTGTGTATATGTGCCATATCTTCTTAATCCATTCATCTGTCAACGAACATTTAGGTTCCATGTCTCGGCTGTGAATAGTGCTGCAAAGAACTTTCTTTCTGAATGAAAGTTTCGTCTAGATATATGCCATTGAGTGGGATTGCTGGACCATATGGTAGTTCTATATTTATTTTCTGAGATGCCTCCATAATGTTTCCATAGTAGTTGTACTAGTTTATATTCCCACCAATAGTGTAGGAGAGTTCCCTTTTCTCCACACCCTCTCCACCAATTGTTATTTGTAGACTTATTAATGACAGCCATTCTGACCGGTGTGAGGTGGTATCCCATTGTAGTTTAGATTTGCATTTCTCTAATAATTACTAATGTTGAGAATTTTTTCATGTGCCTGTTGCCTATTCATATATCTTCTTTGGAGAAATGTCTATTTAGATCTTCTGCCCATTTCTCAATCAGGTTGTTTGGATTTTTTGCTGTTGACTTGTATGAGTTGTTTGTATATTTTAGAGATTAAGCCATTGTAAGTTGCATCATTTGAACTATTTTCTCTCATTCTGTAGGTTGTTTTTCATTTTTTTTATGGTTTGCTTTGTTGTGCAAAAGCTTGTCAGTTTGATTAGGTCCCACCAGTTTACTCTTCCTTTTATTTCTATTGCCTTGGATGACTGACCTAAGAGAACATTTGTATGGTTGGTGTCAGAGAATGTTTTGCCTCTGTTTGCTTCTAGGAGTTTTATGGTGTCTTGTCTTATGCTTAAGTCTTTAGGCCATTTTGAGTTTATTTTTGTGCAAGGTGTAAGGGTGTGTTCTAGTTTCAATGATTTACATGCATCTGTCCAGTTTTTCCAGCACCACTTGCTGAAGAGACTGTATTTTTTTCCATTTGATATTCTTGCCTCCTTTGTCAAAGATTAGTTGACCATGGTTGGGTTTATCTTTGGGCTCTCTAATATGTTCCACTGGTCTATATGTCTGTTTTTGTACCAGTACTACACTGTCTTGATTACTATATCTTTGTAATATTATCTGCAGTCTGGGAATGCTGTTATGTCTCCTGTTTTTTTTTTTTTCCCCCCTCAGGACTGCTTTGGGAATTCGAGTTTTTTTTTTAATGGTTCCATATAAATTTTTGGATTGTTTTTTCTAGTTTTGTGAAAAATGTCATGGGTAATTTGATAGGGATTATATTAAATGAGTAGACTGCTTTGGGTAGAATGGCCATTTTAATGATACTAAGTCTTCCCATCCAGGCACATGGGATATCTTTCCATTTCTTTCCATTCTTCTTTAATTTCTTGATTAATGTTTTATAGTTCCCATCATGTAAGTCTTTCACCTCCTTGGTCAGGTTTATTCCTAGGTATTTAAATTTTGGGGGGGTGAGATTTTTAAAGGTATTATATTTTTATATTTCTTCTAATATTTCATTTTTAGTATACAAAAATGCAACTGATTCCTGAATGTTAATCTTGTATCCTGCTACTTTGCTGAATTCGTGGATCAGATCGAGTAGTCTTTGTGTGGAGTCCTTACGGTTTTCTATATAAAGTATCATGTCATCTGCATAGAGTGACAGTTTTACCTCTTCTCTTCCAAACTGGATACCTGTTATTTCTTTTGTTTGTCTGATTGCTGTGGCTAAGTTTTCCAATACTACGTTGAATAGAAGTGTTCAGAGTGGTGGGCATTCTTGTCTTGTCCCAGATTTTAGCAGGATGGCTTTCATTTTTTGTCCATTGAGTACTACACTGTCTGTGGGTTCATCATAAATGGCTTTTATTATGTTTAGGTATGTTCCCTCTATCCCCACTTTGGTAAGAGTTCTTATCATAAATGGATGTTGGATATTTGTCAGATGCTGCATCTCTTGAGATGATCCTGTGGTTTTTTACTTTTCTTTTGTTAATGTGGTGTATGACATTGGTTTGTGTATGTTGAACCATTCTTGTGAACTTGGGATGAAACACACTTAGTCGTGGTGGGTGATCTTTTTTATGTGTTGTTGGATTGGGACGGCTGAAATTTTGTTGAGAATTTTTGCATCTATATTCATCAAAGATTCTGGCCTATAATTTTCTTTTTTGATAGTATCTTTGTCTGGTTTTGGTATTAGGGTAATGGTAGCTTCATAGAATGTCTTTGGGAGTGTTCCTTCTTCAACCTTTTGGAGAAGTTTAAGAAGGATGGGTATAAATTCTTCTCTGTATGTTTGATAGAATTCACCTGTGAAGCCACCTGGTCCTGGACTTTTGTTTGTAGGAAGTGTTTTTATTACATATTCAATTTCATTTCTAGTGATCAGTCTGTTGAAATGATCTATTTCTTGATTCAGTTTTGGCAGGCTGTAGGTCTCTAGAAAGTTGTCCATTTCTTCTAGGTTGTCAATTTTGTTGGCATATAAACTGTTCATGGTATTGTTATTTTTTTTTTATTTCTGCAGTATCTGCTGAGATTTCCTTTTTCATCTTATTTATTTGGGTTATCTCTCTTTTTCTTGGTTAGTTTGGCCAGAGGTTTGCCAGTTTTGTTTACCCTTTCAACGAACCAGCTCTTTGTTTTATTGATTTTTTTCTATTGATTTTTTGAATCTGTATTTTTATCGATTTCCTTTCTGATCCTTATGATTTTCTTCCTTCAGCTGACTTTAGGTCTGGTTTGTTCTTTTTTTTTTTTTTTTTTTCTTTTCCAGGGCTACACCTACAGCATATGGAGGTTCCCAGGCTAGGGGTCTAATCAGAGCTATGGCTGCAGGCCTATGTCAGAGCCACAGCAATGCAAGATCCGAGCCATGTCTGTGACCTACACCTCTGCTCATGGCAATGCCAGATCCTTAACCCCCTGAGTGAGGACAGGGATTGAATCCACAACCCCATGTTTCCTAGTCGGATTCGTTAACCACTGAGCCACTCCCTGTTCTTCTTTTTCTACTTCTTTTGGGTGGTAGGTTAAGATGCTGAGATTCTTCTTTTTTAAGGAAGGCCTGTATTATTATGAGCCTCCCTCTAAGAACTGCTTTCACAACATTCCACGGATTTTTCAATAGCTGTGTTTTCATTGTCATTTGTCTTGAGTATTTTTTAATTTCTTTCTTGATTTCCTTGTTGACCCATTGGCTTTTTACTTGCATGTTGTTTCATCTGCATGTAGTCAAGTTTTTTTTTTGTTTCATTTCTTTTTTTTTTTTTTTTTTTCATTTCTGTTCCTGTGGTTGATTTCTAGTTTCATTCCATTGGGGTCAGAGAAGATGTATGAAATAATTTCTTCTTGACTTTGTTTCTATACTCTTGACTTTGCACCAGTTTTGTGCCCCATAATGTGGTCAATCATTGAGAATTTCCATGTGCACTTGAAAGGAACGTATATTCTGGGTTTTTTGGATGTAATGTCCTGAAAATATCAATTAAGTCTAACTGTTTTATTGTGTTATTTAGCATCTGTTGCCTTATTGATTTCCTTCTAGAGAATCTGTTCATTGATGTCAGTAGGGTGTTAAAACTCCTACTATTATTGTATTCCTATCAATTTCTGAGCCTATTTTTAATATGGCAGAGTGAAAAATCCCATTAAAATATAAGTCAGAGCATATTAATATATTAAAACCCATTCCTGTTTCATCCACAATAAAAACCAAAGTCCCCACAATCGCTTACAAGGCCCCATATCACCCCACCTCCCAGCTCTTTAACATTTCTAATTCATCTCCTACTACTCTCATTTCCTTGTTCCAGATATACTGGTATAAGAAACTGTAAAAATGCCCAAAAATCTTCTCTCTATAGATCCCTATCTTTACAACATGATGTTGAAAATCTTTTCATCAAGAGGGGTATCTTTTTCCCTATCGTTTGAATTTGGGTTGACCAGCTGACTTGATTTATTTACCATGAGTAATTACCAAATAAGATTCAAGGGAGGCTTGAAAAGTATTTGTACACTAAGATGTGCTCTCTTGTTATTCTGGGGAACGCTACCATGGCCAAGTGAAGACATAAGATCTGCCTTTTTGACTGGGTGAAGAGACTGCCAATTACCAGACAGGTTTACTGTTTATTTATTTATTTATTTTTGTCTTTTTGTCTTTTTAGGGCTGCACCCACGGCACATGGAGGTTCCCAGGCCAGGGGTTCAATTGGAGCTATAGCCACAGGCCTATACCAGAGCAACAGTGCCACAGCAACATGGGATCCGAGCTGTGTCTGTGACCTACACCACAGCTCATGGCAACACTGGATCCTTAACCCACTGAGTGAGGCCAGGGATCAAGCCCACGTCATCATTATCCACTGAGCCAGGAACTCCAGGTTTACCATTTAGATTTCAGTTGGCTAGAGATAAGCAGGCAAGTTCTGTAGATATCAGCCATGCAGCTCCAGGACAGAAAACCTGCTCTACTGTCTCCCAAATCATAATCTAAATACATTAGTGTTTTGAGTCACTACATTTTACAATGGTTTATTACTCAGCAATAGATAAGAGGAATCTAGCTTCTTTGCTATTCCTTAAGCACATTTCCACCCCTGGTGAGTTCTTTACTCTGAACATTCTTTGCATTGTTCATGGTAACATCCCCATATTGCATGGATAATCTGTTCATATCCCTCAAGTTTTTGTTCCAATCTCAACCTCTCAGTGAATATTCTATTCTATTCAACATCTCTCTGAATATTTTATTAAAAATTGCAACCCCACCATTGCCCCTGCACTCCAGATCTCTCATCCTGATCTTGTTTTGTTTTTCTGTAGCACTTATTGCCTCTTAACATACTGAGATATTGTGTTTGTTTACTGTATGCCTGCTCCTGATAGATGAAAATTCCCAAAGAAGGGAGGTCTTCAACTGTACTGCACACTGATATGCCCCATGTGTAGAGACTGGCACACAGTAAGCTTGCTAAATATTTACTGAATAAGTAAATGGATTAACTGTTTTAGAGATGTCTTTTAGATCAACTTGTTAATCATATTAAGTTACACTTTCTATATCTATCAGTCACTTAAATATAAAATCTTTTTGTTGTTGTTGTTATTGTTTTCTTTTATGGCCACATCCACCAGTATAGATAAATTCTTGGGCTAGGGATTGAATCTGAGATGCACCTTCAACCTACACTGCAGCTGTGGCTATACCAGATCCTTTAACCCACTGAGCCTGACTGGGGATTGAACCCTTGCCTCCACAGTGACCCAAGCCACAGCTGTCAGATTCTTAACCCACTGTACCATGTCAGAAACTCTTAAAGAGTTAAAATCTACTATGACAATGGACATCTTATGCTATGCCTTATATTTCTATCAGTTTATGATTTAATATCTAGTATTTTTATCATAAACAATTTTAAAAGAAAGTTTAAAAGAAAGTGTAACAAAACATTCAACCAAGTTGGCCTTTCTTTTAAATGTCTTAAATTAGGTAAGTTTCACTTTAATTTCTTTAACGGTATTAAAATTTTGTTTAATAATAGTACACAAAAATAATAACTAAGACTGAATTAGGGCTATTATATATTTACTTTTTTAATACTGTTCTAATTGTAATGTTCAATTAATAGGTAGCCTATAAAGGAACTATTAAATATTCTATTAAAGATGAAAAGTAGGGGAGGACACGATGGCGGAGGAGTAGGGGGACACGCTCGCCCTCTCCCACAAACACAACAAAAAAAGCACATCTACAGAAGAAATGACTCGCACAGAACAGCAACCAATCGCTGGCAGAGGAACCTAGACTCCAATAATGGCAAGAAGTTCGTGACATTACTGTGCAGAACAGGAGAAAAGAGGAGAGTGAGAGAAGGTGAATCCGAGTGGGACGGGCGCTCCCGAAAGGGAACTGCGGAGGAGAAAGGGATCCCACACCCTGGAAAGTCACCTACACGGGGGAAAGATCAAACGAACCGGAGGAATCTCCAGATGCAGAGAAGAGGGTAGCACTAAGTTGGAGTACGGAAAAGCCGATCAAGAACCGAACGGACCATCTGAACTATGGGCACAGTCACCAAAAATTGAGACGCCTGGGTGGGGGCTGGGCACTGAATCCTCGGCTCCAGAGGTTAGTTCCTGGGAAAGGGCTGGGGGACGCCTGGGTGGGGGCTGGGCACTGAGACCTTGGCTCCAGAGGTTAGTCCGAGAGAACGGGTTGGGGGGCGGGGTGGAGCGGAAACTGCTTGGGAGGTCTAGAAACCATTTGATGGGGCAGAGACTGCTTGGGAGACTAGAAAACAAAGCTGTCGCAGAGGAAGGGAGCAATACTCTAGGGGCGGGGAAGTGGAAAGCCGCATCAGAGGGAACCTGGGAGAAGAGCCTGGTCTGTGCTCCTGCTGGGGAGGGGAGAGAAGAAGGGGTGGGTCCCCATAGAATACCCCCCATGTCACAGCAAGCTTACAGGCCCACTAGCTAGCTGAAAGCTGTGCTTCCCAATGCATCCCCTCCCCCCACCCCCACCACTCCCTACGCCCTGGGGCTGCCTGCCATCTGGGAGGGCAGGCCTCAACAATTGCCTGAAGCCTACCACCACAGGGGCTGTCCCTGCACAGGCCTGCTTGCCCTTTGGAGGGGCTACACTTCCACAGAGCAGCACCAAACACCACCAGCCCCCGAGAAAAGGCCTGCAGCCCAGAAAAGCTGCAACAAGCCTAGCCAGGCCGTGAATAGATCTGTCTAATTCTCGGAGGGATTTTCTGAGTCGGGCTGCCCCGGGGAGGAGCCTCTTGGGTTTCCAATGGCCCTGCTACCTGCCCAAGCCCCCAGGGGGTGCCCCACTCCTGCGGAATAGCTGCTCAGCACCACCAGCCCCCTGGAAGAGCCCCTGCAGCCCAGAAAAGCTGCAACAAGCTCGGCCAGACTGTGAAAAGACCCGCCTACATTCTCAGGCCGTCCTTCTGAGTTGGGCTGCCCTAGGGAAGAGCCTCTTAGGTTCTCAGTGACCCAGATAGCTGCTCCAGCCCCCAGGGGGTGCTGCACTCCTGAGGAATAGCTGCCCAACACCACCAACCCCCTGCAAGAACCCCACAGCCTAAAAACACCAGAGCAAGCTCTGCATGACCAAGTGAAATCTGCTACCATCGTGGTGTGGACCTCCCAGTCCTGTCTGCCCTCAGGAAGTCCTCCTTTGCTTCAAAGAAACACTGTTAGCCCCATCAACACTCCAGAAAAGCCACACTGCCTCAAAAAAGATTGACCAACAACGCCAGCCCTCAGGAAATATTCCACGGCAGTGACAAGGCAAACACTGCCCAATAACGGAGAGTACAACTCCCTCAGGAGAAAGAAAACAACAAGCAAGATGAAGAAGCTGAGAAACCACCCCCAGTCAAACCAACAGGAGAACTCACCTAAAACAGTCAACAATGAAACAGATCTCTGCAGTCAGACAGACCTGGAGTTCAAAAGAGAAATAGTGAAAATACTGAAGGAATTAAGAGAAGATATGAACAGTAATGCAGATACCCTCAGAAAGGAACTAGAAAATATAAGGAGGAGCCAAGAAAAACTAGAACATTCATTTGCAGAGATGCAAACTGAACTAGGGGCAGTAAAAACCAGAATGAATACTGCAGAAGAACGAATCAGTGATATGGAAGATAGAATAATGGAAATCACTCAATCCGGTCAACAGACAGAAAACCGAATCAAAAAACTGGAAAGCAATATAAGAGACCTATGGGATAATATAAGGCAGGCCAATCTACGCATAATAGGAATTCCAGAAGGAGTAGAAAAAGATAAGGGGATGGAAAATATATTTGAAGAAATTATCGATGGAAACTTCCCAAATCTAAAGGATACTGGGTTCAAGATACAAGAAGCACAGAGGGCCCCAAACAAACTGAACCCAAACAGACCCACACCAAGACACATCATAATAAAAATGGCAAAAGTTAGTGATAAAGAGAGGATCCTAAAGGCAGCAAGAGAAAACCAGAATGTTACCTACAAGGGAACCCCCATAAGAATATCAGCTGATTTCTCTACAGAAACACTACAGGCCAGGAGGGAATGGCAAGAGATATTTAAAGTGCTCAAAGGAAAAAATACGCAACCTAGAATACTCTATCCAGCAAGAATATCATTTAAAATAGAAGGGGAAATAAAAATTTTTTCCAACAAACAAAAACTTAAAGAATACAGCAACACAAAACCCAGGTTAAAGGAAATGTTGAAAGGGCTTCTCTAAACCAAAAAGAAAGGAAGGAAAGGGAAGAAAAAAGAAAAGAAAAGAAAAAAAAAAGAAGAGGAAGAACTAGGACTGAGAAAACTGCAATCAGAGAGCAGTCACTCAAATAAGCCAGCATACAGATTTAATCATGAACATGCTTCAAACAAAATAAAATTAAAAAGAAAAAAATAAAAAAGAGTCATCAAAACCATAAAATGTGGGCAAGGGATGTTAGGAAGTAAATAACCCTTTTTGTTTGTTTGTTTGTATGTTTCTCTTCTTAATTTTAATATAGTAATGAAGTGTTTGAACTTACAGGACCATCAGGCTAAAACACACAATTATGGGAAGGGGTTAGCATACTTAAAAATCAGGGCAACCACAAGCCAAAAGCAAATACTGCATTTGCAAAAAATGAAAAAAAAAATACACTCAAGCAGATAATAACAGGAGACCATCCAACCAAAAAAAAAAAAAAAAAAAAAAAAAAGAAAGGAAGAAAGGAGAAGCATAGAATCAACTGGAACACGAGGTTCAAATGGCAATAAATAATCATCTATCAATTATCACCTTAAATGTCAATGGACTGAATGCCCCAATCAAAAGACACAGAGCGGCTGAGTGGATAAAAAGGCAAAAACCTTCACTATGCTGCCTACAAGAAACTCACCTTAGGACAAAAGATACATATAGATTGAAAGTGAAAGGGTGGGGAAAAATACTTCACGCCAATAGACATGACAGAAAAGCAGGAGTTGCAACACTCATATCAGACAAAATAGACTTTAAAACAAAAGACATAAAGAAAGACAAAGAAGGACACTACTTAATGATTAAGGGATCCATCCAAGGAGAGGATGTTACTATCGTCAACATATATGCCCCAAATACAGGAGCACCCAGATACATACAACAAATATTAACAGACATAAAGGGAGATATTGATGAGAATACAATCATAGTAGGAGACCTTAATACCCCCCTCACATCAATGGACAGATCCTCTAGACAGAAAACCAATAAAGCAACAGAGATCCTAAAGGAAACAATAGAAAAGTTAGACTTAATTGATATCTTCAGGACACTACATCCAAAAAAAGCAGAATACACATTCTTCTCAAATGCTCATGGAACATTCTCAAGAATCAACCACATATTGGGACACAAAGCGAATCTCAATAAATTTAGGAGCGTAGAAATTATCTCAAGTATCTTCTCTGACCACAATGCCATGAAATTAGAAACGAACCATGGGAAAAGGAAAGAGAAAAAACCTACTACATGGAGACTAAACAACATGCTACTAAAAAACCAATGGGTCAATGAGGAAATCAAGAAGGAAATTAAAAACTACCTTGAAACAAATGATAATGAAGACACAACCTCTCCAAATCTATGGGATGCTGCGAAAGCAGTGCTCAGAGGGAAATTTATAGCAATACAGGCCTTTCTCAAAAAAGAAGAAAGATCCCAAATGGACAACTTATCCCTCCACCTAAACGAATTAGAAAAAGAAGAACAAAAAAGTCCTAAAGTCAGCAGAAGGAAGGAAATTATAAAGATCAAAGAAGAAATCAATAAAATAGAGACTCAAAAAACAATAGAGAAAACTAATAAAACCAAGAGCTGGTTCTTTGAAAAGGTGAACAAAATTGACAAACCTCTGGCCAGACTCACTAAAAAGAGGAGAGAAAGAACCCAAATCACCAAAATTATAAATGAAAAAGGAGAAATCACAACGGATACAGCAGAAATACAAAAAACCATAAGAGAATACTATGAACAACTATACGGCAACAAGTTTGACAATCTGGAAGAAATGGACAATTTTCTAGAATCTTACAGCCTGCCAAAACTGAATCAAGTAGAAACAGACCAACTGTAAAGACCGATCACTAGAAATGAAATTGATGAGGTCATAAAATCACTCCCTACAAATAAAAGTCCAGGACCAGATGGCTTCACAGGTGAATTCTATCAAACATATAAAGAGGAATTGGTGCCCATCCTCCTCAAACTCTTTCAAAAGGTTGAAGAAGAAGGAATACTCCCAAAGACATTCTATGAGGCCACCATCACCCTCATTCCAAAACCAGACAGAGATACCACCAAAAAAGAAAACTATCGCCCAATATCATTGATGAATATAGATGCAAAAATTCTCAACAAAATCTTAGCCAACCGAATCCAACAACATACCAAAAAAATTATACACCATGACCAGGTTGGGTTCATCCCAGGTTCACAAGGATGGTTCAACATACACAAATCAATCAGCATCATACACCACATTAACAAAAAAAAAAGTCAAAAATCATATGATCATCTCAATAGACACAGAAAAAGCATCTGACAAAGTCCAACATCCATTCATGATCAAGACCCTCGCCAAAGTGGGTATAGAGGGAACATTCCTGAATATAATCAAAGCCATTTATGAGAAACCCACAGCAAATATAATCCTCAATGGGGAAAAACTGAAAGCCTTCTCACTCAAATCTGGAACAAGACAGGGATGCCCACTCTCACCACTGTTCTTCAACATAGTTTTGGAAGTCCTGGCCACAGCAATTAGACAAACAAAGAAATAAAAGGCACCCATATAGGAAGAGAAGAGATCAAACTGTCACTGTATGCAGATGACATGATACTATACACAGAAAACCCTAAGGACTCAACCCCAAAACTCCTTGAACTGATTAATAAATTCAGCAAAGTAGCAGGATATAAGATTAACATTCAGAAATCAGTCGCATTTCTGTATACCAGCAATGAAATATTAGAAAAGGAATACAAAAATACGATACCTTTTAAAATTGTACCTCACAAAATCAAATACCTCGGAATACACCTGACCAAGGAGGTAAAGGACCTGTATGCCAAGAACTATAAAACTTTAACCAAAGAAATCAAAGAAGATGTAAAGAAATGGAAAGATATTCCATGTTCCTGGATTGGAAAAATCAATATTATAAAAATGGCCATACTACCCAAGGCAATCTACAGATTCAATGCAATCCCTATTAAATTACCCATGACATTTTTCACAGAACTAGAACAAACAATCCAAACATTTATATGGAACTGCAAAAGACCCAGAATCGCCAAAGCAATCCTGAGAAACAAAAACCAAGCAGGAGGCATCACTCTCCCAGACTTCAAGAAATACTACAAAGCCACAGTCATCAAAACAGTGTGGTACTGGTACCAAAACAGACAGACAGACCAATGCAACAGAATAGAGAATCCGGAAATAAACCCTGACACCTATGGTCAATTCATCTTTGACAAGGGAGGCAAGAACATAAAATGCGAAAAAGAAAGTCTATTCAGCAAGCATTGCTGGGAATCCTGGACAGCTGTATGCAAAGCAATTGAACTAGAACACACCCTCACACCATGCACAAAAATAAACTCCAAATGGCTGAAAGACTTAAATATACGACAGGACACCATCAAACTCCTAGAAGAAAACATAGGCAAAACACTCTCTGACATCAACATCATGAATATTTTCTTAGGTCAGTCTCCCAAAGCAACAGAAATAAGAGCAAAAATAAACCCATGGGACCTCATCAAACCGAAAAGCTTTTGCACAGCAAAGGAAACCCAAAAGAAAACAAAAAGACAACTTACAGAATGGGAGAAAACAGTTTCAAATGATGCAACTGACAAGGGCTTAATCTCTAGTAGAATATATAAACAACTTATACAACCCAACAGCAAAAAAACCAATCAATCAATGGAAAAATGGGCAAAAGACCTGAATAGACATTTCTCCAAAGAAGATATACAGATGGCCAACAAACACATGAAAAAATGCTCAACATCGCTGATCATAAGAGAAATGCAAATCAAAACTACCATGAGATATCACCTCACACCAGTCAGAATGGCCATCATTAATAAATCCACAAGTAACAAGTGCTGGAGGGGCTGTGGAGAAAAGGGAACCCTCCTGCACTGTTGGTGGGAATGTCAACTGGTACAGCCACTATGGAGAACAGTTTGGAGATACCTTAGAAATCAATACATAGAACTTCCATATGATCCCGCAATCCCACTCTTGGGCATCTATCTGGCCAAAACTCCACTTAAAAGAGACACATGCACCCGCATGTTCATTGCAGCACTATTCACAATAGCCAGGACATGGAAACAACCCAAATGTCCATCGACAGATGACTGGATTCGGAAGAAGTGATATATATACACAATGGAATACTACTCAGCCATAAAAAAGAATGACATAATGCCATTTGCAGCAACATGGATGGAGCTAGAGAATTTCATCCTGAGTGAAATGAGCCAGAAAGACAAAGGCAAATACCATATGATATTACTTATAACTGGAATCTAATATCCAGCACAAACGAACATCTCCTCAGAAAAGAAAATCATGGACTTGGAGAATAGACTTGTGGCTGCCTGACTGGAGGGGGAGGGAGTGGGAGGGAACGGGAGCTTGGGCTTATCAGACACAACTTAGAATAGATTTACAAGGAGATCCTGCTGAACAGCATTGAGAACTTTGTCTAGATACTCATGTTGCAACAGAAGAAAGGGTGGGGGAAAAAATGTAATTGTAATGTATACATGTAGGGATAACCTGACCCCCTTGCTGTACAGTGGGAAAATTAAAAAAAAAAAAGATGAAAAGTAAATAACATTGGAAAGTGAATAAGAATTTAACTAATAAATACAGCACAACCATATAATAATATACTAAATAATATTATGGTCCATGATATTGATATGATGTTCATATTACCAATAAGTAAAAAAAACAAGGGTTTTAGACAGAATGTATATCATCTCATTTTTAACAAAAATATTTAAATACATAAATCTAAGTTATAAACTTAAAGACTTAAATAATGGAACTATGTGATTTTCATCTTCCACTTAAGTTGTATAATAAAGAATTTGGTCTTTGTCTAAGTTTCTAGGATGGAGCATGTAAACCCTTGGAATTTCCCAAGTAGAGCAGTATATTTATTATTCATGGTAGGATCTTGGGACCATACCTGAGTTTATGCTAATGAAATACCTCAGAGTAGGTCCTTAGAAAGTTTCAGGATGGGATCAGGTCTATGTTGAGAAGATCAACCATGTAATTAGAAGGTTGAAGCTTTGAGCCTTGCACTACAGGGCTAACTCCTGACCCTCAAGGACTGGGAGAAGTCTGGAGATTAAGTTCAATCAAGTGATCAATGATACATCCAACCAGTCAAAACACTTAAAATTCAGAAGTTTACTTATATAGGGTTTTATTGTATGTTGCGGTCACTACAAAAACATTTAATTTTAACATATATCGTTTATATTTAATAGAAATCATATGCACATAATAAACCCAAATAAAAACTCAAGACACTGAGGCTTAGGTGAGCTCCTTGGTTGGTGAAAATAAGACATGTCAGGAGGATAGTACATACCCTGATTCCATGGGCAGAGGACATGGAAGCTCTGCTTTTGGGACCTTCCTAGATTTCACCCAGTATGTCTATTTGTTCTGGCTAGTTCTGATTTATGTCCTTTATAACAAAATTTCAATCATAAGTATGGTGCTTTTCTGAGTTCTCAGAGTCATTTTAAGATAACTATTGAGCCTGGGCGGGGGATAGTTAGTGGCAACACCATATTTGTATTCAATTGGTCAGAGGTGTGAGTGGCCTGGGGACCCCTGAATTGGGGGCTGATGTTTGAGTTAAGTGTAGTCACACTGGGCACTGTGCTCTTAACCTGTGGAGTCTGTATTAATTTACTGCCAGGATTGTATTGCAATTTGACATACTTTCATACTATCTAAAGTTTTTTTTATAATGGAATTATATTACTTTCGTAATTTAACAAACTATTTTAATTTTGAAAAAGTAGGAATAAGATCTTGCAATTAAATAAATCATTACTATTTTAAACTGCAAAATCAAAAACATTGGAAGAAATAAGAAGGACCACATAAGAGATCACAAGTAAAAATGCTAGGGGAAAAGAAGATAAATTCATTAAATTAAATTTTAAAGCTCATGAAATTAATAAAAATATAAAAAGTGATATATAAAATTTCATAAAGCAAGTTATTTCTTTAAAAAACCAATATATTATTTTGCAGGATACATGACGGTAGGAAAGCAAAATAAATAGCAAGGTTCATTTAACAAACTAATATTTTTGTAAAATATAAATTTACATTACAATTTAAAGGTATTTCGACATGACAGCATTATAGCACAAACCCTTATATGACTATGCTTCTGAATTTTAAATATTATCGAGGAATAAAAAGTAAAAAAAGAATATTTTTGGTCATTTAGAGCTTTTCCTGTGAAGTGTATAAATGTAATAATTATTAAACAACTGTATACTTACAGTATTAAGTTGCCTGATTTTCTAAAACCCCTTATGGCTGCCTTCTCCTCCCCTTCCATCTCAGTTTCCTCTCCTCCACTGGTGGTCCCTGGTATTACCTCTAAATAAGCTATGTGCTTTGGAAGTCTTAGGGTCTGCTTAGGGGAGAATCCAAAGAAAGGTGCGTATAGAAGAATTTTTTAAGGGAACTTATTTTCTTCCATAAGCACTGGTTTTCTCATCATGGAACATGTCCGTGCATATATATTAAAATATATTAAAGTTGTCTCCTGAGCAATAATTCTTTTTTTTTTTTTTTTCGGCTGTGCCTGTGGTGTGTGAAAGTTCGTAGGTCAGGGATTGATCCTGGGCCACAACAGTAACCTGAGCCTGCAGTGACAATGCCAGTTCCTTAACATTCTGTACCACCAGGGAACTCCCCTAATAGTTTTGATTTAGAACTCTTCTTGTCTCAAAAGGTGATATATACAAAAAACTACTAACAAAAACTTTAAACAGACAGAAAAAACACTCACTCAGGGAAAAAATTATGACATCATCACTTCCCTTGATGAAAATAATTATTAACAAAAATAATAAAAGTCATCTTTGAACATACCTAAGTTGTTTTCGGAGTTGCTCAATCTCCACATTTTGTTCAGTTACAGCTCTCAGAAAATGTTGATTAGTCTGCCACAAGAAAAAAAAATTCAATATTAAAATATTTAAAATTATATCTTAAAAGACTAATTAAAGGGTATATAAACAGACAAAAATGAAATGAGTCATAATAATGATTATATTTTTTGATAGTAAATATAACCCTGGCCATTTTTTCCTGCCTTTATTACCTCAGTGGACACCCACTCCACTTCAGACTACCTGCATCCACATTTTTGTGCCTTCTGTTTTTTTTTTCCTGGTCTTTTGAGCCTCTTTTGTTCACCTAACAGAAGGTGACAGGTGGTACAAAATTCATGCCCCCAGCCTATGCTGAAAGAACCAAAAAAATGACTGAAGGAAATTGGTATGCAAAAACTCCAAACTCTTGTGCCCCATGGTGGAATAACTCTGAGCCTATTTCTAAATTGACTTCCAGAGTTTATCAGTGGGATTAAGTTTCAGTTAATTTGCTTGATTGTTAAAACCCTTTATTGGCTGCCTTCTCTTCACTTCCTGGTCTGGTTTCTTCAACTTCCCTACTGGTACTCACTGGTATTATCTCTTAAATAAATGACAGTTTGGACTCTTCTCAGGGTCTGCTAAAGCTAAAGTAAGATATTACACAGTCTTCTAAGTCTAAAAAGAAATTTTCTATGGAAATTGATTATCTTCCATAAGTGCTAGTTTTACCATGGTGGCACAAATTCATCATCCTTATCTTTATATGCCATATAGGCAAAGTCATATAAAGTACAGTTACCTATTTTTAAAATCCTTCTTTATTTCCCTGTACTTGGGATGTCCTCAGTCTTCCAGCATTCATCCCTGCATACCCTGTGCGGTCTACTCACTTTGAGGCAAAATTGTTTCACTTCTGCATTTTGATAAAAACTTTAGACACTTTTAAAAATGCACATTTCACTGTATTTAAATACTATATTTGAAGTTTACGTATTCCTAGCTACAACATGAGCCTGCTGAAGAGGACCAGCTTCACCCAGAACTCCAAGCATCTAATACATGATTTAGTACATGCTAAGTACTTACACTTTAATGAATGACTTAATTGAGAAATGAAAGAGACCCTGAGGACTGCATCTTCACCTAATGGGAAGTAGACTACTCCAGACTGGAATTTGGTATTTAATTTACAGACCACAATTTAAGAGATGAATTACGGCATGCAGAGAAAAAAGGATATAATAATGAGAGGTAGGTTAAGTTATACCACACCAGAAAAGTCAAAACAAAAACTGGGTGTAACACTGGGCATGGGTCATAAAAGATATACAGTTATATGCAAATTATTGGTGGGTTGAATTGAAAAAGAACTGAGTTTTTCTGTTACTCAAAAGGTAAAATCATGTATCAGTGGGAGGAAATCTGGTAATAGAGATTTCAGCTTTCTAATAATTAGAGTTCAAAGGAACAGGCTCTTTGGGGGAAATGACCAGATCTCTTAACAAGGAATATTCAAAGCAGGGGCTGGAGAATCATCTAACCTGAAAAGCCTTTAACAGAAGGATGCCTACATCATTTGAGGAAATAGATGATCTTAAATATAGTTTCAAATTCTCCAATGAAGTTGTTTCAACAACTTCAGCCCAAACTGACTCACCTCTCTGAATCTTTATGACGTTTATAATGTACCATTAATGTTTTATTATATATAGTCTTGGAACTGGTATAATTAATGCTTGGTTTTTTACTATTTGGAACACCATAAAGGTAGATTATGTAGGGTAATTAGCATAAGTTTAAGTCAGAATTGTGAATTTTAAGAAGCTACTTTTGAGAAAAAACACATGTAACTTGCTAACAAGGCTAGCAAGGGCTCAAAAGCTGCATATGAATATGGCTTTATTTATCTGTATATATGATCACAAAGAAAATTATATACTATATCAAAACCACAGAATGTGGAAATTCATAAAGGTCCAGGGTGTTATCCCTTTCGATCATCTGTTTTAGCACCTTATGCACAGATTATTTTATATGTCATTAATGTTTTTACCAACTAGACAGGGGCTTTGTGGATAGATGCACATTTCTCTTGCCCAACTAGAGAACTTATGACAGTGGAAAGAACTAGTACACAACCGACAAATATTTTTGAGTTACTTTATAGAGATAAGTAAATCTCAAGAAAACTATGATTTCCAGTAAAGACAATCCCTAGGAAATATAAACTTTTAATACATCTATAGTAATAATAAACAAATATAAACTTGTATTTTTATGTACCATTCAGGTCAGGGCATTTTACCTTCTGTATATTACTATAGCACATTGGTTATAAAATATTTTATTTATTGTATACTCATCAATTTATTGTACATCTATAGGAACCTATTCCTTTAATGAGCTTATTCATGTAATCAGAAAATTTTTTAATGGAAATTATTTTATTTTGACTCAAACTTCCTCCTACGACCATGCTCTGAATGCTCTTTGAAACTTAGAAAATATTTATCAGCACTTCACTAGCTCCCTTTACATTTAGTAGTGTCTTGTTTACTAACCTTAATGTTTGATACATTAAGAAAAATTCCAAAGTCTTAAAATTTCTCTTGGCCATGTTCCTTTATTTTAACCAACAGGACAGTCTTTTCACTGTTCTTTAGAACACAATGCTTTATCCAACTTGTCAATCCTTAATCACTTTTATTGTATCCAGAGCTTATTAATCTTAGTTTTGGCCTGAAACTATGTCTACCTTACAAATTTTTAAAGTATGTCCTATAAATATTCAAATGTTCTTTCCTATGACTTTTATCAGAATGATTTGGGATTGTAAAATACATGCTCTGTGATATAAAATACTAAAGGATTATATAACCTGCACAATTCTAGAAAAAAAATATTTTTTTGGTCTTTTTAGGGCTGTACCCATGGCATGTGGAGGTTCTCAGGCTAGGGGTCAAATTGGAGCTACAGCTGCTGGCCTACGCCACAGTCATCAGCTTACGCCACAGCCACTGCAAGGTAGGATTCAAGCCATGTCTGTGACCTACACCACAGCTCACGGCAACACTGGAACCTTAACCCACTGAGCAAGGCCAGGGATTGAACCCACGCCCTCATGGATACTAGTTGGGTTCCTTGACCACTGAGCCATGATGGGAACTCTCAATTCTAGGAAATACTGAAAGAAGGAATAAACAATTATGAACTATTAATGTCACGTAGAAATAGGCTTTCTCTCTTTCTTTCTTTTTTTTTGGTCTTTTTGCCTTTTCTAGGGCTGCTTCTGAGGCATATGGAGGTTCCCAGGCTAGGAGTCGAATCGGAGCTATAGATGCCGGCCTACACTAGAGACACAGCAACGCAAGATCCGAGCCGCGTCTGCGACCTACATCACAGCTCAAGGCAACACCGGATCCTTAACCCAGGGAGCAAGGCCTGGGATGGAACCCGCAACCTCATTGTTCCTAGTCGGATTCATTAACCACTGCGCCATGACAGGAACTCTGAAATAGGCTTTCTTAATTATGGAAATCAGTCGCCATTTTATTCTGGAGTACTTTAATATTATTTTAAAACTCCAATAAGTATATTATTAAAAATTATAAGTGACTAGAAGTTCTGAATATTACAAAAGTAGTATTAAATAGAGAAAAAATTATCTAATAATTTCTTACATGGTAAATGAGAACACAAAATTTTTAAAGTAGAATAAAATTGGATAAACTTACTTCTATGGGCACAACTCCACTTTTAAACAAAGACATTTTCATTAGGTATTAACAAGAATTAGCGGAGTAACTGCGGAGTAACTAAGCAAAGTAAAGAAAGGAAAAAGAGGAATTACCTGGGATGTCATAATCCTATTACTCAACGAGGTAAAATAAAATTCCAGGAAGGAAAAGAGAAAAAGAAAAGGAAGAAGGGGAAAAAAAAAGGTAAAGAACAGATTTGGGAAGGCTAATGATATTTCTTTTGGGAAAAAATTAAAGAGAAATTTATGTACAGCAATTAGGTGACTGATGGTCAATCAACTAATAAATGGTTCTTAATGTCTTACTGTTTCAAAGGATTTGGGTTACTCATTTGTCTAACAGTTCCACTATTCTGATTGTATTCCTAATTGTGCTCTAGAGGAAATACTACGAACAAAGCATGAGTCCTCTCCTTGAGGAGCTCACAGTATAGAATATTCTCAGGAAATTTTACCTGACCCTAAGAGGGACCCTAAGAGGGTTTTCAGGTTAGGTTACTTTTCAGATAGATGATAGCTTTTTTTTTTTTTTGGTCTTTTTATCTTTTAGAGCTGCACCAGCAGCATTTGGAGGCTCCCAGGCTAGGGGTCTAATCGGAGCTCTAGCTGCCAGCCTATCCCAGAGCCACAGCAACACGGGATCTGAGCTGTGTCTGTGACCTACAACCACAGCTCAAGGCAATGCCAGATCCTTAACCCACTGAGTGAGGCCAGGGATCGAACCTGCATCCTCATGGATTCTAGTCAGGTTTGTTAACCACTGAGCCACGATGGGAACTCCAGATGTTAGCTTTTGATCTCTAGAAACTACCATGAACTTCATGTTATACTACTGAATGTGAAAGAAAGAGACAAAAAGAAAAGAGCACTGCCTACCTTTTTTAAATTTGAAGTTTTTTTTTCTTATTGATCTGACTTAGCAAAAATAAATATTATTACCATTACAGTGACGACTTCTAGTTTATAAAGAAGTGCACTAAATGGATATTTTCACTTACCATTTCCATGTTCTCATTAGTAACATGAAGTTGCTTGGTCAGGTGTTGAAAATTGGTCAGCTGATCCTACAGGAAGAAGATGGGAGGGTACATAAACAGCATTTTGTTTGTAACCCATATTTAAAATTAAACTAAGATCAAAACTAAAATCATTATGGCTAAGTTAATGATACCTGTTGTATTTCTTCGAACAATTATTGTGTGAATTAACAGTTGGAGAAATGAAAAGAGAAATTTTTTTAATGATTACAAAATAAAATAAGGCGGCAATGTAGAAACTAATGTAGCTATTTATGTTTTATGTGAAACAATTATTTCTAGAAATCAATGCATTAGTAGGTAGATATGCTAGAGAGACCTTATCCAATAATGGCAAGCCACACTCAAACCTATTCGAAACCTACAAAATACAAACCGCAAAACAGGAGTTGTAGTGCCTTTCCCCCTTCTTTAAAATTCTCATGGCTTGTATGCCCCACATGCTCTAAATATTTCAATTATCTGTTATGATCAGATTAAACATCGTATGTGCAGGTGACACTAAGTTGAGAGGAGCTGTTAATATTTTGAGTAACATAATTCAAGACTGATGGATAATAAAGGAAATAACACCACAGTATTATTTTTAAAGTTTTACACAAAAACAAAACAAAACAAAACAATCCCAAAACACCAACCCTAACTGCATAGCTATAGTATAAGAATGATCTTAGGTGGAAACCCCTCCACCAGCAACCTAATGGCTTAGTTGACTGACCTACGTGAAGAACACACTTATATTAGAAATGGTTTCTAGATCTCAGAGGTGAAAGTGCTATGGCTCAGTTATTTCCAAACCAGGGAATGTATGGAAAAACCATTTTGTAAACTGTGAAACACTGTTAAGTATTATCATGATCTCTTTAGGTGGAAATTCCCAGTTATAATGATAATAACGGGAACAGTCATAAATTGGAATTTGAAAAATCTATACATGAAAGTTGAAAAGAGGCATGATAACCAACATATTTAAACAGCTGCCTTCTCAAAATCCAGAGGCAAGTGAACAGAATTGGAATTACCCCATAATTTTCAATACCAAGCAGAAAAGAATCAATGGAAAGCTAAGGGAGGCAGATTTTCCAATGGTCTTGTGAGACAGTGAGTTCTTGTCAACAGACATAAAAAGCAAAAAGCTAGATACCCACTTTAAAAGAAGATAAAATGATTCTTGCTTTGAATAGAAAGAAATCCTTAGTAACCATCAAAATCCCTTTCTATTGTAAAATCCTATCTGATTAATTTATGTTAGGCAAACTACATCTATTTTAGTAAAAGATCACATTCAAGATTGTTAACATTTTCATTTTATATAGCATTGTTACCATATCTGAGCAGCCTTCTTCACTTTCCATGATCTAATGAATAGTTTTTGTCATTTTCAAACAGGTATAAAAATCACAATATAAAAGCTTTGGAGGCCCATTTACACATAATAATCTTATAGCTGCTTCTTAGCACTAAATACAGCTTTCGATGCTAATCACACTATAAAACGTAATGTACACTAGGCACTGCTGTGATTATCTTATGTGTTCAAAAAATTTCTAAGCATCAAAGATCTATTTATTGCTAACATAAATAACAAGGTAGAGACTGGAACATTCTTCTGCAAAAGTGAGTTTCTACAGTATGCAACTTCTCATTAATATAAAGGAAAATCATTAAATATAAGATTACCTTTTGTTTCTGACTTTCAACTACATGAATTTGAGCCTCAGTCATATGTTCCTGGTAAAGTTTCTGTAGTCTATCCAACTCCTGAGAAACAGTCTGCCAGAGTTCCACAGCCTGAGTTTTTTCCTATGAAATAAAAACATTTGAGAACTCATTCAAATATTAGCAGGTTATTGCATTGTACAAATGAATCATATTCTTTTACAGAACATAAACAAAACTTGTATAAGATGCTATGGTTGTAATATTCTTGGTATGTAAGTTGCATTAATAATTATTTAGAGAATAAACTTAAAGATTAAAATTGTTTAGTTTGAAATTTTCTTTTAATTCCGATTTAACAGTTAAAATTAAAATGCTTCAATCAGAGATAGAGATTTAAACCACTGTCCATGATCCTAAAAAGTGTAAGCTATAGAAATTACTGAAGAAAACTCTCCCTGCTAAAGTACAAGAGGTTTTTATTCTGACTGCCAAAGTAGAAAATTTTTTTTGGTAGAAAATTAGGAAAATGCAGAAAAACATAGAAGAAAATAAAATTACCTGATATTTCTTACCACCTGATAATAAATATTGCTGACATCTGTGATACAATAATTTTTATAAATGTTGGAAGTATTCTTATTTATAAATGTGATTTGGGGGGAGAATTTTGTATTTTTTTTCTTTTAAAAAAATAGGAATCATATAGAGTTCTATTTGTATTGCAGTATTTTCACCTGGCCTTTTATAATGAGAATTTTCTCAAGTCATTAAATATTCTTTCAGTATAGCAATTCTCAAAGAGTGGTATGAGCACCCTTGAAGATAAAATTATGTCCACAATAATATGAAGATACTACTTGCCCTTTTCACTCTTATTCTCACATAAAGTGTACAGTGGATTGTTCCAAAATTTATATAATATACTTTGTGCTGTTGTCACTGCTCTGATGGCTACCAAAATGAACCCTTATGCTCCATTTCTAAAAAGTCTTAGTTTTAATTAGTAATATGATAAATATCACACAAAAATAAAAAGCTCTCTGGAGTTCTCAATAATTTTTTAGCACACTGAAGAAGCGTCCTGAAACCAAAAAGGTTGAGATACTATAAACTAGCATATGGAAAGCATTATTCTCGTGTGTGTGTGTGTGTGTGTGTGTGTGTGTGTGTGTGTGTGTGTGTTTTAAAAGATGAACTTGCGGCACATGGAGGCTCCCAGGCTAGTGGTCAAATCAGAGCTGTAGCTGCTGGCCTACGCCACAGTCACAGCAATGCTAGAGCCAAGCTGCATGGGTGTACACCACAGCTCACAGCAACGCTGGATCCTTAACCCACTGAGCAAGGCCAGGGATTGAACCTGAGTCCTCATGAATAACAGTGAGATTCACTTCCATTGAGCCACCCAGACACTCCACATTATTCTCTTTTTAGAGAAGTGGAAACTGAGGTTCAGGCCATTTCCTTGGAGTCCCTTAGCAAGTTGTTGACAGAGTCAAGAAGAAACTTTCATCTCTTTGTCTTTAAAGCCCAAGATTTTAAATCTCAGGTTAGAGCTAATCCTCTCTCAGTTTTAGTAAGTAGTTGAGAAGGTGTAGTGAAAAGATAGTCATTTTAGGAACGTAATGAGTATACATTTCAAATAAATGCATGTTTTTAAGTTTTAAGGAAACTATTGCTGTGGTATATAACATGCATTCGGAAACACACAAATCATGAATTTGGACAATGAGCGCACCCATGTAACCAGCACCCAGTTCAAGAAAACATTATTACTAGCACCTAGAAGACAGTTGCCCCTTTCTTTCGGATAATACAATGCTCACAAAATAACCATTTCCCTGACTTCTAAAATCATTGACTAGTTTTGCCTGAAACTTAGGTAGTTTTAAAATCTGGAGACAAAAGCAGAATTTGGAACCAGAAGGCTTAGGTTGAATTTCTAATTCCTGGCTGAATGACCCTGTGCAATTTATTTTATTTCTTTAAGACTGTGTTATTTTCAATAGAATGGCCATAAAAATGCCTCATACTTCCAATGATTGCAGTTTCCTAAACTTATCTGATGGTAAGAATCATCTGGACTACTAGTTAGAAAAACCAGATTCTCCTAAGCCAGTGGTTCTCAAAGGACTAGCAGCAATACCTTAGAACCTGTTAGAAATATAAATTATTGAGCTATATTCCAGACTTCCTGAGCCAGAAATTTGGGGGAGGGGGAGACAATTTTTATTTCAATAAGCCCCTAGGTGATTATGATACACACCAAAGTTTGAGAGCCACTGTACTAATACACAGTCTATCATTTGGAAACAAATAAAATTTAAGTGACTCCATATTTTCAGAATTTTAAACTACATCCAACTTTTCACTATCAAAATAATACTATAATTAATATATTTATTTATATATTTTATATACACTTTCTTAGGACAGATTCCTAGAATTTATGTGGATGTCATCATCTAATTAATTGGTCAAAGGATCTGAACATTTCTAGGACTCTTATTGCCAAACTGTCCTCCAGAAAGATTTTTATAAACCACAATACTTTAATAGAACAAAATACTCTAAACTGAAAATATTAAGTTAGGTACTTGATATTGTACTAGTGCTATCAGCTTCCAAAGCAATTATACTTGCCCTATACAGAACCTTTGGCACCTAATTTCAATTCTTCTTTATCTTGTTGTTTAGGCATAATGCTGATAAAAAGGATAAAAATAGTAGGTAAATTTATGAACTTACATGTGTGCTGGGCATTACCCTATGTGCTTTATGAGGATTTAAAATTTTAATTACCGTAAGAACACCATAAGAATTATAATCTCTCTATGTATAACGAAGAAAGTGAAGCACAAACAAGTTTCTAAAGATCACAGAGCTAGAATGAAGAATGGGGACCAAACTCAAAAGTCTGACCATACTTTTTTTTCCCCAAAAACCTGTGTGCTTCACAAAAGTGCCGCCATTCTCCTCTATAGAATCAATGCTAAGCATAGTGCCTCATATGTAATAGATACCTAATAAATATTTGTGTAATAGGTGAAAATATTTGAATAGTCAGTTAAATTCTCTACATATATTAATTTCATAAAGTATAATAAAGAATTCTCTACTTTCTCTCCATTTTCTGCTATAAATTATATTTTGTTTTTAATCTGTTCACTTTGTATTCACCCAATCTTCACGCATTACACAAAGGCCTTTCAATCTAGAGATGGATAACAAAACAATTGCATTGTGTTTTACTAGAACTTTAAAATTAATAAACATGCATGTATAAGTAATAAGAGTAGTTAACATTTGACATTATTATTTTATGCATTTATTAACATTTTTCTATTATTCATACTTTATAAAATTGCCTAAACTCTCACTAAGCAAAATTTCATATTGATATACAAAGTACTATACAGATTTGGCAAAATTTGTTTTTAACAAATCTGTTTTTTAAATTTCTGACTACTGAAACTTGGATCTCACCAAATCTATGAAATAATTATTCAAAATGTAGACAAAAAGCAGGACCATCTTCAGAGAAATAATATAACAACTAAGATGGAGATGGAGAAAGGCAAAGATAGGAGAGAAGGTAGGAGAAAGGGGTGAGAAGTGAGGAAACAAGTGCTTAAAAAAATAAAATTTAGCATTAGAAATTATAGTAAAAAAAGTACTAGAGAGAGGTGTTTTTAGAGATAGAATTTTTGTTTTGTATGCTTTTTGAAACTACAAATCTTATTTAGTTTTGCACTCCTCTTTCTTTTTACAAATTAAATTAAGAAGTTTTAGTTTTATTAAGGTATGACCAATAATTATTGCTTATATTAGAGGTGTAACAAGTAAGAGTTCTTTTACACTCTTATGGTCTTTTCTTACACTTATCTTTTATGGTATGTCATAATATTTTGCAGGAGTTATAAGAAATGCATATTCTGTCACAGCTTTCACAAGACATACTTAAAATCTGGTTAGAAAGTATTTGTAAGTCTAAATTAATTTTCATTTATATCTATATTGAAATTAACAAATATTTCCTGAAATACTAGTCTAGAACTGAGTAAAGAACATGCTTTCCTCATTATTTTTCCCCTATTGCTTTTTCAAATTCCTTCCCTTTACAAATTAAAAACTAACTCAGTGCTACATAATGTTCCTTTTATCAACAGCCTATCTGATTAAAGTATCACTTTCAAAAGCAAAGAATTCCAAAACCAAATTTCCAAGTAAAAAAATGATTTTTCATAGATAACTATTAAATCAGGAAGTAGAATGAGATTCAAATCCATACAAGATATGAGATACCTAAGATACAAAAATTATAAATTAAAATAAAATTGCCTTACATATTAGCAAAACAAAGGCAGTGCTAAAAACAGGATATACACAATAGAGCTTTCCAAATATTTCAATTACTATGAGGGAGGGTACATACTGCAAGTTTTGCTACGTGTTAACTACACTGCAAGCTGTAGAAAGCCACTAAGCTAACAATTTTGATATTCTGTTATCATTCATAAAAAATGACTGATACATATCTTTAAAACTTCTCTGATATTTGAGATATAATTACAGATATATGTGTGTTTGTATATATCACTCACTTGATTGGCCAGTTGTAGTTGTTCTTGAAGATTCCTGACTGTTTCATCATCTGTATATATCTCATTTCCCACCTCTGTGGCAAAGGGAAGGGCCTCCAACTGCTTTTCAACAGCATCTTTTAATTCACTGTGCAACCTTTTGAACAGTTAATGCAATAATAGATTATAAATATAGACTCAGTAACAGTAATTATTGATTCAGTTGTCAACTAAATAAACATTTGGGTCAAAAATCACTGTTTACATAAACATCGGAGTTCCTGCTGTGGCACATTAGGATCAATGTCCCAGTACAGTGGATTAAGGACCTGGCATTGGCACAGCTGCAGCTTAGGTCACACTGAAGCTCAGATCTGATCCCTGGCCAGGGAATGCCATATGCCACCAGACGGCCAAAAACGGAAAAAAAAAAACAAAACAAAACCCACAAAAATCATTTTTAAATCAACCTCAGAATTTAGAAGTGATTTAAAAAACATTAAATAATATGCTACTAGAAAATATATATCACAATTGTGAATGAATTAAATTGGTCATAATTAATTCCAAGATACATAGTTCAGTTTTTCCTAGAAAGACTGTAATTTTTCAACAGAAGTTATACCTTATTAATTGATAAAACAAGTGATTAAGGAAAAAATTTAAGTATGATAATAATTTCATCTAGTTAATTAAGTGGAAATGGGATTTTAAATCTTCTAGGATTTTATTTTTTTCATTGTATTTCATAAAATTCATTTGATTTCTTACTAGTTCCAGTTAATAAAAAGTAAAAAAAAAAAATCTTCAGGATTATGAAATTAAGAATAGAGGCTTTATTTGCCAGCATATCCTTATATAACTCTTTCATAATTTATATAACCTCTGAAAGCCTTAAATTCAACTTTAATCTTAAATTATAAAGATTTCACGCTTTAAAATTACACAAAAAAGCATAGAAAATTTCAAATTAAAAGACTGATTAGATCAAAATCATATAAACCCAGAAAGAAAAATGTGTTATAATATCAGAAGAACTTCAAGACACTGAATTCATATAATTATAACCAGAAAACATCATTTAAAACAAACACATATCAAGGTAAAAATTTTCCCAAGGAATTGCAACCATCTCTAAAATAACGTAAACAGAGTTATCTACTAATATTACAATCTCCATTGAAACTAGAAAAAATGAAATCTTAATTTTAAAACCATTTTACTGAAAATAAAGTTCATCAAATACAATAATATAGGGATTCAAGGAATCAGTATTGTTAAACTGACCATACTACTCAAGGCAATCTAAAGGTTCAGTGCATTATGTATAAAAATACCAGGGGTGGAGTTCTTGCTGTGGTGCATGGGTTTAAGAATCTGACTGTAGTGGCTCAGGTCACTGTGGAGGTGTGGCTTCAATTCCTAGCCTTGAGCAGTAGATTAAAGGATCTGGTGTTGCCATAGCTGCAGTATAGTTTGCAGCTGTGGTTTGGATTCAGTTCCTGGCCTGGGAACCTCCATATACCACTGGTATAGCCATTTAATAAATAAATAAATAAATAAATAAATAAATAAATACCAGTGGTAATTTTCACAGAACTAGATCAAATGATTTTAAAATCTGTATGGAAACAAAAGACCCTGATTAGCAAAAAACATCTTGAGAAAGAAGAACAGAGGTAGAGGGAGAAACTATGATTCCTGATTTCAAACTATACTAAAAAGCTACATAATCAAAACAGTAATGGTACTGGCACAAAAACAGATATAATGATCAATAGAACAAAAAAGACAGCCCAGAAACAAAGCCACACACTTATAGTCAATTAATCTATGACAGGAGGTAGGAATATACAGTGGAGAAAAGGCAGTCTCTTCATTAGGTGGTGCTGGGAAACTGAATAGCTACATGTAAAAGAATCAGTAAGTGTGCTGGCAACTTGGACAGCTACATATAAAAGAATGAAATTAGAACATTCTCTAACACCATACGCAAAAATAAACTCAAAATGGATTAAAGACCTAGGGTAAGACTGGAAACCATAAAACTCCTAGAGAAAGACAGGCAGAATATTCTTTGACACGAATTGTGGCAGTATTTTTTTTGGGTGGAGGGGAATTTGTCTCCTAAAACAAAGGAAATAAAAGCAAAAATGAATAATTAGGACCTAATTAAATTTAAAATCTTTTGCACAGCAAAGGAAATCATCATCAAAATAAGAAAACCTAGAAAGAGAGAAAAGTAATCAGGACAGGACTAGCATTCCTGAGAGGGAGTTGTGAGAGAGAAAAGGAACCCACACCCCGGGAAGCCACCTAACAGACGGAGAGGTCAGCCAAGTCAATGGGACCTCAAAGTCGCTGAGAAAAGTGCCTCAGCTGTACCGAGAACAGCAAAGCAGAGTGAGAGCCACAC
This sequence comes from Sus scrofa, assembly GCF_054392235.1. Lineage (NCBI taxonomy): Eukaryota > Metazoa > Chordata > Mammalia > Artiodactyla > Suidae > Sus > Sus scrofa. Next base: position 102,524,697 of record NC_139390.1, on the reverse strand, counting down.
AGATCATCAGAAGCATCAGTCTGGACACCACAGCCTGAGATGCTTGGCCGGGGCTAGGCGCTGAGACTCAGGCTCCAGAGGTCAGTCCCAGGGAGAAGACTGAGGCTGGCTGTGTAGGAACAGCCTGAGGGGCTAATGAGCAGTGCACCACGGGCAGGGGAGCCACGGGCTGAAGAGAGGAACACCACCGGCAGAGGGAACCCGGGAGAAAGTCTGGACACTTTCACACACTGGACACAGGAGAGGCAAGGCGCCATTGTTAGGGAGGGGAGAGGAGGGAGGGCGGATGCCTTAGGAAACTCCCTGCAGTGGAGCGTGCGCATGCCTATGGGCTCTCAGAGGGTGGGGTGTCTCTGGTGCAGACTAGGGGTGGCAATAACCCTCTTGCTTGTTTAGGGCAGATGGGTGCTTCCTGTGCAGGCTACTGGTGGCCAGGCACCTCTTGTGTGGGCTAAGGGCATTAGGGGGCTAAGTGCGACATGGTGCCTCTTGCACGAGCTACAGGGGACAGGGACAGACTGCGGCAGTCATCTCAGAGGCCAGAGGGAGGCACAGTTTGCCACTACTGGGGGCCTGGGAGTGGGCTCCACCTGTGACCCCAATCACCTCAGGGGTTGGCAAAAAAGAAAAGAAGGCACTGCAACCAAACACCATATGCTGATGCTCTCACTCCCCTAGGAACACACCTGCCCTCTGCAGCTGCCACTGTCAAACACTCTGGGTGGCACCCACTTTGTCACTGTTCCTTCCAAAGACCCTACAACTAGGAGCAGCCGGTGTAGCACCTCCTGCGTGGGCTAAGTGGGACAGGGTGCCTTTTGCGTGGTCTGCAGGCATCTCTGATTCCAGAGGTGGGAGTGGCCCACTGCCACTGGGGATACCTGAACAAAAATCACTTGCAGCCCCATTCATCTCAAGGGCACTACAGAGGAGGGCACCGTGACCGAACACCACCTGTTGGTGCTCTTGCAACCCTGGGAACACATCCACCCTGCTGCTGCCACTGCCAAACATTCTGGGTCCACATGCCTGATCTCAGTCACTTCCCAGGATCCTGCAACTAAGAGCAGCCTGTACAGAACCTCCTATGTGGGCTAAGTGAGACGGGTTGCTTCATGCATGGTCTACACGTGGGGTGGGAGTGGGGGAACCACCACAGTTATCACTGACTCTAGAGATGGTCATGGCCCGCTCCCAGTAGGGGTCCTTGAACAGGAACCACCTGTGGTTCCAATCACCTCAGAGGAGGGCCTTGGAATCAAACACAAGCCGTTGTTGCTCTCATTCCCCTAGGAACTCATGCACTCTGCTGCTGCTACTGCCAAATACTCTGGTCACCTTGAAGATCTGCCTAGAGCTTATTACCACTTCCCAGGGTCCTGCAACTAGGAGTAGCCTGTGCCATCTTCCTGCAGATCCTTGCTACTGTTGAGAGTCTAACGACCAGGCACTGACTGCTGGCCCTACCCATTGCCTCCTTCTCCCTGAAAACACACTGAGCATCCTGGAAATAATGGCCTGCCCAAACCGAAGAAAGAGACAGCAAATATTCACACTCCCACCCCCAAAATAATTAATAACCCTCCACAAAATACAAAGGGGTGCTCTTGCATAGAAGCAGTCACCCAAGACTACAAGTTGGATTCCCTAAACTCATAGAAAAAGAAAAACATAAGAAAGATGAAGAAGCTCAGAAACCATTCCCAGTTAAAGGAACAGGATTGACATGAACCAGCAAACAATGAAACAGACCTCTGCAGTCTGACAGACACTGAGTTTAAAAGGGAGATACTGAAAATACTGAAGAAATAAAGAGAGGATATGAACTGTAATGCAGATTCCTTTAGAAAGGAACTAGAAAATATAAGGAGGAGCCAAGAGAAACTAGAAAATTCATTTGCAGAGATACGAACTGAGCTAAAGGCGATAAAGACCAGAATGAATAATGCAGAGGAACACATTAGTGACACGGAAGATAAAATAATGGAAATCACCACCCAATCAGGACAGAGGACAGAAAACAAAATGAAAAAACATGAAAGCAATATAAGAGACCTATGGGATAATATAAAGCGGGCCAATGTACGCATAATAGGAATTCCAGAAGGAAAGGAAAAAGAAAGGGGAATGCAAATGTATTTGAAGAAATTATGGCTAAAACCTTTCCAAATCTAAAGGATACTGATATCAAGATACAGGAAGCACGGAGAGCCCGAAACAAATTGAACCCAAACAGGCCCACTCCAAGACATATTATGACAAAAATAGCAAAAGTTAAAGAGAGGATTCTAAAGACAGCAAGAGAAAAGCAAAACATTAATTATACAGGAACCCTCATAAGGCTATCAGCTGATTTCTCTACAGAAACACTACAGGCCAGAAGGGAGTAGCAAGATACATTTAAAGGGCTGAAAGGAAAAAAATATGCAACTTAGAATACTCTATCCAGCAAGAATACCATTTAAAATACAAGGGAAAAAAAAGAATTTCTTCAACAAACAAAAGCTAAAAGAGTACAGCAATACTAAACACAGTCTAAAAGAAATACTGAAAGAACTTATCTAAATTAAAAAAAAGAGAGAGAAAGAAAAAAGAAAAAAAGAAGAATTAGGATGGAGGAAACCACAATTAGAAAGCAGTTACTTAAATAAGCCAGCATACAGATCTAAACATGAAGATGTAAAAAACAAAACAAACAAAAAAACCAAACATCAAACGCATACAATGTGGGGAAGGAAAGTAAGGAAATATAGATTCTTTTTTTCTATTTTAATGATGTCTTTGAGCCTATATGACTATCAGGCAAAAGCAAGCAGATATAGGAAGGGATTAACGTACTTAAAAAACAGGGCAACCGCAAATCAAAACCGAATATTACATTAAAAAAACTGAAAATAAAAATACTCAAACATAAAATAAATGGAAACCATCCAACTTAAAAAAAAAAAAAGGAAGAGAAACATAGAATCCACTGGAAAACAAGGTTTAAAATAGTAATAAATACATACCTATCAATAATCACCTTAAATGTCAATGGACTGAATGCTCCAATCAAAAGACAAAGAGTGGCAGACTGGATAAAAAAAGCAAAAACCTACAATATGCTGGATACAAGAAACTCACCTTAGGGCAAAGGACACATATAGATTGAAAGTGACGGGAAGGGAAAAGATATTTCATGTCAATGGACAAGACAGGAAAGCAGGAGTTGCAATACTCATATTAGACAAAATAGACTTTAAAACAAAGGCCATAAAGAAAGTCAAAGGAGGACACTATTTAATGGTAAAAGGATCCATTCAAGAAGAGGATATTACAATTGTCAATATATGTGCCCCTAACATAGGAGGACCCAGATACCTACAACAGATACTAATAGACATAAAAGAAGAAATTGATGGGAATATAATCATAGTAGGAGACTTTAACCCCACTCACATCAATGAACAGATCCTATAGACAGAAAACCAATAAGGGAACAGAGATCCTAAATGACACAAGAGAAAAGTTAAACTTAATCGACATTTTAAAGACATTTTACATCCAAAAAAATCAGAATATACATTCTTCTCAAGTGCACATGGAACATTCTCAAGAAGTGATCACATACTGGGGCACAAAGCTAACCTTAACAAATTCAAGAGTATAGAAATTATTTCAAATATCTTTGACCATAATGGCATGAAACTAGAAATTAACCACAGGAAAAGAAATGAGAAAAAACTTACTACATGAAGACTAAAAAACATGCTACTAAAAAACACATGGATCAATGTGGAAATCAAGAAGGAAATTAAAAAAATACCTCCAGACAAATGATAATGAAGACATAACCACTCAAAATCTATGGGATGCCACGAAAGGAACGCTCAGAGGGAAATTCATACCTATATAGGCCTTCATCAAAAAAGAAAAATCTCAAATTGACAACTTAACCCAACGCCTAAATGAATCAGAAAAATAAGAACAAACAAAACCTAAAGTCAGTAGAAGGAAGAAAATCATAAAGATCAGAGAGGAAATCAATAAAATAGAGATTAAAAAAAATAGAAAGAAATCAATAAAACCAAGAGCTGACTTTTTGAAAAGGTAGACAAAATTGACAAATCCCTGGCCAAACTCACCAAGGAGAGGAAAAAAAAAAAAAAAAGAAAGAAAAAAGAAATGAAAAGAAAAGAAAAAAAAAAAAACCAAATAAAATAAGAAACAAAAAAGGAAAAGTCACAGTGATACTACAGAAATACAAAAAAACATAAGAGAATACTATGAAGAACTGTATGCTAACAAATTCGGCAACCTAGAAGAAATGGAAAACTTTCTGGAGATTTACAGCGTGCCAAAACTGAATCAAAAAGAAACAGGGAGCTCCCATCATGGCTCTTTGGTTAACGAATCTGACTAGGAACCACGAGGTTGCACGTTCAATCCCTGGCCTCGCTCAGAGGGTTAAGGATCTGATGTTGCCATGAGTCATGGTGTAGGTTGCAGAAGTGGCTCAGATCCCGCATTGCTGTGGCTCTGGTGTAGGCCGGCGGCTGCAGCTCTGATTAGACCCCTAGCCTGGGAACTTTCATATGCCACAGGTGCTGCCCTGGAAAAGAAAAAAAGATCCCCCCCCAAAAAAAGAAAATGATCAATTGAACAAACCAACCACTAGAAATGAAATTGAATATGGCATAAAAACATACCTACAAATAAAACTCGAGGACCAGGTGGCTTCACAGGTAAATTCTACCAAACATACAAAGAGGAACTTATACCCATTCTCCTAAAACTTTCAAAAGATTGAAGAAGAAGACTCTTTTCAATTTTAATGATGTACTTGACCCTATATGACTATCAGGCAAAAGCAATTTCTACCAAAAATACAAAGAGGTACTTAGATCCTCTTTAAACGTATTCAAAAGGATGAAGAAAAGGAACATTACCAAAGACATTCTCTGATGCCAGCATCACTCTAATTCCAAATCCAGACAAAGATATCACCAAAAAAGAAAACTAGAGGCCAATCTCTTTGGCGGATATAGATGCGAAAATTCTCAACAAAATTTTAGCCAACTGGGAGTTCCCGTCATGGCACAGTGGTTAACGAATCCGAGTAGGAACCATGAGGTTGCAGGTACGATCCCTGGACTTGCTAAGTGGGTTAAGGATCTGGCGTTGCCATGAGCTGTGGTGTAGGTCACAGACATGGCTCGGATCCCGCATGGCTGTGGCTCTGGTGTAGGCTGGTGGCTAGAGCTCCAAACAGACCCCTAGCCTTGGAACCTCCACATGCCGTGGGAGCAACCCTAGAAAAGACCAAAAAAAAAAAAAAAAAATTTTAGCCAACCAAATCCTACAACATATAAAAAAGATCATACACCACAACCAGGTGGGACTCATCCCAGCTGCACAAGGATCATTCAACACACCCAAATCAATCAACATCATACACCACATGAACAAAAGAAAAGTCAAAAACCACATAATCATCTCAATAGATGCAGAAAAAGCATGTGACAAAGTCCAACATCCATTCATGACCAAAACTCTTACCAAAGTGGGTATAGAGGGGACATACCTCAACAGAGGAAAAGTTGTTAGGACAAACCCACAGCAAATATAATACTCAATGGAGAAAAGCTGAAAGAATTCCTACTAAAATCTGGAACAAGACAAGGATGCCCACTCTCACCACTCTTATTCAACATAGTTTTGGAAGTCCTAGCCACAGCAATCAGACAAACAAAAGAAATAAAAAAAAAGAGAAGAGGTAAAACTGTCCCTCCATGCAGATGACATGATACTACTATAGATAGAAAAACCCTAAGGACTCAACCCCAAAACGACTTGAACTGATCAACAAATTCAGCAAAGTAGCAGGATATAAGATTAACACGCAGAAATCAGTTGCATTTCTGTATACTAACAATGAAATATTAGAAAAGGAATACAAACATACAATACCTTTTAAAATTGCACCCCCCAAAAATCAAATACCTGGGAATACACCTGACCAAGGAGGTAAAGGACTTATATGCCAAGAACTATGAAACACTAATCAAGGAAATCAAAGAATATGTAAAGAAACGGAAAGGCATTCCATGCTCCTGGGCTGGAAAAATTAATATTGGAAAAATGGCCATACTACCCAAAGCAATCTACAGATTCAATGCAATCCCTATCAACTGACCCATGACGTTTTTCACAGAACTTAAACAAACAATCCGAAAATTTATATGGAACCACAAAAGACCCAGAAGTGCCAAAGCAATCCTGAGGAACAAAAACCAAGCAGGAGGCATCACGCTCCCAGACTTCAGGCAATATTACAAAGCCACAGTCATCATGACACTGTGCTACTGGATCCAAAACAGACATACGGACCAATGAAACAGAACAGAGAACCTGGAATGAAACCCAGACACCTATGGTCAGTTAATCTTTGACAAAGGTGGCAAGAACATAAAATGGGAAAAAGACAGTCTTTTCAGCAAGTATTGCTGGAGAGCTGCTGGACAGCTGCATGCAAAGCAATGAAATTAGAACACGCCCTCACACCATGCACCAAAAGAAACTCAAAATGGCTGAAAGACTTAAATATAAGACAAGACACCATCAAACTCCTGGAAGAGAACATAGGCAAAACATTCCCTGACATCAACCTTAGAAATGTTTTCTCAGGTCAATCTCCCAAAGCAACAGAAATAAGAGCAAAAATAAACCCATGGGACCTAATCAAGTGACAAGCTTTTGCACAGCAAAGGAAACCCAAAAGAAAACAAAAAGACAACTTACAGAATGGGAGAAAATAGTTTCAAGTGATGCAGCCGACAAGGGCTTCATCTCTAAAGTATACAAACAACTTGTACAACTCAACAGCAAAAAAGCCAATAACCCAATGGAAATGGGCAGAAGACCTGAATAGACATTTCTCCAAGGAAGAGATACAGATGGCCAGCAAACACATGAAAAAATGCTTAACATCCCTGATTATTAGAGAAATGTAAATCAAAATTACCATGAGATACCACCTCTCACCAGTCAGAATGGCCATCATTAATAAGTCCACAAATAACAAGTGCTGGAGGGGGTGTGGAGAAAAGGGAACCCTCCTGCACTGTTGGTTGGAATGTAAACTGGTACAACCCCTAGGGAGAACAGTATAGAGATACCTTAGAAATCTATACATAGAACTACCATATGACCCAGCAATCCCACTCTTGGGCATATATCCAGACAAAACTTTCCCTAAAAAAGACACATGCACCTGCATGTTCCTTGCAACACTATTCACATTAGCTAAGACATGGAAACAACCCAAATGTCCAGCAACAGATGATTGGATTAGGAAGAAGTGGTATATACACACAATGGAATGCTACTCAGCCACAAAGAAAAACAAGGTAATGTCATTTGCAGCAACATGGATGGAACTAGAGACTCTCATTCTGAGTGAAGTAAGTCAGAAAGAGAAAGACAGATACCATATGGTATCACATATATCTGGAATATAATATCCAGCACAAATGAACCTTTCCATGGAAAAGAAAATCATGGACTTGGAGAATAGACTTGTGCTTGCCAAGGGGGAGGGGGAGGGAATAGGGTGGATTGGGGAGTTTGGGGTTAATAGATGCAGACTATTGCCTTTGTAATGGATTAGCAATGAGATCCTGCTGTGTAGCACTGGGAACTTTGTCTAGTCACTTATGATGGAAGATGATAATGTGAGGAGAAAAACTGTACACATAATATGTGTATCTGGGTCACCATGCTGTACAGTAGAAAAGAAAATTGTATTGGGGAAATAATAATTAAAAAAATTTTTAAGGAAATTGAAATTCATAACAAATGTAACTTTCTTCCTTAAGGCTGCATAGCTACTCAAGGTCAGAGTGAAATTCAAATTGTCATCTGTCTGCCCCATGACATTTATTGCTTTGTTAAAAAGGATCTGTATTCCCATAGACTGAATTACCAATTGCTTCTTGTAAATTTTATATTTTATTATAACTCCGTGAATGATTTTGCTACAGCTAGGAAAAAAAAAAGAAAAAAAAGAAAACCTACTGAATGGGAGAGAATATTTGCAAATGATATGACTGGTAAGGTGTTAATATCCAACATATACATACAGCTCATACAACTCAACATCAAAAAGTAAACAACCTGATTTAAAAATGGGCAGAATACTTGTATACACATTTTTCCAAAGAGGAATGCGTATTGCTAACAGGCACATGAAAATATGTTCAATATTGATAACATTGCAAGGGGAGGGGATAGAGGCATATAGAGGTACTGGATTAAGAGGCACAAACTTAGATATAAACTATATAGACATCAGCTTAGAAGATATGCTGTACAACACGGAGAATACAGCCAGTATTTTATAGTACCCTTAAATGAAGTATAACTTTTAAACACTGTGAATCCCCATATAACTATAACTTACATCCTGTTGTATAGCAGCAACATTTTAATTTAAAAAAAAAAAAACTGTAAGAAACCCACCTTAAAGGTTAAGAACATATTGTCTATTTCAAAACTGCCTGAATTTGAAAATAAAATCTGTCACTTTGTTAACTATGTGACCTTAAACAAGTTCCTTAACCTCTCTCAGCCTCAGTTTCTCTCTCTATAAAATATAAGTATATCCCACTATTATTGCTTATTCTCTTCTAAAAAATGTTTTACCATTCTGTATTGAATCTTGTTTCTCTCAATATTCTTTCTCAGTCCCAGTGGAATTTTCATCTCTCCATGTTTAACTTTTGGTACTTAAGCCTTGGAGAGCTTAATTTCTGTTTTTGTGCCAGCACCATACAGTATGGATGGCTGTAGCTTTGTAGTATAGTCTCAAATCACGAAACCTGGTTCCTCTACCTCCATTTTTCTTCCTCAAGATTGCATTGTGGGGTCTCTTGTGTTTCCCCAAATTAAATATTTTTGTTCTAATTCTATGAAAAATGCCATTGGTAATCTGGTAGACATTGTATTTGAATCTGTAAATTCCTTGGGTGATATAGTCATTTTGACAATACTGAGTCTTCCAATCTAAGAACATGGTGTTCCTTTCTGTTAGTGCCATCTTTGATTTCTTTCATTACGTTTTATAGTTTTCAGAGTACAAGTCTTTCGCCTCCTTAGGTAGGTTTATTCCTAGGTATTGTATTCTTTTTGATGTGATGGTAATGGGCTGTTTCCTTAATTTCTCTTTTTGATAGTTTGTTATTAAGAGTATGGAAATTCAACGGATTTCTGTGTGTTAACTTTGTATACTCGACATTTCTGAATTCACTGATGAGCTCTAGTATTTTCTGGTGGCATCCTTAGAACTTTCTATGTAGAGTAGACAATTTTATCTTTTCCCTTCCAATTTAGGTAGCTTTTATTTCTTTTTCTTGTCTGATTGCTGTCGCTAGAACTTCCAATGATATGTTGAAGAAAAGGGGTGAGAGTGTGCATCCTTATCTTGTTACCAATCTTGGAGGAAATGCTTCCAGTTTTTAACTGTTGAAGGCAATATTGGGTATCAGGTTTTCACATATGGCCTTTACTAATGTTGAGGTATGTTCTCTCTATAGCCACTTTGTTGATTTTTTTATCACGAATGGATGAATTTCTTCAAAATGTTTTACTGAGATGATCAAATGTTTTCTTTCTCTGTCTTTTTTTTTTTTTACTGCCACGCCGGTGGCATATGTAAGTTCCTGGGCTAGGGGTTCTAATTGGAGCTGCAGCTGCCTGCCTACACCATAGGCACAACAAGGCGGGATCCAAGCTGTGTCTGTGACCTACACCAGAGCTTGCAGCAATGTGGATCCTTAACCCACTGAGTGAGGCCAGGGATTGAACACACATCCTCATGGATACTAGTCAGATTCATTTCCACTGTGCCACAACGGAAACTCCTCAAATGCTTTTTATTTATTTATTTAATGTTGTATACCACATTGACTGACTTATGGTTACTGAACTATCTGTACTCCTGGGATAAATTCTCCTTAAACATGGTGTATTATACTTTTAATGTACTACTGAATTTGACATGCTAATATTTTCTGGAGAATTTTTACATCTATATTCATCAGTGACATTTGCCTGTGGTTTTCTGTTTTGTGTATATGTGTGTTTGCGTTGTGTCTCTGTCTGGTTTAATATAAGGGAGATGCTGGAAATGTTCCTTCCTCTTCAATTTTTTTTTGGAATTAGTTGAGAAGGACAGGTATTGACTCCGCTTTAAATCTTTAGTAGAATTCATTGAAAATCTCTGGTCCTGAAATCTTGATTCTCAGTTTTAACTGATTCAATTTCAATATTGCTAAGTGTTAGGTTCATATTTTCTGTTCCTGAATTGGTCTTGGGATTACATGTTTCTAGGCAATTAGACATTTCTTCTTGACTTTTCATTTTATTAGTGTTAACTATTCACAGTAATATCTTATAATCTTTCATATTTCTGTGTTGCTGGTCATAACTTCTCTTTCATTTCTGATTTGATTTATTTAAGTCTTCCTTTTCCATGGTGAGTCTGGCTAAAGGTTTATCAATTCTGTCAAAAGAACCAGCTCTTAGTTTCACTGATTATTTGTATTTATTTTTAGTCTTCATTTATTTCTGCTCTGATCTTTATTACATCTTTCCTTCTACTAACTTTGGATTTTGTTACTTCTTTTCTAGCTCTTTTAGTTGTAAAGATAAAATTGTTTGAGATTTTTCTTACCTCCTCCAGTAAGCCTGTACTGCTAGAAGCTTTCTTTTGATAACTGCTTTTGCTGCTTCCCATAGCTGTTCCTTTATTCTATTTTCAATTTAATTTGTCTCCAGGTTTTTTTTAATTTGCTCTTTGATTTTTTCAGCAACCCACTGGTTACTCACCATCATGTTGTTTAGTCTCCACGTGTTCATGGGGTTTTTTTTCCTACAATTTTTTTACTGTAGTTGATTTCTAGCCCCATTGGGTTTTGGTTATAAAAGACATTTAATATGATTCCAAACTTCTTAAATTTCCGAAGACTAGCTCTGTGGCCTAGAATGTGCTCTATCCTGGAAAATGTTCCATATGCAGTTTAATGTTTATTATGTTGCTTTGGAATGGAATGTAGATAGATAGACAGATAAACAGATAAGATAGAGAGAGGCAAGGGGTCAATCTGATCTAATGTGTCATTTAAGGCTAGTATTTCTCTGGATGATCTTCCATTTATGTAAGTAGGTTGTTAAAGTTCCATATTATTATTGCAAAACTCAATTTCTCCCTTTATGTTTATTTTTGATTTTTGTATTTAAGTGCTCCTAAGTTGGCACATAAATATTTGCAAGTGTTTCATATTGATAGATTAATCCCTTTATCATGTAATATCCTTCTTTATCTCAGTCTTTGAAGTTTATTTTGTCTGAGAACTACTATCCTAACCTTCTTTCCATTTCCATTTGTATGGAAAAAACTCTTTCCATACTCTCATTTTCCATCTCTGTATGTCTTTACATCTGAAGTGAGTCTCTTCTAGGAAGCATGTATATAGTTCTTGTTTTTGTACCCATTCAACCATTCTGTCTTTTGATTGGAATATTTAGTCCAATACACTTTAAATTATTATTGATATGTATATACGTACTGCCATTCTGTTATTTACTGGTTTACGGGAATTCCACCAGCTTACTTTTGAATAGCACTTGCATGGTATATCTACAGTTCATCCCCTTTATTGCAACCATTCAACATTCGTATATTTTAGGAACCTAACAAGAAGTACATACTGTAACTGGTTTCTTTTTTAATCTCTAATAAATTGCTATCTTTTAATTGCAACATGTAGTACACAGAAATTTAATTACTAATATATTTGACTTTATCTCTACAATCTTAATATTTGCTTTTCTATTACGATTTTTCTCTCCTTTCATGCTTTATTTTAGATTAGTTTTTATTATTCCACTTTTCTACTCTATTATCTCAGTTGGCAGTTATATGATTTTTGCTTTAGAGATTATAACATACATCACTGAGTTATCAAATTCTAAAATAGATTAGTATATTTCCTTTGAGTAATGCTAGAATCTGAGAATATTTTCTCTCTTTACCCTTTTCCTAAATTTATGATATTGTTTTAATTCTTCACAGATATGTTAGAGACATTATTATTGTTTTAGAATAGTAGATGTTCACTAGAGTTTCTCCCATAATTTCCATTTCCTGTAGTTCTTTTTTTTTTTTTTTTTTGTCTTTTTGTCTTTTTGTCTTTTGTTGTTGTTGCTATTTCTTGGGCCGCTCCCGCGGCATATGGAGGTTCCCAGGCTAGGGGTCGAATCGGAGCTGTAGCCACGGGCCTACGCCAGAGCCACAGCAACGCGGGATCCGAGCCGCGTCTGCAACCTACACCACAGCTCACGGCAACGCCGGATCGTTAACCCACCGAGCAAGGGCAGAGACCGAACCCGCAACCTCATGGTTCCTAGTCGGATTCGTTAACCACTGCGCCACGACGGGAACTCCTTTTTTTTTTGTCTTTTTGTCTTTTGTTGTTGTTGTTGTTGCTATTCCATTTCCTGTAGTTCTAAGCTTCCATCTGGGATTTTTTTTTATAACATCCTTTTAAGGTTTTCTTTAGTTTTGCCAATAATAATTTTCTCAATTTCTTTTCAATTGATCTTTCTTCTGAAGGCTATTTCACAAGGTAAAGAATTATATAGAGTTCCTGTTGTGGTGCAGCAGAAGCGAATACAACTAGGAACCAAGAGGTTGTGGGTTAAATCCTTGGCCTTGCTCAGTGGGTTAAAGATCTGGTGTTGCTGTGAGCTGTGATATAGGTCACAGACATGGCTTGGATCCTGGGTTGCTGTGGCTGTGGTGCTGGCCAGCAGCTGTAGCTCTGATTTGACTCCTACTCTGGGAATCTCCATATGCCTCGAGTGTGGCCCCAAAAAGCAAAAAAAAAAAAAAAAAAAAAAAAGTATAATATATATCAGTTTTTCTTTCAGCACTTTAAAATTATGGCTTAGTCGTCTCCTGATTTCCAGCATTTCTATTGATAAGTCAGTTACTATCTTATTGTTGCTACTTTAAAATTAATCTTTTTCTGCTTTGAAGTTTTTTCTTTAGTTTTCTTTGGTTTTATAATAACATATGGGCGTTTTTATTTGCATTATCCTGCCTATGTTGCATAGTATTTCTTTAGTCTGATGTCTTTCTGTCCTCTCTTATTGGGAATCTATAAAATGAATATATGAATTTTACCTCTTTTTACTATTTCCCATTTATCTTACTGTTTGCTTGTTTTTGCATTTTCTATACTCTTCACTCTCCAACCTTCATTCTGAATATTTTTTTCTGATTGGGTTGCACTTCATTAATTCTCTCCTCAGTTATGTCTCATTTCCATTACTGTATTTTTTTCAGTTCTGGAATTTCTACTTGGTACTTTTAAAAAGAGCTTTTAGTTCTCTTACAGAAACTCATACAACTGTGTCTTATTTAACTGAGCATAGTAAGCATGGCTATTTTAAAGACCAAACCTATGGATCTGTTTCTACTGCATACTATTTTTTATTGTGCATGATGTTTTCAGTGTTTCTGTTACTAGTGCTTCTTATGCTAGATATGAGCCAGATAACACAAGAAGTACAGAGATATTCTTAGGACTGGCAATGATGTTATCCTCCTGTAAAAATATTCCATCTCTTCAGGTGGGGAGTAATATTGCAGTGCTATCACTCCATTAGCATATTATACCAAGATCAAAGATTCAGATAATTCAGTCATGTTTCAGATTTTTTTTTTTTTTTTTTTTTTTTGCTTCTTAAGGCTGCACGATGGCATATGGAGGTTCCCAGGCTAGAGGTCTAATTGGAGCTGCATATGCGACCTACACCACAGCTCGCCACAATGCTGGATCCTTAACCACTTAGCGAGGCCAGGGATCAAACCTGCAACCTCATTGTTCCTAGTTGGATTTGTTTCTGCTGCGCCATGATGGGAACGCTATGCTTCAGGTCTTTTATGACTAGTCAACTTTGAAAGAAGTCACTCTTATTTAAAATCCTGGATGTCCTGAGCCACCTACCATGACGTCTGATGGGCTCTGAATATCAATTTGTTCTTTCTTTTTATGCCTGCACTTGCAGCATAGAGAAGTTCCTGGGCCAGAGGTCAAATCAGAGCCACAGCCACAGCAACACCAGATCCGAACTGCATCTGCGATCCATGCTACAGCTTACAGCAATGCTGGATCCTTAAATCACTGAGTCAGGGTAGGATCAAATCTGCATCCTCATAGAGACAATGTCAGGTCCTTAACCTTCTCAGTCACAACAGGAACTCTCTGAATTTCAATTTTTACTTCACTAGATCCATACATTTTTTTAAGTTCTGCTCAATTTTCAACCTTTCTTCACCTCTTCCAACACAGGGAGATACTTCTAAAGGAAAGTAACTCCCAAATGCAGGCTTATATCCCTAAGTTTCTTTCTTTTCCTGGTCTTTGTCCTACCATTCTACATTGACTCCAGTTCACTTCAACAGTAAAATTTTTGTCAAGATTTTCTAGTTTTTGCCCAGATTCTCTAGTTAACTCAGAAGTCTGATGCCTTAAGTGTAAACAAAAGTATAATTCACTTATTTTCAATTAATTAAAAACATTCTGAATAATAGATTGGCTGCATCTCACTAGTTTGATATGCTATTTATTTTATGCAGTTTCCAATTTTAGTTTTTTCTTTTTTCTCTTTTCTTTCTTTTCTTTTTTCTTCTTTTTAGAGCTGCACCTGCAGCATATGGAGGATCCTAGGCTAGGGGTCGAAGTGGAGATACAGCTGCCAGCCTATACCACAGCTACAGCAATGCCAGATCCAAGCCGCAAACATATAGCTCATAGCAACACCAGATCTTTTACCCACTGAGTGGGGCCAGGATTTGAACCCACATCCTCATGGATACTAGCTGGGTTCACTTCCACTGAGCCACAGCAGGAATTCCCCAACTTTAGTTTTCAATTGTACTCTTCAATTCCTTTTTATCTCAGGAATTAGCTGAAAATATAGTGAAAAGAAATTATTTGCATCCATCTGTTGTTATTTCTAACTTTATTGTAGGTGTGATTTACATTTAATTTGTATGTATGTATGTGGTGGGGGGGGCATGCAGGCCATATTTAGGTAAATTTTCATGGGCCTTTAAAAAAAACCAGTATATTTCTGTTGGTTCATATATGAGTAGTATAAACAGAAAAATATACATACATATACTTAAGCTTGTTCTTTACTCTTTATAATCTTTAATATCACAGCTTATTTTTGCCCTTGTTTTCTTTGAAATATAACTTAGTTGCAATAACATATTTGTAAATATTGAGGAAATAAATTTTATCCAATTATCCAAATATCATGCCAGTATAATTAAGAAAATGAAACCAGGAGTTCCCGTCGTGGCGCAGTGGTTAACAAATCCGACTAGGAACCATGAGGTTGCGGGTTCGGTCTCTGCCCTTGCTCGGTGGGTTAACGATCCGGCGTTGCCGTGAGCTGTGGTGTAGGTTGCAGACGCGGCTCGGATCCCGCGTTGCTGTGGCTCTGGCGTAGGCCGGTGGCTACAGCTCCGATTCAACTCCTAGCCTGGGAACCTCCATATGCCGCGGGAGCGGCCCAAGAAATAGCAACAACAACAACAACAGACAAAAGACAAAAAGACAAAAAAAAAAAAAAAAAAAGAAAAGAAAATGAAACCAATTAAGTACTGCAAAGGTTTAAGGAATCAATCTTTTTCAAAGCATTATTTTTTCTCTGTGGTTAACAAATCTTGAAAATACATATCAATAATTTAAGTAAGTTCAACAAACATTTGAAGAGACATTGCATACCAGATAGTAAGACAGTTCTGGTCCTAGCTGAATTTATTCAAATATATAAGCAAGTCAAAATTTAAGAACAATGGCAACATTAAAAAGGACAAAGTTCCATCAGATAGCTTCACAGTAACAGGAGAGAGGAAGAGAAACCATATAAAGCTTTGTGGAAGTAAACTGTATTATTATTAATAACACTAGTAGCACCACATTTTTTCTGCAGTAGCAGCTGCTTTGTCTGTAGTCACCATCAACTAGGTGATCTCTATTTCTAGTGAAAATTCTAAAAACCCCTCAATCTTAGTGGTTTAGCTACCTGCATAACAGTTTTGCTGACAGAAATGACGCAAAGTCCACAGTTAGGAAACTGGACAATCAGGATACAGCTATACCAACTGCTAGTTCCAGGAGCCCACCTCTTTAAGCTAAGATGCTGGGATCAGGAAGTTACTGCTGGAACTACTGCCTGCAGGAACACCCTGCCTTAGCTTTGACAGAAGAAGTGCCAGAATTATTGGTTCCAGGGCCACACTACACTTGTTAGATTCTTATCCACCAAAATAGGTCCCCAGTGCTTTTCCTCCTATATATCTCCTAATTTAGGTCACTTAAAATCATTTATCATTAGCAAAACCTAGTTCATGTCCTGAACTAGTTTTTGGTTTTTCAGCATTTGCAGTACAAAAAGGTACTCTAAAAGGAGGTTAGAACAGATGTTAAGCCAGTCTACTGTATATGCTATAAACTGCTATTACAATTGTACAATTTAATTAAATGTGACCTAAAGTAATAAAAGCACAAAGGAGCTGTTTTTTTTTCTATGAAATCTCAACTGAATATGAAAGGCTCAAGAAAGATGAGTTGTTAAATAGATTCTGTTGAATTAAAGATAGGTTAAATAATCATAAAAAGTCAGAAAAATTATAAAAATACAGAAGATCAAAAGGATCTCTAAGTTCTCACTCTTCTTCGAAGACCCTGACACTGGAAATTATAAAGAATGAATTACCCTTTATAATTTATGTATAAAGACAACAAAGAACTATAATTAGTAGCCTTAAAGATCTTGGCATTATATAAAAAAATTAAGTGCACATTTAAGTCAAAGCTACATTTTTTTCAAAGTATGTTATTTCTAATGATTCTCCATTTTATTGCCTCTTTCAATGTACAGACCATTTATTAATCTAGAAGGTAAGAGAAGTGGTACTATATATTATGCTAGGCACAATATGATTAAATTTAAAAGAACAGTGTTTTTGACCTCGTGGTATTAACTTTTTCACTGGATATTCCTGAAAAATGTTTTTCTTAAAGAAAATATTATCCCATAATATAGTGTCTTTACATTAAATTACTATATCTTTAAGCTTTTAAAGTTATCATTTATAGTTTTTATTATTTTCTGTCTTACCACCTATAGTATCACTTCAAAAGTAAAGAGCACTTACTATAATCATAAAAATATATAAACAATAAAAACAAAATCTAATCAAAATTGCTCATTTTATAGCTTAAGAAACCAAGCTCAAAACTGATTAAAGTATCAACACCAGGAAAATCATCTAGCTAGTAACTGCATTCCTGAAATTATAATTGATTCTCATAAATAGGGAAAAGAAATTTAGCAAAGGTGACTTTCTAAATTTTTGATACCTCAGGTGACAAAGATGAATCAAACACAATTCCAACTTGTCTTTGAACTGGATTGGTCATTGATAGAAAGATGGACCATTCTTTTACATACTATTAAAAAGAAAAATCACTGCCTATTATTTTTGACATGCCATTCACTATGGCTACATCTCAATTTTGTAGATCTTAAAAGGGGCAAATATTGTTAGTGAATCCTAGAATTAATTGAGAGAGGATGGAGAGTAGTACAAATGCATACCTCGCTACATACCTTCCCTCACAGATTATTTATCCTATAACTCCAAGTTTCCTCAGTGAAGGTGTTCACATTCCTGCTATGGAGTAGTGCTTCTTTGGGGGATTAATGCAGGACACACTCTAATTATTAGAATTATTGCTTCCCTTCTTAAGCTCCTGCAATGAATAATATACATTCTTTCCAGAACAATCTGGAATTTTCAAGTTCTAAAGTGCAACTAAATATACTCCAACAGTGCACCTCTCTCTGTTGAAAACCCTTAAAGAGCTCTTTCTTTATGTGTTGGACAAGTTTAAGTTCCTTAACAGAGCATATAGGATGTTATAGAATCTGGTTCCTGCCCACCATCTCAAGCTTCCCATGCATAATTCCCCTATATAAATAAGTTGAAATATAGCCATATTAAATGATCTGCATTTTATTAAACATACTTTTTTTAGTTGTGAACTCTAACTCATTCATAAAGACTCTCCTCAAATTTCGTTCTCTCAGTTAAGCCTTCTCTGATGTCGCCAGCCAGAATGATGTCTTCAACAACTATAATTATACATATTGGACATATTATAGTTAAAGTGCCTGGTATGCCCAGACTTAAGTAATCCTTGACTATAGCCCTGCTCTTGGAAATAGCATGTGCTATTCTTCCCATAGAGAAGTCAATGATTAGACTATTTCTTAAGGGCAGCTCTAGCATAAGCTGACTAGTATTAAAGGGGTGTCATTAGTTAAACCAACAAGAATGGATACCTTCAAGGATTTGGCCTCAAGAACAGAGAGAATCACTTTTTGATTGGAAGAGTAGGAGTATCAGCTATATGGCAGAGGTGCCATTATTAAGGGAGACCATGAAGGGTATATGAGAGAACTAGTAAGAGGATCATATCCTTAGAGATGGTCTCCTAGTTCTTATTGTATTACATGTATTTCCTTATTATATATTACCAATTACTTATTTTTCTTCTTGAAGCAAAAAGAGCCAAATATGAATACACGTATGTGTTTATGTTCCTAATATTTAAAATCATCCACTCAAAAAATAGTCATTGAACATTTATTATGTATAAAGCACTGTTCAGTGGTAGTAGGTATACAGAATAGAAAAGAGCCCTGCTCCATGAAGATATCCTAGTAAATAAGATAAGTAATAAGTAAATAAATAAATATCCAAGAGAAATCATTATCAGAAATAAAATAAAACTGGATTATAGAAAAAAGAAGTTGAGAAGGGAACAGCAGTGCTAGATATATGATCAGGGAATGTTTTCCTGATTAAAAAGGAGAAGACAGTCCTACATAGGTCTGGAGAAGAACATTCGCAGACAGAAGAAATAAGTAACAGGTTTCTGGTGAAAAGTGGTTTGCCACATTAAAAGAACCCAAAGTAAGATGGCCAGTGTGACTGGAGACTAGACTAGGAGGGGGTGTGTTAAGAGAAATATATGTATACACACACACATATACACACATAAAAATATACAAACACATTATAAACAGACAGATACAGAAATCAGGGTAGCTCTGACTTTATATGATATTATCAGAGAAATTTTAAACTTTTTAGAGAAAGCTCAGGATTGTGGTTAATTTGGGGTGATGGTCTTCTGTACAGTATAATGACCTAAATCAGCATCAGAACAGCAATGTTCACCATGTCATTCCAGAGATTTCTCCCTTTCATTGGCAAAGAGATCAAATACATTCGTGTTCTACAATTATATAAATAAAGTTTTGGGGTAGAGAATACCATTTTTGGTTAAGTATTAAAAAATAATGGCTTTATTATTATTTTTATAAATATATACATGAACTCCCCAAATTTCAAATAGATAACATTTATTATATTGTGTTTATAGTAACTATGAACACACACTAATGATATAATAATTGCAAATGGTGAAATCAAATGTAACAATCATACCTTTGATGCACATTATTATATTATTATTCAATTATCATTTGTCAATGAGAACAAATCACTGAAAACAGTGCTAGAAAACAATCCTATTTTACAATGCCATTGAAATCTTCTACATCATAAAGACTTAGTTTTAATCTTAAAAGAGATAAATACTAGACTATCAGAAAAAAAGTAAAAAAATTAGCAAAATAAATAATATGCCAAATATAATTGGTTTTAATTTACTATATACTAACGTAATACTTCTGTTGAAGTTTTCTGTTTCTGTGCTCTAAGACTACATATACAGCTAAATAAAACCATAAAGACAATTACTAATTTCAAAAAAGCTATTTGGTGAAAGTTAAAGACTCGTAAACAGATTGTGCAGCAAAAGATCATAACATGTATCAAAGAACAATAAACTTTTTCTGTAAAGGCCCAGATAGCAAATATTCTAGTCTATGTGGGCTATTCAGTCTCTGTCTCAACTATTCAAATCCAACACTGTAGAGCAAAAGCAACCATAGAAAAATATAAATGAACAAGTGTGGCTGTGATCCAATAAACTTCTATTTACAAATCTAGCAGCAGGTCAGATTTGGCCCCCAAGCTGTAGTTTGTGAACCCCTGACAGATGCAATCAAGTCTCTGAATCAGTTAGTGTACTTCGGCTATAAGTAACAAAATGCCTAACACAAAAATTGCAGAGATTTTTGTCTTTTTTATTCACTAACATATTTCAGAGCCTTGAATAGTGTGTGTACTTTGTAGGA
The DNA here is from genome assembly GCF_054392235.1 of Sus scrofa. Taxonomy (NCBI): domain Eukaryota; kingdom Metazoa; phylum Chordata; class Mammalia; order Artiodactyla; family Suidae; genus Sus; species Sus scrofa. The sequence goes on along the minus strand of NC_139390.1, from coordinate 102,504,303 downwards.
ACTTAATATATATTAATCAATGATTGAACAAATGTTTTATTACTTCAACAAACATTAAATCTGAAGGTAAGTGGCTCTAGTTTTATTTCAGCAATGTAGCAATATAATTTAAAGATGACAAGGGTTTCCCCATCTTTCCCTTCTTCCAATCTCACTGTCTTGTTTTCTTTTTGCCTGTCTTTTTATCAGTGAGAAAATTTTTTCCTAGATGCTCTACAACAAACTCTCCCTTATACTTCACCATGTAAAATTTGCATGTTCATACTTGGACCAATACCTGGTAAAAAGAAAGATGAACTGGTTTAAATCAAAGATTTATCACCTGAGACTATGGAAGAATTACAAGAAACAATGAATGAAGAAATACATTTAAAGATTAAACAAGTAGAGATGCAAAATACTGTAACTCAAATAAAAAATTCCCTAGAAGGAACCAAGAGCAGAAAATAGAAGGCAGAGAACAAATAAGTGAGGTGGAAGACAGACTGGTGGAATCACTGACATGGAATAGAAAAGTGAAAAAAGACTGAAAAGAAATGAAGACCATCTAAAAGAATTTAGGGACAACTTTAAAAACATCAATATCAGCATTATAGGGGTGCCAGAAGGAGAAGAGAGAAAGGGCCAGAGAAGATATTTGAACAGATAATACCCGAAAACTTCCTAACATGGGATAGGAAACACTTACTCATATCCAGGAAGCATAACGAATACCATATAGAAAAAAACCCCAGGAAGAATCAAACTGACCAAAATTGAATACAAAGAGAAAATACTAAAAGCACATAGGGAAAAGCAAGAGATAACATACAAGAGAACCCCAATAAGGTTACTGGCTGATTTTTCAGCAAATACTCTGCAGGCCAGAAGGGAGACACACAATATATTTAAAGTGATGAAAGGAAAAAAGCTCTAGCTAAGAATACTCTACACAGCAAGTCTCTCATTCAGATTTGAAGGAGAAAGCAAAAGCTTTATAGACAAGCAAACACTAAGAGAATGAAGCACCACTAAACGAGCTTTACAAAAAGTATTAAAGGAACTTCCAAGGGGAAAAGTAAAGGCAACAACTAGAAATAAGAAAATGACAAATGAGAAGGCTCACCAGTAAAGGCAAACATATAGTAAAGGTAGGAAATCATTCATACACAAATATAATGCCAAAACCAGCAATCATGACAAGAGGAGGGTACAAATGCAGAACACTGGAGATGCATTTACAATTAAGAGACCAGCAACATAAAAATTTAAACAATCTTTTCTGTGTGTATGTATGCATGTGTGTGTGTATACGCACACACAGGTATTCCTATATCAAAAGCACATAGTAACTGCAAATGAAAAACCTACCAAGGATACCCACAGAAATAAAAAGCAACCCAAACACAACACTAAAGATAATGATCAAACCACAAGTAAAGAGAACAAAAGAAGGGAAGGAAAAAGATTGACGAAAACTAATTCAAAACAATTAACAAAATGGCAATAAGAACATATTTATCAATAACTACCTTAAATGTAAATGGTCTAAATGTTCCAATAAAAGACAGACACTGGCTGAATGGATAAGAAAACAAGACCCACACATATGCTGTCTACAAAAGACCCACTTCTGTTCTATAAACACATACAAACTGACAGTGAGAGGATGGGAAAAGATACTACATGCAAACAGAAATCAAAAGAAAGCTGGAGTAGCAATACTCATGTCAGACAAAACAGACTTAAAATAAAGATGGTTACAAGAGACACATTACATAATGATTAAAGAATCAATACATAAAGATATAACTTATGTAAATATATATGCACCCAACATTGGAGCATCTTAATAGATAAGGCAACTGTTAAGAGCCATAAAAGGAGAAATTGAGAGTAATTCAATTTAACAGTGGGGAAATTTAACACCCACTTACAGCAATGGACAGATCATCCATACATAAAACCAATAAGGAAACAAGATGGATTACCATATGGATTTAATAGGTATTTATGGAAATTCCATCTAAAATAGCAGACTACATATTCTTCTCAAGTGCACATGGAATATTCTGTAGGATAGATCACATTCTGGGCCACAAATCAAGCCATGGTAAATTTAAGAAGGCCGAAATCATATCAAGCATCTTTTCTGACCACAATGAAGTAAGATTAGAAATAAACTACAAGAAAAAAAATGCAAAAAAAAAAAAACCCCATGAACATGAGGAGACTAAACATTATGCTACTAAACAACCAATGGATCACTAAAGAAATTAAAGAGGGCATCAAAAAATACAAGGGATACAAGGATTTTTTCAGTATCTGCAAATCAATCAGTGTGATACACACAAATGACAACAAAGACACAGAGATCCAAAACTTATGAGACACAGCAAAAGCAGTTCAAAGAGGGAAGTTTATAGCAATACACGTCCACCTCAAGAAATAAGAAAACCTCAAACTAACCTTAAATCTAAAGTAACTGAAAATTAGAGAAGAAATAAATGGAATAGAAACAAAGAAAACAATGGAAAAGATAATGAAACTAAAAGCTGCTTATTTGAAAAGACCAATGAAATGGATAAACCCTTAGCCAGACTCATCAAGAAAAATAGGCAGAGGGCTCAAATCAATGAAATTAGAATGAAAAAGAAGTTACAATGAACATCAGAGAAATACAAAGGAGTATAAGAGTCTACTATAAGCAACTACATGCTGATAAATTGGAAGAAATGGACAAATTCTTAGAAAGGTACAATCTTACAAAACTGAATCAACAAGAAAAAGAAAAGATGAATGGACCAACCACAAGTAATGAATTCAAAACTGGGATTAAAAAAAATTCCAACAAACAGAAGTCCAGGACCTGATGGCTTCACAGGCAAATTATATCAAATATACAGAGAAGAGTTGACACCCATCCTTCTGAAACTCTTCTAAAACTCTGCAAAGGAAGGAACCATCCCGAACTCATTCCATGAGGACATCATCACCCTTATACCAAAATTAGACAAAGAAACCACAAAAAAAAAAAGAGTAATACCAGTCAATATCACCGATGAACACAGATGCAAAAATCCTCAACAAAATACTAGCAAACCCAATACAACAATATGTTAAAAGGCTCATTCACTATGATTCAGTGGGATTTATCTGAGGGATACAAGGATTTTTTCAGTATCTGCAAATCAATCAGTGTGATACACCACATTAACAAAGTGAAGAATAAAAATCATATTATCATCTCAATAGATACCAAGAAGGCTTTTGACAAAATCTAAGACCCATTTCTGACAAAACCCTGAAGAAGGTGGGCATAGAGGGCACCTATCAACATAATAAAGACCATATATGATAATCCCACAGCTAACATCATTGTCAACAACGAAAAACTGAAAGAATTCCTGCCAAGATCAGGGACAAGACAAGGATGTCCATTCTCACCACTTTTATTCAACATAGTTTTTGGAAGTCCTAGCCATGGGAATTAGAGAAGGAAATAAAAGGAATCAAAATTGGAAAAGAATAAGTAAAACTATCACTGTCTGCAGAAGACATGATACTACACTTAGAAAATCCTAAAGACACTACCAGAAAACTGTTGGAGCTCATCAAGGAATTCGGCAAAGTTACAGGATACAAAATTAATACACAGAAACCTATTTCATCTCTATGTGTTAATAATGAAAGATCAGAAAGAGAAATTAGGGAAATAATCCAATTAACACTGCATCAAAGAGAATAAAAATACCTAGGAAAAAAGCTACCTAAAGAAACAAAAGACCTGTACTCTGAAAACTACAAGACCCTGATGAAAGAAATCAAAGATGCACAAACAGAAGGAAAGATATACCATGTTCTTGTATTGGAAGAATCAATATTACCAAAATGATTATACTATCCAAGGCAATCTACAGATTCAATGCAATCCCTATCAAACTGTCAATGACATCTTTTTACAGAACTAGAACAAAAAATTTAAAAATTTGTATGGAAACACAAAAGACCATCGAATATCCAAAGCAATCTTGAGAAAGAAAAATGAAGCTGGAGGAATCAAGTTCCCTGCCTTCAGACTATGCTACAAAGCTACAATCACCCAAAGAGTATGGCACTGCACAAAAACAAATAAAGATCAGTGGAACAGCATTGAAAGCCCAGTAATAAATCCACACACTTACAGCCAACTAATCTATGACAAAGGAGGCAAGAATACACAAGGGAGAAAAGACAGTCTCATCAATCAGTGGTGCTGGGAAAACTGGACAGCTACATTTAAAAGAATGAAATTAGAATACTCTTTAAAGCCATAAACAAAATAAACTCAAAGTAGATTAAAGACCTAAATATAAGACCAGATACTATAAAATTCTTAGACAAAAACATAGGCACAATGCACTTTGACATAAATCACAGCAAGATCTTCCTTGATCCACCGCCTAGAATAATGACAATAAAGACAAAAATAAACCAAGGGGACATAATTAAACTAAAAAGCTTTTGCACAGCAAAGGAAACCATAAACAAAATGAAAAGACAACTCACAGAATGGGAAAAAATATTTGCAAATGAAATGAGTGACAAGGGAGTAATCTCCAAAACAAACAAGCAACTCATGTAGCTCAATATCAGGAAAACAAAAAACCCAATTAAAAAAATGGGCAGAAGATTTAAATAGATATTTCTCCAAAGAAAACATATAGGATAGCCAAAAAACACATGAAAAGATGCACAATATCACTAATTATTTGAGAAATTCAAATCAAAGGTACTATGAGGTGCCACCTTATGCCAGCCAGAGTGGCCATCATCAAAAAGTCTACACACAGTAATTGCTGAAGAGAGTGCACAGCAAAGGGAACTCTCTTATACTGTTGGTAGGGGTGTAAATCGGAACAACTACTAAGAAAACAGTATGGAAGTTCCTCAAAAAACTAAAATTAGAACTACCATATAAACTAGCAATTTCACTCAGGGGCATGTATCTGGAGAAAACTGTAATTCAAAAAGACACATGCACACAAATGTTCATTACAGCACTATTTACAATAGCCAAGACATAGAAGCAAGCTAAATGTCCATTGACAAGAGGATTGGATAAAAAAGATGTGGTACACATATACAATAAAATGTAACTCACCCATAAAAAACAATGAAATAATGCCATTTGTAGCAACATGGATGGACCTAGAAATTATCATACTAAGCAAAGTTAGTCAGACAGTGAAAGATAAACATATGATATCACTTAAATGTAGAATTTTTTAAAAAGGATACAAACAAACTTATTTGCAGAACAGAAACAGACTTACAGACTTTGAAAACAAACCCATGGACAGCAAAGGGTTCAGGTAGGACAGGAGGGATGGGATGGGGGTTTGGGATGGGCATAGGGAACTCTACCCAATCTTTTGTGATAATCTATGTGGGAAAATAACCTGAAAATGAATGGATGTGTGTATATGTATAACTGAATCACTTTGTTGTACAGTCAAAATTATTACAACACTGTAAATCAACTAAACTTCAATAAACCTTTTAAAGATGAGAAAAATGGAAGGAAAGGTGATAAAATGACTATTTTTCACTTCTTCCTAAGTCTCATTTTATAAAATGACTTCATTATTTTCTACCTGTAATCAATTCCCAGATAATATACACCTATATACAAATGTGTTAAAATGTTTCCCAAGCCCAGTAATGTGTAAATGTGTACTATTACATAAACCATGCCATTACTAGCTTCTATTATTCAGACCTGACCATATGTACATATTTAAGATACTTTCCTTAAAAAAGAAAAACTCTTTTGATTTTGCAGTATAAACTACAATACTTAATTAAAAGCAGGATGTTGCCCTAAAGGTAGAGAGTTCACTTTAAAATCTGGTAACATTTAAAATTATTAAAACTGCCTTTTATAAGCTCAGAAACCATTTTTTCTCATTTCCCTACTATACTAAAAATTAATACATTCATGAGACTTGACCACACTACTATTAAAGGTGAAGGCGGATTTTTAAGACTGGTTTCAAAAGACCTAGACATAAATGGAAGAGTATGGAGTCAAGTATAGGAAACAACTGAATCATTTGCTCAATCATATAACACCATATTATCCCTAATGTATTAAAATACGAACTTAATCTACATATCCCAGTGATTCAAAATCTTAATAATATTCTTTACTAGGAATATTATAGGCTATTTAACAGTTATTTTGAGAAAGAATGGTAAATCCTAACAAGATAAAGCTGGAAAAACTTTCCCAGGGAAAAAACACAAATACATGAAAAAAACTGAAAGTTCAATTAAGAGCTATACACAGAAGAATACAAACAAAAGAAAGCCAAACTTTAAAAGAGTCTATGCTTTACATGAATTTAGAAGTTAAAATATTATTTATTCATTTTTTGCTTTAATTAAAAAATTTTTTATTGAAGTATAGTTAATTTACAAGGCTATGATAACTTCCGCTGTCCAACAAAGTGACCCAGACATACATCCATTCTGATTCTTTTCCCACATAGATTATCACGGAATACTCGATAGAACTTCTGTAATATATGTTGCTATAGTTTTATAAGTCAAAAATAAAAGATATCAAATTTCAGTCCAGTTGTTTGACCTTTAAACGTTAAACTTGGGATAGAATAAAATTCTAAACATTCTTAGAAAAAAATGTAAGAGAAGTTCTTAATGAGCATAGTCTGAGAGAGGACTTGTTAGTGACACAAACATCAACAGCTTTAAGGAAAAAAAAATGGTACAACTACCTCGAAATTTTTAAAAAAGGAAAATTCTGTTGATCAAATATATTACAACCTAGGAACAGACATCTGAAAAGTACCTATTGTCTACAATGTAGAATTAGGACACTGGCACTCATTATTCATTGCCATCCCCTCTTCATATCCCAGCACCTTTCATAGCAGCTGGGAGTCTAAAACTAAGTTTCTCAAATGTCCTAGCAGCTGAAGTTATGGATGGGATTAAAGTTTCACCAGTGATAGGCACCTGAGGGAGATATTAAAGGCAGAAGTGATCTGAGAACATTTTTCTTCTGGTATGACAGATGGCAAGCAAAACTCATAGACATTAGTGTCTTTCTCTTGAAGTCAGTACCTCATGATCCACTTATGCTAGGGTCAAGTTTCCAACTTCATGGAATGATGCTATAGTGGTAGCTACAGAGATGGGATTAGCAGCATAAATTTTTGACCTAAGGATCTCAGGCTCTAAGGTATGACTCTAAAACCAATGATCTTACTTACATAGCACTTAACTGTAAGGAACTAAATCACTTCTTATTTGAAATTTCCATAACAGTTACTGTTTACACTGATTGGTACACCAATAAATATTCAGAATACAGTTTACATAAAGCTCTTTGACAATTCAACAAAGAGAAGATAAACAAACAGACAATAGGAAAAAGAAATGAACAAGCATTTCATAAGAAAGCCACAGGGCATAAATAAAAACATGAAAAATGGTTAACCACATTGGTATTCAGGAAGATGTAAATTAAAACCACAATGAAACACAATTTTGGATTCCAAATAACAAAAACCAAGAATCCTAATAAGTGCTGATAAAAGACATTAATCAATAAGAACTCAAGTATCACTGGTGGGAAAGTAAATTGGTGTAGCCACTTTGGAAATTAACTTGGCAATATACTGTACAATTCAATATTCACATAGCCTATGACAGAAATTTCACCCGTTGGAACTCTTCTATTGAGTGAAAAAAAGTTGTCTCAAATGGCTAAACAATACCATTTTAAGATAGTTTTTAGAAATAAACTATTATTAGGAATACAAATACCTATAAAATTTTGTAAATTTTGGTAATGATAAACACAAAATTCAAGGCAGTATTAACCTCTGGTAGAAGGAAGGAGTAGGATGGGATAGGTAAGGAAAATATGGATCGGTGAACTAGTATTGATAACATTTTAGCTCCAAACTGGATGGTGGGTTATCAGTATGCTTCCTAATACACAAACATATTACACACTATACTATTAACTGCTAATATTTATAAAGTGCTTATTATCTTCCGTATGTTAAACATTTACTTTATCCCTCATAGTCAGCTCTATGAAATAGATTCTATTATTATCTCCAATTTATAGGTGAGGAAACTAATGCACAAATAGGTTAAATAACCTGTCCAAGATCATATAGGTAGTAAGTAAGGGATCTAGGAGTCAAAGAGGAAATCAGGCCTCAGAGTCCACATTTATAACCAGTATACTACATGAATAAAATACCAAATAATAATAAAGTTACTTAAGACAATAATAAAATAATCAATAGTTAACTTATCTACCTTTCATTTTCCTTGATGACATTTTCAAGTTGTAGTTTCATCTCGCCCATCTGTTTCTGAAACAGTAAAATATGGTTGTAGGAAAATATTTTCCAGACAATTAGATCTATATTAAGTAGTTCAGTCATATGCAAGCAATCAGATTCTATGACACTAGTCTGTAGATAATAATCATTCATCACTTCTAACAAGGAACGTTTAATATAGATATTTTAATGACACTTAGAACATAACAGAACACTTTGAATAGAATTTAAATAAAACTATTTTATATAACATATTAAGAAACATTTTAAAATATAATTCCTATGATTCATAGACATTTATAGGAAAACAGATGAAAGATATTCCTCATTATGTCACTATAACAAATATCAGATGATCCTTAGACCTTGCATGTATATCTTAATTAATTCATCTTAGTTTAAGTGAAGTCCATTAAGTGCTTGAATTTCAAAAATGAAAATGTTAATGGCAAAAAAAGAAAATAGAGATCTTCTTTAGGAGTGTTGACCAACTTTACTGGCTGTCTAAACTGTACTATACAAGGCTGCAATGGTAAACCAGTGTGGCCACTAACACCTACATTAGTAGGAAAGATGGTAAAAAAAAAAATCACTAAAATACAAATAAGAATAAAAATACACTACAAAGGGAATTCTCTTGAAAGGTTATGATTAATTTTCTCTGAAGGAGATAAAGAAATTGTAGGATTTCAACAGAAAAGGAAGGGAATTTCAAGGAGTGAGAAATATATGTAAGAGCAAAAAGCAAAAAATATTAGATAACAAAGACATTGTCACCAGCTCTCAAACATCAATGAGCAAGTGGAGATCAGGAAGGAGGTCATGTAAAATTACTTAAAACAAAACTGCAATCAATTCATGACATGTCCATTAATCTTGATTGGGTACCCTAGGCTAAAGGAGAAGAGCCAAGCCTGGAGTGAACCTGGCAAGGGAAGGGTGGAACAGGCAATGCTCCAAGCCTTTCTCGTTCCCTTTCAACCAGAGAAGCTCCAGGCAGCTTGGTCTAGGAAATTAGTAACAGCCAATCATAACTACAAAGCTTGCTTGAAAGGAGAACCTTTCCCAGGTCCCTGCTGAGCCTGAATCACAATTAAATCAAAATGAATGAATTCACTACAAGATAATTGAGAACTGACCATACGTGGAGAGATGTAATAAGAGATAAAATTGGAAGGGCAGGTGGCAGGTCTTGAATACCACGCTAACTAAGAGGTTTGGATTTTACAGTAGCAATAATCCCCATTTTGTAATTATTTTTAAAAAATGATATTCAAAAATTGCAAAAGCATCAGTGTATCCTGAAAAATATTTATTATTCAAATAATTAGGGAAAATATATGCATTAACTAGGATTACGGGTAGATCATTACAGTCACACTAAAGATTCTTTACTGTAAAATATTTCAAAATATTTAATCATTGGAAGGAAAAAGATTCAGCAGTACCTTCCATACTGCCAAATTTCCCCTGATTATTTACATTTTCTGGAAAAAAATCTTCCATATGTAGAGAACTATTGTTTTGCTGTTCTTGCTTTTAAGGTATACTATTTTTTGGTTGGGTCAATACGATAAATCATAAGAACTACTACTAATCAATAATACCTATGTGAACATGTGTTCTTAGAAGTAGCTGTCAACATCTTTTTTCTTTCTAAAAGTAGAAACTATTCTTATCATAGGCCCTTGGGCTTTGTGCTACAGTTTCCTCTCTCTTAAAATTAATTTAGTAATCACTCTTAGATGGAGAATGCCAAATGGGAAATCAAAGTTAAATACCTTAGAAAAATAGCTAATTAAAGAAAATATATGAAAGTTTAATTTCAAGATAATTGAGAAAATAGCTATTCTATTTTATAACAATCAAACCATACATCATTATGGCAATTTTGAGAGAATGGGAATTCAGCAGAAACTTTAGACTCACTATCCCTAAAAATAAAAGCAAAACGCCAATTGTGCCAAAGAAAGCTCTCTGTTGTTCTTTGCCAATTAAAAAATTTAAATAGTTCATAGAGCTCAATATCAAAAAATAACAACCTAATTAACAAATGGGCAGAAAACCTAAATAGGGTCCATTAACAGATGAATGAAGAAGATGTTGAGTACGTGTATACACACACACACACACAATGGAATATTGCTTAGCCATAAAAAAGAATGAGATACTGGCATTTGCAGCAATATGCATGGACCTAGAGATTATCATACTAAGTGAAGTGAGTCAGACAAATACCATCTGATATCACTTATAGGTAAAATCTAAAAAAGTGATAAAATGAACTTATTTATAAAACAGGAACAGACTCACAGACATAGAAAACAGAGTTACCAAATGGAAAAGGATGGGGGTGGGAAGGGAAAATTAGGAATTTGGGGTTAACATATACATACTATTATATATAAAACAGATAAACAACAAAGACCTACTGTATAGCAAAAGGAACTATATTCAATATCTTGTAAAAATCTATAATGGAAAAGAATCAAAAAGATATACAGATATAGATATATAGATATACACACACACATATACTAGGATTTCTATATATATGTAGACATAGATGGATGGGTATACAAACCTATATAGGTCTGCCTAACTATCCATCTATTTACCATAATCACTTTGCTGTATACCTGAAACTAAAACGACATTGTAAATCAACTATACTTAAAAACAAAAACAAACAACAACAATAAAAATGTTCAAAAGACATTATTATAGTTGACTAAAATTTAAATGACCACAGGCTAAAAAGTATCCAGTAAGGACTAGTAAAACAACCTATGATTAAATAGAAAGCACAACTTAATGAAATGTTTGTTTTTGACTAAAAGCTGCATCTCCTGGATCATTTATACTTAGAGGATTAACCTTGGAAATAACAGTATAAATCATTTCAAATGTAATGGAAGAATTTACCTTAATTTTTTAGAAGATGTAAGTATTACGTGTTCTCTCAGTAAAGCTACATACCTATTCATTAATTTAAAAATAGGAAACTATTAAACTAGATCTATTAAACTAGATCATTTTGTTCCAATAAGCCTGGGCATTTATTCATTCATCAAAAATTAAGAGCCTAATAAATCCACACAAAACTTTCCTTGAAAAAGACACATGCACCTGTATGTTCACTGCAGCACTATTCACAATAGCTAAGACACGGAAAAAACCTAAATGCCCATCGACAGATGGATAGATTAAGATGTGGTATATATACACAATAGAATACTACTCAGCCATAAAAAAAGAACAAAATAATGCCATTTGCAGCAACATAGATGGAACTGGAGACTCTTATACTAAGTGAAGTAAGTCAGAAAGAGAAAGACAAATACCATATGATATTACTTATATCTGGAATCTAACATACGGCACAAATGAACCTTTCCACAAAAAAGAAAACCCATGGACTTGAAGAACAGACTTGTGATTGCCAAAGGGGAAGGGGAGGGACTGGGATGGACAGGGAATTTAGGGTTATTAGGTGCAAACTATTGCCTTTGGAATGGATAAGCAATGAGATCCTGCTATATAGCGCTGGGAACTGTATCTTGTTACTTATGATGGAGCATGATAATGTGATAAACAAGAATGTATACATGTATGTGTGACTGTGTCACCTTGCAATACAGTAGAAAATGGAAAGAACACTGTAAACCAGCTATAAAGGAAAAAACAAAAATCATTAAAAAAAATTAAGGACCTAATATTATTAGAACTTAAAGCATAGAATAGTATTTCTTTCTGTCCAGATATGAAGAAAAAAGTAAGATAAAAAATAAAATTACTAGTATCTGCCATATCCACAGCCCCATTCTAAGGAAATCAGTCTCGAGGGGTTGCTTTTAAACAACATTATACTTTCCTCTATTTGCATTAAATTAAGTCAACACTGCTACCCATTTGTCACAAGTGAATTGATGCAGAAATTGTTATCTTAGCCAAACACGATGATGACTATATTTAAACTCTAAGAAAGAGTAGTCATTATATCCTGGTGGCTTAGCTTAAGACACATACTATCTATTTAAGAAATGATTCTGCTATAATAATCAGAAAAGTCAAAATTTGATTTTCAAATCAAAGAAACAGAACAAATATTAGGTATACTCTAAAAACATAGCTCAATGAAACTCAGATTGTATCCTGAACAATAATGTGCTATTAGTCTGGTTGTGCACGAGCCTCCTATATATTCTAGTCTTTGAAATTCTGGGACCCAGAATGATAATCTGCTTATATAGACAGCTTTCTTGGTTTCTTGACTCCCTTCACTCTGAAATAAACCTTCATTACTAAAAGTATTTCAGCAAAAAGCTGCCACATCTTAAGCCTATATTAGAAGTAAATCAAAAGCATCTAAAATCTGAAAGACAAACATTCGAAATGCAGCGAAAAGTCCATTCTCCTAATAATGAGAAATACAGGAAAACGGGGATAAAGAGAAAGCTCTAAAATGATTTTGAGATGGTTTGGGTCATCCTGAGGTAAAAATAAACATGTAATAAAATAATAATGATATTAAGAAGAGATGCTTCCAAACATCTAAGAAATATTCCTACCAGATAGCAGGAGCAAGGAAGAACTGGATTAAAAGACAAAAACCAAATATAATCTTTAATGTGTGTGCACACGTGCACACGCGCGCACACACACACACATACACACAGTTTCTCTCCCTCCCTCTCTCTCTGTCTCATACTTACAGAGGGCCAAGAAGTGATCAATTATAGGTAAATATTTTCTTCTTCATGAATATTTTTGAAAAGAAAGGGAGTCTATTTACTTTTTCCTTTTTTATAAGAAAATATTAAAAAGGTTAATAACAATGATTTCATACCTGATAATATTGGAGCTGACCATTTATTTCTTCCAGATGCTTATCATACTCAGTAATAAGAGGAACTAAAAAGCTAAAGAAAAAATGCAGAGTTAAAAAGATGCATATTCTGTTTAGTCTAGTTTAATAAATATGCAACATGAAATAAATTAAACATCAAAACTTATGTTAGTTTTATCTGTAGCAATGTATACTTTGCCTTTTACTTAAACTATATGTTCTTTATTATTTTACTGTAATTTTTACTTATTTATTTTTCTTTTTTTATCTTTTATTTATGTGCATATTTTTTTCTACTGTACAGCATGGTGTTTGAAGTTCTCCCACCAACAAGGAGGTCAGCCGGGACAGAGGAGTAACTTTAGCATATTGGAGGAGAACACAGAAAATGGTGTGAAGCAGTTAAAATGGAAACAATCCACCACAAATGGTCAGTGCTATAGCAACCCGCAGCCATATGCTGGTGCCAGCAAGTACTAGGAACTAAAACTGGCCTCAGAGATCAGACTCAAAGAGCTGGGGATGACTATGTGGGTAAAAACTGGGGTTGGCCAAATGGAAACAGACTGGAGGGACTAGAGTATAGGGTGACCACACTTGAGGACATAAGGTGAGACAACCCAGTTGGGCTTAGAGGCTAGGTGCCATTGTTTGGGGGTGCTGAAGGAAGGGGCAGGATCCATCCCTACAACCTTGTTCACTGTACGCACTTTCTCAAGCTACAGTAAACAGTCTGCTTCAACTCTGGGAGCTACCTGGCAGCACTGGCAACCTAACAACAAATGGGGAGCAGTCCTGCCCTAAGGGCTACAGAGAATAGTTGGAGTAACCACCTAGGGAATAACACAAGGTCCACAGGCTCCTGCCAGTAGCTCCAGGACTAGCAGTGCCCATTCCATGCCAAAAGAGCCCTGAGAGGACAACTTGTGCACATTCCTTGCGGGAACCACCAACAGTCCCACCAGGAAAAACACCAGCTATGTGGCTCTGCACAGCAGCTCTGCAAGGGCTCACGCTAGAAGTGCCCTTTACACACAGAAGAGGCACAAGAGGGCCACTGGCACACATTCCCTGTGAGAGGTGCGGGCTGGCCAGGTGGTGAACAGCCTAAGTTCCACAGCTCCTGACAGTGACCTTGTATGGACCCGTGCCAATGGAACTCCTCTACTGCACCAAGAGAGCCACAGGTGACCCACTGGACCACATTCCAATCTGCAGCAGCTATAGAGACCACTCCTGTTAGCATCCGGACCAGGGGAGGGACTGCCAGAAGTGCACGTACTGCAGCTATAGAAAGAGTCTTTCAGCAACAGTTAGCGAGCAGCCCCCACTGCTGGGGCTACAGAAAGAGATCCCTAGAGTGGCCAAACAAGGGGAATAACTGCAGAACATCTCCAGCCATGACAGCTACAGAGAGCAGTTCCAGGGCCACCCCAGCAAAGGGAAGGACTGTAGGAGTAGCTGCTGATATTGCCAGCTATTACCAATAGTCCTGAAAGGTACCTGAGAGCAGGAGGGGTCACAGGAGTCACTAATGCCCCTGAATGGTACAAAAGCAATCCTGTGAATCACTGCCACCTTCCTCACAGCCCCAGACGTGGCAGTGTGATACTACTGTCCCCATCATATGCTCTAGTTACACGTGAACTACTACCACTCCTGGGAACTCCAGACTTAGGACCTGATGCTGCATCTACACAACTGCTGTCAAGGAGATGACAAACATAGAAAGTCAGACATTATGAGATGACAAGGAAATAGCTTTCAGACAAAGGAATAACACAAAAACAACAAAAGACAATTAAATGATAACAGAGGCAGAAGAATGCATCAGTGAGGTTGAAGACAGAGTGGTGGAAATCACTACCACAGAAAAGAGAAAAGAATGAAAAGTCTAAGAGACCTCGGGGACAACATTAAACTTATCAATATTCACATCATATGGGTTCCAGAAGAAGAAAGAAAGGGCCAGAGAAAATATTTGAAGAGATTACAGCAGAAAACTTCCCTAACACAAGAAAGGAAATACTCATTCAAGTTGAAGAAGCACAGAGAATCCCCTACAAGATAAACCCAGAAGAAATACAGTGAGACACATACTAATCAAACTGACAAAAAATAAATATAAAAGAAAAAATATTAAAAGCCACAACAGAAAATCAACAAATAACATACGAGGGATAAAAACTGATTTTTCAGCACAAACTCTATAAGCCAGAAGGAAGTGGCAAGATATATCTGAAGTGATGAAGAAGAGGAACCTAGGACAAAGAATACTCTACCAAGCAAAGCTCTCATTAAGATCTGATGGAGAGAAAAAAGCTTTCCAGAAAAGAAAAAGCTAAGAGAATTCAGCACCTCTAAACCAGCTCTATGAAAACTACTAAAGGAACTTCTCTATGTAGAAAAGGAAAAGCCACAATTAGAAACAAGAATATTACAAATGAAAAAGTTCACTGGTAAAGTGAAAGATAATATAAAAGTAGGAAATAACCCATTGACAAATATGATGTCAACACTAACAAGCATAAGAAGAGGAGAGGTCAAATGTGGAACATTGAAAATGTATTTGAAAATAAGAGACCAGCAACCAGAAACAATTCTGCACCATATAGATGGTTATATCAAAGCATAATGGGAACTACAAATCAAAAAACTATAATAGACACATGCATAAAAAGAAAAACAATCTAAACATAACATCAAGATAGCAAATCACAAGAGAAGACAATAAAAAAGGAAGAAAAAAGACCCAAATAACAATTCAAAAAGATTAAGAAGATGAAAATAAGTACATACTTATCCATAATTACAGTGAATGTAAATGGATTAAATGCTCCAACTAAAAGACACAGACTGGCTGAATGTCAAAAAAAAAAAAAAAAAAAGCCCTGTATATATGCTGTTTACAAGAGACCCACTTTGGATCTAGAGACACATATGCACTTAAAGTGAGGGGGGAGTTACAATATTCATACGATGAAAGAGACAAGTAATAAAGGACACAAGAGACAAAGAAAGACATTACAAAGACGACCCTGAATAGTCAGAGCAATATTGAAAACAAAACAAAACAAAACAAAACAGAACTAGAATAATCAGGCTCCCTGACTTCAGATTATACAACAAAGCAACAGTTATCAAAACAGTATGGTACTGGCACAAAAATAGAAATACACCTCAATGAAACAGGATGGACAACCCAAAAATAAACCCAAGCACCTATGGTCAACTAATCTATGACAAAAGAGGCAAGAACATACAATGGAGGAAAGACAGTCTCTGGGAAAACTGGACAGCTACATGTAAAAGAATGAACTTAGAACGTTCTTTAACACCATTCACAAAAAAATAAACTCAAAATGAATTAAAGATATACATGTTAAGACCAGATACTATTAAACCCTTAGAGGAAAACAATGGCACAACACTCTTTGATATAAATCACAGCAACATCTTGATTGATCCACCTCCTAGAATCTGAAAATAAAGACAAAAATACACCAATGAGACCTAATTAAACTCAAAAGCTTTTGCACAGCAAAGAAAACCATTAAAAAATGAAAAGACAACCCACAGAATGGGAGAAAATCTCTGCGAATGATGCAACCAACAAGGTCTTAATCTCCAAAACCACAAACAACTTATACAACTCAACAACAAAGAACCCAACTGAAAAACGGCTAGAAGACCTAAACAGATATTTCCCCAAAGACAACACACAGATGGCCAGCAGGCACATGAAAAAATGCTCAACATCACTAATTATAAAGAAATGCAAATCAAAATGACGAGATACCACCTCACACTGATTAGAATGGACATCATTAACAAGTCAATAGATAACAAATGCTGGAGAGGATGTGGAGAAAAGGGAACCCTCCTTCACTGCTGGTGGTAAAGTAAATTGGTACACCACCATGTAAAACATTATGGAGGTTCCTCAGAAAACTAAGTATAGAACTACCATATGATACAGCAATCTCACGCTGGGCATACATCCAGACAAAACGTTCGTTCAAAAGATACATGCGGGACTTCCCATTGTAGCTCAGCTGTTAACAAACCCAACTAGTATCCATGAGGATGCAGGTTTGATCCCTGGTCTCACTCAGTGGGTTAAAGGATCCAGAGCTGCTGCAAGTTGTGGTGTAGGTTGCATACATGGCTCAGGTCTGGAGTTTCTATGGCTGTGGCAAAGGCTGGAAGCTGTAGCTCTGATTCAGTCCCTAGCCTGGGAACTTCCATATGCCATGGGTGCAGCATTAAAAAGGAAAAAAAAAGTTACATGCACCCGTGTGTTCAGTGCAGCACTTTCACAATAGCCAAGACATGGAAACAACCCAAATGTCCACTCACAGATGAATGGATTAAGAAAATGTGGTACAGAGTTCCTATAATGGCTCAGCTGTAATGAATCTGACTAGCAGCCATGATGATGCAGGTACAACCCCTGACCTCACTCAATGGGTTAAGGATCTGGCATTACCGTGAGCTGTGCTGTAGGTCACAGACGTGGCTCAGATCTGGCATTTCTGTGGCTGTGGTGTAGGCCAGCAGCTACAGCTCCAATTTGATCCCTAGCCTGGGAAGCTCCATATGCCACAGGTGAGGCCCTAAAAAGACAAAAAAAAAAAAAAAAAAAAAAAAAAAAGATGTGGTACATATATACAATGGAATAATATTCAGCCATAAAAAGGACAAAATAATGCCATTTGCAGCAACATGGACATAAATAGAGATTCTCATACTAAGTGGAGTTAGAGAAGGACAAATACAATATGATATCACTTATAAGTGGAACCTAAAATATGGTACAACTGATCCCATCTACAAAACAGAAACAGACCATGGACATGGACAGCAGACTTGTGTTTGCCAGGGGAAAGAGGGGACAGAAGGTGGTGGAGAGGGAGTTTAGGGTTTGATAGATGCCAACTATTACATTTATAACAGATAAGTAATGGGGTCCTACAATACAGCACAGGGAACTGTGTACAGTTTCTTGGGTTAGAAGATGATGGAAGATAGTATAAAAAAAAGACACACACACATATGGCTGGGTCGCTTTGATGTATAGTGGAAATAAGGAACATTGTAAATCAACTATACTTTAATAAAATATTAAAAATAATATCTGAGGAGGGAAAATCCCCCGGTTGAGAACCACTCAGAGATGGTAATATTGGCTTTTTTTTGCTTATCGATTCAATGTTAGATCATTTAAACCAATTACAGCAAACTATGAAATAAACCATCTTAATACAAAAATTTATATGAACAATAATTAAACATAATTTTAAAATGTTATTTTATGGTAATTCAATCTTACCTTTTGTCAACGACTGAGTTTTCTAATGTGTTATCTCCATTTCCTTTGAGGACATCTTTCTATAACAGAAAATACTGCATCTTAAAATTTTATTTTCTCACATCATTCTAGCCAAAACTGACAGTAGTTTAAAATTAAATACAATTAAAACCTTATAAAATGTTACTGCCATTACAAAAGAGAAAAGAGGAAAAAAAATCATTTCAACTGATGTTAAAAAAATATATTTAGTAAATTTTAACACCCATACACAATATATATTATTTATATATATTAACAACCAGAAAAAGTAAAGTGGCATATGGAAGTTGCCAGGCTAGGTACAGAATCGGAGCTGCGGTTAAGACCTACACCACAGCAACACCAGATCTGAGCCTCACCTGCAGTCTATGTGGCAGCTTACAGCAATGCTGGATCCTTGATCCACTGAATGAGGCCAGGGATGGAACCTGAATCCTTACAAAGGTAAGGCTGGGTCCTTAACCTGCTGAGCTACAACAGGAACTCCCAACAGAATAATTTATGAAACTTGATATTAAACAGATCTTCAAGTTCCCATGCATGAGTAAATGTGCATAAATAGCCAAGATAATCTGGCCAAAAAAGAAAAAAAAAAAAAAAAGAGGGAAGAACTTGTTCTACTATTTATCAAAACACTGTAATGATAGAGAAATTTAAAACTATATGGTACAGACACAGTAACAACAGAACTGCACAGAAAATTCAGAAGCAGAATCAAGTATTTATGACTATGTAGTACACAAAAGAAGTGGATTTATGACTAAATGGACCAAGTATTGCTCCTCAACTAAAAGTACTGGGTAAAATAGTAAAATCAGTTGCAGCACAGACTAAATGGAAAAGTAAATTACATATAAAGATTCAAATGTTTTTTAAAAAATTAACAACTATGGAAAGAATATTTGTCTTTTTCTGACTTCATTTAGTATGGTAATTCTAGCAACCATCTATATTGCTGCAAATGCAATATTTCATTCTTTTTATGGCTGAGCAATACTTCATCATACAGACACACACACCCCATCTCTTTGTTGATTCATCTGGGGATGGACACCTGGGTTGCTTCCAAGTTGTGGCTATTATCAATAGTGCTGCTATGAACATTAGAGTGCATATATCTTTCTGAATTAGAGTTTTCATTCTTTCTGGATATATACCTAGGAGTTGGATTGCTGGATCATACAATAACTCCATTTTTAGTTTAATAAGGGACCTCCATACTGTTCTCCATAGTGGCTTCACCAATTTACATACCACAACACTATAAAAGAGGGTTTCCTTTTCTCTACATACTCTCCAGCATTTATAACCTGTAGACTTGATGATGGCCATTCTGACCAGTGTGAATACGTCATTGTAGTTTTCATTTGCCTTTCTCTGAACATTAGCAATGATGAGCATGTGTTTATGGCCCATCTGCATGTTTTCTTTGGATTCTGCCCATTTATTGCCTGGATTTTTGTTTTGGTGATACTGAGCTGTATGAACCATTTGTGTATTTTAG
This sequence comes from Sus scrofa, assembly GCF_054392235.1. Taxonomy (NCBI): domain Eukaryota; kingdom Metazoa; phylum Chordata; class Mammalia; order Artiodactyla; family Suidae; genus Sus; species Sus scrofa. Next base: position 102,484,252 of record NC_139390.1, on the reverse strand, counting down.
AAGTTAAACCCCTGTTGGTAGCATTATTTGCAAATATTCTCTCCCATTTTATAGGTTATCTTTTTTGTTTGTTGGTTCTTTTGATGTGCAAAAGCTTTGAAGTTTAATTATGTCCCATTTATTTATTTTTGTTTTTATTTTCATTACTCCAGGAGATGGATCCAGAAAGACATTGCTGTGATTTATGTCAAAGAGTGTTCTGCCTATGTTCTCCTCCAGGATTTTTACAGTTTTTGTCCTTATATTTAGGTCTTTAATCCACTTTGAGTATTTTTGTGTATAGTATTAGAAAACGTTTTAATTTCATGCTTTTACATGTAGCCGTCCAGTTTTCCCAGTACCACTTATTGAAGAGACTATCTTTTCCCCATTGTATATTCTTCCCTCCTTTGTCATAAACCAATTGACCTAAGTGTGTGGGTTCATTTCTGGGCTCTCTATCCAGTTTCATTGATCTACATATCTGTTTTTATGCTATTTTGATGACTGAGTTTGTAGAATAGTCTGAAGTCAGGAAGTTTAATTCTTCTAGCTCCATTTTTCTTTCTCAAGTTTGTTTTGGCTATTCAAAGTCTTTTATGTTTCCATACAAATTAAAAATTTTTTTGTTCCAATTCTGTGGGAAAAAAAATGCCGTTGGTTGTTTGATAGGAATTTTAATGAATCTGTAGATTACTTTCGGTAGTAAGGTTATTTTAACAATATCCTTCCAGTCCAAGAAGATGGTATATCTTTCCATCTGTTTGTGTCATTTTCGATTCTTTTCATCAGCATCTTATAGTTTTCAGGGTATAGGTCTCTTTAGGTAGGTTTATTCCTAGGTATTTCTTTTTGATGTGATGGAAAACAGGATTGTTTCCTTAATTTCTCTTTCTGATATTTTGTTGTCAATACAGAAATTACAATAGGTTTCTAAATTTTAATTTTCTATCCTACAACTGTACTAAATTCATTGATGAGCTGTAGTAGTTTTCTCGTTGTGTCTCTAAAATTTTCTAAGCATCAGATCATGTCATCTACAAGTGACTTCTACATTTACAAAAAAAGGCTTCCTGGCAAGAAAAGCTAATGCCTTGTCACCTGGTGGATGGAGCTGGGTCTTGGCACTCTGATGGACAGCACCGTGTCTATGGGCAAGTCTAGAGGTGGCTGTGATCTCAGAAGGTCTTTATACAGTCTACCTGTTTATGGGTGGGGCTGTGTCCCTGCTCAGTTAGCTATCTGGCCTGAGACATCCAAGCATTATAGTCTAAGACTGTTGTGTGGTGCCAGGTCTTGACACTAATGAGCTTGAGGAAGGATCCTAAGGTGTCAGCTGTCACAGCAGCAGTGTTCAGGCAACTGAATGTTCCCCAAAATGTCTTCCACCAGAGTCTATGTCCCCAAATAAGCCACAGCTGCTCTCCGACCTCTCCAGGAGACTCTTCAATACCAGCAGATAGGTGTGGCCTAGGCTTTGATCATATAACTGCTTTTGCCCTGGATCCTGGTCTACATGAAATTCCCTTCAAGAGTGAAATCTCTATTTCCCCCAGTCTTGTGGGGTTTCTGCCATTAAGTCTTGCTGGCCTTCAAAACCAGATGCTCTGGGGGCTCGTCTTCCCAGTGCCAGACCCCTGGGCTGGGGAGTCTGAGGAGAGCTCAGAACTCTCGTTCTTGTGGCAGAACCTCTCAAATTTGTGAGTTGTTCACCAAGGGGATATATGACTTCATTATATCATGAGTCTTCCCCTCCTACCTGAATTGTTGTGTTTCTTCTTTATGTCTTTAGCAGTACAAGATCTTTTGTGGTAGGTTTCGGTCATTTTCACTGATGGTTTTTCTGCAGATAGTTGCGATTTTGGTGTGTTCATGAGAGAAGGTAAGCTAAGGAGCTTTACTCTGCCGTCTTCAAACTTGAAGTTATTTATACGTGAGTTCCTCTCTTGATCTCTGTATTTTCCTTCTCCTAATTTGTTTCTCTGGGTAGTTGTTAATGTCCACTGGTGAAGCCACTGAATGAAAGAATCTTGGGACCAGAGCTCCCTGCTCTAATCACTACTTTATTCTTGTCATACAAAGAGATCCATCTTCTTCAGAAGTATCTGAGAGCCTCGACCCTTCTTTTTATTCTATCTACTCTTCCCTTCCAAAGAAGAGGTTGCCTTATCGAATTGTGCAATGGGGAGAAGACTCATCACTGACCACAAATACTGTATGTTTTTGATTTGTGGTTACTCTGGATTTTAAGTATGATGACCCATAGCCACACTTATTTGCTTTAAAGCGATAATTATACAAGTTCAAACACATTTTAAAAGATGTATGTTTTTATACTTCTGCATATCTTGTGACTTTGATGTCCTATTTTACATTTTCATGTTTATCCTTTTGATATTAGATGTACTTATAACTGCTATTATAATTAAAACATTTTTAAATCCATGTACTTACTGGCTTAAGTGATTTTCAATAATTTTACATATTTGTCTTTCCTACTGTGGTCTTCCATTTCCAATAGATGCTTTTTTTTCTATTTAGAGTAGGGTAGGTTTTTTTTTTTTTTTTTTTTTAAGGGTAGGTATGGTGTTACTGTATTTTTTAAGTTTTTACTTCTCTGAGAAACTCTTTATTTTACTTCTACTATAAATGATAATCTTGCTATGTAGAATATCTTAGATTGCAATTTTTTCCCTTTTAGATTTTAAATATAGCATGTCACTCTCTTCTGGTATGCAACGTTTCTGCAGAGAAATCAGTTGATAGCCTCATGGGGGTTCCCATGTAACTTACTCTTTGTTTTACTCTTGATGCATTTAGAATCCACTTTTTATCTTGAACTTTGCTATTTTAATTATGATATGTCTTGTGTGGGTTTCTCTGGGTTCATGTTTGGGACCGTCTATACTTCCTGTGCCTAGCTATCTGCTTCCTCATTTAGGAAGTTTCAGCCATAATTTCTTCAAATACATTTTCAGTCCCTTTTTCTCTTTCTTCATCTGGAACTCCTGTTATACACAGGCTGGCACACTTTATGTTATCCCGTAGATCTCATATGTTCCTCTGATATTTTTTTCATTTGTCTATCAGCTGCTTTGATTGGGTGACTTCCATTATCCTATCTTTCAGATCACTTATTTGTTCTCCTGTATCATTCAGTCTGTTATTCATTGCTTCTAGTTTTTTGGGGGGTGGGGTGGGTTGAGGCACGCCTGCAGTATGTAGAAGTTCCTGGGTCAGAGATCATATCCACATCACGGCAGTGACTTGAGCTACAGCAGTGTCAACACCAGATCCTTAACCACTAGGCCAATAGGGAACTCCTAGATTGGTTTTTATCTTAGCAATTGAATTGCTTCATTTTGATGGATTCCTCTCTAAATTTTCTAGTTCCTTGTTACAGTGATCTGCATTTCTCTCAATCTTTCTTAGGTCCTTTAGCTTTTTCATTACCTCCTTTTTGAACATGGGTTCTGGTAAACTGAAAAGCTCTGTTTTATTATTTATTTCAGGGGATTTCTCTTGTTATTTTAGTTGGAAATAGTTCCTCTACTTTTTCTTTTAACTTAATTTTGTCTATGAATTTAGGAGAAACAGTTATCTACCATAGTCTTGAAGGGATGTTTTTATGTGTGAGTGTCCCTGTGTAGACTGAGTGTTTCTGTAAGTCTAATCTTTTTGGTATGAGGGCCAGTTTTAGTATGAATCCCAGCCACAACTTTCTTTAGAATGTGTTCATTATTACCATCTTGATGGGGGGTATAATTAGTGTTGTGGTGTACAGAGCCAGTGCTAGATGAAGAGTGGGGACTTCTCTTTGTTCTGTGGCTGTCAACACCTGTCAGAAGCAGGCTATGTTCCTTAGTTGTTCGAGCAGAAGTCCTACAGATTGGATTTGATCAAACTCTGTTGCCCTTGACTGTGTGGTCACAGTGAACATTTATACCACCAATGTAGGCATCTGCAGTTTTGCTCTGAAGCAGCCTGAGGTCACATCCCTCTCTATGTGTGTTTGTCCCAGACCTGGTGCTAGGCTGTGATGTGGACTAGGCTGAGGCTGGGCACTGTGGCTGCAAGAATCAAGGTAGCTGTGCTGATGACTGGAGCCTCAGCTTCCTCTGTAGCAAACCTCTTCCAGGACACAATGGCCCCAGATCTGGCTCCTAGTTGTGATATGGAGTAGGCAGAACCAGAGCTTTCATTTAAAAATGAACCACCACACTCTTACCCAAGACCTGTCCCTGCCATGAGCACAATGACAATGGGCTCCGATGCCAGAGCCGGCACCATCCTGCAGGCACTATTAGGCTCTGTGATTCCCCCTGCACCACAGCCCTGGCCAACTGGGCTATTTCCAAATAGCTAGATCAAGTCCTCTCCCAGGGCCTGTCTTCCCAAGATTCAGCACTTAGCTGCTGTGCATTCTGTTGGTGCTACCCAATGCATGTTCTGACAGTATCTGCCCAGGTTGCCCTGCCATCCAGTGTGTGGACTAACAATGCCTGCCCCTGGGTATTCACTGACTATGGTCTCTGTAGTTTGACATGGCTAAGAACAGAAAACCCTGGTCTGTTCACATAGCTAGACAGAATCTCTGCACTGATCTCATGCTAGGCTGGGGTGTTGGCTCCTTTGGATGGGAAGTGCAGCAAGGTGGCACCCACAAGCACAAGTCTTTTTCTGCTCTGATAGTTAGCAAGCCAGCACACACACACTCCCAGTGGGTTTCGCAGAAGGCAAGGGGATAGCCATGGCAAGGATTTACTCATGTGGACCTTCTCTCTTCCTTTCAGATCCCTCCCACTGGTGCCAGTTCCAGTCTGATGTCTTTTTTTTTCCTTTTCCTTCTGGTAAAGTGAAGATCTTTCTTGCAGTTTTTATTGTATATGAGATCTGCAAGTTTCCAACTGGTTATCTGTGAGAACTGTTCTACATATAGATGTATTTTTGATGTGGGGGGAGGTCAGCTTCACATCCTCCTACTCTACCATCCTGATCCCTTCTCCCCACAAAGGGTTTTTTAACTTCTTCTGCATATATATGTATTTTTGATGTGGGGGGAGGTCAGCTTCACATCCTCCTACTCTACCATCCTGATCCCTTCTCCCCACAAAGGGCTTTTTAACTTCATCTGCAATAGACTCGGGGCTTTTGTTTTTGTTTGTTTTTCTTTGTCTTCTGTCTTTTTAGGGCCACACCCATGGCATATGGAGGTTCCCAGGCTAGGGGTCTAATCAGAGCTGTTGCTGCTGGCCTGCATCACAGCCACAGCAACGCCAGATCCGAGCTGCGTCTGCAACCTATATCACAGCTCATGGCAATGCCGGATCCTTAACCCACTGAGCAAGGCCAGGGATCAAACCTGCAACCTCATGGTTCCTAGTCGGAATTGTTTCTACTGTGCCAAGACAGGAACTCCCTGGGTTTTTTTTGAAAGGAAAGCCTATTCATGATCAGGTGTATAATTAAAAACTAATAAAAACAACTCAATGAAGCTTCTGAATTCTAATGTTTCACTAACTTTTCAACATCTTAACTCTGTAAACACTCATTTTATTTATTATGCACAAAGGGCCCATGTTAGGCACAGTAACTAATACAAAGATGAACAAGGCATGTTTCTTATCCACATGATGGGTTACAGAGTTGTAGGAGAGGCAAACAAGCAAGAAATAGTACGAATAAGGACACATATGATAATAAAGAGGGACAGAATAATGAGAATGGATAAAAGGATGATAACCAACTTTTTTAAATTCAAGGGCTAACTAGATATAAAAAAGTACAAGAAATATATGTGGTCAATTCTCTGTATCTGTGGTTGGTTGTATGATTCTATTTTATATAAAAGACTTGCGCATCTATGGCTCTTGGTATCCTTGGTAATCCTGTAATCAACCTATCATGGATACTGAGAGAAATTATATACTACTAAATTTTCACAAAGCAAATATATTGGTGTAACCAAAACTCAAATCAAGAAACAGAAAACAAGCAGTCTTTACTTTGCACAGTAGGTACTATTTTAACCAAAAACTGTGCATACTGGTACTAGTGTCTTCATTTTGCACAAATCCATGGAAACATCAAATTAAAGCAATGACAGTTCTGATACACACAAGTTTCAGTTAACATGGTGTTGTGCAAAGTGAGAAATACCTATATGACCAACAACCCCAAAAGCCCACCTGCCCTTCTTCCAGTTAGAACCTCAAGTCTCCCAAGTACAACTAAGTATCAAGACTTCTAACACTAGAGATAAATTTGCCTGTTTTTGAAATGTATAAAAATGTAATCATTTAGTATATTCTCTTTTGTATCTGGATTCTTTTGCTCAAACTGGGTTTATGAAACTCATTCTAGTTGTGATTTTGGTCCCTTCATTCTTATGGAAATATACCATTCCATTTTATGAGTATGCCAAAATGTAAGTATGCCTTCGACAGTTAAATGAACATTTGGGTTGACAAATATTTAGCTATTTAACTATTATGGGTAGTGCGGCAACACCAGATCCTTAACTCACTGCACCAGGCTAAGGATTGAACCTGTGTACCAGTATTCCAGAGACAATGCCAATCCCATTACACTGCAGTGGGAACTCCTATAAACATTATTGTAAAGGTCTTTTGGTATACGCTTTTCTGATGGTTATACTTAGGAATGGACAGATGATTTAGAGTATTACTCAGTCAGTTTTAATAGTGATTGTACCAATTTACTATCCCCGAGGCAGTTTAAGAGAGTTAATCTACATCCCTGTCAACACTTGGTATTATGCCTTTCCCTTTAGCCAGTGGGTTTGTAGTAGTAGTTCACTGTGTTTTTGTTTTGTTTGTTTGTTTTGCTTCTTAGGGCCACACTCATGGCATATGGAAGTTCCCAGGCTAGGAGTCAAATTGGAGCTGAAGCTGCTGGCCTATTTCACAGCCACAGCAATGTGGGATGAGTCATGTCGGCTACATACACCATAGCTCACAGCAATGCCGGATCCTTAGCCCACTGAGTGAGGCCAGGGATCGAACCAGTGTGTCCTCATGGATGCTAGTCAGATTCGTCAACCACTGAGCAACAGCAGGAACTCCTCACTGTGGTTTTTAATTTGCATTTATATCATAAATGATGAAGACAAACACCCTTTCATAAGCATATTGACCATCTGAATATTTTCTTTCGTGAAGCACAATTCTTTTGCCTGGTTTTCTAATTAATTTTTGTTACTGATTTAAAGGCATTCCTTATATATTCTAATACAAATTTCTGTCAATGCAAATATATTCCCCTATTCAGTAGACTGCCTTTTACTTTTAAAGGTATCTCATAACAAGATAAATTATTTTTATGCAGTCCAATTTATCAACTACTTACCTTATAAATACTGTTTTCTGTATCCTGTTAAAAACATTTTGCCTACTAAAGTTGAGGGACTTTTCTCCTAAATTTTCATCTAAAACCTCTATTACTTTACGCATTTAGATATACAACCAATCTAGAAGTAATATTTGAGCATAGTATGGGTAGGGATCAAGATTTTTTTTCTTGTATAATAATCTCACATGTGTACAGCTACATGTGAACTTTATTCTGTTCAATTGCTTTACCACGCCTAACCTTGGCCAATATCACACTGTCTTAATAATTAGAGCATCACACTGCTGCAAAAGGAAATTAATAGCGATACAGGTCTTCCTCAAAAAACAAAACTTTCAAACCAACAACAAACCTACCACCTAAAGGAATTAGAAAAAGAAGAAACAAAACCTAAAGTCAGCAGAACGAAAAAATCATAAATATCAGAGAGGAAATAAATCAAATAAAAATTTAAAAAATAGAAAGAAAATCAACAAAACCAAGAGCTGGTAAAACAAAACAAAATTGATAAACCTCTAGCCAGACTCATCAAGAAGAGAAAACCCAAATAAACAAAATAAAAAATGAAAAATGAGAAACTTCAATGGACACTGCAGAAATACAAAAAACCATAAGAGTGTACAAAGAACAATTATAAGCCAACAAATTTGACAGCCTAGAAGAAATGGACAAGCTTCTAAAGACATACAGCTCACCTAAATTTAATCAAGAAGAAATAGATAATCTGAACAGACCAATCACTAGAAATGAAATTGAATATGTAAAACAAACAAAAACAAAAAACCTCCCTACAAGCAAAAGTCCAGGACCAGATGGCTTAATAGGCAAATTCTACAAAACATACAAAGAACTTATATTCATCTTCCTTAGAGTCATCCAAAAGACTGAAGAAGAAGGAACACTTCCAAAGCAATTCTATAAAGCCACCATAACCCTCATACCAAAATCAGACAAAGACAATACCAAAAAAGAAAAAGGCCAATATATTTGATGAACATAGATGTAAAAATTCTCAAAATTTTAGCCAACTGAATCCAACAACACATAAAATAGATTATACACTATGACCAAGTGAGATTCATCCCAACATCACAGGAATGGCTTAATATACACAAATCAATCAATATAATACACCATATTAACAAAAGAAAAGTCCAAAATAACATGATCATCTAAATAGATGTATAAAAATCTATTCAGCATCCCTTCATGATAAAAACTCTTATAAAGTGGCTATAGAGGGAATATATCTCAACATCATAAAAGCCATTTATGATAAACCCACAGCCAAGATAATACTCAATGGAGAAAAGCTGAAAGCCTTTGCACTAAAATCTGGAACAAGACAAGGATGCCCACTGTTTTGTTCCACTTTTATTAAACATTGTATTGGAAATACGAGCCACAGCAATACGACAAACAAAAGAAATAAAAAGTATCCAAATTGGGAGAGAAGAGATAAAATTGTTACTATATGCAGATGATCAACAAATTCAGCAAAGTAGCAGGACACAAGATTAACACTCGGAAATTGGTTGCATTTCTGTATACAAACAATGAAATATCAGAAAAGGAATATTAAAAAATACCTTTTAAAATCATACCCCCAAAAATTAAATACCAGGAATTCCTCTTGTTGCTCAGTTGTAATGACCCTGACTGATATCCATGAAGACGTGGGTTCAATCCCTGTCTCCACTCAGTGGGTTAAGGAGCCAGCATTGCAGTGAGCTGTAGTGTAGGTTGCAGATATGCCCTGGATCTGGTGTTGCTGTGGCTGTGGTGTAGACTGGCAGGTACAGCTCTGATTCTGATCCCTAGCTCAGGAACTTCCATATGCCATTAGTAAAAAGACAAAAATTAAATACCCAGGAATAAACCTGACCAAGGAGGTGAAAGAATTATATACTGAGAAATATAAAACATTAATCAAGGAAATTAAAGCGGATTCAAAGAAATGGAAAGATACCCTATGCTCCTGTACTGGAAGAACTAATATTGTTAAAATGACCATTCTACCCAAACACAATCTACAGATTTAATGTGATCTCTATCAAATTACCCAAGATATTTTTCATGGAACTAGAACAAATTATCCAAAAATTGATAAGGAACCATAAAAGACTCAGAACTGCCAAAGCAATCCTGAGTGTGGTGGGGGGGAAGTACGAGGTATAACTCCCAGACTTCAGACAATATTACAAAGCTGCAATCATCAAGACAATGTGGTACTGGTATGAAAACAAACATACGGGCCAATGGAACAGAATAGATAACCCAGAAATAAACCCAGACACCTACTGTTAATTAATCTTCTACAAAGGTGGCAAGAATATAAAGTGGGAAAGACATTATCTTCAGTAAGTGGTGCTGGGAAAACTGGAAATCTGCAATGTAAATCAATGAAACTAGAACATACCCTCACACCATGCACAAAAATAAACTCAAAATGGCCTAAAGACTTAAATATAAGACGTGACATCATAAAATTCCTAGAAAAAAACATAGGCAAAACAGAGAGTTGCGAATGACAACATGGGAAAATAACTGAGATTAGTTGCATAGAGACAGCCTAGAAGGACTGAATTCTAGAATGACCACATTTGAGGAAGTAAGCTGAGGAAACCCAGTTGGGCTTGAAGGCTAGGCACCATTGTTAGGGGGTTCTAGAGGGAAGTAGTTTGACCCACCACTACAGCTTTGTTCCCAGCACACACTCTCAGGTTGGAAGACACCAAATATTCCAGCTTCAAGAGCCACTGAGGAGAAGCTGCTGCCTAGCAACAGCTAGGGAGCATCTCCCTCCCCTTAGGGCTACAGAGAACATGGAGCAGGCAGAGGGAACTCAGAAATAACACAGGTCCCACGACTCCTGCCAGCAGCCATGCAGGGGGATGCAGAAGTGGTATACGTCTTACATCAGGCCACAGAAAACAATAATGGCCCAGTGGGCGGGCAAAGCAATCACAGAAATATCACAAATAGCCCCAGGAATTGCAAATGGCCTGGTGGGAAGGCAGAGAGCTATAAAGGGCTGGGTGGGCAGAGTGATCTCAGGAATAACACAAGCTCTGTGATCACTGCCAGTGGCCAGGCAGGGGACTACAGAAGTGGCATCTGCTGAGTGGCTGGGCAAAGGAGCCATTAGGGGCCCACCAGTGCATGTTCTGCTTGGAAGCAGTTACAGGGAGTACGCTGCCATCAGCTCAGCATGGGGAGAGGCCACAAGAATGCCACAGTTCCTACAGCTAGGGAGAGCCTTTTATCAACAGTTAGGGAACAGTCCCCACCCTTGGGGCTACAGAGAATGGTCCCTAGAGCAGCCAAAGGGAGTGACTAATGAAAGGCATCTGCTACCTCAGCTACAGAGAGCAGTCCTGGGAGCTACCCTGGCCCAGGAGGGACTGCAGGAGTACTTGCTAATGGGTGTCAGCTATGGAAAAGGATCCTGAGAATTACCGGGTAGCAGGAGGGGTGGCAGGAACCACCACTGTCTCCCTTCCCCACCACACTATCAAAGGTAGCCCGTGAACTGTGGACAAAGTCCACCTTTCTCACAGACCCCCTTCCTAGCTGCTACTCAGCTCCAGGGGAGGCAGTGTGATACAACTGCTCCCACCACATGCTCTGGGTACATGTGTGCTGTTACCACCCCTGAGAACTCTAGGAATGGATACCTGCTGCTCCAACTACATACCTACTGTCAAGGGGCTGACAAACATAGAAAGCCAGACATGAGACAACAAAGAAATAGCTTTCAGACAAAGGAACAAGGCAAAAACACACAGAAACAACTAAATGAAGAGGACACAAGCAATCTACTGGCAAAACAATTCAGAGTGAAGATAGTAAAGATGATTTAAGATCTCAGAAAAGGGAGTTCCTGTCGTGGCACAGTGGTTAACGAATCCGACTAGGAACCATGAGGTTGCGGGTTCCATCCCTGCCCTTGCTCAGTGGGTCAAGGTTCCGGCGTTGCCGTGAGCTGTGGTGTAGGTCACAGACGCGGCTCGGATCCTGCGTTGCTGTGGCTCTGGCGTAGGCTGGCAGCTACAGCTCTGATTCGACCTCTAGCCTGGGAACCTCCACATGCCGCAGGAGCGGCCCAAGAAATGGCAAAAAGACAAAAAAAAAAAAAAAAAAAAAAAAGATCTCAGAAAAGAATGGAAGCACAGATAGAGAGATTACAAGAAATGTTTAGCAAAGAGATACAAGATTTAAGGAATAAGAAAACTAATATGAATAGCACAATATCCAAATGAAAAATACACAAAAAGGAATCAACAGCAGGATAACAAAGGTAGAAGAATAAATAAGTGAGGTGGAAGACAGTGTGGTGGAAATCACTATTACAGAAAAGAATAAAGAGAAAAGAACTGAGGAGAGTCTAAGAGACCTCTGAGACATTAAACTTATCAATACTCACATCACAGGGGTTCCAGAAGAAGAGAGAAAAGGCCAGAGAAAATATCTATAGATATTATAGTCAAAAACCAAAAACTTCCCTAACATGGGAAAGGGAATACTCAAGTTGAGGCAGCATAGAGAATCCTATACAGGATAAACCCAAGGAGAAACACTGTGAGACACATACTAAACAAATTGACAAAAATTAAATACAAAAAAATATTAGAAGCCACAAAGAAAAGCAACAAATAACATACAAGGGAACCCCCATAAGGACAATAGCTGATTTTTCAGCAGAAAACTCTGCAACCTAGAAGGGAGTGTCAACATATATTTAAAGTAATAAAGGAGGGAACCTAGAACCAAGAATACTCTATCTAGCAAGGCTCAAATTCAGATTTGATAGAGAGATCAAAAGATTTTTCAGACAAGCAAAAGCTAAGAGAATTTCAGTGCCTCCAAACCAGTTCTACAACTAAAGGCACTTCTCTATAAGCATAAAAAAAAAAGCCACAATAAAACACAAAAAAAATTCAAATGAAAAAACTCACTAGTAAAGGCAAAGATAACATACAAGTAGGAAATCACACGTTGACAAATAAGATATCAAAATTAGCAAGCACGAAGAGAGGAGAGGGCAAATGCATAACATTGAAAATGCATTTGAAATTAAGAGACGAGCAAACAAAAACAATTCTGTACACATACAGATGGTTATATCAATATCTAATAGGAACTACAAACCAAAAAACTATAATGGACACCCACATAAAAACAAAAAAGCAATCCCAAAAAAAAAAAAAAAACAACCCCACTAAAGACAGTCAGCAAATAACAAGAGAAGACAACAAAAGAGGAAGGAAAGAAAAACACCCAAAGCAACAATCCAAAACAATTAAGAAAATGGCAATAAGTACATACCTATCCACAATTACTCAAACATAAACAGACTGAATGTTCCAACCAAATGACACTGTCTGGCTGAATGGATTAAAACAAAAATGAAAACAAAAACAAGACCCATATACATATAAACTGTTTACAAGAGACCCATTTCAGACCTACAGACACATACACACTGATAGTGAGGGGAAGGAAGAGGTATTAAATGCAAATGGAAATCAAAGGAAAGCAGGAGGAGCAATACTCATATCAGATAAAATAGACTAAAACAAAGAAGGTCACAAGAAACAAACAATGATACTACATAATGATCAAAAGTTCATCCAAGAAGATAAGAAATATATAAGCACCCAACATTACAGCACCACAACACTTAAGGCAATTGCTAATAGCCATAAGAAGATAAATCAACACCAACACAATAATAGTGGGGGATTTTATCACCCCACTTACACCAATGGACAGATCATCCAGACAGAAAATCAACAAGGAAACACAGGTGTTAAATGATATCCTAGAACAGAAAGACTTAATGGATATTTATAGAATGTAGCATCCCAAAGCAGCAGAATATACATTCTTCTCAAGTGCACATGGAACATTCCCTCATATAGATCACATCTTGGGTCAAAGATTGAGGCTTGGTAAATTTAAAAGAACTGAAAATATTTCAAGCATTTCCTCTGCCCACAATGCTATGAGACTAGAAATCAACAAGAGATAAACAGCAAAAAACCACAAACTCCTGGAAGCTAAACAATATGTTATTAAATAACCAATGGATCATTGAAGAAATCAAAGAGGAAATGAAAGGATACTTAGAGACAAATGACAATGAGGATGCAACTATCCAAAGTCTACGGAACACAGCAAAAGCAGTTCTGAGAGGGAAGATTTAAGTAATACATTCTTATCTCAAATAAGAAAAAATTCAAATAAAAAACTTAACCTTATACCTAAAACAACTAGAGAAGAAAGGACAGGCAAAGCCCAAAATTAGTAGAAGAAAAGAAATCATAAAGGTCAGGGCAGAAGTAAATGAAATAGTGACCAAGAAAACAACAGAGATTAATGAAACCAAAAGTTGGTTCTTTGAAAAGATCAACAAAATTGATAAATTTTAGCCAGACCATAAAAAAAGGGGGTGGGGAGAGAGGGTTCAAATCAGTAAAATTAGAAATGAAAAAAAGAGAAATTACAACTGAAACCACAGAAATACAAAGGACCATAAAAAACTACTATAAGAACTATATGCTAATAAAATGGACAACCTAGAAGAAATGGACAGATTTTTACAAAGGTACAAAGTACCAAGACTGAACTAACGAGGAATAAATAGACAATGTGACTAGACCAATTACAAGTACTGAAACTGAAGATATGATTTTAAAAAAAATTCTAGGAAACAAAAGAACAGGACATGATGGCGACACAGGCAAATTCTATTAAATATTCAGAAAAGACTAACTACCTATTCCTCTGAAATTCTCTGAAAAAATTGCAGTTAAGGGAGTTCCCGTCGTGGCGCAGTGGTTAACGAATCCGACTAGGAACCATGAGGTTGCGGGTTCGGTCCCTGCCCTTGCTCAGTGGGTTAACGATCTGGCGTTGCTGTGAGCTGTGGTGTAGGTTGCAGACGCGGCTCGGATCCCGCGTTGTTGTGGCCCTGGCGTAGGCCAGTGGCTACAGCTCCGATTCAACCCCTAGCCTGGGAACCTCCATATGCTGCGGGAGCGGCCCAAGAAATAGCAACAACAACAACAAAAGACAAAAAAGACCAAAAAAAATTAAAAAAAAAAAAAAAAAAAAAATTGCAGTTAGGAACACTCCCAAGCTCATTCTATGAGGCCACGATCACTCTGATACCAAAACCAGGGAAGGAAGGAAGGGGAAAGAAAGAAAGACAGAAAGACAGACAGACAGACAGAAGGAGGAAGGAAAGAAGGAAGGAAGAAAGAGAAAGAGAATGAATATAAATTACAGGCCCAAATCACTGATGAACATAGAGGCAAAATTCTCAACATAGTATTAGCAAACCGAACACAAATATATATTAAAAGGATCACACCCCATGATCAAGTGGGATTTATCCCAGGGATGCGGGAATTATTCAATATCCCCAAATCAACCAGTGTGATACATCTCACCAACAAACTGAAAAATAAAATCCATATGATCACCTCAACGGACACAGAAAAACCTTTTGACAAAATTCAACTCATTTCTCATAAAAAAAAAAAAACCTCTCCAGAAAGTGGTCATAGAAGGAACCTACCTCAACATAATAAAAGCTATATATGAAAAACCCACAGCAAACATCATTCTCAATGGTTAAAACTGAAAGCATTTCCACTAAGATCAAGACTGAGATAAGGATGTCCACTTTCAGCACTGTTATTCAACATAGTGTTGGAATTCCTAGCCATGGCAATCACAAAAGAAAACAAAATAAAAGTAATCCAAAACTGGAAAAGAAGTCATAAAAAAGAATAATTGATTGTAGATGACATCATATCAAATCCTAAAGACACTACCATAAAAGTGTTAGAGCTCCTCAATAAATTTGGTAAACTTTCAGGTTACAAAATTAATACACAGAAATCTATTGCATTTCTATGTACTAACAATGAATAATCAGAAAGAGAAATTAGGAAAACCATCCCATTTACCATCACATCGAAAAGAATAAAGTACCTAAGAATAAAAGTACTTAAAGCGACAAAGACCTTTACTCTGAAACCTGTAAGATGTTGATGAAAGAAATCAAAGGTGACACAAACTGATGAAAAGATATACCATGCTCTTGGACTGGAGGAATCAATATTGTCAACATGACTATACTATGCAAGGCAATCTACAGATACAATGCAGTCCCTATCAAATTACCAAGGACATTTTTTCACAGATCTAAAAAAAAATTTTTAATTTATATAAAACACAAAAGAACTTGAATAGCCAAAACAGAATTAAAAAAGAAAAATGGAACTGGAGGAATCAGGCTCCCTGGCTTCAGACTATACTACAAAGCTACAGTTATCAAAACAGTATGGTACTGGCACAAAAACAGAAATACAGCTCAATGGAATAGGACAGAAAGCCCAGAATAAACCCAAGCACTTATGGTGAACTAATCCACGACAAAAGAGGCAAGAAAATATAGTGGAAGAAAGACAGTCTCTTCAATAAGTGGTGTAGGCAAAAGTGGACCACTACATGCAAAAGAATGAAATTAGAACAGTCTCTAACATCACACACAAAAATAAACTCAAAATGGATTAAAGACCTAAATGTAACACCAGATACTATAAAACTCCTAGAGAAAACAGACAGAATGCCCTTTGAAATAAATCACAGCAAAATCTTGTTTGATCCACCTCCTAGATTGATGACAATAATGATGAAATAAACCAGTGGGGCCTAATTAAACTCAAAAGCTTTTTCATATAAAAAGAAACCATAAACAAAACAAAAGGATCAACCCACAGAATGGGAGAAAAATCTTTGCAAACAATGCAACAGAGAAGGACTTTATCTCCAAAATATACAAACTGCTCATATAACTCAATAACTAAATTTCAATCCAATTGAAAAATGAGCAGAAGACTTAAATAGACATCTCTCCAAAGAGGACATAAGGCTGGCCAGTAGGCACATGAAAAAATGCTCCACACCACTAATTATTAGAGAAATGCAAATCAAAACTACAATAAAGGTATCACTTCACACTGGTCAGAATGGCTATCATTAAAAGACTATGAATAACAAATGCTGGAGAAAGTGTGGAGAAAATGAAACCCTCCTACACTGTTGGTGGGGATGTAAACTGGTACCACTATCATGGGAAAAAAGATTCCTCAGAAAATTAAGCATAAAACTACCATATGATCCAACAATCTCACTCTTGGGCATATGTCTGGACAAAACTTTCATTCAAGAAGATGCCTGGGGAGTTCCTGTTGTGGCTCAGCAGTAACAAACCCGATTAGTATTCATGAGGATGCAGGTTCAATCCCTGGCCCCACTCAGTGGGTTAAGGATCCAGCATTGCTGTGGCTGTGGTGTAGGCTGGCAGCTGTAGCTCTGATTCGACCCCTAGACTGGGAACTTCCATATGCTGCAGAGGCAGTCCTAAAAAGAAAAAAAAAAAAAAGATACATGCACCTGTATGTTCATCACAGCACTATGCACAATAGCTAAGACATGAGAACAACCTAAAGGTCCACTGACATGAATGGATTAAGAAGATGTGGTCCATATACACAATGGAATACTAGTCAGCCATAAAAAAGACAAAACAATTTCATCTGCAGCAACATGGATGCAATTAGAGATTCTCATAGCAAGTCACATAAGTCAAAAAGAGAAAGAAAAATACCATATACTATCATTAAATGTTAAATCTAAAATATGGAATAAATGATCTCATATACAAAAAGGAAACAGATCACGGACAGGGAGAGTAGATTTTTGGTTCCCAGGTGGCACAGTGGAGGAATTGGGATGGAAAGGGAGTTTGGGGTTGGCACATGCAAACTATTATATTTGGAATGGATAAGAAATGGGTCCTACTATGCAGCACAGAGAACTATGTCAAATCTCTTGGAAGAAGGAAGATAGTTTGAGAATGTATAAATATGTGTGACTGGGTCACTAAGTTGTACAACAGAAATTGACCCAACATTGTAAATCAACTGTATCCTGATTAAAAAAAGGGACTAATCCAACTTATGAGCTTTTGTACAACAGAAACTGACCCAACATTGTAAATCAACTGTATCCTGATTAAAAAAAGGGACCTAATCCAACTTACAAGCTTTTTTGCACAGCAAAAAATAAGACAACCTATGGAGTGGGAGAAAATAACTGCAAGTGATGCAACAGACAAGGGCTTAATCTCCAAGATATACAAACAACTCATACAACTCAACAACAGAAAAACAACCCAATCGAAAAATGGGTAGAAGACGTAAGTAGACATGTCTCTAAGTAATGCATATGGATGGCTAGTAGGTACATGAAAAAATGTTCAACACCATTAATTTTTAGAGAAATGCAAATCAAAACAACAAGGTACCACTTCACACAGGTCAGAATGTCCATCATTAATGAATCTACAAATAACAAATGCTGGAGAAGGTGGGAATGGCTAGACTGTTAGTGGGAATGGAAATTGGTACACCCATTATAGATAAC
Source organism: Sus scrofa (assembly GCF_054392235.1). Classification (NCBI taxonomy): domain Eukaryota; kingdom Metazoa; phylum Chordata; class Mammalia; order Artiodactyla; family Suidae; genus Sus; species Sus scrofa. The sequence goes on along the minus strand of NC_139390.1, from coordinate 102,466,399 downwards.
AGTATGGAGGTTCCTAAGAAAACTAAATATAGGACTACCGTATGATCCAGCAATCCCATTCTTAGGCATAATTACAATTCAAAAAGATACATGCACTCCTATGTTTCTAGCAGCACTATCCATAATAACCATGATAGGGAAGAAACCTAAATGTCCATCAGGAGTTCCTGTCATGGTGCAGTGGGAGGAACGAATCCGACTGGGAGCCATGAGGTTGGGGGTTCCATCCCTGGCCTCACTCAGTGGGTTAAGAATCTGGTGTTACCATGAGCTGTGGTGTGGGTTGCAGATGCAGCTCGGATCTGGCATTGCTGTGGCTGTGGCATAGGCAGGCAGCTACAGCTCCAATTAGACCCCTAGCTTGGGAAGCTCCATGTGCTATGGATGTGGCTCTAAAAAGACAAAAAGAGCCCCCCCAAAAAAAAAGTCCATCAATGGATCAATGAATTAAGATGTGGTACATATATACAATGGAATACTACTCAGCCATAGAAAAGAACAAAATGTCATTTGTAGCAACATGGGTGGGACTAGAGATTACCATACTAAGTGAAGTCAAAAAGAAAAAGACAAATAGAATATGATATCACTTATGTGTAAAATCTAAAGTATGGCACAAATGAACCGATCTACATAACAGAACAGAGTCACAGACATGGAGAACAGACCTGTGGTTCCCAAAGGGGAGGGGAGAACAAGTGGGATGCAATGGGAGTATGGGGTTAGTAGATGCAAATTATTACATTCCCAATGGATAAGCAATGAGGTCCTACTATAAACAGCCCAAGGAACTATATCCAGTCTTTTGGGACAGACTATGATGGAAGATAATACAAGAAAGATAATATATATATAGTAGTGCCACTCAGCTATACTGTAATAAAAAAAAAAATCCAAAAAAAGAGAAAAAAATTAACTAGAGCATCAGAGTAAGTTTTGACATCTGCTACTATCTGTTCTCCAGCTTTGTTCTTCTTTAAAATTGTCTTAGCTCTTTGCCTTCTGCATAAAAATCCTGTAAATAGCTTGTCAAATTTGAAGAAAAGAATTCCCACCTTGCTTTATAATTTTGTTGACTTCAATTAAGCCTTGCAATCTATGAACAAAGTATATTCTTATATTTGATTTTTTTTTCTTTTGACGGTCACACCTATATATAGTACATCAAAGTTCCTGGGCCAGGAATTCAACTGGAGCCACATCTGCGACCTATGCCACAGCTTAGGGCAATGCTGGATCCTTAACCCACTGAGCAAGGCCCAGGTTCGAAAACACATCCTCACAGAGACAGTATTGGGTCCGTAACCTGCTGAGCCACAATGGGAACTCCACATTTACTATTCCTTACTTTTTACAAATTTTTTTAGTTTTTAAGTTATACACTCTTTTCACTAGAATCCTAAGTATTTAATGTATTATTATGGTACAGTAAATAGTATTGCTGTTTAAATTTCATTGTCTATTGAACTGTTGTTATTTATAGAAATAAAATTAAATATGTAATTTTGCCCTGTATCCAAAAACACTGCTAAATTCATTTATTAAGTCTAACAGTTTGAAGATTTAATTGTCTATATATAACCCTATATTCTACAAATAATGACAGAATTTTTATTTCTCACTTTACAGTTTTTATATCTTTATGCATCTTGCTTAGACTTCAATATGATGTTAAGTTATTTTATCATGTATCCATGCTTCATTCCCATTTTCAAGGGGAATACTTTCAAAATTTTACCATCAAATACAATGCACATCTAATTTTTTGCAGCTATTTTATCAAATTTAGGAAGTTTCTGTTCTTAGTTTCTTAAGAGTTTTTATTGTGATAAGGAGTTATATTTTATTAATAATTTTTTTTTAGATCTCTGCTCCTTCCATCTATATTCCTGGTAGCATAAGCAACTGACTAAGATGTTCAACCTTCACAGCTTTGATGAGAACAAATTTAGCCCCCTCTTCCCCCATTTTTGCAGGAGGATTTTCCCAAGAGCAGAAAGTCCCTGGCAAGGTTCTAATATCATAGGATGCAGGACAAAAATGGAGTCTTAGATAAAACAGCACAAAAACCTAAGTCCTAATCTAGCTACAATAGGGGATTTGTGCCCTATGTATGAGTTTTCAGATGTCATACATTCCTATACTTACTCTAACCCAGGGTAAATCAATAAATGTATCCTCCCAAAGATTAGATTAGATTTTCCCCCTCCTTACTCTCCTTTCCCTTCTCTGTCACTGTTCTTGCTGTTTTCTTTGTGGTAAAAGACCAAGTTCTATAAAGAAGTCAAATATAAATGTAAAGAATTATGCAGGTTGGCTGATCAGGCAGTAAAGGAAAGGAAGAGACTGTAGAAAAAGGAAATTGTTAAATGTGTTTCTGGTATCTGAAGAGGACTGATTAGGATAAAGTTAAAATAGAGACAGTTGGAAAATAAACCAAAGGGAAAATATAGACAGTAATAAGATAACCAGGATCTGGTTACAGTTGAAAATACCATCATATAAAAGAGGTCCTGTAAGTAAATGAGCTTATCCTTCAAGCTAAATGTTGTTTGGCCACTGCCTTCAATTCCCTATGTTCATCAGGTCAGGCTTCTAGCAATCTCACCATCCTGGCAATTCTGAACTGCACCACATATAGCCTACTAGTACCTAAATCATCTCTCCAAGTTGATATCTATGAATTGTCAAGACTGATAGGGGGTGGCTGGAGTGTTGGCTAGGACCACAGTCCAAGGAACTAGAAAGAAGTACTAGGAAAAGAGGCAGGGGCAAAGAAAAAGGAGCAAGATGAACAGGGCAGCAAGTGGATGGTCTGGAAGGAACAAGAAAAGAACTAGCAACAAAAATCCTAAAAGGAAGGCTGACAGGAAGGGATAATAGTAGTCAGAAGAGGGAAACAGGTAGGGTACAAAGCTGAAAGAGGTGGATGATGTTGAGGAGTAGACTGAGAGCTAAATGACTGAGGAAGGTGGGGTGGATAATGAAAGCAAGATGGAAGAGAAAGAAGAGGTGGAGGCGGGGACTGGAATTGAGAAATTAGAAGCAGCTTTCCTGTCATTTTTCAAAAGCCATTTCTCTTAGTTACTCATCTTATGAAAATGAGTAGCCAGCATAAGCTTAGAGCTACTCCAGCCATTATCTTACACACTACCGCTGGAATCACCCCATTTTGTACTGCCCATTATGAGATGCAGAAAAACAAGTCAGATTTGTGGTTACCAGAGGTAGGGTGTAAGAATAGAAGGGAGAAGTGGATGAAGGTGATCAAAAGGTACAACTTATAAAATCCAGTTGTAAGAAAACTAAGTACTAGGGATGTAATGTACAACATAATTAACACTGCTGTCAGTAGGCCCTGCCAAACAGAGTTCGCTAAGAGAAGAAATGGAGCTATAATCTTAGTTACTATTCATTGGGATAACATGTAGTTTTGTTCCCTCAGTAGGCAAATATTGATCAAAGGGCTAGGATAAAGCTGAGGGTTGGGACCTAGGGGAACGGATCTGAAGCAGAAATAGCCCAAATGGGGAGAAGTCAGTGCCTTCATCTATTAAATTTATACTTCCCAAAGCCCTTTCACATCTTTTATATCACACCATGAATATGCAACATCCAAATTATAAGACCTTTTAGTCCTCTATTCTCTCCTGTAGTCTTTTTTTCATCATCTTCTAGTTTTATTGAGACACAATTGACATATGGCACTGTATAAGTTTAAGGTGTAGAGCATAATGACTTGACTTAGATACATTGTGAAAGGATCACCACTATGTCTAGCGGACATCCACCATTTCATGTAGATATAAAAGAAAAAAAACTTTCTTGTGATGAGAACTCTCAAGATTTGCTCTCAACAACTTTCATATATAACACAGTAGTGCTAATTTTAATTATGTTGTACATTACACCACTGGCACTTACTTATCTTATAAATGGAACTTCTAAGTTGTACGTTTTGCACACCTTCATCAAGTCCCCCCTCCCTCCATCCATCCCCCCTACCTGTTGTAATCACAAATCTGATCTCTTTTTCTATGAGTTTGTTTGTATTTGAAGTATAATTGGCCTACAATACTATGTTAGTTTCAGCATGTTCCCATACATTAGGAAATGATCACTATGTTAAGTCTAATTTTCATTGGTCACCCTACAAAAACATGATCTTATTACTGATTATAATTTCCCCACAGTGTACATTTGATCCTGTGACTCATTTATTTTGTAACTGGAAGTTTATAATTTAACTTCCCATGGCTATTTCAAACATACCTCAACCCTGCCTCTGCTCTGTTAACCACCTGTTTGTTCTCTTTATCTATGCCTCTGTTTCTGTTTTGTTATTTTTTTTCATCTGTTTTGTTTTTTATATTCTACCTATAAGGAAAACTGTACAGTATTTGTCTTTGTCTGACTTATTTCATTTAGCATAATATCATCTAGGTCCAACCATGTTGTCATAAATGGACAGATTTCATTCTTTTTATGGCTGAGTAATATTTTCATTGTATATACATATCACATCTTCTTTATCCATTCACCTATTGATGGGCACTTGTGTTGCTTCCATATCTTGGATATTATGAATAATGCTGCAATAACAAAGGGATGCATGTAGCTTTTAAAATTAATGCTACCAATTTCTTTGGAATTACCTAGATAAGGAAATGCAGGAGTGCATGGTAGTTATATTTTTAATTTTTAGAGGAACTTCTGTGCATTTTCCAAAGTGGAGCCCCATTATATATTCCCAGCATAGTAAAGGAAGGCTTCCTTTTTTTCTCCACATCCTTAGCCAACACCTGTTATTTCTTTTCGTTTTGATAATAGCCACTCTGACAGTTATGAGTTGATATCTCATTGTGGTTTTGATTTGCATTTCCCTGATAATTAGGGATATTGAGCATCTCTTCATGTGTCTGATGATCATTTATGCCTTCTTTGAAAAATATCCATTTTTCAAATGGATATTTGAAAAATATCCATTTTTCAAATGGATATTTTTCAAATGGATATTTCAAATGGATATTCTTCTCTGCCCATTTTTATTGGGTTATCTGCTTTTCTGATGTTGAATTATATGAGTTCTTCATATATTCTGGATATTAACCACTTATCAGATATATAATTTGCAAATATCTTCTCCTATTCATGAGGCAGATTTTTTGTTTTGTTCATGGGTTCCTTTGCTGTGCTGTGAAAAGCTTTTTAGTTTGATGTGGTACTATTTGTTTACTTTTGCTTTTGTTTACTTTGCCTGAGAAGGCAGATCCAAAAACATACAGCTAAGGGTGATATTGAACACAGTATTGCCTATGTTGTCTTCTAGAACTTTTCGGGTTTCAAGGATTATACTTAGATCTTTATTATATTCTGAATTTATTTTAGGACATGGTGCGAAAGTAGTACCATTTAATTCATTTCCATGTACCTTCCCAATACTGCGGCCTCCTTTGTCATAGATTGACAATAAGTATGGGTCAATTTCTGTTGTCTTCTGTTGATCTGTTTGTCTGTTTTTGTGCCAGTACCATACTTTTTTGACGACTCTTGCTTTGTAGTATAGTCTTAAGTCAGGGAACGTGAACTCTGTTCTTTTTCAAGATTGCTTTGGCTATTTGGATTCTTTTGTGTTTCCATACAAATTTTAGAGTCACTTGTTTTAGCTCTGTGAAAATGTCATTGGTGTTTTGATAGAGACTACACCAAATCTGTAGACTGCCTTGGGTAGTATGGTCATTTTAACAATACTGAATCTTTCAAACCATGAACACAGTATATCTTTCCATTTGTTTGTGCTGTCTTAAATTTCTTTCATCATTGTCTTTTAGTTTTCTGAGTATAGGTCTTTTACCTCCTTAGATTTATTCCTAGGTGTTAGGATTTTCTGTATATAGTATCATCTCATCTGTAAGCAGTAGAAGTTTTATTTACTCCTTTCTGATTTGGATTCTTTTCCTGCTATGGCTGCTGTACCTACGATTTCTAATACTATGTTGAATAAAAGTGAGGAAAGTGGGCATCCTTGTCTTATTATCGATCTTAAAGGAAATGTTTTCAGTTTCTCAACCTTGAGTATGCTATCAGCCATAGGGTTTTCAAATATGGCCTTTATTATGTATCCCTCTATATATACTATGTTGAGAGTTTTTATCATGGATGAATTATATGAGTTCTTCATATATTTTGGATATTAACCACTTATCAGATATAAGATATATTTCTTCAAAAGCTTTTTCTGCATTATTGAGATAATCATATGATTTTGATAATTCAATTTGTTCATACTATATATATTACTGATTGATTTGCAAATATCACGCCATCTTACCATTCCTGGGATAAATCTCAAGTGATCATGATATAGGACACTTTTAATGTCTTATTTATTTATTTATTTTGCTTTTTAGGGCCACACCCACAGCATATGGAAGTTCCCAGGCTAGGGGTCAAATCAGAGCTACAGCTGCTGGCCCATATCACAGCAACAGCAATGCAGGATCCAAGCCACATCTGCGACCTATAGGACAGTTCATAGCAACACCAGATCCTTAACCCACTGAGCAAGGCCAGGGATTGAAGACGGATCTTCATGGATACTAGTCGGATTCATTTCCACTGTGTCACAAAAAGAACTCCCCCTTTTAATTTAATTTTGAATTAGGTCTGCTAATATTTTGTTGAGTATTTTTGCATCTATGATGTTGGCCTGTAATTTTGTGTGTGTGATATCCTTGGTTTAAAAATGAGGGTGATGGTAGTTTAATAAAATGGGTCCAGACGTGTTCCTTCCTCTTCCATTTTTTGGAATAATTTGAGAACAGTAGCTGCTAATTGTTCTTATACTGGACTTCTGTTTATTGAAAGTTATTTTTATTATTACTAATTCAATTTCACACTGCCATATGGTTTGCATATTTTCTATTTCTTTCTGATTCAGTCTTGGGAGACTGTACATTTCTACATATTTATCCATTTCTTCTAAGCTGTCCCATTTGGTGAATAACTTTACATAGTGATCTCTAAGGATCCTCTGTGATTATCTGGTGTTGGCTGTAACTCCTTTTCCATTTCTAATTTTATTTGAGTACTCTTTTCTTGACTTTTCTGGCTAAATGTTTATCAACTTTATCTTTTCAAAAAACTAGTTCTTAATTTATTTGATCTTTTCTATCATTTTCTTCTTTTCTATGTCATGTATTCCTACTCTGATCTTTATTATTTCTTTCCTATTAACTTTGAGTTCTGTTTGTTCTTTTTAAAATTCCCTTAGATAGTAGCTTGAGGTAGTTTTGTATCACATTAAACCTCCCTTTTAAAACCACTTTTGACGCATTCCATAGATTTTGGATCATGGTGTATACAAGTTTTTTTTTTACTTTACTCTTTGATTTCTTCAGTCACTCCATGGTTGTTTAGTAATATATTGTTTAGCCTCCATAGATTTTTATTTCTGCAGTTTTTATTTGACAGTTGATTTCTAATCTCATAGGTCTGTGATCAGAAAAGATGCTTGACATGTAAAATTATTTTTAATATTAATTCAGGTTTTTTAACTAGATGAGAGACTCCTCGGATATTCTACTTTTTTTATTAAATTTTGCTTTTTGAGGCATTTTGCCTATTCCATCTAAATTGTCAAAGATACTAATGTAAAGTCATTTATAATATTCTCATAATCATTTTTAATGTATGTAATACCTGAAGCAATGCCAAAATTTTGGTCCAATCCTTATAATTTGCTTTCCATCTGTTTTTTTTTTCCTTTAATCTACTCTGGTAGAAATTTATTAATTTTATTCATTTTTAAATCAACCACCTTTTTGCTTTTACCATTATCATTTTTCCCATACTTAACATTTACTTTTTTGTTTGTTTCACTGATGTGTACCTCCCTTCTTTCCTCTTTCTTTCTTTGGTTTTAAGTTACTCTCCTTTCTCGTTTTCTATTCTTTTTGTTTCTCAATAATAAATTTATAAACTTCCCTATACACACTGCTTTAGGTACATTCTACAAGTTTAAAAATATTAATTAAAAATTTTAATAATTGAAACAATTATTGATTCTTGATTCACAAACCATGATAACAAGTAATAGAAGTTTCATTAAAAAAGATTAGCCAAAATGATGGAGTAGAAAGATACTGAGCTCATCTCCTCTTCCTGAGAACAAAATCACAACTATCTATAGAATAACTGTCAATGAAAAAGATCAGAATCTACCAGAAAAGATCTGTAATTAAAGACATAAAACAGGAACTACAAAACAGACAGAAGGGGACCGACTTGAGATATAACCAAGTCCCATACCCCAGAAGCACAACCCACAAACTAGAAACTAATTACATTATAGAGTTGCTCTCACAGGAGTGAGAGTTCTAACTTCCATCCTGGGCTCCTCAGCCAGGAGTCCTGCACTAGGAAGAGAGCCCACAGAGCATTTGGCTTTGAAAGCTAGTGGAACTTAATTTTAGGGGCCTCACAGGACTGGGGGAAATACAGATTTCACTCTTAAAGGGCACACAAAAAAATCTCATGTGCACTTGGATGCTGGGCAAAAGCAGTAAGGTTCATTGGTGCCAGGGGCAGATAAACCTGGTGGTCTTGCACAGCCTTCTAAAGAAGCAGGGTACAGCTGCAGTTCACCCTATTGTATGAGGTACCTGCCACATGGACACTGACACTGGTGGCCACCATTTTGGGATCCTCCCTCAAGCACAAAGCACCAAGACCTGGCACCACAAAACAGCCTGTAAGCACCACTGCTGGGATGCCTCAGGCCAAACAACTAAATGGGCAAGGACACGAGCTGCCCATCAGCAGAGGTTTTCAAAAGAATTCCTAAGCACACAAACACCTCTACACATGCCTACAGACCAGAGGCCCAAGACCCAGCTACACCCACCAGTGGGAAAGGATCAACTCTGTGCTCCAGGAATCCTGCACTACCCTCTAAACTACATAGGAGATACCAGATGCAAGAAAACCACAACCCTACAGCCTGCATACCCAGCCTACCCACAGCAGGCTATACCCTACCCTAAGACCAGCACCCTCGTCCTGCCCTTTAGCAGGTCAACGCAAGCCTGGGAATCCTGAATCCCATACCCAACTGTGTGAGTAACTGGCCCCCCCAAACAGCTATCTGTCAGCAGCTCTGAGAGCTCTGGGCCCTCCAGACTCCAGGAACCAATCTGCCTGCTTGTAGTCTGGCACTAACCCTGGGACCTGGCTTCACTCACCAGAAAGTAGGCAACATCCCCAGCATTATTTAGACCAGGGAGCCAGCACCAGGGTCCCCTAGAGATCTGCAGCCAGTCACATGTGACCATGTCCCACTAACCAGCAGCCAGCAACATCGGGACAAGGCAGCACCAGGCAATTAACCAGGATAGGGGCCAAACAGACTCACCAGGACACCCTCAGAGTCATTCCACAACAACAGAAGGACCAGGCAGCCCTACTGGGGGGACCCCTAGAACACAGACCTTGAGTGACAAGAAGAGAGTGAGCTGCTGGGACATGTAGGATATCTTCTACAGAAGGCCACTTCTCCAAGGCTGAGAAACTTAACTAACCTATCACATACCTAAAACTATGAGTAGCAACATAGGCAAAACGAGGTGGCAAAGGAAGATATTCTAGACAAAGGAAGAAAATAAAACTCCAGAAGAATTAAGTGTAGTGGAGATAGGCAATCTATCTGAGGAAAAGTTCTGAGTGAAGATCATAAAGATGATCAAAGAACACAGGAGAAGAATGGATGACAGAGTGAGAAGTTAAGGCATTTGTAACAAAGATTTAGAACATATAAAGAATAAGCAGAGATGACAAATCCAATCAAGAAACAAACAGCAGATGAAACGACACAAAAGAATGGATCAGTGAGGTAGAGTAGTGGAAATCACTGCTGCTGAGTAGAAAAAAGAATGAAAAGAAAGTAGAACACTTTAAGAGACCTCTGGGACAACATAAAGCTCACTAATAATCACACTGCAGTTAATGCCAGAAAAAGAAGAAAGGTCTTGAGAACATATTTGAAGACATACTGCCTGAAAACTTCCTAACCTGGTAAAGGAAATAGTTACTCAAGTTCAAGAAGCACAGAGAGTCCTGTTAAGGATGAACCCACATAGGAACACACCAATATACACTATAATTTAAGTGATAAACAATAGAGATAAAGAAAGAATATTAAAATCAGCAAGGGAAAAGCAACAAATAACATACAAGAAAACTCTCATAGGCTATCAGTGATTTTTCAACTGAAACTGTGCAGACCAAAAGGGAGTGGCACAATATTTAAAGCAATGAAAAGGTAAAAATTACACCAAGAGCACTATACCCAGCAAAGCTCTCATTCAGATTTGCTGAAGAGTTCAAAAGTTTTACAGACAAACAAAAGCTAAAAGAGTTGAGCACCATCAAACCAGGCTTACAGCAAATGAAAAAGGAACTTCTATAGGCAAAAAAGAAAAAGCCACAAATAGAAACAAGAAAATTATCAACAGAGAAAGCTCACCAGTAAAGGCAAACATAGAGGTAGAAAATCATCCATACATAAAATTAAGAAGAAAGTTAAAAGACAAAATGTGCTGAAATCATCTGTATCCACAATAAGCAGTTAAAGGATACATAAAATAATAATATGTAAAATGGGGTATCAGAATCAGTCATTTTAAGGGGAGGAGAACACAAATGCAGGTTATTAAGATGCACTTGAAATTAAGAGATCAGCAATTTGAATCATGTATATATGACTGCTATATAGATTGCTATAGAAAAACCTCACAGTAACTGCAAAATAAAAATGTATAATAGACATACATACAAAAAGAAAAAGGAATCCAAGTATAACACTAAAAACAGCCATCAAATCACAAAAGAGAAAAAAGGTGATTAAAAAAACCTACCAAAACAAACTGATAATAATATCAACAAAATGGTAGTAAGAACATACATAATATTAAATGTAAATGGGCTACATGCCCCAACGAAAAGACACAGAGGGGCTGAATGTATAAAAAAATAAGGCCCTTATGTTATGCTGCATACAAGAGACTCACTTCAGATCTAGAGACACACGGAGGGTGAAAGTGAGGGATAAAAAAGGTATTTCATGCAAAGGAAATCAAAAGAAAGCCAGAGTAGCAATATTTATATCAGACAAAACAAATTTTAAAATAAAAATTGTTATAAGAGGCAAAGAAAGAAACTATGTAATGATCAAGAGATCAATCCAAAAAGACATAGTAATTATAAATATGTATGTTCCCAACACAGGAGCACCTAAACATCTAAGGCAAATATTAATGGACATAAAAGGAGAAATTAATAGTAAAATAGTAATTGTGGAGGTCCTTAATATCCCACTTAAAAAAAAATGGGTAGAACATCAAGACAGAAAATCAGTAAGGAAACACAGACCTTAACTGACAGATTAGGCAAAGGTATTTAATAGATATTTATATATTAGGCAAAAGTATTTCACCCGAAAGCAGCAGAGTACATAGTATTTCCAAGTGAATATACTCCAGGATAGAACATGTGCTAGGCCATGAAACAAGCCTCAGTACATTTAAGAAAATCAAAATCATATCTTTTCTGACAATGCTATGAGGGTAGAAATCGACTACAAGAAAAAAAATGGAGGAGGCTAAACACTTTTCTCTTAAACCAATGGATCACTGAAGAAGTCAAAGAGATAATCAAAAAGATACCTAGAGACAAATGACAACAAAACCATGAAGATTCAAAACCTCTGGAATGCAGCAAAAGCAGTTCTAAGAGGGAAATTTATAGCAAAAGGAGCTTACCTCATAAATAAGAAAAATCTTAAATAAACAACCTACCCTTACACCCAAAGGAGCTAGAGAAAGAACAAACAAAACTCAAAGTTAATAGGAGGAAAGAAAGAAACAAAGTTCACAGCGGGAATAAATGAAAAGAGACTTTAAGATATAGGAAATACATAAATGAAATTAAAATCTGGTTCTTGGAAAAATAAAATTGATAAATCTTCATCCAAATTCATCAAGAAAAAAGGGAAAGAGCCCAAATCAATAAAATCAGAATTGAAAAAGGAGACATTACAACTGACACCATAAAAATACAAAGGATCTTAAGAGACTACTAAGAGCAACTATATGCCAACAGAATGGACAACATAGAAGAAATGGATAAATTCTTAGAAAGGTACAATCCCAAAACTGGACCAGAAAGAAACAGAAAATATAAACAGACAAATTACTGGTACAGAAATTGAAACTACTTTAAAAACTTAACTCCCAGCAAATAGAAGTCCAGGATCAGATGACTGCACAGGTGACTACCAAACATTTACAAAAGAGTTAATACCAATTCTCAACCTACTCCAAAAACTGCAAAATCAAGTACCCATCTGAACTCATTCTATAAAGCCACTAGCACCCTGGCCACCAGCATGAAAACCAGACAAAGGCATCAAAAAAAATTATACACACCAATATTACTGATGAACATAGACACAAAAATCCTTAACAAAATACTAGCAAAATAAAGCCCACAATACATTAAAAAGATTATGCACCATGGTCAAGTGGTATTTATCCCAAGGATGAAAGGATTTTTCAATATTCACTGAATAATGTGATAAACCACATCAACAAGAATAAAAATTGTATGACCACCTCAGTATATGAAGAAAAATCTTCCTACAAAATTCAACATCCATTTATGATAAAAACTCTCCAAAAAGAAGGTATAGAGTGACCCTAATTCAAAATAATAAAAGTCGTATATGACAAACCCACAGCTTAAATCATACTCAAAGGTGAAAAGCTGAGAGCATGGCCTCTAAGATCAGGAACAAGACAAGGATGTCCACTCTTGCCACTTTTATTCAACATAGTATTAGAAGTCACAGCCACAGCAATCAGAAAATAAAAGGAATAAAGTGAATCCAAGTCAGAAAGGAAGATGTAAAATTGTTTACTATATATAGGAAAGCCTAAAGATGCCACCAGAAAATTTCTAAAGCTCAACAATGAATTTGGTAAAGTTGCAGGGTACAAAATTAATACACAGCAATTTGTTGCACTAACAACAAACTATCAGAAGAAGACATTAAGGAAACAGCATAATTTCCTATCACATTAAAAAGAATAAAATACCTAGGAATAAACCTACCTAAGGAGGAAAAATACCTGAAGTCCAAAATCTACAGACACTGAAGAGAGAAACTGAAGGTGATGCAAACAGAAAGAAATACTGTGTTTTTGGATTGGAAGAATCAATATTGCTCAAATAACCACACAACTCAAGGCAATCTACAGATTCAATGAATGCAATCCCTATTAAAAGACCAATAGCATTTTTCACAGAACTAGAATAAATTTAAAATTTGTATGGAAACACAAAAGAACCAAAAGAATCACAAGAAAAAAAGAACAGAAGTGGAGGAATTACACACCCTGACTTCTGACTATACTACAAAGCAATAGTCATCAAAAAAGTACGGTAAGACACAAAAACAGACAAAGAGATCAATGGAACAGGATAGAGAGCCCCAAAATAAACCCACATATTTACGGTCAATTTATCTACAACAAAGAAGGCAATACACAATGCAGAAAAGACAGTCTCTTCAATAAGTGGTGCTAAGAAAACTGGATAGCTATGTGTAAAAGAATGAAATAAAACATTCTTTAACACCGTATATACAAAAATAAACTCAAAATGGATTAAAGACCTAAATGCAAGACCAAATCCTACAAAATTCCTGGATAAAAACACTTTGACATAAATTAGATCAGTATTTTTTTGGATCCATCTAAGTCAAAGAAACTAAAAGCAAAAATTAACAAATGGGGCTCAATTAAACTTAAAAGCTTTTACACAGCAAAGGAAATAATGGACCAAATGAAAAGAAAACCTACTGAATGGGAGAAATATTTGCAAATGATATGACTGATAATATCCAACATATACAAACAGCTCATATAACTCAACATCAAAAAACCAAACAACTTGCAGTTCCTGCTGTGGCACTACTGGTTAAAAGTCCAGCACTGTCACTGTAGCTCAGATCACTGCTGTGGTGTGGATTCAGTCCCTGGTCTGAGAATTTTCACTTGCCATGGTGCAGCCAAAACAAAACAAAACCAAAAATCAAAGCAAAAAAATACAAACAAAAAAACCCCAAACAATCTGATTAAAAAGTGAACAGAAGTAATGAACATACATTTTTCCAAAGAGGAAATGCAGATGGCCAACAGGTACATGAAAAGATGTTCAACATAATAATCATCAGGGAAATGCAAATCAAAACCACAGTTATATAGCACCTCACACAGGTCAGAATGGCCATCATTAAACAGTCTCCAAATAATAAATGCTGGGGAGGGTGTGGAGAAAAGGGAACCCTCCTACACTGTGGGTAATAATGTAAACTAGTATAGCCACTATGGAAAACAGTTTCGAGATTTCTAAAAAAAAAAAAAAAAAAACAACTAAAAATAGCACTACCACATGACCCAGAGATTCCACTTCTGGGTATATATACGAAACATTAAAAAACACTAATTTGAGGAGTTCCCATTGTGGCTCATCAGGTTATGAACTTGACTAGTATCCATGAGGATGTGGATTCAATCACTGGCCTCACTCACTGGGTTAAGGATCTGGTGCTCCCATGAGCTGTGGTGTAGGTTGCAGACTCAGCTCAAACCCCATGTTGCTTTGGCTGTGAAAGTGGCGTAGGCTGGCAGGTGCATTTCCAATTTGACCCCTAGCCTGGGAACTGCCATATGCCACAGGTGTGGCCCTAAAAAGCAAAACAAACAAGACCCAAAACAAAAACAATTAATAAATATAACAAAAAACTAAAACACTAAATTGAAAAGATACATGCACCTCAACATTCACAGCAGCATTATTTACAATTGCCAAGACATGGAAACAACCTAAGATTCCATCAATAGATGAATGGCTAAAGATGTGACGTACACATACACACAATGGAATGCTACTTATCCATAAAATAGAAGTATATTTTGCCATTTGCAGCCAACATGAATGGACTTAGAGGCATTATACTGAAGGAAGTTAAGTCAGAAAAAGATAAATACTGTATGATGTCATGTCTATGTTGAATCTAAAATATGGCACAACTGAACCTATCTATAAAACAGAAACAGACCCATGGACATAGAATCTGTCTTATATTTGCTTTATATGGTATGCCCAGAGCTTTTAAAAACTGTACTTAGTAAGAGATACAGGAATAAATAGATCTATTTCATCTTCCTGAAAATCAAAGTATATCCTACAAATTTTGATATGTCATATTTGATTAAGTTCAAGTATTTTCAAGTTGCATTTATAAATCTTCCTTTGACCAAGAAGGAATTAGAAGTATATTGCTTAATTTCAAAGCAATAGGGAATTTTCCAGTTTATTTTTGTTGTTGTTGCTTCACACCTTAATTCCGTCATCAGAAAACAAAATATAAATGATATGAATCCTCAAATTTGTTGAGGAATTTATGACCAGCTTATGATCAATTTTGGTAATTGTTCCAGGTGCAATGGAAAAGATTATGTATTCTATTTTTGTTGAGTCTAGTGTTCTTTATATGTCATTTGGATTCACTTTGCCAAGTATGTTATTTATATCTTTTATATTGTTATTAATTTTTTGTTTGCTTATTCCATTGAAGAGAGGTGTGTTAAATTCTCCCCTGAAATTCTATACTTGCTGGGATTTTTTTTTCTTTTTCAGCTACACCCGCACGATGTGGATCAAATCCAAGCCACAGCTGTGACATGTGCCACAGCTATGGCAACAATGGATTTGTAACCCACTGTGCCAAGCCAAGGATAGAACCCACACCACCAGAGACAATTCTGGATCCTTAACCTGCTGTACCACTGCAGGAACACCTATATTTGCTTCTTTTAATTAAAAAAATTTACTTTTATGTATTTTGAAGCTATGAAATTGGTTATATATGGATTTAGAATTGTTGTAATTTATTGGTGATTTAACACCCTCACCATTTTAAGATACCCCTTTTTATCTCAGGTAATATTTGTTTTGTTTTTTTACTTCTTTATATATGTATTTTTTCTACTGCACAGCATGGTGACCCAGTTACACATAAATGTATACATTCTGTTTTCTCACACTATGTCACACTACATCATAAGTGCCTAGACAGACTTCCCAGTGCTATACAGCAGGATCCCATTGTTAATCCATCCCAAAGGCAACATTCTGCATCTATTTACCCCAAGCTTCCAGTGCCTCCCAGTCCCTCCCCTTCCCCCTTGGCAACCACAAGTCTATTCTCTAAGTCCATGACTTTCTATATGATTATCAGGCTAAAGCAAGTATATATAGGAAGGGGTTAACATACTTAAAAAACAGGGCAACCACAAATCAAAACTGGACATTACATTCAGGTAATATTTCTTACTTAATATCTACTTCCTCTGTTACTAGGGCTATGTCTGCTTTCTACTAGTTAGGTATTTTCAAGGTATAACTTTTCCTACCCTTTTCACTTAAGTCTGTTGCCGACATAGCTGGATTTGTGTGTGTGTGTGTGTGTGTGTGTGTGGGTGTGTGTGGGTGTGTATTTTAAATACTTAGAGTATTTAATTCATTCACATTAATATAATTTCTGTTCATAATATATTTGAATTAGAACAAGAGTTAGGAAGTTCTTCTTTAAAGGGCCAGACAGTAAACATTTTACACTTTGTGAATAACATGGTTTTTTCCACAGCTATTCAACTCAACTGACCTTGCAGCCCAAAAACAGCCATAGATAATATGTAAAAAAAATAAGAGCACAGCTGTGTTCCAATAAATTTCTATACACTAAAACAGATGTCAGGTTAGATTTGGTCAATGGGATACAGTTTGCTAAACCCCTGAATTAGAAGGTGGTTTGAGAAGGTCCCTTAGGAGGGAAAAAAAGGCTCAAAGCATCAATACCTTGCAGAGGATATGGAGTTTTGATTCACAGGAAAACAAAGTTTAAGTGTGAATTCTAACCTTAAAACCAACAATTTTATGACAATTTGTTTTCCAGTTGTAGTGATTAGAGTGCCATTTTGTAATCTTCTAGCACTTATTAAATTAAATCCTAATGGTCAACTTGACTACATTTCCAGTTATACTGATTCAACTACTATTACACACTAATTACACTGACAAAAATAACATGTATGACAATGTCACCCATTGGATGATTCACAATTAGCACTCTGAAACACCAGGAATCAGTATGAAAACTAGTACAACCACACTGGAGAGCCCTTCTGGTTTCTAGGAAACCTGAAGATGATAAAACTCCAGTTTTAGGTATACATTCTTAAAAAAAAAAAAAAAAAAAAAAAAAAACCCACCTCTCATATGGAGAGTGAGAGGCACAAAGGCATTTTCAAAAATGTGTTTAAGCATTTTTAGAAAAATGAAAAAAAAATGTATAAAACCTAAATGCTCTCCAGAAGAAGAATGGATAAATAAACTGTGACACAGTTATATGATGGAATGCAGTAGAGAGCACTTACAATGCATGGAATGGTGATATATGCATCAAATATTTTAAAATAATGTTGAGCAAAAAAGCAAATTTTGCCAACAGATACATACATCACCTGTATTTATTTTAAAAACCTTCAAATGATACAATAAAATGATTTGAGATATGAGCATATATAGTAAAAGAATTAGTGCATGCATAATATTGAAAAACACGAAATTCAGGGCACTGATTATCAGTGGGAAGAGAAAGTAGGAAATGGGCGATGAAACAGAGGTACAGAGATTCAATAGAGATTATGCAACACTTCACTTTCTAAATAACAAAAACCTTTAAGAAAAGTTACGATACAGCTGAGTGGTAGCTGTACAGATATTAGTTTTTATGACCTTCTATATTTTGAAGTATGTTTGAAATACATAAATTTTTAAATTTAAGGAATAATGATATATACATATATAAAGCATTTATATATACAAAGCATTCCTGACACACAGCTCTTAATAAATCATAGCTCATTATTTAAAATTTTTTTTTCTGAATATGGGGCAGAATCTATTGGCTAACAAAGGTATATAAGAATTCAACCAACATGGGAAGGATTAGCTCTCTAAATGTAAAACCTCAACAGACATGCACACATGGATCCAGAAGAACTACAAATGAATTAGACTAAAAGCAAGGTAACCTTTCAGAGAGAACTTTTGAGTTAAAGTATAAATGTACCCAGAAGTCTGTATAATTTCAGGGAGTGATTTATTCAATCCAAGACCACTGAAAAGTGTATTTTATTTTTTTAAATAATTAAGAGATAAGTGAAATTTTAACTTAAGATTGTTTGAAAATTAGTTAAAAAGCTTCTTGGAATAACTAAAAACAGCTGATCCTTGTACAACTAGGAGGTTAGAGGAACTAACCAACAGTGAAAAATCCACATACTGCTATTTCTGCTTCAAAAACAATGGAATTGATAAATGACTCGCCCAAGGTTAGGAAGCTGAAACAATCAGGATAGAATCAGGATTCAAACCTTAGATCTTTTGATTCCAAATACTGTGGTGTCTAACCTAATACAAACCTTTTCCCACATTTAGATAATTTAAATACTTATAAAATGAAAATATAGGCACTATATTTACTAAAAAAAAGTGTGCATCTAAGAGGACCCTCACAGTTCAAAGGTCAACTTAGTTTAAACTTTAAAAATAGTATTTCTTAAATTACTTACAAAATGTTATAAAATCAAAATTAACTACCA
This sequence comes from Sus scrofa, assembly GCF_054392235.1. Lineage (NCBI taxonomy): Eukaryota > Metazoa > Chordata > Mammalia > Artiodactyla > Suidae > Sus > Sus scrofa. The sequence continues at coordinate 102,447,611 of NC_139390.1, read as the reverse complement.
ATACTATGACTGATACTGGAAATGAGTGACATTTTGCAAAAAAAAAATAATAATAATAATAATTCAAGCCCTCATTATCCCCTCACCCAATGGTTACAAGTTTCCTAATTGTTACTCTTATTACACGTTTCTCTCCACTTTATCTTATAGATAACATAATACTATAGGCATGGTGCTATCAGAGTGTAACACAATGCCTTACAATAGATGGACAATAATAGATTAGTGATAGATAAATAAATGATTTCAGGTTATTTAGAAAATTATTCTTATAATATTTAGTAATTTTATAGTGCTTATTAAATTCAAACTATTCAACTTAACCATTCAAAGTCCTCTACAATGTGGAAATAACCTATACTTCCTAGCCTTATTTTCAATTACTTCTCTCACATATGCCAAACACTTACAGAAACTTAAGTAAGTTTTAGTCCCTAAACACAAATCTCATTTTCCCACCACTTTGGGTTTCTCATCATGCCATCTACAATGCTCTCCACCACCCCCTCTTTTGGCTCCCAATGAAGTTCTTTTGAAATCCTTCCTATATTTCTGTGCTCATAACATATGCTACATCCTTCAGGAAACTTTCCCAGATGTCCAACTACATATGATGTCCTTCCAACTTTTCAACTATGTATGATGTCCTTCTGTCCCTTAATATCCACAAATGTTTTTAAAGTTCTTGAGATTCAAGTAATATGCCCTTTACCTAATTGTTGCTTAATAGTTCTCATCTCCTATTTTCTAGGTTCCTATTAAATCTTAACTTTATTTTGCATACCTTTGTATCACTAAAGCCCATGGCATAGTGCCTTACATAAAGATGTGCTCAATATATACTGGCTAAACTGAATTCTGTGAAGACACTACTCCAAAACTATTTTCTAATAGTTGCCAAGAAAATACGAATGTAAGAACAATTGACCCAATAATCTAAATAATTATAAAAGTTTTAGGATTCCAAAAATACAATAAATCAAAACCTAAGAAAATATTTGAAAATAAAAATACAGATTCAGCAATCCTTTCCCACTTGCTAGCAAGAATTTTGGAATAAGATACTGCATTACTTAGTTACTGGTGAACTAGTAGAAAAAAGCCAGCTTGGGAGAATAAGATTGAAACTGACTACACATGCATTTATGAGCCTTTTTACTTCTCTAAGAGAAAAATTTAAACAAACTAAAGAAACATTTATATAGAATTTTACAAATGTAGAATAATGGATACTGTATAATTAATTTCTATCTATTGTGATACCAAGATGACTTCCTGAAATGACAGTGATGGTACAGAATGTCAACAATATAGGAGTCAGATAAACATATTTGCTGGACACATTTATTCCTCTCATTAAGAAACTGCTCTTAAGTATTATAATTATAATTCTGAATGTGTAATTTTTTTCCCCGACTTTAATTAGTATCACTGGCTATCAAATAAGTAAGTGGCATCCTTTCCTCTATTCCTTGGAAGAAAATAAAGTATAAGTTGACTAGCATTTTTGTGAAGGTGTTCTTGTACAGAGGGTGGCAGCAAACCCTTATGCCTTTCATTCCTATCTTGAGGAGACTCATTTTCATCATTTATCAATAAAGATGAATGCAAAACCTAAGAAACTGATAAACTCTTACACTCAGACTCTTTAAAGCACAAAATTATTGATTTTCTATCTTCATCTTGGGATAATGCAAAATCAACTCTTCAAGGTTTTACTTGAGTTATTCATCACATGGAGAGCTTTGAATTGCACTGTCCAACACAATAGCCATAAACCGCATTAGTCTATTCAAATCTAAATTTCTCTTTTTTTTTAAGTGAAAATTAAAGAACCTGTCAGTTGTGCTAGCCTAACTTCAAGTGTATTGAACCGTACACAATTATTCAACATTTCCATGATCACAACAAGTTCTATTGATAGTACTGGTCTGGAAAAAAACTAATAATTTGACTTAAATAGGAAAAGTAGTTTGTTATATTTTTAAACTCATGATCTACAGGAGTAGCCCTACCATTCCTTCAATGTAAATTTCAAATAATTATTATTTGGTGTCAGTTGCGACCAACTCTTACACATTATACAAGACCTGCCAAATTTTTTCCTGCCTCATTTTTGTCCATTCTTTGGTTTGTTCTTCACTTTCAGTGCCAACTTGAATATTACTGCCTTACAGATGTCTTCTCAACCTTTCTTCTAAAAACAGGGCTCAGCCACCATCACTTTACATAAACATGAATCTCAATCTCTTTCTCAGCACCCTCTTTATTTTGTTAATAAAATATCAGTTTTCATTCATTCATTCATTCATTCACATATCTTCCACTGATGGATGATCCTTTATCTATTTTATTCATAGTTCTGTCCCCAGAGCTTACCTAGAACAGGCTGGGCAATCAAAATTTGTTGAATTAATACACATGCCTGCGAAATCAGTGAATAAACTGGCACTATGACTGTCCTTCCGCTCCACAACCAACTCATACCTCCTGGTGCTATGCTTTTATATTTACTTCTTCCTTCTTCTTCTTTCCAATTTATGTTTTCTTTCCTGGCAGACTCTCTCTCAATATTTTTTAACTTTAATTTTGACTTGAAGGGGTAACAAGTAGAAAGAGAGGTCCCAAGATAGAAGAGGAAGATACTTTTTAAAGGGCCCTCAGAAAAAAATTAGCTTATTTTTAATATCCCACCCTGTTTCTCCAGCAAGAATGAAGAGTACAAAAGCACTAATCTTACCACTCAGTACACATATATACTAGAGTGGCATAGATTACAGAGGATTCGATTAGCTTGCATGTGAGAAAAGGCAAGGATTTAAAGGGTGAAAAAAGGAAGGAAAGAAATGGGAAAAGATATTTCCCACTCACCTTCTTGAATGAGATATTTTTACTGAGAGTATCTGTCATCTAGTACCCACTACTACATTTTCAGAGAGCAATATGACTTGAAATACTTTTTATTTATGTAGAAAACACAAAGTAATCAAACAAAGACAATTAAATTTTGTAACAACTTGAAGGGACCATTCAAGAAACTAGTTGTTATTTAAAATATCTTTACATTACACACAATTATAAGAATGTAAATGATTTTTTAAAAGATGAATAAATTACAGAAATACTATGAAAAAAATATATTAAATACACAAGCTATTCAACACACTGGAAGACTCCAAGCTTTCAGTTTAAATCCACGGAATTTATGTACCATTAGCTATTATAAGGGTATCATGTATTTCCCCCAAAAATAATAATACTAAACAAAAAAATTTAAGGCAATTCATGAAACTTCCTTTGATACAAAAGAAGCCTAAATGATTATTATGGATTAACAGCACTAAAAAATTTTAACTACCACTTAATTCTTTTTTGTCAGAAATGTTTTTATTTGAAATGAGCCACAAAATAAGTAAATATGAACTCTGATATCTGGAAAGTAGGGTTTATGGTCTTAAGAGAGGTAATATTTAGCTATCACTTATAATACAGTTTCTGTAGAAAACTGAAGGTCTGACATAATATAAGACATAAATACTAAACTCTTGCAGCTTTTCTTTTTTTTCAAAATTAGAAAAGGGTTTCATAAAATATGCCCATTTAACACAAGTCCTGGGAATTTCGTGGTACCTAGTGTGAGAAAGAAGGAATAGTTCATTGAGATTTTATCTTGAAAAAATAGAACTAAAAAGCATTAACTATTTGTATTTTCCAAGCTCATCATGACTTTTTACATCTCTACTTCCACTCGATTTGTCACAGAGACTCAAATGATTCGGAAGATAAGCAGGTAGGATGAAGAAGAGGAATGATAGAGGTGTTTCATCGATTCGACAAATATTCATTGAGTATCTAACTAGAATTGCTCTAGGAACTTGGGAAACACAGCTGAACAAAAAGGGAAAACAAATTCACAAAGAATTTCTGTTGCTAGCAGCAACAACTAAAGTTACAAGAGATCTCCACCAGTGCTCCTGGGTGCCATTTACTCTCTGATTACAAATGGTTTAACTCCTACTCTTATGTCTTCTTTTACTACAAAACAAACAGAAAACAAAAACACAAAAAAGAATTTCCTCCTGAGCATTTTCATCAGAAATAAAAATGTTTGCAAGGTGAAAAACCCCAATGATGGACTAAATATGGCCAGGTATATGAACCTTTCCACCAGAAAGCAGATTAAACTTCCTTTTAGGCTCTTGTAATCACCTCCCCTTTCACTAGCTCAAACTATGCAGTAAAAGGTAAGACCCATGGGGATTGACGTCCTGAGACAGCAAGATGTTCTAAGGAGATGGTAAACTGCAGAGGAATCTTAGGTAGTAACAATATACTAACAAGATTTGATTGCATGATTACAGAAAAGTACAAGTAAGAGAAAAATGTACACGTCAAAGAATTAAAGGAACTATAATTACACTATTAAGCAAGAGAAAACTTGTCCCTACTTGGGATGTTACCATCATGCTTTAATTAATTATAACCACAATACATAATGCAGGTGCATCTAAAGGCAGTCTAGAATCATTATCTTATCTGTTAATAACATTCTTTTATAATTAAGTCACAGATTCTAGTAGATACAATGCAATACCATAACCTGAGGTCTTCTCAGGCTTTAAAAGCAATCTTTTGTTTGAATCCTCCCTTCAGGTATATTATATATGATATCAAGCAAAAACAAAAGAATCTAAGAATCTAAGCAAAATTTAAAGCCTGTTGGATTGTGAGAGTCTATATCACCTAGTATCTTAAAAACAACTTCCTATTACTACCTTAAAAGCAACTTCAATATTAATTACAAGATTCATTTATGTAAAAAGCAAAACACTTCTTTATAGATTCAGTAGTGAGCTACCACTAATTTAGGACCTATTTTTTTCTTTTAATATCCTGTAACTCAAGAGTCCACCAGTAAGTATACCCTATTGGTCACAAAAAAATTTTAAACACAGTATTTAAATTAAAACTACACCTCCTCAATATTAAAACAATGTCATGTATTATTTACTGTTTTGAGTTAGTTTATGCTTCTGCTATAATTAATGAGAATTCAAAAAGTTAAAGTTTACAAGTAGATGTTCTTGGAAAAAAATTTTAGGATGTTGGAAAAGTCCAACTTTCATTTTAACACCATACATAACATATAAGTCCAACTTTGGGGGGAAAAAAGCAATTCCTATGGTCAAAGAATTTATAGTCACTAAACAAGAACAAGTCCCTTCTTTTCAAGAAACAAAGTCGTAAGCAAAATTTCAAAGTACTCTAGGCAACTTCACATGGAATAATCTTAAACAGAATTTATTTTGCATTCATATTCATGTAGATAAACTTATAACCATTTGAATTTAGTTTGTTAGACCTCAATTTAATTTACATACCTGTATAGATGAACATTTGGAATCATTTTCCATTTGATTTTGCCCAAGAACTTCATGATCTGAAACAGAAAAATCAATTTGTAGTTCATTAGGTAACATTCAATTTTTTGAAAAGTAGAAATAAAACAGGTATTATTTGATATATCTAATGCAAAACTACTAGTCTCTGTTGCTGTTCAAAATAAAATGAATCATCAAATTCAACATATCATTTTAGAATTTAAGACTAGGCTACTCTATACAGTTAAGCCAGAGAGCCACTACCAATGGGCAAAAGAACAACTACAAAGAACTAATTTTTCTGACCCTATAAACTTTAATTCTCAGTCTCTCCTGACTTGCTCTTCAGTTACTAGAAGTCAAAAAAATATTCTCTACATACATTTTTTATTTCTGCAACTAGAAGTGAAAAGAGTTGGAAAGATAAGGCTGTAATCATAATTTTTTGGAAGTTAAGATATGCTGAAATTCCCTTTCAGGACAAACCTTCAAGCCGAGGAGAAACTGTAGGACAAAACACTCAAATTAAGCAGGAAAGGACAAGAGAAAATGAACAAGAAGGTCCAAAAAAAATAGCCCTAAGTACAAGAGGATATTTTTATTTGAATCAAGAAGCATATAAAAGAACATAGCACTCAGCAAATACACAAAACTCATTCTTTCAAGTCACATGGAACATTTAAAACTAGTGGTTTGCTGTTAAAAGAATTAAGTCTCTTTTGCGTTTCTGAATATTCAAGTGGGATTCCGAGGGATGCAAGGATTTTTCAATATCCACAAACCAATCAATGTGATACACTATATTAGCAAATTGAAGGATTGAAAAATATACAGTCACCTCAACAAATGTAGAAAAAGCTTTTAATGAAATTTCACATCTATTTTATGATAAAGACCTTCCAGAAAGTGGGCACAAAGGGGCCATACCTCAATATAATGTAGATCGTATGTGAGAAACCCACAGCTAACATCATACTCAACAGTGAAAAGTTGAAAGCATTTCCTCTAAGATCAGAAACAAGACAAAGATGGCCCACTCTTGGCACTTTCATTCAACATAGTTTTGGAAGTCCTGGCACAGCAATCAGATAAGAAAAAGAAATAAAAGGTATTCAAATTGCAAAGGAAGAAGTAAAACCATCGTCATTTGCCCATGACATGAAACTAAATATAGTACATACAGAAAATCCTAAAGAAACCACCAGAAAACTACTAGAGCTCATCAATGAATTTGGTAAAGTTGCAGGATAAAAATTAATATACATTAATACTATTGCATTTCTATACACTAACAACAAACCAAAAGAAAAATAAATTAAGGAAACAATCCAAATTGTCAGCATTAAAAAGAATAAAATACACAGGAATAAAGCTACTAAGGAGGCAAAAGACCTGTACTCTAAAAACTATTATTGAGACACTGATGAAAAAAGGTAAAGATGTACAGAGAGATGGAAAAGTATACTATGTTCTTGCATTGGAAGAATCAATATTGTTCAAATGACCATACTATTCAAGGCAATCTCTATCACAATACCAATGGCATTTTCCGCAGAACTAGAACAAATAAATTTAAAATTTGTACAGAAACATAAAAGAACCCAAATAGCCAAAACAATCTTGAGAAAAAAGAACGGAAGTGGTGGACTCATGCTCCCCAAATTCAGGTTACAAAGCTACATAAATCAAAATAGTACAGGACTGGCATAAAAACATACACACTGATCAATGGTACAGGATAGAGAGCCCAGAAATAAACCCACACAATAAGAATCAATGAATCAGTGATGAAGGAGGCAAGAATACAATGGAGAAATAGAACCTTCAATAAGTGGTCTTGGGAAAACTGGACAGGTACATGTAAAAGAATGAAATTAGAACATCTCTAACACCATATACAAAAATAAACTAAAAAGGGATTTAAGACCTAAATGTAAAACTGGATACTATGAAACTCCTAAAAGAAGACAAAGGCAGAAAACTCTTTGATATAAACAGTGGCAATATTTTTTTGGATCCATCTCCCAAGGCAAAAGAAATAAAACTAAAAATAAACAAATGGGACCTAATTAAACTTAAAAGGTTTTGCATAGCAAAAGAAACCATTGACTGAAAAAACCCTACTGAATGGGAAAAAACATTTGCAAATGATATGACTGATAAGGGGTTAATATCCAACATATATAAACAGCTCAATACCAAAACCAAAAACCAGAAACCCAAAAACTTGATTAAAAAGTGGACAGAAGTACTGAATAGACATTTTTCCAAAGAGGAAATGCAGATGGTCAACAGACACATGAAAAGATGTGCAACATCACTGATCATCAGGGAAATGCAAATCTAAACCACCCTGAGATATCGCTTTATAACTATCAGAATGGCTACCATCAAAAAGAACACCAATAACAAATGTTGGCAAGAATGTGAAGAAAAGGAAACTCTTGTATACCGTTAGTGGAAATGTAAACTGGCACAGCCATTGCGGAACAATATGAAGCTTTATCAAAAAACTTAAAACAGAACTACCCTATTACCCAGCAATTCCACTTCTGAGTATATATCTGAAAACAAAATGAAACATTAACTCAAAAAGATACATGTACTCCAATGTACACAGCAGAGTAATTTACACTTGCCAAGATAAAGAAACAACCTAAGTGTCTATAAACAGATGAATGGCTAAAAAAGATGTGGTGTGTATATGTACACACCATATATACATATTTATACACACACACATATATATTCTTTAGTCGTGTGTGTGTGCACATCTATGTGTGTATATGTGTGTAGGTATATATGCATACATATATATATACATATATATACACACATATATAGATATACACACATGGTTGTGTACAGTGACAAACATCCACTGTGTAAAGTACATATACACACATGCATACAAATGAAACACTACTCAGTCATAAAAAAGATTTTGCCATTTTTAGCAACATGGATGGACTTGGAAGGCATTATGCTAAGTGAAATATGTCAGGCAGAGAAAGACAAATACTGTCAAACACTATACAAGTATTTTTCAGCTATCACTTATATGTGGAATCTGAAAAATACAACAAACTAGTGAATACAACAAAAAAGAAGCAGAATCACAGATTCAGAGAACACATTAGTGGTTACCAGTGAGAAGGGGGAAGGGGCAATATAGGAGTAGGGGAATAAGAGGTACAAAGTATTAAGTGTAAAATAAGCTACAGGGATATACTGTACAACACAGGGAACATAATCAATATTGTATAATAACTATAAATGGAATATAACCTTTAGTGTTGTGAATCATTATACTATACACCTGTAACTTATATAAGTTCACTCTTACTTACTATGCTTTTCCTGGTAACTTCTCATAACTGCTCACCCTCTCTCCTACAACATCTTTTTTCTTTCGCTGAAGATGTTATTTAAGATTGCAACTTGGGCTATTTGGGGGAGTTTTATTCAGTTTTCCTGGGTGTCTCTAACAAACACAGAAAGTATGCATGATATTAAACTTGTTTGTTTTTCTCCTGTGAGTCTGCATTTTTTTATATAGGGTCTTAGGTAACAACCTAGGAAGATACAGGAAAATTGTTTTCCCTCCCTGCAAAGCCAAAGAAAACATCTTACCTGATAATAGCACAATTAGGCTAGAATCAAGAACCAAAAAAAAAGAAGAAGAAAAGAAAATATCTATATACACTTTGAAGTTAAGAAATTACTTTTCAGAGTTCCAATTGTAGCTCAGCAGAAACAAATCTGACTAGCATCCATGAGGACACAAGTTCAATCCCAGCCTTGTTCAGTGGGTTAAGGATCCAGTGTTGCTGTGAGCTGTGGTGTAGGTTGCAGATGCAGCTTAGATTTGGCATGGCTATGGCTAGCATCTGCAGTTCCAATTTGACCCCTAGCCTGGGAACCTCCATATGCCACAGGTGTGGCCCTAAAAAGACAAAAAAAAAAAAAAGGGAGAAGAAATTACTTTTCAGTAACCTATTGCTTAAAAAGGCAAAAGCTTCTGCACAGCAAAAAAAAAAAACCATCAATAAAATCAAATGTCAACCTACTGATTGGGAGAAAACTGTAAATTATATTCTGATAAGGGTATAATATCCAAAATATAAAAGAATTCACACAACTCTGTACCCAAAAAAACTAAACAATTTGATTAAAAATGTGCAGAAAACCTGAATAGACATTTTTCCAAAGAAGACATATAGATGGCCAGTAGATACATGAAAAGATAATCAACATCATTAATCATGACAATGCAAATCAAAACCACAGTAAGATATCACCTCATTCCCATTAGAATGGCTATTAGCCAAAAGACAAGAAAAAAAATTTTTGGCAAGGATGTGGAGATGTGTACTATACGCAAGAAGTGTAAATTGGTGCAATTTACACTTTCATGAAAAAAACAGCACATAGGTTTTGGTTCCTCAAAAAATTAAAAGTAGAGCGACCACATGATCTAGCAATTCCATTTCTGGGTATTTATCCAAAGAAAATGAAAACACTAATTTGAAAAGACAATATGTATCCCCACGCCCATGTTCACTGAGGCATTATTTACAAAAACCAAGATACGGAAACATCCTAAGTGTCCATTGCTGAGTGAATGAATAAAGAAATTGTGGTAGATACATAATGGAATACTGTGGTAGATATATAACGGAATTTTTTTTTCATAAAAAAGAATGAAATCTTGCCATTTGTGACAATACTGATGGATCTTGAGGGTGTTATGCTAAGTGAAGTAATAGAAAAAGACAAATAGCATATGAAAAGAAAGAAATCAAGGTCATATATAAGGAACTGGTGATTGCAAGAAACAATGGAGATAACATGGATGGACCTAGGAATTACCAAGCTAAGTGAAGTCAGTCAGACAGTGAGATACCAACATCAAAAGCTATCACTTACATGGGGAATCTAAAAAAAAGACACAATGAACTTCTTTGCAGAACAGATACTGTCTCACAGACTTTGAAAAACTTATGGTTTCCAAATGAGACAGGTGGGGGGAGTGGGGGATGCACTGGGGGTTTGGGTTTGAAATGCTATAAAATTGGGTTGTGATGATTGTTGTACAGCTATAAATGTAACTGAGTAATAAAAAATGCCATAAAATTTAAAAAAGAAAGAAAGAATGGCAGGGAGATATGGATGACCTTTTTTTAAAATAAATTGAATAAATTTTTTAAAAAGAGAAAAGACACAAAACATTCTCAAAAGCAATGAAAAAGTAAGCAATTTTTCTATATTCCTTGTTTAAAATTAAAAGGCACAATATTAAGATAACAATTCTACTTAAACTTATTTAAAGATCCAGTATAATTCCAATAAAAATCTCAGTAAGCATTTTGTAGATATGGACAAACTTGTTTTAAATACTGTGCTGATGAAGAAGTTGATGAACTCACACTTCCCAATTTCAGGGTTTACTAGAAAGCTAAAATAATCAAGAGAAAATGGTATTTTAAACAGACTGACACACAGATAAATGGAATGGAATAGAGGGTCCACTAGTAGACATATGCAGATACAGGCTACTTGACCTTGGTCAAAGGAATAAGGGCACATCAATACAGAAAAAATAGACATTTAGTCTTTAGTCATCATCAACAAATGATGAGGGTACAAATGGACAACCATAAGAAAATAAAGACACCAACTTTGCACCTTAGACATAAATTCATTCAAAATCATTCACTGCCTTAATATAATATAAAACTACAAAAATCATAGTGGAAAACTTAGGGAGTTATAATTTGGTAATTACTTTTCATACACAATACCAAAGAACAATCCATGAAGGAAAAAATTTGATGACATAGATTTTATTAAATTTAAAATGTCAGTTGCATGAAAGATAATATATAAAGAGTGCAGAACTTTGGCAGACAGGATTAAGATGGCAGAACAGAAGGACTGGAGGTCAACTTCTCTCATTAAAAACAAAAAATTAAAACCAAATGCTGAGCACCCTTCAACCAAATGGACTGGAAACTTAAAAAAAGAAATCCTACTCCAGAAGACAAAGAGGAGGCCACATCAAGAGGTAGGAGGGGCCATTATGTGACATAAGCAACTCCATACCTCCCGAGTGGGAGGCCCATAGACAGGAAAGTAACTGTATCACAGAGACTCACCAAGAGGAATTAGGGTTCTGAGCCCATCACATTCCAATGCCTGCGGGCCTGGCACTGGGAGAAAGAGCCCCCGGAGCATCTGGCATTGAAGGCCAGTGAGGGTTGTGTGAAGGGCTCCACAGGACTGGGGGAATGGGAGACCCCATTCTTGAAGGGCACACAAGGCTTTCATGTGCACTCGCACCAGGACAAAGCAAAGCCTCCACAGGAATTTGGGACTGACATGACTGCAGCTCTTGGAGGATTGCCTGGGAAAACAGGGGGTGACTGTGGCTTGTTGTGGGGGAAGGACATTGGAAGCAAAGCTCTTGGGAATATTCATCAGTGTGTGTTTCCCTGGAGGTGGCCATTTTGGGAAAAATTTGGCCCCACCCATCAGCACTGAGAAGCCCCAGGCCAAACAATAATTCAGGTGGGATCACAGCCCCATCAGTGAAGACGCTGCCTAAAGGCACCCCACCACCAGGCACACAGCTGCCTCTAATCTCACCCAGAGACAAAGCCTCACCCACCAGAGGGATAGGAATCAGACCCACCTACCCCGGGGCAGGCACCAGTCCCTCCCATTGGGAAGCCTACAGCTAGCCCCCATACTAACTTCAGCCACAAGAGGGGCAGACATCAGAAGTAAGAGAGGCTGCAACTCTATCATTTGCAAAAAGGACACCATGCCAAAAACCTAAAAAAATGAAAAGACAGAAACCTATAACTCAGACAAGGGAGAAAGAAACAAAACAAAACAAAACAGAAAAACAGCTAAGTGATCTGGAGATTATCAGCCTCCAGGAAAAAGACTTTAGACTGATGATGCTGAAGATGATGCAAGACACTGGAAATAAACTGGAGGCAAAGACTGATAATTTATAAGAAACACGGAGCAAAGAAATACAAGAATAAAACTTAAGCAAGCAGAGATGTAAAATACAATAACTGAAATAAAAAATTCATTAGAAGCAACCAAGAGCAGAATACAGGAGGCAGAAGAGTGAATAAGCAAGGGGGAGGACAGACTAGTGGAAATCACGGATACAGAATAGAAAAGAGAAAAAAGATTGAAAAGAAATGAAGACAGTCTCAGAGAACTCTGGGACAATGTTAAATACACCAACAACTGCTTATTACAGGGGTGCCAGAAGCAGAAGAGAAGAGAGAAAGGGACAGAAAAAATATTTGAAAAGATAATAGCTGAAAACTTCCCTAACATGGGAAAGGAAGCACTCACTCAAATCCAGGAAGCATGAGTACTATATAAAATAAACCCAAGGAGGAACATCCTGAGACACATATTAATCAAACTGACCAAAATTAAAGACAAAGAGAAAATACTGAAAGAAGCTAGTGAAAAGAAGCAAATAACATACAAGGGAATTCCAATAAGGTTATTAGCAGATTTTTCAGCAGAAACTCTGTAGGCCAGAAGGGAGTGGCACGAAATACTTAGCATGATGAAAGAAGAAACCTCCGAAGATTACATTACCCAGCAAGGCTTTCATTCTGATTTGAAGGAGAAATCAAAAGCTTTACAAATAAGCAAAAGCTAACAGACTTCAGCAATGTTAAACCAGCTTTACAACAAATACTAAAGGAGCTTCTCTAGAGTAAAAGGAAAAGGCCACAAATAGAAACAAAAATGACACAAATGACAAGGCTCACAGGTAAAGGCATATATACAGTAAAGGCAGGAAATCATCCAGCCACAAGTATGCTACCAAAATCAGAAATTGTGGAAGAATAGGGTACAAATGCAGGACATTGGAGATGCACTTGCAATTATGAGACCAGCAACTTAAAACAATCTCATATTTACATAGACTCCTATATCAAACATTCAGGGCAATTGCAAACCAAAACTCTACAATTGATATACAAACAAATAAGAAAAATCAACTCAACTACAACACAAAAGATAGTCATCAAACCACAAGAGGAGAGAACAAGAGAAGAAGGGAAGAAAAAAGAGCAACAAAAACAAATCCAAAACAGTTAATAATATGGCAATAAGAATGTACATATCAACAATTACCTTAGGAGTTCCCATCATGGCTCAGTGGTTAACGAATCCTAATAGGAACCATGGGGTCGTGGGTTCGATCCCTGGCCTTGTTCAGTGGGTTAAGGATCTGGCATTGCCGTGAGCTGTGTGTAGGTTGCAGACGTGGCTCGGATCCTGCGTTGCTGTGGCTCTGGCATAGGCCAGTGGCTACAGCTCCAATTAGACAACTAGCCTGGGACCTCATATGCCATGGGTGTGGCCCTAGAAAAGGCAAAGAGACAAAATAATAATAATAATAACAACAATAATAATAATTACCTTAAATGTTAATGGACTAAATGCCCAACCAAAAGATATAGACTGGCTGAAAGGATACAAAAACAAGATCCATACATATACTGTCTTCAAGAGATCCATTTCACTTCTAGGGACACATGCAAATTCAAATAGAGGATGGAAGAAAACATTCCATGCAAACGGAAATCTAAAGAAAGCTGGAGTAGCACTACTCATATCAGACAAAATAGACCTTAAAATGAAGAACATTTTAAGAGACAAGGAAGGACATTACATAATGATCAAAGAATCCAAGAAGAAGATATAACAATTTTAAATATTTATGCACCCAACACAGGATCACCACAATATATAAGTCTACTGCTAACAACCTTAAAAGGACAAACTGACAATAACACAATAATAGCAGGGGACTTTAACAGCCCATTTAGAACAATGAACAGATCCATCCAGACAGATAATCAATAAGGAAACATAGGCCCTGAATGAAACATTAGACCAGATGTACTTAATAGATATTTATAGGACATTCCATCCAAGAGCAGCAGAATACACATTCTTTTCAGGCGCACATGGAACATTCTCTAGGATTAATCACATCCTGGGTCACAAATCAAGTTTGAGTAACTTTAAGAAAACCGAAATCAAATCAAGCATCTTTTCTGAACACAACACTATATGACTGGACGCCAACAACAAGAAAAAAACTGCAAAAACCACAAACATGCAGAAACTAAACAACATGCTAGTAAACAACCAATGGATCACTGAAGAAATAAAAAAGGAAATTAAAAAATACCTAGAAGCAAATGAGTACAAAGAAAAAACACTCCAAAACCTATGGGAAGTAGCAAAAGCAGATCTAAGAGGGAAATTTATAGCAATATAAGCCTACCTCAGGAAAACAAGAAAAAGCTCAAATAAACAACCTAACTGTAAATCTAAAGCAGATAGAGACAGAAGAACATCCAAGACCTAAAGTTAGCAGAAGGAAAGAAATCATAAAGATCAGAGCAGAAATCAATGAAACAGAAATGAAGAAAACCACAGAAAAGATCAATAAAAAGAAAAGACGGTTCTTTGAAAAGATCAACAAAATTGATAAACCCTTAGCCAGACTTATCAAGAAAAAATGAGAGAGGCCTCAAATCAATAAAAGTAGAAATGAAAAAGGAGAAGTAACAATGGACATCACAGAAGTATAAAGGATCCTAGCAGACTACTATATGCAACTATACGCCAATAAAATGGAAAACCTAGAAGAAGTGGACAAATTCTTAGAAAAGTACAGTCTTCCAAGACTAAACCAAGATGAAATAGAAAAGATGAATGGACCAATCACAAGTACTGAAATTGAAACTGTGATTAAGAAAACTTCCAACAAACAAAAGTCCATGATCAGATGGCTTCACAGGCAAATTCTAACAAACATTTAGAGAAGAGCTAACACCTATCCTTCTGAAACTATTCCAAAAAATTGCAGAGGAAGACTCCCAAACTTATTCTATAAGGCCACCATCACCCTGATTCCAAAACCAGACAAAGATACCACAAAAAAGAAAATCACAGGCCAATATCATCAATGATGAACATAGATGCAAAAATCCTCAACAAAATACCAGCAAACTGAAAACAATAATACATTAAAAGCATTGGACATCATCATCAAGTGGGATTTATCCCAGGGATACAAGGATTCTTCAGTATCAGCAAATCAATCAGTGTGATATACCACATTGACAAACTGAAGAATAAAAACCATATGATCCTCTCAATAGACACAGAAAAAGCTTTTGACCAAATCCAATACTCATTTCTGATTAAAAAAAAAAAAAAACCTTCAGAAAGTGGGGTTTCTGTAGAGGGAACCTACCTCAACACAGTAAAGGCCATGTACAACAAACCCAGAGCTAACATCATTCCCAATGGTGAAAAGCTGAAAGAATTCCCGCTGAGATCAGGAACAAGACAAGGATGTCTGCTCTCGCCACTACTGCTCAACATAGTTTTGGAAGTCCTAGCCACAGCAATCAGAGAAGTAAAAGAGATAAAAGGAATCCAAATTGGAATGGAAGAAGTAAAACTATCACTATTTACAGATGACAGGATACTATACCTAGAGAATCCTAAAGACTCTACCAGAAAACTGTTAGAGCTCATCAATGAACTTGGCAAAGTCACAGGATACAAAATTAATACACAGAAATTGACTGCATTTCTATATACTAACAACGAAAGATCAGAAAGGGAAATTAGGGAAGCAATCCCATTTACCAACGCATCAAAAAGAGTAAAATACTTAGGAATAAACCTACCTAACGAGACAAAAGACCTGTACTCTGAAAACTATAAGACACTGATGAAAGAAATCAAAGACGACACAAACAGGTGGAAAGACATACCAGGCTCATGGATTGGAAGTGTCAATATTATCAAAATGACTATTCCATCCAAGGCAACCTACAGATTCAAAGCAATCCCTATCATAGTACAAAGGACATTTTCCACAAAACTAGAACAAAATATTTTCAGGTTTGTTTGGAAGCACAGAAGACCCAGGATAGCCAAAGCCACCCTGAGAAAGAAAAATGGAGCTGGAGGAATCAGGCTCCCGGACTTCAGAGTATACAACAAAGCTACAGTCATCAAAACCTTGTGGTACTGGCACAAAGACAGAAATACAGATCAGTGGAACAGGATAGAAAGCCCAGAATTCAACCCACACACTCACAGTCATCTAATCTATGACAAAGGAGGCAAGAACATACAATGGAGAAAAGACAGCACCTTCAATAAGGGGTGCTGGGAAAACTGGACAGCCACATGCAAAAGAATGAAATCAGAACACTTCCTAACACCATACATGAAAATAAACTCAAAATGGATTAAAGACCTAGACTTAAGACCAGACACTATAAAACTCTTAGAGGAAAACATAGGCCACTCTCTGACATAAACCACAGCAATATCTTCTCAGATCCACCTCCTAGAGTAATGACAATAAAAACAAAAATAAACAAATGGGACTTAATTAAACTTAAAAGTTTCTGCACAGCAAAGGAAACCCTAAGCAAAATGAAAACACAACCCACAGAATGGGAGAAAACATTTGCAAATGAGTCGACTGACAAGGGATTAATCTACAAAGTTTATAAACACCTTCTGCAGCTCAATGCCAAAAAAACAAACAATCCCATCAAAAAAATGGGCAGAAGATCTAAATAGACAGTTCTCCAAAGAAGACATATGGATGGCCAAAAAACACATGAAAAGATGTTCAACATCACTCACTATTAGTGAAATGCACATCAAAACCACTGTGAGGTACCACCTTACACCAGCCAGAATGGCCATCATCCAAAAAACTACAAACAATAAGTGCTGGAGAGGGTATGGAGAAAAAGAAACCCTATTACACTGTTGGTGGGAATGTAAATTGGTGCAACCACTGTGGAAAACAGTATGGAGATTCCTCAGAAAACTAAAAATAGAACTACCATTTGATCCAGCAATCCCACTTCTGGGCATCTATCCAGAAAAAACTATGACTTGAAAATACACGTGTACTCCAATGTTCATTGTAGCACTACATACAACAGCCAAGACATGGAAACAACCTAAATGCCCAACAACAGAGTGGATAACGAAGATGTGGTACATATATACAATGGAATATTACTCAGTCATTAAAAGGGAAGAAATTATGACATTTGCAGCAACATGGATGGACCTAAAAATTACCAAGCTAAGTGAAGTCAGTCAGACAGTGAGACACCAACACCAAATGCTATCAGTAACATGTGGAATCTAAAAAAAGGACACAATGAAGTTCTTTGCAAAAGAGATACTGACTCACAGACTTTGAAAAACTTACGGTTTCCAAATGAGACAGGGTGGGGGGTGGGGGAATGCACTAAGGGTTTGGGATAGAAATACTATAAAATTTGGTTGTTAGACTGTTGTTACAACTATAAATTTAATAAAATTCATTGTGTAATTAAAAAAAGATGAGCATCACAATAAAAAATAAAACAATGAAAAATAAAGTGTGGAAAGCCCAGCCCAGACTAGAAGAATATATATTTAAAATACATAACTGAAGATATATTTGCTTGCGAAATACTCAAAGAACTAGAAATACCTCACAGCAAGGAAACAAATTCTGGAGACATATCAAGATGGTGAAGGAGTAAGACATCGTGCTTACCTTCTCCCATAAACATACCAACAAAACACATCTACATGTACAACCACTCACACAGTCCATCTACCGAATACTGGCAGAACAATTTAATCCTCCAAAAAGGCTAAGAAACTGTTGACATAACTGGATAGAACAAAAGAAAAAAAGACAGAGAGAGAGAAGGAATTGGTACGTGACTAGCATTCCTGAGCTGTGAAAGTGAAAAGGAACCCATATCCTGGGAAACCACCTAATCCACAGGGAGATTGGCCAAGATGGAGGGAGCTCAAAGTCACCTAGAAAAGTGCAGCAGCTGGACTGAGGAGGGTAAAGTTGAGTGTGAGCTGCACAGATCATCTGCACTACTGCCTGGGACACCACAGCCTGAGACACTCGGGTGGGAGCTGGGCACTGAGACTTAGGCTCCGGAGGTCAGTCCTGAGAAGAGGACTAGGGTTGGCTGTGTGCGGACAGCCTAAGGGGCTAAGGAGCACTGTGTCATGGGCGGGGGAGTGGTCTGCTACGGGCTTAGAAGTGGAATGCCGTGGCAGAGGGAACCTGGGAGGAGGTCTGGGCCTGTAGGAGAAGCAAGGTGCCATTGTTGGGAAGGGCGAGAGCAAGAAGGGTAGACTGCCATAGGAATCTCCCTGTACATTCACATGGGCTCACAGAAGGCGGGACATCTTTGGTGCAGGTTATGGGTGGCGAGAAGCCACTTGCTCAGGCTATGGGAGACAGGGCACTTCTTGTGCAGGCTACAGGTGGCAAAGCACCTCTTGTGTGGGCTAAGGACAGCAGGGGGCTAAGTGTAACATGGTGCCTCTTGCATGATCTACAAGTGGCAGGGACTGACTGAAGCAGTCCTCTTGAAAACAGAGGGAGGCGTGGCCTGCCACCAGTGGGGACCTGTGTGTGGGCTCCACTTGCAGTCACAGTCATCTCAGGTTTTAGCAAAAAAAAAAAAAAAAAAACCAACAGAGAGCACTGCAACCAAGCACCACATGTTATTCCTCTCACCACATGTTATTGCTTGATCACTGTCCCTTCCCAGGACCCTACAACTAGGAGCAGCTGGTGCTACACCTTCTGTGGGGGCTAAGCGGGAACAGGTGCTTTTTGCAGGGTCTACAGGTGGTGGGGGCAAACCACTGCAGTTATCCAATGGTGGATGTGGCCCGCCACCACTAGGGGTCTGTGAACAGGCACCACTTGTGGCCCCAATCACCTCAAGGGCACAACAGAGGAGGGCACTGTGACCAAACATCACCTGTTGTTGCTCTTGCACCCCTGGGAGCACATTGGCCCTTCTACTGCAACTGCCGAATTCTCTGGGCAGTGCCCACACACTTGATCTCTGTCACTTTCCAGGATCCTGCAACTAGAAGCAGCTGTTGCAGCACCTCCTGTGTGGGCTAAGTGAGATGGGATGCTTCTTGCATGGTCTGAAGGGGGCAGGGGCAAACCACCAGAGTTATAACTGACTCCAGAGGTGGGCGTGGTCCACTGCTACTAGGGGTTCCTGGACAGTCACCACTTGCGCTCCAATTACCTCAGAGGAGGGCACTGCAATTGAACACTACCTGTTGTTGCTATCACTCCCCTGGGAACTCACACACCCTGCTGCTCCCACTGCCAAATGTTCTGGGCACACTGCAAATCTGCCTAAGGCTCACTACTACTTCCCAGGGCCCTGCAACCTAGAGTAGCTGTGCCACCTTCCTGCAGGTCCTTGCTGCTTTTAAAAGCTCAGCAACTAGGCACTGAATACTAGCCCTATCCATTGCCACCTTCTCCGTGGAAGCACACTCAGCACCCTGGGGATAACAGCCTGCTCACACCAAAGAAAGAGACATCAAATATTCACACTCTCACCACAAAAATAAATGGTAAGCCCCCACAAAATACAAAGGGGTACTCTTGCATAGATATAGCCTTCCAAAACTACAGATTGGCTTCCCTAAACTCACAGAAAAAGGAAAACATAAGCAAGATGAAGAAACTCAGAAACCATTCCCAGTAAAGGAACAGAATTCACATGAACCAGCAAACAATGAAACAGACCTCTGCAGTCTGACAGACATTGAGTTCAAAAGGGAGATAGTGAAAATACTGAAGGAATTAAGGCCGCATATCAAGGAATTAAGAGTGGATATGAACAGTAATGCAAATTCCTTTAGAAAGGAACTAGAAAATAGAAGGAGGAACATAGAAAAATTAGAAAATTCATTTGCAGAGATGCAAACTGAGCTAAAAGCACTAAAGAGCAAAATGATTAATGCAGAGAAAGGAGTTAGTGACTTGGAAGAAAGAATCATGGAAATCACCTGATCAGGACAGCAGACAGAAAACCAAATGAAAAAATACAAAAGCAATAAAAGAGATCTATGGGATAATATAAAGTGGGCCAATCTATGCATAATAGGAATTCCAGAAGGAGAAGAAAAAGAAACGGGAATTGAAAATATATTTGAAGAAATATGTCTGAAAACTTTCTGAATCTAAGGGAAACTGCTATCAAGATACAGCAAGCATAGAGGGCCAAAAACAAGTTGAACTCAAATAAGACCACACCAAGACGTAGTATAATAAACATGGCAAAAATTAAAGAAAGGATTCTAAAGGCAGCAAGAGAAAAACAAAGCATTAATTATAAGAGAACCCCCATAAGGCTATCAGATGATTTCTCTACAGAAACACTATAGGCCAGAAGGTAGTGGCAAGATATATTTAAAGTTCTTAAAGGGAAAAATTTGCAGCCTAGAACACTCTATCCAGCAAGAATATCATTTAAAAGAGGAGAAATAAGAATTTCTGCAACAAACAAAAGCTAAAAGAGTACAGCAATATTAAACCCATTCTAAAAGAAATACTAAAAGGTCTTCTATAAATAAAAAAAGAAGTAAGAAGAAATAGGATAGAAGAAACCACAATTGGAAAGCAGTCACTTCAATAAGCCAGCATACAGATCTAAAAGAGGGTGGGGGGAAAAAACCCACTATAAAAGCGATGATAAACACGAAGAACAGCAAAAGGACAAACATGAAAATGTTAAAAAATGGACTTCAAAATCATAGTATGAGTGTAAGCAAAGTAAGAAAATATAGATTCCCTTTTCTTTTTTTAATTAATGTGTTTGAGCCTATACAACTATCAAGCTAAAGCAAGCAGATACAGGAAAGGGTAATATACTGAAAAAACAGGGCAACCACAAATCAAAACCAAACATTACAGTTACAACACTAAAAAGAAAAGTACTCAAGCATAAAATAAATGGAAATCATCCACCTAAAAAAAGAAAGGAAGAAAGGAGAACATAGAATCACCTGGAAAACAAGGTTCAAAATGGTAATAAATACATACCCATCAATATTTAGCTTAAATGTCAATGGACTGAATGCTCCAATCAAAAGACAGAGTGGCAGACTGGATAAAAAAGCAAAAACCTACAATCTTCTATCGGCAAGAGACTTGCCTTAGGGCAAAGAATACATATAGATTGAAAGTGAGGGGATAGGAAAACGCATTTCATGCCAACGGACAAGACAGGAAAGCAGGAGTTTCAATACTCATATCAGACAAAGTAAACTTTAAAATGAAGGCCATAAAGAAAGACATAGAAGGACACTATTTAATGGTAAAAGGATACATTCAAGAAGAGGATATTATAATTGTGAATATATATGCCTCTAATATAGAAGCAACGAAATAGCTACAACAAATACTAACAGACATAAGAGCAGAAATTGATGAGAATATAATCATAGTAGAAGACTTTAACACCCCACTCACATCAATGGATAAACCCTCTATACAGAAAAAATCAATAAGGCAACAGAGATCTTAAATGACACAACAGAAAAGTTAAACTCAATCGACATTTTCAAGACATTACATCCAAAAAAATCAGAATATACATTTTTCTCAAGTGCACATGGAACATTCTTAAGAATTGATCACATACTGGGGCAAAAAGCTAACCTCAACCAATTTAAGAGTATAGAAATTATTTCAAATATCTTCTCTGACCACAATGGCATGAAACTAGAAATTAACCACAGGAAAAGTAATGAGAAAAAACTTCCTACATGGAGACTAAACAACATTCTACTAAAAAAACCCATGGGCCAATGAGGAAATCAAGAAGGAAATTTAAAAATACCTCAAGACAAATGATAATGAAGACACAACCACTCAAAATCTATGAGATGCTATAAAGCAGTGCTCAGAGGAAA
The DNA here is from genome assembly GCF_054392235.1 of Sus scrofa. Classification (NCBI taxonomy): domain Eukaryota; kingdom Metazoa; phylum Chordata; class Mammalia; order Artiodactyla; family Suidae; genus Sus; species Sus scrofa. The sequence continues at coordinate 102,425,367 of NC_139390.1, read as the reverse complement.
GTTCCTAGCAATACAGGCTTTCCTCAAAAAAGAAGAAAAATCTCAAACCAACAACTTAACCGACTGCCTAAATCAATTAGAAAAAGAATAACAAACAAAGCCTACCTAAAGTCAGAAGAAGGAAGCAAATCTTAAAGATCAGAAAGGAAATCAATAAAACAGAGATTCAAAAAACAATAGAAAGAAATCAATCAAACCAAGAGCTGGTGCTTTGAAAAGGCGAACAAAATTGACAAACCTCTGGCTAGACTAACCAAGAAGAGGAGAAAAAAACCCAAATAAACAAAGAAATAAAAAAAGAATTCACAACAGATATCGCAAAAATACAAAAAATGATGAGAAAATACTAAGAACAACTGTTTGCCAACTAATTTGACAACCTAGAAGAAATGGACAACTTTCTAGAGACTTATAGCCTGCCAAAACTGAATCAAGAAGAAACAGATCAACTGAACAGAACGATCACTAGAAATGAAATTGAATATGGCATAAAAACACTCCCTGCAAATAAAAGTCCAGGACCAGATGGCTTCACAGGCAAATCCCACCAAACATAGAGAGAGGAACTTATACTCATTTTCCTAAAACTTTTTCCAAAGGGTGAAGAAGGAACACTTAAAGACATTCTATGACACCAGCATCACCTTAATTCCAAAACCAGGCAAAGACATCACCAAAAAAGAAAACTGGAGGCCAATATCTTTGGTGAATACATATGCAAAAATTCTCAACAAAATTTTAGCCAACCAAATCCTACAACATATGAAAAAGATCATACACCACAACCAGGTGGGATTCATCCCAGCTGCACAAGGATCATTCAACACACCCAAATCAATCAACATCATACACCACATGAACAAAAGAAAAGTCAAAAACCACATAATCATCTCAATAGATGCAGAAAAAGCATGTGACAAAGTCCAACATCCATTCATGACCAAAACTCTTACCAAAGTGGGTATAGAGGGGACATACCTCAACAGAGGAAAAGTTGTTAGGACAAACCCACAGCAAATATAATACTCAATGGAGAAAAGCTGAAAGAATTCCTACTAAAATCTGGAACAAGACAAGGATGCCCACTCTCACCACTCTTATTCAACATAGTTTTGGAAGTCCTAGCCACAGCAATCAGACAAACAAAAGAAATAAAAAAAAAGAGAAGAGGTAAAACTGTCCCTCCATGCAGATGACATGATACTACTATAGATAGAAAAACCCTAAGGACTCAACCCCAAAACGACTTGAACTGATCAACAAATTCAGCAAAGTAGCAGGATATAAGATTAACACGCAGAAATCAGTTGCATTTCTGTATACTAACAATGAAATATTAGAAAAGGAATACAAACATACAATACCTTTTAAAATTGCACCCCCCAAAAATCAAATACCTCGGAATACACCTGACCAAGGGGGTAAGGACTTATATGCCAAGAACTATGAAACACTAATCAAGGAAATTAAAGAAGATGTAAAGAAACGGAAAGGCATTCCATGCTCCTGGGCTGGAAAAATTAATATTGGAAAAATGGCCATACTACCCAAAGCAATCTACAGATTCAATGCAATCCCTATCAATTGACCCATGACGTTTTTCACAGAACTTAAATAAACAATCCAAAAATTTATATGGAACCACAAAAGACCCAGAATTGCCAAAGCAATCCTAAGGAACAAAAACTAAACAGGAGGCATAACTCTCCCAGACTTCAAGAAATATTACAAAGCCACAGTCATCAAGACACTGTGCTACTGGAACCAAAACAGACAGACAGACCAATGAAACAGAACAGAGAACCTGGAATGAAACCCAGACACCTATGGCCTTTGACAAAAATCTTTGACAAAGGTGGCAAGAACATAAAATGGGAAACAGAAAGTCTATTCATTAAGTATTGGTGGGAAACCTGGACAGCTGCATGCAAAGCAATGAAATTAGAACATGCCCTCACACCATGCACCAAAAGAAACTCAAAATGGCTGAAAGACTTAAATATAAGACAGGACACCATCAAACTCCTAGAAGAGAACATAGGCAAAACATTCTCTGACATCAACCTTACAAATGTTTTCTCAGGTCAGTCTCCCAAAGCAACAGAAATAAGAGCAAAAATAAACCCATGGGACCTCATCAAACTGAAAAGCTTTCGCACAGCAAAGGAAACCCAAAAGAAAACAAAAAGACAACTTACAGAATGGGAGAAAATAGTTTCAAGTGATGCAACCGACAAGGGCTTAATCTCTAAAGTATACAAACAACTTGGACAACTCAACAGCAAAAAAGCCAATAACCCAATGGAAAAATGGGCAGAAGACCCCAATAGACTGTTCTCCAAGGAAGAGATACAGATGGCCAGCAAACACATGAAAAAATGGTCAACATCCCTGATATAACAACATCCCACAAAGAACAAGTGCTGAAGGGGCTGTGGAGAAAAGGGAACCCTCCTGCACTGCTGGTGGGAATGTAAACTGGAACAGCCACTATGAAGAACAGTTTGGAGATACCTCAGAAATCTATACATAGAACTTTCATTTGACCCCAAAATCCCACTCTTGGGCATCTATCCAGACAAAACTCTACTTAAAAGAGACACATGCACCCGCATGTTCATTGCAGCACTATTCACAATAGCCAGGACATGGAAACAACCCAAATGTCCATCGACAGATGATCGGATTCGGAAGATGTGATGTATATATACACAATGGAATACTACTCAGCCATAAAAAAGAATGACATAATGCCATTTGCAGCAACATGGATGGAACTAGAGAATCTCATACTGAGTGAAATGAGTCAGAAAGACAAAGACAAATACCATATGATATCACTTATAACTGGAATCTAATATCCAGCACAATGAACATCTCCTCAGAAAAGAAAATCATGGACTTGGAGAATAGACTTGTGGCTGCCTGATGGGAGAGGGAGGGAGTGGGAGGGATCAGGAGCTTGGGGTTATCAGATACAACTTAGAATAGATTTTACAAGGAGATCCTGCTGAGTATCTATGTCTAGATACTCATATTGCAACAGAACAAAGGGTGGGTAAAAAAATGTATACATGTAAGAGTAACTTGATCCCCATGCTGTACAGTGGGAAAAAAAAAGAAAAAAAGAAATACAAGATGATTAAATTTTTAAAGTTTTATTATTATTGAAAAAAATATATTTTCAGAATTTTGTTGATCAAGAACTAACAGTAGTGGAACTCCTCTGTGTTTTGTCCCTAATTCTTCTGATAAAGGCAAATTTTTATAATTTTAGAGGATTGTTAAAAAAAATAAAATACGGTTCAAAATTCAAAGAGAATTGCTAATATTTTTGTAAAAGAAGATCAAGTGGGAATATTTATTTCACCAGATATCAAGATATGTTTTAAAGTATAGGCATTTAGATTGTGTGCATAAGGATTAAAAAAAAATGACCAATGGAAGAGAATCCACGATCCAGAAATACAGTCATGTATATATAAACACCTGAACTGTGATCAAAGGGGCACTCCAAAGCAGTGAGGGGAGAAGGAGAATCTCTCCGTACATGGTTCTAGGTAAATGGATATGCTTATGTAAGAGAACATAATGTCATTCATAAAAATCAATTTTACGTGAATGAAGATCCAATCATAAATGCCAAAAAATTAAATTTTAAAAGAGAACAAAAAAGAATATACTTACATCCTTAGAAGAGGGAATGATTTTTTTTTAATTAAAACACAAAAGTACTAACCGTAAAAGAAAAAAAAAATGATACACTGGGCCACATTAAAATTAAGAACTTCTGTTTATCAAAAAGAGATTAAGAGAGTAAAAATGCAAGCCACAAACATGGAGAAGATATTTCCAACACCTATAGCTGGCAAAGGGCTTTTTTCTAGTCTATACAAACAGCTTCTATCAATTAAAAGACAGACAACCCTTTAAGCAAAGTGGTATATAGACTTGAATGAGTACTTCGCAAAAAGGTACTCTAGTGGTCAATAAATACAGAAAAGCTTTTCAACCTCATTAAATGTCAGAAAAATACTAATTAAAATTACAATAAAGCAAAGGGCTATGATTAAAAAAATTTTTGATGACAATGTGGAATAAAGAAAACTCCCATACACTGTGGATGGGAGTGTAAATTAGTACAACTTTAAGAACACCTAATTCCTAGGAATACACACAACCAAAGTGTATGCATTTGAGCTCCCAGGGCTGTAACAAAAAAATGTTGATAACAGCATTATTCTCAATGGTCCACAAGCTGGAAACTGCAAATATGTACAAAACAAGAATGGATAAAAGTGGTAAATTTATAAACTAGCATGTTCTACAGTGATGAAAATAACCATACTACATCCCATACAAGAATATGAATAAATCTCAAAAATGTACTATTGAATGAAAGAAGCCACACAGAAGGATATGCAGTTTATTATTCCATTTACATAAATTTCAAACACAAGCAAAACTAAACTACAGTGTAAAATTAAAGATATTAGTTATCTTTGATTATTTTGGGGGAGGAGGAAGAGGTTATGATTTCAAGAGGGCTTCTGGGGTTCTAGTCATGTTCTATTTTTTGACCTAGGTTGTAGTTATATGCGTTTTGAGCTTTGTAATAATTCTCTTAGCTTTGTATTTGTTTCCTCTACTTTTCTAAATGTTATACATAAGCAAACATACATATATATGTACATTTATATTAAACTATATAAAGTATATGCATGTGTGTGTGTGTATATATATATATATATATATATATATATATATAAAGTACACACACAAAATACATACACATTATAGTTTCTTCCTTGAAAGTACATATAATTTAATGGAGAAATATGGCAGATACACGTGATTCTGATAGAAGAATAAGTAATTGTAAAGTAATAATTTAAATGATTTTCAACTTTTTACTGAATTAAAAAAGAATTATCCTCTTTTTAATTATTACCCTCAAGACTGTGAGTTACTTGACACATAGCACTAAAACTAGCATCTAGTTTCTGCTTATTACTCTTCTGAGTCTCAAAAGGAGGTTGGAGATATGACTAGAGATATAATAACTTCAATACAAACTACTTTAGTTTTCCTGATAGAGTTTTCTGAGTTCTCAGTAATTAAAATATGTTAAGTCAACTGTGGATTAATGAGGGAAATACAATTTTTCAGAGACTGACTTTAATCTGGGGAATATTTTGCTATAATTTAAATCTACTATTTTCTTCATCAAGTACTTATCTCTTTATTTAGTTTGCATTTTCTGCATTACTGATGAGATAAACATCTTTTCATGTTTTCAGTAGCGCTTCGGGTTTAATTTTTGTAAATGGCCTGTGATATTCTTTAGCCATTTTTCTATTAGTGTGAATGTATTTTTATTTGCAAAAGATCTTTTAAGATTCTGAATGGTAATCAGCTTTTGGTTACATAGAAAGATGATAGCATGTATATGTATGTATAAAAATAGTATACGTAAAAAGATGATAGTATGTATATGTATACATACACGCACACACATGTGCTCACATACATCCATCCATACACACACCTATATTCATTGCTGGATTCAATTTATTAAAATTTTACTTAGAATTTTAGCCTCTATGTGCATAAGTGAAACGGGCCTATATTTTTCTTTCCATTCAAGTGTCTTTATCAGGCAATATTTAAGAACACAAACACTGGAACTATACAGCCTGCACTCAAATCCCAGCTCAGTCATTCACTAGTTATGAGTTAACCTTGAAATTGTAGTGGTACTTATCCAGGAGATTTTTTATCTATGGTTACCGAACAAATGAGTATGAGAACTGTAAAGGCAAAAGAGGGATAAGGTGTTACCAAGCATGTGCTACAGAAAAGCAGATGCATAATCATATAAAGATTTCTGAAGAGAGCAGATGAACCACTGGACAACTGTTACAGTCTGTGACAGCCTTCTTACATAATAAAAATAAGTTGGGGAGTTCCCATCATGGCTCAGAGGTTAATGAACCCAATTAGTATTCATGAGGATGTGGGTTTGATCCCTGGCCTTGCTCAGTGGGTTAAGGATCCGGCATGAGTTGTGGTATATGTCGCAGATCCCGTGCTGATGTGACATAGGCCAGCAACTGCAGCTCCAATTCGACCCTAGCCTGGAAACCTCCATATGCTGCAGGTGGAGTCCTGAAAAGACAAAAAGACAGAAATAAATAAATAAATAAATATAAAAATAAAATAAGTTGGGAAGGAGTTAAGGAAATGGAAAAAAATGAAGGGTTCAAAGGACAGAGGTCTTAATGAAGTCAAAGTAGGAGTAAGATATTTATGTTTAAGATATCAAAAGTAGGGCAAATTGAATAGGACTTCTGCTTATGTTCAAGATAAAGCAACATGGTCTGCTTTCCCATCTAACATGACTAAAAAACAAATAAATGAAACAGTGGTTTGCAAGACACCCAAGACATGAGACATCAGACACTGGTAATGAAGTGAGATTTATGATGGCCTCAGCTTAATGACTTGAGTGACACTTCGGGCCATGGTACAGGGAGGGAAAATGTAGGCAGAGATCAAGAGACCCTCTTAGTTATGGAGATGAAGCTTAGATTCAGTGGAAACCAAGTAAACTAGAATTGACAGGACAAAGACTAGGAGAGAAAGCAGCACAGAGAGAACTCTATACACAAGATCTGTGAAAGGTCTGTCTTGTGTAAACAAAAGAATACTGAGTAACTCCTTAGTAGAGAAATTGAATTTATGGTTTAAAATATTTCCACAAAAAAAAATCTAGGTCCAAGTGGCTTTACTGGTAAATTCTACCAACCATTTAAGGAAGAAGTAATACCATTCTACCCAAACATCTAGAAAACAGAAGAGGACAAAATATTTTCCAAGTAATTCTATGAGGCCGGCATTACCTGACACCAAACCCAGAAAAAGACATTAGAAAAATTTTATTCAAAGGTTTTATGAGCAGAGACATTAAAATTTTAAATAAACTTTTAAAAGATCAAGTTCAACAAAGTATAAAAAAGATAATACATTATGACCAAGAGGAGTTTATCCTAAAAGGTAAACAGGTTTAACACTTGAAAAGTAAACAATGTAGGAGTTCCTGTCGTGGCGCAGTGGTTAACGAATCTGACTAGGAACCATGAGGTTGCGGGTTCGGTCCCTGTCCTTGCTCAGTGGGTTAACGATCCGGCGTTGCCGTGAGCTATGGTGTAGGTCGCAGACGCGGCTCGGATCCTGCGTTGCTGTGGCCCTGGCATAGGTCGGCGGCTACAGCTCCGGTTCGACCCCTAGCCTGGGAACCTCCATATGCCGCGGGAGCGGCCCAAGAAATGGCAAAAAAAAAAAAAAAAAAAAAAGAAAAGTAAACAATGTAAATCGCTCTATTAAAAAACTAAAAACAAAACAAACAAACAAAAATCTGATCATCTCAATAAATGTAGAACAAGCATTTGGGAAAAAAAAATCCAACATCCATTCTGATAAAAACTTTCGGAAAACTAGGGACAGAAAGGAGCGTCCTCAACCTAATAAGAATGTCTATGAAAAACTAGAGCTAGCATATTTAATTTTGAAAAACAGATGCTTTCTTCCTAAAATCAGGAACAACATAAGGATGTCCATTCCAACCATTTATGTTCAACACTCTACTTCAGGTTCTAGCTAGTACAATAAGGCAAGAAAATGAAATGAAAAGCATACAAAGTGGAACTGAAGAAGTAAAACTGTCTTTACAGGTAAAAATATTGTCAATGTAGAAAATAAAACCTACTAGAACTAATCAGTGAGTTTAGATATACTGCAGGGTCAAATACACATACACACACAAAGTATATCTATATACTTATAATGGTAAATCAGAAATTAAAAGAATAATACCATTTACAATCGTATCAACAACAATACACAGGGAAAAATCTGACAAAAAATGTGCAAAACCTATGTACTAAAAACTATAAAATACTGCTTAGAAAAAAATAAGAGAAATATTTTCTCATTAGTCAGAATACTCAATATCATTAAATGAATTCTATACAAACTGATCAAGAGATTCAACACAATACCTATCAAAATTCCAGAATCTTTTCTGTAGAAACTGACAAGCTGTTTCTAAAATTTATATAGACATGCAAAAGACCTATGACGGTCAAAACAACTGTGAAAAAGAAAAAATCTGAAAAGCTAACGCTATCTTACTAAAAAACTGTAATAATCGACACTAGGATATTGGTTTCCAGATAGATCAATGGAAAAGAATAAAAGAAAAATGGATCTACACGAATTAAGTACAATTGATTTTTAACAAATAATGCAAAGGTAATTTAATGGAGAAAAGATAACCTTTTCAGCTGGGCATCCAAACACACAAAAAAAGTGAACCTTGACACTTACCTTATACCTTGTACAAAATTTAGGTCAAAATGGATCACAGATTTAAATGTAAAACCTGAAACTACAAAAATTCTAGAGGACTATATAGAAAATCCTTGCAGCCTTGGTTAAGGCAAAGATTTCTAGATATGACATGTCCATAAAATAACAAACTAATGAATTGAACTTCATCAAAAGTGAAAACTTTGGCTGTTTCAACAGTTGTGCAGTAGTTTAAGAATCCGAGTGCAGCAATTCCAGTAGCTATGGAAGCACATGTTCAATCCCTGGCCCAGCACAGTGGGTGAAGGATCTGAAGCTGCTGCGCTGCAGCATAGGTTGCAGCTGCAGCTCAGATTCAATGCCTGGCCCAGGAACTTTCAAATGCCGCAGGTGTGGCCATTAAAAAAAAACCAAAACCTGTAAACTTCAGCTCTCTGAAAGACCCTCTTAAGAGAATGAAAAGAGAATGAAAAATATGCCCACTGCTCATACCCCACTACAAGAATGAATTCTTCATGCCTTAACTTGATATGAGTTTCTCCTTGAACAGGTCCCTAAGGACTATCAGATCTTTCTTCTCAGAGGGAGGTGGAAGAAGGGTGTAATATGCTACAACAAGTAAAAGGAAGCTCAAAATCAATAGAAATCAATGTAGAAATAGTAAGAGGTAGGTGGGAAAAGGGCAAGCTTCCTATATTTACCAGAGTTGGTCAACTAATAGGGTCACTCACCAGCTACGACTGCCATGTGAGGTCCAATTAAAAGAAAAGGGGAGATTCATAGACGTCAACACTCAAATTTCATTTCTTCATGTAAACTCTATCATTCCATGCCCCAACTTCCTGAATAAGCAGTTATTTAAAGCATCCAAGCCTTTGCTTCTGCCATTCCATCTGAGGATTTCCTTCTTCTACTCACTTGTATTCTGGTGAACTACAACTCAATTTTCAAGAAGTAATTTACTATGCTTCTACAGTTCTCTCTGGTATTTGAACTTAAGTTTTATTTAAAAATTCTGGCTGGTATATTCCTCCAAATCTCTTAGTTTGAGTGCCTGAGGTACTCTTTCCACCCAAATCAAACTCTTCACCACCCAATCTTACCCTACAATACTCAATGGTGGCCAGCTAGTCCTTCATATGGGATATTTCCACTTCACATCTGAGAAATAATGTTAATGTTATAGTATCATTATAGTGTTATTAACGATTTAGATGATAAAAACTGTGCACTTAATATATCCTAGATATCATGCTAAGTGTTTTATTTGCATCATCTCATTTAATTGCCATGTCGACCCCATCAGGGTTATTGTGCTATTATACCCATTTGACAAATGACCAAACTGAGGCACAGAGAAGCTAAATAACTTGTCCAAGGTCAAAAACCTAGAAAGAGAGCTAAAATATGAGCTCAGACTGAATCCTGAGGCTGAGTTCTTAACCACTGGTCTATAATACCTATACTCTGTGCAGTGGTCCTAAAAACAAACAAAAAACAGCAAATAAGGCCCTTCAAATTTGTCCCTTTCAGCTCCACTTCCATTTCCCCATATACAACATATTCCATTCAAACCAACCTTTTTAAAGTTTTTAACAAAGCATGTTCTAGTCCCTTCAACGTTGCAGATACTGTTTAATTTTCCTACAGTTCTTTATTGAGTACATTCATATTAATACTTCAAGTTTCAGTCTAAATAGCACCTTCCTTGACCACAGTAAATTATAACCCTGTAACAACAGTTAATGTTTGTTTAGCACTGTCAGAAATTACTCTAAATCCTTTACATATTTTAACAATCATTTAATCATTCCAACAATCCTGTGAGGAAACCGAGGCAAAAGAATTGGCAATTGCTGTCACTTCATTGTATTTATGGAATTTATGTATTTCCCTCCTCATATTCTTGGAGGGTAGAACAGCCCTCATCTTTGTAGTTGCTATGCTTGTATAGCTTCTGGCATATAATAAAAACAGGAGGCGCTCAATAAACATCTTTTGAACAAATGGCCACAGCTTTCCCTTTAGGTTCTAACTGCAGACTTGGACACTCTTCCTGGCCATCAACCCTCTAATTTCCCCAGAGCACGCGAGGAGCATAACAAACAAGCGTGTAGTGGAGTCCTACTTAAGGCTAAGGAACCTTTAAGTATTTACCAAACAGTTTTGCAGAAGTATATATCCATCCTCATATATACCACCAAGCTCTTTCTGCAGCTAATTTCTTAAAGTTTTTACAAATTTCCATGCATCCATCAGGCATGTAGAAAACATTACTCAACGATGACGACATTAAACATTACATATAAGAATTCTCAAAAAAGGAATGTGGAGCTTACTTTGATCTCGCAGAAACTTGATTTCAGTGGCCATGTAGATACAATTTTAGCTTGGAGCTTTCACCACTTTTACTTTTCTCAAAAAGACACAAAGCAGGCTGTACGGGGAAAACAAAACCAAAGCAATGCCTCCGAGGTTGTCTAGCACTCGAGTGCTGTAATCAGAATCCTACTCACGCGGCATCAACAGCCCCGCCGCGCCTTCCTTCTTCCGACTCTCAGGCGAGTCCTTCGCTCAAATGAGGCACTAAAGATTTCAGGTTTGCTGGAGACCCGCTAAATTAGTTCCCTTCCTCGTTCACCCGAATCCCAGCCAGTGGGGAACAGGGACGCGTGTGAATACAGGCGTCCCGCGGGTCACTCCAGGTCGTGTCGGGCCACTCAGGAGAGCGCCGAGGTAGCCAGCGGGCAGCCGTGTGGCGGCGTCCTCGGTGGAGCCAGGAGCTACTCCAAAGCGTCCAGGAAGCCCGGGACCAGTATCGGAAATCGACTGGGCCCGCCCAGCGACTTTGAAACCGGTGCCCCAGACCGCTCCTTGGAGACGGTGACGCCGCCTGCGTCTTTACGCGTGCGTCAGCGCTTACGTCACCACGCTTCCTGGAGTTCTCTCACGCTATTGGCTATCAGTCAAGCGATGGGCGGAGCTGTAGGAACCTGGATGACAGCGGGCTGAGCCACCTGTGAAGCGGCGAGCGCGCTGTGGGGCCTGTGTTCTTTTTTAAAAGAACGCCCGCCCCTCCCAAATTTAAACTTAGGTAGGGAATTAAATATATAGTTTAAGTACCACAGTATTTTTGTTACTGGGAGAACCCGCTGGCCAAAGGGGGTGGTGAAAAACGCTTAGTTTTCTGCGTCTGGGGGCGGAACCCAGACTTCAGAGTCTGCTTCCAAACCTGTCCTTCTGGAGGATTTATGAGTATGAATTTGTTATCTTCAGAAGCTAGGTACGTGGGTGTTTGGAGAACTGACACAGCTGTTGTTTAAATAGTTAACCGTGAGCAATAAGGGAGGTAGGTAGAAGTACTACAAAGATCCTGCAAATTCAGCAGTTATTTCTTTAGCGATAACTTTGCTTCCTCAAAAAAAGAAAACAAAAGTTACGTTCTTTGCAAGAAAAAAATTAGGTAAAACTTTACATTTGTAAATGGATTACAATCCCCATTTTTAAAAATTGATTTTGTCTAGATGTGTCTAGATTTAGATGTCTTTTTTTTTTTTAACAGCATTAGAGGAAATTTCAATGCCAGCAATAAAAATGTTAACTTGAGGCCAGCCACCAGTTAGTGCTTTTTAATCAAATATGTGTGTTTATGGGTTAAGTTTATGAGCAGACCATAGATACAGCTCGATTTAGCTTTCTCTTTAACAGATTAAGAAGCTTTTGTTGTCTTGTACTCGTTATGCTCTATAAACAAAGTAATGCTGGCAGAATGTATTAAGACGTTTTTCAAATGCATCCAGTGGTATCCACTTAGGTATTTGAAGTCCTGTTACAGGTTTTCTCTATACTCGCTATTAAGGGAATGAGATGGTCCCTTCCTCTAAAGACTGGTTGTAAACAGGGAGGTTTATCTAATAACTATAGAAAGTTTAATTTAGCATTGAATAAAGATTGTACTTGATTTCGTTTTCAGTTGCTATGAATTAACACAAAAACTTGTTGGAAGGAGAAACTGAGAGTGCTAGCTGCAGCTCTTTTTTGCAGGTCAGTGTGTGTATCTTTCCATGAATCTCTCACTTCTCAAGGTCTTACTTGTATCTTCCCCTACAATTGAAACATACACTATCATAGGGTGATTTAGCTTGGCACCAAGCAAGTAGTCATACACTTAACTCTACATTTACACTACAAGTTGATATTAGTTTGGGTGAGAGCAAGCAGTACTTTCTGGGTATAAATGATGAGGTGGTCTCTGCAGTGAATAAATTGAATATCTGAAATTGGAATTTTACCTTTGTACTTGAATTATTTGGCCTGTAGGGTCAAGGTCAATACAAACTGTAGTTTTAGGGGTTTGTGGTGTGTTTTTTTTGTTTGATTGTTTGGGGGGGATTGTTACAAGATTTTTACTGGTTGAATTTTAATGAAGTGTTTTCAAAATAGTTTTCAACTTTTGGAAACAAGTGCTATGATTCCAGTTATCTTTAAAGTATACCGCTAGTCTTTTTCCTTTTAAAGCTTCCCTTGGGTTTTCTACCTAATTACCCCAAGGTGTCTTCTTCCTGCAGCTTCTATCTTACTGTTTGGCAGTTTGACTCCAGACTCTATCTTAGTACCTAGAACACACTGAGCACACAATTAGTATCTGCTAAAGGAATTAAAGAATTTGGTGAACGGGAGTTCCCATTGTGGCTCAGTGGGATAAGAATCCAACTAGTATCCATGAGGATGCAGGTTTGATCCCTGGCCTTGCTCAGTGGGTTGAGGATCTGGCATTGCTGTGGCTGTGGTGTAGGCCAGTAGCTGCCTGATTCGACCCCTAGCCGGGGAACTTCCATATGCTGAGGGTGTGGCCCTAAAAAGAACAACAACAAAAAAAGAATTTGGTGAATGTGCATGGAAAGTATCTATTACTGTAATTGAGTACAGGAAATGAGAAAAAGGAGAGAAAAGTACTTTGTGTTTAAACATTCTCTAGTCACTAATATGTGTTTTTATATTAAATGTATTTCTGCAATAAGGAAAACCCTTGAAAATTATTAATAGATTTCATTAATATTACTTTATACAATAAATTGACATTGAGCATTGAGTATGTAGAGAAAGCATCATGAAGAATACAAAGTTGGAAATTTAAGGTAGGATCAACACTTTAACATTGTCTGATATTATTAAATGCCATAAAAAGTGATTTTTAAAAAACTCACTAATTATATTTGATTAGCCAAGAGAAGAATGGCTTAGAAATTCAATCTCTTTTTAAACTTGTCTTTTTATTATAATTATTGTAGTAAAAAACATAGAGTATGAAATATACCCTTAATTTTCAAAGTATAGAGTACAGTGTCATTAACTATATGCATACCATTGTACAGTAGATCTCTAGAACTGTTTCACCTTGCATGACTGAAACTCTATACCTAGGGAACAATAATGCCCCATTTCTTCTCCCACCAAAAGTGATTCTTATAAAACAAAAATAGTCATTCTAGTAAAACAAACACAAAAGCTATTTTTCCCCCCAAGAAAGTTTTTTTAAAGTATGTTATAAGCAGAATATATTTAGGCTGAACCATGTAAAACTGTTGATTTTTTTCCAAAACTTCATATGGTTTAACTTAATACTTTAGTTAAAAACACTGAAATAATGGTAAGACACCAATGTAATGTCTGATCTTGCAGATCAGGAGAAAATCATGGTGACTTTATGTAAACAGGTAGAATATGTACCCTCAGAGTAGCTATGAAGTTCAGGTGCAGTGACTCCTTGCTGAATTAAACCTACAAATCCTATTAAAATTTTGGTAACTTAGCAACTAAAATACAGAGGAATTCCATTATTTGGAAATACTGTAATTCTATAAATTACTGCCTTTTTTTGAGACATTTAAAACTTTATATGTGATTATGGTATGAATTTATTTCTATTCCTATATAGAAGCAGTCAGTTCATACTGCCTTGGTAAAAGAGACCCTAAATAAAGGAAATGCTGAAATAGCTAAGATAGTTAAGACTGAGCCAAACAGAAACATAGCTTTAGAGCACTTAACCATATTTTATGATCTCAAATCTAAGACTATCCCAATCTCAAGACTATCAGAAATATTTAATGATTTTAACAGAAAAATATTTTCTTTAGGCAAATCTATATACTTTAATAATAATAATCTTTTTTTAAACCACTTACTATGTACCAGGTACTGTTGTAAATGCCATGTATATATGTAAATAACTCATTTAATCCTCACAAAACCTTGTAAGGCAGGTGATTTTTTTTTTTTTTTTTTTTTTTTTGCTTTTTAGGGCTGCACATTCGGCATATGGAAATGGAAGTTCTCAGGCCAAGCGTGGAATTGGAGCTGCAGCTGCCAGCCTAGCCACAGCCATAGCAAGGCGGGATCCGAGTGGCGACCTAAGCCACAGCTCAGGAGAACAGGGGATTCTTAACCCACCAAGTGAGGCCAGGGATGAAATGCGCATCCTTATGGATACTAGTTGGGTTGTTTCTGCTGAGCCACACCATGAACTCCGTATAGTTGATTTTAACATTGTGCAGTAATTTAAAATGTTGCTGAGTCACCCTGCCTTCTTAGAGAAAACAGCTCAAACGCAAGTGAGAAGATTAAGTCCTCAGATGTTCACCGGAGGGTTTTCAACAGGTGTCTTCTCCTCGATCCTCCACGCCCCTCCCCTGGAATGGGCGGTTAGCTGTGGGCTAAGCCTGATGAGGAGCCAGCGAGTGTTGGACTGAGAAGAGCTTACTGGTCTGTGCTCTCTTCTTATACGTTTTCACTCTGTCATTCCTCCCAACTTCTCCCAGTCTTGTTGATACTTTCTCCGGCAACTTATTTTTCAGCTGCTCCTTGTGCCAGCAGTTTACTCCCACTTTCACTCTGACTTCCTCATTTCTCCATTTCTCTCTTAAATGGGCGGGCATGGGGCTGGGGGTGGAGAAGGCATACTGAAAAAAATATCGTTATTATAGAAACCTAAAAAAATTTCGTTAATAGAGGATTTGGAAATTTTCCTCACGAAATGTTCTGTTGACAAAATACCTCTCCATTACTTCCTTCTTTTAATCTTTGTGGAATTTTTTTTTTCCTTTCTAGGCTCTAATGCCCCGGCGTTCTGTTTCCATTCTCTTCCTTCGTTTCCTTTTAAAGGTCTTCCCATAGTACAAGTAAAGCGTGAAAACAATTTAAAAGCTATTTTTCACTTAAAATTTTTTTTTTTTTTTTTTTTGTCTTTTTGCTATTTCTTGGGCCGCTTCCGCGGCATATGGAGATTCCCAGGCTAGGGGTCTAATCGGAGCTGTAGCCACCGGCCTACGCCAGAGCCACAGCAACGCGGGATCCGAGCTGCGTCTGCAACCTACACCACAGCTCACGGCAACGCCGGATCGTTAACCCACTGAGCAAGGGCAGGGACCGAACCCGCAACTTCATGGTTCCTAGTTGGATTCGTTAACCACTGCGCCACGGCGGGAACTCCTAAAATTTTTTTAATGATTGCACCCGAGGCATATGGAAATTCTCAGGCGGGGGATCGGACCCAAGCCACAGCTGCCCGCCGGCCAGGGATGGAACCTGCACTTTGGCAGAAACTCCAGCAGCTGCAGTTGAAATCTTAACCCACTGTGCCATAGTGGGAACTCCGAATTTTTCACCTTTGTTTTGATGAAAAAGTAATTTGAAGAATAAAAGTTAAAATGTGGAAAAACACAAATTAATACTAAAGCTTCTTGCTAAGAAAGTCTAAATAGCCAACATTAAAATTGTATAATAGGATGGTGTTCACCTTGAAAGAACTTATTCTTTCAGTAATATTTCTAATGTTCATTCTGACTTTTTAGAAGTGTTCAGCCTGTGTACAAGGGAGAGAAGTAGTCACCATGCTTTTTGAGAGATCCAGCCTTAAATTGGACTTAAAATATTTTTAATTATTTATTTTTGAATAGTAATGCAGTTTCATTATAGTATAAAATTCAAATAGGTTGGAAAAAAAGTGATACAGTTGAAAGTAATTCTTGCTTCCTCAGCTGTTGTAGGTAGATAATTCCCTCCAAAGAGGAAATCACTGCTACAATGGTTTCTTGTATGTGCTTTCTGAGATAGTATATGCATTCACAAGTGTATATGCAAATACTCTTCCTTTTTATTAAATGTGTACCTTTGGCGCTTTCCTTTTTACAGTTATGTTTTAGATGTATATGTAGAGCTGCTTCACTCTTTTAACAGCTGTATGATATTTCATTGTGTGATGTGACATAATTTATTTACCAGTCTTCTACTCATGGGTATTTAAGTTGCCTAAAGTATTTTATTATTCTAGACAGTGTTACAGTAAATATCCTCATATTTGCGTCATTTTAGATATATGTAGGTATAATAATCCATAGAACTAGAATGGTTCAAAAGTTATTTGTATTTTTCATTTTGATAAATATTGAGAGATTGCTCTTGACAGAGGCTGTACCAATTATGCTCCAATGATAATATGTGATTATCACAGCATTTTGTCAAATTATCTAATCCTTGACAATCTAAGTGGAAAATAGTAATTTATTTTCATTTTAGTTAGCATTTCTATCATTTTTAATGAAACTGAACATTTTGCATTTTCCTTTGTGAACTGGCTGCTCACACCTTTACTTATTTTTCTGTTGGGATAATCTTTTCCTTATTGATTTATGGGTAGAAGCCCTTTAAACATTACAAAAATTAGTTATTTGTCTGAACTATGAGTTGCAGCTATTTTTTTTCCTAAACTGTCTCTGATTTTGTAATTGGGTTTTTTGGTAGAGGTAGGCAGCCTTTTGCTTATATTTTTAAAATTTTTCTATAGCCAAATGTATCATTCTTTTAGGACTTCTAGGTTTGGGATTATGTTTTAAACGGGTTTTTCTATTATAAGATAATCTTTTTTAAAATGCTTTTTAGGGCTGCACCTGCAGAATATGGAAGTTCCCAGGCTAGGGGTCCAATCAGAGCTACAGCTGCTGGCCTACACCACAGCTTTTGGTAGCGTCAGATCCTTAACCCACTGAGCAAGGCCAGGGATAGAATTGGCATCCTCATGGATGCTAGTCAGATTCGTTTCTGTTGCGCCACAATGGGAAATCCTGTAAGATCATCTTTTAAAAACAATCTCCTGTTTTTTTCTTTCTTGTTTTTATATGGTTTGATTTTAATGTTTATATCTTTGGTTCTTTTAAAACTTAGTTTTGTGTAGGGATTCAGCTTAATTAAATTGGACTGCAAAATGAATCAATTGATAATGGATCCGATTGGTTAGGTATGTGAGACCTTGTTGATTAGCTACCTGAGAACCATTCCCAACTTCCCATAGACTTTCTTATACTTTGTTTTCTTCAGCACTGGTATGGTGCCTAAAACAGAGTAGCTAAAAAATCTCTGATAAACTAATTTGAAAGGATGTTTCCAGATATGATATATGATCTCAGTTATTTGCCATTGTTTTGGTGCATAATATTGAAAGAGGTAGTGGTACCACTAATACAGTTGATTTCTCCTGCATAACATCTTAGAATAATGAAATTTTAGATCCAGAAACTAGAACTGTTATTCACTCCACAAGTAAAAAATGTTACTTACAGGCATTCTAGCTGGGGAGCTGGGGATGGGAAAACGGTAAACAAATATATCATGCAATGTAAGGGCTGTGAATCAAAAAAAGAGCAGTGTATTGGTAATGGAAAATGACAGGGAGTGGAATGCTGCAAGGATGCCCAGTAGCCCAAGTCACAAAGACATGAATAGTTGAATCGTCTCTACTTCATATGAGTACACATGCAATCAGTGAGGTTAAGCCTCCACAGCCCTCAGTGGCCCCAGGAAGTCAAAAGAAGAATCAATTGTCTCTGTCTGGGTCTCTGTTACCTCTGAATTGTATTGTAAACTAGTGGGCAGGACTATAATTTTTAGGTTAATTTTGTTATAAATGTTGCATATACTTAGTGACATGAGTGTTCTTTAAGCAAATTAACGCATTTTTTATTCTGATAAAAAATAAAGCCATTTATGCAGTTAAAGCCAAAGCGATAGTCTGTCCTTGGACGTGTCAACCATGGCACTCCTCCCTCCTGGTTGATATTTCTTGCAGTAATTTTCAAACATTGCTCAAAGAAATCTTAGGGGGAAGGCAGAAGGAACCAGTAGAAAGACTTGTGGTACCGCTACCGTAAACTGTCAATAAGAGTAGCTCTGCTTTTATTGTTTATTTCTTCTTCCATTTAAAATTACATTTTGGAGAGTTCCCACTGTGGCTCAGTGGTAACAAACCTGACTAGTATCCACAAGGACATGGGTTCGATCCCTGGCCTTACTCAGTGCGTTAGGATCCAGCATTGTGGTGAGCTGTGGTGTAGGTTGCAGAAATGGCTCAGATCCTCCATTGCTGTGGCCATGGTGTAGGCTGGCAGCTATAGATCCAATTCAACTCCTGGCCTGGGGACTGCCACATGCTGCAGGTGCGGCTCTAAAAATAAATAAATAAATAAATAAATAAGATTACATCTTGAAGTAATTGGAAACCTCTCTCTCACCATGAGACTCATCATGT
This sequence comes from Sus scrofa, assembly GCF_054392235.1. NCBI lineage: Eukaryota > Metazoa > Chordata > Mammalia > Artiodactyla > Suidae > Sus > Sus scrofa. Next base: position 102,406,415 of record NC_139390.1, on the reverse strand, counting down.
GTGCCTGAAAGTGATGAGCTATTTTTAAGGCACTTCTCTAGATGTGGTTTTATTCCAGTTAGATGTAGAGATATGGCCTAAAAGAACTAGGAGTTGAAAATGCCCTGGTGGAAATCCACTGATTAGGATAGGGATCCTTTTGCTGCATTTTTTTGTGCAGCATTTTTGTGGATATGGTGGTTGTGTGGAGACTTATAGTGATCTACCAAAATTTCCTAGTCACTGAGCTATATTTTGCCAGGATTATCAAGAACTGTCAAATCCTAAATTATGATTGTGGCATATTCTCTCAGCATATTGGTGTCAGAATCAGATTTAATCTGCATTTCTAGCGTCTTGGTTTATTTTTATTTCTCCCTATATGCTGCAAGAGGGTAATTACTAATACCAAAATTTGGGGTTGAAGATGATGCATTTATTTTTGAAGAATATTTCAACTAAAGAAAATAAATTTATTATTGAGATACATTATTCCATGCAAATCAGGACTAAATTCCACATAAATCAGAATCAATTTATACACTTTTATCACTCACTGAACTTATTTCAATGACAGAGAATATAAATTGCTGAACACATGCTATTGGTTGCAATACAGGAACTATTTTTTTAATACTAGAAGTTATCAAAGTTGGTTAGCATATAATGAAAATTGAGAAAAGCTACATACTTTACAAAAAAGTTTTCAGAAATCTTGTGTTTTTTATGTGACACAAAGCTTATATATTTGGATCTCCCAGTACTTGGTACATACAGTACATATTTGCTGAAATCAATTTATTCAAGTATATTTTTATAAAACTATCACATTGCATACCTTAAATATATATAAATGTGCCTGTTATACCTCGGATCTGAAAAAAAATTGAAGAAATTATTCAAAATGTAAAACGTTATTACCTGCAGTAGAATTAACATGAAGCAAGGGTATGCATTCAGAGACTTCAGATAAGAGAAATTAGTCTGGAAGTATCATTTACTAATCAAGTTTATATTTTGAACAAAACATAAGGACCTAGTATCATTTAGGGGGATCTGTAACTCCTAAAATAAAAGTTTTCATGTGTTTGCATATTTCTGAAATGCATTATTCTGGGAAAGCATGGCTGTCATAGGTTTAATTTCTTGATTTATTAGCTATTTGACCTCAAACAAATCTATTTCTTCATTTGCAATGAGGATGATAATGGTTCACCTGTAAGTTCTTATGAAATCGAATGAAATAATGTTTATAAAATACCTGATCCATAGTGTTCAACAAAACATAATTTTATTAATATAATACTATGTCTTTCCATTTAATCCTTAGAGTAATAATTGAAAATGCAAATATTGCTTGTGTTAGATGTACCTAGTCTGTTTCAGAATTTAAATGAGAGCAGATTTTGTTCCCGTATTTCAGTTAGAGAGAAGGGATTAACCAAGCAACTTGTCATTTAGCACTTGAAATACCAAAAATTGAAAAGGCTAAGAAAATCTACACCCTGAGACTAAGGAAGACAATTTTAAATTCTGCCTACCTTCAAAATGTTGAAGCCCCTCTCCACTCCCAGCCTAAATAGAAACGCGTTTTAACCAAAAGAACAGGTGTTAGCAGTAATGCTTATACTCATTTGTGGAGATTTTTAAAAATCAAATTGAATTTTATTATAATGATCTTGATTCTCAGGGAATCCAGTAATTAATTAATGTGCTCATTTTACAATAAGGCAATGACAAATCAACTCATAGTGCTTATAATTGTTAAGTGTATGAACAATTTGCAGCAGATTTAATTGCATTTCTTATTTCTTTTTTTTTTTTTTTTTTTGTCTTTTTTGTCCTTTTGTCTTTGTTGTTGTTGTTGTTGTTGTTGTTGCTGTTTCTTGGGCCGCTCCCGCGGCATATGGAGGTTCCCAGGCTAGGGGTTGAATCGGAGCTGTAGCCACCGGCCTACGCCAGAGCCACAGCAACGCAGGATCCGAGCCGCGTCTGCAACCTACACCACAGCTCACGGCAACGCCGGATCTTTAACCCACTGAGCAAGGGCAGGGACCGAACCCGCAACCTCATGGTTCCTAGTCGGATTCGTTAACCACTGCGCCACGACGGGAACTCCTCTTATTTCTTATAAATGATTTTGATCTACTCTTTACAAGGTAGCTCAAGCTGGACATAAACTTAAAAAGAAAAGAAGTCTTAAAGCTTTTGGAATCCAACCACCTATTTTGTAACAGAATTCTATGTCTGGAATTTACCGTAACACACATGGCCTTTTGACTCTCAGAACCATGCTGTTGTCACTCTGCTGCCTTCGTTTCTTTCTAAAGGAAACACTTATAAATTATTAAAGAGTTTGTTTTAATGTTTTTTCCCTTAAAAATCTTCAGATGGATTTTAAAATTGAACACACTTGGGATAGTTTTCCAGTGAAGCATGAGCCAGTGTTTGTCAGGCTGAATCCAGGTGACAGAGGAGTGATGATGGAAGTTAGTGCTCCATTTTTCAATGATCCTCCAGCCCCGCTAGGAGAACCGGGAAAACCTTTCAATGAACTGTGGGATTATGAAGGTAAGTGGAAGTACTGTATTTTATTGCAAACATAAATCTTTTTATAATAACCTCTCAGAACTATTATTTTATCTTGCTGCAAGGCAGTAAAGTGCTTCTGAGCAACTGACATGTGCAGTTTCTGGTATTTCCTACCAATCTCTCATTCTGACTTTTTCACCATTACCTATATGACTTCAACTATATGACTAGAACTGTGAAAAATGTCAATTACAAATCCAGATTTTTAAATTGCTATTATATCTCCTTCCTTTTCCTCTGTTACCTATCTTAAGAAGAGTTTAGCATTCCTGTTTTGTTTTTAAGTATCTTCAAATGGCAACTTTAACCTTAAAAAGTTTCCATAAACCTTCTTTATGGAAGTTTAGGTGTTTTACTTATTATAAAAGCACCATCAACTTCAACATGATATGTAGTTTTTACTATAAACTGGCAAGTAATCTCACACATCAAATGAAGGCTAAAAGACATGGCATGAAATTACAGTTTCAGGTTTGATATATGATCACCTTCTAATATATCATAATTAAGCTACCAAACATATCTTCATGAAATGCTCTTTATAATGCCATTCCCTAGATTACAAATCATATATCTCCCTAAGATAAGATTCAGATCCTTCCCATAAGCTTTCAGGGTATTCATGAATTGAGCTATCATATTAAACCAAGAGCTTTTGATTCCCAAAAGACCGATAGTCTCACTGTGCATATTCTCACTCAGTTACCTTTTCTCATTCTAGTGCTGCTGCCTCTAATGCATATGGTTCAAGGCGTAATTCAGGTTTCATTTCTTCGGAGAAACCTTTGATGACTCTTCCAGTCCATACTAACATCTGCTTTCTCTATCTGTATAGCATACAATTTGTCAGTGTTAATTTATCATGTTAAACATATATTGTCTTTTATTGATACAGAATTTATATGTACTAGTTTCCTTTGGTGTACACATTATGAGGTATCTATTATTTGGTATACACAGTATGAATTATCTAATGGAGGTACTACAGATGCTAAAGTCAACAAGTCCTAAACTCAACTCATCCACTTCTCTCATAAACCTGCTTCTTTTCCTAATTGCCCAGTCTCAATCAATGGCACTCTAATACATCAAATGACAAATAACAGAAATGTGAGATCTAAGAAATACTTCTCTCTCACTCTCCATATTTGGATCTATTTATTAAGTCCTACCAATTTCACCTCCCAAATGTTTTTGTGATTCAGTATCTCTTCTTCAACCTGCAATCCTTACCGTAGGTAAAAGACTAAGAGGGACAATAAGACACTGAATTGTTGATGGGACTATATCTATGTCTTAGATTTTATTATTATAAAAATAACACAAGGAAAACTAGAAACAACTTAAATATCTATCAATAAAGAATTATGTGGGAGTTCCCTTTGTGGCTCAGCAGTAAGAAACCTGAGTAGTATCTATGAAGATGCAGTTTTGATCCCTGGCCCCACTTAGTGGGCTAAGTATCCAGAGTTGCTGTGAGTTGCAGTACAGGTCCCAGTCATGGCTCAGATCTGGTGTTACTGTGGCTGTGGTGTAAGCTGGCAACTGCAGCTCTGATTCTGCTCCTAGGCTGGGGACTTTCATATGCCATGAGTATGGCCCTAAAAAGAAAAAAAAAAGAATTATGTGAATAAATCATAACATTCATAACTTCTATAGAGGAATACTGTGCAGTAATGAAAAGGAAAATATCTATATGCTGAAACACTGTGTGTGTGTTTGAGAGAGAGAAGAAAAAAAAGCAAGTTGTAAGCAAGAAATGATTTCATATATATTTTCTTACTCTATGTGGGTAAAATAGGTTGTGGAAGGACAGAAGTCTGACAGGTTTTAGAGCAAAATGAAAAGAAAAGGACTTTGTCTTTTTAATTCATATATGTTTGTATTATTTTAATAGTTTATAAGAAACATCTATCACTTACATAATTATACAGTTTTTAAAATAAACATGGAAATTATAAAGAATTATATAGAAATTATAAAGAAATTACAGAGAAAAATCACCTGCCTGTATACTACCTGACAGAGATAACCAGTCATAACCTTTTTGTGTACATTTTACAGGCATTTGAACACAGGCACATATGCACATTTTTGTTTCGTGTGCATTTGGTTGTTGCTTTGCAGTCAGCTTATCAAATATCATGGATATCTTTCTGTATAAAAATGCTTACCTATATATTTGATTTTAATGACTGCACTGTATTCTATTGAATAGAATACAGAAATTCCATAACTTGTTTAACAACTCTCCCATACAATAGGAGATTTATATATATTACAGGAGTTAGCCATTTAGACCAGTTATTTTTGAGCAATACTTTGATGAATTGCATCTTACTTGTTTTTTAAGTTTGATTATTTTCTTAGGATAAATTCATAAAATAAGATGACTGTCTCAGAGTCTGAGGGGTAGTGTTCATTTCTGTACAACCTCAGCACACTAGAATTTATTAATATTTTTATTTTCTAGCAATCTAATATAGAAAAAAATGATGCCATATTTTCTATGTCTTTCTTCTTCCAGGCAATGTCTATTTGTTTTCTCTCCCTTTTTCCTATTGGTGATATAGTTATAATTTAAAATAATGCATTAATTTGTTTTATTTTATTTTGCTTTTTAGGGCCACACCTGCAGCATATGGAAGTTCCCAGGCTAAGGATCGAATCAGAGCTGTAGCCACTGGTCTACATCATAGCCACAGCAACGCAGGATCCAAGCCGCATCTGTGACCTACACCAGCTCACAGCAATGCCAGATCCTTAACCCACTGAGTGAGGCCAGGGATGGAACCTGCGTCCTCATGGATACTAGTCAGATTCGTTTCTGCTGAGCTACGACAGGAACTCCCCATTAATATGTTTTATATTCTAAAGGTATAAACCAATTTTTTTTATTGTTGAAGCAACATTAAATTTCTCAATATGTCATATTTCTGTTTTCAAAAGTTGTGGAAGCATTTTTCTTGAATGACATGACTGAACAGTATTTAGAAGTTGAACTTTGTCCGTAAGTATAAAATATTTTTTCTAACTCATTACTACATATTTTGAACACATTATTCTCTAGTTATAAATCGTATGGTTATAATAAAAGCTCACTAAATCCAGCTTACTAGAGAGAATGCTAACCTGAATTAATCTCAATTATATGTAATTTCTTACTTTCTAGTAAACGTATAAGTTTTTGAAAGTAGTATATTGTGTACAATATACTACTATATTATAGTATAATAGTGATAACTTAGCACAAGATACATCAGATAATTAGATTCTCTTTTGTTAAGAAATTATACCATGTGGAGTTCCCGTTGTGGCTCAGTGGGTTAAGAACCTGACATAGTGTCCTTGAGGATGTGTGTTGGATCCCTGGCCTTGCTCAGCGAATTAAGGATCTGGCATTGCCACAGACTATTGCATACATCACAGATGCAAATCAGATCTAGTGTTGCTGTGGCTGTGGTGTAGGCTGGCAGCTGCAGCTCCAATTTGTTAGTCCCCTAACCTGGGAACTTCCATATGCCACAGATATGACCATAGAGAGAAAAATAAATTTAAAAGATTGTATAACTGTTAAAAAGATTTAAAAGATTATATAACTGTTATGTATAAAGTTAATAAATTCTAAAAGTTAAAAAAATCTTTAGCGTAATTTGGTTTTAGATACATTGGGACAGTTAAGAATCATGGTTTTGCTTCAGGCAATCTACTCCTGTGATAGCCGCTAGGAAAAAATCTGAAGAATATCATTGTTTGAATTTACAAGAACTTTTTTTTTTTCGTCTTTTTGTCTCTTTTTTTTTAGGGCCGCACCTGGCATATGGAGGTTCCCAGGCTAGGGGTCTAATCGGAGCGATAGCCACCAGCGACAGCCACAGCCACAGCCACAGTCACGTCGGATCCAAGCCGTGTCTGCAGCCTGCACCACGGCTCATGGCAACACCAGATCCTCAACCCACTGAGTGAGGACAGGGATCAAACCCGCAACCTCATGGTTCCTAGTTGGATTCGTTTCCGCTGCACCATGATGGGAACTCCCTGAATTTGCAAGAACTTTTATCCTCTTAGGATATTCTTAAGGTCACATAATAACAATAAAAATAAGCAGAGAACTTTTAAGTGGAAAGAATATTTGTTTTCTGTTAGAATAGTCTCTGGAAGGAAATCCTTCCTGAAAAACTCCCAACAGACCATCTGTGTCAAAAATGTTTAGATAAGGTTTTTTCTGGAGACAGTAAATTTGCTTCATTTAACCATTTGCTTCATTTAATCCTTTGATTCTTACTGCCCAGGCTAATCCCAGTTATGCTCCCATTAAAATTGTCTTTTGAGGATATATTATGCTTCTCTTTGGAAACATGATGTCAGTGTCAGAACTGGTGGTAAAAAGCAGGACAACACAACAGGCAGACATGTCGAGGGCAGTTGTGTGAGAAAATAGAAAAAAAATTAAGTCTTCAGACTGTTGAGTAATTTTAGACAATCTATACTTTTATTTTCTATCTTCCTAGTAAGCTTCAAGACCATTTTCTTACAGAAATAACCCTTAGTAAAGTTGTTGGATTTTGACCTGGAAATTGGTTCCAGCTTCCCTTAGGATACCTTACTTTTTGAAAAGAGTTTTATTACCAACTCCAAATACCCCACCCCTTTTCCATATTTTGTATCATCTAATTGAAGAATTTCATATAATTTCTTATTTAAAGAATATAGTTCCTGTCGTAGCTCAGCGGTAACAAACCCAACCAGTATCCACAAGGACACAGTTACAATCCCTGTCCTCTCTCAGTGGGTTGAGGATTTGGCATTGCCTTGAGCTATGGTGTAGGTTGCAGATGTGTCTCAAATCCCACATTGCTGTGGCTGTGGCATAGGCTGGCGGCTATAGCTCCGATTTAACCCCTAGCCTGGGAACTTCCATATGCTACAGGTGCAGCCCTAAAAAGACAAAAAAAAAAAAAGAAGTAAAAATCAGTCTGAGCATTTGTAGCCTTGTACATTTGACTGCAGTTGCCTGGAAAGTAAGTGTTAAACTCAAAAGATGCCAATTCTAAGTGACTGAATACATTGGCTCTCCCTATAATTATCCAATATTCATATTGCATATTTTAATCATTTGGAAATTTAGTTCTAATCATGCATATTGCAAATATGAGGGATAGTAAAGGAAATGTTTGTTTCTTTCTAACACTCACGAAGAATTTTTATTTTGACAGCCATGGACAGCATTTGGTGCTTTTACTCTCTGGAAGAAGAAATGTGTGGAAAGTAAGTAAATAAAAATATGAGACAGAATCCTTAAGTGTAATATATATATATTTATATTTTTAAAATATTTAAAGTATAAACATGAATTTTCCTTTTGTGTTTCATATGTTGTTTCTGTAGCAAGAACTTGATCTATCATTCAAAGTGTACAGAGGAGAGACAAAATGGGAAGGCAGAGCTTATCTTCCTTGGAGTTATTTTCCACCAAATGTGACAAAATTCAATTCATTTGCAATTCATGGATCAAAAGATAAAAGAAGCTATGAGGCTCTTTACCCAGTACCTCAACATGAAATACAGCAAGGACAAAAACCTGATTTGTAAGTAGAAAATAAATGAAAATATGCCCCAACTGTAAGAGCATTTTTTGTTTGTTTTTGCTTTGTGTGTGCGTGTCTTTCGTTAGGGCCACACCCGGAGCATATGGAAGTTCCCAGGCTAGGAGTTGATTCAGAGCTGTAGCTGCCAGCCTACCCGTAGCCATAGCAATGAGGGATCCAAGTCACATCTGCGACCTACACCACAGCTCACAGGCAACACCGTATCCTTAACATGCTGAGCAAGGCCAGGGATTGAACCCACATCCTCATGGATACTAGTCAGGTTCATCACCCCTGAGCCATGATGGGAACTTCCAAGAGTTTTTTAAAATTAATTCTTGGTGGAGTAGTAGTAAAATTTTTTGGCCAAAGCAGACACATGTGGAATTCCCGTCTTGGTGCAACAGAAACAAATCCGCTAGGAACCATGAGGTTGCGGGTTTGATCCCTGGCCTCGTGTAGCGGGTCAAGGATCCAGCATTGCCATGAACTGTGGTGTAGGTCACAGACGCGGCTGAAATCTGGCATTACTGTGGCTGTGGCATAGGCCGGCAGCTACAGCTCCTATTAGACCCCAAGCCTGGGAACCTCCATATATTGCAGGTGATGCCCTAAAAAGACAAAAAGACAAGAAAAAGAAGACACGTGTAAAAGCACCAAGTAGAGACTTAAGTTTCCTGATGGTCTTCATTAAGTATTTGACCAAATGACTTTGTACAAATATAGCCTCTCACGGCTGTCAATAGAGCACTTGTATTTCCATAGCAGTGTGAGAAAAGTCTTGCTTAGTGAGGACTGCAACAGCTGGTATAGAATTATGGTTGCACATTTATTTACAATCCCCTTCAGGGCTGAATGGCCAGAGGCATCTTTGTTTCCTGGTGTAAGCAAAGGGTTAATTAATCCTTTCCCTGGCTGCTTGAGAATCTGACCTTAGGTTAACTCTCTAGTTCTTATCTCTTGGTAACCTTCTAAGGATAAAAATGTCAACTATATTTCTAGGCAGCATAGATGAGGACAGCACAGCTTTGGGATTTTCCTTTAACAGTAGTGTTCCCTGTGGGGGCCCTGTAAGCTATGTCTAGGGAGTTATTACAAGAAATATACTGTCTTCTCTGGGCAGCAGGTCTACAAGCCAAGGTATTTCCTATATTTTCCCATTTTGAGTCTGATCTCTTTGCACATGAAGCTGTCACTTAAGGAGAATGTAGCCCCTGGCCAACTTTATGAATGCTTCATGGACTGCTGCAAACACTGCCCCCTTAGGGAGGAAATCTAGATGGTGTCCTGAGGCAACCTGAGATTCCTGCTCTATAGAGTATGCTCAACGGGCCAAGATAGTCCAGTGAGTCTGCATGTTTAGGAACATAGACATCCTGGTGGGCGTTGCACCATGGAAGACTGACTTTCCTGCCTTTTACCCTTGGAAAGTGCTCCTCTGTCCATCCTGTTATGTTCTTACTTCAATCTACTATGCTTTTAATCTCTTCTAGCCTATCTATTCTGCCTGACATATTTTCCCCTTTTCTGCTTGCATTTCTCCCTTCTTTTCTCTTATCCTTTGCAGTTGTTTCCTTAACCTCTTAATCTGGATTGACAGTTGTGACTCTAAAACTGGTTCAGCCTGTTCAGGTGGGCAGAGTGGGACAGAAATCTAGACAGAACTTACTCAGGGCTTGTTTCTCTGACTCTTCACAAGCTAATGCATTCCTGTATTCAGGCTTCTTATTTACAGGTTATTGGAGGCTTTTACTCTCAGTAGAAGTGTGATCATGTTATTGTGTAGATGGAGTGATTCCCTACAGAGCTGAGTTCCACTGCCACATGTTACCTAATAAGCCTTTCTCTCCTTTATTAAACCACGATAACAAACTTCCTAGTAATTAAATGGTTTTCCTAGAAAGAAAAGAATTAACACTCTTTTTCCATAAACCTGCCTTGCTTTGACAAAGAAATCTATCCGTCAATCTGTTGACCTGTGGAGTTCCCTCATGGCTCAGTGGTTTAAGGATCCAACTTTGTCACTGCTATGCTCTGATTACAGATGTGGTATAGGTTTAATCCCTGGCCTGGGAACTTCTGCATGCTGTGGGCAAAAATATGTTGAGCCAAAACTTTTAAAAACAATTGTTTATATAACTGATATAAATTATATAAAAGTCTGAATATGATAACATCTGTGAGAGTATAATATGATTTGTTTAAGGCTAGATGGAATGAGTCAGGTTTGAGGGTTGATTTTTAGTTCTCCCTTCAGCTATGAGGGAGCAGAATTGAAAGGAGAGTGTTTTGAGATATGGGTGAATATTTGCAGAGTTGATGTTTGATTGCTGCAGTCAGAAAATTGTACATGTAGTCTACATCTTACTTCTGATATTCTTAAAATAAAATGTTGTCCTATTACAGGTGTTACAAAGTAAATAGCCCTTCAGGACAATTTTTTCACAAATGCACAATTCATTTCAATTCAGACCATCTTTTTCTTTGTGTTTAGCCATCGTCTGGAATACTTCAAGCCTTTCAGTTTTAATGTACTGCTTGGAGAAGAGTGGAAACAACCAGAATCGGACCTGTGGCTAACAGAGAAACCTGATGTATAGCAGTGTAGTAGATGACCATATCAATCCTTTCTTCTCTATACCTTTTAAGGTAAATCAGTAATAAATATAATCTCTTTCATGATACTGTGAACACATTTCAACAAGAAATATTTCGAGTATTTCAACAAGAAAATATAGTGTCTCTGTGTATGAATTAACAAGCAAGTAGAAATTTCATAGATGATTTTAACTGTAAAGTGAAAATGTTTCTTAGAATCACTTAGTTCAGAAGCCATCCTGTCAATGGGGTCTACCATCTGCTTTGCTTCACCTTCACCCCAATACACCTGACTCTGTAAACCAAAACCATTATTTCCCACTTCCCTAAACCTCAGCCAGTTTGAGACTGAGCATCATGAACCCCATTGTAGTGTATGACAATTCTGCCCTCAGAATCCTCTCTCCCTTCTTGAAATTAATAGAAAACAATGACACATTTCAGTTGAACAGGAGATGTACATCTGTTAAGACACTGTTAAAATACATGTGCTATTTTATCAGCTACTTTTCCTGTCTTATGACTACTTTTCTTCTGTGAAAGAAATGGAATGAAGTAGTCTTGAATTCAGGACACAGATTCTGCTTTCATTTGCAGATAAATGGCATTTTCTTAATGCAGTTAAACAAGATGTTAAAATGTCTTCATCTTGCTTTGTAAACATCAAACACTCCTGGTCAATAATTTTCAAGTTTTGTGTTTAATTCATAGCTTGAAGCCATCTAGTAGATTATCTACAAACTTCCTTCTGCCAAGCTTCATCTTTCACCAGCATTCTTTCTCTATTTTTTTTTTTTTTTTTTTGTCTTTTTTGTCCCTTTAGGGCCGCACCCACGGCATATGGAGATTCCCAGGCTAGGGGTTCGAATCAGAGCTGTAGCTGCTGGCCTACACCAGAGCCAGAGCAATGCCAGATCCGAGCCGCATCTGCAACCTATACCACAGCTCACGGCAACGCTGGCCCACTGAGCGAGGCCAGGGATCAAACCCGCAACCTCATGGTTCCTAGTCGGATTCGTTTCCGCTGCGCCACGATGGGAACTCCTTTTTTTTCTCTATTTTTTTTTTCAGGGTTCTTATCTCAAAGATTAGCAGTCTTACAGAAGAAGGACCCTTACTATTTGTACAGATATCTAGCTGCCTACTCAATGATATAATTTTTCCTCTTCTTTGCTCTTACTTAATTTGAATTTTTAGGAGTGCTTCTCAAAAACTACATTTTTCCAGATTCCTTTGCAGATGGAAATGACACTATATAGCAGTTCAGGTCAATGAGATATACGCATACAGGCTTCAAGAAGAGATGCCTCACATAAAAGATTCAGAGGTCATCTACCTTTTTCATTTGCAGAATTGATACCTGAGGTAACACACTAGCTCCATTGTGTTAATGAAAAGACAACTGAGGGATAGCTCGATAGCAAGACAAAGGAGCCTGGGTTGAAAATAGCACAATAGAGTAACATATCATTTCTGGAGTGCCTACCTACAGACTTCTTTATAAAGAAGAGGATAAACTGCTTAATTTGTTTCCCCAAATTGATCTGTAGATTCAATGCAATTCCAATTAAAAAACTCAGAAGGCTTTTTTGGGTAGAAAATGAAAAATTGATTCAAATTTTATGTGGAAATGCAAAGGACCTGAAATAACCAAAACAATTTTGAAAAAGCACAAAGTGGAGGACTTATACCACCTGACTTCAAGACTTACTAAGTTTCAGTGGTGAAGACAGTATGATCTTGGCATAGTTTTAGTCAAATATATCAATGGAACGGAATAGAGAAATGAGAAAAAGAACCACATACAATCAGTTGCTTTTTGACAAGGGTATTAATGTATTAAGAAGGGAAAGGATAGTCTTTTCAACAAATGGTGTTGGAATAACTGGAGAAAGATGAAAAAAATTAACTTACCTAACAGCCTATAGAAAAATTAACCTAAATGTGACTGGTGAAATGAAAAAAAATTCTAGGAAACAATACTCACACTCTGGGGTAGATAAAGATTTTTTTTCAAATAGGGCATAAAAAGCACTAACTAAAAAGAAAAAAAATGAGAAGTTGGACTTCATCAAAATTTAAAATTTCTGTTCATCAAAAGCTTCCATTAAGAAAGTGAAGAGGCAATCTAGCAGTTCCACTGTGTGTGTGTGTATGTGTGTGTATGTATTCAAAAAGGTACATGCACACCCCAGTGTTCGTAATAGCATTATTTACAATTGTCAAGATATGGAAGCAACCTCAATGTCTATCAAAAGATAAATGCATAAAGAAGATGTGGAATATATATATACACAGTAGAATATTACTCAGCCATAAAAAGAAGGAAAATTTGCCATTTGCAGTGAGATGAATGGACTTGGAGAGTATTATGCTAAGTGAAATAAGTCAGAGAAAGACAAATATGGTATGATATTACTTATATGTTAAATCTAAAAAATAAAACTCACTAGAAAATATAACAAAAAAGGAACATAGTCACAGATACAGAGAACAAACTAGTGGTTACCAGTGGGGAGGGGGTAAGTTAGGAGTAGGAGATTAAGATACAAATAACTGTGTATAACATAAGCTAAAAGGTTATGTACAATACAGGTAATATAGTCAATATTTATAATAACTATAAATGGAATATAACCATTAAAAATTGTGATTTACTGTGTTGTATACCTTAAACCTACGTAATATTGTACATCAACAAAAAAATTTTTTAAAAAGAATTTATAAAGACAGTGAGGAGAAAAACCACAGAATGGGATAAAATATTCCAAAGAGACATATCTGATAAAGGATTCTTCTCAGAATATATAAAGAACTCCTACAAATCAGTAATGAAAGGACAAGCCACTTAAAGAGCAAAAGACTTGAACAGACATTTCACAGAGGAAAATGTACAAAAGGCAAAAAAGTATAGAGAAAGGTTCCCGATCTCACTTATCACCAGGGAAATGCAAATTAAAACCACAACAAGATACCAGTAAATAACCGAAATTAAAAATTCACATAATGGCTAAAATTGGAAATGATTGACAGCACCAAGCATTAATGAGAATGTGGATAATCTGGATCACTGGTTCTGATATAAATTATAACTTTATAATACAGGAGCAACGTAAAGCACAGACATCCTAGATATGATCAAAATCATATAAAAATCTTGAATTTCAATATTGTGGTTTGTGAGCTTTCCAAAATCTAATACGTATATCTTCCTTTTATCTGTTTGGATGTTTTGAAACATCTCAACTTTCTTTTATCTAGGTAAGAAGTATTTTCCTTCTCCCAATAACAAGTGAGCAAGAACACATTATATGATCATTCTCTTTTGAAAGGAGCATGAAGTTGAACCACAGAATTTTGGAAAATTTGCCCATTAGTAAGATACAAACAATGAGCCCTATAGAGACTTAGTATTTGAGAGTGGATGTTGTTAATAGCTGTTTCAAACTTGTTTTTCAACTTTAGGACCATGAAAGAGTAATCATTCTTTTGTTTAGTGTATACATAAACACATTTCCTTGCTGTGCTGTGAATTGTTCAGTACAGTATCACACAGATTCTCTTTTCTCGCCACCTAGATTACACAGTGCGTGTGTTCAGGTGCTTTCTCATGCTTTTTCCCAACTCCAGTAAAGTGTAAGTCACAGTCCAGAGGGAAACATACTTTCTATTTTTAACCCTTAAGTACTTTTTTTTGACATTAAAAAAATGTTTGCCACAGGAAAATTGAAGTTTTTCTCCTTTTCTTTCTTCTTTTTAAAATGTTAGGCTTTGAGGGAAGAAAAGAGTGTGTAATTAATCTGGTATTTAGAAAAAAAAAAAAAAGAATACAAGTGATGAAGCAATTACAGTAAGCCCTCAACATTTCTACCCAGTCCTCAAAGCCCAAGCATCATCTCCTCTTTCCCATTTAGGTTTCCATAGTATTTTAATATCACTTTGTTATATCACTTATCCCACTGAACATTAGAAATCTCTCCTGACCCACCTCCCATCCTCTCAGCCTTAACATTTTATTCCAGCAACCAATTGCCCTCATTAAACTGAGAGTACCCTGCCTCAGCTTGCATCCTGCCTCATGGCTTCACTGCTGACTCAGCTTGGGTGGAACACCTGCAGGAACCCACTTAGCCAGTCTCAATGCATAAAGGGATCACAATCCAGTTGCTCACAGCAGTGGCCAAATAGCAATTTATATTGCCTTTTTCTCATTTCCTGTTTTACAACTCCTGATTTCTTACTCCTGTTGAAATTTCTTAACAGAATCCACCTACCTACAAGCCCTTGCCCAGATCTCCTTTGTGGGGAACCCAGGCTAAGTCATTTGTTACCTGAAGTGGCCCTCAGTGGTAGCCCGTTAGGGTGGAAATCAGGAACTATATCACTCATGGGGCATTCAGTGATACGGACCTTGTTGGTAGTGGTGACTACAGTGTAACAACACAGTTACTAAGATTTGCACCGTGGTAGACTGGCTTGGGTAGCGGATGAAGGTCAAACATCATCTTAAATGATAGATAGCACTTAGCATAGAAATAGTGGTGATAATAGGGACTGTGGAGTTAACAGCTTTTTTTAAAAAAAAAAAAACATTCTGACATTGAAATAGTTTCATTTGCTAATTTTCCATTATTAAAAATATTTTGGAAGGGATTCTGAGAAGATAGTGGAGTAGGAAGCACCAGGAATCTCTCTCCCCACCTAGACAATTGCACTAACAGAATTGTCTAATATAATTGTTTTGGAACTGTGGAGTCTATTGAAGGTGGAACTGACTGCTTTTTGATAAAGGCTTTAGAAGCCTTGAAAAAAGAAAATTACCAACTAAACTCAAGGCACACTGCAAGCATCAGAAAAATGCATGTCAACGTTTGAATAAGCCCTATTTCCAACTGCTGGGGGGCAGATGATGTGGAAAATCAAGATCGGGATTTAGTGGTAAAGGTAGTTAGTTATACTACAAAGGAGACTGAAAGCTCAGCTTTCATAGGTGTCCTGTGTTGAAATGAGGAGCTTCATAAGGAAAGAGGAGGAGGACATTTATGTGGATGAGCCCGTTTGGGCACAACTTGAACCCCAGATTTTCCTTCACTCTCCAGGCCGGCAGAATCATCTTCTTTACCCTCATTTGAAGCAATTGTCCTCAACTCGCCTAGGCACTCCCCAAAAATCCTCACCTGAGGCAGATGCCTTTTAAATAAGGTGTATCAAAATATGCCATCTCTTCACCAGACTGAAAATGAGGGTCAGATTGCAACACAGCTCAAGGGGCAATGGCCACAGTCAGTACATGCTGTGGGAAGAAGTGCTATATATAGACCTGGAAGCAGGAAAGCACATGTTGAAGTGGATCTAGTTATTTTATTAGAGAAGGCTCTATGTATGGCTGGAAAGGGAAAAATTTATTTGCATGGGATGTTAAACTTAGGGCTTAACATTTTGACAAGGATACCTGGAACTTGACTTGGTGTGCTGCTGAGGTGATCTCTTGAACTTGGATTTAATGACTTTGATTTGTGGTAAATGAGGCAGAAGTGCTAACATTGCCCTTGGTGGAGTATTGAAGAAAGGTTGAAGGTTATGTGATATTGTTAGAATGTTAGAATATAAATTTAGAATGTTGCATGAGACCGGAGAACCCACCATCTGATTGTTCACCAGGAGAGAAATGGAATAGAGGAAACTGTAGACAGGGAAGCACCATCATTCTTGAGAAACCCAGTGGTGACCCCTCAGTAAATACAGGTAGCCTCTGAAGCCCAGGGCTGAGTAGGTAGTGTTGCCGCAGAGCTGGGATGTTTAGTGTTCATGAGTATCATAAGTTTCAAATATATCAGAGGAGACACCAATTCACAGAAGCCATGTGAATGTAATTTCTATAATGAGCAATAAGGCAGGAGTGTCAATCAGGGTGTATTAGTATCAGATATCCATGAATATGGTTAATATTCCAAAGTGTACCTAAGGTTATACCTAAAGGAGTAGCCAACCAGCTTGAATATACACCAGAAAGATAATTGAGAGCTGGTGAGCAGAAGGCTGTTTTCAGCTCAAGGAATAGGTCATTTTGATTTGTCACCCTTCTGTACATCTAATCCAGTGTTCAGACCTAGAGCTAATTGATTAAACAAGAAACTGGATCCCCTTGATAAAATAACCAGCAGTGTCATCTAAAGAATACACAATAAATATCCTCCTGATTATTCCCCAGAGAGGTCTGAAGAAAAGTGATTGATAAGACATTTGGGTATTATTGAATACAGTGAATTTAGAGACTGAGCTGACACTGATGATAATGTACCTGAATTACATTTTGGCCCTCTGATAGAATGGAGCACATGGAGGCCAGGTGATCAAGGGAATCCTGGCCAAGAACATCCCATAGTATGTTCCAATGCCCATGCCCTCCCGCCCCTAAGTTATTCCTAGGAGCAAGAAAGGGAATTGCAGCACTTTTGGCTCTGGCACAGGTGGCCCGGTCACAGACAGATCTGATAATGCTGAAGGTATCTATGATGAATAAGAATATGGGGGGGGGTGGCGCTCTGGAAATCCCCAGTGGGAGAGGTATGGTACAGTGTAGTGACTGTGTGATCAGGGCTACCTATCATGGATAGGTATTAGCAGATTTACCAAGTCCTAAGACCAAGAGGATCAGGTCTGAGCAAGTATAAAGGGGTCAGGTCTGAGCAAGTGTAAAGGGCACACATAATTTGCATGAGTAGGAGTCCCAGAATCCCATGTCACCTATTTTATTATTGCATTCATGCTGTGCGTTATTGCATTGATGTCTTTCCCTCAATTCACACTCACGGCCTCATGGGAAGTTCCCTACAACCAAATAATGAAGGAGAAAACCAAGGCTCATGGGTTGGTACTAGCTGTAAGTGAACTGTTGCTACTCTACAAACCCAGTCAAGAGAGTCCCTGAATGACAAGTGAAGGAAAGCCTTCCAGTGGACAGATATGTGAGCAGTCTACTTTGTCATATACTTTTGTTTTGGGGAAATGCTCTTCGGTACAAATATTAGGGACCCCTGGAAAATGGTTTGGCTGGTTGGTTGGGGTAAGATTTGAGGTTGGAAGGCAAGGAAGTTTGGGAAGGATGACTTAGGGAATTGGGCACAAGGTATGGGGGTCTTTACATTTCACATTAATTCCTACCACAGCAGATCCATTGTAGAGGAAGCCCTGAACAACGAGGTGGTCACAGTGACTTATCCAGTGATATCAGCTAGCCTCTGTCCTTAGCCACTCTCGAGCTGCACAATAAATCCATGAAGAGAGTAACCATGTTGGCTGGGTTAGAGGCTGTGTGTGCATGTATGCTTTCTCACCATGCTGGAACTAGTTACTTTTTCTTTTCTTTTTTTTTTTGTCTTTTTAGGGCTGTACCCATGGCATATGGAAGTTCCCAGGCCAGGGGTCAAATGGGAACTGCAGCTGCCGGTCTATGCCACAGCCATAGCAACATGGGATCCAAGCCGCATCTTCAGCCTACACTGCAGCTTATGGCAATACCAGATCCTTAACCCACTAAGCAAAGCCAGGGATCAAACCCACATCCTCATGAATACTAGTCAAGTTTGTTACTACTGAGCCGCAATGGAAACTCCGTGGCTTACTCTTGACTGCCCCAAATCTCAGCAATCTAGACCAATGCCAAGACCTTGAGCAGACTTTCCAGTCACTTGAGAGCAAGGTGATTATTTCAGGCTCCTATTTGAGAAACACAACAGCTCATCTGTGTTGAAATCAGCATCTACTTCAGACTTGGATTTGCCACCAGCATCACCATCGAAAAAACTTATAGAATGTCTCTTTTCCTGACATGGGATCCTATCTAGTGTCACCTCTGACCAGGTATAGGAGTTATAAAAAATAGTTACATTCTCACGTAATCTACTGGTCCTTACCATATACTGCATCACTTGGAAAACAGCCAACCTAATAGAATGATGAAATGTCCTATTAAAGGCCTAAGTACAAGCTCGGAGACAGCTCCCTGGAAGGTTCAGCTACTGTTCTTAAGGGAATAGTATTTGCACTGAACCAATGATCCAAGAACCTGAAGGTGGAAATTGGCAACTCTCTACATCACTCACAATGATGCATCTATGGGCTTTTCTGGATTGGAGATAAAGTGAGAAGCCTTCCACAATGGTACCCAGTAAGAGTTCCATTGAACAAGAAGCTATGAAAACCACCTACTTGTTGTAATTGGTTCCTTATGCTAGTAGTTCATCAGGCAAACACATGTTATTGGAAGGAGCTGTTGACTGGCTCCCATGAATACCTAGCGTTATAACTTTAATGGAGGCAGAATGGAGTATGCCCTCCTTAGGGGATCTATTGGGGCATCTCTTGGTGCTTCAGTGTCAAGTTTAACTTTAAATGGGCAACTGTAGCATCCACAGCCTGACAAGGTAAGACAACTAAGGATATTGATCCTTTGAGGGTGAAGATCTTTATTATTTCCCTGGACCCAAGGAGGAGGAGCTTGGTCAAATGTAAGGGAAATATAGAATTTGTGGTAGAGGAAGTATAAAATAAATGTCAGTTATACGTGTGAAATCAATTGCAGCAGTGGAGACTGTAGTTTATTCTACTAGATATTTTGTGTTAAGTCTTTATATGGTGGCTGGCCATGAATTTGAAGACTACATAATAAATTTGATTCAGTATGGAACATGTGTACTTATGAATACTACAAAGAGTGGACTGTATTTGATAGCTCTTGTGTCCCACCTCACATATTCTCAGGTCATCTTTTAAATCCACTTATATTGCTCTTTGATAGCTCCTCACCTCTGTTATACTACATGTCTCTTGCTTTCTGCCTTGGTGCTTTTATGATACTGCAACTACAGGGACAGCTATGGAAATATGTTCAGCTATTCTGACATGTGCGCAGCTGCAAGTTTGAGGGAATTACCATTCTAGGTCAAATGGGGATGGGACTTGGTGGTTAAGTACTCATCTCTTCTATCTTTTGGGCAGACTGTTGTGAGGTACATTCCATATAGTTCCTCAGGGATCTTCAGTGGGACTAAACTTCAGTTGCATACAGCAATGACCAGCTCAAAAACATAACCTTGTGTTTATCCTGTTTACTTTTTCCCAAATCTCCATTTTCATTCTTTAGAATCACATTCTAAAGTTAATGATTGGCATGTTACTGTTTTCTCAGGCTCTGGTTTTTGGGGGAATCCAAGCTAAAGTGTATTGCATTGTAATCATTCATCTTTATGTCTCTTTGTTAATTCTGAAGGGCATCTATCTATACAAAATAACCCAGAGCCTAGTGCATAGTGGGAATTCAATAAGTGTTTATTGGATTTCATCACTTTAGAGGATATATTTCAAATTTTTCTGTGTAGGGAAAATCCCAGAATATTTTCCTGTGTGACACTGGTTTTAATGAGAGAAAGAAAGAAGGTAGAGACATATTCACATATCACTTTTTTCTCCTTCTATCTCCTCTTTGTGTTTTACCCTTATATTTTATTGGAACATAGACTGGAGACCCAGGACTGGTTAATTTTGACTGGGTGAATGAGTCTACATAGAGGAAATTTAAAAGTTCTCATTTTTCCCAAAATCATAACTCATACTTCAGCAACCTGCAAAAGGAATTTTTTTCCCTGTCACACAAGCCACTTTCAGTGTCCTAGATAAAACAGACAGTAGACAAAAAAGGAAGAGATCCATGTCCTATTAATTTATTCTAGTTCTAGCAGTGCTTAGACCAAACATTATTTACATAGTATAATCATTAAGTATTGACTTTTAGATAGAATTCTTTTGGAGGTCCTCTTCTGGCCCCTAAACCCAAGTGTTCCCCCACCTCCTTCTATTTGTCTCAAATTTCCATTCTTCAATCCTCTCTACCCACCCCTAGCTTTTCCATTAGTCTTCATCAAAGCAAAATTTTCACTTTGTTAAGTGCTTATTTTTTGTAGGTATTGACTCAGTTACTTCATTAGGGTAATTTACACAATGGATTTTGGACTTGAGTCTGAGAAATAGCATTTGCATTTTGAGATGGATATGTCTGCATAATGAATATTCTAATTGAAGATATATATGGGGAGCACATTTTTGTTAAACCATCATTTATAGGTACTACACATTTTCTTTTCTTTTGAATGGCATAATAAATTTTTCATAATATAAATGTATGACATAACCTCACAGAAAGTGATAGAGGAAAAAATTAGCTTTTTAAGTAACTTAGGAAAACGGTACTTTGAATGAAAACAGACTAAAGAGAAACAAAAGCAAAAACAACTGTATATAAACATGGTATGCCAGTTAGTAAATTTGTCATGTGAGTACCAGTTAACAATTCTGAAACTGTTTATACTAGGGCTGAAAGATAAGAGGATAAATACAAAAATAGGTAGGATTTAGGTTACTTACAAATAAGCAAGGGAGGAAGTCTAGGATAAACCTGTGGTACTTGTTTAAGGTTAGAGACATCAGTATGAATTCACGTTTAGTATAGATATAGATAGGTAGATAGGTAGATAGATAGATAGATAGATAGATAGATAGATAGATAGATAGATAGATAGATAGATAGATGATAGAGATAGATTGAGAGGTAGATGATATAGATGATAGGTAGGTAGAAATAGATAGATGGTAGATAAATAGAATAGATTACAGATAAGTGTTTATACATTTTATTTAACTTTTTAAAAAAATTTATACTTGATTTACATTGTCAATTTCTGCTGTACAGCAAAGTGACCCATTCATACATACATGTGTGTATACACACACACACACACACACACACACACACACACACAAAATCTTTTTCTCACATTATCCTCCATCATGTTCCATCACAAGTGACTAGATAGAGTTTCCTGTGCTATACAGCAGGATCTCATTGCTTATCCACTCCAAATGAGATAGTTTGCATCTACTAACCCCAAACTCCCAGTCCACCCCCCTCCCCCACCATGGGCTACTGGCCTAAGAAAACATTTGTACAGTTGATGTCAAAGAATGTTTAGCTTATGTTCTGTTCTAGGAGTTTTATGGTGTCTTGTCATATATTTAAGTCTTTAAGCCATTTGGAGTTCATTTTCGTGCATGGTGTGAGGGTATGTTCTAGTTTCATTGATTTATATGCAGCTGTCCAGTTTTCCCAGCACCACTAGTCAAAGAGACTTTTTCCCATTTGATATTCTTGCCTCCTTTGTTGAAGATTAATTGACCATAGGTGTCTAGGTTTATTTCCGGGTTCTTTATTCTGTTCCATTGGTCTGTGTGTCTATTTTTGTAGCAGTACCACACTGTCTTGATTACTGCAGCTTTGTAGTATTGACTGAAGTCAATACGCCTCCTGCTTATTTCCGCCCTCCCCCCCAAATTTTTTTGGCAATTCTGTGTCTCTTGTGGTTCGACATAAATTTTTGGATTGTTTGGTCTAGTTCTGTGAAAAATGTCATGGGTAATTTGATAGGTATCTCATTGAATCTGTAGATTGCTTTGGGTGGTATGGCCGTTTTAATGATATTGATTCTTCCTATCCAGGAGCATGGAATATTTTCCCATTTGAATTCTCCTTAATTACCTTGATTGTTTTATGGTTCTCAGCATATAAGTATTTCACCTCTTTGGCTAGGTTATCCCAAAGTATTTAATTTTGGGGGATGAGATTTTAAAAGATATTATATTCTATATTTTATATTCCTTTTCTAATATTTCATTGTTAGTATACAGAAATGCAGCTGATTTCTGAATGTTGATATTGTATCCTGCTACTTTGCTGAATTCATTGATTGGTTCAAGTAGTTTTTGTGCAGAGTCTTTAGGGTTTTCTATATATAGCATCATGTCATCTGCATAGAGTGACAATTTTACCTCTTCTCTTCCAAACTGGATAACTGTTATTTCTTTTGTTTGTCTGATTGCTGTGGCTAGGACTTCCATACTATGATGAATCACATAGTGGTGAGAGTGGGCATCCTTGTCTTGTTCCAGATTTTAGCAGGAAGTCTTTCACTTTTTGTCCATTGAGTATTATACTGTCTGTGAGTTCATCATAAATGGCTTTTATCATGTTTAGGTATGTTCCCTCTATCTCCACTTTGGTAAGAGTTTTTATCATAAACGGATGTTGGATTTTCTCAAATGCTTTTATGCATCTATTGAAATGATCATATGGTTTTAGACTTTTCTTTTGTTAATGTGGTGTATGACAGTGATGGATTTGTGTATGTTGAACCATCCTTGTGAACTTGGGATGAGACTCACTTAGTCGTGGTGGATGATCTTTTTTATGTGTTGTTGAATTTGGTTGGCTAAAATTTTGTTGGGAATTTGTTTCTATATTCATCAAAGTTATTGGGCTCTAATTTTCTTTTCTGGTAGTGTCTTTGTCTGGTTTTGGTATTAGGGTGATGGTGGCTTCATAGAATATATTTGGCAGTGTTCCTTCTTCAGTCTTTTGGAAAAGTTTGAGAAGGATGAGTATAAGTTCTTTGTATGTTTGGTAAAATTTGCCTTTGAGGCCATCTTATCCTGGACTTTTGTTTGTAGGGAGTGTTTTTATTGTATACTCAATTTCATTTCTAGTGATCTGTCTGTTTGAATGATCTATTTCTTCTTGATTCAGTTTAGGTGGGCTGTGTGTCTCTAGAAGTTTGTGCATTTCTTCTAGGTTGTCAAATTTGTTGGCACATAATTGTTTGTAGAATTTTTTTTTTTTTGTAATTCTCCAGTAACTGTTGAGATTTCTCCTTTATCATTTCTTATTTTGTTTATTTGGTTTCTTTCTCTCCTCTTCTTGGTGAGTCTGGCTAGAGGTTTGTCAGATTTGTTTACCCTTTCAACGAACCATCCCTTGGTTTTATTGATTTTTTTCTATGACTTTTTGTATCTGTATTTTATTGATTTCCTCTCTGCTCTTTATGATTTACTTCCTGCTGCTGACTTTAGGTATTGATGTGTGCAATATCCTCTTCTTGAATTGATCCTTTTATCATTAAATAGTATCCTTCTTTGTCTTTCTTCATGGCCTTTGTTTTAAAGTATATTTTCTCTGATATGAGTATTGTAACTCCAGCTCTCCTGTCATTTCCATTTTCATGAAACATTTTTTTCTGTCCCTTCATTTTCACATTACATGTGCCCTTTGCCCTAATGTGAGTTTCTTTTAGGCAGCATATTGTAGGCTTTTGTTCTTTTATCCAGTCTGCTACTCCATGTCTTTTGACTGGAGTATTCAGTCCATTGACATTTAAGATAATTATTGATAAATATGTATTTATTGCCATTTTAAACCTTGTTTTCCAGTTGATTCTATGTTTCTCTTTTGTTACCTTCCATTTTGGTTGGATAATTTCCTTTGATTTTTTGCTTGTGTCCTTTTCTTTGTATGTTTGGTAAAATTTGCCTTTGTGAATGTATCTTTTGGTTTTGATTCATCGTTGCCCTGTTGTTCAAGTATGTTAACCCTTTCCTATATCTGCTTGTTTTAGCTTGATAGTCATATAGGCTCAAGAACATTCTTTAAAAAAATATATAGATTTTCTTACTTTCCTTCCTCACATTATATGATTTTGATGTCCTTTTAAATATCTTCATGTTTATCCTATTGCCATTCCTTGTGTTCATTTTCACTTTTACAAATAGGTTTTTTTTTTTTCCTTTAGATCTGTATACTGATTACTTTCCAGTTGTGATTTCCTCCATCCTGTATCTTCTTACCTTTTTCCTATTTAGGGGAGACCTTTTAATATTTCTTTTAGAGTGGGTTTAGTATTGCTCTGTTGTTTTAGTTTTTGTTTGTTGGAGAAATTCTTTATTTCTTCTTCTATTTTAAATGACATTCATGCTGGGCAGAGTATTCTAGGCTGCAAATTTTTCCCTTTTAGAACTTTGAATGTATCTTGACACTTTCTTCTGGCCTGTAGTGTTTCTTTAGAGAAATTAGCTGGTAGTCTTATGGAGGTTCCCTTATAATTAACCCTTTGTTTTTCTCTTGCTTTCATTAGAAACCTCTCCTTATCTTTAACTTTTGCCATTCTTCTTATATTTCTTGATGTGGGTCTGTTTGGGTTCAACTTGTTTGGGGCCCTCTGTGCTTCCTGTATCTTGATATCTGTTTCCTTTAGATTTGGGAAGTTTTCAGCCCTAATTTCTTCAAATATGTTTACAATTCTCTTTTCTTTTTCTTTGCTTTCTGAAATCCCTGTTATTTGTAGATTGGCCTGCTTTATATTATCCCATAGATCTCATATATTTCTTTTATGTTTTTTCATTTGGTTTTCTGTCTGCTCTCCTGATTGCGTGATTTCCATTATTCTGTCTTCCATGTCACTTATTCCTTCCTCTGCATTACTCACTGTGCTTTTTAATGCCTTTAACTCAGCTTGCAACTCTGCAAATTAATTTTCTGATTTTTCTTGGCTCCTCCTTATATTTTCTAGTTCCTTTCTAAAGTAATCTGCATTACTATTCATATCTGCTCTAAATTCCTTCATATTTACTCTTAATTCCTTCAGAATTTTCACTATCTCCTTTTTTTTTTTGTCTTTTTAGGGCCACACCTGTGGCACATGGAGGTCCCCAGGCTAGCTACAGCTGCTGGCCTATACTACAGCCACAGCAACATCGAATTTGAGCTGTATCTGCGACCTACACCGCTACTCACAGCGATGCCGGATCCTTAACCCACTGAGCAAGACCAGGGATTGAACCTGTGTCCTCATGAATGCTAGTCAGATTTGTTTCCTCTGAGCCATGACAAGAATTTCCTTACTGTCTCCTTTTTGAGCTTGGAGTTCTGTTTTATTGTTTGCCTCTTCAGGTGAATTTTCCCATTCTTCTAACTGGGAATGGTTCCTAAGCTTCTTCATTTTGCTTATATTTTTCTTATTCTGTGAGTTTGAGGAAGAAAACTTATTGTAGCCTTGGAGAGCTATTTATGTGCTTGAGCCCTCCTGGGTAGCTTGTGAGAACCTACTATTTTTTTTTTTTAATTGATGTAGGGGCTGCTTTTGGTTCAGATGCTTGCTGTTTCTTTCCTCAGTGTGTGCAGGCTGTTATCCCCTGATAGGGGGATGTGCCAGTGTAAGCTCTGAGCTTACTTCCAGGAAGGTGGAGACAGTGGGCTGTGCTAGTTGCCAGTGCCTTGTGCCAGGCCCTTGACAGTGGCCAGGACCCACAGGGAAGCGGTACAGGCTGCTCCTGGTTTCAGGGCCCTGAGACGTGGCAGTGACCCTCAGAGAGCTGTAGGCAGTGTCCAGAGCCTTTGGCAGCAGCAACAGCGTGGTGTGTGCATTCCCAGGGAGTGAATGCAACAAGTGGTACTCAGCTGCAGTGCCCTCCTCTGCAGTGACCCCAGAGGTGACTGGAGACATAAATGGTTCCTGTTTATGGCCCCCTAGTTGTGGCAGGCCACACCCACTTCTGGAGTCTGAGATGCCTGTAGTGGTTTTCCCCCAGTGCCCGTAACCTACACAAGAGGTGCACTGCAGCCCGAGAGGCTGTGCATGCAGAGAAAGATATTTTTATGGTGGTTCTGCCCCTCCTTCCTTTGCCTTCCCCAACAAAGGCAACTTGCTTCTCTTTTGGGCGCAAGCCTTCTCTGATCCTCCCTCAGCTGTGGACCTCTGCTTCCCAGCCTGTGGTGCACCATTCCCTAACCCCTCAGGCTGTATCGAAACCCCTCCCTGGAACTGACCTCCGAAGCCTGAGTTTCAGTGCCCAGCCCCTGTCTGAGTGTCTGAGGCAGTGGTGTCCGAGGGTGGTGGTAATGATGGTCTGTGCAGCTCTCTTTCTTCTTTGCCCTCCTCAGTCCAGCTGCTGCTCTTTTCTTTGAGGCTTTGAAGTTCCTCTTCCTGTCCCAATTCCTTATTCTTCCCTCTTCTCTCTCTCTTTTTTGCTTTTTTTTCCCATTTGTTCTACCCAGTTATGTGGCAGGTGTCTTGCCCTTCTTGGAGGTTTAAAATCTTCTGCAAGCATTTAGTATATGTTCTGTGGCCATCGTTCTACATGTAGATGGTTTTTTTTGATATGTGTGAGGGAGAAGGTGAGCTCCACATTTTACTCCTCTGCCATCTTGATCCAGCCCTTGTTTATACATTTTAATATATATATGCATGTCTTCAGAAAGCGCCTAGAGGCAGTGATACCCCAGTAGCAATAAGCACACTTGGTACTCAGATCTTGGTACTCTGAATATAGTTTTCCAATAAAGGAATCTATGGATCTTTGGAGAAATGGGTGATTCTAGGGCCAGATCAGGGAAAATATGAGCCTAGAGTATCTTCTAGTATAAAAAAATAAATAAGCACTAAAAAAAAAAAATTGAGCACTACCTGTTTTCTGATCATTTCCTGTCCTAATTTTTCTCTATAAGAAGAAATTTTGTAAAAAAGTGACTAAGCATTTATTATCACCAGCTATCATTTTTCATATAAGGAATTGTGAAAAGATTATCACTAGAGCTAGGATAATACATGTATGAAGAATAAAAGAGTAGAAGTTATTAATCTATGAAAAGTGAGGATGTCTATAAATTTCACCTTCTGATTTCATGATAGTAATTAAAATACTGTTTTCATACATTGTGATCCATAGGTAAATTTTATGCCTGATATTTATAAATCTGATTTGTAATTTAAAAGAGAAATAGTAGAAAGTACTGTCAAAAGATATTTCACTTTAGCATTTGTATGAATTACAATAATATATAATTACATCATTGGCTATTGTGAGAGCTTTGATGTTTTTCTGTTAATTTTTTACCTTATACTAAAAAACTCACAGAGAATGCAGAGTTTAGTAGAAACTGATTTTCTTTTGGCAGCCCATCACCTGAAATATCTGTTAAGTAGTATTTCTGATTCAATAATACACTGAAAACTCACGTTTCTAATAATGCCCTAAGGCACTCTGTGCCTGGAGTACAACTTTTGAAGAGATATCTTTGCAGAAATATAAACGCAAACTATAACTGGAAGCATTCCAAGCAGTAAAAAAAAATGTGCTAAATACAAATGTATGTTTTCAAACTTTGAAAAAAATATCCTGAAGAAAAAAGATTATTACTACCACAAGTAGTTAGCCTTGGTGCATACCATAGAAATACTGAGGGTCCTGTATTTCTACAATAGTCCTGGCTTTTCTCCTAACTGCTTGATTTTGTCCAAATCACTTCATCAAATTTTCTAATACTTATTGTCTTTCAGGAACCATTCAGAAACTTTAATTTTGACAGAAACCTCAAAAAAAAAAGGCATATATCTTGGAATGCTCACTTTTAAAGTTAAGAAAACCAAGAGCTTCAGAGATTAAGCATCTTGCCCAAGATCATACACCTAAGGAGATACGGATTTGAACCCAGGAAGTTTTATTCTGGAGATCAGGCACTTGTGAACTATGCTACAGCCACTGTGAGTCTTAACTACTCATCTACAAAATAGAGCTACTGAGCTAAGTTCTTTTCCTTTCTGATTCTATAAATAAAAATAACATAGAAGAAAGAAGAAGTTAATAAGCCCTTCACTTTTTTGTGGTACATTCACAGAGAAGGCGAGTGTCCAAGTCACTCCTTATTAATGAGCCAATTGTTAAGAGAAACACATTTTTCTCCTCAGTCCCTCTAAGTAGCATTTATTGCAGCAGTCCATTGTCACACTAAAAAATGTCATTGTATCAGGTGTATTTTGGTAGTGGACTAGTGGCTATTTTGAATGCACATCACTTAGGATTTATCCTGAGTAGTAGAATATCAGAGAAGAAGAAAACCCAAGCTGCAGCTATACTAAATGCTTTTTCTAACTAGATTTTTGTCAACGATCAAAAGACTAGCTTCAGATGGTATGAAAACTTTGGCAAGCAAACTTCACAACCTTAAGTAAACTTGCAATAACTATAATAGCCTTTTATTTCCATGTATCAGAAACTGAAAAACTTTAGCAGTAATCTATTCTAAATGATTTTGTAGTCTGCTCATGAAGAAAACCTAAAGGTAGTGAGTGTCTACTTTCCTGTCCTTAATATTTTACTCTTTGCAACAGTGACAATTCATCCATTTTCCTTTCTGAGAGGATCATCTCCTGCTAAAAATAATTAAGTAGATTAATTTATATCAATACCTTTTCAAATCAGGTTGCAAATCCTTCAGGGAGCAGATTATAGAATATGTGTAGTCAGTTATAACCCATAAATAATAGAATAGAAGATAGAAGAGTGCAGAGTTTCCATTGTGGCTCAATGGGTTAAGACCCCAACATGGTGCCCATGAGGATGAGGGTTCGATCCCTGGCCTTGCTCAGTGGGTTAAGGATCTGTGGTTGCCACGGCTGTTGTGCAGGCTGGCAGCTGAACCCTAGCCAGGGAATTTCTTTGTGCCACGGTGAGGCCATAAAAGGCAGGGGGTGGGGGAGAAAATAGAGGAGTGTATTACATTTATTGTGTATACATATTGTTTCAAGAGTTTTTTCTTATTTTGGGTATAGTCACCAAAGTTCAAAATCCATCAATTTAGAGTGTTTACAAAACATAGGCTTTGAACACTTTGGTTGTTCTGGGTAATTAGTTACTATCTTCTGGGTAACTTCTGGGCAATTAGTTAATATGTTCTGAGTACTATCATCTGGGTAACTAGTTAATATCTAAAAGATACTCAGTGATTAGTAACTGAAGAAGATTTGGAGGGGAACCTCACACTCAAGTGTGTCTCTGATGCATCTTAAAGACTAAGGAGTAACATATGGCCTTTTATTTTATTCTTCAGTTTTATTCATATATCAAGATAGATGATAGGTAGACAGACAGACAGACAGGACTTCCATAGATATAGGGCCTCAAATTATAAAGATATTCATTGGAAGTGCTTCCTTTTCACAGTAAGTAGCTCCTTTTCTAATCTATGAGGATGCTTTGGTTCATAATTTAAAGCTCAACTCAAGCAAGCTTAAAGAGTAAAAGGAGATATGGCTGACTTCTGGCAGTTTGATGTAGAGGTTGGCAGTCTAAGTCATCAGGTTTCTAGCTTCATTTATATGCAGTTTTCTTGCTCTGCCATCTTTTAGGTCATCTTCATCCAAAGACATCTTTCATTTTTGTGTATGAAATGACTGTGGGTATTATAGGTCTCACAGTAACAACTGCAAAATCCAGCACAAGAGAATACTTAATGCTTTATGACACCACTCTGGATATTTTCCTCATTTACCAGGAAAATTATTTTTTTCAGTCTGTATTTTGGTAATTGTAATCGCATACTTCCATCTGTATCCTGTATTTCTGTTAATTAAATCTAGAAGCTTGATTATATCCAGGTTCAATTTTTGATGAGAATATTTCATAGATGGTATTATAGTATTCTTCTCTCAGGAGATGTATAATGTCTGGGGTTGTCTCCATTTTGTGATGTTGGAAGCCACTGATGAACATTGCCTAAATCCATGAACGATAATCCAATTTTGCCAGTACTTCTGCATTTCATAGCTCTTAAGATATCCTAATTCAACGATTCAGATACCAAGAAGCACGTTTTTTTACAAGATAAATGCTTGATTCTTTTCTTTGATTTAAATATTTTCTGAATACTTGGTCCTCTAGCAATCTCCAGTGACCAATGAGGTTTTTAAAGGTATCTTTCTGAGCTCATAAATTTAGAAGTACTTTTTGTGTATTAATTCATTGCAGTTTTCTCATTGATGTTCAATGTGTTCCATATTTGGCCAATGGAGTCTCTTTAAGTTGGTTTCTAAGTCTCTTTTTTTTTTTTTTTTTTTTGCTTTTTAGGGCCACACCTGCAGCATACGGAAGTTCCCAGGCTAGAGGTCAGATTGGAGCTGCAGCTTCTGGCCACAGCGACAGTCACAGTAATGTGGAATCTGAGCCATGTCTGAGACCTACACCACAGTTCATGGCAACACCAGATCCTTAACCCACTGAGGCCAGGGATTGAACCCACATCCTCATGGACATTAGTCGGGTCTGTAACCTGCTGAGCCACAATGGGAACTCCAGATTTCTAAGTCTTTTCACATGATTTCTGTAGTCTTTAATAGCTTATTTGCTTTCTGGTATGGCAAGATGTTCCAGGTTTATCTTGGATGTTGCCTGCTATAGACCTAGAGCTAGTCATTTCTAAAGTAAGTCTTGGTTTCTCTTTGTGGCAAATGATATTTAGACACCATTATTTGGACACTAGGAGTGCCTGTTGCTGATGCATTGGGTACATTTTTCTAGTCTTTTAAAAAGTTACAACATGGTTTCATATTGATAATTCCTATTTAATCTTATACATTCTACATCTCTTTCTCGTTATGACCCAAACTGGTTTTCAGTGATTTCAACATAATTTCTCATTTTCTTTTTCCCACCATATGCACCATAGACTCAGAATAAATTAATGCTATCAATAACAATATGATTACTAGAAAGAGTGTAAGGATTATTTTTGTTTTTTTGGTATTCTTTTTGACCTTAGAGTGTATCCCACCAAAATTACACAGCCAAATCCTGTGTTTAAAGACACTTGAAAGTAGTTTCTGTGTATTATGTTACCAAACTCAATAGAGTTTGGTTCATTGGTTTCATTTCCATTTCACTTTGAGAACTTTTTTTTTTTTTTTTTTTTTTTTTGGTCTTGCAGCATGTGGAGTTTCCTGCTAGGGGTCAAAACAGAGCTGTAGCTGCTGGCCTATACCACAGCCACAGCAATGCCAGATCCAAGCCACACCTGCAACCTGTGCTGCAGCTCATGCCAATATCAGATTCTTAACCCGCTGAGTGAGGGCAGGGATGGAACCTGCATCCTCATGGATACTATTCGGGTTTTTAACTCACTGAGCCACAGTGGGAACTTAGACTTTGGGAATTTTTTAAATTTAAAATAATTATGAGGTTTCAATTTCAAATCTATGAATCAATCAGGATATACTCAGAGAAGTCTGGCCTCTATTCTGGTACTCTCTCACCCTCTACCTTCTCCCCCTACCAACCGTTAAAAAGATTTGTAGTTCATGCTTCCATTTTTAATATAAGAACAGATATATAAATGGTTATATCCTCTTATCTAAGGAATAAATATTAGCATACTGGAGCTAACAAAGAATTTCACTATCAAATTAGGCTTATAATTAAGGGGTCTTATCCAGATTTACTAATAAACAAGAGGTTCTTATCCAGATTTACTAATAATTTCAAAGACATAAAATCAAAAGGCTCAGGCAAATCAGAGTGGAATATAATCCATCCTGTGTGTCTATCTTGGTTTTCTTTCTGCCTTGGACAATCTACTCCACTAGTAATAGAAGAAGTCTTTAAATGAGATTTGTGGCTGGCCTTACATAGCACAAGAGTGGTTAAGTTATGGAACATCTCCATTTTAGATAGCGAACATCTGCCTATTTAGACTGTTTTAAAGAGTTTATGTGACATTTTCCCCAGAGCCTTGCCTTATAAGTCCATAGATTCTAGGGGTAATCTCACTAAGAGAATTCCACAGATAAGGGCACTCCTACTAGCAAATATCTTTAGCCTAAAGAAGTCAGTTATCAGCATGTTTACCAAAAGATTAGACTGGGACACCTGCGTTTTTTTCTATCCCAGAGAAAGTTCCCTTGGTAATCAGAGAGAAACATATCACAGGCCAGCAGCTTTAATAAGAGGCAAGAATTCCCTCTGTGAAACACCTTAACCATGCCCATACTGCTTCATAGGTCTTTTAAGTTTCTTTTCACAACTCACTCTCTTTCTTCCTTTATCCACAGCTATTTGAACCTTTTTATAATGTGCTGATGAAATTATTTAAGTTGAGTGTACAAAATTTCAAGGCCAAATTCACTGCCTTCTCTGGTCAATGAGTTTCCATAAATGTTCTATCTATTAGGAGATTTAATTCAGCTTCCTTAAAATATTTTCTTATCCTGGAGAATCATTGTTTACATAAGTCTTGCTTTTTATTTAATTATATTTATCTATCAATAGATAGATATAAATTTACAAATTCTTTGTAACACCACCTAGCTGTAGAAGAGGTATTAAAGTGATGTTTGACACACCATGTATTAGTTAATATTACAACATCATTCTATTACGTCTCAGCATAAATGACTTTCCTATACCACGTTCCCCATTGTAGGGATGGTAACTGGAGTCCATTGTTCAATAAATTCTGGATCCCATTTGGTGTGTTCCAGATTTTATGGTACAGGTCTTTACAGGCATCATTATGCTACATTTATCCCTGCTGGAGAAACCATAGATTGCTGCTGTATCCACACCTCCATACTTGCTAGTTTAAGAACCCAGGTGACTAGCTCAGGAATCTGATTAAGGCATCTGCCTTTAGCATTCCAGTTTCCTTTCAGAGCGGGGAACTAGATGTTTTTGCGAACATACATATGACCCACTTTAATTCTTCTTAATTCTCACAGACATTCCCTTAAATGAGTGCCCCATAAGGATATCCTCTGTTGTCTATTGATCTAGGACCTGTTTGCAGTTGAAAACAGCCCAGAGACTGTAAATATCCAAATACTCCTCTGAGATCAGGAGCCTAATTCTTCTCCCACTGCTAAACTAGCAACTCTCAACTCTGCCAAATTTGCAGACTTGCCTATTCCTTTTCCCTTCAAGTTTTTTTCTGTCACAAGACACATAGCTGCCAATTTCTGAACAGTAATATGGTCCTCAAGGCAGGAACTCCCATTAATGAACTGGGCAGCTTGGCTGAGGAAAGAATCACAGGGCTTAGACCACTGAGCAGTGTAGGGAAGGGAGATACTTACAGGGCTCTCTCACTGACCATTTGAGCAACTTGCTGTTGTATTTGATGTGTTCCCCCTAAACTTCCCACATAGTGCACTCTTCCATGTAGCATCGTCTCTTGGTCAACAAGCTTTGTTATACTGCTTTTCTCTATTCAGTATCTCTCTGACATCATCTGAGGCAGGATTGATATCTAGCCTCAGAATTATTTGATGCCCTTCTGTTGTGGGGGCCAGTTTGACCAAGACCTAGTAATAAGCTACAACTACTTTCAGATGGGCTTTAATTAGCAATTGCCTCAGTTAGTTTTCAAGTCCAAATTCAAGAGGTCTTTGCTGAGTGGCACCATTTGATTTCTCCCAAAGCCTTCACATCTATATGTATTCTAGGAGATGAATATACTTGCATAATTTGAACAGTTGAATCACAAGGTCTTAGTTGGGCTCCCTCTGCCACCATCCTGTGTAAATCTTTTTTTTTTTAAATTGTTCCTAAGGATTCCTTTAAAATAAGATATATTTTTGATGACATTGTAATAGGTGCTATAAATATCTTTATAGGAGCAAGGTGATTTTGCCAAAACTCAAATAGCCCTCCTAGCTGTGAGTTTGTTGCTTGGTGGAAGGGTCTGTTAAAAATAATAACTTTACTTTTCACAGTTTGGGGAATGTCTCTGGTTGCTCCGGGAATTTCTCAAATTGGGCTGGACTTGCATTTTAGATGGATATATCACCCACCCTCTATTTGTCATAAAGGTGACTATAGTTTTTAAGTCCTCTTGACCTTTTTTCCTCTGAGGAGTCAGTTAGCATTATAGCATCTATGTGATACATTAACTTGCTCTTAATGGTGTTTACTTTAAGTCCTGACTCACTAGATTATGGTAATATGCTGGAAAATATACTGTTTGTACTGTGGCAATACAGTCAGTTTACACTGATTTCCATTCTTTGAAAATGCACTGTGTCTGCCTAGATTCTAAATTTGGAATTGATAAGAAGGTATTGTGTTAGATATTAAGTTAGAATGCATAATGGCATAACAGGCCCACTTCCTATATAGTTTTTGCCTTTTTTTTTTTTTTTTTTTTGGTCTTTTCTAAGGCCGCACCTGCTGCACAGGGAGGCTCCCAGGCTAGGGGTCTAATCAGAGCTGCAGCCACCAGCCTATGCCAGAGTCACAGCTGCAGCTGTGACCTATACCACATCTCATGGCAATGCTGGATCCCCAACCCACTGAGCAAGGCCAGCAATTGAACCCGCAACCTCATGGTTCCTAGTCTGATTCGTTAACCACTGAGCTACGACGGAAACTCCAGTTTTCGCCATATTAAGTCTAACGGAGGCAATCAGAGGAATCACCCTGCTTGATCCTTGACAGTCTATTGTTTACCTTCAGGAATCTTCTGCCTTGTATGGTAGCTAGGGCTGTTAAAAAGGGGGGTCAGTGGGAATCAAAACTTCCACCTTAACTTTTTTCCTTAAGTAGAGCAGTGATCTATTATTGCCTTCCTGGAATTTGTATTGCTTAGCGTTAATGCCTGAGGAGGATTCAAGCAATTCCAAAAGTCCTCATTTAGCATGGCTGAATAAAATTTGGTGAGAGGTGGATTTGGGCAATATCCTCTGTAAAAATGGGCAAAGGTAACAGGCCCCATGTTTTCAGTTATGGGACTTAACACCTAAAGGGGCTATGTTTTAGTCAATTAACATCTCCATTTCATATTCAGATTATTGCATTGCTTATGTAACATTTTCTGAGGAAGCATACCCCATAAATCCAAATCTAGGATTTTTTTTTTATGTCATAAGCAATCTTAAACCAACCATATACATGCCACTGAAAACATTCCATTGACAAGGAATTTTTTTTTTTTTTTTTTGTCTTTTTGCCATTTCTTGGGCCGCTCCCCTGCGGCATATGGAGGTTCCCAGGCTAGGGGTCGAATCGGAGCTGTAGCTGCCAGCCTATGCCAGAGCCACAGCAACGCAGGATCCGAGCCATGTCTGTGACCTACACCACAGCTCACGGCAGTGCTGGATCGTTAACCCACTGAGCAAGGGCAGGGATCGAACCCTCAACCTCATGGTTCCTAGTCGGATTCGTTAACCACTGCGCCACGACGGGAACTCCTAAGAAGGAATATCTTGCTAGCAAATATTATTTCACTAGATTTATCATGATCTGGTTTACAGGGAGATTTGACTGGGTCACTTTCTTTTTACATGGGACATCCCTATATAAAAAAGAAGAAAATAGATTGCTGTTTTGCTGCTTAACTATTTACTTCATAAAGATTTTTGTATTTTTTTGTCGCTGTATCTTTGGAACATGCTCCAAGGGAGAGTTATTTTCTGAGTTGAAGGGGAAACACATACACAATTTTGCTAGAAAGTACATAGCTATGTGCCGTGGGGAAATTTGCATTTCTACCATTAAAGTATGTATGACAGCTCCTATTATCCCACAGCTTCTCCAACAGAGTATATTATCATGCTTTCAAGAGTTTGCTATTCTTATAGGTGAGAAACGGTGTAATGGTATAATTTGCTCTTAAGTTACAATCTTTTTGGACATCATCTCGCATATATATACACATAAGAATTTGGCAATGTTAGTCATTCCCTCCTAGATATCTTTCACTCATCTCAGGAGACATCACTTTCTCAGTTCTCCTTCTAATTCTTACTGGTGAATTCCTTCTCTTTTCACACTTTAAAAATGAAATTTGCCAAGGCTTAATCTTCAGGCCCCTTCTTTCTCTGTATTTACTCTGTTGATCATCTCATTCAAAATTGTGGTTTAAAATACAGTGTATGTGCTAATGAATCCCATTATGTGTGTATGAACATCACAGCTCCTCATATGGCCACTAAGTTGTCTAATGAGCATCTCATATTTGCATGTCCAAAACTGAACTCGTTTTAGCCACTATACCTGATATTCCCCAAGTTCTCTTACCTTATGTGGGAAGCCTTTCTGTATTTCAGGATGAAAATTTCTTTCACATTTGACCCAAATCCAATTGACTGACAAATCTCATCATTTCCCCTTTTGAAATATATCCAGAATCTCACTTTTTAACACCTTCATTGCTACCATTGTAGGCCAAACCACTATTATCTTCCCCAGATTATTGCAACCCTAAATTATTGCTATTGTCTTTGAACTGGTCTCCCTGCCTCTCCACTTCCTCTGTTCTCCTGCACTCCTACCCCAAGCCTGTTCTCTAAACAGAAGCCAAAATCTCCTTTTGAAAAATTATATTATTCAGGTAAAATTTACATAAAATGTACTGATTTTATTTATTTATATCTTTTTTTTTGCTTTTTAGGGCTGCACCTGTGACATATGGAAGTTCCCAGGCTAGGGGTCAAATTGGAGCTGCAGCTGCTGTTCTATGCCACAGCTACAGCAAATGTAGGATCCAAGATGTGTCTGCAACCTATGCTACAGCTCATAGCAATGCCAGATCACTAACCCAATGAGCAAGGCCAGGGATCAAACCTATGTTCTCATGGATACTAGTCAGGTTCATTTCCACTGAGCCACAACAGGAATTCCCAAATGTACTCATGTAAATATAGTTTGCTTACTTTAAAACATCCCCTGTGTCTCTCTGTAGTCAATCCCTGGTCCCACCCTCATACTCAAGCAACAAAAAATTGATTTTCTGTCCCTACAGATTTATCTTTTCTATAAATTGTATATAATTATATACTTGATTGCAGTCTTCTGTGTCTTGAATCTGTCACTAGCATTGTTTTTGAAATTTAACCATGTTTTTGCATGTAATGAAATTTGTTCCTTTTTTATTGCTCAGAAGTATTTCATTGTATTCATCTATTACAATTTATTTATCATTTCACCTGTTGGTGGATGTTTGCATTGCTTCCACTTTCTGGCTGTTTTGCATAAAGCAAGTATGAACATTTGTACCAGAGTATTTTTGCAAACATAAGCTATTACTTCTCTTTGATAAATATCTAAGAAAATTACTGGATCGGTAACTGTACGTTTAGCTTCTAAGAAAATGATAAATTATTTACGAAGTGGCTTTACCATTTTATAGTACTAACAAGTGAAGTCTAGTTATTCCACATTTTCGCCAACCTTAATATTGTTACTCTATTAAATTTTAGACCTTCAAGTAGGGGTGTGCTGATTTCTCAGTGTGGTTTTTATTTGTTTTTCCTGGCTGATCAATGATTATGAGTATTGTTTCGTGTGCTTTCTGGCCATTCACCTATTTTTGTGTGTGAAATTTCTCTTCAAATATTTTGCCCCTTTTTTGGTCTTTTTATAATTGAGCCACTTTTAAAAATATGTTCTGGATACAAACCCTTCAAGAAATACCTGTATTGCAAATATTTTCTCCTAGTCTATGATTGGCTTGCTCTTTCATTTTCTTAAATGTATCTTTCAAAGGGTAGTTGTTTTGTTAACTTCTGTAATTTTTTTTAAATGGAGAAGAGTAGTTTTTTATGTATACCCCCATGTTTACCATTTATAGCACTCTTCATTCTTCTGACAACTAAGTTGTTTTTTTTTTCATCTCAGATCATTTTCTTATGCCTCACGAACTTCTTTTAATATTTACTAGTGTATACATCTGCTGAAAATTCTCTCAGAATTATTGTGTCTGAAAAATTAATTTTAGAAGATATTTTCACTGGGCATAGAATTTTAGGTCGACTTTTTCTTTTGGTATGATAAACATATAATTTCATTGCTTCTTATTTGCAGAGTTTCTGATGAAGCATGCTATATTCTTATTTTTTTCCTTTGTAATGTGTCTTTATCTGGTCACTCACTTTTGTGATTTTCCTTTTATCGCAAGGTTATGGCAGTTTGTCTATAATATGCCATGGCATGAATTTCTTGGTATTTATCTTAATTAGGGTTTTGTTGAGCTTCTTGGTTCTCTGAATTTGTAGTTTTAATAAAATTTGGGAAGCTTTTAGCTATTAATTTTTAAAATAATTTTTTTCTGTTCCCTCCTCTACTCTGTCAGGCCTGCTTGATTTAGTTATATGGATCATTGAGAGTCTTTTAATTTCTTTTCCAGTCTTTTCCTCTCTATGCTTTATTATAGAGGGTTACTGCTGCTCTGTCTTCATTTCCCTGAATCTTCCTTTAAAGTGTCTAATCTGCTGTCAATTCTGTCAGGTTAAATTTTCATTCCAGATATTGTAATAGTTACCTATTAGTGCATATAAAATTACTCCCAAAATAAATATGTTTAAACAACGTTTATTATCTCACAATTCCTGTGGGTTAGGAGTTTTTGAGAATGTCATAACTGGGTGGTTCTGATCCAAGGTCTCTAATGAGACTGTAGTCAAGCTATTAATAGGGGCTGCAGTCTCATCAGAAGTTTTGACTGGGGGATGGTCTGCTTCAGGCTCACTCAGGTGGCTGTGAACACACTCAGTTGCTCACAACATGGCCTTTCCATAGAGCCACCTCATGACATGGCTTCTGACTTCCCCCAGAGCCAGCAATCTAAGAGAGTAAGAGAGAAATGTGCACACTCAAGAAAGAAGTTGCAGTCCTCTTGTAACCTACTATTGGAGTGACATCCCATTAATCTACCAGATTGATCCTTTTGAAACTTAAAATCTCATCCTATGCTGAGTTCTGGAAATTGCTTACATGCCAACAACCAGAGTGATTATGGATTCACTTTATTTCCCTTTTCTTATACTGGTTATTGTCTGATATCTAATAATGATGGCTACATGTAATTTATCTAGCTTTTCTGCTTGTTTATGCAGGAGTCAAAGCAAGTCCTACATACAAGTCCTATAGCAATTACCCCTTCATGGGTAGCAGCAGAACTTCAGAGACTGTTTTGTAATGTTAGGTCATGCCCCACCTGTGCTCAGCAATATCAAAGGCTTACCATGTCAATTACTGGTCTCAATCTCTCAGACCTCACATATAACTAGTCTTCGCCATTTCGGCTTCATCAGCTCCACTGTTCCCAGAATATCATTAGTGTCGTCTTGCTGCAAGGTCTTTGTTCTTGCTGTTAATGTTGTCTAGAACATACATTCTCCAAATATCTGTGGGACTAATTTCTTCATCAAAATTTGAATCTATGCTTAAATGCTACTTAACATATAGGCTTTTTCTGATTAGATTATATAAAATAGCAGGTTCTTTCTTGTTCATTCTTTATTTTACTTACTCTGACTTATTTTTATTAATAGCACTTATTGCAACCTATCAGTAAATATTTTTTTATTGTATTTATATTCCTCTCACTCAAATATAAGCTCAAGTGATATATTCCCCTGAACCATGCCTGATACAGTAGGAATTTGACACATACTTGTTGACTATTTGAATATGTAGTAGATAGAAATTTTGCTCTTATAAAGAAATATTACATTTATTCATTTATCTAAAACAAATGATCTATTTCCAGACCACACCTACCTAGCTAAAAGGAAACTCAGTATTAATCATGTTTCAAGGGTCTTCTCATCTTTCCTAGGATGCTTTTAAGCATTTGAGGCGTCTTGCTTAGTGCAAAAAATTTATGGAAGGATTCTCTGTTCTTTCATCTACATTGGTTACCATTGATATTTTGATAATACAAACCACATTGTTTCCTATCCAGGTTTGGAGATAGAAGTCTTTTATTCTCTGTGGTCAGCCTCTCTCCCAACCAGTCAAAGGCTCTGTCACATGCCAAGGGTTTTGCATAGGAGTGAGGCATGGATCTCCACGTCCATACAAAATCCTCTTATTCCCCAAACCTCTGTCTCCAGTTTTCACTCAGAAAATTCTCTAAATGTTCCTTCTTTATACAGTTGGCCACTTAAATCATTCTGAGCCTAGTATTATTATCTACCTTTCTATACACACACTCATACATACATGTACACACATACAAATACAAATGGACATGTTAATTGAATTCTAGGTTTCTGGGTATTTCCGCTTTTGGCCATATAGTGCAGGAATGAAGAAGTTCAGAACTATACCACATAGCCTG
Organism: Sus scrofa; assembly: GCF_054392235.1. Classification (NCBI taxonomy): domain Eukaryota; kingdom Metazoa; phylum Chordata; class Mammalia; order Artiodactyla; family Suidae; genus Sus; species Sus scrofa. The sequence continues at coordinate 102,365,894 of NC_139390.1, read as the reverse complement.
GTTATATTCTGGTTACTGGTGAAGTAAATTACTGCACTTTTTTTTCTTCTATTTTCTCTCATAGAGTTGGCAAATCTCAATTAGTGTCCAATAGACTAATTGGCCCAAACATAAGTGTGTGAATGAATGAATGAATGAATGCCTTTTTCTTAGAACATACATCCTATCCGAATTTCAATGTTCCGTTGCTAGTCAACTCTCTTTCCAAAAGTTTTATAAAACAATCTTTCTGCATGTTTTTCTCAATGCACTTTGTCTTATTCAGTTATCTCTTCAACTAAACTGTGAGCTGCTTGGGGACATGATTTGTTCCTAATGTGCCTTTTTCCCACTGCAGGATAAATTAAATGTTTTGTTTCAAGAGGCCCTAGAAATAATTTTGAATAAATTAAAACAATTTAATGAAGTTCTGTCCCCAGTTTTAGAGCAGGAGGTATAGCAAATATCATACTAAGGCAAAAGACTAATCATAAGTTAAGAACTGCTAAAAATGCTTCCTCTAAACATATGCAAATAATGAGATGATAAACAGAGAATATCCCTCCTTTAATAACATCCTCATAATATTTTAAAAGATCAAATATCTTTAAAAGAATTAAGCATTGCTTGTGTGGACTTTAAGTGGCCCTCTCAGAGTTAGGCTAAGTGATATCTGTCTGGATACCTTGTTCTGACCGTATATTTGCCACACTGATCTGTCACCCTTATCAATAAATGAACACAACCAAGGAAAGTGAACATTGTTAATTATAAACTTTCTAGTAAATAATGAAACATAATGCTTTAACCTTGATATGATGTATTAAGTTATAAATAATGTTCAAATGCATTTTTAAGTTTTTAAAAATGAAGACTATCCTGGAGTTCCTGTCGTGACTCAGTGGTTAACGAATCCGACCAGGAACCATGAAGTTGCGGGTTCGGTCCCTGGCCTTGCTCAGTGGGTTAAGGATCTGGCGTTGCCGTGAGCTCTGGTGTAGTTTGCAGACACGGCTTGGATCCCACATTGCTGTGGTTCTGGTGTAGGCTGGCGGCTACAGCTCTGATTTGACCCCTAGCCTGGGAACCTCCATATGCCGCAGGAGCGTCCCTAGAAAAGGCAAAAAGACCAAAAAAAAAAAAAAAAAAAAAGAAAGAAAGAAAAAGAAGACTCTCCTCATCTTAGCTCTTATTGCAGCATGCTGTGAAGTCCCTACATGCTGCTCTTTACCAAACACGTATTTGACTCATTTGTTCCATTTTCCAATCCTGCAGGAACGTGACTATTTTTTAGAGGGGGTCATAGTTCTTCCTGTCCTATGAAAACTTGGCTTGTGTACTTCTTTTTCTTTTTTGCCATGTGTTTATAACAAAATTGGTGCAGTAAAATTTCTAATAGATATTACAGAGAAATGGAATATATTGGTTATACTGGTAGATATTTCTAATTATTAGAATTTTAGGTAAAGTTTTATTGTGAAAGGATTACATTTAAGTGGTTGTCAAGTTGGGTTAAACTTTTTCAGTGTGACCTATAGTAAATTCTAAAAAAATTTAATTATTTAATTCCAAAGATGAGAAAGAGTCAGCCTTGAAAATCATTTACAAAAATCACCATCCCTATCCATGAAAAGATGCTGAATATCACTAATTATTAGAGAAATGCAAATCAAAATTACACTGCGATATAACCTCACATAGGTCAGAATGGCCATAATCAAAAAAGCTACAAATAATGAATGCTGGAGAGGGTGTGGAGAAAGGAGAACCTTCTCTTGGTGGTAATGTAAATTTATGCAGCCACTATGGAAAACAGTATGGAACTTCCTTAAAAACTAAAAACAGAGTTACCATATGATCTAGCAATCTCACTTCTGAACATATATCTAGAAAATACAAAAGCTCTAACTTGAAAAGATACTTGCATCCCAGTGTTTGTCGTGACACTATTTATAATAGGAGAGATATGGAAGCAACCTAAGTGTCCATTGACAGATGAGTGGATAAAGAAGATATGGTATACATTTGATCTGGCAATACCACTCCTGGGCATCTATCTAGAGAAAACCATGACTTGCAAAGACACGTACTCCAGTGTTCATTGCAGCACTATATACAATAGCCAAGACATGGAAACAACCTAAATGCCCATCAACAGGGGAGTGGATAAAGAAGATGTGGTACATATACACAATGAAATATTACTCAGCCATTGAAAGAAATACTGGCATTTTTAGCAACATGGATGGACCTAGAAATTATCATTCTAGGTGAAGTCAGTCAGACAGTGATACACCAACATCAAATGCTATCAGTTACATGTGGAATCTTAAAAAGGACACAATGAAGCTCTTTGCAGAACAGATACTGACTCACAGACTTTGAAAAACTTATGGTTTCCAAATGAGACAGTTTGGGGGGTGGAGGGATACATGAGGGTTTGGGATCAAAATGCTATAAAATTTGGTTGTGATGATCATTTTACAACTATCAATGTAATAAAATTCATTGAGTAATAAAAGAAGATATGGTGTATACATACAATAGAATATTAGTTATAATAATGAATGAAATAATGCCATTTGCAGCAGCGTGGGTAGACAGATATTATCATACTAAGTAAATCAGAGACAAATAGGATATCACTTATACATGGAATCTAACAAATAGTGCAAATGAACTTACTTAGAAAGCAGAAACAGACTCACAGACATAGAAAATAAACTTATAATTTCCAAAGGGGAAGCGAGGGGAGGGATAAATTGGGAATATGGGATTAATAAATGCACACTACAATGTATAAAATAAACAGTAAGGATCTACTGTATGACACAAGGAACTGTATTATCTTAGAATAAACTATAATAAAAAAGAATATAGGTATACACATATATGTATAACCAAGTCACTTTGCTGTAGACTTGAAGCTAACACAATATTGTAAATCAACTATACTTAAACAAAAAAAAATCACAATGCCTATATACAAAGGCAAGCTAATATAAGGAAATATTTGCATCAAAAGAAGCATTGTTAATTTTTTTCAAACACATATAAGTAAATGTTAAATACCATACTCTATGCAGGATAATGTACAAAAAATTCTTCATTTATATTAATTACCCTGTAAATAATAATATTTAATACCTACTGATTTGCCAAGCACTTTTTTTTTTCTGGTTAATCAGGAAACGTTTTATTATTTGTATTTGCATTTAAGAATTCTTTTTTTTTTTTTCCCCCCGCTGTACAGCATGGGGATCAAGTTACTCTTACATGTATATATTTTTTTTCCCCACCCTTTGTTCTGTTGCAATATGAGTATCTAGACATAGTTCTCAATGCTACTCAGCAGGATCTCCTTGTAAATCTATTCTAAATTGTATCTGATAACCCCAAGCTCCTGATCCCTCCCACTCCCTCCCGCTCCCATCAGGCAGCCACAAGTCTATTCCCCAAGTCCATGATTTTCTTTTCTGAGGAGATGTTCATTGTGCTGGATATTAGATTCCAGTTATAAGTGATATCATATGGTATTTGCCTTTGTCTTTCTGACTCATTTCACTCAGTATGAGATTCTCTAGTTCCATCCATGTTGCTGCAAATGGCATTATGTCATTCTTTTTTTATGGCTGAGTAGTATTCCATTGTATATATATACCACTTCTTCTGAATCCAATCATCTGTTGATGGACATTTGGGTTGTTTCCATGTCCTGGCTATTGTGAATAGTGCTTCAATGAACATGCGGGTGCATGTGTCTCTTTTAAGTAGAGTTTTGTCTGGATAGATGCCCAAGAGTGGGACTGTGGGGTAATATGGAAGTTCTATGTATCGGTTTCTAAGGTATCTCCAAACTGTTCTCCATAGTGGCTGTACCAGTTGACATTCCCACCAACAGTGCAGGAGGGTTCCCTTTTCTCCACAGCCCCTCCAGCACTTGTTATTTGTGGATTTATTAATGATGGCCATTGTGACTGGTGTGAGGTGGTATCTCATGGTAGTTTTGATTTGCATTTCTCTAATAATCAGCGATGTTGAGCATTTTTTCATGTGTTTGCTGGCCATCTGTATCTCTTCCTTGGAGAACTGTCTATTCAGGTCTTCTGCCCATTCTTCCATTGGGTTATTGGCTTTTTTGCTGTTGAGTTGTACAAGTTGTTTGTATACTTTAGAGATGAAGCCCTTGTCGGCTGCATCACTTGAAACTATTTTCTCCCATTCTGTAAGTTGTCTTTTTGTTTTCTTTTGGGTTTCCTTTGCTGTGCAAAAGCTTTTCAGTTTGATGAGGTCCCATGGGTTTATTTTTGCTCTTATTTTTGTTGCTTTGGGAGACTGACCTGAGAAAACATTTGTAAGGTTGATGTCAGAGAGTGTTTTGCCTATGTTCTCTTCTAGGAGTTTGATGGTGTCCTGTCTTATATTTAAGTCTTTCAGCCATTTTGAGTTTCTTTTGGTGCATGGTGTTGAGGGCATGTTCTAATTTCATTGCTTTGCATGCAGCTGTCCAGGTTTCCCACCAATACTTAATGAATAGACTTTCTTTTTCCCATTTTATGTTCTTGCCACCTTTGTCAAAGAGTAATGACCATAGGTGTCTGGGTTTCATTCCAGGTTCTCTGTTCTGTTCCATTGGTCTGTATGTCTGTTTTGATGCCAGTACCACACTGTTTTGATGACTGTGGCTTTGGAATAGTTCTTGAAGTCTGGGAAAGTTATGCCCCCTGCTTGGTTTTTGTTTCTCAGGATTGCTTTGGCACTTCTGGGTCTTTTGTTGTTCCATGTAAATTTTTGGATTGTTTGTTCTAGTTCTGTGAAAAACGTCATGGGTCAATTGATAGGGATTGCATTGAATCTGTAGATTGCTTTGGGTAGTATGACCATTTTTACAATGTTGACTTTTCCAGTCCAGGAACATGGAATATCTTTCCATTTCTTTATATTTTCTTTAATTTCTTTGATTAAAGTTTTATAGTTCTTGGCATATAAGTCCTTTACCTCCTTGGTCAGGTGTATTCCGAGGTATTTGATTTTGGGGGGGTGCAATTTTAAAAGGTATTGTATGTATATTCCTTTTCTAATATTTCATTGCTGGTATACAGAAATGCGACTGACTTCTGGATGTTAATTTTATATCCTGCTACTTTGCTGAATTTATTAATCAGTTCAAGTAGTTTGGGTTGAGTCCTTAGGGTTTTCCATGTATAGTATCATGTCGTCTGCATACAGTGACAGTTTCATCTCTTCTCTTCTTATATGGGTGCCTTTTATTTCTTTTGTTTGTCTAATTTCTGTTTGCCAAGCACTTTCTATGCATTTCCTCACTTAGTTCCTCTTAAAAACCTTATCAGATGGGAATTACCATTATTCCTATTTTATGGATGAGGAAACTGAGGCTCAAAGAGGTATAATTTGACCAAGGTCAAAGAACTGATAAACATAATGAATAAAATATTAATGCCAGTGACTGCATAGTTTGCCTAAGAAATTCTCTTCTCAGGAACTGAAAATGTTCATTGTGAAAGAAAATTTTAAATACCAAGATGTCTAGTTTTAGTGAAATAATGCTATAACACCAAAAGAGACACCTACACATTTAATTGCCTGTAATGTGGGGACACATGATTGTGAAGTAAATTAAATGATAAGTAGAAGCTAGTTTCCATCACAGGTGCCAGCAGTCCTGCTGGGCCACCAGATTCCATCTTCCTTTTGGCTCTTGCTGGCACCATATGGTAACAATGGTTTGTGTAAATTTAATTATTGGGGATGAAGCTTTAGGTCTTGTGGGTTTTGGGGACATTTAAAAAAATGGTAATTCTAGTGACCTCCCAGTTAATTGGTACCCTTTTCTTGGCACAATCCAGGGAGACTGGCCCTAAGAATCCTGGGGAAATGGGAGCCCCCATCTGCTTTGCTGTTTTCCCAAATGTCTTTGCCCTATGATCCCATCTTCTTTGTTTTACCCTCTGCTCAATGTCATTGCTCCATTTCCCTTCCTTCTCTTTCATATGTAGCAAACATAAAACTTTAGCCTGTTTCCCTTTGATAAGGGAGGGTGGCTAGGGAGAGGAGAAAACCCAACAGCCAATCCTTCTGTACTCAAATTGCCTTTAAAGTTTGAGGATGTTAAGGCAGGATTTTTTAGTTCTTGAAAATTAGGAAACAAAAAGTCTTTTAATACAATATATTGAATTTCAAATAATCATGGTATTCACCAATACTTTTATTTTCCTTTATGTACATTTTCAACTTAATATATTGACAACCCCTAATTTATATTACCATTACACATTGTTAGCTGGCTAATGTGAACAGGGGAAGGGGAAAAGCATGCTGTCTTGGAGAATGTTTTATCCATTTCTTCATAACCCACATTTAACTTCTAAAACATTAATTACATTTGCAGTGAGGCAAACGGAAAGTGTTAGAAGGGCAGTCAGAACTCATGTATCAGGGATTAGCCCGTGGCCTTTGGGAGTGCAAAGAATGCATTGTGCGTCGCATGTTACTTCTCATTAATGCCTTTGAAGCAGCTCTAACAATGCAGAACAGCTGATTGTATCTGTTTTGAACTTTGCCTCTTTTCCCCTCCAATTGACCCCATGCCTCAAGTATTTCATGCCTATTGTTGCAAATGTATTTTAACTGGTAATTTCAATTGGACAGGTCACATTCAGTGGCTTTTAGTTGTTCCTCTTGAAACTTATAATAGCACAGTAACCCTGTACCAATAGCTGAATTTTAAATAGTTATCCAACAATATGGTCCATAAATATAATTATGTATCAAAAACAAATCCATTCCAATTTAATACAAGGTGATATATACTTTTATATATGTAGCAGAAGTCTTTGTTAAAATCTACAAGTACACTTATGAATTTAAGCAAATTTGACAGTTACCCTATCTGAACCCTTCCAATTTGCTAGAATTATTTCAGTAATTATTGTATACTCATAACTTAAACCTTATATTTTGGACTCTCAGCATTAAGTAATTCCTGAAATGGCATTTAGAACCATTTGATCATAGTGTTTTTCTAGGACATTGTTTCTTACTGCTTTTTGCCACTAGATGGAAGAAGCAGGTTAACAAAATGATATTTTTGGTGCTTTGTTCAACTCTACCAAGAACAACCACAAGACTGTTTAAAATAATGACAGTCTTAGCATTCTTTTATTTATATGTATTTTACTGCAGTGGTTTTTAAATATAAATACTGTATGTAAGAATTATATTTATTTTTATGTTTTTTGTAGAGATTAATTTTCTTTTTATTATTTGAAAGGACTGAAATTTTCAAAAGTAACCAAGAAAGAAAACAATTGCCAGCTGGAAGAGGATAGGTAAGAATTATATAAAGATATTGGTAACAAGTATGTTACAAAATAATTTTTCTCATATATTATTGCCCAATAAATAACAAACCTAATTCATTTAATTATTTTGTGCTGCAAATGCTTACTGAGCAATTGACACACCGAAGACACTAGACTAGGTGCTGCAAAGCATCCAAGGGATGTTTTAAGTACAGTAACTATTTATAAAATTTTTACATTCTCTGAGACCTAAGCAAGAGGTAAGCCATATTCATTTATGCATACATTTAAAAAGTGGATAAAAAATACAAATGCAAAAGTTTGGACACACAGGGTGAATGGGAGGGTGGGTTTGGAGTATCATTTTCATCTTAAATATGGAATTTAAATGGACCTTTGATGTGGAGAAGCACAGAAGGGCATTCTGGTAGGAGAGGCAGAATGAGCAAAGGCACAGAGGCAGGAATTGGCTGTCTAAAAACATGTTTTGGAGTTCCCATTGTGTCTCAGCAGGTTAAGAACCCACCATAGTCTCTGTGAGGATGCGGGTTCAATCCCTGGCCTTGTTCAGTGGATTAAGAATCCATTGTTGGGAATTCCCATCGTGGCACAGTGGAAACGAATCTGTCTAGGAACCACAAGGTTGTGGGTTCAATCCCTGGCCTTGCTTAGTGGGTTAAGATTCCTGTGTTGCCATGAGCTGTGGTGTAGGTCGCAGATGTGGCTTGGATCCCATCTTGCGGCAGCTGTGTGTGGCGAAGGCTGGCAGCTGTAGCTCCAATTTGACCCCTAGCCTGGGAACCTCCATGTGCCATGGGTGCGACCCTAAAAGAGAAAAAAAGAAAAGAAAAAGAATCTGCTTTTGTTGCAGTTGTGACATAGGTCACAGATGCAGCATGGGTCCAGAGTCACTGTGGCTGTTGTGTAGGCCTGTGACCTTAGCTCACATTCAACCCCTAGCCCAGGAAATTCCAGCCATTAAAAAAAAAAAAAAAAAAAAAAAAAAAAAAAAAAAATTTAATGATGAAAAGACAGTGCGTTTTAAGAAGCAGTTTAAATGTATAGGCAGGACCTAATAAAATGTATGTTTTGAGCAAATGATAGCTGCTGGAAGTATCCTTATAAGGAAAACACCATGTAGAGGATAAGAGTGGGCATTCTGGAAAAGTGAAGCTTCCGCTTGGAAACAGAAGATCACTCAGATAAATAACCTGTAAATGGAAATAATAGCATCCATCTGATCCAGTGTTTTATAAAGTATAGGCTTTCTGTGTACATGGGCCTATAAATTGATGGGAAGACTCCATAAGAGAAAGAGGAATTCTGACTTATGAAGGCTTCCTGTGATTCCTATTCTCCTTCACCACTCCATGTGTGTTAGGGGACTAATGTGGTAAACAGTGTCCTTTGACTCCGAAAAAATAGCATTTAATCCTTAAAACAACACATAATACCACCTACCTAGTGGTCTATTGATATGAATGATCAAAGAATTCTATTCCACCTGCTGAAGGCAATGAGCTTGAACCCTGATATTACAAGTGGCTATAAAATTATCCAGCTTTTAAATCCAACCACAGAATTTGATTTTATGACTTCCTATAGAACTGTAGCTATAGGTTAACTAAAGGTTATGAAGTAATATCTCCTTTTTATGGTTTTGAATTCACTGCCTTGTAATTTCAGAGATCACTGTGTCATGCAATGGGATAAGCTTTATAGTTTTATAATTTTGTATAGCTCAGTGAGGATCTTGTAACTTTTTCTTTTCCAAATTCAAATTCTATATTATTTCCATAAGATTATTCACATCTAGTTCATCACTACTTTGCTAGAAATGTATGTAGGCAATCTTATATAATTTTAAGCCTTATTTTCATATTTTGTTCCATGCCTTGTTTATAAGCAATGTATAATTAAAATTTAAAATTAAATGTTGCCTTATATCTTGAAATAAATATTGCTCTATATCATAAGTATGTTTATATCTTAGAAATGCTCTGCATTAAGTTCTATTTAAATTTTTTTTTTCTTTTTAGGGCCATACCCATGGCATATGAAAGTTCCTAGGCTTGGGGTTGAATCAGAGCTGCAGCTGCTCGCCTATGCCACAGCCACAGCAATGCCAGAGCTGAGTTCCATCTGCAACCTACACCACAGCTCACGGCAATGATGGATGCTTAACTCACTGAGTGGGACCAGGGATCAAAACCGTGTCCTCATAGATCTCATAGATACTAGTCAGGTTCATTTTCACTGAGCCACAATGGGAACTCCCAGTCCTATTTAAAGTTGATAAATATGTGATAGTACATAGGCTTACTAGATTACCTGGTATATATATTCATATATATATTTTTATTATATATTTCAGATGAATAAATTCAGATTATAAGCAGCCTAACCATTTTATTCTACAAAGCAACTGTGCAGTAATAGCTAAATATATGCATATTTTCCCCAATTTAAAAGTAGTAACTTCAGTGATTTTAGTACTTATATGAAATATTAGCTGTGTTTAGATCTTATTACATAAAGCTAATTATTTTGTTGACACTTTATGTACCTTATAAAACATAAGCTGATTCCCCTACAAGGAGAATGATATCTGTTTGATTTCATAACTGTTTTCCATCTACAATTAAACCTTAAAAAAAAAGAATTTTAACTTAGTAGTAGTATTTAGATTTGAAAAAATAAAACTTTAAAGGTATTTATCAGAAGGATGAAAAATGGCTATAGAAGCCTACATAAATTATTGTCTTTCTCTTGGGGCTATGCCTACATAGGCAAGATAGAGAATAGAGGTACTTCTTTTAGAAGATCTGGGCAAAAATTTTAAGTCCTATAATTGAAGAAATGACACAGTAAGGAGTTTGTAGCCTCGTTACCCAGACTGTGTCTTTACATTGATTCTATTGACTTGACATAATTGTGTTAACTCTCTGTAAGTCTTTACCCTTAGAGATGTGGGTGGGAAATCTAGAAATAAAATTCTCTAATTTGATACAAGCTAGCCCTGCCTTTAATGCAGCTTGGTTTCCTATTATTATCATTTCAAAAATCATTGGCGATTTTCCTAGAGAGACTTTTAAAAAAGAAATATAACAAGAAAAGTTTGTATAGCTCATAAAAGATGTCTGTTAAGAGTGTTATTTGCTCTTTTATTGACTTTTAGAAGTTTATTTCTTCCATTTTGAAAAATGTAGTTTTGCCTTTCAGGAGCCATAGCATTTTTTGTTATTTACATTTATGTGTAACTACAGGTGATATAATATTCCTTTGTGGAAACTGAATTAAAACAAGACAAAACAAAACTAATCAGTCCAAATTCTGTTCTTTGTAATGCTGACATCAAATGGGGATTTCATAAATTTAACAGAAAGCAGACTTTAAGCAGTTGAGAATTTGATAAACATTCAAGCTATTTTAGAAAGTGGGCGCCATCATAATTATATCAGCAGTTGAGCATAAGGACACCTAAGACTGTAGTGTATGGGGATTTTGTTTTGTTCTGTTTTTGCATTTAAAGTTTTCTTTATATACAAAGTAGGTTTAATAAAATAGGCATTTCACTTCAGAAGTTTTATACCAGAAAACCTTTGAATACTAGAATAAAAATATGTGCTTCTTTTTCACACGTATTAATGTTACTTTGTTCCATAAATTTTCTTGTTGGAATTTGATAGTTCCAAACTATATAACAAAACAACTAAAATTTCCTATGAAATTATTATTTTGGCATTTTGAATTTTTACTAAAGGTGATGTTTTTACTGAGATTTGCGAGTTGCAGGAAGAATGCCTTTGAACATTTTGGGATATTAGAAAAACATAATCTATTTATAATAAAAGAAAAAAACACCTTCAACATAATACTTTTAAAAATTGTTCCAACTCTGTTTTCTAAGCACAAGTAGCTCAGAGCTAGACATAACGAGAAAAGAATAATCATACCACTGAATATATGGAGTTTTAAATTTCTTTTGCTTTTATGATGGGATAGTTTTCTAAATGGCTGTTAAATGAGCATTCAATGCTTACAGTAATTTATTCCTGACTCAAAATTTTGCTTTCTTTCCTTCAGTCAGAATCACTTTGGTTAATTTTCTTTACATAATGAGAAATGAATAATTGAGAAGGCATAAGTGTATCTATAGCACTAGGAGATTCAAGAAGTATTATGTTGTAGAGAGGGAATAAAGAGTCCCATTGTTACTGAATTGAGTTCAATTCTATTCTTTAAGATCCTTTTCTCTTACAGACATTTCACAGAATCATTTGAAATAAAGACCATAACTTTGAAAACAAAAGCTTACCACTGTAGTTAGGGGAAATTGGAATAGAAAAATAAATTTTGAGTAAGACTTCAAATTTCTTAGAATATTTTTGTTCTTCCCTACATCCTTCAGAGTGATTCTTCTAAAACATAAACCTCATCAGTAAGTTCTTTACTTAAAACCTGACAATGGTTCCACATGGCTTCCGCATAAACTCTAATGTTAGCCCCCAGGGTCTGCACCCCCTTCTACCAGCATCACTTCTCTCACTATATTGCCCCCATCATCCACCAGGCATCTTACGTTCCATTTATATCTGATCTCCCATCTCCTTTCAGCTTTCATATTGCTCTGTGATTTTGCTCAAGCAGTTTTCTCCATTTGTAATTATACTTGTGTCCTTTACTGTTCTACTCCTATACATCTTTCAGTTGTAACTTCTGTGAAGTCTTTGCCGACATTCTCTAGTCTTTGGATTTCTAGCGTCAGAACTAGAGGCTCCTTGCTCTGTGCTTCCATACTTCTATTAAAACGCTGTCACAGTTTTCTCACATGTTCACAGTTCCCTTTTCCACTAGATTGTGAGTTACCTAAGGGCAAGAAAAGTGTCTTGTTTTTGTAGTTCTAATGTCTAGCACAGAAAAAGCAGATGGTGTTATATAAGAAATGTTTGCTTAAGTTGATTAATACTTAATTAGCATTTACTGTATACCCAGGTAAGAACAACACTCTAATCCATTTTGGGGGGATACACAGAAGTCAGAAGCTAGCATAGATGTGAGTATTAAATGGTGACTAATTGACGCCAGTGTTTTCAGTTCTTAAAAAAAGCTTGAAATTAAAGTAGACAAACATCCGGAATAAACTATCCAAGATGTATTTACCATATATATTTTTTCCTTTCTTGTGTAGCTCAAGTCCCAGGAAGCATTTTCTGCCTGCTCTAACCTGTATTTATCTCCGTGTTTCTATTACTTTTCTCTGTTGTCCAGTCAAGTTCTAAAACTACGCTTCGTTGAATTGTTCATTACTTTTAGATGTGCATTTTGTTTTTCGTTCTGATTATAAACATTATATGTTCTTTTAGGGCAAGGGTTACATGTTATACTTGAATTTCTCTGCATAACCTAGTGAAAAGCTGCACATATAGTATGTCCTCAAAAATTATTTGTGGACTGTATAGGGGTTCAGAATGAGCCTCCTCAGAATGTGCTGCTTTTGTAGGAAGATTGTTTTGAGCTGAGGGCAGTCAGGTCCCTGCAGGTTCAAGAGAAACCACTGCCTCTCCCTTAACTACCTAGAAAAATTTGAATTGGGAATTTTTCCCAGAAAAGAGTTATTACCAGAGATACATTTTATCTCAATGGCCCCATCAATATAGTAGAAAAAATTTCTAATTATCTAACATCTGCTTTTCTTCTTCTTGTCCTGTGAGTAACCCTCCTATCCTTGGAAGCCCTAGACCCCTACCCCATTCCTTAGCGCAAGATGACATCTGTACCTCAATTTACCTTTCTGTCTTTGAATCACCCTGTATGTGGGTTTCTCATATGTACAAAATTAAATTCATTTTTCTCCCGTTAATCTGTCTCATGTCAGTTAAATTCTTAGACCAGCGAGAAGAACCTAGAAGGGTACAGGAAAGTTTTCTTCCTCCCCAACAAATGAATAAAAGCAAATTCATATTGTTAAACTTTGTAAATACTACATAAATAAAGGTACCTGTGTATTAAGTAACAAAAAGCAATTCCTCAAGATATTTTCAGTACAAATTTTGCTGTGGTTGAATACTGCACAAGAATATTTTACTGCAATTCATAGAATTCCTTAAAATGTAATGGGGTGTTGATTGCCTTGAGGATATTAGTAAAAAATGTTATTTCACTTTAATTTGATCAAGACCAGGGGAGCAAGAAAGACATTGCTTTACTCATATCATGACATCTGCTCTTCTCTCTCGTTTTGACAGTTGGAATATAGAATTACCACAACATGGGACAGTTTGCCAGTGCTACAAAGGCCTATGACTCTCAGGTTTAAATCTGGGGTCCAAGGCTTACTGATGGAAGTGAATGCTCCTTTCTTTGATGATCCTCTAGCATCACCAGGCGAAGCAGGACAGGCTTTTTATGGACTCTGGGAATATGAAGGTGAGAAATTTTCTATTTTGAGTGCCCAGGCTAAGAGAAATAGAGAGCACATGTGATATATGGCAGTGCTCTTACAATATTTATTAATCTTCTCAGAGTTTCCTAGTACCTCATGCTACTCATCCTGAGTATCTGAAAATTTGGTGATATAGAAGAATGGGGTCAGAAATTGTGGGACCTGAAGGGGAATGATAGTTAACAATTAATATTTATTTTGTGCTTATTTTATAGCATTGTTTTGTTATAGTATTTCTGTTCAGCTACAGATAGAAAGAACCCCCCTCCTCTGTGCCACCCAAACCCCAATATAATTAATTATAATAATCTCCCAGTTTAAAATAGCAAAGAGTACAGAAACCTAGCAAAAGCAAGCACACAAAAAGCAAGAGAAGGTACAGGATCTCTCTGAGCAGCTTCCTTTGGCCCCAAAGGCTTGGTAATCACAGCCCCAACAAGGCTCAGTCATGAAGGTTCTGAGAAGGCGAATGATTTATTATGTCATGGCCTTTTATGGTCAGGATTTATGTTATCATTCCAGAAAATCTCAGACTAGGAATAAGGTGTCCTTAACCAGAAATATTTGGAGATATGTGAATTCTCCCAGTTCTCAAGTCTTACATGACATCAGAAGGTCGTGGCCTTATCAGGATGGGGGTGGAGTAATAGAGACACTCCAGTGCACAGGAGGTCCTGAGCAGAATCTCTGTTCCTGGCCTGACAGTGTTCTAGCAAGTGCTTTGCATATATTCTTTCCTTTAATCCTCACAGCCATCGTGGGAGATAGCTACAGTTACTATCACTATTTTACAGATGAGGAAGCAGAGCCTCAGAGAAGTTCATTGTCTTGACTTCACTCACACAATGCATAGGATTCAAAAAGCTAGGTGCTCTGATTTTAGAAAGAGAATTTTTTAAAATTCCTTACTAGATTGATTACAGTAGATAAATTTGTATTACCTTTATAAAAAATTCTTTTTGAAATTCTCTTTTTATTCATTTATATCCCTCAAGTCTGTTTTTTGACATTAAGTTTGAAAAATATGCTCAGGGGAGAAAAAAGATTCCATGAAAAAAGTTCGGAAAACACTGCAAACTCTATTTATCCCTTGGAGAGTCACTATGAATATTACCATGTTAGTAATTCCCAAATCCTTCAGAAGATAAATGGATTTCATATTATTAACCCAACATACACAAACATATTCTCTACTATTTTATATATATATATGTTTATGTCAGTAATACTGATAACAACAATGGCAATTACCATTTATTGAGTACTTACTAGGTGTCAGATGCTATTCTAAAAACTTCATATATTAGTCCTATGATGTGGATACCATTTTTACCTCTATTTGACAGATTAAGGAACTGAACATAAGGCAGAGAAATTTTCCAAGGTCACATAAGTGACTTAGGCACAATTTGAAGTCAACTACTACTCTAAGCTTCTTCTCACATTTAATACCCACTGTCTATAGAAATTCTGTGGAATTAATGCTTCAATGAAATCACTTTGGGAAACAATTTAAACAGGATGTTTTGTATGGACGACAGAAAAATTACTTTAAATTTTAATATTCATATAGTCCTGAGAATGTTACATTGGATTTTCTAAAATAACTGGTTTGCAATAATGTTGAGTATAAAACTTTAATTTTATAAGGTACTATATTTCCATTCTTTAGACTGTGACTCTTTACAAATGTTTACTTTCTTGACGCCCTGTGAATCCAATTTCTCAGTATGATGACTGTTTTTTATTTGCAGTTTTTGAATCATTGTTTTTGAACAGCAAGACTAAACAGTATCTGGAGGTGGAACTCTGCAAGTTCTCTTTTAATGCACACAAGCTGCTCTCTGCTTTAAACTAGCTTCCCAAATACTTTTTAAAAGTCATTAAACTATCAAATGTTCTATTTGGTTTGAAAAATATGCATGAGTCCCACCCATATTTATTATTGTAAACAACACACAAAGTTAGAAGCATTAAAGTAAGTAGATTGTGCATTTCCTCTGAAATAGAGAATCACAGGTGATTGAGATTATGGTATTGCCTTAGGGCTAACCTCCTTCCTGCTTTAAATTCTTCATGTTTGGTGTATTTTCATGAAACTAGTCTCAAAAATCTTAAAATTATAGAGAGCTTCTAGTGTAGTTACAATACTTAATATTGAGGATAGTTGTGACCCTAACTCAACTCCACTAAGAAGGTTCCACCCCCCCCCCCACACAGTAGACCTCTTACATTTTATAGATTTTGTCTGAGTTAAAAAGCAAACAAAGTTTAGAAGATAATTTCCTAATGAGATTAAGTTCTGAGCCCCAAAGCATTTGTTTTAAACTTTAAACTTTTAAGATTTAAAGCCACCTGTTTAACTCTCTCCAGGGTATCATTCATTTCTACACAAAGTCCTTAGAAGGGTGTATGGATTCTTCTGGCCCTTACTGTGCTAAGCAAACAACATTGATATCTGTAAAGATTCTTAGTCAAGGAGGATGGTTTAGAGACACATTGCATGGCTGTAGCTTTAAAGAAAGAAAAATTTCTTTAGATAGTCATTTTGGATTGTTAAATACAATTTTACCACACTTAAAAAGCACTTAGCATACTCAGTCTATTTGAATCACTTCACGTCTTCACATTCTGCCTGGTGAAAATGTTATTCTGGGCTTTTCTCTGTGACAGCCAATCATCTAAGGATGTTCTTTACCTCCTCAAATTAACCTCCTCCATAGACTTTCTTTCTTTTGGTAAAAGTTTTTCCTTAAAGTGCTTATTTATTCTGTCCTTTTCTCCAAGGCTTATTTTATGACTGTCTTGGATGTAACAAATTAGCAAATTCAGTTAGGTGTGACTTACTCACTGAACCTATAATTTTTTTAAGTCACTTATTTTGTGTGTTTTTCTCCTTTGATGATAAAAGGAAATTATATACATTGTAAAACACTTAGGAAATAATAAAAGGCACATACACAAATAAAAATCATTTGTGTTGCTACCCAGATAAAAGCACTATTCACCTTTGGTTATATAACCAGGCATCTCAATGTCTGAATATGGCCAGCAGTGTTATAGTGTGTTTTTACAACCTTGGATTTAAGTGCTTATACTTTGAGTGCTTCTCAGAGTTACAGGACATGCCTGGTCCTATAGTATATTTGAGCATAAGATCTCTAGAATCACATTATAGCATTTTTTTGGGAGCACATTATCATATTGTAGAAAACAAGCAGAATCAATAGATACTAGATTCCTCTCTCTTAAGTCCCAAGTTCCAAGTCAGATAATTTGCTTTCCATCCCATTACTTTCCCTTAGAGGAAAAAGAGTAAGTGGCAGAGGGAACCACCATGCTATTTTGGCATTGGCACTACTACCATTGCTAAAATACTCCATCAATTTAGATGTGTACACCTGAACTTCTGTGCATCTATCAGGCAGTTCTCACCCTCATTTCTTTCACTGAAGCCAAGTGTGAGATGATAAAATAAGCCAATCAATAAGGCATTTTAAAGCACTCTTTTGTTGTTGCCAGTCATGCTGGTGAAACCTAGGATCTACTAATTGCAGCATCAGTTATTTTAGGTAACAGCAACAATAAGGACTAACTAATATAATGCTTACATTGTGTCAAATGCTATTCTAAGCACTTTTCACATATTAAATCCTTTAGCCACACAATAATCCATTTTACAGATGAGTAAACATATCTCTGTTGAATAACTTGACCAAGGTTTCACAGCCAGCAAGTAGCAGTCTAAATCTGAATCCAGAAAGTGTAGTTTTAAAGTCTGTGCTCTTTAATCACAGTAATGCCAGAGTTGGCAACCTAAAACTTATATTAACTTGAGTTGCTAAGAAAATTTCTTCAAAATGAGTTAGTTATGTTACTCACTCTAATTAGTTGTGTTGATATTCACATCTCAAAGAGGAGAATAGTTTCAGTGAGTTAAACCCAAATGTTTTACAGTTTTAATCGTGTATATGCATGACATTAAAAACAAAACAAAAAAATAGTGCCCAAAGTTGAAAATCCTGAATATTTGTAAGACTTTAAATATTTTGATTTAAAAATCTATACTGTGCCTCTAGATATTCTGTGTCTAAGTAAAACTGAAAGTCTTCTGTATTCATCAGAATTATTTTATTTATAAGTGAAAGAGGTACAACACAAGGAATTTGAGCAGAAAGAAAAAATTGTTGGCTCGATACCTCAAAAGATCAGAAGTAGACTACCTGGCCTCTTTCAGTTTGCTTCAATTCAAAGATCAGAGTGATGCCCATGAGCATTCCTCTCTTGCTTTTTTTTGTTTCTCACACCTCCATGTCCTACCCACCTCCCATTCATCTCTAAATCCCTTTCACATCCATGTGCATCTGTGTTATTCTTTCCTCCTATAGAAAGGGGCTTCCTTTATGAGATGGGAGTGAGGGAGGTGACTCGGGCAGTTGAAAATTTGCAGCAATTCTAACTTAGCCACTTTAAAGGGAACAGATTTCTTCTTCCCGCTTCAGTGTGTAAGGAGGCTATGATAGCGCCATTGCCAGCCCTGCCAGAATCACAGAAGTTTGAAGGAAGAGGAACAGTTCTTCAAAGACACTGAGGGTTCTGAGAAAAAGAAGAAGGAAAATCTGGCAGAGAGTGACTGGTGTCTATAGCTCTACATCTCCAGCACAGTCATTATATAATTCTTAAATATAACTCCTTATGGGTTATTCAAGTTCTTCATGTTTTCTTTCCTTTTTTTCTACCTGGAACCCTGCCTTTTGGCAGATTTTCTGGAGTACTAAATTAAAAAGCAAATGTGCATAAGCTCTTTTACTATATACCAGGAACTACTATATGTTTTTTTGGGAGATGATTCAACTTTTAGCCTTTTATTTTCTTCTTTTTAAAAGAATTTGTCTTGTGTAATCTTAAGATTAATAAGAAAATCAAGAACTTATCATTTTGAGTTTTCAAGTTCTCCAGTGTTAAGACTTCTCCAAATGTCTTAACAGGTATGCTTCATTAACTCACCACATTTATTGCCAATTTGAAGATTTTATTATTTATATTATATGAAAGTAGGCATTTTACCCTAAGTGGTTATTGCCTATATTGTCTTTCTAAGGCAGGATCCTGGAAGGAACTAGATTATCTTGATATATTTAAAGTCCTGCTTCATTTAATTTTAATGCAGCATTGTCCCGTGTAGCTTATAATTCTTGAAATGAATGTCTATAATAAAGAAAATAAATTATTTCGATGTAAAAACATCTTGATTACTGATTAATTTATTTAAAACACCTTTCTTTAGTACTTAACTATGTTCTGGGCATTGTTTTAGGCACTAGAGATAGTTATGAAAAAAAAATTGAAAAAGCCCTTTCCTCCTAGAATGTTTAGTCAGTGAATTATAGTACTTTGATTTGAATATGAATGGTTGTATTAGTCACATCATTTGATAGATACAATGTGATTGACTAATAGCTAACATTTATTGAGGACTTACCATATGCCACTATGCTGAGCATATACACATATTATCTTATTCAGTCTTCACCTGAACAGGTAGTATTATTATTTTGCTCAGGAAACTGAGGTATAAGAAACTTAGGCATACTAAGTGCAGAGCAGGAATCCACAGACTCATCTGACCTGAAAGCCTGCACTCTTAACCACCATGCTGCTTTGCTTCTAGTGCCCAGAGCATTGGTAGGAACAGCATAAGACCTTAATAAACAATCATTGCATGAAAGTATTTCTGAGCCACACTTATAATAATGGCATTGTGTTAAGCACTAGAGACAGTGTAGAGAGGAGCATGACAGAGTCCTTTACCTTATTTGCTTTAATTAAACTTATTAATAACTTTGAGAGAGCCATTAACTAAGATGTCTGTAAAGTGACAGAATCTAGGGCAGATATAAATATAAGTATGGCAAATGTCAACAGACATCATGTTATAAATTAGAATAGTAAATTACTCCCTGATTATAGCATGAATCAATCAAGCCATTTAAAACTGCTCTTATAAATGATGAATAAGAGGAATTTTCAATTCCAGTAAAATTAATCTCAAAGCCATGATACATGATTTTATTTCTATACTCTGAATCTAGAGCTTGCCCTCTAGATTTTCAAATATATTTGTTTGAAAGATTTTGTGGTTTTTTTTTTTTTTAAATGTAGGGATATATGAAACCTGGTATTATATAAAAATGATAATTAAAGACTTTTTTTTCTAGTTACCCAAATGTATTTCCTAGTGATCTGTTCCCTGGTTCTCAATGTTACCTTTTCTTTATCCTTCCTCTTCTTTGCCTCATTCTCTCTGGTCCTTTTGTCCTGCATACCACTCTCTCTCTTTTGTCCCAACTTTGCCTATGTGGCATAGAATGGAAGAACGTTAGGGCTGGAAGAAACTTTAAGGGACATCTATTCCAAAGTTTTATTCAGTTTAAAGATCTCCTTCTATCTAGTTGTTGGAGGAAGGGTTGGTATCCAACCTTTGAGATATAATTTAGCCATAAAAAAGAATGAAATCTTGCCAATTGTGACAACATATATGGACCTCCAGGACATTATGCTTAGTGGAATCAGGCAGAGAACGATAGGTACCTGATGATCTCTCTTATATGTGGAATCTAAAATCATCTATCCATCTATCTATACTGATAGAAAGATGGGGTGATAATCTAAGTTCACAGATGAAGAAAACAGATTGGTGTTCACCAAAGGTGGGGGGTAGGAGGGTAGAAGACATGGATGAACTGTTGGTTTTATGGGGTTTTTTTGTTGTTCGAATAAATTGAATTTTTTTTAATTATAAAAGAAAAAATTACGATATGCTTTTGTATATTTGTCTTTCTAAAGAGTGTACATTCATGTGCCTTTGATGTTTCTTAGAGTATCAGTAAAGTAATGGAGAAATGTAAAAAGCATATACAGTTTTCTTCAAAAAATGTATTCTCTGGAGTTCCTGTTGGGCCCAGCAGATTAAGAACCCAGTTAGTATCCCTGAGGATGCAGATTCAATCCCTGACCTCACTCAATGGGTTAAGGATCTGTCATTGCTGTAAGCTGTGATGTAGATCGCAGGTGCGGCTCAGATCCCATGCTGCTGTGGCTATGGCATACACTGGCAGCTGCAGCTCCGATTTGACCTGACCCCTAGTCTGGTAACTTCCATATGCCACAGGTGAAGTCCTAAAAAAAAAAAAAGAAAAATATATTCTCTATTATTTTTACTGGTCACTATAAATTATTTTTAAATATAAATAATACACATCACTGCAAGAAATTAAACACGTAGGTCAAATAGTGCTAAATAGAGTGTCATCATTTTTTTATCCATCATTACAAGTGAATAAGCATGACATAATAAAACTTAAATAAATTAAGTATTAAAATTCTTCAGTTTAATTTGTTATGTTACCAACTTTGAACACTAATTTAATTTGATTAATCTGTTTTTTAATTTTAAAGACATCATTATTGGGAAACTGAATTCTTAAGGGATACTTCTAAAATGTTCATCCCTTAACATTTTTGATGAAGCAGTTTAATTTTTGACTTTGTAAATATGACGTTTGGCAAGTATGTACTTCGGTTGAAAAGCACATACCTCTTGTGTGCAAGGCAATAAATTGACTGAGGCTGGATTGATGCTGATACTTGGCCACCTCTGACTGTTTTGTGAGCAGAATACTTTAACAGTTCACACTAAACTGTGTTGAACATTATTAACATGACCCTAAACAACTGGTCTTGACCTTAATGTTCTTTTATCTAACTTCCCTTAATAGAAATAGAACTGAAAATTTAAAAGAAGCTTAGATTTATTGGCAATGCTTAGCATACCTATAATATTAGGAGTTTTTGTTTGTTTGGTTGGTTTTTTTTTTTCTTTTTGGCCACATCTGTGGCATGTAGAAGTTCCCAGGCCAGGGATTGAACCTGTGTCACAGTGGTAACCAGAGCCCCAGCATGACAATGGATCCTTAACTCCCTGAGCCATCAGCGAACTCCAATAATAGGTTTTTTAAAAGTTGAAGAAATTTATATAACCTTTGCAAATGGGAAAAGACAAACCTCTCCTTTATTACTGTGTAAATCCAAGTGTTCTGGGTCCCACCATCACTTGTTCTTGGCTTCAGTCAGTTACATAGCCTGTAATTTTTGGAGAATGAGCTACTGGAAAATCACAAATATACTTAGATAAAATTGAAATTAGATGACGTTTTAATTTGAAAATGCATGAACTAGGAGTTCCCGATGTGGCTCAGTGGTTTAAGGACCTGAAGTAATCTCCATGAGGATGTGGGTTCAATCCTTGGCCTTGCTCAGTAGGTTAAGGGTCTGATGTTGCTACAAGCTGCAGCGCAGATTGCAGATGCAGCTTGGATCCAGTGTTACCATGGCTGTGGTGTAGGCCTCAGCTGCAGCTTCAGTTTGACCCCTAGCCTGGGAACTTTCATGTGCCACAAGTGTGTCCATTAAAAAAATAAAAAAGAAAATGCCAGAGTTCCCGTTGTGGCTCAGTGGTAATGAACCCCACTAGTATCCATGGGTTACAGGTTCTGGTGTTGCTATGAGCTATGGTATAGGTCACAGACACAGCTTGGATTCTGCATTGCTATGACTGTGGCATAGGCTGGCAGATGCAGCTCTGATTCAACCCCTAGCCTAGGGATTCTATATGCTGCACGTGTGGCCCTAAAAACCAAAAAAAAAAAAAAAAAAAGGAAAGAAAATGCTCAAACTATTGACCTCATGTCAACTCTATCATTATGATTTTCTTTTTGTTCACTTAGGCACAGACAGCACCTGGTCCTTCTGCTCTCCAGTGGTGATGCATTTGCAGTGAGTACTGTAGATCTTTACTCAAACAGATTTTTGTTTTACAATGACTATATTTTAAAATGGAGGTTTAAATGATTTTGGAGATTTAACTATTTATATACTTGAGGTTTAACCTTCATTTTCTCCTCAAAGTTAGGGAAAGAGGAAGCAAAATAAAAGAGTTCAAGAGCTTGAGCAGGACTGAAGTACATAAGGCTAATACGTATATGTGTGTTTATATATATATATATATGTATATGTATCAGTGGTGTGGCTGGTTTATGGGTAGGTTGTTAATATGTCTCACTGTTTTACATGTGCTCTTGCACATTGGATTTAATAATGTTAACTTCTCTTCTGGGATTAAAGTTTCTACTTAGTCCTCTAAATAGCAGCAGAGAATAGTATGTATTTAGAAATTATTACATAAACTGAGGACACTTTCAACAATGAAGAAAGAAATTTTTTAAAGTGAAAAAATATTTCAAAATAACTGAAAAGTACAGAAAATAATGGCACCCATCACTTAGATTTAACATTCCCCACCTAGGTTTGACAGATATTAAAAAATAAATCCTTATAGGTACAACCAATACCCATCTCTTATTCCTTACCCTTCCTTTTCTCCTTTCCTATTCCCACCTCTTCCAGTGTGTATCCACAAAAACTATTTTTAAAATATTAAAAAAATTTATGACATGATATATTCTTAATAAATTGAGAAGAGCCATTAAGTAAGATATTTTGTAAATGGAATCTAGGGCAAATATGTAAATATTTAAATATGGAAATATGGAAAAAGTCAAATATTTTGCAAATACACATATTTTGCAATGGTTCACACATTTTATTCTAGTACATAAAATAGATATGTTTCTCATTTGGTTGACAATCAGGTTGTTTCAATAGCTTTGTTTTAGAAAGCAATTTTATTATTTAAAAAATTATTTGTAAAGTGCACATGGTTTAAAAATCTCCTGAAAAGCTTGTAGGACTAAAAACAATATTCTTTTGGCCCATATTCCTCATTCCAGTCTTGTTCCATGGACAACTGCTTTCATAAGTTTTAGCTGACTTTTCTAGTTTTCATATTTAAAGTACTAGTTGTGTGTTTTGGTTAATTCTTTTTTTATCATTAAGAAAAGACACAATAGATGATGTATCTTTTTTCTCTAATGGAGATACATTCAGACCTAATTTTTTGTTGTCAAGGATATCTCAAAGAGTTGTGGTAAGAAGGCCATGATTAGAAGTTTGAAGTGTATGTTGGCCAGTTATCCTTTGTGTAGTCTGTGACTATAGATTACAATCCTAACTTTTGTCAGTTTTTCACATGTGTGTTCTATTGGTTTTACACTCTTCAGAAAATAGGGAAGCAGGGGAAAAAATCAGAAGCCTATTTTAATATTCCTGACAGTGGTAGAAATATAGGACTTAGGAGGCTGAAGTAATGACCTGTGAAAAGTGTAACGCACTATTGAGGAATTCTTTTCCAACTCTAGAAACAAAATTCTTAGCAAAGGACCGCAGGGCTTTAAGAAAGAGTGGTCTTATCACTGGAGTTTGCAAAGGGTTGCATGCTCTATTAGGAAGACTTGTTTTACTTTGTTATTTAAGTCTTGGAGCAAGGGTGAATAACAAAAGGTGATTCAAGGTCTACTGGCTATTTTGTTTAAGAAGCCATAGGAGATTTTTTGAATTGGAGGATATTTGCATTATTGATCTTACATTGAAAAATATTGCCAAGTCTGTTATATAAATGTGGTAGTGAGTAGAATAATTTTTAATGACTAAGGGTTGGCAATAAAAAAAATGTAGGAAGGAAGATAATCTTTTTTAATGATAAAATACTAATTTAAATATTATCTGTTATTTGTTTGCCTCAGAACCATGCCAGATATAGCCCTATTTTTTAAAAAGTATTTTATTGTACTAAGAACAAAAAGCTCAGAGTTCCCTTCATGGCTCAGTGGTTAACAGATCTGACTAGGAACCATGAGGTTGCAGGTTCAATCCCTGGCCTCGCTCAGTGGGTTAAGGATCTGGTGTTGCCGTGAGCTGTGGTGTAGGTCACAGATGTGGCTCAGATGTGGCTCTGGCATAAGCCAGTGGCTACAGCTCTGACTGTACCTCTAGCCTGGGAACCTCCATGTGCCTCAGGAGCAGCCCTAGAAAAGGCAAAAAGACAAAAAAAAAAAAAAAGGAACAAAAAGCTCACGATCTACCCTCCTAAAATTTTTTAATATAATGATTTTTATTTTTTTCCATTTAGCTGGTTTACAATATTCTGTCAATTTTCCCCTGTACAGTATGGTGACCCTCTTAAATTTATAGGTACAGTGTTGTACAGCAAACCTTTAGAGCTTATTCATTTTGCTAAACTGAAACTTATGTTTATTGATTAGTAATTTCCCATTTCCCATTCCCCCAGCTCCTAGTTTTTACTCTTTGATTCTATAAAGTTGATTATTTTAGATAATTCATGTAAACGGAACCATACTGTATTTGTCCTTCTGTGACTGGCTTATTATTTCACTTAACATAATGTCCTCAAGATTCATCCATGTTGTCACATTCTGCAAAATTTCCTTTTTAAAAGTCTGAATAGTATTTTACTGTATGTATATATCACACTTTCTTTATCCATTTATGGAGAGGGAATAATCTTAAATAGCAAGACATAATAAAGATTGACTTATCTATTGAATCTTCTTAGCTCAGCACTATCCAATAGAAATTTCTATAATGTTGGAAAATGTTCTGTACGTACTCTGCCCCAAATGGTAGCCACTAGCCACATGAAATGTGGCTATTGCAATTGATAAATTTTAACTTTTATTTAATTTTAATTAATTCAAGTTTAAATTTAAATTGCCACTTGTGGCTAAGGGCTACCATACCATATCGAACAGTGAAGTTCTAGAGACCGTATCACATAGATAGAGGTATGGCATCTTCTTTTTTCTTTTAAATATAATTGTACTTTTTGATCTTTAATGTATTGAGAAGATACAAATATAACTAGCATTCCAATGCTAGTGAAAATTAAAGGGAGGGAAGAATTATAAAAGGAATGTTTTTAAAAAAACAGTTTATGTATTAAGAACTACTTAACATAAAACATGCTATTGGTTTAATACCATTAAATTACATGTATGTGCATATAAATATATTAAATATGATAAAAATAAAAAAATATTCACACTAAGCTACATAATATAAAGACATACTGCTAACAATACCATTGAACTGTGTGTATATATATGCTTATGTTATAGATACATGATATTTGTTATATCTGTTAAGAAAGAATATATGTACTAAAATCAACTCTAGAAGATGAGGGAATCATAGTATTAATTAAAATTTAAGGACTAATTTCAAATTGTGGTGATCTTATGCACATTTATACTATGTGTCAATAAAGAAGAATGACGGTAATTAGGATAGAGGAAAAATAGGGGGAGTGATAGAGAGAAAGACCCATTAAAACAAGTTGGGTCTCTTTCGAGACAGGGTATTACCTGATAAAGTATGAAGAGAAGATCAAAAAAAGAACAAAATAATTCTTGAATTTCTATCCTTTTGAGTATTTTGCATTAGGATGAATCAGAATTAACAGAGGCTTGCTTTCACAAATGAGGATTTAATTGTTTTGTTTCAATAATGAAAATACATTGTGACAGTTGATATTGTTATAAAATAAGACTAAAAGGATTAAATGTGGTAGAACTTTCTATAAGATAAGTGGTGAACATCAGAGTGAACCAGATGTAGGTACAAATTTCAGCTCTCTTCCTTACTTGTTGCGTGACTTTGGATGAATGACTGAACCTTTCTGACACTGTTTCCTAATTTGTGAATTGGAGAGAATAAAAAATTCACTTTAAAAGTTTTTAGAGATGATGAAATGAGATAATGAATAGCAGATACTATATGCAATGTTTAATACATAGAATAAGCCATCAAATGGTAGTTAATATTAACTATTGATGAAAATATTAAAAGAAATATAAATTCGAAGAAACAGACCATTGCAAATTCTATGTAGTGTATTTCAAATATGGTGATGCAAAATATGACTTAGGAAATGCTTATGAAAAAGATATACTATTCATATACCGATGAATGGAGGTATGGAAAATTCCTGAGGGAAAAGTGTGAAGTTTATTAATTTGAAGTAAGGAGACTATTAAAGAAGATGTGAAAATCTTATTATAACTTAAAATCTCAAGAGGAAGGTTATTGAAATGGAGAAAAACGATGCTTTAAAAAAAGAAAATTTATGGAGTAGGAGGGAAGCTAGAACTGATGGGAAGTAGAAATGGAGAAAGTGCTTGGTTGTAGAATGCCCAAATGCTCTTAGGCTTTCTGGGAACAAGGCTAACATGAAATAATCAATCATGATCACTGAGGTCCTACATACAAAAGTTACAAACTCCATTAAAAATCCATCTGAAGGCTTTTTCACAAGCTATAATATCCTAGTCATGAAAGAAGACATCTTTAAGAAGTAGCAGGATATCAGAAATCAATAAGACCTGTATATGTTTTATATCTACTGTATAAAAAGCTTTCTCCTAATCCATCTCCATAAAGTTCTCTTAAATCTTTTCTTGTTTGATTTCTAATAGGAGAACTCTATACTTGCAGCTCCTTTTTCTTAAATGTGTTTCTTAGACTCTTTTAAAAAATTTGTTGGGGCCAAGCCTGCAGCATGTGTAAGTTCCTGGGCCAAAGATCAAACCCACACCACAACAGCAACCCTTGCTACTACAGGTACAATGCCAGATCCTTAACCTGCTGCACCACAAGAAAACTCCTCTCAGACTCTGATGTTTTGTTTTTGGTTTATTGAAGTTATCTTGGTCAAGATATTTAATGGAATCTTCTCATTCTTGATTTCTCTGTAGCATGTGACATTGATGATAATTTCTTTCTTCTTAAGATTCTTTTCAGGCTCCTCCTAGCTCTCTGATTAGTCCTTTCTGATCTCATTATTTTCTTTTTTCCTGGTCCTCCAAATATGTCTTCTCTTTGTTTCTGTTATTATGTCTTTTGTTTTTTACATCCCCCCACCATGGCCATCTTATCCTCTTCAATGCCTTCGACCTTAATTTTGATTCAGATTTTTCCAACATCCATCTATATATCTGGACTTAAGTTATCTCCAGAGAATTAGTCCTACATTCCTAGTAATATTCATTGAATAGCTGCATCTTGGTGTCCTGACAACAACTCAAACTTAACATTATTGAAACTAAGTAATCAATTCCCAGGTTTGGGTTGTACACCTCTGTCTAAAGTTGCACCATTATTTTCTAAATCAGGCAGGCAAGAAAGTTCTGGCATCTTTGATTGTTCCATCTCTCTTGTCTGTTAATACAATCAGTTGCCATGTCTTGTAACTTTTTGAAGTTTTGCTATGCAATGCTTTGTGAAGTAGTGTGAATTACCACTAAATGGAATTACCATATATTGAACCAAACTTAGCAAGTAGTGATGAGAAGGTCCATTAGACCCCTAAGTATTCCCTGATAGCGTGTAAGTCATGCAAGGGAATGAGTATTAGAGATAAAGCCTGGCTAGATTGTAAAAGTAGAAAGTGATGGAAGATGGAGAGAGGAAAGGGCCATGGGTCCAGGAAATTGGGCATTCACATTGTCTCCATCCTCTTGACAATTGCAGTGCCAGAGCTATGACTCTGAGAGTAGGTTCCTCTGTATAGCTTTGTTAGAGTTCTGTGGAAAGCAATGTCTCTGTAAACATCTTTGAATATCTTAGCAGACTTTCAGTGTTGTTTGGATATGAATGGGATGAGAGAAAAATATTCAGTTAAAAAATTACAGATGTAGTTTCTTTAGTTTTATTTTTTTCCCTTGCTATAAAACATTTGAAAAAAAAAAAAAAGAAAATGACAAAGAAAAAAAGAAAAAAGAAGGAAAGAAAGGAAGTGACTTGCAGAGCAAACTGGGCCTTGTGATTGGCCCAGAATAAATTTGGTCTAGTGTGTATTTTGACACCTCTCTGCTTTTTATGTCTAGAGGCTACATTTTGTCAGCTGTTTTCCTAAATCACACTTCCTGGCATCTCCAGTTTACATTTTGTCATTTGTTTTTTGAACTCCCTCCCCTTTTCCTATGGATTGATAACAATATAGTAAGGTCCACTTTGCACTTTCTTTTTTTTTTTTTTTTTTTTTTTTTTTTAAGTAAAGCAAATGGATTTTTGCATCCTGCCTTACTGACAAGTTTGCAAATTGCCAATCTTTGCTCTTTTTTCTCCCTCCCAATTTTTCATGGTGGTAATTAAGGACTGTAAATTTCACTTTATCATTTGTGTTAGGAATAGTAGCATAAATCATAGTAATAGCACCGTTTATTTCAGTAATGCCAGCCTGCCTGCAAATCACTTGTAAATTGGTTCCATGGATGTACCTCTATCAAATTAATCAAAAATCACCTGCATACATTTCCTGAGCTTATTTCAAAGGCTTAGTAACAGTGAGGAAGAAAGACCATTGCTGACCTTTCCATTTTTATTTATTTGTGAGTTTGGAAAGGCTCATGCATATGTTTTCATTTTGAACCCTGGCTAAAATCTCACTGAGCTTTTTATGTAATGCTTTTCTTTTTGAAAACATAGGTTGGGATTTGAACCCCAAATAATATGCCTGCAAGATGGTCCTGCTATGGTTCTTCCATAGTAATAATAATGTTTGATTGGGCATAAAATTGTAAACCATTTAAGAATTTGTGAGAAGTTACCACTTTTCTGCTGAAAAAATATTTTTCACATGAGTATAATTATTTTCAACATTGGGAAGTTAGGCAACAATCACTTATGTTTGTCCTCTTGTACCTAGGAAGGTGATATCAATGTATTATTCTGAATATGGAGGGGAACAAAAAATATTTCCTAATGTGCTTTCCATATGTTCTCACTTATACTTTCTGAACAGTAGCTAAGACAATTCCAGTTCATGTGAGGCTGAAGCCAGTGCACTGTTGATATAACATGTTGAGTTCTGTCCTGGATACAGTGTATTCTTTGGGGAGACATCCTGATATTTAGGAATCATGTCCAGCTTACTTCTTATTTATTGGTCCTGCCCTAAGAAGAGAAAAAGAATTTAAATTAATTAATGATTTACTCTTACCCTGAGTCAAACCTTCTTGGGGAAAACATACACGTTATTTATTTTAATTTTACATATGAAATTTAAAAAATATGACAAAATCAAGTTCTAGGGCTCAGATAATAAAAATGTAATAATAAACATGATATTTAATTTATATTTTTATGTGTACTTTCCTTCTGTTTCTGATCTATAAACCAGGTTTTGAGAAACTATCATTGATTAGTTTTAGTATTTCAGTGAGTTTATATTGTAAAGTTTTTAAGGTTAGCATAAGAAATCAGAAATAAGTATAGGGGGCTTAATTTTCATAAACAGCTTGGTTTGCATCTAATTAAGATAATAACAAGTTTCCTTTAAATTCTTGTTAGTGATAGTAGCTAGTTTTAGTTTCTGTGTATTTTCCATTCTAGTCTGTACTATTTAATAGCCTATGTTGAAGACTTCACGCTTGAGAAGTTGGAATAGTCTTTTAGGCAAATCCACTCACTATTTTTTCTCTCCTTCTCTCTGGATGAATGTGTAATGGGCATTAATTTACTTCAAAGAATTTCTTTTATTAGAAAAAGGAGACACAAATGCAACAGATGGCCTTGACTCTTGCTATTCTCAAAGTATTAAAGAAATAAAGAAATAAATATTTTATTTTGATGTAGCAAAATCAGAAAGCCCGGAATGAGGTTGATACATTTTGAAATACTGTTTAATAATTCTTTCAGTAACCATTTTATAATTTAGTCCTAAGTATATATGCAATAATTTTTATGGAGAAAAAGCTTTGGAAAGCAATGGATTAAAATATCAGGATATTAAGTAGAGGTCTTAAAGAGGGATGATTTTGATTATTATGGGCTCAGAGTTCCCATTGTGGCTCAGTGGAAAACGAATCTGACTAGCATCCATGAGGATGCAGGTTCAACCCCTGGCCTCACTCAGTGGGTTAAGGATCCAGTGTTGCTGTGAGCTGTGGTGTAGGTCGCAGATGTGGCTCGGATCTAGCATTTCTATGGCTGCAGTGCAGGCCAGCAGCTACAGCTCCAATTGGACCCCTAGCCCAGGAACCTCCATATGCTGTGAAATGGCTCTAAAAAAGATTAAAAAAAAGAAGTTTTAAAGAGTAACGATTTTGATTATTATGGGCTCATTTGTGTATGTGGAAGAAGATACCGTTGAAACCATTTGAAAGGATACCTATGAAATAAATAATGGTTGTCTCTAGATCCATACATGAAAAAATATATTTGTAAATGTATTTATAAATATATATAAGGTCAAAGCATATTTTCATTGTCTGGTTTGTGGTAATCCATTTTGCCATATTAACGTGAGAAAGGATAAATTAACATTGATTTAGCCATGGGAACTTTTGTAGCCTACTGGATTTACTCTATTTATGAGACTAAAGTGTTTCAGTGTTCCCTCTTAAACAAGATAAAAACAATAAAATTAAGTGTTGAAAGCCATCACATTTCATTTAACAACAAGCCAGTGATAACTGATAAGTTCTCAAATATGGTGGAATAATGGTCTTTCTTTCTACTCCTCACACCTCTATTCTCTTCTGAAATAAATCATTTCCAGACTGTCAATAACCATGAGAAATTTTTAGCTAAAGACCTTTCTCTCTCAAAGATGCTGAAAAGAGGGGCTTAGAGTAAAAAGTGCCATAACTACAATAGTAACTGCATTCTACCAAGAATAAATAAAAATTGCAAAGCCTGACAGTGAAGAGTACAGAGAGGAATTCAAGTGACTGAACCTCAAATAAAGGATTATCCTTATTTGTGAAGAATCTATTCCAGTAAGAAATCAATCTAGGAACCTCTGCATACAAAAACAGCTGGCAGCTTTTTGAGTTATGAGGAAACTGGCACTGAGACCAGTAATCCTAACTGGGCAGTTATCTGCTAACAGGTCTTCAGGCCCCAGCAATAGACATCTGCCTTGGCCTTTTTCTGTACATTAATTAGGCCCTGAGTCTATTTATTGAGAGAGCAGCTATCTTAAATCAATGACACACTATCACTAAAATAAATTTGGTACTATATTTTTTACAGCTCTATTAACTTTACCATTTGACTTTCTAGTTTGTAAAAGGGGAAAAATGAAAATTGAGGACTGTGAGTATATTGTTCGTTAAGTGGATGCCAACCAGATTAAAATCCTATCAATAGTAGTGGAGGTAACAGAAACAAAGTGACGGATTTAACACTACTCTCTATTTACATGTCAAATAGAGTTAAGTGTTTTGCTGAATTCTTAAAATGGTTTGGCTCTGTAGTATCTAGCATAATCAACACTGAAAATTGCAGCACAATTTTGTCTTCATATGTGGAAAAACGTATGCACACTTAAAGATCAAGCAAATTGCTCCTGAAAGGGGTGTGTTAAAAAAATGGGTTTGATTAATGAAAACAAAATTAGTTACTTGAGTATATTTGATAAGCAGAATTGAATTTATTTATTTATTCATTCATTTACCAAACTTATATTGAGTACCTTTTATGAGCCTGGCTCTATGTTAGGGGAAGTGGACACAAAGTCAAATAACATGCAGTTTCTACTCTCTTGGAGCTTTTACTCCAGTGGCATATATGTACTTTATCAAAATGTTTTGTTAATTTAGTTAATGTCGATTGGATCTCTTACAAACGAGTTTTCTCCAGAATTTTTGTTATGTTTTCTTTATATATACTTTATTTTTTAATATTTTAATTATTTATTTATTTTTATGGCAATACCTGCAGCGTATGGAAGTTCCTGGGCTGAGGTCGAACTGGAGCTGCATCTGAGGCTTAACCTACAGCCATGGCAACATCAGATGTGAGCCACATCTGCAGCCTATGCTGCAGATTTGGCAATGCCAGATCCTTAACCCGCTGAGGATGCCAGGGATCAAACTTGCATCCTCACAGAGACAACATTTGGTCTTTAAATGAGACCAAATGGGAACTCCTATATCTGCTTTAAACATCTCTGTTCC
Organism: Sus scrofa; assembly: GCF_054392235.1. Classification (NCBI taxonomy): domain Eukaryota; kingdom Metazoa; phylum Chordata; class Mammalia; order Artiodactyla; family Suidae; genus Sus; species Sus scrofa. The sequence continues at coordinate 102,333,213 of NC_139390.1, read as the reverse complement.
TATTTGGATTACAAAATAAAAAGCAAAGCAAAACAAAACAACATCAAGCCATGCTACTATACTGGGAGTCTACAAAATAAGGAAACCTCTTTAGCTCTAAAAGGAAGAAAAATATGTTTTCTTCTATGTCAAAGACTGTACTTTTCTTCTAGATTGATTCTTTAGGTTAGATGTTCATTGATATACTTGTGCTACCTGCAAAATCTGCTGCAATATTTATAAACTAATAGACTTCACCTTTTTAGCTATAGGTGTATAATTCTATAGGACATTATTATACAGGTTTAAATAAGAAGAGTTAGATTTCTAAATGATAGCCATTATAATCCTTCTCAACTTTATTATTACTGGTTTTGAAAAGGGTTTTTGGAAAAATGACATCCCAAACAATTAATGCCTGCTTCTTATAAAGCACTTATCATCTTAAAATTAATCAAGAAATTATATAGCCATAATGGAGAACTCTTGGGAATTTCTGTTTTGAAAGGAGATTAATCAAGTTACTCAAGTTTGTCCTGGCAGCTTCATAGTATGTTGGATTCTAATAATTTGACAGTGGACCCTTTATTTTTATTTTGTTTTGTTTTATTTTATTTTATTTTGTTTTGTTTTATTTTATTTTATTTTATTTTTGTCTTTTTGCCATTTTCTTGGGCCGCTCTCACGGCATATGGAGGTTCCCAGGCTAGATAGGTCGAATTGGAGCTGTAGCCCCTGGCCTACGCCAGAGCCACAGCAATGCAGGATCCGAGCCATGTCTGCAACCTACATCACAGCTCATGGCAACGCTGGATCCTTAACCCACTGAGCAAGGCCAGGGAGCGAACACACAACCTCATGGTTCCTAGTCAGATTTGTTAACCACTGAGCCATGACGGGAACTCCTGGACCCTTTATTTTAAAAAGCTCTCTTTTTAAACGTTTCTAAAAGGGAGACAACTCTTGGCAGCTCTATGAAGTTACACTAGAACTAGCAACAGAGTATCCCTGGATAAAATTCCTCACATACTCTCTTCTTAGATACAGAAGAGACTGTCAGGGGAAACAACTATGACCAGTGGATTGTATTTATCAGACACCATAGATTTTGGTTTATGGGTCTCTTCATAGACATTGTCAGTCGTCTTGTGAACAATATTGTTACAGCAGTTCCTCAAACAATTTTTTTCTTTAAATTAAGTTGTCTTGATCTTTAAGGGAGTCGAATTGGAAGAGCAGAGAAGGTAATTTGGCTCTTGACCATCACTGTTTTCCAAATGGGTAATTTTTAGAATGGGATTGTCAGTGATTCTGGCTGACTTCAGTTAATAGTAGATTCTTCATTAAGGTTGACAGAATCTGTTTGGGAGCAGGGGCAGAAAGTCTATGGGGAGAATATCTAAATTAAAAAGGAGTTCAGAATTCTCTATTTGGGACATGGATGGTTTCCAAAACCTCCCTTTTATGCCTTATCCCCGTTAGAGAGTATATTAATAAGCATCAACAAGGAGATGAAGGATTAAAAAAAGTAAAGGTTGATATCAGCAAAAAAAAAAGTTATTAAAAATTTACAAGACTGATAAAATAGTTGTTGACGAATGAGTGAATGTGACCATGATAATAAATATGATCAGCTTCTCAAGTTATGAAAATGAAATGATTATCTCAAGCAGGTAGGGGCATATAAGGTCCATTAGAGATCATCTCTGTGATTAAGGTCAGGTTTCTTGGGCTAAGGTGGCTGTTTAATAGGTCTCCAGAATCTGAGTTTGCCTGCCAGGGATCAGCATGGGTACTAAGAATTACAGTAAAGTTAGCGCTAATGAGCAAACAAAGCAGTTTCACTTGCCTTTGTTAGAGCTCCAAGCATGAAGAACCAATACCTAGGTCAGCAGTATCATTATCCCCTTATAAGAATTAGCTGTTTCCACAAATTGACTCTGAATTTGTATGTTTTATAGCAGACCATAAATACTTTCACCTTTTTATAAATAATAAAACTATGAATGGAGTGGATAATTAGTGGCATTATTAATGGGTCTTCAATTCAGGAACCACGAGTGACAAGCTTGCCTTACAAAGTAATTATGTCGTTTTTGTTTAAACTTTGGTTCTGTTTGTTTAACACATTAAATCTGTCAATTGAAATTATTGCTGTTTTGATGATTTCCTCCTAACTATGAAAGGAAGGGCTGAGTTTACAATTTAAAGTCAACATTACCTGGGACCAGTGGAATGGGATTACATTTCTTCTTTGGGAATATTTTCCACCTGGTATTGATAAAATGAATTCATATGCAATTCACGGATCGGGGATTGGAAGAATTTATGAAGCCCTTTATTCAATACCACGTGAAGAGATTGAGGACAGACAAGGGCCTAACTTGTGAGTATGGAAATAATTTGATTATATATTTACTTTCAGCTTTTATCTATAGTGAGTTGTGAAAGGGAGATAAAAGATTTAACAATAATTCTTAATTCTTCTTTTAATCTTGGAAAAATCTTCATTGTGTTTCTGGTAATAAGAATAAGTAGCTTAATTCAAAAATACATGAGATTTTTCACCAAATTATTTTAAAACTTTTTCTGGTTTACACTATATCAGACTGTACTGGGCACTTTATAGGACTATATGGTTTCTATTTGCATATATGAATAATAGTATTAACATTGCTGCTAGTAGTAAAAGCTTGCAAACTTTGGTAATCCATAGGTACATCTCATTTTATAGGAGTGTTGTATGAATGAACATAATTAGTATACAGTACTTTTGTGTGAACTGAGTGTGTTTTGTAGTAATCAGGAACTCACAGAAACTACCAATAAGACATAAAGGGACACTTTTATTATTGCATGGTGAACCTTAGATTCAGACCATCTCGACATGTCTTAAAATGTGAATTCAAGAAACCTCTCAAATAAACGTTTTTAGGTGAGATTTGAATTAAGAAAATAATACATTTTAGGAGTTCCCGTCGTGGCGCAGTGGTTAATGAATCCGACTAGGAACCATGAGGTTGTGGGTTCGGTCCCTGCCCTTGCTCAGTGGGTTAATGATCCAGCACTGCCGTGAGCTGTGGTGTAGGTCACAGACGCAGCTCTGATCCCACGTTGCTATGGCTCTGGCGTGGGTTGGTGGCTACAGCTCCGATTGGACCCCTAGCCTGGGAACCTCCATTTGCCGCGGGAGCGGCCCAAGAAATAGCAAAAAGACAAAAAAAAAAAAAAAAAAGAAAATAATACATTTTATTTATATATACATTTAATCATTAGCTAACATAGAAAGAATGGTTTGAACATATGTTTTCAAACAATTTTTAAAGTAATTAAGGCACAAAACATGTTTTAAATTTTATTAATGAATAAATAAAATAAAATTTTATTTAATGAATATGTATTGAATACTTAAATTTGATTTTTTTTCTATATGACCCGAAGCCATCGTATTGAGTATTTCAAACCTTTCAACCTGGAGTGGATTATGGGAGACAACTGGAAGCAGCAAGACTCAGAACTGTGGAAAGAGCTTTGCTGTGATTCTTTACCTTCTGACAACCTGGGTTATAACTCATAAAGAAAGGCACTTAACAAATAGAACTCTACTCACTACCACCTCAGTTGGACAGCTGAAGTAAAATCATTGTTTGCTACCACTGTAAATATTCCAACAATGTGCCAGAAATAAATCATTTAATTGAGCATGACTTTTATCCTTTATCTTTTACTACATAATGACTTTTTAAAATAAATGATAAGAGAAAATAATTGTTAGGGTCCTTCTTTCCCATCAACTCAAACTTCCTGGCAAGTTTTCTGTTCCCTGCCTGAAATAGATCTTTGGAAAATCAAGAAAGAGCATGAGATGTTACAATGCCATTAAGATACATTGTATAATGCTGAGACCTGAAGTAAAAAAATGAGCTGCTGCAAATTTTGCCCTAAGGACATTTCAGTGCTTTGGGAATACATGGAGGTGAACATTATAGCTTCTACTCAGTGTTACACTTTAATACATTATTTAATTTCTAAACTTGACAACTTTCGGATAGGGATGGCAGGAAGGTCATCTGTCAGAATAACCCTAAAATACTCTGAACACTATTGATTTAAGGAACTAGAATAAATCTTTTAGGCATTACTTTATTAAATGTTTGGGCCCTTGTTGGATTCAGGAATATTTTATATGTTAAAGTTATATCTAGTCTTCTTCAGCTACCAACACTTCCACTGACTCTCTAAGGAAGTAAATTGTTTATATTGGCAATGATAGTTGATTTTGAGGAGTTCCTGTTGTGGCTCAGAGGAAATGAATCTGACTAGCATTCATGAGGATGCAGGTTCAATCCCTGGCCTTGCTCAGTGGGTTAAAGATCCGGCATTGCCATGAGCTGTGGTATAAGTCACAGAAGCGGCTCAGATCTGGATCTGGTATTGCTGTGGCTGTGGTGTAGGCTGGTGGCTACAGCTCTGATTCGACCCGTAGCCTGGAAATGTCCATATATGCGGGTGCAGCCCTAAAGAGACTAAAAAAAAAAGTTGATTTTGAGACCTTCAGCTTAAAGATAGACAGTTTATTTTCCACATCAGCCTTTGAACTGGTATGGTAAGGGAAAGAAGAACAAGGTAATAACACCAGACAGTTGTCATAAATAACTGTTGGCCAAAGATTCTTATGTTGCCTCAGAGAGACGTGGAATATGATCCTGAGAAATTTGCCTTTCCTGTCCTCTTATTTGCCTCTCTGGAAACAGTTTAGATTATTCATAAGTTAAAATTTGTTCTAAAAAACACAGTGTAATTCTAATCTGTGGAAGCAGATAATCATTTCAAGGGATTGCAAAAGTAAATATTCCTAACAAAACAAAAAACAAAAATAGCAAACAACAACAAAAAAGCTCAAGATAATTTAATGAAACTTATATGAAGTACTCAAGTCCTGAAAGAAGAAATGAGAAAAACAAATTCCATTATTTCTGAACATAGTTGATATAAATCTCTAAATTCCCAACACTTCACAGCATACTATATGTTAAGTTTGAAAACATACTCCAGGTTAAATATATGGTGCAGTGAAATTTAAATGTGAAACCAGGAGTTCCCGTCGTGGCGCAGTGGTTAACGAATCCGACTAAGAACCATGAGGTTGCGGGTTCGATCCCTGCCCTTGCTCAGTGGGTTAATGATCCAGCGTTGCCATGAGCTGTGGTGTAGGTTGCAGACGCGGCTCGGATCCCGCGTTGCTGTGGCTCTGGCGTAGGCCGGTGGCTACAGCTCCGATTCGACCCCTAGCCTGGGAACCTCCATATGCCACAGAAGCGGCCCAAAGAAATAGCAAAAAGACAAAAAAAAAAAAAAAAAAACAAAACAAAAATAAATAAATAAATAAATAAAAATGAAAATAAATAAATAAATAAATAAATGTGAAACCACCCCCTTCCAGACCACCATCCTTCCTAGCTAGAGTGAAAATAGCATTTTCACTTGTCCTGATTCATCAAAGTCTGGTTTTTAAGTGTTTTGATGATTAAATTTGTCTGCTGAGAGGCCATCAATATTATATAAAGGTTTTTCTGCAGGGCTGCCTTGTCGTACACTTCTGTAAATGGGAGTTTGGGAACTTTAAATGAAAGAGTATGTAAAGTTTTCGTTGCTGAGTATTATTAACCGAGGGACTCTGGATTAATTTAGCAGCCAGGTCTGTTCTTTCAGCCATAAGCCATGCTGTCAGAGAAACTTAATTACACTTTAAGTGGGATGCAAATGAGTTGTGACACTACATCATTTCACATGAAAGGTTCATTACTTACATTAACTTGCACAATGCTTGTTCCTAAACCTAGACTCATTACAATATTCCTGGGATTATTTTTTTTTAAACATAGCTAAATGCAAGTAGGGTTTTAACTTTTAATAGCCTGTTTCTTTCTTAATATTTAAGACTACAAATGTTCACTTTATTAAATGATTATGAATTGAGCTACTAGATACATAAATGTATTAGGGCTGGCAAGAAAAAAAGTACTCTATCATTTGTCTGCTCAATAGCACCTTCTCAAGACCAGGTTATTCCTTAAAGTAACTTTATGTCGATAACTTCTTTAGCGTTAATATCCATGACTTGAAACAGGAGATTTAACAAGCTTTAAGATCAAGAGTCTAAGGAATTTTAGGGCTTAACATATTTTTCTGAGGATCAGTTGGGTGATTTGGGATGAGGAACTAAACCAATGTAAACGTACAAAACATGTTTCATATTGATAATTGAAACCTTGAGTGACAGTAAATCAGTCATAACTAAGACAAGGTGTTAGGACAAGTACAAATGATATGTTTAATCCCATTCTGAAGAAATAATCAAATGGTCCTGGAATTCTAAAGGGAGAGAAAATTCATTTTAGACTCATCCTTCTATGCTCTGATAGGGTGATGAGAAAATTTTAGGGAAAATTAGTTGTTTCTTCTTAATCAGCATAATCAATCAAGAGTGCTTGACAGTTGTTCTTAAGGATATAGGTAGTGGGAAAAACAATAATAACAAACTCTTATTTTCATTTGTTATGCTCGTGGCAAAGTCCTAAGCAATTTACCTGTATTAGCTCACTTAATATATGCAAAAACCCTATGAGGCAGGTACTCTGTCCCCATTTTACAAATGACAAAACTGAGAAAGAAGGGGTTTTAGCAAGTTGCCCAAAGTTCCACAGCTGAGAGAGCCAGGATTCAAACCTACTCAGTCTATATTTAAGGCCCATGCTTTTAACCACTATGACACACTGCCTAAATTACATGGGGATTTTATATTTATTAAATATAATAGTAAAATTTTTTAATATAAATTAATGATGAGATCCAGGGAAATCATAGGGGAGAACAGATCTTCATTCTGTTGAGCAACATGATTTTTTAAAAAATTGAAGTATAGTTGATTTGCATTGTAGTTGAGGAACATGATATTTTAGTGCTATCATACTATTTCTGTTTATGCAAGTGAATTCCTAGAGATTAGAGTCAAAGGTTATATAATTATTTATTATAATTTATTATACTAAGCTCTAAATGCTATTTCATTTTAAGTCACAAGTCTGTCTTTTTTCTCCCAATGAATAGCTTATGGTATTTATTAAAAATTGATTTTTATACCAAATTGGAACAGATTTGGAAACAATTTTTTATCTGCAAAATTACAGAATAAGTTAAAATCATACAATGCACTGAGCTGCTTCACTATAATTTATTTAAATTGAAGTTTATTAACTAGTACTTTGGTGTTTGAAAGAATTATACAATTTTTTAAATCCAAATTTGCTTCCTCATAACATAGCCATTCCATCTTTTTTCTTTTTTTTTTAACTTTTTAGGGCCACACCTTTGGCACATAGAAGTTCCCAGGCCAGGAGTCCATAGTAAATCTGCTCCTAAATTGAGGATAAATGTATGCAATGACATTTATATTCCCTGTTGTAGGTGCCATCAATTTATTGCCTCTCAGCTTTGAATCCATCCTGCATTGCCTGCTCTGTAATAAAGAAGCTGAATCCTATAATCATTTTTCATTTGCAACAGGCACAGTGTTAAGCTAAGACAATAGAGGGCAGTGGAGAAACACTATAGAAGGAAGGAGTTTATCTCCCTGTTTGCAGTGTTTTCTGTTTGTCTTTTATTTGCTTCTATAGCATGTCTTCCAGCAATGCATGAAGGTGTGTGTGGGGGAAGCATCCAGCTGTACCACACCATATTAATACTCCTAGAGCACCCAGTTTCTTGGGGAGCTTCCATTCATGACTCTTACCGATGTCTGTCTCACTGCCAATGTGAACACCATGCTGCCTGAGAGAAGTATTCATGAAAATGCATCTGAAGTTGAAGAATATTAGCATTTTAAAGGTAAAAGAATCCTTAGGAGTCATCTAATCTAAGCCTCCTTTCTGCAGAAATCCAGAGATGTTTCTTACATGTGTTGTCACACCTTTTATGTAGCATGTAACACTTTAAAATCTTCCCTTTCAGGGTTTATATTTTAAATAATAACACTGTTTATAACTATTTAAAACATTCAGTTTGAATTGCAAAGGATCTTTATCTTGAAATTCAATGAGAATTTACTGAATTTCTACAAATTCTCAGTGTTTCATGGACTATATAAGAATGAAAAAGAGACACTTGCTTTGTAAGCTAAAACAAAATATGAAACCCCATTGAAGCAATAAATCAAGATAGAACATGATAAAACCACAAGAGTTATGCAGAAAGAGGCTGGGGTTTATATTTGGGGCAATCAAGAGTGTTTTCATGAAGATGACAGACATTTAAAGAGGCCATGAAATGGGTATGGTTTGAGAGTTGGATGTGAGAAGTGTGGAAAAACTTGGCAAAATAACTGATTTTTGAATTCCTAATAGAACATGACAAGTAATATTTAAATGAAAATCAAGAAAACGTAAGATGAGGAGTTTCCTGGTGGCCTAGCATTTAAGGATCCAGGGTTGTCACTGTTTTAGTGAGGATTTAATCCCTGACCCAGGAATTTCTGCATGCAGCAGTCATGGCCAATAGAAAAAAAAAAGGAAAGCAAGATGAGATGAGTTGAATAAATGAGTTAATCATACTTATATTCATATAAATTAAAATACATTAATAAATTACGTGAGTTAAATAATAGAAAGCAACCAAATTCATCTTTTGCTCTGAAAAAAGAGCTTTAAAAAGGCTAAGAAAGAGCTAAACTATTTTTGATGTGACATTAATATAAAGATTTCTCACTGAATCATATATGGCAAATTTGGTTTCATTTTTAGTAATCCTAAACTTATCTTCTCCCCACTGAATTGAGTATTAAACATAATATCTAATATTGACTTATATTAAAATAACTTAAAGAGCTTCATTTTTTGGATAGTGAAGATTAGATGACTTGAACAGCCTTCAGTTATTAAAAACTTAGAAATACTAGACAAAACATAATAACTATTCATTTAAATGCTCAGAAGGCAATTTGAAAAAAATCCCAAGAGAGATAAATGGTGAGGAAACAAAGCCTCAGAGCAAAAGCTGATGTGGCAGCTGACTTGGGAGGTAGGGATGGGGATAGGGGTTGTTTCCATCCCTCAGTTATCAAGAATTGGAATGTAACGGCTCTGTGGGGACAGAAAATGATGCTGTGGATTCATAAGTCTGGGAGTTGAAAATGAAATAGAAAATAAAATGGAAAACTATTGAAGAGTTGCAACACCAGTGAATAAGTCAAGGAACTGGAAAAATATCAATTCACTGGCACAGAGAACCAGCTAAGCAACTTACCAGTTTCAGCCTGAGCTGGGGGTTGGGATAGCAGAATTTTCCTCTGAGAATTTACAAATATAGTTCCGCTTTCACATTCATTTGGTGCTCAAGTTTACACTATCTAGGTGGCTTATACATTGAGAAATTAGCCTAAAACATGATGTCAGCTGGTGATACCTCTGGGAACTCTGGGTTGAAGCAACCACAAAATAATGTTGGAAGTCAGGCTTCATAGAACTTAAAGCATTTTTTAAAAATTGAAGTACAGTTGATATATGATGTTCTGTTAAATTCTGCTGTACAGCAAAGGGATTCAGTTACATATAAATATGCATTCTTTTCAATTACGGCTTATCATAGGTTATTGAATATAGTTTCCTATGCTATAACCATAGGACCTTGTTGTTTACCCATTCTATATAAACTAATTTGCATCTGCTAACCCCAAACTCCCAATCCATCCCTCTCTTACCCCACCTCCTCTTGGCAACCACAAGTCTGTTCTCTATGTCTCTGAGTTGTTTCTGTGTTATAGATAAGCTCATTTGTGTCATATTTTAGATTCCACATGTAAGTGATATCATATGGTATTTGTCTTTCTTAGTATGACTGATTTCGTTTAGTATGATAATTTCTAGGTCCATTCATGTAGCCACAAATGGCGTTAGTGCATTCTTTTCTGTGGCTGAGTAGTATTCCATTGTATTTACATACTACATCTTCTTTATTCATTAGGACGTTATGTTGTTTCCTTGTCTCGGAAATAGTTGTTCTGTGTATTGTAAATAGTGCTGCTATGAACATAGGAGTGCATGTTATCTTTTTGAATTTGAGTTTTGTCCTGATATATGTCCAGGAGTGGGATTTCTGGATCATATGACAACTCTTTTGTTAGTGTTTGAGGAACCTCCTTACTGCTTTCTATAGTGGCTATACCACTTCGCATTCCTACCAACAGTGTAGGAGGGTTACCTTTCCTCCACACCCTCTCTAGCATTTGTTATTTACAGACTTTTAAATGATGGCCATTCTGACCTGTGTGAGGTGGTACCTCATTGTAGTTTTGATTTGCATTTCTCTAATAATTAGTGGTATTAAGCATCTTTTCATGTGTTTTTTAGTCATCTGCATGTCTTTTTTGGAGAAATATCTATTTAGGTCTTCTGCCCATTTTTTCGATTGGGTTGTTGTAACCTAGAGCATTTTGATGAAGTGTAGAAATTTTTTTAAGAGGTTGGAGATACAGATTAACTTCAGACTTTGTTAAGTCAATTGGTTATTGTAACCAAAAATGTGTTTATAGATTATAACATAAATAAAAATCAATTCCAGATGGATTAAAGATCCAAACATAAAATGTAAAACTAAACTCCTTTTAGAAGAAAATAAAGAGAAAAATAATGTTGACTTTATGTTATAAATAGAGTTCTTCAACAAAATCCAGAAAGCATAAACACCACTGGTTAATTTAAAAAATTTTCTGTGTATCATAAGATACTATAAACACTGTTAGTGAGAGTCTAAATTAGTATGACAACTTTGGAGAGCAAATGGAGATACAAACTTGAAGATGTGCACAACCTTAGAACCTAATAATTCCATTCCTACACATATATATAATCTAGGGTCACTTCTTACATTATGTAAAAGATACACACACACACACACACACACACACACACACACACATGAATGCTTATTGAAACATTTTTTAAAAAATTGTAAACAAATGTCTATCCACAGGAGAGTAAACAAGCAAATTTTTCACATTCATTAAAATAGAACAATTAAAATTATGAGTTAGAGAGTTAGAGCCAAATAATTAGTGTAATATTAAAAATATAACCTTGCAGGAGTTACCATTGTGACACTGTGGTTAACGAATCTGACTAGGAACCATGAGGTTGTGTGTTGATCCCTGGCCTTTCTCAGTGGGTTACGGATCCGGTGTTGCTCTGAGCAGTGGTGTAGGTTGAAGACGCAGTTCAGATCCCATGTTGCTGTGGCTCTGGCATAGGCCGGCGGCTACAGATCCGATTAGATCCCTAGCCTGGGAACCTCCATATGCCGTGGGAGTGGCCCTAGAAAAGGCAGAAAGAAAAGAAAAAACCTTGCATATATATAGCATAAGTAAAATATGCTACTATTTTATAAAAAATAGGCAAACACAGAGTTCCTGTCATGGCTCAGTGTTTAACATACCGAACTAGTATTCATGAGGATGTGGGTTTGATCCCTGGCCTTGCTCAGGGTTTAAGGATCTGGCTTGCCATGAGCTGTATTGTAGGTTGTAGATGTGGTTTGGATCTGGTGTGGCTGTGGCTGTGGCCTAGGCCTGCAGCTACACCTCCGATTCAATCCTGGCCTGGAAACTTCCATATGTTGCGGTTGTGGCCCTAAAAGACAAAAAGACACATACACACACAAAGAATAGGCAAATGCAAGATATCACTTATTGTATATGCATACAGAGTTTATATAGTAAAATTATAAGAACGTGATTAGAAATGATAAACATCAGCTTTAGGAAAATGACTGTTTTTGAGAGGGAAAGGGAAATGAATGGCATTTTTTTCTTAAATTGAGTGTGTTTAAAAATATTTAAAGCTGACAATTAAGGTGATGCCAACCAAATTTTCAAATGCTTGATGAAGCAGACACTCCATCCAGAGAACTGCAAAATGAGGTGGAAGGTAGGAAGCAGTTATAGGGTAAAGAATGAAGTACAAGAGAGAGGAAAACAGAAAATATGTCATGGGTTGGGGTCCCATAGTCAACCTTGTTTGGAGTAAGAAGGGAAAAGAAAATAACTGTAGAACCTAGAACTGGCTTAATATTTGGGGGTTGGCTGATTGGCTAGACTGCGTTTCTGGTCAGTGGAACATTTATAGGAACAAGAAAGTTGTTTAAAATTTGTTGACTTGAGTCTGGGGCAGGAGTGGCCCCTGTTGTGGGTCTAAAAGTTATTAAAACAGGTGGTAGATGTTTATCATATCTATACTTTCAAGTATAGCTGAAATATTTCATAATATTAATTAAAACAACTAATGACAGCATCTTAATATCATAATTTTAATATTGAATAAAAATTATCACACTGGCCTGCGGATAACAAATTTTCCCAATATCCATTGTGGGCATGATTTTTAAAACTATGTAAATCAAAATATTAATATTAAAGATAGCCAGAAAAATTATAAAAATATAGATAAAATCTTTGAATATTCTAAACAGATAATATTGTAGGTTAATATCCCGTGGGAATGAGGATGTTTTGAAAATACAACCAAACATTTTTGGACTTGGAAGGATTTTTAGAGTTAATGTCTCCTCTTTTTTCACTTTATTTTTTGATAGATGATAAAGCCTTAGATGCACAAAGATCAAGTAATTTACTCTAACTACTCAGTAAAGTAGTCAGAATCCAATTCTTTTGTTCCCTAATCTAAGGTTAGATATCAGTACTTTAGACTTCCTTCTTGCTAGATTATGTATTTTAAAATAAAAGGCAACCTGAAACTATACTGATTGTTATCCTTAATAACACATTCTTCCTTTAATTTTTTCCCTCATTTCATGCACACACAGTTCCAAGTTTCAGTATGTAACAAAATTACAAAGGTCAATCAATAATGGAAAATGCACTAGAGTGGCAGTCTTTCAGAACTTTCATTTTGTACATTACAGAACATAGATAACAATGGCTCATTAACCATGAAATCTGGGCAATTTGTCAAAGAGATATCAGTGTCGCAAAGCACCATTTGACTCAGCATTCTAGTCCTCCCCACCAACTCCCTACCTGAAAACTAAATAATAATCTACCACTCCAAGCAGTGACCTGAAGTATGGGTCTTTCTCTCCATTGGAGAAGAACATTAGGAGGAAAGGTTCTTAAATGTTTTGTTCTTATTTCAGAACCTCAGCAAAACTGCTTGTCTGCAGGTTTTCTGAACAATTACCATAAGACCGACAATCTCACCTCCCTTAAGGGCAAAGAAAATGTAGCCAAGAATTTCAGGCCTGAAAAATGACATATACATAATCATCACAGTCCCACCAGCAGCCTTTAATCTGCTCCCTGCATTTTTAACTGTCTGGGAATCCTATTTTAAAGTAATTTTCTCCTCTAGCAAGAATATCTGGTTCTCCACACAATGATTTTTCCTAAAAGAAGATTTTAGAAAGCAGGTTTTGGGGGAATGTTAGGATTTTCCAAGCCTTTGGTTGCTTTTAGACAAAGCTGCTAAAAAAGCCTGCTTAAGTTAAAACTATTTGGGCATGCAGTGAGGCAAACCTCCATTTGTGGTATAGCATTAACAAAGTGAGTATCTTTAGAACTGAGAATGGTGGTGATGGTGGTTTGTTTGTTTTTAAATGATGCTCAAATGTTTTAGACCTGTACATGCACTAAGATGAAAAATAACTGCAATTGGAGAAAAAAACAATGGTTTAAAACAGTTTGGAAAAAAAGAAAGTATCCCAATAAATCACTTGTCATTGTGGATAATAGAATACTGCATCATCTTCTATCAGCAAGAATAAAGGTTAAAACACTGTGCTTGCTCTCTAAACTCTGTGATCTTGCTGGCATATTCAATAGTGGATTCCATCATTATTGTCTCTCTGGTAATGGAAACACTTTTCTTTCCTGTAATTGTTTATAATTCTTGAAAACTCTTAAGGAGTGTCATCTGCTTTAATAAGTAATAAATTCTCTGCTGAATGGGTTGAGAGATAGCAATAATAGGAAAAGGGAAGAAAATTTCTTTTCCCAGCAAGTATAAAATGTTGACAGAGTGCATCACAAATTATTTAAAGCATTTTGAGTTAAAAAAAAGGAGTTTCAGAAAGAAAGATTGTCTTGGTATGAAAAATGATAGGTTTAAAATGCAAGGGTATAGCATTGAAAACTTAATTTGAAAACCTTGAGTCATTCCATCTAGACCATGATCAGCAGCAATCTATCACTCAGTCCAACCATTAGTCCTTCTGAAGTTCATCTCCTGACTGATCACCTTTTAATCTCTTTTGCATCACTCCCATCCTCTCTTAAAATTTTTGAAGATTTTATTTAAGTAAAAATTGTGCATGCACATCATTTATGGAGTTGAAATATGCTGCCAGGTTTACTACAAGTCATCAGTCTTTGGATATGCCTCCCACTATTCCTTCCACCCCAGAGGCACCCTTTATAACCCTAAGGTGATTAGTTAACCCCTTTTATATTTAGAGTATAGTTGGTTAGATATTTAGTGAACACGATTATAATCAGGTAAATGCTGTTCAGAGAGCCAAGTCAGGTAATTAACTATGTTTACATTAATTTTCCTATACAAGTTATGGTTTTCCTGGGGAGGGGGAAGTTGTCTAATTTATTGTTTTGTTCTTCTGTGTACCTATTATTAATTAAACCTCAGATTGGAGTTCCCTTCCTGGCTCAGTGGAAATGAATCTGACTAGTAACCATGAGGACGTAGGTTCTCTTCCTGGCCTCGCTCAGTGGGTTAAGGATCCAGGAGTGCCATGAACTATGATGTAGGTTGCAGATGTGGCTCGGATCTGGCGTTGGTGTGGCTGTGGCGCAGGCCAGCAGCTACAACTCCGATTCAACCCCTAGCCTGGGAACCTCCATATGCCCAGGTGTGGCCCTAAAAAGACAAAAACCAACCAAACAAACAAACAAAAACCCTCTCAGATTATCTGCAGTTGTGTAAATCTCCTCTCTGTATGTTCAGATGTACTAGGCATTCTACGGATTAGTCTTTTTGGAGTGAAATCTCCTCTCTGTATGTTCAGATGTACTAGGCATTCTACGAATTAGTCTTTTTGGAGTGATTTCTTCCAGTCTGGGCTCTCTCCCTCCATATCTGGGGTACAGCTGACATTCTGGGACTTATTTACCATCAAGCTGGAGATGCCTTCACTTTCTCTTCTTGGTTTGATCTCCTATTTTTTCTATCCCAGGTCTTCCTTATTGTTGATTTGTTCTCTTATTTTGTAGAATACATCCAAAAAATAGCTTTCACAGAAAGTATATTTGTGACTTTACATGTCTGAAAATGTTTTCATTCTACCCTGAAACATCAATTAAGCCTTTCAAATTTTATCAAGGTAAAATTTATGTAGAGTAAGCTACGCAAATCAAATGTGCAGTTTGATGACTTTTAATATATGTATATACCTGTATGCACCACCCAAATGGAGATATAGAACATTTCCATCAGCCAAAAGTTTTCTTAGTACCCCACACTGGTCAATACTCTTTAGGGGTTACCCTTACTCTGACAACTAGACTTGGGCAATTTTGCCCCCTTTGGACCTCATAAACACGGAATCATATGGTATATATTTTTTGGCATTTATGTTTTTTTTCACTCCATGTTTTTTATATTAATTCATATATATGTGTATATATTTTTTTGTCTTTTTGTCTTTTCTAGGGCCACCCCCTTGGCATATGGAGGTTCCCAGGCTAGGGGTCTAATTGGAACTGCAGCCGCCAGCCTACACCAGAGCCACAGCAACGCAGGATCCGAGGTGCGTCTGTGACCTGTGCCACAGCTCACGGCAAAGCCGAATCCTTAACCCACTGAGCAAGGCCAGGGATCGAACCTGCAACCTTATGGTTCCTAGTCAGATTCGTTAACCACTGCGCCACAACGGGAACTCCTATATTAATTCATATTATTGAGTTTACGAATGCTTTCTAATTTTTTGTACTTAAATTACATTGTATAAATAAATCACAAAATATTGTGTTATATTTTCTTCTGGAAGCTTTAAAAAAATTCATGTCAAACATTTAGGTTTATGATCTACTTAAAATTAATTTTTTTGAATAGGATGTAAAGTATGGACCAAGATTTATTATTATTTTTTTCATATTGGTGTTCAATCTCCAGCATCCTTTACTGAGAAAAACATCATGTGCTCCACTGATTTGCAGTGATACCTTTGAGTAAATCAAGTGTATATTTATGAATCTTTTTCTGAACTCTGTTCTATTCTGTTGATCCATTTACTTATCCTTGGACCACTGACATAGCCTTGATTGCTATAGACTTATAGTGAGTTTTGATATCTAAAAGTATAAGATCTCAAGCTTAATTCTTCTTCAAGTTTGTCTTGGCTATTCAAGGTCCTCTGCATCTTCATATAAATTTTAAAATCAGCTTGCCAGTGTCCACCAAAAAACCAAAACAGCCCTGTAGTGGATTGAGAAAGTTCTGTTGTATTGCTAGTTTGCTGAGCCTTTATCATGAATAGATGTTGAATTTTACCAGTTGCTTTTTCTTAGTCTATTGATATGTTTGTATTGTTTTTCCCCCTTTATTCTATTGATGTGGTAGTTTACATTGATTGTGATTACGTTCAAATGTTCATCCAACCTTGTAGTCTGGGAATAAATTCTGTTTGGTGTTTATATCTCATCTTGTTAATATATTTTGGTGGATTTGACTTGCTAATATTTCACTTAGGATTATTTAATTTAAGAGAAATATTGGCCTTTGATTTTTCATTTCTTGTATCTTTGTTAGGTTTGGATGTTAGGGTTACATTAACTTGACACTTGAATAGTAGTTTAGTTAGTTATGGAATATTAGGTTGGAAATAATTTCTTTCCATTGTCTTCTAGTGTTTAATGTACTCTTTTTTTTAATTACTCATGAATTTTATTACATTTACAGTTGTGAAACAATCATCACGACCAAATTTTATAGCATTTCATGTCCAGTGTACTCTTGAGTAGAATTACATAATTATGGTTTATGTTTTAGCCTATGTATCTTCATATGTTTCTGATATTTAACATTTCACTATACTGTGCCTTTAGGTCTCTGTTTTCATTACTCTGCTGGGAAGTAAGGTATATTTTAATCGAAACTCAGATCCTCTAGTTGTGGGATGTTTTCATGAATTACTTCATCCATAGTGTAGTAGGCTTAATAATGCTCTCCTGTCCCCCTCATGTCTCTCCACCCAGTCTCAAGATGTTCATGTCATAATCTCTGGAGCATGTAAGTCTTATATGGCAAAGGGGCTTTGCAGGTATGGTCAAGTTAATTATCTTGAGGTAGGAGAATTTTCCTGGTTTATCTGGATAAGCCTGACATAATCATAATGGTTCTTATAAAAGGTATGCAGAAGGAATGAGAGTCAGCGAAAAGGCCGTGTGGTGACAGAAACAAGGTTAGAGTGATTTACTTTGAGAATGGCAGAAGAGAACTACTTGTTAAGGAATATGAGTCCTTTCTACAAATAGGAAAAGGCAAGGGAATGAATTCTTTCCTAGGACCTCCAGAAGGAACCAGCCAATACCTTAAAGTTAACCTAGTGAGACTGATTTTAGTCTTCTGATCTCTAGTACAGTCCTGAAAGTGAATAAGTTTATGTACTTTTAAGCCACCAGATTTGTGGTACTTTGTTACAGCAGCCATGCAAAACTGATACAAGTAGTCTTTTCCTCTCTCTTTTCTCTGTACTCTGTTTGTGGACCTCTTATTTTACTATAGCTTTTTGACCTCACTGGCAATTTTCTTTATTGCCAGTGAGGGGACAATTGGAAAGACTTCCTAGAAGGTCATGCACATAGAGACCCAAAAATTAGCGAGTATGTTCGGTGTAGAAGACACGGCCCATGCCAGGGTCTGAAGTGGTGCGCATATATTATAGACTGAGAAGTTCGATGTGGCTGAAGTGGAGAGTAAGAAGAAAATGGGTTAAAGTAAATCTGGAGAAGTAATCAAGAGCTAGGTCACTTAGAACCCTCTAAACCAATTTTAGGAGATAGGGAATTTCTTCTAAGAGAAGCAGGAGACAAACAGGAAACTTTAAGATTTACTTTGCATTTCAGAAACATTTATATTTCTCTGGGGGAATGGATTAAAGTTGGTCAAGTTTAAGAAGGAGACCAGTTGTAATAATCCAGTTGGAAACAGGGCTAGGGAAGTGAAGAGTGGGAAAAGTAGTTAGTACTGCAGGATGTTAGGAGGTAGGTTCGGGAGGATAAGGAGTGGGAGGAATTAACAAAGAGACACAGCAGGGTTTGAAGGAATTATTCAATAATGAGATAAATTTTGGTTATGCTAAGTTTGAAGTGCCTGCAGGACATCCATGTGAAGGTACACATAAGACCACCAGACATAAACACACTCTATAGCTCCCTGCTGGTTTCTGATCATATATTCTTAAACACACTCCATAGTACCCTACTGGGTTTCAACATAAAACTAGACCCCTTGGCATGGTACACCTTTCCATTCTCACCACAGCACATCTTTCTGGCTTCATCCCTTAGTAACAGCTCCTAACTTCTTTAGCTACTTATTCACACTTCTTCATGTCTCCTTATCTTTACAAATACTGTTGCATATTTGACCCACACTACATCAGTATCTTTGTGAAACTGAGATTTGTCATTTATTGCAACAAAAATCCCTCACACCAGGTACTTGTGAGGATGGTATCCTTTACTGAAGATTGTGAGGGGTTACAGAGAGCTTGTATTACACAGTACACAGGCTTCTGCCCTCACATTGCTTACTGCTTCTCTCAGCCACTAGACCTGTACTGTTGGATACTCCAGCCACTTACCCTTTGTGGTAGCTCTTGAGCATTTTAAATGTAGCTATTTTAAGATCAGATGTGCTATAAGAATAAAATACAAGCCAGATTTTGAAGACTTTGAAAAAAAGAACATAAAATATATTGGTAATAATTTTCATGTATTGAAATGACAGTGTTTTGGATATATTGAGTTAAAGTATGTTATTAAAGTTAATTTCATCTTTCTTTTTTTTTAATGTGACCACCCAGACACTTTATATATTTGGCTCATAGTATATTTCTACTGGACTATGCTGACCTAGACCTCTCTCCTAACTTGTCAAATTCTTCCTCTGTTATGCAAAGCAGTTAAACTCTTGAGGTTTTCTTTAAACTTGTCTACCTAATCCTATTAAGGCTTGCATTTCATGGACTGTCCTTAGGAAGAAGTTATTATATATAGCAAAAAAAAAAAAAAAAAGTTCAAACCCCCAAACATTTAAATTTCTACTTTGGTGCTCACTACATTGTCCTGTGATTACTTTAAAAATTTCTCCTCCCCCCTCCCCCGCCCCACTAGATTGTGAACAAAGAGCACATCTTATTCATCTTTCCATTCCCAATACTGTTGTGAGTGCATAGTAGCCACTAAAAAATGTTTGTTAAATAACAGGATTGGGTTCTTTATTATATGAAAAGAAAAGATTAGCTGAATTTAAAAATTATATTCATGGCAGCTGGTTTGTGTAAACTAAGAATAGTGGTAAACATATCTTGATGTCCTTTATGTTTCTCCATTTTCCCTCAACCTTACAGATTGATCCAGCAGTGATCACGCTAAGTTGTTCATTGCATCTTTGTCACTAAGTCTGTGCTAATATTCTTCTCTAGACATATAAGTAGAAGTAGAGAAGGACTTTAAATCAATAAAGCTAACAAATAAATAACAAGCTAGAGAAGTGGAACATGTCACTTAAGAACGTGTGAGGTGAAGGGCATATTGACAGTTTTCGGTAACTAAGTAGATTGAGTATTGATAGCAGAAGTCATTATGAAATGAACACTTACTTGAAATTGTGTTTACATAAAGTTGTCACAGCAAGTAGGTATTATAAATACCACTACAGAGTGTCCTTGAATCTGTTAGGCTAGGGTTTTAGAGCTTACTACAATTACTGACTGCATCTATAATGCCTTTAACGCATGTATTAAAGTTTGATATGCACTTGATGACTTCACACAACAGTAGGTCCCTAATGACAGAAATTTCCTGTACTTCAGAAGAAAATTTTAAGAGAGACTAAGCATAAAGTGGTATGGTGAAAATGATAATACAAACTGAGCCAGATTTCCCCAGTGGTTTATGTACACTACGACTTTAAATTTTAAGCTTTTGGAAGCTGCATTCACTTTTTAAGGCCACACATTCAGTAATCCCAAGAGATGTCTCATGATTTCTGTCTGAGGAAGACTCTAGGTTCTAAGAGAATACATATGAATAGGAAGAGTGAGACAAATATTAGTTTATATTTTTGCATTGAATGTATTAATGTCATCATGAAACCCTCTGATATTTCAGATAGGGTGTGTATGTCTTTCTTTCAAATGAGGGATACACGCTTAGTACACAGTAGCCCTGAGGCAGGTAAATGGATGCTGCCATGAGCTTGAGAATCATTGTCATCCATGGCACAAAGAGCTTCAGGAGTTATAGCAATGTCTATGTTTTCTCTTCCTAAAACTTGTTCTCTAAGAGAAAAAGAGCAATCTTAAGTCACAGCATCCCTCCCGCACCCTCCATCAGTGTTTAGGGAGTATTTTGCCCATTAAAAAATTGAGGTAATGTTGGTTTATAATGTTATATAAGTTTAATGTGTACAACATTATAATTCTACTTGTCTATAAACCACAGCATCCTCAATTCCAAAAGTCTAATTTCCATATTGCAGCATATATGGACCTCCTTTACCCATTTTGTCTCCCACCACCACTGTTCTCCGGAAGCCATCAATCTGTTATCCATATCTAAGTTTTTTGTTCTGTTTATCTATTGTTTAATATTACATGTATGAGTGAAATCATATGGGATTTGTTTTCTTCATCTGATTTTTTTTTTTTTTTTTGGTCACACCCACAGCATGTGGAAGTTTCCGGGCTAGAGATTCAGCCTGCATCACAGCAGCAACCTGAGCTACATCAATGACAACACTAGATCTCTAAGCTGCTGAGCAACCAGGGAACTTCTTCTTCATCTGATTTATTTCACTTGATACAATCCCCTTAAGGTACATCCATGTTGTTAAAAATGGCAAGATTTCATCAATTTTTTTTTTTTTTCATTTTTGGCTGCCTTGCAGCATATGGAGCTCCTGGGCCAGGGATCAGAGCTGAGCGACAGTTGTGACCTAAGCTGCAGCTGCAGCAGCATTGATCCCTCACCACTGTGCCAGGGTAGGGATGGAAACCATATCCCAATGCTCCAAAGATGCTGCCCATCCTGGTGCACCACAGTGGGAGCTCCAGGCTTTCATCATTTTAAATTGTTGAGTACTATTCCATTGCATATATAAATATCACACCTTCTTTACCATTCTTTTTTTTTTTTTTTTTTTTTTTGTCTTTTTGCCATTTCTTGGGCCACTCCCGCGGCATATGGAGGTTCCCAGACTAGGGGTCTAATCGGAGCTGTAGCTGCCAGCCTACACCAGAGCCACAGCAACGTGAGATCCGCCACAGCTCATGGCAACGCCGGATCCTTAACCCACTGAGCAAGGGCAGGGATTGAACCTGCAACCTCATGGTTCCTAGTCGGATTCGTTAACCACTGCTCCACGACGGGAACTCCTATCATTCATTTGTTGATGGGCACTTAGGTTATTTCCACATCTTTGCTATTGCAAATAATGCTGCAGTGGACTTAAGGTATATATATATATTTTCAAATTAGTGTTTTTGTATTTTTCAGAAAAAAATACACAGACGTGGAATAGTTGGATCATATGATTAATTCTTAATTCTTTGAGGATTATTTTCTTAATTTATCTTTGTGCTTGTTATTAATGTACAGACATGCAACAAATTTTTGTATATTGATTTTGTACCCTGCAATGTTACTGTATTTGTTTATGATCTAATAGTTTTTTAGTGGGGTCTTTAGGGTTTTCTATATATAAAATCATGTCATCTGCAAATAGTGACAATTTTACTTCTTCCTCTTCAATTTGGATACTTTTTATATCTTTTTATTGACTGTTTGTGCTGCCTAAAACTTTCAAAACTATGTTGAATAAAAGTAGCAAGAGAGGGCATTTTTGTCTTAATGCCCTGACTTTAGAGCTTTTATCTTTTCACTGTTGAGTATGATGTTAGCTGTGGGTTTGCATTTATGATTTTTCATGGTGGTTGGTAAGCTGTTATTCTTCTGGCGCATTTCAAGGGAACACCTTTCTTATTAAGGTAAAGCTTTTGCTTATTTTGATTCTAACAGTTCAACAGATTGGTAATTAAAGGTCTTTCTTGTGCTTTTCGGTAGGTGGCACTATAATACAAGTTTTTGGTTTCTCTTACCTGATCTGCCTTTAGCTATATTTGAGAATCTGCACTTTCCAACTCTATGACCTCAGCTAGAGGTATTGCCAGTGACCTACTCATTGCTGCTTGCACCTCCAGGTTGCTGGTGCCTTTTGTTACTGGTTTTGCTGCTGTCACTGGTGTTGCTGCTAGTGGCACCAGGATGGAGGTACCTCCACTGCTTCGGAGGTTACCTGGTTGCTGGCATCACAGTGGTGGGGGCATAGGGATGTGGAGAGGAGCCAAGGTCTTGATTGCTTCCACTGCACCAGGGTTTTCAGGCTTATAGGCACCGCCACTGTGGGTGCAGTGCTGGAGCTGCAGGCACTACCATGGTTGGAGGAACTGGGGCCATAGGCCCTGACACCACTGCTGCCTGTTTCCTGTGGCTGTGGGTACTGTTGCAGCTGGAAGGTCAAGTCATGTATGTCACGTTTGCTGCTACAAGTTTTCTGGAGCTGTGAGCTCAGCCACCTTGGACAGGGGTATGGAAATATAAGCACTGCCTCTACTGTTCCCTCATTCTACTTCCTTTGTGTGCTCCAATCCACTCACTGTCAGGTATACAGATAAGTAGATCTATCTCTCTGGCATGCTAGTGTGTTGGACAGAGAAACCTTTGTGAGTTATGGATGTTTTTACTGGTTGCAGATTGATGGAGAGGGACAAAGGGAATGTCTCATGCCAACCAGTACTTTGCATATTTGAAGCATGCTAAATAAATGAATACATACAAATTTTTAAAACTAACAATTTAGGAGTTCCCGTTGTGGCGCAGTGGTTAACGAATCCGACTAGGAACCATGAGGTTGTGGGTTCGGTCCCTGCCCTTGCTCAGTGGGTTAACGATCCGGCGTTGCCCTGAGCTGTGGTGTAGGTCGCAGAGGCGGCTCGGATCCCGCGTTGCTGTGGTTCTGGCGTAGGCTGGTGGCTACAGCTCCGATTCGACCCCTAGCCTGGGAACCTCCATATGCCGCGGGAGCGGCCCAAGAAATGGCAAAAAGACAAAAAAAAAAAAAAAAAAAAAACTAACAATTTATAATGTCTCTATATCCATAATTACTTTTGTAGCAAATGCTTTGATTTTCATTGAAATGAGTAAGTTTACCAGAAGCAGAAGTGAAGATGTGAATATTATCTCTATTTCACTCGTCCCAAAGCATCAGAAAGCCAACCAAGTAATAGATCTTCCTGGCAGTTTGCAGAAATCTTAGTATAGGCTGAGATGCATGGAGAACTTATTACAGTGTTACATTTTAATGTGATATTAATCTAAAGTTGAGAAAGCAAAGTTTGACATAATAAAATTTTCTCAAATGAAAATCAACAATCCGTTCATTCAATTTTTTAAAAGTCTTCTCCGAAGAGAGAAATTTTATTGCAGCACAATGATTTCATTGTTAATTTAGAGGATTGGTAAAAGCACTTATTTGTCATTCATTCCTGGATATTACAAATCTAAACAAGTTCAAACTAAAACCACGCTGTGCAGGAGAAAAACTATTGATTGACGTGGGGAAAATATTATAGTCATATACGTAACTATCCATTTAATCTCCTGGTTCTCCACTTCTTGTTTTCTTCCTTGTATCTGAACAAATAGAACTAAGCAACTAACTTATTGCCTGGCAACTGCTGATTTTTCACACTTCTCTGCTACTTTGGCCAACACATTTCTATGTTGCCTTTTGACTGGATAGTCCCTATAATAAAAGTTATATGGTAATGACTATCCAAGTTTCAAATGTAGTATAGTTTTTTAAAAATCCTGTATTGCACAGAGACAGAGAGAAAGAGGAGGAGTCAACAGGCAGTTTAAATGATAAGTGGACTTTGTATAACAATGGCCACAAGAAAAATATCTCAAAAATATGGAAATTGGCCACTGTAGTAAACCTATCATTTATCATGCAATGAGAAAGTGGAGTAGGAGGGAATAGTAATTTCATTCTAATGCTTCTCTAACTCAAAAGCCATTTTCCATTAGAAAAAAATTTTTAGGTGTTCATAATATTCATTCTCCCTGAAATTAACAAACTTTTGTATCCTGAAACCTTTAAATTTCCTCTGTTCTAGTTGATCACTTTTGTGGTTGTGATCCAGCAAAAACCCGGAGTAAACATTTCTTCCACAGTGTTTTTCTGCAGGCATTCCATAGTGGAAAACAGAGCAAGCTGGTGGATAACCCCATAGGAGCTGGAAACTTTACTGTTCTTCTGGAGCAATTCACATAATGCTCTCCCCTCCTTGAAATAGTACTTAGCTATAGCACCAGTTAAACCGAATGGCTATCATTTAAGATTATTTCTCCTTCATAGATCCTAAGTGAACCTTTTATATTTAAATAATGTGATTCAGTCATTTTGTACAATCCTTATGTTTTTGGTACTGCTGCAGCACGGTGTCCCACAGTGATTAATATTTATAAAAGTCTCAAGATTTAGGACTAGAAATAGAAAATCAGATGAAGACACCATAACTTCAGGTAGGTGATAAGGATAAGTAGAATTATGATTTGAGTCCCCATGGGTAAAAAAGTGGAAATCAGAAGATCAAATCTCTATGAAGTTCAAAGAAACCACACAGGAAGCATATGAACTGAAAAACAATAAAGATGGTGTGAAAAGGATCACGTTTCAGAAACATAGACAGGAATTTGAATGACTAAAGCCATGCTGATGGACTTTGTGGAGGAGATGGAAATTGTGTGCAGTAACAGGTTTTGGATAAGAATTAATATGGTGATCTTAAAAGATAAGTTGCATATCACTGAAGCATCTCCAAATCAAGTGAAAGCCACCAGAAATTTCATTTTGATGGCAGCTCAGATTATTCACACAGAGGGTAGATGCAGTTTTCTCTTGGTTTTCATGTTTATTTTTTGGCCTGTGGCATTTTTTTCAGTTCTCTTTTCTAGCTTTGAATAGAAAAGGTAAAAGACCTGATCCAATGTCAAAGAAAAAAAATGAACAGTGATAACAGAATACCCATTTTTGCTCACTGGGTTAAGGACCCTACCTTGTTTCTGTGAGGAGGCAGGTTTGATCTCTAGACTTGCTCAGTGGGTTAAGGATCCACTGTTGCTGCAAGCTGTAGTACAGGTCAGAGATGAGGCTTGGATCTTGTATTGCTGTGGCTGTGGTGTAGACCACAGCTGCAGCTTTGGTTTGAGCCCTGGCTCAGGAACTTCTATATCCCACATGTGTGGCCATAAAAAGAAAAATGAAATAAAATGAACAGTGATGAGCTCTGCAAAGAACTTTTGTTTTTGTTTTTGTTTGTTT
This sequence comes from Sus scrofa, assembly GCF_054392235.1. Taxonomy (NCBI): domain Eukaryota; kingdom Metazoa; phylum Chordata; class Mammalia; order Artiodactyla; family Suidae; genus Sus; species Sus scrofa. Next base: position 102,307,549 of record NC_139390.1, on the reverse strand, counting down.
TGTTTTATTTTGTTTTGCTTTTTAGGGCCCCACCCAAAGCATATGGAAGTTCCCAGGCTAGGAGTCTAATCAGAGCTGGAACTGCCGGCCTACATTACAGCCATAGCAACGCAGGATTCAAGCCGTGCCTGTGACTTATAGCACACCTCAAGGCAACGGTGGATCCTTAACCCACTGAGCAAGGCCAGGGATGGAACCCACATTCTCATGGATACTAGTTGGACTTGTTTCCTCTGCCACAGTGGGAACTCCTGCAAAGAACTTTAATCTCTTATCCAAATAAGGTCTTACCAAACTCAAAGAACCTGACTTGACTGCCTTCCAAAAGAAAATACATTCAAAGATAGATCTTTTTTTTTTTTTTTTTTTCCCACTGTACAGCAAGGGGGTTGGGTTATCCTTACATGTATACATTGCAATTACATTTTTCCCCCACCCTTTCTTCTGTTGCAACATGAGTATCTAGACATAGTTCTCAATGCTATTCAGCAGGATCTCCTTGTAAATCTATTCTAGGTTGTGTCTGATAAGCCCAAGCTCCCGATCCCTCCCACTCCTTCCACCTCCCATCAGGCAACCACAAGTCTCTCCAAGTCCATGATTTTCTTTTCTGAGGAGATGTTCATTTGTGCTGGATATTAGATTCCAGTTATAAGTGATATCATATGGTATTTGCCTTTGTCTTTCTGGCTCATTTCACTCAGTATGAGATTCTCTAGTTCCATCCATGTTGCTGCAAATGGCATGATGTCATCCTTTTTTATGGCTGAGTAGTATTCCATTGTGTATATATACCACACAAAGATAGATCTTTAAAAAGAAGCACAATCTTTGTGTCAGTCGTTTTATAATTAAGCCCTGTGGAATTAAGGTAGGTACCAGGAGGTTAGGAATCTAGATGATGGTCCAATATTGGTGTGCTATTACTAACATTTGAGACAAAGGAGATAATGATCTTCCACATAACCCTGGAAGGAGGAAGAGAGAGCTCAGTCAGAGTGAGAAACATATTCAGGAGGTCAGTTACCTGGGCTGAATTGAATTCATCAGACATGGTAGCCTCATCTGTATCTAGTGGGCGTTACTGCTACACAGTCCAGTATCCTCCCCTCCTCCTCCTCCTCCCCCAACCTGGTGCTCACCATCTCTTCATCCTGTTCTATTATTTCTTCCTAGCACTAATCTCCATTCAGTACCCTGTACACTTACTTGCTTATTTGTTTACTGACTTTCTCTGAGTACTAGGGTTTAAGTTCAATGAAGGGTAAGGACATTGTCTTGTCATTGCTGAATCTCCTGCATGTCATGAGTAAATGTTTGTTGAATAAGTAAATCAATTATATTTGGCTTAGTTAGATGTTTAGAATGTGGCTCATATGTATCTTTTGAAAATTAAATATGGATATCTGAATAGCTAGTGTGCATAAACAGTTATACAAATACATAGATGGGGGTTAAGTCATGCCTAAAAATTTTATTCAAGTATGAAATTTAAGGTTATTTTAATAGGAAATATCAAAGTGAAATTGCAAATAGGCAGAGACATGGAATGTCACACATTTTAAACTATATTAGGTGCAGAAAATAACAAATGCTACTTCTAAACAAATAACTCCATTTGTAAATCATGTTGCAAGGTATTTCACTTTTACACAGACACCATGGGTTTTGGAGACAAAGACTAAGGAAGTATACTTGTGAATTGAATTTCATTTTCCTTCATTGACTGTATTTTTAGCAAAAAGATTCATTGTGATGACTTGGTTACCTCATTCAGCTTGCTCTGGGTACACCAAATGAACACTTCAGAAATCTGTTGGAAAAGAAAGAAGTATATCCTTTTTCATTCTCTTTATCATAATGAATCAAAGCCAAGGTTATAATAAGAGTGAAAAATAGAACATGAATAGCAATTTTTAAAGTAGAAGTTATTCTCTAGAAAGCTAACTCTGGGTTCTGTCAAATTTAATAAAAGCAGTTCTTAAACTATTTTGAGGTGTAGTTCAGAAGATGATTATGATATATAATTAAACTTTCCACTTAAAATATATGATAACTTTAAAACAGTGTAGTTTTTCCATGGAATGAAAAAATAAAATATAAAGCAGTATCTTTGGAAACCTCCCAGTAACAAATTGTAAATAGGTGGGAGGCAAGCTACAGCCCTAGGGAAATTTTCTATTCTATTTTATAGACAGGTGAATGAAGCACTGAAGTGTTAAACTCCAAATCATTACTGAAGTCATAAGTACAATTCAACTGCTTCGACTTTCTAAGCAACTTTAGAATTATTTCAGAAGATTAAATTTAATTCCTCCATTATGTCTTATTCCCCACACCCCCTCCTGCCAGCTACATGGGGGTAGCTGGACTAGGTTAGTTACCGAGAGACATGGAAGCAGGATGGCACTGGAGAGAATATTACATTTCTGTGAAGACTCCTAGGGTTATGCCAGACAAATTCTGTCAGCTAATGGGAGGGGGAAACATGGAGAAAAAATTGGGAGACAAAGAAAAAGATCAGGAGTTAGAGAAATACTATATCAATTTGGGAAGAAATGATGCAAAGGAAGGGTGAAGTGATAGAATCTAGGAGGTTGAGTACCAATAGGGCTGAAATTCTTACAGCTTATTTTAGAAGATAACTGGTCTCAGGGTGCATGGGTAGCTGGTAAATTAAATATCAGTACAAATTTTAGACATTGGATTTTGTTATGCTGTGATTGGGTCTTGAGAGAGAGGGAGTAATTTTTCATGTGCAGGGAATGTAAGTAATTGTGACCAGAGGATGGACTTTACAACAAATCTCTGCAGCTCCTCTCCTCCAACCCATTTCTTGAATCTGGGTTGGTTTTATGTCTTTCTTTGACTGACATGTGTGGCAGAACTAATGCTGTGTGAGTTTTAAAGCTTAAGACTCAAGAGGTCTTGCAGCCTTTTGGAGTCTTTCATGTAAGGAAACTTGTCTAACTTATTAGAAGATGAGAGGCCATATGAAGAAGAACTGGGGCATCCCAGCTGACAGCCAATACCCACTACCAGCCATCTGAACATGGCTATCTTGGATCTTTTATGCCTGCTGATCCTGCAGCTAAATACAGCTGAATGAATGAGCCTGGGCAAACCAGCAGAAAATCTGCCTAGCTAGCCCATAGATTCCTAAGAAATAACAAATCATCACTGTTTTAAGTTGTAGTTAGCTTAAACAAATGGGCCACATTGAGTTTGTTTTTCTTTTATTTATTTGTTCATCTATCCATCCATATATCCATCCCACATTTTAAAAATGTCTGCAGTGTGAAGATCCAGATAGATATATTACCTCTTTTCATCTCTGCTTATACTGCACTTTTCAAGGCAATTAGAAATCTATGGGTAGTGAGTAAGAAGGACTACATTAGACCATTTCTGTTGTAAAAAGCTGAGACTGGATCTTAATGGTGAGAAGATACAAAAATTACTATTTCCAAGTTACAGTTGTCTATTCCCCAGGGACTGAAGTTCCACATTGGGGAAGACTGATTCTATGTTCTGGGGAAAGAAAGCTCAAGCCCTCCCTAGCCCATCCACCCAAGTCCAAAAAGCCAAAACCCAAAAACATTGTAATAGGTCTCTTAGTTGTAGGAAGTAAATATCTATCAATTGTTTTATCAAAAGACTATGAAATAACTTCAATGCAGATATTTTAAACTAAAAAATATGTACTCTGTTTAGGAGTTCCTGTCGTGGCTCAGAGGTTAATGAACCCGACTGGCATCCATGAGGACGCAGGTTCGATCCCTGGCCTCACTCAGTGGGTTGGGGAACTGGCGTTGCCGTGGGCTGTGGTGTAGGCTGGTGGCTGCAGCCCTGATTGGACCCTCTAGCCTGGGAACCTCCATGTGCCGCGGGTGTGGCCCTAAAAAAAAAAAAAGTACTCTGTTTAAGGTTATATAAATTGGGCATATGTTTTATCAACTTTATTCTGAAGTTTTTTGGGGTTTTGAAGACTAGAAGTATGAAGATAGAATTGCATCTTATATATAGTAGTCCTCTCTTATCTGCGGGGTATGTCTTTCAAGATCTTAGTGGATGCCTGAAACCATGGATGGGACAGAATTCTATGTGTTTGTGTGTGTGTGTGTGTGTGTGTATACACACACATGTATATCCTATACATATATATATTTAATTTTTTATTAAAGTATAGTTGATTTACAATGTTGTGTCAATTTCTGCTATTTATATTTCTTATACATATTTATGATAAAGTTTAATTTTTAAATTAGGCACAGTAAGAAGTTAATAATAAAATAGAAGAATTATAATAATATATTGTAATAAAAGTGATGTGGCTATAGTTTCTCTCAAAATATTGAACAAATTTAATGCCTTCTCCATCATAACTAAGCACTTAGTATTTAGTGCCGTACATTGTGGCTGTAATGTTTGCAGTTTGAGGCATGACGGCAAAATGAGCACAGATTTCTTTTTCCTTCCTCACAATTTCATAGATTTGTTCTTACTGTAGATCTTAACATACTTAGCATGTGATTTTTTTTTTCTTATTAAGAACTTTCATCTTTTCACTTAAATGAAACACTTTATGGCTTTTCTTTGGCATATCTGAATTGTCAGCATTTTAACTCCTGAGCTCTTGGGCCATTATTAAGTTGAATAAGGGTTACTTGAGCACAAAACACTGCTTTATGTACTTCAATAATTGATAACCAAGATGGCTACTAAGTGACTCATGGGTGGAATATGCTGAACAAAGGGATGCATCACATCCTGGGTGGCATGGAGTGAGATTTTATCACACTATTCAGAATGGAGTGCAATTTAAAACTTATGAATTGTTTACTTATGAAATTTTCCATTTAATATTTTTGGACCACAGTTGACCATTGGTATCTTAAACCACAGAAAGCAAGACTGCAGATAATGAGGGACTACTATGTAGATTTAGAAAGCTTCATTGCTTGTTCCTGGAAAGACATGTACATGCTCTTCTTTGAGCATATGCATGTCAGAGATTAAGTAGAAATTCTGAAGAATGTAAGCCTCGTTTCCATGGGGCTAGAGGGAGTCTTGTTAAAAGAAAATAGATTGCTGATCTCCTTGGGTCCAAGTTGGAATAGATCTTTGGGGTCTCATACAAGGTATTGGGAACAGTTGACCATGCAGACACTGTGTATTTAGGGAATTGATCACTTGACAGTAGTGGACCAACTCCTCCTCTTATGTAGAGTTCTGGTATTCCCGTAGAGAAAGTGGGCATTCACTCTTGAAAAAGCCAGATTCTGGGCAAGCAAATAGAAATTTAGAAAGCAGGCATGAAGCTGAAGCAGAGGAGGATTCTCTTCCTGTTGAGTGGATCCAAGTAGAATGAACTTACTTAAGACAGTCCCCTTCCGGAAGTGGGCTGGTTGCCTTGGATGTACCCCATAGCAACTTGGAGGAAGCAGTCATTTTTTACCTTTCTGCTATCACTCGTTTTAACTAGTCTTTAAAACCTGCAGCTTTGTCTTAGTTGAACCATGAGAATTAGATGTGGAGTCTGTGCTTATCATGATCTTTGCCATTTCCTATCTTTTAAGAACTTGGGTAAACCATTTTTCTTCCATGAGCTTCAGTTTTCTTGTTTTTCAAAATAAGGATAATATGTGACTCAGGGTTATTATATGGATCAAATGGAATAATTTGTTCCAAAAATACTCTGAAACGCTAAAGAACCATGAAAATATAAGGAATTATAATAATCCTTATGTTAGATATAGTTCATATAAATCTTCCTGATTCTGACAGAACCTTTTTTGAAATCACATCTTATACAGTAGAGTTGCACTTATATTGAAAATAAATTCCATGAGTCAGTACTTAGAACCAGATATTCCGTAACAAAACCAGTCTTAGTATAACTTTAAAATTTAAATAGGTCAGAAAACAGAGGGGAGAGAATTGTAAAATGGTGGCAGAGCTCTGTGCTTCTCTATAATGAAAGATTTTTGGGGAGAAAAAAAGAGAAAATTCTTAGAGTAATACAGGAAAAGAAATATTTTTCTGACTAAGGTTTTATCTCTAAGAATCTATTATTCAGAAAAGAAAATCCCAAAGAAATCCTTTTTTTTTTTTTTTTTTTTTTCCTTAAAAAGAATGGCCAAACTCTCAGAGCAAGGGCACTCAACTAATATACTGGCACACTTACAAGACCCTTGGGAAGTCTGTGTTTTGTCAGATTTTGAACCTAATCTACTGGAGAACCAATCAAGTAAATATGTCATTCCCCCTTGCCTTAGTCTGTTTGGGCTGCTATAACAAAGAACTACAGACTGAGTAGTTTATACAAAACAGAATTTTTTTTTCACAGTTTTACAGCTGGAAGTCCAAGATTAGGGCGCTGGTATGGCTGGATTCTGGTGAAGGCCCTCTCCTGGGTTGTAGACTGCTGATTTCTTGTGGTGTCCTCACTGGGTGAAAGGGCCTCTTTCACAAAGACACTAATCCCAGTCATGAGGGCTCTACGCTCATGACCTGATCATCTCCAAAGATCCCCACCTGTTAACACTATCACTCTGGGGTTAAGATTCCAACAGATGAATTTTGAGGGGACATAAACATTCAGGTCCTAGCACCCCTAATTGTAGAACTTTCACAAAAATATTAGTATTTGCATAGTTAGAGAAAAATTGAAAAAATCTTCCAAAAAGCATAAATCCACCTTTGTGAATCGTTAAAATTGTTATACCTATTGTTACTCTTTCTTGTATCAAAGAACTCTCTTAATTTCCACCTTTAGTATTTATGAAAAAATAGTAATAGGAATTATTCTTCAAAAAAATAATGTACCAGGACACTTAAAAAAAGAGAATGATTGAAAGAATAAAAAGGTAAAATATCAGAGAATAGAAAAATGTATCAGGAACCCAGAAAAATCACTGTAAGTGGATATTACATTTATTTTTGGGCTCCCCTAGTTCTCCCCCCTCCCAAAAAACAGGTGATGAAATGGAGGGTTTAATGTAAACAGAGAGTAAATGGAGAGCCTGGACATTCTAGAGGAACAGCCACATAATGCACTCCTGAGAAAGCCTCTCATGTGTAGTAGGTCTCACAAGTCAGCTTTTGGCAACTCTTATCTTCAATTTACTTGTGACTTCTCTTAGGAAAATTTAATGAGTTGAACATCTAGGTTTCTGATTAATGCAGTAGCAATCCAAAGTGCAAAAGGGAGATTTACAGTCAGGTGCTAGAATTTAGATCTACATTCTTCTCTTGAAGTTGGTCATTTTCTCATACCATAGGGTCTACAGAGTACTGAGGTAGGATATATTAAAAGAAAAAATCCTGAATCTTGTCACACACTATACAATATTTGGGTTGGTGTCATGTAGTATAGAATAAATTATATTTTTTATTATCGAACATGTGTTTCTAATTTATTTTCTAACCATAAAGGTACTTTAATAAAATTTTAAGCCTAGTAGTTGAATAAAACTGTAATTGAATGATTTCAGTGTTGCAAAATATATCCCAAACAGCTAAATGATTTTTCCTGTTGGTTGGGATTATTTTGACATTTTTTTAAAAAAGAAATACACAATTTTATTTATTTATCTATTTATTTATTTTACCTTTTAGGACCGCATCTGCAACATATGGAAGTACCCAGACCAGGGGTCAAATCAGAGCTACAGCTGTGCCACAGCCACAGCAATGCAAGATCTGAGCCACTTCTGCGACCTATATATATACCGCAGCTCATGACAATGCCAGATACTTAACCCACTGAGTGAGTCCAGGGATCCAACCTGCATACTCATGGGTCCTAGTCGGTTTCATTATCACTGAGCCACGATTTACACAATTTTAGTTTTAAGTTTAAGCACCACAAATATTTGTTGAATAAATAAATTAATTAAAATGAGTAAAATGGCAGGACCAGCTGTTCCTTTTAAAATATGCTAGGTTCGGAGTTCCTGTCGCTGCGCAGTGGTTAACGAATCCGACTAGGAACCATGAGGTTTTGGGTTCAATCCCTGGACTTACTCAGTGGGTTAAGAAGCTGGTGTTGCCGAGAGCTGTGGTGTAGGTGCAGACGCGGCTCGGATCCCGCGTTGCTGCGGCTCTGGCGTAGGCCGGTGGCTACAACTCCGATTAGACCTCTAGCCTCGAACTCCATATGCTGTGGGAGTGGCCCCAGAAAAGGCAAAAAGACAAAAAAATAAAAAAATAATAAAATACGCTAGGTTCTAAAATTAATATGCTTATTGTAAATTTTCAAATAATACAGAGGTATGTGAAGAAATGATTCCTAGTTTCTCCTTCTACCTCTAGTTCTATCTCCCTGAAAAAAAAACCAATATTAACATTTAGGGGTATCCTGATATTTTTCCATATTTTAAAAAATATGAATATGTACACATGGATATATATATATATATATATGAATATATATACACATTTATAGAGGTTTTTCTTTATATCGTAACAAGATCATACTATACATATTGCCCTACAACTTACATTTTTTTCACTTAATTACGTATCTTAGGTTTTCGAGTCAGTACAAAAACTTTTCAATAATCGTAGAATCCTCTTAACTCCTCTTTAACAACTGCAGAATTATCTGTCATGTGGATTACCTTAGCATATTTTACCATTACTTTATTGATAGCTGTTCAGGTTATTTCCAATTACTTTTGGTGTTACTGACAATGCTTCAGTAAACAGTCTCCTACATACATCCTTTCATATTTGTGATTTTGTTTCCAGACAATGCATTTCGAAGTAGAATTACTAAATCAAAGACTATGCACATTTAATATTTTACAGAAACTGTCAGATACTTTCTAGAAAGAAGCAGTTCAAACTCCCATCGTCAGCGCATGAGATTGCCTGGGCTCCACATCCTCATTAGCACTGGAAATACCAAATGTTTGCAACAATAATGGGCAAAAAATGATATCTGGCTATTTTTACGTTGCATTTTTCTTGTTATTGTCAAGAAAACATTTGTGTCTTTGTGAAATGCATTTCTTCTTCTTTAAATTGCCTTTATATTTTCTTTGCCCACTTCTCTATGGCAGGATTTGTTGTTTTACTTATTAATCAGTAGAAGCATTTACATTATAGGGATATCATTATTTGTCAGTCATCAGTTTTGTACCTATTTAATTTTAGAATATAGTTTTTTTCCTGACTTTGTGGTGTTTTACACCAAGCTGAATTCTTTTTGTTTTACTATTTCCAGGAAAATTAGTTATCTTCTTCGTGGCTTCTGATTTTCCTTTCTTTTTTTTTTTTTTTTTTGTCTTTTGTCTTTTTTGTTGTTGTTGTTGTTGTTGTTATTGTTGCTATTTATTGGGCCGCTCCCGCGGCATATGGAGGTTCCCAGGCTAGGGGTCCAATCGGAGCTGTAGCCACCGGCCTACGCCAGAGCCACAGCAACGCGGGATCCGAGCCGCGTCTGCAACCTACACCACAGCTCTCGGCAACGCCGGATCGTTAACCCACAGGGCAGGGCCCGAACCCGCAACCTCATGGTTCCTAGTCGGATTAGTTAATCACTACGCCACGACGGGAACTCCTGATTTTCCTTTCTAAGCTTACGTATTTCCCCACCTTGAGGTTTTATAGATAATCTCCTATTTAAAAAAATATTTTTAACAGTTTTATTTTTAGGTTTCTATTATTAACCCATCTGAAATATGTTTTTATATGAAGTGAAAGTCTGCCTTTATTTTCTTCCATTTGTATATACAATTATACAAACACCCTCTTCTCCCACATATTGAAATACTTCTTTTATCCTATATTGTTATTATTACACTTGTATCTGTTTTGGATTTTCTGATCTGTTTCACTTATCTGTTCAGATATTCCTATGACTACATTCTTATTCCTATTCAGATTTTCACTTATCTATTCAGATATTCCTATCCAGTATTACACTGATCTCATTAGTGTAGTTTAATAATTTAAATGTCTTATAGATATAATTTCACTATCATTTTCTCTCCTCAACCCCCAAATATCTTGGCAATGATCACATATTGATTTTTCTATATAAGTTTTAAAATATTTTTCCAGTTCTTCAAGAAACTCATTGGTAATTATATTGAATTTATGTAATTATTGGGAAAATTTTCCATTTTGGGGGTATAGCTTTGTCCCTTTCTTTTTTTTCTCTGCCTTGAGAGGGTAATTTGTTCCTGAAATATCCTTCAGGGATGAGTTCTCCTAAATCTAAAATGTAATTTCCACAGAAAATTTTTGTGCTTCAACATTTAACTGACAGAGCATTCTCAATTTTATGAATTGAACTGTTAAGACACAACAATAAAGGTAAAGGAAAAAAATGATGGAAAGATGCAGAAGATCATCACTACTGTAACTAACAAGGCTTCTTGGAGGAAAAAGTGGAAAGGCATCATGGGCGAGCAGGTCACTGCAAAGATGGCAGCACTTTGGTGCTCATCTCCAGGTACTCAGCCACTACTGAGGATAGAATCCAAGTGAATTCAAAGAATTGCAGAGATTCCTCTGCAATTAGCTAGATTAGGGTGGAAGATGAAATAACTCACAAAGTCACATTCTTGTAACTTGAACAGGCTTTCCAAAAACATGATAGGCCTCTATAAATCTTTTCAGTCTTATTGTGTATCCTCACCCATTACCCTATACAATGTCTCTACACTGTAGGTTAGTAAAAAATGTTTATTAACATTGTGAATCAATTCATTCAGGAGAAAAAGCTAAATAAATTAATTTCTGAAGAACTGGTAGACATTTTTTTTTCCTTCTACAATTTCACTTGCACCAGCCATAGGAACCCATATTTATCTTTGGCAGTCAGCTGTCCTCTAAATTTCCCATTAAGATCTATTATAATTCATGTTTTTGAAAGGATGATCTAGTTTATATACCAGGTTTAGTTTACCACGTGTTCATAATTGCATCTGAGTTCTCTTTGGCATGCCACCTTCACTGAGATTTTTTGGTTTCTAAGCTGACTTCTTGCACAGAAACATCAGGACTTGGACAATCCTATATGAAGTGTTCATCTAAGATACGAACAAATTTGAGTGGTTATGGGGTTCAAAGTCAGTATTCATTTTAATTTTAGTGACCTTCAGAGGTATCACCAAAATAGGCAGAGTTCTGATTGGGAGTTGGAATGAAATAGAGAAAAATTCTTGTCAAAAACCAACAGTAGGGAAATACACAAATACAGAGCTTTGTTTGTTTGTTTGTTTATTTATGTCTTTTTAAGGCTGCGCCTGTGACATGTGGAGGTTCCCAGGCTAGGGGTCCAATCCGAGCTATAGCTGCCAGCCTACGCCACAGCCACAGCAATGCAGGATCTGAGCAGCATCTGCAACCTACACCACAGCTCATGACAACACCATATCCTTAACCCACTGAGCAGGGCCAGGGACCAAACCTGCATCCTCATGGATACTAGTCAGATTCGTTTCCACTGGGCCATGATGGGAACTCCCTAGAGGTAATTTTAATTCAGTGTGACAAAAGTCACTGAAAAGTAAGTACTGAGTGCCATAGGCACATAAAGAAGGCATCTAACTATTTTGTGAACCAAGACAGGATCAGGAGAATCAACTACAGGTCTTGTGATCAGAGATGAGTGAGGTTCAAATAAATCAAAAGGAACAGTTAGGAAATGGATTCTGAGGTAGTTTGAAGGGAAAATATATTCTGAAAGATTGTGGATATTTAGACCTTCAGTGATTACCTGGTGGAGACTGCTTGCTCCTATCTCTTTTTTCTGCTTTGTCTATACAAATGTCCCTTGTGAGATTCCAGCTGATGCCTCCTAACCAGCTTAGCAGAAAAGATTAAACCTGCTCCAGTGGCTGTGGGGAAGAAGGGCAGTGGGCTCAGAGAGTGGATATAGAAGGATTTGGTTATCATTTGTCGGCCTCACTTTTGATCCAGCTGGAAATGCTATTCATGGTGCTACCTGCTAGAGTCCAATTGTTACACATGGTGAACGCATGGTGCCCTGTTTTGATAAAGCATTTTGCTATCTCCACTAGACTGAGCCTTCCTATGCCTAGACTAGGTACCTTAAGGCTGTCCTAATAGAAGAGTGGATTAATGTCAAGTTCCTGTTTCTCCAACCAGCCAATCTTGAGAAATCATATTTTGACTCTATTATGAATTTTTTATCTCTGCAATACTATCTGTTTATCAATTCATTTTGGTGTATATTTATATTTGTGGCACAATTTTGAGAGCCTGAGAAGTTTGGGGAGAAATCACTTTCAACTCAGTAAAAATAAAAACTACCTTATACAGTTCTTTTACATTTTATAAGCACTATGTGTGTGTGTGTATATGTATATACACACATATATATATATATCTTATTTGATCCTAAGAAGTCCATGAGATTATTGATTAAAGAAAAAAAACTGATTAATATTATAGCATAGAGAAGGGGAAAATAGCCTGAAAGGAGAGTGTAATTAATGAAAAATTATTTTGAGGGTTGAATATCACTTTTGTGCCATTAGTTTTGGGGAAGTTATAGGGTGTAGGGGGAATTTGGTGTTTCGTGGAAATATGTTACACATCCTGAACATTAGCACATGAATTCACTGGGCATACACTTTGCAGCATGCCAGTGTATATTTTATAGACACATTTTCCATAGTTTACATGTGTAAAAGTGTTGGTAAACAGGGTCTATTATCCAACTGATATACTAAAAAGTTTTTCTCATGCCAACTTAAATCAATATTAAGATATCAATTTTATTTCTACAATAAATGGGAAGAACTGCGGGGCTCTGCCTCTTCTTGTGTCTAGTACTTAATGAGATGGAGGCTAATTATCAGACAAGGACAAGGATGAGCCCCTTCATCCATTCAACATGGGTCCATTTACAGAGGCCGGTATAATTGGCAGCTCTGCTGGAAGAGTTGTTCTCTAGGCAGATAATAGCCAAGAGTGATTATATTTTAGACTAATTTATAATGAAGAAAACTGTTTATCTATTCCTTTGGCCTAATGTAAAAACAATGGACAGAAAAAAAAATGTACAAACCTTAAGAATCACTCGTTTTCCTGGTCTGTTTGGGTGGTGTATAGACTACTTTGTTTATAAAGTAAGTTTGATGTTTATGCAAACCAAGCTTGTAGAGTTTTCAAATTTATGAGACATCAGTCTTTTATTCTTCAAAAAAGTCATGAAGTCCTCTACGAGAGTCTAATTGGTTTCCCTTGAAAGTATTCTGTAATTCATTTGCACAGTGGAGTCATTGCCTCCTATCTGTCCATTATGTGTATTGTATGTGCCCTGATGTCGTCTTTTACCTAATTCTCCCTGGTTTATTTTCCGAGTTAAGGCCTCTGTTCTATAGAGGGGTCTTTAATTGCCTGACTCATTCTCTCTGTTGATTTTTTCTTATGATGATTTATTTTTTATCCCCTATTCTTTACAAGTAAATCATGTTAATTGTTAGACATTTTTCAATATTACAAAAATAGGATTAGAAAAACTATTAGTATTAACTTGTAATACTCTCACATTTATTTTTCACATTGACAGTGGCTTAGTTTCCATAGAGAAGTCTGCTTGTGAGCGATCTTTCTTTCCTTCAAAGGTATAGCAATTTGCTTCAAAATAATGACAGTTGTCCCAAGGATTACAAATGTTATTTTAGAAGATTTATAAGCCATCATCAATGAATAACTTTTAATGCCATATTTATTGTATTCAGTCAAGTTCAGCAGACATTTTTTTTTTTTTTTCGTCTTTTTGTCTTTTGTTGTTGTTGTTGTTGCTATCTCTTGGGCCGCTTCCGCAGCATATGGAGGTTCCCAGGCTAGGGGTCTAATCAGAGCTGTAGCCACTGGCCTACGCCAGAGCCACAGCAACGCGGGATCCGAGCCGCGTCTGCAACCTACACCACAGCTCACGGGCAACGCCGGATCGTTAACCCACTGAGCAAGGGCAGGGACTGAACCCGCGACCTCATGGTTCCTAGTCGGATTCATTAACCACTGCGCCACGACGGGAACTCCTCAGCAGACATTTGAAGATGGCATATTGCATCATACATTTTGCTAGGAACTAAGATAATAGATAAATAAGACACTGTCCCTGTTGTAAAAATTTTACCATCCAGAAGAGGGGAAGGTTGATGTGAATTCTGATCTTGAGCATGGACCACCTAGACTTCACATGTTAAGAGTCTCTTGAGAGCTGTATTCTTTTCTATTGGGCATTTAGGATATACCTTTTACCAGAATATTTAAGGATTACTGTATGGTCTTCTGTTAAAAGATGAAAAGCTTGGTCAGATAATCCATTACTTTATCTGAAGTTTAGACATGTATTGTTCAGATAACAGATGCTATCTTTAGAATAAAGAGTTGTGCAGTTATCTGCAGCATAGATTGTGACTGTGGTTTGGATCTGATCTCTTGCCCAGGAGCTCCGTATGCAGTGGGGCAGGCAAAAATGATAAAAAAATGAATAAATAAAAAGGAGTTGTGCAATTATTATATTGCATATGTTTGACCAAACATAAATAATTAAGTCATAAACGGCCCTCTTTCTTTCCCAGGTTAGTCAGTCATGTCCTTAGTGTTCGCTACACTGACCTTATGTACAGTCTGTGCCTTGTTATAGATGACATTGAGCCTCAGTGCACTTGCTCCCTGTTCCTGACTGAGAAGTACCTTGAGCTTTCCCTAGGGACAATAAGAACTTTTGCCCTTTTCTTTACATGCCAATATAGGGGGCCTGTATGGCAGTAAACCCTCTACAGGCAGAAGTTTACTGAGTTTAAAAATCCTTAGTCCCGCTTTCCCATCTCCCTGATTTAGAATCTTTTAAGAAAAACCACAAATTCCTGCCTTCAGCTTTTTCTTATTATCCTCTTTTACAGTCACTAGCAAATGGAAGTTCAGTGTGCATTGTCTTCTTTACAGAACTTGTCCACTAAAAAAAGGATTTAAAGTTTTAGTAATTTGATATATTCAATACAGACCAATTTGCCATTAATTCTTTGGTCTGTTACAGCATTAAAAATATTCATGACAAACTATTTTTTCTATTATCCTTAATAGCATGGAAATTAGACATGCTATTTTAATGGGATTTCTTCTGAATTTCATGTTTTGCTAATGAAACTCATTTTTAAAGTATGACTTTTATTTACAAATAACCAATAGCTATTGCATCAGTGATCTAATAACCATTATTAGCTGCAAATATTTTGAATTTCCAAAGGTTTTTCTATTAAAGATGCTTTCAGATATGATCACTTTGGAAATTCCAAGATTTTTTTTCTAGGGTTTTAACAGCTGTCTAGGTTTGGGCTGTTTTTGTCATCGCAGTTTCCTGGAGATGGCAGCAAAGTACACAGAAGCAAGGGGACCAACCATAACACATAAACAAGTGGTGAGATTAATGGCGCTGTGCAGTTCTGGGCATGACTGATGAAAGCATCGGCCTTTTCTGCTCTCAAATGACAGGGCAGGTAAATAGAGAGCTGATGTATATATTAATTTGATTTTTAATTATGTTGGATAGCTTCCAAAAAATCTTGTACAAACTGCTGGTGTTATTTTATTCCTCACCTATGGTCAGGTCCATGATTCTCCTGTCTCCCTGCCTGTTTGTTGCTCTTGTTTCTTTTATGGTAAAACTATTGAGAGATCTCCAGAACAAACATTTTTTGAAGCCTTTATTTTATGTACCAATCTACAAAATTTGTTACCCTTACTTTATTTTCATATAGCTATTTCTAATCTTGTAGCACACTGCATTTCAATCCCTCTGGGTTGTCAGATTTTCAGAATCTATAATGGGATGATTAACTGGCAAGGCGATGCACAGGCTAATAACAGATTGCAAAGGACATCATATTAGACATTGTAAAAGGCCTCTTTATTCCAAAGTATACATCTAATAATGCCCCAGTAGACATGAGTAATGAGCATTGTACCCAGAATAACAGGGACCCTATCGTTTTGGAATTTGTGCAGAAATGTTATTAAAATGAAAAAGAGAGAACTTTCTACTGAATTGCAACTGTTGGTTTCAATGCTAAACTTGTTTGTTGAAATGCTGTTGCCCAGAATCAGTAAAAGCTTACAGAAAACGGAAATATTTTACAAGTTGGTTGAGTCCTATAAGAAATTTTGCTTTGGTGGAAGTTCAGTGAAGGATTTTTAAAGTTAAAGATCCAGTACTTTTCAGCTAAAATGAATAGCTATCTTCTGAGTGTATTTTTGAAGTCGGTTTTACATATGAGAAAAGAACACCCTGATGATGAGTAAAGATTTCTAACATCAGATCTTGAATATAAAGTTAAAAAAAATAGGATATTTACTTTCTCAGGCAGTAGATAAATGAGGTGAATTGATTAAATTGTTAGTTTTGGTCAGATTGTTTAATTAGTACAATACATTTTGATGCGATGAGAACCTGCTTTTTAACTGGAAATATACCAGCAGCATTATTATGTCCTTATATGGTGTAGAAAGTTCTGAAGCACTCATTTACATTCAGGCAGTTAATGGGCTAAATAAAAATCATTTCTACCTACTCAGTTGAAGGAGACAACTTAAGGTAAAGGAGCACTAAAAAGAAACACCTGAAAACTTGACTTCAAATTTGGGTGCTGTGTCTTATGTGTAGTCATTTAACCTAAAGATTTATTTTTTGTTGGTGAGGACTAGTCTACACATGTACTTTCCTGACATTCACGTTTCTTCATCTTGTTGTAATCGAGCAAACTAACAGACTGGAATAGACATATGAAACCAAACATTGCTTGGTAAAAGAGAAATACATATTTAAGGGTGTTAAAGACATAGTGTAAATAATGAGTTTTTTTTTTTTTTTAATTAACTAGCAATAGTATTTTCTTTCTCCAGCCTTACTCTGGGAGAAAAAAAATCTCAGGAAAGACCTTTTGAAAGCCCCAAATTTCCTTTCTCTCACTCTAGATATGTTTTTACTTCAGAATCTTTGTGAAGGTGGTAAGTAGGAAAGCTTTATAATTGATAGGCAAAGGTGACCAAACTTAAAAGTGACAGTGGTGGGGACTGTTGAAAGTCCCTGAGACCAAGAGCAGGATTGGGAGTTTATGACCACACTTATATACCACATCTTGGACAGGGGCTGTTACAGCAGATTCTTGCAATGGCATCAATAGGATGATGGTTCTTTATTACACAGTTGCCAAGTACCACTCTATAGACAGCAGGGTGCTTTATGATTGTTAACAAATTCAATGCTCACAACGTCCTTTGTGGTAAATTCTGATACAGGTGTAGTCTAGAAATTTTATAGATTTGAGGCATAGACAAATAACTTGCTAAAGTCAAAAATTAAGTGGATTTGAATATGGTAGTCTGAGCCTGTTTTTTTTTTTTTTTGTTTTTTTGTTTATTTGTTTTTCTTTTTAGGGCCGCACTCATGGCATATGGAAGTTCCCAGGCTAGGGGTTGAATTAGAGCTGCAGCTGCCAGCCTACACCACAGCCACAGCAATGCCAAGCTGCATCTGCTACCTATACCAAAGCTCATGGCAACACTGGATCCTTAACCCACTGAGCAGGGCATGGGATGGAACTCGGATCCTCATGGATACTAGTTGGCTTTGTTTCCATTGCGCCACAGTGGGAACTCCCTGAGCCTGTGTTCTTAATGACTGTGTACTTGCATTATGTGGCCTGAAGTCCATCTGTGTGTCTCTGTGGACAAGTCTATGAGCAATGACTAGAGTTCTTGATATCATCATGAAGGAGGAGAAGCAACTGCAATGTTGGAGTCACTAAGGACTGGGTTCCTTCCTGGTTTCTGGCATAGGCCTGTGATCCTCATATCCAACAGAAAGGAAAATAACCCTGATAATGACTGAGATTGGATTTCTTACTAGTCAGGTGGATGAGAACCTACAGCTGAATATGTCCAAGCCATATATTTAACTGACTTCTCGACATCTTTATTTGGCTCTCTGATAGGCATTTCAAGCTAAACATACCCCAAACTGGGCTCTTGAATTTCCCCTTGTGTATTGTGATTTATTCTAAGAAATACATATTTGATCTTTGGTCTTCATTCCCATTTCTGGAACAGAGCTCCTAAAACCCTTGGGATTTCCTAAATGAGAAGAGACCAAGGCCTTTGTTATGTGCATGACTTTCAAATGTATCAACGGGTAAGGGATGGTTGCCGGGAGAACCAACCTTCTGATTAGAGGATTGGAACTTTCAGTCTCATACCCCCCACCTCCAGGGAGGAGTGCGGGGCTGAATATTGAGTTCAGTTCCCAATGCCCAGTGATTTAATCAATTAGGCCTATGAAATGGAGTCTCCATAAAAACCCAAAAGGGAAGAGTTTGAATAGATTCCAGCTTGGTGAACACATGGAGATTTGGCAGAGTGGTGTGCCTAGAGATAGCATGGAAGCTTCTCACTCTGTCTCAATACCCTTGCCAATGTATCTCTTCCATCTGGCTATTCTTGAATTATATCCTTGCATAATAAAGGTAGTCTAGTGACTAAAATGTCTTTCTCAGTTCTATAAGCCATTCTAGCAAATTAATCAAACCTAAGAACGGAAGGTTTTCCCTCTTCTGATTTATAGCCAGTTGGTCAGAAGCACATAACAACCTGGGATTGTGACTGACATCTGAAGTTGAGGTGGGAAGATTCATGTAGAACCCAGCCCTTAACCTGTGGAATGTGATGCTGTCTTTAGGTAGATAGTGTCAGAGTTGAGTTAAATTATAGGACACCAGCTGGTGTCTCCAGAATTGCTTGGTGGTGAGTGGAAAGCTCCCTCCCCTGCCCCACATGCTCTGGAATTGGTGACCAGGACACTTTGACCTCTCAAATCAGTTCCTCCTACAGTCTTTTCCATCTCAGTTATGACAACTCCATTTCTTTTCCAGTTGTTCAGCCCAAAGCCTCGGAGTAATCCCTGATTCATCTCTCTCTCACGCTCCAAATCTTTGTTTTTCAGCAAGTCCTTTTGACTTTCTTCTATCAGAATTTGACATTTCTTTCAACTCCTACTGACACCACCCTGGTTATAGTCAACATTATTTCTAGATTATTGCAGTAGCTTTTGTCCTCTTCCTTGATTCTGCTCTTACCCTCCTTTGATTTATTTTCAATTTTGAAGCCAGACAGGCCCTGTCAAGCATGGGTCAGATTATGTCACCTTCTGTTCAGAATATCTCAGTGCCTTCCCATTTCATTTAAAAGCCTTAACCATCACCTACACACTCCAGGACATCTGGTTCCTCATTTTCCCTCTGATTTCATTGCTATTGCTCCCATCATTTTCTCTCAGCTCTCACTACCAGCTTTCTTGCTTCTACCTGCAGTCCAGTGTCTTTGAACTTTCTATATCCTTTGTGAAATGTTCTTTCTCAGATATTTGCGTAACTAATTGATCTCTCTTACTTTCCATCTTAACTAAAATTCACCTTTTCAGTGACACTGCCCTTGGCTACCCTGTCCAAAATAGAGTCTCCTCACATCCTCAAGAGTTCACATCCTCTTTCCTGTTTTATCTTTTCTCTTGGAATAGAGCACTATCTAATATATCCCTTATTTATTAATCATATGCATAGTCTATAGTCCTCATCAGAATGTTAGCCCTCCACGAGGGCAGGCATTATTATCTTTTTATACTAGTCCAGTGCTTAATACTCAAAAAATGTTTTCTGAATTTATGAATTTATAGAACTGAACCTTAGGGGTGTACATAACATTCATACTCACTCAAACAATGTTTGGATTAAGTGAATATTAGTTACATTTTTAATCTAACTTTACCAGCAGACTGATAAAATAAATAAATGAGTAGCCTAGCCTGCCAATTAAGTTTCTAAGGCATTTAAAATATGTAAAAATCAAGATCATTCGTCACTGATCCTATCAGCTTGACCTAGGACACACGAAACACACAGAATACTCTGTGTATTGTTTTCTTGTATGCACTTATGTATGTTTGTATTTATATAACTTATCGGAGCTGGTATCCAGTTAGGTGATGACCCTATTGATTACTCATTAGCTGTTAGTTACTCTGTCATCTATTCTGACACATTTAATTTCCACATGTTCGTTAGGTAGGTGACACTAATGGTTGGGGGTCTGGTACAATGGGTTGCTATGGATCTCTCCAGGAACATTTATCCAGGATTATTGTTTATCCTGCTACTCAGGAACTCTTTTTTTCTCTTGTGGAACTATATGTCCTTCACATATATGAATGCTTTTTAGGGTCCGAAAGGGTAAGCTAATATATAAAAACATAAGATTAACAGTGGCTACCCCCAATGAACCTTTATTTCTGGCTTAACTTTGCTCAGTGTATTATTAACTCTGCATTTAATGAAAAGGTGGAAAGCTTGAAATTGCCGTGGACTCCAACTTTTCCTGGAAGGGACTTCTATAAACAATGGAAAGGACTTCATAGAAAGAGAAGTAGGGATTTCTACTTCTATTGAGAGTAGAAGGGTCAGGAACTTGGATGGTCAGGGAAAAGAACCAAATGGTTATGTCTGTGTAAGAAGGCAGGTAGGAGGTACTCATTTACATGGAATTGTGCATTTTAGTTTGTTTGATTTAGGAACACATACCTGGACACAGATTCACTTGGTATTGATATTCATATTGGAAACATCCATCCATTGACTAGGCACAAGTGAAAACTGGAAGTAAAAACTAGCTCTGTGACAGAATCTTAAACATGCCATTTCTGACATTTTTATAGCTCTATAAAAATTGAGTTAATAAAAGTAGTAATTGGCTTCCCTTCAGAAGCTGTTGATGTTTTAAAAATGTAAATTAAAAGAAGTGGAGGGAAAGAATTCCTCTGCCTCCCATTTAAAACATAAACCAAACCAAACAAAACAAGACCATCACCTTTGCAGGAGGCAGAATTATGGGCCTCCAAAAATGTCTCCATTTGAATCCCTAGATCCTGTCTATTACTTTATATGGCAAAAGGGAATTTGCAAATGGGATTAAGCCAGGAACCTCAAGAGGGTGAGATTATCCTGGGTTATCTGGATGAACCCAATATAACTACAAGGGTCCTTGTAAGTATGGGGCAGAATGGTGGAAGAGATGCAGAGGTTAGAGTGTTGTGGTCGTTAGCCAAGGGAAGGGGCCACCACTAGCAGCTGGAAATGACAAGGAAACAAATTCTCCCCTAAAACCTCAGAAGATATGAAGCTCTATTGGCTAGTTTTATAGTTCTGACCTCCAGACTGTAAGGTAACGAATTTGTATTGTTTCAAGCCATTGATATTTTGGTAATTTAACAGCAGCAGTAGGAAACTAATACAGGAACTGAAAGCAAATCTTTAGAATTGCTGATAATTTTCCCAGTTTTGTGTTTTTCTTCCATAAGGTTTTCATAGATTTAATAAAGGAAATTCTATAGCTCTTCTGATTAGTGATAACAATTATTATCTGGGTTTACAAAGTACCCTTTACTTCCAGAAAAAAACTGAATATATTAGATACATATTTCGAATGACCATGTAGTATTTATTCAGTGGGTATCTGCTTAACTTCTGTCCAGGTGGCTGATAAATGAATAGATAAGTAGCATAGCCACCAATTAAGTTTCCAAGGCATTTAAAATATATGACGTAAAAAGAGAAACAATAGGTTTCATTCAATTCTTGCAATTTCAGAATGTTTAAAGCACCAATCTTTTAGGCCTCATTCTTGTGATAAAGAGTGTTAAAAAACCAGGCAAAATGGAGCTGTTTGAATCCACTTTTGAGTCAGAGACTAGAATAAGAATGGACAAACAGTATGAAACCTTTGTACTATTTTTACAAGTCATTCTCATTAAAGTCTGAAGACTGTAAAGCTATTGGGCTCCTTCTAGGATAATGTCCCCCCTACTGTTATATTTCTTCCAATGAAACCCATCTGTGAGGTTTTTGCAGGATGTTCATGACATGCATTTAAATTGCCTGTTGTGTTCCAGAAACCTCTTCTTCCTGCAAACAAGTGGTGACCTTTCTGCTCTATGTTCATTGAAGGGACAGTCACTGTACATCATCCTAGGCAGGCAGCCAAATGATGGCCACATCCTGTTCATTGCAAAAATACACATTTTCATTAAACCAAGATAATTAGAAAAAGTAGCATAGAGGAATATGAGTAATTCCATCAGTAATTACAGCAATTATACCCTTAATTGCCATACCACCTCCAGTGTCACATTATATATGTGTACCGGCATTTTATAGAAAAAACACTCAATGTGTTCTATGTTAAAGATATACCTACTTACATCAGGTACTCCTAGTGGTTAAAAGATAATTGATATGGTATTGTTTCATCCTTGCAATAAATCAAATCAAAATGCACTGTGTTGTCCTCATCATTGTCATTAATGAGTGCTTTTTCAAGCATGAATTTCTATATATTCCAGAAACACAGGCAAATAAAAACCAGTATACTAGAAACCATCATTTCTTCAGTTTCCTCCCCAAATTGGTGAAGAACAGTTTCTCAGATTTCCCAACAAAAGAAAAATACTTGCCATTAGATGTTTTTTCAGTCCTTTTCCTAGAGCTTATATTTAACGTATTGAGATTTTAAATATTTACCACTGCAAACCAACTTTAATAGAAAAAAATAAAAATCATTAAAAATAAATAAATAAATATTTACCTCTGGATTTGGTGTTCTAATCTCCCATTTCTTTGCTAGTGTATCCAAAACAAATCTCTGTGTTCCCCCAGTACTCTTAGAGTAGGAAAATCAAGCAAGGCTTTATCTGCCTCCTGAGCTGATACCTCTTCCTCAACCTACAGCCTTGAGTAAGTGGTGAAAGACTTGAAATTCATTTGTCCTTTTGCTCAGCTATTAGGAGTGATTTTTGGCTTGGCTCTTTTGCTGCCACACTTCCTGGTAAAGGTTCATCCTTGTGAGACAGGAGGCAGAGCTGAACAGTGAGGGGAAGATGACCCATTTTTGTATTCCGCTAAGGCAGGTTTTCATAGCATTTGCTCTTTTGATTCAAAATTTTTGTAATTGATTGGGATGATTTTATAATCTTACAATAAAACACACTCTCATGTTGTGCCCCTGGCTGTTAGCGTCCCCCCACTGAATGATCTCAAGTTGTCTTGGTGGCTGCAGGCCAGGGAGAGAGTCCGGGCAGTGGCAAGCCCAAACTGCTAGGCACAGGACGGGGAGAATATGCTTTACTATGCCTTCAGTCTGGGATTGCACTTCATGACCAGCAGCTGCTGGTAGAACAGGTGAAGTAATATGAATTCACAAATATCTAGTTGATTTACATTAAAGCCCAAGAGTATGTTAGATTGAGATACAGTGGCTCTGTGATACCTCAGAAGTTCTCCCAGACGGGGAGAATTTAATTATAATGTATAACTGAGACCAGTCTCTTGTGGAAACACCCATTGTCTGATGCACAAATCCCTCCCAGGTACTTTCTAAAGCCTTCCCTGAAGGTGAATATAGCTGGAATATGTGTTGCTCTCTCCCTTATTACTCTCTGCTCACTTTGCTTGTAGATTTTCTCTTAATATGGCTAACTTTCAACTTTGTTCTTGGGTGATAACATCTCACTTTTGAGTTTTCAGGAATGTAAACATCCTGCTGTTTCCTTCTCTTTATTTTGTCTGTTTTTTCCTCAATATCTTGATGATCTCTGCTGCTCACTTAACCAAATGACCAAAACTCTCCTTTTCTCAGTTTCCTCATCTGTAAAAGAAAGGAACATAATGCATACTTTATAGAGTCATTGTGCAGATTCAATGAGTTAAAATTTAAGTGCTTAGATGATGTCTGGCATATAGTTAATGCTCAATAAATCTTAGCTATCTTTATCATCATGATTAATGTTACTCCGAATTCACCAAACTTACGCTTTCTCTTTTTGTTAAAACTTTCACCTCTTAGATACAATATATATTTTTTCTGATCAAGACTTCTCATTGAAACATAGGTATTGAACCCATTTTAAAGCTCTAAACAAGTGGTTTTCAGATGATCTGAAGATCTTAAATATAGGAGCTTAGTTTCTATATTTAGATAGCCAGTTACAAATTTGTCTTTGCCTGTTCACTTTGTGATCCTGAATAAATTACTTAATCTCTCTGAGCTTCAATGTCCTCATCTATAAAGTGGGAGTGATGATAAAAAAAATATGCCTTCATGTGATTACCATGAGGATAAAAGGAGAAAAATCCATTAAATGTGCTCACCTAAAACAGTTCCTAGTATATAGGAGGTGTTCAATGAGTATTTAAATATATTATTAGTTTGCAATTAGATCATAGATGACACTCTGTGTTTTGGGGCATGGACAATATAGAATTGATCCTCTATTTTCCATGTGATTATTTTTTTCCTTCTTTTTACTGAAGTAAAATTTACATGCAGCAAATGCGCAAATCTTAAAGGTATCAGTCAATGAGTTTAGACAAAGGTAACCAACATGGGTACATGTGACCAACAACCCAAACAAGACATAGAACATTTCCACCATTTCAGAAAGTTCTCCTGAGCATCCTTTTAGTCAGTCTCTACCCCTTGATCGGCAACTACTGCTCTGATTTCTAACACCATCCATCAGTTTTGTCTGTTTTTGAACTTCACTCACGCGATGGAATAATTGAGTCTTCTTCTACTCAATATGATATTTTTGTAGTTTATTTATGTTGTTGCAGCTAACAGTAGTTCATTTTTAAAAAAAGTGATTAGAATTCCATTATACAACATACCACATTTTGCTTATCCATTTTTCTGTTGATAGTAAGTGGACTGTTTTGACTTTTTGGCTATGACTAATAAAACTGTTTTGAACATTTCTGTGCAAGTCTGTGTGTGTACATATTTCATTTCTCTTCAGTAAATATCTAAGAATGGAATAGATCATAGAATAGGTACAGTTCAATTTAAGACATTGGTGTACATCTTTCCAATGTGGTTGGACTGTTTTATTGTCCCTATGAGAGTCTTTTTAATTTTAGCTTTTTTAGTGAGTTTTGAAGTGACACCTCATTCTGCTTTTGAGTTTGCCATCCCTGCTAACTAATGATGTTGAGTATTCTTTCATGTGCTTATTGGCCATTCTATATCTTCTTTGTGAAATATGAATTCTATATATTATTTATAAAGTGTGAATTTAAAACTTTTTCTATTTTCAAAAGTGGGTTGCTTGTCTTTTTTATAACTGAGTTTTTAAAATATATTTAAGATAAAATCCTTTGTGAGATGAGAGTATTGCAAATATCTTCTCCCATTCTGCACCTTCGTTTTTCATTTTATTAACTGCTGTCTTTAGATGAGTTTTAAATTTTGATAAAGTTAGAATTTCATAGTTAGTACTTTTTGTGTTCCCTAAAAAAATCTTTTTCTATACCAGTCATATAAATATTCTTCTATTTTTTTCTTCTAAAGCCTTTAGAATTTAAGCTTTAAGCTCAGGTCTATATCCATCTTTTTATGCATGGTGTGAGGAAGGGGTCAAAGTTCTTTTTTCATATATTTGTGTAGTATTTCAGTGATATTTATTGAAGAGACTTTCTTTCTCCATTGATTTGCCTTGGATTTTTGTCTAAAACATGTTCACCATTTATGCGTTGCTCTATTTTTGAACAGTTCATTCTGTTCCTTTTATCTATTTGTACATTATTACTTTGATACTACACTGCCTTGATGTTTTTAATACTATTGTGAATGGTATTGGTTTTTGAATTACCTTTTTCAATTGTTAGTTACTAGTATACAGAAGTACAGTCAATATTTTTGTGTATTGATTTTTATATTCTTACTTTGCAAAGTTTACTTATTAGGTCTAGATGTAGCTGTTTCATAGATTTCTTATGATTTTCTACATTTTCTACATTTGCCATTTTAGTATGCAAATGAAATGGTTTTATTTCTTCCTTTTTAGCCTTGATGCCTTTCTCCATTCAATTAAATTGGTGATTTTTATGATAAACTGAACTCAATTTATCCAGAAAAAGAACTGTTGAACAACTGATTGCTTCTATTGCTTATCAATCTAAAAAGGGTTTTGGAAGACATACCTGATTAGAATGTACCACAGGAATCACTTCTTTGCTAAAAGAAAAGTTCTTAAGGTTGTAAAAATCTAGAAAGATGAGTGCTGTTGATGCTGTTCTAAGTAGTTACCTGGGAAGCTTGTGAATAACTATTTGTTCTGTAGACAGTTGGGAGTAAAGATATTTTATTAGTCTGATTTCCAATGTTAGGATTTCATGTCACTACAAAATTTTGTTGAACGTACAACTTTTCGTGTTATTAGGCCTCCCTGTCTTTCTACAGGTGTAACACCTGTAGAAACCTCATTTCAGACTGAAGAAAATTTGGCAGAACATCCTGAAATAAATCAGCAGCACTGCAAAAAAAAAAAACAAAAAAACTTGATAAGAATTTCTATCCTGGGCTCCTCCTTCTTTTACCAGATACTATGGGTTATCTAAATTAATCCAAATGATGACTCTCCCCCACAGAAAAAGGAAATTAAAACTTTAAATCAACCCATCATGTTTCTGCATGTGTGCTTAGGCTCCAGTGGAGAAGGTTCCTTGGATGCTCTTTCATTATCTTAGGCAAATAAGCAGCAGGGGCTTCTGTGTAAATATGCAAATGCACAGGCTGAATTAAGGCGTATTGTTTGCTCAGTTAATATGTGCTTTGGAAGAGGCATTATTTGCTTATAAAGCTCTGAAATCCCTTTGTAGATACATCATCTTGGGCTGACAGCTTTGAGAGGCGGAAGTTGATGGAGTACTTACTCTAGCAGCCCTGCTTGAAGTGCCGTTGGCGTGGCTGGCAGGGAGGGGGTTGCTGATGGGTGATGCTTCTTTCTGTCACCCCAGCAATGGCACAACCAGAAATAGCAGACAGCATGTGAAGAGACGATGATAGAGTATGAGGGATACACAGAATGAAAATTACCCAGAATATGGCAGCCTTCTCCATCAATAATTGAGAACTTGATGAACAGTCACTCCCAGAGAGGCACAAAGTGGGGATCTTTCTATGGGTGTGCTTGCAGGAATGACTTCTAATATTCAGCAGAGAGGGAGTACTAAAGGCAAGACCTATTGTTTACCTTCTGTCTCCATCCAGCTCACAGTTTCTAAAAGAATGACACAGAAGAGAGAGCTGTTGGTTTTTTGCTGAATTATGGCCATCTGGCTATTATAAGTACAAACGATTAGAGATAATCACAACTTCCTTTCTCTTCTCTTCCAGAAGTTGGCATGCGGAAATTTGGGCTTGTGGTCTTGTATTTGGAAACCCAGCAGGTGTATTCTGAGTCCTTCTGTGTAAAGAAATGTGGTCTCAGAATAGCACTGCATATATTCAACCCAGATTAGTGATCTGTAGGTAATCAAAAACTTGGCCCGACACAGTTAAATGTCACTTTGACCTAAGTTAGGAGCAGTAGATTTTCTTTTAATGACAGGACACTTTAAATCAAAAAGTGCGTGGACAAAAGTACTCTTGCCAGTTGTCTCCCGTAGATGTGTATCCTGTGGCTGATGCTTCCATTAAATGAGTGTTGCAAACATCCTTTAGTCTCGAGCTTCCTTTTACTTCTGCCTCTGGTGAGTGCTCAAGAATACAGAAGTTATCATAATAAGACAGGAGTAATTTGAATAAAAATTAAGGGTAAAAAGGAGTGAGCTTACTCACTTTGCTGAATTTGCTAAGAAAAGTGTATCTGACTTTGGTATATTTTTTTCTGGCCAATTTGTTTGAAAGGAAGTTATAGAATCAAAAGTTTTGAAAAGTGTGACACACCAAGTGAATTTAAAAGCCAACTTTCTATGTGAAACAAAGCTCAAAGGCACAAAAGCACAAAGCAAGTTTTCTGTGCCTGCCACAAACTCACTCCCTTGAAGTTGTCCTATTGCTTTTATAAGCTAAATTGCAGCATAGCCAATGGGCAGATAGAAGCGGGTGGGGTCTCACTGTGGACATAGTCCATCTGTAGGCCATTAGGTGTCTGCTCCAGCCACCCTGTACCTTTCTCATTAAACACTAATCAAAAGGCTGGGGCTCATCTTTTTTTCAGGGCTCCCTATTTCTTTTAATGCACCTGCAAATAAAATGAAATGGGCTTAATGGACTGAGGCTTTGACTGATTCTCATAGCTCTGCTGCATGGTCACTAGTTGCTTCTCTCGGTAATTTACAAGGTTTCCTGCTGTATGATAAAACACAGGTGCTCAGGCAGTCATCCAGAGCGATGATTTATTAGCTTTAGTGGTACCACAGACTTCAGGCAGCAGGTACTAAATCAAGAGAATATATACTGAAATAATATGTTTTCCAATGATGACCCATGGAGACTCTTTAGTTGTTCATGCCCTTTACCCACTGCTGTTGGTTTTGCCATTTCTCCTCATTATTTTAAAGCCCACAGGATTCACTTCCTGTCTTAATTTCTCACCTGCCAGGATGGCCTCACCATCAGCTTTATTGCTGTAGATTTCTACTTGATCCTTCACACCATCAAAGAGTTCCAGCTAATGAGGAGGAGAAGGGGAACCTCAGGAGCTTTTTCAGGCCTCAGGGACACTGAGAATTCCTATTCCAGGCTTTACTTTGATATGGTTGTCAGATAATAAAAGCTCATGTTGTCTTTTTTTTCTTAAAAAAAAAAAAACCTGCTTTGAGGTTAAATATGTCTGGACATTCATTTGGAACATTTCATCTACTAAATATTTCTTCATGGAAATTTGCTCAGAGGTCCTGCCTTCCTATTTTTGTGACAGTGACTATCAATCAAAGTGACTTCTTGTTGATTATCCGAGAGCCCTATGAACAGATCAGAGAAATCTTTAATTACTATTAAATGCCTGCCAAACATGGGCACAGGGAAGAATCACTTAGTCAATCAAAGCAGAAGCCTGGTGTGGATTCTGAATTTTAATGAGAGGACAGATCAGAGATGTAAAGGGAGTCCTAATAGGTAAGGAAGTGAATATGGGAGCAGAATGTCTCAAATTATACTGAAAACTGAAAAGCAGGACTAGAACAGAAAATTCAATGATATAAAATATTAACATAGCAAAAATGAACATTAATTTTATACAACAGATAAAGAAATCCAGAACTTTGTCCTAAATAGCATAAAATAGGGAGAGCCAAAGCTTCATTCAAAGCCATGGGGAGTCAGCAATTATTGCCTTGCCTGTGTAGGATGACAGGTATAGAGTGGGCGTGATGGAGCAGCAGAAGTAGGGAGGTGTGAGAATGTTCATGACTAAGGATCTTGGGATCTGCTAACACTAAAGTGAGATAGCCAAGTGCTGAAGATGGTGAGGATGGTGACCACTCAGAAGATTTCTGAGTACTCTCAAAGCCAACAGTTACCCAATTTATTAAAAGGAAGAAGTGGAAATATTTGATTCCCCAAGGGGATATTCCAAACATTCAACAATTGGAGTTCCTATTGTGGCTCAGTGGGTTAAAGATCCAACATTGTCTCTGTGAGAATGTGGGTTCGATCCCTGGCCTCACTCAGTGGATTAAGGATCTGGTGTTGCAAGCTGTGGCATAGATCGAACATGTGGCTCAGATCTGGTGTTGCTGTAGCTGTGGTATAGGCCCCAGCTGCAGCTCCATTTTGACCCCTGGCCTGGCAACTTCCATATGCTGCAGTGTGCCCATAAAAAAGAAAAAAAAAAATCAACATCTGGCGAGGCATCCCCTGACCCTTCAGAATAGATAACTGCCATGCCCTGGAATAGGATCCTGGATATCTCTTGGGACAGGCATGAGGCCCTTAGTGGCAATGTCATTGGGAAGTCTGGGAATCCTGGGAGAAGACTGGGCAGCCAGGGCTGTGAGGAGCTCTTGGAGGTTTCAGGGTAGTGGCTTCCTATCAGCCATTAAGAAAAAATTTCAAATGCTGATAAAATTTGTCAGGGAACCAGTGCACACTGTTTGATTTTCAGTCCCATCAAATTTCTCTTTTATGAATGTTAATTCATGATGTTGCAGAAAACCTCCCATTTATCTTTTCCTTTTAAGTTATAGCATGAGACAAAGAGCTAAGATTTTTAAGAGCAAATAGGTGCTCAGCGGTAATGACTTTCCCCTTCCAAGTCCCTTCATATCCAGCAAAAAAAGCAACATAAGTACCATGGCAGCAGTAAGAAACAACCCTCTGCCATTCCCAACTAACTGTGTAGCCAGCCTGTCACAACCAACAACCTTTCTTGTTCCTGTCTTTTGGTTTTTATACTGAAGATTAATTCTGCTGTTATATCAGATATGTCAACTTCTCCGTTTTTCTTAAATAGTAACAAACACCATCTTCACCGTATTTGAAAAAGAAAACTGACTGAAAGAGCTAGAGGGGAAATTGAGAAACTAAACCATTTTCTAAAGGGGCATTGTGTAGAATAGGCCCTCAAAAATATTTGTTGAAAAAATAAATGGGTAAATAAATGCAGTGGAATTATCATTAAGTTCTGTAATCAGAGAGAATGTCTATATCAACTATCTTTTTTTGTTTGTTTTCTTGCCTTTTCTAGGGCCGCACCCGTGGCATATGGAGGTTCCCAGGCTAGGGGTCTAATCGGAGCTGTAGCCGCCAGCCTATGCCAGAGCCACAGCAATGCCAGATTCAAGGCGCATCTGCGACCTACCCTGAAGCTCATGGCAATGGGCAATGCCAGATGCTTAACCCATTGAGCGAGGCCAGGGATTGAACCTGCAACCTCATGGTTCCTAGTCAGATTCGTTAACCACTGAGCCAAGATGGGAACTCCTCATCTGTCTTATTATTCATAGTATTGTAAAATCAATACAAACAAGTTAAAAAAGTATAAGCAATGCAGAAATGTCTTTTTATTTTCTTGGCTCTGGTTTTCCATTGAACAGAAGAAATGTTATTTATCTGACATGCATCTTACTGGTAGACATTTGAGTTTTTTCTAATTTTTACCCTTCTCAACAATGTTTTAATGTTCATTTAAAAAAACTCATTCAAATATTTCTGCAAGATAAATTCTGATAAGGGAATTGAGGTGAGAAAGGTGTAAACCTTTCAAATAATGATACACATTGCCAGATCGCTCTCAAAAATGTTAGACTAGTTTATACTCTAATCAGAAGTGTGTGAGTAATTGTTTCCTCATGTTCTCAACAAATACTAGTGATGCTCTTTTAAAAATTGTCAATCTGAGAGGTGAAAAATTGCACTTCTATTTTTTAATTTAAACGTTTCCAACTAGTGGTGAAGTCGGACATCTTTTCATATGTTTAGTGACATTAATGTTTCTTCTAAGCCTGTCCAGCTTTTTTTTCTTTTGCTGTTTTCAGTTGTGATGCTGGCATCATTTTTCTTATTGATTTGTTAAGACCCTTTTGTATATCAGGGATATTGACCTTTCACTGGTGATCTGTGATGCATTTTTATTAGTTTGTTTTTAACTTTGGTTATGTCATATAATATCATACTTTGTTGTATATAAGTTTATAATTTTCATGTTATTAAATTTATTATTCTTTATTTTTTGTCATGTTTAGAAAATATTTCCTCACTACAAAATTAGCATTAAATGTGACTGGATTTCTTCTAGTCCATCTATATTTTTATGATTTTATGTTTAAGTCTTTATTCCATCTAGAATTTTCTAATTTACATTTTAAAGACTTTCAGAGAAAAATGTAATCCTATAGGCCTTTCCTGTTAACATATTCTAATCATTACCCCCAAGAATGCTTAGAAGAGTCTTTCTTAGAAACATTGAATTTAAAAGCTAAAGAAATAATCTTTTATTTTAAAAATAAAGAAACTGTGTTTGAAAGTTTAGTTAATGTAGTGATTTAGGGGCCAGACAGAAAGTAGACCCCATATCTCTAATTTCTGGTTTAAGAATCTTTTCCTTGTGTTATGCTGATATTTAAAGAAAATATTAATAGAAAAGCTCAAATGCTTCCTTTCTGTTTTTTCGTCTTTAGTAGGAACATATTTTATTCTACATGTCCATGAAAACAATACCTATGTTAATTTTTATTCAGCCATTTTCATCCCACATTGAGTTGGTACACATATTATAGAGTTGAGAACTATAAATGTGATGATGGAGAGTACAGTGGAAAAAATTTAGAATCTCAGGAATGTTCGATCATGACCACTATTATTAGCATGTGTGTGACAATTTAACTTTGAGAAATATCAGTGATCCTAGGGAAGCAGCAGAAAATGTTCTCAAAAGACTGGAATCACTAATCATTTAAGAAAGAAGAAAAAGGACAGTAAATTATAAAAATGTTTGCATTTATTAAATAGTATATTCAATTATGCAAAAAGAGGAAAGTTCAGAATTCAGTGTTAAATGGCTTATATTGTTAGAATCTGTATTCAGCTTCTGCTACTTTTGTGCATAAACAGGCACACCTTTGTCATAGATTTCTACATGCCTGTAAATCTGTTTTCTCATTCCCTTTGCCCTGTCCCTTCACTCTCTGTGGAACTTTTGGTCCTCCCCTCCTGTTCTGGGCTCCAGCCATCTGCTTTCCTTTGCTCTGTGATGGTGATGCCTTCTTCTTTTGGCCTGCCTGTTTGATTTCTGACCTGTGTTTGCCTGATCTTTGGGAGCTGTGAGTCTCTGCCTTCCCTGTGTCTTCCTGATGCCTAGCTCGCTGCTCTTGCCTGCCCTCTGATGTGTAGTCCTTCTGGACTCCTGCCTGCCTGCCTCCCTTACACCTAACTCACTGTTTAGCTCATAACTTCTCAACTAGGGTGAATTCCTGGCTCTCCCGGTTTCAGTTGCTCCACATTAACTGTGCATGTGTATTATAGGCACCATTCTAGCATTCATGCCTAGGATTCAAGACTGCTTCTTTTGCTTTTACCTACTGTGGAGAATATATAACGTAACTACAATTTCAACCTCCCTAAGGCATGAGGATATTTTGAGGTGGGGTCAAGTTACACACAAGTTAGATAACTCACAGGAACACTTTCAAATTGTTTCTTTAGCTAGGCATAGACTTAATATAAATCATAATTCTTTGTGGTTTCCTCTGTTTAAAATTTTCTCCAGAAGTTCCCATCGTGGCTCAGTGGTTGACAAATCTGACTAGGAACCATGAGGTTTCGAGTTCGATCCCTGGCCTCGCTCAGTGGGTTAAGGATCTGGCGTTGCCATGAGCTGTGGTGTAGGCTGCAGACTCAGATCAGATATGGCGTTGCTGTGGCTCTGGCGTAGGCCGACAGCTATAGCTCCGATTAGACCCCTAGCCTGGGAACCTACATATGCCACGGGTGCGAGCCTGAAAAAGACAAAAAAGAAAAAAAAGAAAAAAATATTTTTCTCCAACTCTTGGGAGCATTGTTGTTTTAAAATAAGTTTCATCCATGGAATTCCCATTGTGGTCCAGTGGTAACGAACCTGACTAGTAACCATGAGGATGTGGGTTCCATCCCTGGCCTCGCTCAGTGGGTTAAAGGATCTAAGTATTGCCATGAGCTGTGGTATATGTTGCAGACATGTCTTGGATCCCAAGTTGCTGTGGCTGTGGTGTAGGCCAGCAGCTGTAGCTCCGATTTGACCTTTAGCCTGAGAACTTCCATATGCTGTTGTGTGGGCCTAGAAAAACCAAAAAATCATTCTACTTCCTCCTGAAATCTCAGGATGTCTGATTTCTTTAGATAATATTCCAAGTTCCTGGAGAAATCATCTTGGTACCAAGTCAAAACAGTTCTTTTTGAACCCATCTGACTTATGCCTCCATCGGTGCTATGTGCATTCTGCCCACAAAAAAAAAAAATCTCTGAAGAGTCAGTATCCCCTCTGCATGACACTGACATCTAGCTTTTTTAAAATTACATTTGCTATCTCCATGATTATTTTTTAAGGATATGAACTGAATCTAAAAAAAAATATTTTTTGTTTTTTCATAATATATGTCTTTTCCTCAAGCTAAGTAGTACATTCAAAATGAATTATAAATAACATAAAAAACTGCAGAGGTGGAAACCTTAAAAATTAAAACATAATATTATTCTGAATAAGGCATTGCAAATGGATAGTAATTGTATAATGCCTATTATTGCTAATTTTAGATGTGTAAAATACCATTGGTATCCTATTTGTTTCCATTCTTGAGTTTTTGGTTGTTATGAATATAAGGGTTTTTATAGGTTTTCTCATAACTTCAGTCCCCTCACCCTGATTTCCTTTAAGATTTAAGTTTTTCAATTCATGGAAAGGTAGAATATCTCTGACAGCTCTGGGAGGCCTATGCCCTCTGTTCCTTAGACTTGTTTAATGATGCTAGCATACTCCAGAAGTGAATTTTCCAGCCATCAAGATTTTCAGGGTAATTCAGTGTAATTTGGAGACAAGTCTGTGACTGAGGTGATGTGGGAACCAGAGTCTTGTTTAGGGGGCTGGAGGACCAGGGCCTGGTAAAGGTATCAGCGCTGCAGATGCTGAGTTCAACTCACTCCATTATTGATCCCAGAGGAAAACTAGATAAAAGCCAAGACAGAAGTTTAAACACTACACAAAATTAGACTGAAATAGAGTGACTATGGCCCATGGGTAAAAATTTATTCCAGGCTGACTTTTTTTTTTTTTCTTTTTGCCTTTTCTAGGGCTGCTCCTGTGACATATGGAGGTTCCCAGGCTAGGGGTCGAATCGGAGCTGTAGCCACCAGCCTACACCAGCGCCACAGCAACGCGGTATCTGAGCCGCGTCTGTGACCTACACCACAGCTCCTGGCAATGCTGGATCCTTAACCCACTGAGCAAGGCCAGGGATCAAATCCACAACCTCATGGTTCCTGGTCAGATTCGTTAACTACTGAGCCATGACGGGAACTACCCAGGCTGACTTCTCACCAGGAAGGGAACAGCAGCTTATATCCAGACACTTAAATTGGAGCTCATAAAAGTCTCTGCATAATGGAATGAAGTTGTTTAGAGTTGGGAGTTCAGACTTGTTCTACACGGTGTCTTGGACAAATATTTTCTCTGGGTTTCAATTTCCTAACATATATAATGAGATTAATCATACCCATCTTATATAAAATTGAAATTGGTAGTGTTGTAATTACATTTGATAATATATGAAAAATACTTAGAATAATGACTGGCATATAATAAATACTCAATACATGGTAGATACTCTTATTATTGTTATTGTTATTATTGTTACTATTTTTATTGTTAGTTAAGGCTGACGATAAGGGCCAGAGGCAAGCAAGAAGCCTTACACAGTGACTTTTAGCAGTGAGGTTTTGCCACTCATCCTTATAGAATAACTCCTTCTAGTGATATCTAAGCCTTTATTTTTTATTTTTTACTTTTTGCTTTTTAGGGCCTCACCAGTGCATAAGGAAGTTCCCAGGCTAGGGATTGAATTGGAGTTGCAGCTGCCGGCCTATGCCACAGCCACAGCAATACAGGATCTGAGCCATGTCTGCAACCTACACCACAGCTCATGACAACGCCAGATCCTTAACCCACTGAGTGAGGTCAGGGATCAAACCTGCATCCTCATGGGTACTAGTCAGGTTTGTAACCTGCTGAGCCACAATGGGAACTCCTGGTGTTTTAGCCTTTAAAAGTTCCCTAAGATAGAGTAAGCAGTGACCTTATCAATATTTTCTCAGAGAATCTTTCTAAGTTTTTATATTAGATCTCCTTCCTAAAAGCTGGATGTTGGCAAAGGATATATAAGGTGAGGAAGTTATATGAAGAGCTTCTAGTCCTGTCAGTCAATAAAAGTCTTTTAAGTTACATTCTGGCTCATTTGATCCTGAACCCATATAGGAAACATTCTATCTGTTAACTGTAAGGGCTGAGCATTGTAGACTAAGTGGGGGACAAGTACAATAAACCATAAGATCCCTTTAGTAGCTTGTGTGTGTGTGTGTGTGTGTTTGTGTGTGTGTGTGTGTGTGTGTGTGTGTGTGTGTATCTAATGTTAATTGAGAGAATGGGCATGGTGTACAAGATCTGTAAGAAATTGAGTCTGCCTTCAAAGATCATACATTCTTGTAAAAAGAGAAGGTATATACAAATGTATTAGAAAAAAAGTGTTACCTCTCCTCTTTCTTCATGGGTATGGTTAGAGATAAAGTGGTGGGCATAACTAGAAGAGGTTTGCAAGAAATAGACAAGTCTAATGGAACATTTTGTTACCTATTGTCAAAGGACATCAGAACAAGCATTATATTTATTGTTATTTAGGATGGAGGTTGGGGGCAGGCAGAGATAAGCAAGAAGCTAATACATGATGACTTTCAAAGTGAGGAAATAGTCCATTCTGCTCCCCCCATGGAGCCCGTCTGGGGGAAGAAAGCAATGAAGAGTGACTATGAGGGCAATCATGTCCAGGAAGACTCCCTGCTGAGTCTGTCTCCTGCTCTCAAAGGCTGGACAGGAATTAGTCACATAGAATCAGGAGAATAAGGGTTTTAGAAACAGTGCTAAGCAGCTGCCTGGCAGAGAGTTCACAGGCACCAGACTTAACAAGCATTAGGCCAAATCTGCAAAGGCCTGCTGTGTGGTTGAAACATATGAGGTGAATTATTTTCCTTTTCTTTCTGTGAATCCATAAAAAATTGACATTACTCACTGCTAGTGCTTTTGGAGTTGATATTTTGGGGAGAATTATAAGGATAGGTAGGGGAAAATTACTGAATCTGGCTTTAGGTCAACATGGAATATAAATAGAGGCTGCTCAAAGGATCCTGGGACATGCTTGGATTACAAACCAATAACCTTAATAAAGCGTAAGATTGAGAAGTGCCTTAAAAAAGTATAAAAGAAACATCAGAGCTCTGGGTAGTGAAAGGTTACTTCTAGCCGAGGAGTAGAAAGAGGAGAGACAAAGGAGGAGGAAAATTTGCAAAGGAGTTCATTGGATTGGGCTTTGGAAGATGGTGTAGTGGACATTGTGGCTAATTCCCTAGTAGCCACTCTACCCGAGATGATTTGTGTAAACTGATTGTTGTGATTCCATGCCCTTTGTCCAGGATTAGTTCAGAGATGAATAGACCCATGCTAATTTGGACCAATAAAAGGGGTAATATTTGCTGGGACTTTTGGGAGGAAGCAACTCTCTTTTGCTCTTGGATGGGAACAAGGAAATATTGAGCAGCAATTGCTACTGGCAGGACTCCTGCTTCTGCTCCCATGAGAAAAAAATTGTCTTCTTGTGAGGCCATAACCAAGGAGACCAGACTGGAGGGATAGAAAAAGACTGTCTCTCTGCTGTTAATGATACAGAAGGGTGGGATTCAAATGTACGGAGTTATAAATTTCATCACACTATGAGTAAATGTGAGAAAGTTTAAGGTGTGTGTGGAGAGCACCCAAGAGTTCGCCACTAATAATCCCCTCCCCATTCACTAAACTTGTCTATCCAGCATCTGAAAACAGTATACAACAAATGATTTTTGTTGTCTCAAAAAAATGTTTAGTTGTTTAAACATCAAGAGTGTGTTTATTATTGCTTTTGAGCTTTACAAATTGGAATACGGTAAGGAAAAAAAACTATTGTTTGGTGATTCGTCACTTAATGGTTACTTCATTTTGATGTGTTTTAAGAAATCTCTGTATCACTATTTGTGTTTGAGTTTCCATCACATTCTCCTGGTCTACTTTCTGCCACAGCAAGATGTTGTGGAAAAAGCTTTGGAGAGTTATATGTGGCTTTGAATCCCAACTTTTGATAGCGTGGTAGCTAACTTTTGAACTGCATTTTCTTCTACTAGAACAATATTTTCATTAAAATAAATAAAATCTTGTTCATGTTCTAATGTCACTGTAGTTCCTAGAATCAAGAGGACGTTATTTTAGGTTTCTGCAGAAACAGTGGTCCCTCTTCTATAGTTTTCAGGATAAGATGGCTTTAGGAAGAGTCTATTATGTCACAGGATGAAGAGGTTGTTAATTTGGTAGTCTGGCCACATTCTATTAGAAATATTTGTAGTATACCTTATTAAATTTTATACAATTTAAAAAATTAGCCATTTCCAGGTTGTTACATCATTTCTTTTATTTCTTATTTCCTGTTTTACTGAATGGTTCTTGATGACTGGAATGCAAGTTTAATGAACAAATGCATTTTTTTGTTTTGTTTACTGTGGTATAACTAACATCCAGAAGAGTGTTTGAAACATAGTCAGCTGTCAATATATGTTTGCTGAACGAATTAATTATTCAGCACTATTATATACCACATGAGAGCTGGATATTTTTCATGTTAAGAAGAAGGATTTCTTTATCACTATATTTTATTAATCTTGTTAATTGAATTTAATTGTTGTTCTTGGAAATTTATTTTCTAGATGATAAACAATTACATAAAGTATTTAAAATTAAACTACGTAAGCTTTTCTTTACTACATTTTAAAATAACTTTAGATTATGAAACCACTATAATCTGTACATGCAGAATATCATCTTTGTTAAGAAGATGCAGGTGAATAGCTTGATTTAATTAATACTGTCTATTTTGATGATCTTACTTTTTGAACAAAGTAAAAAGTAGAAAATATTTAAATTCTTCTTCCCTTGCTTAATCTAGATATACTTAATTTCATTGGCTGCTGTCATTACCCCTATATTCAGGTTCAAAAGTATCAAAGAAAAGGAAAATGTTAATTTAGTAAAATGAAGATTCTCCTCCACTTTTCTGAACAACCAAAAAAAAAAAAAAACAAGATAAAAAATAATCCTTTAATGGCAAGTTAACTGAAACAAAAATATTTGCAATGATAAATGTCTCTAGATACCTAGATTTACACTGTTTGCCTTGCTGTAAATAAATAGCGACTGTTGAGTAAGAGCAGGCATGAATGACGGTGACTGCATTGTAGGTATAGTGAAGGCATACATCTTGGTGGGAAACAAGGGACAAAGAACATAATGCAATTCAACTGAGAGGGATTTGGGACTTAACTCCTCTTCATGTTGGAGTAAAACCAGATTCATAGCAGTAGAAGGACTCCATAAACGTAATTCACTGAAATGAGAGGGTGATAAAAGGCCTTTTTTCTTGCCTTTTGCAGGGATAAATTACACCTAAAGCTGCAAAAATGCTTCTTTCCAGCTTCGAATTAAGTGTGCTTGTATAATAAACATTTCCGTAACATTCGCTTCTTTAACCTAGACAGCTCAATTAGGGCTATACGATAAAATACAACTTCCAAACACTTTGTGAGCACTTAATGTAACTGAGGGCTTGTTTGCAAGAAATCTCTCAGAAAATAGGTCTTGTCAATTGTTTAAGAAAATTGAATTAGCATTGTTTTTAACAAATATATATGTGTAATATATATATTCTTGAAGATTATTTGTAATTTAACTATTTTAATGTATTTTCATTTCCTTGCTTGTGAAAATCTCTTATTTATTGGAAATCTCCTATTTGCTGGAAAACTGTGAAAGAAACTTGGGAAATTATTACATGTAGGCACAGATGTTTAAAGAAGTCAGAAACTCTGATGACTAGCAAAGAGTACCAAAAAAGCTTTAATCCGAATCTTGAAATTGTCATTAATGGAAGGCAAAATCAGTAATCCTCTTGACTTGGAGTTGTGTTGCTTGACTAATTTGCATAGTTCTTTTCTAGAAGAGAGTAAATATCAGGCCTCTGTAGGATTGGTTGAAAAAAAGACCTCAGATGGATGAGTGTTCTGTACTGTGTACAAGAGATGTTAGACTATCAGCCCAATCTATTCACCTGTGATGTATATATATTTATATACAGATTCTATTTCCATATTTATAAATAGATCCTGCTTTCTGAGAACAATGACAATAGCTTTTTGAATATTCATAAATACCATGTATATGTATAATTCAAGTACCTATAGCAATGTTGTAAGACATTAACTATAATGAAAACCCGAACACGGATTACTTGTAGAAGAAAAGGATCATCGTATCTTTTTGAAAAATTTGTTATATCTAGCTTAAAAGAGGACTCTTCCAGACTAAACAGAGAAAGTTCAGGGAACATCAAAAGATAAAGAGATTAATTTTTAATGTTACACGATGTCTCTGGAAGGAGGTAATTCACATGTCAGTTGCACTTCTTTTCTAGATTGGTTTATCATCATGGTGAGGAGGAGGTGGGAGAAAGTGCCTGAGTTTTTCAAAGGGCTTGTTTACCAGTGTTTCAATCACATGAGATAAATGGGCCTTTAGGGAATTCTTTATTTGCATGTCTAATTATTTCCTTAAATGTGTCCATAAAAATTCATTCAGAAAACTGTAGCAGATTTAAGGAGATAAAATAAGACCTCAGATGGCTGTTAGTAATACAAATAACTTAAAGTGTTTTTGCAAATTGCATGTCAACCACAATTAACAATATGATGTTTATTTTGGTGTGGATGGATACCCTTGATAACACTCCCAGTTATCAGTGGTTCTTTTTTATAATGTCCTCGTAATTGCAGCATTTTGTCTTGCATAAGACAGATGGGTGTGTGGCAAGTGTTGATGACCGTTTGTGCCGATATAGCATGCAGACGCCAACTCCACTTTGTCCCGTGTGCAATGGCTGTCCACTCAGAGAAAGGATCCATGCAAACATTGGAGCTTGGATCACAATCATGAGACTCTAACAGTTCTGCCAGGTTGCAGCAATTTTAGCATTGTCTAATTCGCAGGCAGTGCGATTGTGGGAAGATTTTGAACAAATATTGATTGGTGAGAAGCAGATGAGTGTCATGATTATCATGTTTGGTACTCCCTTTTCTCACGTGGTGTAAAAATCATCTACCCTCCCGAGAAGAAATAAATAAGATATGGAAATGTTGCTCTACTGTGTGAGAAACTAGACAAATATTTTCTTTTCTACCACAGAATGTTTTCTGATGCTTGTCAAAATTTCTTGCGTGTGCTATGATTCTACACTTTACAGCAGTGCTTGCTTTGTGATAGCACTGAGCTTGCACTTGGTATTAATAAAAGCCATATTTGGAGACTTATTGAAATGGATTTAAAAACCAATCAATTAGTCTGGTAATTAATCTGTCAGCTCTCTCCTCTTGCCCTGCCATCGCAATGCTCTCCATAAACTATGACTGAACCAGCAACAGCCCTTTTCTGATGAGGCAGGCCTTAATGATAATGATTGTATCTGTTCTAGGGACGTTTTTGTGCCTACATTCAATCATCTTGATAGCTTTGTTTTCACCATAAACATCAAATGGCGCTATATTGGGAACATTATGTAACAATTAACCACATTTTAATTCATCTGACAATTATGGAGACATGGTGTTGTCATGGAAATGGACTGCTTCTCTGCCATATTAAAAATGAGACTTATAAACGAAAATATTGCTCCCATCAGTTAAGAGGGTGTTTGGCTGCAAATAATAGAAAACCCTACTACATACAGAGTTTGAACAGGCTCTCTTGTTCTTAGTATGTAGAATGACAGAAATTTTATTGCAAGCTCATTGCTGCATCTCCACAGTCCTGTATGGGTCCCAGGTAGGAAGAAAGAAGGAAGAAGAGAGGGCCAGCATTTGCATCAGGAAATCATATCTTCCTAGAATTCTTGGTTTATACATTATTAACCCTTTAGATACTCCTTGCTTTAGTAGAATCTGGGAAATAGTGCACCAAGTCAGATCTTGATTCTGTATCAAATGAAGACAAGATAATGAGATTGGGTAAATTAATAGTATTAGTCATGCTGCTCAAATATGATTTTTTTAATTAAAAATTTTTAATGGTTTTTATTTTGTAGTTGGTTTACAGTGTTGTCAGTTTTCTACTGTTCAGCAAAGTGACCAGTCACACACACACACACACACACACATTCTTTTTCTCACATTATCCTCCATCATGTTCTATCACAAGTGTCTAGATATAGTTCCCTGTGCTATACAGCAG
The DNA here is from genome assembly GCF_054392235.1 of Sus scrofa. Classification (NCBI taxonomy): domain Eukaryota; kingdom Metazoa; phylum Chordata; class Mammalia; order Artiodactyla; family Suidae; genus Sus; species Sus scrofa. The sequence goes on along the minus strand of NC_139390.1, from coordinate 102,265,638 downwards.
GATCTCATTGCTTGCCCACTCCAAATGCAATAGTTTGCATCTATTAACCCCAGACTCCCTGTCCATCCCACTCCCTCCCACTCCCCCCTAGCAACCACAAATCTGTTCTCCAAGTCCATGCATTTCTTTTCTATGGAAAGGTTCATTTGTGCTGTATGTTAGGTTCAAGATATGTGATATCATATGGTATTTGTCTTTCTCTTTCTGACTTAGTTCACTTAGTATGAGAGTTTCTAGTTACATCCATGTCGCTGCAAATGGCATTATTTTGTTCTTTTTTATGGTTGAGTAGTATTCCATTGTGTATATATATACCATATCTTCTTAATCCATTCATTTGTCAATGGACGCTTAAGTTATTTCCATGTCTTGGCTATTGTGAATAGTACTGCAATGAACATGTGGGTGATGTGTCTTTTTCAAGGATAGTTTTGTCCAGATATATGCCCAAGGGTGGGATTTCTGGCTCATATAGTAATTCTATATTTAGTTTTCTGAGGTACCTCCACACTATTGTATCAATTTACATCCCACCAACAGGGTAGGAGGGTACCCTTTCCTCTGCACCCTCTCCAGCATTTGTTATTTGTTGACTTGTTAATGATGGCCATTCTGATGGGTGTGAGGTGATACGTCATAGTAATTTTGATTTGTACTTCTCCAATAATCAGTGATGTTGAGCATTTTTTCCTGTGCTTGTTGGATATCTGTATATCTTCTTTGGAGAAATGTCTATTCAGGTCTTTTGTCCATTTTTCAATTGGGTTGTTGGGTTTTTTGCTGTTGAGTTGTATACGTTGTTTGTATGTTTTAGATATTAAATTTTATCATCAGTTGCATTATTTGAAACTATCAAATATGATTTTGAAACAGAAGAATTGAATACTTGTTGACAGAGGCTTTTCCATGTTGTGGAATCTCACTCTGCTGAACTGAATATTCAGTTGGAAATGGGCTGTGTGGGGAAGAGTTATAGAGAACTAGAAAACTGGAACGGTTTGATGCTTTTAGTTCCCGGGTCATTTGGTTTTAAATCCAAGGAAACAGAAAAGTCCTCTGCTGACTGAAATATGGCTCCATATTTTCATTCGTCTTTCCTTTTATGGACTCTAGCCTTATCTTTGATATGAGGAAGCTTATAAAAATTGCCACTCCATTGATCATGACCTGCCCTACGAAGACAGACATTTTGAGAAGATAGGTTGTATTCAGGTAAGAAAAGCCTAGACTAATGCCTGCATGAGAGAATAAAAGAAAGGAGAATATAAGGAGAAAAAAAGAAACATGAAATGCTGGCAAATATCTGCCAGGAAATTGATGTTTTTAAACCTTTGCCTGGTTTTACTTTCAATATTTATGATTTTGCTAAGATTACAGAGTGCTTGACATTTTATTGTATCAGTAGTTTCTGAGGCAAAGACAGGTAAATGATCAATTGCTTTGGGTAAAAGTCATTCGTTGGTGTCAGAAACGGTTAATTTTATATTCTGACAATTACGTAAATTAATCCAGTAAACCCAACAAATCTTACCAAGATTTGTCTGGATTTGTCATGAACATTAAAATGTCATCAGCATACATGGTAATTTATACTGCCTATGATTAGCACTAATCCTTCCCATCTCCTGTGAGAATCTAATAACCAGAGCTAATGGCTTTAATGCTAAAATAAACAGTAGAGGATCAGAGCAACATCTCTTCTTCGTAGCTTTGGGAAGTGGTCTGGCATGTGTAGAATATTTTCATGGCATACACTTTTTCCTGGAAGAATATCAGCTGCTTATTCCTCTTCTAAATCAATGTGTTTTAATGCACCATAGAACACATTATTTCATTTGGTGAGTTATATGTCTTGTATTCAATAAAATGTTAATTAGAGTTCCTATGATAAGTATTTAGAATGCTCTAACAGGACTTTATGTGAAATTTTAAAAATATGTCCCTAGGTAGATAGAGATTGGGGTGTATAGATTGACAAGCAATACTTTAGGCTGTCTTTTAGCTCCTGCTTTGCCCAACTTCAGCTGGGTACTTGTGCAGAGCACAACCTACTTGTGATGTGAATCCACCATGATAGTAGATTCTATGTAGTTAATGAGCATAAATGGCACAGTGGTAGATGATTTCTATTAGGTGCCAATACATCTGGATAACTACCTCAAAGAAACAATATTGTATGGCAAAAGTCAACTAATTATCTGTTTATTGAATATGTAAAACCATGCAAATATTTTGATGTTGGAAAGGCTAAAGTCCTTTTTATTTTTGTGGACTAAATATATATAAATTCCTTATCAGTTATATGCCAGGCACTTTCTATATACTTAAACACACTAACAGTCACAACAAGCTACATTTTGTAAACAGTGAAACTTAAGCTCAGGGAGGTATGCAGGAAAGGGCTAACTAGCAGGCCTGGGCCGCTGTGCATTTTCTAAGTCTGTTGGCTTTTGGGAGATGACCTCTGAGCCTTTGGAGAATTCCACCTGCTGCAAGTGTCTTTGTAGGCCTGAGGCCTTGCACCACATCTGATAGTTTGTGCCAATAATATGATTTTTGGTGAATAATTTTTTTTGTATATCTGAAGATTTGGGCCACTTTAGCAGTTTGACCTGTGGGACACTGTTTTCTGAAAGGCTGAGGTCAGTCGCACCCATGTTGTATCCTGTGTGACTGATACCCATTAAAATCTCTGGACCCCAAGGTTTGGGTGAATTTCCCTGGTTGGCAACATTTCACATGCTTTGCCACATCTTGTTGCTGGGAAAAGGAAGCATTGTCCATGTGACTCCACTGGGGAGAGGACAAATGGATGTTTGTACCTAGTTTCTATGGGACTCCTCCTAATGTACTTTCCCCTTTGCTGATTTGAATATGTTCTCTTTCCCTGTGTGGTTACCAAAGGGGAAACGTGGGGGAAGGGAAAATTAGGAGTTTGGGATTAACATCTACACACTACTATATATAAAATAGATAACTAACAAGGACCTACTGTATAGCACAGGGAATGCTACTCAGTATTTTGTAATAACCTATATGGGTAAAGAATCTGAAAAAATGGATATATATGTATATATATCTGATTCACTTTGCTGTGTGCCTGAAACTAACACATCGTAAATCAACTATATGCCAATAAATTTTAAAAAATAAAAAAACCATATATGAATATAACAGCTTTTTGAGTTCTGTGAGTCCTTTAGGCATTTATTGAGCCTGAAGATGGTCTTGGGGATACCTAGCATTGGAGGTTGTGTGACTTACCTTGGTCATATAGATAACTGTGGTATATCAATGATTTGAATAGATACCTTTGGCTCTGAATCAAATGTTCTATTTGCACCAGTTATCTGTTAAAAACTCAACATGTTAACCCCTTCCTATGCTCTCCTTTTTATCCTTCAGTGAGGAGCATTTCTATAGTATCTAGAAGGTAGATGAGAAAACAAAACCATATTTTTGTTCCTCTGGCAGTGGGAGGAAAATGCATGGGCTTAAGCAGATATGAGATTTTGCAGTGACCTTCAGGCTTTTTCTCTGCAAGTCGCTTGTCTTTGTGGTGGAGGTGCCTAAATTTATTGTTTGCAGTTTCCTGCAACTTCCCAACTTTCTCAAAGCTAATAACAAAGCTTAAATAGAGGAGTGGCCTTCTTGGACATTATTCTTTTAGGATTTCCAATGGCTTAGTTATCATCTATTTCCCTGTATTAAATCCATCCTTACTTGAAATACTAGATTGTATCTACTTTTCTAAATGAATATTGAGAGTATTTGGTACTTGAAGTATTTCCAGAAAACCATCCAAAAGCTAGGACTGTAACCAATGAGAGAAGAAAAACAAACCAGATGAACTTTGATTATCCTGGCTTTCTTCTTGGGAACAAACTAAACTATATTGCAAGCAGAGTAGAGCAATTTCACTGGGTTGAGGAGACAGAGATTGGAATTTAGTAGGATTAGACATCTGGAATTTATGAGGCATTGTTCTGGAGAGAAGGGAGCTATATACAGAAAAAGCTCCAGAATTCTGTGCAAGTATTTCCTTAAGATCTTGCCTTAAGACTAAGTTTCTCTTCATACACAGTTGAGACTCTATGACAATGAAAAACTACTAGGTATCTCTAAATTGAATAATTCCAGGGTTCACACAGGGCCTAGAATGGTTTACAGTCTGACAAATGACCAAGGAGAGACTGTACAATTTTATTTTTATGCATGTTGCTGTTAGGTTTTTTGTGCAACAAATAAACTAAATAATTTGCTAAAATAACTTGCTAAAAACTGGCATTTACCCTGTAGATATGCAGCCCCAAAACAATTGCAGGAAGCTTTGCAGCCACAGTGAACTCTCCCCATTCCCCTCCTCTCAATTTTCTCACTGCCATGAAAAGTTGGATGAAGAACCTGATTGGCATTTCTCCAAAGGAGACATACAAATGGTTAACAAGTACGTTAAAAAAAGGTGCTCAATATCAGTAGTCATCAGAGAAAGACAATTCCAAACCAATGATATATCTATCACCTCACACTTGTTAGAATGGTTATTGTCAAAAGTACAAAAGATAACAAATGTTGGCAAAGACTTGGATAAAAGAGTACCATTACACACTATTGGTGGGGATGTAAATTAATATAGTCATTATGGAAAACAGTATGAAGTTTCCTTTAAAAGATTAAAAATAGGGCTACCATATGATCCAGCAAACCCACGACTATCTTTACATCCTAAAGAAATGAAATCTGGATCTCAAAAAGATACCCACTTTCTGATGTTCATTGCAGTGTTACTCATGATAGCCAATATATGGAAACAACCTAACTGTTCATTGATGATGAATGGATAAAAAATGTATATATGTATAATGGAATATTATTCAGCCTTTAAAAATAAGGAAACCTTGCCATTTGCAAAAACACAGATAAAGCTGAAGAACATTGAACTAAGTGAAATAAGGCATATACATAAAGCAAAATTCATGATCTCACCTATATGTGGAAACCACAATAGTCAAACTAGTGGAAGCAGATGGCAAAATGGTGGTTGCCAGGGTCTTTGGAGAGAAATGGGGAAGTATGAGACAAGTGTACAAAGTTTTGTTCTACAAGGGGAATACATCTTAGAGATCTAGTGTACAGCATAATGCCTATAGGTAATGATACTACTGCTTGAAATTTGCTAGAAGATTAGATCTTATGTTAAGTGTTATCACAAAATAACAACAAAAATAATAAATAAGGCAGGAGGAAACTTTTTTTTTTTTTTTGTCTTTTTGCCATTTTCTTGGGCCGCTTTCGTGGCATATGGAGGTTCCCAGGCTAGGGGTCGAATCAGAGCTGTAGCCGCTGACCTACCCCAGAACCACAGCAATGCGGGATCTGAGCCCCGTCTGCAACCTACACCACAGCTCACGGTAACGCCAGATCCTTCATCCACTGAGCAAGGCCAGGGATGGTTCCTAGTTGGATTCATTAACCGCTGAGCCATGACGGGAATTCCAGGAGGAAACTTTTTGAGGTGATAAATAAGTTTATGGCACAAATTGTGGTGATCATTTTATGGATCATATTTATCTCCAAAATCATTAAGTTGTATACATTAATTACGTATAGCTTTTAGCATGCCAAGACAAAATTTTAACTTTAAAAGAACAATTATAAATATGTTCAAGGATTTAAAGGAAAAAAATAAACATAATTATGAGAGAAATGTGAGATTTATAAAATAAGCAAAGGGAAATTTTAGGGCTAGAAACACAGTATTGGAAATTTTAAGGGTTCTCAGTTGTACTTAAGAGGTTACAAGACATTGAGAAGTAAAGATCAGTGAGTTTGAAGACATAACAACAAAAACAAAACAGTCCAAAATGTAGCATAGAAAATATAAAGTTGAAATAAATGAAGAGACCCTATGGCATCTGAGACAACATAAAGTAGTATAAAATAGTGTAGTTGTTTTTCAGATATGGAGCTGACAAATATTTTTTAAAAATAGCAATTTTTTTCTATGTTTTATGAAAACTGTAAATCTACATACACAAGAAACTCAATGAACACAAAGTAGCCTTTCAAAAAGGAAAAAAAAGGGACTTCCCATCGTGGCTCAGTAGTAATGAACCGGACTAGAGTCCATGAGGACACAGGTTCCAACCCTGGCCTCATTCAGTGGGTTAAGGATCTGGCATTGCTGGGAGCTGTGGTGTAGGTTGCAGATGCAGCTTGGATCTGGCGTTGCTGTGGCTATGATGTAGGCCAGTAGCTGTAGCTCTGATTTGACCCCTAGCCCGGGAACTTCCATATACCGCAGGTGCAGCCCTAAAAAGATTAAAAAAAAAAAACCTACTTAGTATGGAATATCATGATCATATTTCCAAAAGTCATCCATAAAAAGAAAATCTTGTAAACACCTGAAGAAAAAAGGACTTAGTACATGCAAGGGAAGAAAGATAGGAGTGAACTGTCACTTGTCATTAGAAGCACACATGCCAGAAAACTATGGAATGATATCTTTCAACTGTTGAAAGGGGAGGGCCTGAAGATGTAGAATTAAGTATCACAAAATATTCTTCAAAAAATGGAGATTAAAATCATTTTTAGAGAAATAAGCTGAGAAATTTTGTTATAGCAGACTAGCAATGCAAGAAAACCTAAAGAAAGTCCTTTATAAGATATAAGGATTTTTTTTCTTATTTTCTAACTTTTCTAAAGGGTAATTTGTTGCTCAAGAAAAATATATAATAATTGCCGCTTCCTGAATTTCCCAATACTAAGAAAAAAGCAGACTACGCTTGGAATTAGGGAGGCAGTATATACCATATCTGAGTAGCCTCTTTTTTTTTTTTTTTTCAATGAGTAACCATTTTTTGAGTGACTCACAAGATTGCCGGTTTTGAGTGGTACCAGTAGCAAAAGATGGCTTTAGAGATGCTTTGGGATAATGCGCAAGTTACTCTATCACTTTAGCCTTGTGACCTAGTGGATCTAACTATATTAAAGTGTCCACAGCAGTTATGTACGCTCAATGGGAGCCTTTGCAATCCCCAGGAGAAATGCATCACAGATCCTTAAGATTTTGAAGCAAAGATATACCCTTTTCACAAATAATTATTTGTAAAATAGTTTGATATTGGGCCCTGACTGTGGAATAATAAGCCCCATGAGACCTAAGCTGCCTGTCATGAACTGGGTGTTACCTGGACCACCAAGCAATAATGGAATGTGCATCAGCAATTCACTTGTCAGGTGAAAGTTCATTATTTGATATCAATCTCCAGCAGCCCTAAAGACATGTGGGTTTCAAGCGTAAGTACTTAAACTCTCCTGCTGTCTTGACATCTCATTCAACCAAAACCTATGCCTCCTGAGGTATGCCTCTTGTTATCTACACTTAGGAAGAAAAATATTCAGGCCTGTTTGTAGATGGTTCTGCATTATAAGAAGGCATCAGCCGGAGTTTGATGCTGTAGCATTATGGTCTAACTTAGGAGTGATTAGGAAGGACAATGGGGAACAAAGTCCTCCCAGTAGCAGAATATCAAGCAGTATATCTTGCCCTATTTGACTGAAAATAGATATGGATAGAAAAAAAAGACCTAACATGGATTCAAAGGAAATAGCTAACAGTTCACCCAAATGGTCAAGGACCTGGAAATAACACAATCAGGAAATCACTGACAAGAAGGTGTGGGGAAGAGATCTGTGGTTGGAACTTTGAAATGGACACAGAATGTGAGGACAATTGTGACCCTCATGAATCCCCGCTAAATCACACCTATCACAGCGGGGACTTTAAGTAATCAGATGGATGAGATGACCTGTTCTGTGGATGTGTAAGCCTCTTTCCCTGGCAATGCTAGTGTTTACTTGATGGGATTATTAATAAAGTACACATGATGGAATAAAAGGAGATTACGCAGGTACACAAAAAGATTTTTTTTTTCCTCACTAAGACTGGTCTGGCCACTTGTACTGCTATGTTTATGGTATGTCAGAAGCCAATGTTAAGTCCCAGATATGGCACTATTCCTCACAAGAATCAGCTAGCCCCACCATGGCAGGTTGTTTACATTGGTCTTCTTCCATCACTGAGGAATCTGGCAGTTTACCCTTTCTGAAATATTACATTCTATGTTTACAATCCTTTTGTTACTATAACACATGGGGATATAGTATATATATTGAACCAGTTACTCATATATGTTGCTGTTTTTCCAAGGACCAGAAAATATGGAGATGGGAATCAAGGTGTGAGGGTGAGAATGACTCCGTTCAGTATTACTTCTTATAATTCCCATGGCCAATTTATCTTTCTGTCTCTATGCATTTCACCTCTGTTTGTTGAGAAGTATTAGTTCCCAAGGGGGAAATATTTCCCACAGGGAACACAACATTGATCCCATTGACCTGGAATTAGAGGTTTCCCTAGTTAGTTTGGCATTCTTCTGCCAATCAGCAGGCATGAGTTTGTCAATAACTGGCAAAAAGATTATCACTACGTTGACTGGATTACTGATTCTGATTAAAGAGTTGTATGTTGCAACCTATTGACTAAGCGTGTCAGCTGTTTGGAGTTCTTAAAATCATAGGGTGACCTAAACCTTTATTCCTGAAGTTTATGAGTCATTAGTAGTTCTGTTTGAAATTGAGTTGCTTTAATTTTCCAGTAAGTTTTACCACTGGATGTAAAGTCTATTGGGGGAGATAAAAATTATATGAGCATAAAATAAGCACATAATTACAAAATCTGTTAAGTGTTAAAAGAAAGAGAATAACTTGGAAATTAATTTAAATCAAGGGATCAGGGAAGGACTGAAATAATAAAAAAAAAGCTGAGGTCTTGATGATATGCTTCAGCTAACATGAGGAAGACTGGGGAATGAGCATTCCAGGCAGAGTGAAATCTTGTGGAAAGAATTTGTCTTGGTTAAGGAATTACATAAGGACTGATATGACTGTAATGTGTGCACCAGGGTGATAGATGGAAATAGACGGGGCTAGAGAAGTCGGCAAAAGCCAGATTATATGGGAGTCATACAAAATGTAAGGAGTTGGGACCACTTTTATTAGCTAGGAGAAAACTTGAGGGGTTTAAAGTAAGGAATGGTAAGAAGCAATTTATGTTTTATAAAGATATTTGCCTTTGAGGAGGGTGACTGGATTAGAGGTGACAAGAATTGATAGAAAGAGGATGATCATGAGGTTATGGCAATGATCTTTTAATAGATAATGGTAATGGAAAGGGGGATGGAGAAAAAGAACAAATGGATGGATCAGAAATATATTTACAGGAAGAGTGAATAAGACTTGGTGATGTACTGGAAATGAGGAAGAGGAAGAAATTGATGACAATTTCCAGGGTATATCATGAAAAACTGGGTAAATGGTAAAATCAGTTACTGAGATGTGGTGACAGTGATTCAAGTAGATTTTGTTTTGGGTTAACTTTTAGACATGTTATTTTTTATATGATTGGTGAGATACCAAGTAAGATACCCAGAGGACATTTGGATGTATGAATTCTAGTCAGCTTTATGATTGCTGGCCACTAACAAAAATGATTTTTGAATCCCTGAGAATAAAAGAGGTCAGCTAGGGAGACAAGAAAGAAAAAGAAGGTAAGTGGACTTAGGACAGAGCCTTGGGGAACCCTAATGCTGTGAAGAGGAAAAGAGGAGAGCAAAGGAGAATTACAGTGAACACTTGGGCTAACTGAATAGTCACTCCATATTTATATTATATAACTTATGTTTGTAAAGGATATATACGTATATACTATCATTAATTATCAAAGTTGTATGATATATAATTTCATATAACATACTACTGCATGTTTTTGTCAGTGTAATTGTTCATTTAAGAGGTAAGTATTTGGTTTAGAGTCAGGAACTTGAGTTCAGGTTCCACCTGGGCCACCTCGCAGTTATGTGATCTTGCAAGTCAATTAATTTTTAGACTTCAGTTTCATTGTATGTATAATAGCTATATGTTATTTTAGGATTAGAAGATTTGATACCTAATATGTATGAATGACATTAATGAGTACAGAGCAAATACTTTAAAACTGGTTTAACTATTACTGTGTTGTTATTGCTATTGTAATCTTTAGGATCTTGTGCTTGTCACAGTTTCTCTTCTGTTCACAGGGAATTACTGTACTGTTGTCAACTCTCTCCTGACATCTTTTGTCTGGACTTGAGCATTAGTAGGATTGCTGTATCCCTTCTTCCTTCTTTTATTCTCTGTGTAACAGCTGTCTTAAAGCATGCATTGAATTGATTTAATCTCTGTTTAAACATTTTCAGTGCCTTCTTTTTCCTACTTAACCCCCCAAGTTACTCTCTATCTCATTAACTTAATTATTTACTTATTTTCCTGTCTCTCCCTCAAATGTGAGCTCTTTAGGACAGTAATCTAATCTTTTATGTTCACTGCTATATCTCCATATTTAGCATAATGGATGGCACTTATTAGAAGCTTAATAAATACCTTTTATTGTATATGCATGGTAATCACCACCACTTGGAATTGCTGAGGACAAGAATTGTTTCGTTAACCTTTCTATTGTTAGCATCTAGCATATTGACCAGCACATAGTAACTACACAATATGTATCTGCTGAATGAAACAATGCATGAATAAATGAATAGATCAGTTAATCAAAAGTGATTCTCTAATCGTAGCATCTCCAATAGCTAAGTTTACATCTTTCATCGTAATACTTGAGTGTATTATTACATTGGAAAATAAAAAAAAAACATGCCAGAAGTACTTAAAATCATTGCATCAAATGTGTAAAATATGAAATCAGCATGTCCTAATATGACCTCTTTGAGAACAGAGAAAGCATTTGCCCTTCCTCACTATGTTACAGCTCCTAGCACGCAATCATATATACACCTTCCCTCTTCAGCTGATCTGTAAGTAAGGAGGAAATATAATTTGTATTACAGCACAATTTTAGATGGGTTTTCTCTAAAAATGCTTTTGAACCAGTTCTTTGGAGCAACCAGGAAATATATTGACCCACATTTCTGGGCAGTGTATTTTCTTCCTTCTCATCTGTTACTGTCATTCAAATAGTGTGATGCTTCCATAGACTGGTAGGCAAACCTAATTGGAAGTTAATTACAGAGCTCTCAGCTGGACTGTTTGACTTGCCACACATATTCCTAAACCTAATGGGGATTAGGTTATTTTTAAAATAAACTTCTACTGTAAAGACAAAGTTTAAATAAAAAAAAAAATCTCATGTGTATAGATCTAGATTAAGTCCCTTACCAATTCATACTTTCTGACATCTATTGGGACTGTTGTAACCCATGTTTCTTGGTTCGATTTAATAGAAGGCAAAGTCTCATGTGTGAGAATTTATATTACACCTCTGTGAGGTGCACAGTTTCTTTCCTTTCAAAACTAAGTTCAGGTGTGCTCTGGGATTTCTTTGACTTAAAAGGCTTGAGTGTGTTAAAACTATATAGCTACTGCTGGGATTTTAGGATTTTCTGAGATTTAAGTCTCTGATTCTAGACCCCGTATCTTAAGAGTTTTTTTCCTTGTTAGGAAAACACCTGGTCTTAGACCTCCCAGTAGTGACAGGTATGTTCTGAGGATTAATATTAATGTTTAAAATATACAGAGTTCTGTAGATGAAATATGTTTCTTTGGTTCAAAACATTAGTGATCCAGCTGAGTCCTTTCAGGTATAAAAATCGAATCAAATGTGTTTATCAGAACATTGCCTTCAGTGTGAATGCTCCCCACATGGTTATATATATCTAGCATATGCACAATTTATTAAAATATCTTATAGATGCAGATGGATGAAAATAATGCACTTGAAATTTAATAATGTTTAATTTACCAAGTACTTCATCACAGCCATGGCATAAAAAATCTCAAATTCTGTTTTGTAGATTTAGCAATAGAGCTGTAGTAATAGAACTGAATCTTCTAGATGATTTAGTCCTCTCATCTCACTCTGTCCTCCTGGTAGAAATTGCATCCTTCCTTGCCTAAATTTTTACCCGACTTTAAGACCAATCTATATGATAATAACTGCCTGAAGTCCTCAATTTGACACACCCTTTCTGTACTTTACCTGTGTTCTTTTAATTTATTACTGCTGGTGTTTTCTGCATTGATTTGATGTTTTCAGATGTACCAGAGAAGACTGTGTTTCTTTAGACTCTGAAAATTAAGAATCACTGTTCTTTGATGTCTAGCAAAGCATCATGTTTACAAACAGGGAAGTTATTAGCATCTTACATATTACAAATTAGGCACAGCTGGAGACTGTGTCAATTTCCTAAGGCCAATTAACATAGAGAAGCAGTAAGTTACTAATAATGCTGGACTTTGTCCACTATTGAGTAGGCATAGAATAAACTCTTCTAGAACCATTCTGTTCATATTCCATTTGTTACCTTTAGAATAGAATAGGAGATTTTTATAAACTGAAAGAACTCCAGTGCCTTTTGCAGTATGAAATATTTTAGGGTAGGAGAGTCAGGCTCTATAACTACCATTTTGGTGGACATTTTGGCCATTAAATAAGAAAAAATATTCGTGAATAAATATTATACACTTATAAATATATACAAACAAGAAAATAAATACTTAAAGCAGTTGTCATCTTTTATGGAAACAAGTCATAAAGGAAATAAAAAAATCTCATTTCAGTTCTTTGAAAAGATAGTACATAGTCGATGCAAGGTCTTCTTTGATTAACTTTTAATAAAATATTTGTATTACACCTGTAAAATAGTTTATCTCATTGAATATTATTATCACACATTAGTGTTGTGAAATATTTATTGAGTTTCTTGCATAGTACTTGGCGCATAGCATTAAACAAATAATTCTTGAATTTATTAAATTATATTGAAGAACCATTAATTTTTAATATATTCTGTATTAGCAGTAAGGTGTGTTTAGAGCCAAATGCAAACAATACATTTAAAATTAAAATCTATTTAGTCTGTTAACTCTAGACCACATGCTATTTAGAACGGTTGTATTTTGGATCCAAATTACCCATTTTTTTTCCTATTACTTTAGTATATTAGGTCAACTTAACACATGCATAGAAGATGAATTTAGGTGCTTGAGTAAGAGACTGGCCACACTGAAGCAGCTGCCTTAACAGCTGTAGGAGTTGGTAAACCTCAGGGGAGAAGACTCCTCAGCAATTTACCATACTTCCCTTCCCTGGGTTTTCTCAGAGTGTGTTCCAGAGAACCCCAAATCCTTCTCACTTGTTCCGGAAAAAAGAAATTCTATATCCAAATAAGTTTGGGCAATCTTGTTTACTGTAGCTCTCTCCTGGTGAGTCATAATGCATACTAACATGTTAAAGATCTGAGACCTGTTATATACATATTTAACACAGCATTTCTTAAAGTGTATTTGCCCATGAGATCTTTTTTCAAGTAAGTGCTATTAATGTCCCAAGAGTCTAATTTCTCTTCAGCATTCTTTGGGCAATGCTGTCTTAAGGTGCTATTGATAATTTACATTGCTTATGAAGGCAAGATGAAGAAAAAGAAAACATGAAGATTTTGGACATTAGAAAAAGTTGGAGGGGATGCCCTTGAGGGAGCAAAAGAAGCAGCATGGGAATCTATTGGGGTGATGGTCAAGTGGTAGTCTGTCTGTGATTTCATAACTGTTAATAAGTACCATATGTAAAAGGGATCTCTTTTGATGCTGGGTCTATTATCCATCTTAATTCAGAAATAAAATTCATTTGAACCAAGGGGCAAAGGTGATTACAATATTTTAACTTGTAACACAGACAGAATTTAAATGGAGATGGAAATCAATAAAAAAAATAGTAAAATCACAACACAGGAAGAAGCCTTGACAGATATATTCTATCTCTATTCTGTTTTGGAAATTATTTAAAACAAAACACATCTAATTACTTTGTTGATATATTTTCCCAATTTTCCTAACTATGTCATTAAATTCTTTATAATATTAAATCCAAATCACTTCTCTTACAATTCAAACCTGTTTCCTCATGTCTTGTCTTTGTGTGAATATTGGTTTACTAACACTTAATGGAATTTTGTAATTTTTCATCTGAATTTTTAAATTAAACCCTTGTTGTGCTTAGAAAAGGGGATTCTAAATGTGTTCTGAAGCTAGATTTCTGCCACAGAGAAAATGACAGCTATGTCCTGTTCATTTTTGACTGAAGTATTTTCACAGCCTCCTACAAAAAACAAGAGACATAAGTGCCTATTTGCTGGGAAGAGGGCGAACGAGGTTTGGTAACATACTTGAGAAAGTGATAGGATTTCTCTGTATCTGGCACCTGGAAACACAAAAGCAGTTTATGTGAAGATAAGTTACTGACTTAATAACCACCCAGATAAATAAAGTTAGGTAGCATGTGGATTTTTCAATTCTCTTTCAAGTCAAGTTTCTAGTGAAAAAGAGGGACGTCGTTGGTGTCAGGTGGTGCTTCAAGGACAGGAAAAGCACCTTGGAAAACAGACCCAGGTGCTCAGAAGGGATTCTGGATTGAGACTCGACTCCCAGAGTGCTTTTGAACACCATGAAGAATGTATTCATCTACCTTCAGTTCAATAATTAATGTCGCTATTCATACAGATACTCTTAGAATAACAAGTACAGGTGACTCAAGACTTTAAAGAGATTTCATTTAAGATGCTTCTTTTCATGGCATATTTTGGCCTCAGTGGGTATATTGTTATGTCTTAGGGTGACACAAAGTGGAGATAGTGTTTTTAAAAATTAGGAGATTTTTTATGACCTCTTAAAAAGAAGAGATAGTGGACTATTTGAGAGAATGTTTTACTAAATTTTTATTTATCATCCAAAGGGGAGCAAAGGCTTCAAATGATTGGCATAGCACTATGGAAGCCAGAAGATTATTTGCACTTGACATGGAAGGTGACTTTGCCTTCAGAACTCTGGAGTTTTGTCAGGCAAAGCTTGGTGCCCCTGAAAGGGGCTTCTGTCCTATGTCTCATCTGAATTCTAAGGAGTCTGAAACTGAAACAGCTTCATGGAGAAAAGAAAACAGACAAACAGCAAACACACACACACACACACACAATCTGTCTCACTTTCCTGGGGTTTTGAAGAACATCTTGTTATGGCTGTTGTCATAGAGAGGAGAGCTGTTCTCTGGTATTTTCTCTGGAGTTCTAATTCTACCAGCCTCTGGCTCAATGGCGGCTATTTCTAGCCAGCATCTTGCATGTGTTTTCCTTTGTATATAAAGGACATTTTACTTTGTGGATAAGGAGATAATCATCAGATATAGCATGTGCTGGACATGATTTTCCAACACGTACATCAAATTTTCTGCCGTATTATCAAATGTGTTTTTCATATTTTATATATGAAAATTTATTTAACCCTATGATTATATTTGTAATTTGATTTTTAATTTATTCATCCTTGTATTCACTGATGCACAGAATTTTAGTTCTGATAGAGACCTTTGAGACCATATGCTATAAACTTCCACTATTTACCACTGTGGTGAAGTTATTTATTTGTCTCAGGTTACATGATAGCTTGTTGAAAGAGTGGCAGTTAGAACATAGACTATCTGAAATCATATGCGATCATAAATTGTTGAAATGCCTGTTCTGAACTTAAGAAACGATTTCAACATTAGCCGATTCTTTTATTTCAAAACAGTATTGGACAAATGGTAAGTTCTCAATCAATATCAGTAGCCTGAATTAATATTATTTGTTGAATGATAGTGATTTAAATAGTGATTCTTGTGCACTTCTTAAATTTAATATTTAAAATAATCTTTTGGAGTTCCCGTCGTGGCTCAGTGGTTAACAAACGTGACTAGGAACCATGAGGTTGTGGGTTCAATCTCCGGCCTTGCTCAGTGGGCTAAGGGTCCAGCATTGCCATGAGCTGTGGTGTAGGTTGCAGACACGGCTTGGATCCCACATTGCTGTGGCTCTGGTGTAGGCCGGCCGCTACAGCTCGGATTAGACCCCTAGCCTGGGAATCTCCATATGCCGCGGGAATGGCCCTAGAAAAGGCAAAAAGACAAAAAATAAAATAAAATAATCTTTTACCTATTTATTTTTGTGCATAAATTAGTAAACTCACTTGCCACATAAATCTTTAAATTTAACCTCTTGCACATGGAGACAAAGGTGTCAACCACAGTGTTTTTTTGATTCAAGTAAATTATGTCTCAAATGTCCATTATATCTCTGCTGACCCATTTGGCAAGACATGCTCACTTTTAAGTATAGAAACAGTCTTCCCTGAGTTGGAAGATAATATCCGTTACACATTTGGAAGTGTCTCTTTGCAGATGGAAAGATGAAAAGTAACTGAAATGACAGCTAGTACTTTGACACTTAAAATGTTATCCAGGCTTTATCAACCAATTTACATCGCAAAAAAAGGTAAAAACAAAACCAGTTTTTAGGGAGTTCCCGTCGTGGCTCAGTGGTTAACGAATCCGACTAGGAACCATGAGGTTGCGGGTTCGGTCCCTGCCCTTGCTCAGTGGGTTAAGGATCCGGCGTTGCCGTGAGCTGTGATGTAGGTTGCAGATGCGGCTCGGATCCCGCGTTGCTGTGGCTCTGGCGTAGGCCAGTGGCTACAGCTCCGATTCCACCCCTAGCCTGGGAACCTCCATATGCCGCGGGAGCGGCCCAAGAAATAGCAACAACAACAACAACAATAATAATAACAACAACAACAAAAAAAGACAAAAAAAAAAAAAAAAGAAAACCAATTTTTAATCAGAGGTTTATATATTTGGTTCAAAAAAGCTTATAAAGGTTTTTTTGGTTTTTTTTTTCTATTAAGCAATTGTACACTAACACTAATAGGACGAAGTCACCAGTAGGAAAAACAATAGCATCTTTGATTTAGATAGGTCTCTTAACAATTAGGTGTTATAAAAAATGGGAAGGTTTATTTTACTTGTCTATTTGTATAGGTGTCCTATGTCCATCAGAGATACAGCATTTATTATTTAAATAAAATCTAGCTGGGCCGATACTAGTGAGAGTGACATCATTTATCTTTGTATTAGTGTCTTTATGATGACATTATACATGCAGTGATAGAGGTGAATAATGAAAGGTATATCAATTTCAATAATATTTTAAAGGAACAGAGTTAATCTTTTAAATTTTGTCTCATTCCTGATTCTTAAAATTTTGTTTTTATGTGTCAACTTTGTTCATTAAATAACCTCTTTTATTCATCTTTACCTTTAAATTTTGAAAATGCCATAATAGATGCAGAATGTTGCCTTTGGGATGGATCAGCAATGGAATCCTGCTGTGTAGCACTGGGAACTCTGTCTAGTCACTTATGATGAAATGCGTAATGTAAGAAAGAAGAATGTATACATGTATGTATAACTGGGTCACCATGCTGTACAGTAGAAAAATATATATATATATAAATAAATGATAAAAAAAGAAAATGCCATAATTAACTTCTCTCTCAAAACTGCATTTATTGTGTCTCTAACCCCTTCTTTATGACATCCTCAGAATCATCAATTTAAAGACTGGGATACACCATCTTGTGTTTAATTTGCTGTTACTCAGTTGGTTATGAATACTATTACCACTTTTAAGTCCTTTATGCCTTACTCTGCTGTTCTCTCTCATTTTCACATAAACTGGTATGTGAGCTGAAATAGATCCTGTTATGTGGAAAGAGTCAATTAATGCACACTTTGATCTAATAAGATAGGCTCTATCCTTGGATAGGATTTATGGGCATGACAGTAAAGTCTCTCACTCTATCCCAGTAGAATCCTCCCAGTTGAACAAGCTGTTAGGCATTTGGAAATCTTTTCTGATTTTCTATATATGGCTTCTCAGCCTAGCTTTCCAAACTTTCATGGTGTAAATTATCCTTTTTAAAATCTAAAATGTGCTTGAGATATTTCTGAAATTTGTTCTCAATATAGACAGTGTTTAATTGAAGATGTAACTGTGGGTTCAAATGCCTTCTCCTGAATTATCATCAGGTGTCTAAAACAGCAGACAGTAAACTGTCTTCTTTTCAGCTAAGCGCCTATTAAAGCTCCTGGCTGTATTTGTTATAATACCAGTCAGTTGGAATGAAGCCATTCCAGACTGACTTATCAATCATATATACTACAATTTTGACCCACTCTTTCCATGCAGTAATCTCTGCCATTTCCTTTTAAAAATTAGCCAACACATCTTATTTTTTTTTAACCTGTAAGTTCCTTGAGCCTCTCTGATGTACTTAGTGGACAAATGGATAGAACAACACAGTTTCTAATTTATAGAGAGATTGTATTCTGCAAGCTCATTTGTAAGTTAGTTTAAAATAATGACACTCATCCCCCACCAAAGAATGCTGTACTTGTTACTTAGGTTTTGGGGGGCAGTCTTCAAGTCTTTATTCTTATAATTTACCATAGCACATGGTACATAGTACGTGCTAAATAAAATTTGTGGAATGACTGACTGGATGTAAAACTAACACTATAAATCCTAACCACAATGTAGAAACCCATTCCTATGAGAAAATGCTTTCATAGTTTCACCTATGAGTGATGCCAGCAACAAAGTTTTCTGTAATGTACTGGAGTAAGACTCATTACCAGTTTGCACAATGTGAATAGAAACTTTGGGTCCAGTAGGTCTGTCTTCCTGGGAGGCCTTTTAAGTCCTGCAAAGCTTGTGCTCCTCCCTTTCTTTTCTTCTGCTGGTTCCATGAATTGGTTTCCTATTTCTCTGACCCTCTATGTAGTTTCTTATTTTTAAACTACTGGTCCTGACATAAGGAGGAAAAATTCCTGCTTTTCAAGGGGTTTTCCTCTTTGTCTTCTCTTCTTTGTGCTAATAAAAAGAAAGCAAAGTGTACCAAATATTTAAAAAGAAAGAAAACAATACAAAAGACTCCCAAACTTCTTTCTGTGTTTACTTTTTATGTTTTATTTTCTGGTTGTTCACAATAAGGAAGTAGGATTTTGGAGTTCCTGCTGTGGCCAGTGGGTTAAAGATCCAGTGTTGTTGCAGCTGTGGTGTAGGTTGCATCTCCAGCTCAGATTCCAACCCTAGCCCAAGAATTTCCATATGCCTCGGGTGCAGCTGAAAAAGAAAAAAAATAGGAAGTAGTTTTATGTAAACACCAAAAGACAGATATTTTACTGTCAAAGGACAATTAAAAGACTTTTGTATTTAGAATGTTTGTGGTTAGGCTTTCCTGGGCCAGAGTCCAGTAGTAGAAGGATGGACAGAGGCCTCATGGGTCTTAAGGCAGAGTTTATCAATTAACTTTGGCCATATTGATGCTGAAAAAAAAAAACATTCTGAAAGTCAAGAACAGGCAATGGCAAACAATTCTCTCTAGTTCCTGCATCTGAGTTTTGACAGGGACTCAGCTGATGGAGATGCAGGTGAGGCTTAGGTCTGCTCCTGGGGTCTCATTCTTCTGAGATCAGTGGACTACACAGGCCATGTTCTTCTCATGTCAATGGCAGAATGAAAGAGGACACACCCAGTTCTATAAGCACATCTCAAGCCTCTGCTTGTTAATATCCCATTGGCCAAAAAGACCTGGCTCCCAGTCAAGGACCAGAAAATGAATTCCCCATCTTGTAGGAGGAATAGCACAGTCACATGGCAAAGGGTAAATATAAGGAAAGGTGAAGAATTGAGAACAATAATGCAATCTACCATCCAGGACTATATGGAGAACATGTGCAGGCCTCAGGGAGACTAATAATTTTGTACCACTTTTCTTTAGACAGTTGTTTAGTGTTTCTTTAGTGAAAGCGGAAAGAAAAAACAAATGTCTATTGCAAGAAAATTTTCAAAGAAACATTTACTCAGCAATTTACTTTTGCTTGCCAAACCAGTGCCAATATTTTGAGGAAAAAAAAGACCAAAAAGTAGTGTAATAGTGAAAAGTTCAGGTTCTGAGGGAGGTTGCCTGAATTTAAATCCCAGCTCTGCTCCTTATTAGCTGTGTGACAAAGGCTAAATCCTTTAACCTCGAGTTAGATATAATTATTATTAATATGCTGTTCTTTTTCAAGCGTTCTTTTTCTATAAGCCAAGCAGTACAGCTTCTTAGGAGGCAAAGAATTTAAAATTACTTAAAATTTGGGCAATAAAATAGCATTTCAATAAACATGCATCAGTCAGGTTTCTGAATTTCAGCTGACCGCAACTGACTTTTATCAGCCATCAATAGCAAATGTTCATTAAAAGAAAATAGTAGAGCATTAAATACGCAGTAGAGAGAGGTGTTTACTTGAGGGTGTTAGAAGATTGTAATAGAGGATGAATTTAAAATATGACAATCCATTCATTCCAATGTTATTTTAATCCCTTTACGGATTGGCCCCTCATGTAGCTATTGGCATGACTTTCCCTTTAATCTGCTTCTCTGGTCCTAGACAAAGGGAGTGAGCTGAACCTGTTTAAGAAACTGACCATTCAGGAAACTATGTGCTGACCTGTAAGCGGTTCTAAAACATCACTGGTCATATAAGGATATGTATTCTTTTTTTTTGTCTTTTGTCTTTTGTCTTTTTAGGGCCGCACCCACGGCATGTGGAGGTTCCCAGACTAGGTGTCGAATTGGGACTGTCAGCCTATGCCACAGCCAGAGCAACAAGGGATCCAGGCCACATCTGTGATCTACACCACAGCTCACAGCAAGGCCGGCTCTTAACCCACCGAGCAAGGCCAGGAATCGAACCCACATTCTCATGGATGCTAGTCTGGTTTGTTAACCATTGAGCCAAGATGGGAACTCCCAGGACATGTATTCTACTGAGTTGCAAGGGATATGTTTATAAACTGCTTGGAGTGGGAGGTGAGATTGCAAAAAGCATATTTGAAAAATGAAGCTAAATTATTCTACAAGAAAAGAGAGTTAGGTTAACATAGGGATTTTAATTTTTTTGTGTGTGAGATATGAAAATTTGGGACCAGGGTTGAATTGCCAAGGACAACAGAAGAAGGTGACCATGTTTTCAATAGAAGGTGGAGGAGGACTCCAGTGACTATAACATTTTCTCTTCTAAAAGGTGGTAAAGTATTTAAATAATTTTTGTTGACATTAACACCAAAGTTTTACACCTTTCTGAGTCATTTTTGTATCTTCCTTGATCTCTGGTATGTGGCTCACTTTCCCCCTTTTCATGTCAATTCTTCTGAATTAATCTTGTACCAAGGGGAAAATTAAGGTACAGAAGCTATGGGAAATGGTTTATCAAGCATTTATAAAATAACTGATGTGTACTGGACATTCTTTATACATGAAAGAGAAAAAAAAATTCCTATTTTCAATAAGCTAATAGTTAAAAAATACTAGATTTGTCATGTAAACCAGTTACTGCTATTTATTTATTATTTATTGAAAACCTAGCACTGGGGCTGGGCACCGAGACCTCAGCTCCAGGGGTTAGTCCCCGGGCTGGGGGGGCGGGGCTGAGCGGAAACTGCTTGGGAGGTCTAGAAACCATTTGACAGGGCAGAGACTGCCTGAGAGACTAGAAAACAAAGCTGTCGCAGAGGAAGGGAGCAATACTCCAGCGGCGCGGAAGTGGAAAGCCTCATCAGAGGGAACCTGGGAGAAGAGCCTGGTCTGCGCCCGTGCTGGGGAGGGGAGAAAAGAAGGGGTGGGTCCCCATAGAATACCCCCAACGCCACAGCAAGCTTACAGGACCGCTAGCTTACAGGCTCCTCCCCCCACCCCCGCCAACCGCTACGCTCTCGCCGGACCTGGAGCTACCTGCCATCCAGGAGGGCTGGCCTCAACAATTGCCTGAAGCCTACCACCGCAGGGGCTGTCCCTGCACAGGCCTGCTTGCCCTTTGGAGGGGCTACACTTCTGCAGAGCAGCACCAAACACCACTGGCTCCCGAGAAAATGCCTGCAGCGCAGAAAAGCTAGAACAAGCCTAGCCAGGCCGTGAATAGATCTGCCTAATTTGTGGAGGAGCCTCTTGGGTTTCCAGTGGCCCTGCTACCCGCCCAAGCCCCCAGGGGGTGCCCCACTCCTGCGGAATAGCTGCTCAGCACCACCAGCCCCCTGGAAGAGCCCCTGCAGCCCAGAAAAGCTGCAACAAGCTCGGCCAGACTGTGAAAAGATCCGCCTACATTCTCAGGCCGTCCTTCTGAGTTGGGCTGCCCTAGGGAAGAGCCTCTTAGGTTCTCAGTGACCCAGATAGCTGCTCCAGCCCCCAGGGGGTGCTGCTCTCCTGAGGAACAGCTGCCCAACACCGCCAACCCCCTGCAAGAACCCCACAGCCTAAAAACACCAGAGCAAGCTCTGCATGACCAAGTGAAATCTGCTACCATCATGGTGTGGACCTCCCAGTCCTGTCTGCCCTCAGGAAGCCCTCCTTTGCTTCAAAGAAACACTGTTAGCCCCATCAACACTCCAGAAAAGCCACACTGCCTCAAAAAAGATTGACCAACAACGCCAGCCCTCAGGAAATATTCCACGGCAGTGACAAGGCAAACATTGCCCGATAATGGAGAGTACAACTCCCTCAGGAGAAAGAAAACAACAAGCAAGATGAAGAAGCTGAGAAACCACCCCCAGTCAAACCAACAGGAGAACTCACCTAAAACAGTCAACAATGAAACAGATCTCTGCAGTCAGACAGACCTGGAGTTCAAAAGAGAAATAGTGAAAATACTGAAGGAATTAAGAGAAGATATGAACAGTAATGCAGATACCCTCAGAAAGGAACTAGAAAATATAAGGAGGAGCCAAGAAAAACTAGAACATTCATTTGCAGAGATGCAAACTGAACTAGGGGCAGTAAAAACCAGAATGAATAATGCAAAAGAACGAATCAGTGATATGGAAGATAGAATAATGGAAATCACTCAATCTGGTCAACAGACAGAAAACCGAATCAAAAAACTGGAAAGCAATATAAGAGACCTATGGGATAATATAAAGCAGGCCAATCTACGCAATATAGGAATTCCAGAAGGAGTAGAAAAAGATAAGGGGATGGAAAATATATTTGAAGAAATTATCGATGGAAACTTCCCAAATCTAAAGGATACTGGGTTCAAGATACAAGAAGCACAGAGAGCCCCAAACAAACTGAACCCAAACAGACCCACACCAAGACACATCATAATAAAAATGGCAAAAGTTAGTGATAAAGAGAGGATGCTAAAGGCAGCAAGAGAAAAACAGAATGTTACCTACAAGGGAACCCCCATAAGAATATCAGCTGATTTCTCTACAGAAACACTACAGGCCAGGAGGGAATGGCAAGAGATATTTAAAGTGCTAAAAGGAAAAAAATATGCAACCTAGAATACTCTATCCAGCAAGAATATCATTTAAAATAGAAGGGGAAATAAAAATTTTTCCCAACAAACAAAAACTTAAAGAATACAGCAACACAAAACCCAGGTTAAAGGAAATGTTGAAAGGGCTTCTCTAAACCAAAAAGGAAGGAAGGAAAGGGAAGAAAAAAGAAAAGAAAAGAAAAAAAAAAGCAGAAGAGGAAGACTAGGACTGAGAAAACTGCAATCAGAGAGCAGTCACTCAAATAAGCCAGCATACAGATTTAATCATGAACATGCTTCAAACAAAATAAAATTAAAAAGAAAAAAATAAAAGAGTCATCAAAACCATAAAATGTGGGCAAGGGATGTTAGGAAGTAAATAACCCTTTTTGTTTGTTTGTTTGTATGTTTCTCTTCTTAATTTTAATATAGTAATGAAGTGTTTGAACTTACAGGACCATCAGGCTAAAACACACAATTATGGGAAGGGGTTAGCATACTTAAAAATCAGGGCAACTACAAGCCAAAAGCAAATACTGCATTTGCAAAAAATGAAAAAAAAATACACTCAAGCAGATAATAACAGGAGACCATCCAACCAAAAAAAAAAAAAAAAAAAAAAAAAAAAAAGAAAGGAAGAATGGAGATCCATAGAATCAACTGGAACACGAGGTTCAAATGGTAATAAATTGATGATTATCTATCAATTATCACCTTAAATATCAATGGACTGAATGCCCCAATCAAAAGACACAGAGTGGCTGAGTGGATAAAAAGGCAAAAACCTTCACTATGCTGCCTACAAGAAACTCACCTTAGGACAAAAGATACATATAGATTGAAAGTGAAAGGGTGGGGAAAAATACTTCACGCCAATAGACATGACAGAAAAGCAGGAGTCACAACGCTCATATCAGACAAAATAGACTTTAAAACAAAAGACATAAAGAAAGACAAAGAAGGACACTACTTAATGATTAAGGGATCCATCCAAGGAGAGGATGTTACTATCGTCAACATATATGCCCCAAATACAGGAGCACCCAGATACATACAACAAATATTAACAGACATAAAGGGAGATATTGATGAGAATACAATCATAGTAGGAGACCTTAATACCCCCCTCACATCAATGGACAGATCCTCTAGACAGAAAACCAATAAAGCAACAGAGATCCTAAAGGAAACAATAGAAAACTTAGACTTAATTGATATCTTCAGGACACTACATCCAAAAAAAGCAGAATACACATTCTTCTCAAATGCTCATGGAACATTCTCAAGAATCAACCACATATTGGGACACAAAGCGAATCTCAATAAATTTAGGAGCATAGAAATTATCTCAAGTATCTTCTCTGACCACAATGCCATGAAATTAGAAACGAACCATGGGAAAAGGAAAGAGAAAAAACCTACTACATGGAGACTAAACAACATGCTACTAAAAAACCAATGGGTCAATGAGGAAATCAAGAAGGAAATTAAAAACTACCTTGAAACAAATGATAATGAAGACACAACCTCTCCAAATCTATGGGATGCTGCGAAAGCAGTGCTCAGAGGGAAATTTATAGCAATACAGGCCTTTCTCAAAAAAGAAGAAAGATCCCAAATGGACAACTTATCCCTCCACCTAAACGAATTAGAAAAAGAAGAACAAAAAAGTCCTAAAGTCAGCAGAAGGAAGGAAATTATAAAGATCAAAGAAGAAATCAATAAAATAGAGACTCAAAAAACAATAGAGAAAATTAATAAAACCAAGAGCTGGTTCTTTGAAAAGGTGAACAAAATTGACAAACCCCAGGCCAGACTCACTAAAAAGAGGAGAGAAAGAACCCAAATCACCAAAATTATAAATGAAAAAGGAGAAATCACAACGGATACAGCAGAAATACAAAAAACCATAAGAGAATACTATGAACAACTATACGGCAACAAGTTTGACAATCTGGAAGAAATGGACAATTTTCTAGAATCTTACAGCCTGCCAAAACTGAATCAAGTAGAAACAGACCAATTGAACAGACCGATCACTAGAAATGAAATTGAAGAGGTCATAAAATCACTCCCTACAAATAAAAGTCCAGGACCAGATGGCTTCACAGGTGAATTCTATCAAACATATAAAGAGGAATTGGTGCCCATCCTCCTCAAACTCTTTCAAAAGGTTGAAGAAGAAGGAATATTCCCAAAGACATTCTATGATGCCACCATCACCCTCATTCCAAAACCAGGCAGAGATACCACCAAAAAAGAAAACTATCGCCCAATATCATTGATGAATATAGATGCAAAAATTCTCAACACAATCTTAGCCAACCGAATCCAACAACATACCAAAAAAATTATACACCATGACCAGGTTGGGTTCATCCCAGGTTCACAAGGATGGTTCAACATACGTAAATCAATCAGCATCATACACCACATTAACAAAAAAAAAGTCAAAAATCATATGATCATCTCAATAGATGCAGAAAAAGCATTTGACAAAGTCCAACATCCATTCCTGATCAAGACCCTCACCAAAGTGGGTATAGAGGGAACATTCCTGAATATGATCAAAGCCATTTATGATAAACCCACAGCAAATATAATCCTCAATGGGGAAAAACTGAAAGCCTTCTCACTCAAATCTGGAACAAGACAGGGATGCCCACTCTCACCACTGCTCTTCAACATAGTTTTGGAAGTCCTAGCCACAGCAATTAGACAAACAAAAGAAATAAAAGGCATCCATATAGAAAGAGAAGAGGTAAAACTGTCACTGTATGCAGATGACATGATACTATACATAGAAAACCCTAAGGACTCAACCCCAAAACTCCTTAGACTGATTAATAAATTCAGCAATGTAGCAGAATATAAGATTAACATTCAGAAGTCAGTTGCATTTCTGTATACCAGCAATGAAATATTAGAAAAGGAATACAAAAATACGATACCTTTTAAGATTGCACCTCACAAAATCAAATACCTTGGAATACACCTGACCAAGGAGGTAAAGGACCTATATGCCGAGAACTATAAAACCTTAATCAAAGAAATCAAAGAAGATGTAAAGAAATGGAAAAATATTCCATGTTCCTGGATTGGAAAAATCAATATTGTGAAAATGGCCATACTACCCAAAGCAATCTACAGATTCAATGCAATCCCTATCAAATTACCCATGACAGTTTTCACAGAACTAGAACAAACAATCCAAACATTTATATGGAACCACAAAAGACTCAGAATTGCCAAAGCAATTCTGAAGAACAAAAACCAAGCAGGAGGCATCACTCTCCCAGACTTCAAGAAATACTACAAAGCCACAGTCATCAAAACAGTGTGGTATTGGTACCAAAACAGACAGACAGACCAATGGAACAGAATAGAGAATCCGGAGATAAACCCTGACACCTATGGTCAATTAACCTTTGACAAGGGAGGCAAGAACATAA
This sequence comes from Sus scrofa, assembly GCF_054392235.1. Classification (NCBI taxonomy): domain Eukaryota; kingdom Metazoa; phylum Chordata; class Mammalia; order Artiodactyla; family Suidae; genus Sus; species Sus scrofa. The sequence continues at coordinate 102,238,902 of NC_139390.1, read as the reverse complement.
AATGGGAAAAAGAAAGTCTATTCAGCAAACATTGCTGGGAAACCTGGCAGCTGCATGCAAAGCAATGAAACTAGAACACACCTTCACACCATGCACAAAAATAAACTCCAAGTGGCTGAAAGACTTAAATATACGACAGGACACCATCAAACTCCTAGAAGAAAACATAGGCAAAACACTCTCTGACATCAACATCATGAATATTTTCTCAGGTCAGTCTCCCAAAGCAATAGAAATTAGAGCAAAAATAAACCCATGGGACCTCATCAAACTGAAAAGCTTTTGCACAACAAAGGAAACCCAAAAGAAAACAAAAAGACAACTTACAGAATGGGAGAAAACAGTTTCAAATGATGCAACTGACAAGGGCTTAATCTCTAGAATATATAAACAACTTAAACAACCCAACAGCAAAAAAACCAATCAATCAATGGAAAAATGGGCAAAAGACCTGAATAGACATTTCTCCAAAGAAGATATACAGATGGCCAACAAACACATGAAAAAATGCTCAACATCGCTGATCATAAGAGAAATGCAAATCAAAACTACCATGAGATATCACCTCACACCAGTCAGAATGGCCATCATTAATAAATCCACAAATAACAAGTGCTGGAGGGGCTGTGGAGAAAAGGGAACCCTCCTGCACTGTTGGTGGGAATGTCAACTGGTACAGCCACTATGGAGAACAGTTTGGAGATACCTTAGAAATCTATACATAGAACTTCCATATGACCCCGCAATCCCACTCTTGGGCATCTATCCGGACAAAGCTCTACTTAAAAGAGACACATGCACCCGCATGTTCATTGCAGCATTATTCACAATAGCCAGGACATGGAAACAACCCAAATGTCCATCGACAGATGATTGGATTCGGAAGATGTTGTATATATACACAATGGAATACTACTCAGCCATAAAAAAGAATGACATAATGCCATTTGCAGCAACATGGATGGAGCTAGAGAATCTCATACTGAGTGAAATGAGCCAGAAAGACAAAGACAAATACCATATGATATCACTTAGAACTGGAATCTAATATCCAGCACAAATGAACATCTCCTCAGAAAAGAAAATCATGGACTTGGAGAAGAGACTTTTGGCTGCCTGATGGGAGGGGGAGGGAGGGGGAGGGATCGGGAGCTTGGGCTTATCAGACACAACTTAGAATAGATTTACAAGGAGATCCTGCTGAATAGCATTGAGAACTTTGTCTAGATACTCATGTTGCAACAGAAGAAAGGATGGGGGAAAAATGTAATTGTAATGTATACATGTAAGGATAATCTGACCCCCTTGCTGTACAGTGGGAAAATAAAAAAAACTATTATAAAAAAAAAAGAAAACCTAGCACTGGGCTAAAACACTCATCTCTACTATCATTTTGGTAATAACCACTTAGACAGTCCAGCCATACCTTCTCCAGTCAATGCCTTGACTTCCTTACTTCCAGTGGTCTCATACTTCTCATCATGCACCCCAGGGTCATACCTGAAATCTTGTTTTTGGCAGTAGGGGTTCCTACTTCCAAAATATCAATTTCAAGTAATTCCATTTGAAACCATTTCTTACTATTCTTTATCTCACTTTCCCTTGTACTCCCACTTCTTTCGGTCTTTTTTCTTTTTCTTTTCTTTTCTTTTCTTTTTGTATTAGTGTATGGTTGATTTGCAGTGTTGTGTCAATTTCTGCTGTACAGCATATTGACTCAGTCACACACGCACACACACACACACACACACACACACACACACACACACACACACACACACTCTTTCTTGTACTATCTTCCATCATGTTCTACCCCAAAAGATTGGACATAGTTCCCTGTGCTGTTCGGTAGGTCCCCATTGCATATCCATTCTAAATGTAATCGTTTGCATCTACCAACCCCAAACTCTCTGTCCATCCCCCTTCCACTTTATTTGTTTTTGATTCTCTCAGGACCTTCAAGTCACTGACCCTACCTCACTTCTACAGCTCTTTTCCACAGTTCATTTCTTCCCACTCTCACCAACCTATGTCCTCAATTCTCTCCTTGTCCACAGAGTCAGTAGTCTTTGACCACTCCTTTGCATACATCCTTAACTTCCCTACTTTTCTCTCACCTGTCAAAAGTCTACCTCATTCAAATATAACTCTGTTTTATTTCATGTCTGGAATCAAAAGAGCTGAGGGTGGCTGGAAGGAAATACCCAGCTATGCTTCCTGGCCTCTTTAAATTTATAACCACAGATCTCAAGTAAGCACTCAACCCTGCAGGGCAACCCTACTGTATTTCTCCAGTAAATTTATCTTTCTTCTCTCTGAGGTGACTTATTTTTATACTTTATTCTTTTTCCTTTAAACTTCTATACTTATCTCATCATTAGTCTGAGCTATTTACAGAAATGCTGGGATGAGAACTACCTCTACTTCTCATCATTGAATCTACGTACTTCTTTCTACTTTCCTTCTGGTTTCTGTAGATGAACCATCCCTCTTTCTCCCAGCAGCCAGCTTCTGCACTTATGCACTGGAGCCTCTATTCACTCTTATTTTTTTGGCATTCTCTGCCATCACAATATGCCATCGCTCATCTGCTTCATCATTTCTTTTCATTACTAAATCATTCTCATTAGCTTATAAACGTGGTGCAGTAGCTTCCATCTTTAAAAGGAAAACTTCCTTTTCTTTATTTTCCCTTTCTGCTACTACTCTATTTCTTTGTTTCTCTTGACAGTAAAATTCTTCGAAAAGTTGCCTAGACTTGCTGTGCCCATTTCTTCTCTTCTCATTATTTTTAATACATATACTTTAATCACTATTTTCTCCCTATCCTTCTATTGAAACTGCTCTTGTCAGGGTCATCCCTGACCACTTGCTTGCCAAAGCCAGTGTCAGTCATTTGCATTCATCTTATTCAGCCTCTCAGTAGCATGGTGACACTTTGGCTTATGGGGTCCCACTTGGCTTCTGGGACCCTGTATAGTCAAGCTTTCCTTCTGTTTCATTGGTTGCTTCTGAGCTTTTCTTACTGACTTCTCATTCTCCATTCTTTTTTTTTTTTTTGACTACATATTCTCTTTAGATGACTTCATCCTTTTAATACAATTAAAGGGTGATGACACAAATTTATAACTCCAGTTCCTGTTTCTTCCTTGAGTTCCAGGCTTTCAATTGTCCATTTTACTCTTCTTTCATGTCAAAAGGGTACCTCAAACGTGGCCCGTTAAAAGGAGAGCTCTTGGTTTTTTGCTAGCCTCCTTGCTTGTTCCCAGTTGTTCTCTTTTTGATTACTGTTCCTACATTTCTTCAGTTGCTCAGGCCTGGGAGTTACTCCTCCCCCACCTCTAATCCCTTAAAAAGCCCCCTTGGCACTTGTTAACTTAAAAAATCTGTCTCAGGTTAGCTACCTCTTTCTACCTGCCTGCTGCCACCCTTGCTTAAGTCACTGTTTTTTTCTATTTTGGATTATTTGAATTTTCTCCTATCTTGTTTCTTTGCTTTTGCTCTTGTCCTGGTGCTGTTCATTCTCCATAGAGCAGTTGGAAGTGTTAATAGGATTCCATCATTCCCTTGCTTAAAATCCTTCAGCACTGTGGGTATGGTTTATGCATGTGAGCAGAACTCTAATCAATGGGCCCAAAATTGGTCTATATCCAAAATTTGGTGAAAGAGTGTACATTTATATTTTAAATTATGTGTTTAGTATATATACAGTAATTTTTATGAATTTTCTCCTAACGATTTTTTTTTTCTTTTTAGGGCCACACATGCTGTATATGGAAATTCCCAGGCTAGGAGTCAAATCAGAGATATAGCTGCCAGCCACAGCCACTTCACAGCAATGTGGGATCTGAGCCACGTCTGCAGCCTACACCACAGCTCATAGCAACACTGGATCCTTAAACCACTGAGCGAGGCTAGGAATGGAACCCACATCCTCATGGATACCAGTTAGGTTCGCTTCCGTTGAGCCACAACAGGAACTCCTGCTCCTGACAATTTTTAATTAGTCAAATATGGGTTACTATGAAGAAGAGGATTTCTATTGGGAAAAGGACACTCCTTCATTTGATCAGTCTCCTTGAAAATAGCTATCTATGGAGTTCTGTCGTGGTGCAGCAGGTTAAGGATCTGGTCTGGGAACTTCTGCATGCTGTGGGTGTGGCAAAAAAAAGAGAGAAAATGGGTATCTAATATTTCATTGTATGCATGTGTCATGATTGAACCTCTCATATTGTTGGACATTTTGGCCATTTCTACATGTTATTATAAAAAATAAGGATGTTATGGATATCTGTACATAAAAGTATCTATCTATCTATACACACACACACACACACACACACACACACACACCCTTCAATAATATGTCTGGGGCTTTGTTTAGAAGTCTTTTAGAAAAGGGTTGGTCCTAGGTTAAAGAGTCATGAGACCCAGTATGAAGAACAGAAATTTGTGGGCTGCTTGATATCATTCTCTGATCTAGATTTTTCTTCCTGTTTCCCTGAATTCTCCCTACTTTTTTTTTTCTCTTTGGAGAGAAAATTATGATGTGATTAACAGTATTTCAAAGATTTTTATAGGGAGAAAACAGGGTTTGATAGCCTTATGACACTGGTGATGTGAAGTAATTGTTGAGGCATGGAACAGAGAAGCAGAGTGGGTCCAAGCACTGCACCTCCATTTGGGAGTATCACCAATTTGGTTTAGGATTAGCACTTAACATCCAGGGCTCTATGTTTGTATCTGAACAGAGAAGGAGAAAGTGACTGGTGCCTATTGCCTGTAAAGAATATTATATAGAGCTGGGTCAGTTTTTTGGCCTCTGTTGAACAGAACTTGAGAACGTAATGAGTGAGATGGGTGCTAGTGAGGCTAAGTTTATCTTTGCAATGAGGAGCATTTCTGGGTAGTGCAAGGGAGAGAAGAGAGGAGAGATGGATCTGAAAGGGCATGAGAGAGACACTGGGGAAGCTGTTATATTTGGGAAAGTTGAAAGAGAGATGGAAAAAGAAGATTATAAGTTTTTCCATATCTCATGAATATTTCTAAGAGGCTACAATAAAGCTCTAAATTGCTTTAATTGTTTTTCAGTTATTAGATTCTTATTTATTTGGATAAGACTCCATACTGTGGCTTGCTTTTAGGCAAAGAGAAAGTTGGCCTGGATTAATGTGGCATACCGTTATGATCAGGTATATTTATCTTGATGATTTTGAGAGGAGTAGGAATTGAGGCAGTGGCTGTTCTGTTTTTTCACTGGCCACAATTGTTATCTTCAGGTTGATGTGATCTAGGGAAATGTTATACTTGGAATTGCTGGAATTTATCAACTATTAAAAGATATTTGGATATCATGTGTATAATATAATGTATTCTGTGTTTTCAATTTAAATTTTGTCACAACCCACACTATTTTTTAAATTGACAATTTTGTGCATTTTAATGAATATATGTGTTTATTAATTCCAAGAAAAATAACAGGGATTTTATAACAGGTTCTAATTAAAAGTTAGCTAATGGCACAACATTCAGAATGACCTACTTGACCAGGCAGAGTTCTGAGAGTTAAAGAAAAAAAAATTAATGGTAAAAGGAAAAGAAATTTACAGGAGACAAACAGGCTATGAGCTAAACACTTACTATTTTAGTGATGACTGCAATTAATTGTAATTACTTTTAAGAGAATAAGTATCTTGATAAATGTTTATTTAACTTGCCTTCATGGGAATAAGACATTCCTTTAAGTTGGAATGCAAGTTTATTAAATAAGTAACATAAGGCATCACAGTTTCATAGCAAATTAACATTTACAAATGAGGTTTTTGGAATATCCTGAATATATTCTCTTTACTGTGCCTCAGTGACATTATAGGTATTTGAAATGATGTGATGCAAATAAACCCAAGGCATGATTAGAGTTTTAAGTGCCGAATTGCAGAGCAGGGTGATTTGTTTTTTCTAAGATGCAAATAAAGAGAGCATGCCCTTGGAACCTCCATCACCTTGTGTGTCCAAGCAGTCCAAATGAGTTGTGATGAGTCTGCTTTTAATACCTTGGAACAACTGGTTTCTGAAATGTCACAACTGGAGATTTTATGGTGTCACTTAATGTGAAATAAAACATGAAGGGATTTCAGAGGAAATGTGTCTGTTTGTGGATGTGACAGCAGGCCTAGTTTGGCCGTGCAGTAGGTGAAGGCCAGGGGGCCTTCACGGTCCACCTTGTCATGTAGCACTTGTCTCCCTGCTCTTGATAGCCTCTTTCCCTCTCAGAAGCAGTCCCCTGAATTCACATTTTGTTAAACTCAACACGTATTTGTTACTGCTTTAAGTTTCGTTTGGAAAAAAACAGAATATTAAACATATCCATTCATTTTAAAAGTTTACATGAGATTCTAATGAGATAAGTTGCATGAGCCAATCATCAAGAAATGCATAAATTAATTGGGATACAACATATACAAACATGAAACAGTCAAATAGCAAAATAAAGATCTCTATTGTTGAGTGGAGAATGAATGTTATATGTGAATGTTACTATAGGAATCCAGAGGTGGGAGTGTGTCCTGACATGAAGTGCTTAGGAAAAGCTGGTATTCATGTGAATGTTAAAGCTTAGGCAAAATCCAACACCCATTTCTGATAAAAACTCTTCATAAAGTGGGCATAACGGGAACCTACCTCAACATAATAAACGCCATATATGACAAACCCACAGCGAACATCATTCTCTATGGTGAAAAGGTGAAAGAATTCCCGCTGAGATCAGAAACAAGACAAGGATGTCCGCTCTCACCACTACTATTCAACATAGCTTTGGAAATCCTAGCCATAGCACTCAGAGAAATACAAGAAATAAAAGAAATCCAAATTGGGAAGGAAGAAGTAAAACTATCACTACTTGCAGATGACATGATACTATACCTAGAGAATCCTAAAAACTCTACCAGAAAACTGTTAGAGCTCATCAATGAATTTGGCAGTTGCAGGATACAAAATTAATACACAGAAATTGACAGCATTTCTATATACTAACAATGAAAGAACAGAAAGAGAAATTAGGGAAGCAATCCTGTTTACCATCGCATTCAAGAGAATAAAATACCTAGGAGTAAACCTACCTAAAGAGACAAAAGACCTGTACTCTGAAAACTATAAGACACTGATGACAGAAATCAAAGATGACACAAATAGATGGAAAGACATACTATGCTCTTGGATTGGAAGAGTCAATATTATCAAAATGACTATACTACCTAAGGCAATCTACAGATTCAATGCAATCCCTATCAACCTACCAAGGACATTTTTCACAGAACTTGAACGAAATATTTAAAGGTTTGTTTGGAAACACAAAAGACCCAGAATAACCAAAGACATCCTGAAAAAAAAAAAAAAAAAAAAAGGGAGGTGGGGGAATCAGGATCCCTGGCTTCAGACTGTACTACAAAGCTACTGTCATCAAAACCATATGGTACTGGCACAAAGACAGAAATATAGATCAGTGGAACAGGATAGAAAGCCCAGAATTAAACCCACGTACCTATAGCCAACTAATCTATGGAGGCAAGAATGTACAATGGAGAAAAGACAGCCTGTTCAATAAGTGGTGCTGGGAAAACTGGACAGCCACATGGAAAAGAATGAAATTAGAACACTCTCTAATGCCATATGCAAAAATAAACTCAAAATGGATTAAAGGCCTAGATATAAGCCCAGATACTATAAAACTCTTAGAGGAAAACATAGGCCAAACTCTCTCCAATATAAACAGCAGCAACATCTTCTCAGATCCACCTCTTAGAGTAATGACATTAAAAACAAAAATAGACAAATAGGACTTAATTAAACTCAAAAGTTTCTGCACAGCAAAGGAAACCCTAAGCAAAATGAAAAGACAAGCCACAGAATGGGAGAGAATATTTGTAAATGAATCAACTGACAAGGGATTAATCTTCAAAATTTATAAAACCTCCTACTGCCCATTACCAAAAAAACAACCCCATCAAAAAATGGGCAGAAGATCTAAACAGATGATTCTCCAAGGAATACATATGGATGGCCAAAAAACACATGAAAAGATGTTCAACATCACTCATTAGAGAAATACAAATCAAAACCACTATGAGGTACCACCTTACACCAGCCAGAATGGCCATCATCAAAAAGTCTACAAACAATAAGTTCTGGAGAGGGTGTGGAGAAAAAGGAACCTATTACACCGTTAGTGGGATTGTAAATTGGTACAACCACTGTGTAAAACAGTATGGAGATTCCTCAGAAAACTAAAAATAGAACTACCATTTGATCCAGCAATCCCACTTCTGGGCATCTATGCAGAGAAAACCATGACTCAAAAAGACATATGGAGTTCCCATGGTGGCTCAGTGGTTAGCAAATCCAACCAGGAACCATGAGGTTGTGGGTTCGGTCCCTGGGCTTGCTCAGTGGGTTAAAAAAAGATCCGGCGTTGCCCTGAGCTGTGGTGTAGGTCGGGGATGCGGCTCAGATCCTGCATTGCTGTGGCTCTGGCATAGGCTGGGGGCTACGGCTCCAATTCGACCCCTAGCCTGGGAATCTCCATATGCCACAGGAGCGGCCCAAGAAATGGCAAAAAGACAAAAAGACAAAAAAAAAAAAAAAAGACATATGTACTCCAATTGCAGCACTATTCACAATAGCCAAGACATGGAGACAACCTAAATGTCCATCCACAGAGGAGTGGATCAAGAAGAGGTGGTACATATACACAATGGAATATTACTCAGTCATTAAAAGGAACAAAATACCAGCATTTTCAGCAACATGGATGGACCTAGAAATTATCATGCTAAGTGAAGTCAGCCATACCATGAGACACCAATATCAAATGCTTTCACTGACATGTGGAATCTGAAAAAAGGACAAAATGAAGTTCTTTGCAGAACAGATACTGACTCTCAGACTTTGAAAAACTTATGGTTTCCAAAGGAGACCGTTTGGGGGGGGGGGTGGGATGCACTGTGGTTGTGGGATGGAAATCCTATAAAATTGGATTGTGATGATCATTATACAACTATAAATGTAATAAATTCATTGAGTAATAAAAAATATTGGACTTGAATAAAATGAAACTAAAAATAAAAAATAAAAATAGTCCATTGTAAATAAATAAATAAATAAATAAAGCTTAGGCAGGCTTTCTGTCAGAAGCAAAGAAGGGGAGTGGCTTTGCAGAGGTGAGGAAGGGTACCTGAGCAGAACAAAGGCAGGTGTCTCTTCCTCTTGGATGCACACTAGCTACAGCTAATGACAAATACGTTTAGGTTAATGTGCTCCTGAAATCACTTTAGGGCAGATGTTACATTTGTTTTCTTATCCAATAGGAATCTTAAAGGTGAGAATGTCATGCCAGAAGGAAAGCAAGAGCCACAATAACGTGAAGAGCAAGTTTCCTGGCAATTAGGAGGTCTGAGTTTTAATCCTTATGCTGTTAAATCACTACATTTATAACATGAATTTTGGGGGTAGGATGCTCTTTGAGGTCCCTTCCAACTTATAGGATTCCATGAGTTGGTACTATAGCAGGGTGATGAAAGCAGTTTCTGGACTGAAGACTCTTTAGGCACCTTTTGCTATTCAAGTGACCTATTATTATGTGTGGTACAGATAGAGCTGTTTATCTTACACTCTAGAAAGATCATGGATGTCCTACAGGCCTTGTGTTTTGCACTTTTAGACTAACTAGACTGTTCAGTTTAGAAAGCTGATGTAAGAGTTCCTTTTTGGTTACTCTTCAACAAGAATGAGGTTACTTTTACTCTTTTATAAGGGAACCCTGTGAGAATAAAAAGGCTTTAATGTTTCATAGGGTCAAACAATTCTGAACAGCCCAGAGTGCATTCTTCTTATCTTGGCTTAGCAGGTATCTCTGAGTAAGAAGGCTCTCTAAATATTTAATGTGAAACTTTCTAGAATCTGTCCATATTTTCTTCTTGGACCAGTCCCATCCTTAGTATTTATTAAGAAATATACATATATTCAGATTTATAAAAGTTCATTATCTAAATTTGGTTCTACATTCACTTTTTCTTGAGCATTAGGGACTCTGCATATTAAGGCCTTTTTTTCTCAAGGACTCTGAAATCATCCTTTTAAGGTTAGAAATAGGAGCTGAAACTGGGATAATACTAAAATCAAATGACACAATAGGTCATTGCAAGGTTTATATACTTTTATCCTCATTTGATACGCTGTATTCATCTACATATATACAATTATTATATATTCAATTTCTACTCCTGTAATTTAAATGTGGCAGCTGTAACTAATTTGGATATCAACCACCTGCTGTGCTGTGCACATCTCTATAAAACTTTATTCTACAATCTGGAATATATCTAAAAATATTCAGAAATACATATATCATCATTAACCTGTCATATGCAGTGACAGTCTCGGAGAAGTAAAAAATGAAAGCAAACTGGATGAATTGTGAGATAGAAGCCCTGAATTAACCCCTAATTCTACATCTGACCTAGAAGGACGGCTTAAAGCCAGGGCAGCATCATGGGAAGCTGGGAGTAATTTCTCTCCCATCTGTCTTTGTGTTGTCACACAAAACACAAAGCATGAGGTTGTGAAGAAACTGTTTCCAGTCAGGTTAGTAACTCCTATCAGGATATCCATCATCTAGGGTTCTGCTCTTTCCTCAGTGGAGGACATAGTGCGAAAGTGAATGAATTACATCTCCTCTGTTCTGTGGACATATTATATGTAGCTCTATGGTACCAAGACTATAATAGTAGAATTTTACTATTAAAAAGTAAATAGAATTTTACTATTAAAAAGTAAAGAGAATAATAGAGTAGAATTCTGCTATTTAAAATAGTAGAATTTTACAAACAACCTTGATAAAAATCATTCCTCTTCTAATGGTCCAGCAATAAGTAGTCTGTCAGCCAAATCCTACTGTCTTTTATTTTTTTTACTATTTTATCCTTGATGAACTCACCCTTTTTGAAGTTCTCAACACTGTTGGCCATTCTTCCTTTTTAAAACAAAAAATTCCCCTCTTTGCTAAAATAAACAAACCCTGCTACTGAAAACCCTAGAAAATGAAACTGAAAAGAATTTTAAAAAGGGAAATGGATCCATAATGTTACCATTCAGAAAAAGCCATTCTTAAAACATTACATAGCCCAGCCTTTTCTTTCCAAGCATATTTATCCTTAAAAAAAAATGGAACCATGCTATAAATACTGTTTTAAAACTAATTTTCTCATTTAATAATGTTATAGAGCATTTTTCATGTTATCACATATTTGTAATAGGTATAATTTGAATAGCCACAAACCAGATCTCTGCAAAAAATGGAAGTATTTCGTAACTGCACAGGCTATCCTTGATTTTAAGTGTCTTTTTTTTTTTTTTGGCTCAGCAGCAAAAAATGTAATGAGTCTTGAAGTTATTCTTGTCTTTTCCAATTTAAAACTCAAGCTGTTTTTCCCCATCAAATTCAAGAACTATGATCTCAGGTATTGTTCAAAGTTTGTTCTCCAAATTTCTTTCCTTTCTCAAGAGCTATTCTCTCCCTTGTCCTTTCTCTAGTTCAGAGGCTTGTATTCACCTGCGGTATCAGGGAAAGAAAGGTGGAAAGTTAAATAAAGAGTGGGTGGTAGGTAGGACGTGCATCTCATCCACAAGTTCTCCCTCTGCGATTTCTTGTCACTAGTGTCTTTACCTTCTTTGGCCCTGGGGATGCTTGCTGCAGTCACAGCACAGGGCCAGCAGGGTTTCCACTGATCTCCAAATAGAATTCTTCTTGTCCTTTTCATGTCTCTGTACAGCTGCTGCTGATTCTTGGCATTGATGGACCTGCTGGGATCTTAGAACATATGACAGTAAGGGTGCCTACCTGGGTCCCTGTGAAGCTTCAGAAGCATCATGGCTGTTCCTTTCCTCTCTCCAACCTCAGATTTGTCCCCACCCCCTCAACACTTCTGCTATTTGGGGTCCCTTTGCTCTTAGGCAGTCTTTTGGGATAGAGACTGGCAAATTGGCAGATGCTTCCAACCAACTTCAGTAGCTTGCTCTGGGTCTGAAAAAATCCACATCTTTTCATCTTGTTGTGCCTCTCAGCCACCTCTTAGGATCACTTTCCAAGTTGTCCAGCATCAAGAGAAGATAGTGGGGAGAGAAATACCAGAGGTTTGGCCAAGATGAAGGAAAAAGGACATGTGCTCACTATATAGTTTCCAAAAGATGATCTACCATTCTTCACTTCCCCTCATTTTATCTCCTGTCTTGAAGATGACTAATAAACCAGCTTTACCTCTGGTACCAGAGCAATGGGAAAAGTTGGAGACAGAGGTAGGGATTCCTCTGAGTTTATCCTTCTCAGTTGTCCATCCTAGAGGTAGATCAGCAGAGATCAAAAGAATCTATGTTTCATTTTGTAGTGACAAATAAATACTTCATAACTTGTTTGGCATGATTTTAATTGTTACAAATTGTTGTATGGTGTTCTATCTATGTGCCATCATTTGTTTTATAAATTCTTCTTTTTCACTTACCATATCACCCTCCACATTATTTATTATAAACAAAAATAAGTAACTTTTTAAAGTGCTATAAATCATACCTCTATTTTAAAAACTATCTTCTCTTTAATGATTTACTTTAAAAAAGTTTTTCCAGGGAGTTCCCATTGTGGCTCAGTGGTTAATGAATCCAACTAGGAGCCATGAGGTTGCGGGTTCAATCCCTGGCCTCGCTCAGTGAGTTAAGGATCCGGCATTTCCATTGAGCTGTGGAGTAGGTTGCAGATGAGGTTCAGATCCCGTGTTGCTGTGGCTCCGGCGTAGGCTGGCAGCTATAGCTCCGATTAGACCCCTAGCCTGGGAACCTCCATATGCCTCAGGAGCAGCCCTAGAAAAGGCAAAAAGACAAAAAAAAAAAAAACAACAACAACAACAACAACAACAACAAAACAAAGGTTTTCCTTGTTTCTTTTCTCTTCTCATCACAAAACACGTTCTTGGTCTTGCTCTAATTTCCTTTCTTTATAGTCTCTTTTTAGAAATCCCATCCAGTTTTAAAGCTTCAACTCTCACCTGTAGTCATACAACTCCTGAAATTTTGTCTCTGGATTTGGGCACTCTCTCTTAAGAATGAGTCCCAATATTAAACCACTTGATGCAGATCTTTACCTGAGGGTCTTTCTGGGACCTTTAAGTTAAGATATTAGGGCTGAACTCATTGTCTTTGATATTGTTGTTTGATAATAGCATTAAGCTAGTGACATAGCATGGGGGAAATGACTGGTATATAACTAGACCTACCCACTGAGGACAAGGGCTGTATGACCTAGGACATTCTGACATTGTTTTTAACCCTGCTGTTTTGGTCCAGTACACTTTTCTTTTCTCTGTTTCGTCAATGCCAAACAGTTAGTACACAAAGAACTAAATGATTAAAAGGGTAAAGATTAGATTAGCAACTAAATAAGTCAATGCTGGAAAATGGAGTGACGTTGGAGTTATCCGAGAGAATTATAATTAAGGCACACCACTGACTCCTTAGCACATAAAATAATGCCTGGTACATAGGAGATACTCAATAGATATTTTGAATTAATCAATAAATGAATATATAATGCTTAAAACTGACCATATCTGAAAACAAACATTTGTTTTTGACAAATAAACAATTATGTTAGTCCATGTAGGCTGCATAAAAACAAAACAAAACAAAACAAAAACCATAATCTGGGTGGCTTTTACATAACAGAAACTTGCTTCCCACAGTTCTGGAAACTGGGAAGTCTGAGATCAAGGTGCCAGCATGATCTGGTTCTGGTGAAAGCTCTCTTCCTGGTTGTTTCATAGCCAGTGCCTTTTTGCTGTGTCTTTACATGGTAGAAGGGATGATAGAGCGCTCTGGGCTCTTTTTTATAAGGACAGTAATCACCCCCCAAAGGCCCTTTCTCTAATACCATCATATTGGAGTTTAGGATTTCAACATACGAATTTTGGAGAACACAAACATTCAGACCATAGCATTCTGGCTCTGGCTTCCTAAAATTCATGTCTTTCTCACATGCAAAGTACATTCATCCCACCTCAATAGCCTCAAAAGTCTTAACTAGTTCCATTATCAACTCAGAAACCTAAACTTCTAAGTCTCCTCTAAATTAGATATGAGTGAGACTCAAGGGCTGACTAATTTCTGAGGCAAAATTCCTCTCCAGTTGTGAACCTGTGAAATCAAACAAGTTATGTGCTTCCAAAATACAGCGGAGTGGCAGGCATAGGATAAACACTCCTATTCCCAAAGAAAGAAATAGGAAAGAAAAAGGTGACAGGTCCCATGAAAGTCCAAGACTCAGTGGTGCAAATATTAAATCTGAAGGCTTGAGAATCATTTCCTTTTCCTGGATGCTCTGTCATCAGGCCTGCTGGGGCAGGGATCCCACCTTCTGGATATACTGGGGAATCCCTACCCCCATGGCTTTGCTAGGTGAAGCCCACCTGGCAGCTCTCACAGATTTAAGTTTTATGTATGTGGCTCTCCTGATATGGAGTCACACACCACAGTCTCTACTGCTCTGGTGTGGGGACTTGGGGGAGCCCTTCCCCCATGCTTTACTGGGCATTCTCCTAGCAGGGATTTTCTATAGTGATCTTGCTACTACCACATTGGCCTTCTACCTGCATCATGTGTCTGCAGCTCCAGGTAGCTCCATCCTTTGAAATCTGGGTGGAGGTAGCTGTTTGTATATTTTGGATCTTGTTGGTTGCATCATTTGCAAATATCTTCTTCCATTCTGTGGGTTGTCTCTTCATTTTGTTTATGGCTTCCTTTGCTGTGCAAAAACTTTTAAGGTTAACTAGGTCCCATTTATTTTTGTTTTTATTTTTGTTATTCTATGAGGTGGATCCAAAAAGATATTGCTGTGGTTTATGTTGGAGAGTGTTTGGCCTATGTTTTCCTCTAAGATTTTTATAGCATCTGGTCTTATATTTAGGCCTTTAATACATTTTGAGTTTATTTTTGTGTATGGTGTTACAAAATTTTAATTTCATTCCTTTACTTGTAGCTGTCCAGTTTTCCCAACATCACTTATTGAAAAGACTGTGCATTGTATATTCTTGTCTCCTTTGTCATAGATTAATTGACCATATGTGTGAGGGTTTATTTCTGGGCTTTCTATCCTATTTCTTTGATCTATATGTCTGTTTTTGTGCCATACTACACATCTTTGATGACTGTAGCTTTGTAATATAGTCTGAAGTCAGGGAGTGTGATTCCAGCACACTGTGCTTTCTCAAGATTGTTTAGGATATTTGGGGTCTTTTGTATTTCCATACAAATTTTAAAATGTTTTGTTCTAGTTCTGTCAGAAATGTCATTGGTAATTTGATAGGGATTGCATTAAATCTGTAGATTGCCTTGCATGGTATGGATGTTTTCAACAATTGATTGTATTGTTTCTTTGATCTTTATTTTTTCCAGTCTAAAAACACAATATATCTTTCCATCTTTTTGTGTGCTCTTCAATTTCTTTCATTAGTGTCTTAAAGTTTTTGAGTACAGTTTCTTTTGTCTCCTTAGGTACATTTATTCCTAGATTTTTTTTTTTTTTTATTCTTTTGGATGCATTGGTAAATGGGATTGTTTTCTTAGTTTCTCTTTCTGATATTTTATTGTTAGCCCATAGAAATGCAAGTAATTTCTGTATATTAATTTTGTATCCTGCAACTTTGCTGAGTTCTTTGATGAGCTCTAGTAATTTTCTGTAACGTCTTCCAGATTTTCTATGTGTGGTATCATGTCACAAACAGTGACAGTTTTATTTCTTTTTTCCAATTTGGATTCCTTTCATTTCTTTTTCTTCTCTGATTGCTGTGGGTAGGACTTCCAAAACTATGTTGAATAAAAGTGATGAGAGTGGGCATCCTTATCTTGTTCTTGATTTTAGAAGGAAAGCTTCTGCTTTTCACTCTTGAATATGATGTAAGCTGTGGGTTTGTCACATATGGCTTTTATGACCCTGCTGAATTTTATGAAACTCCCCCCATGATCAGGCAAAACTTGTACTTTTATAAAACATTTTTATCATTTTAAAAAAAACATATTGATGATAATTGTGATTGTTTTTCTCCTCAAAGACCTTCCCAATGGGCTGTAGGAGGAGTAATATTACTACTGAAATCAACTATTTAGAAAACTGTTAAAATCTCACTTGTTCCAATGAAGAAGTGAAATACAGTATCTGTAATGAACATTGGTTGAGGATGATGGTAATTTATATTGAGAATTATGCAAGAATAAATTTTGTGTTTTCTGTGTCTTTAAAACTTTATGGTTATTGTATCACCATGGGTTGACACACTGTTTAAAGAGATATTATTGTCTTCATTTTATAGATGAGGAAAAGAGTCTGTGGTTGAGAGAAGTAAAATAAGTTGAAGTCAAGATTTGAACTTTTCTTTGTTTTGGTCTAGGATCTTACAGTTGAGCATGTGCTTGTGCCTGTACAATGTTTTCAAATAAATTACCTTATTTGCATAGATAAAGGTTTAGTTTAGTTTTATTGATGTTCTTCTAAGATCCTTAGAATTTCAGAGTTCATTTTAGCCAACAAAACTTGCTCTAGATTTATGTTAGAGTTACATCTTACTGATCCTCCTAATCCACGTCTTTGTTGTTTTCCTGAAAATTAATAGGTTAAAGGAGCATAAACTCCTGCCCACTAGAAATCTTGTGGTTTTTCTAGGAAAACAAACTGCCATGAAAACTTGATGAGAAAGAACTTAAAAATAATAATAAAAAAAAAGAATACAGTAAATAAATCTTTTTGGATATTAGCAGGATTTTTCTTGTCTCCCTTCATTTTTTTTAATGAAACATTTTCATACTTGATATATGCAAAAGAATATATGCAATATATATATATAACTATATAAGCAAATTAACAAAAGAAAACCAGCTCACTCCCCCAACCCTGAGCTGGATACGTTGAAGCTCTCTGAGGCCTCCTCCCAAGTCCTTCTTCTTGCCCTCCACACAGAGGAAAACATTATTCTCTGTTGGTATTTATGATTTCTTTGCTTTAAAGATGATGCATCCCTAGAAAATACATCTATTCTATTCTTTTTTCATGTTTTTGAACTTTACAAAAATGGCAGTATACAGTATCTGGTTTTGTGCATCTTGTGTTCCTGCATTATCTTTTCTTTTAGACATATCTATGTTTTCTCCTTTTGACAGTTTCAAACTATATTATATAGTATAGTACATAGTACATAAGCTTATGTATATTAACACAGTGTTGAATAAAGTGCTAATAGTGGATAATTTGCCTCCTAATTTATTTACTTATTTTTGATGTGTTATATTTCACTTTATCTTTTCTGTATCTTTATAGGAGTGTAGTTGACAAAATTGTGCATATTTGAAGTGTGCAATGTGATGATTTGATATACATACACATTGTGAAATGATTAATCCTCATACTTGCTCTACAAAGAAATATTTCTACTGTTTCACCATTTAGGATGATTTTTTTTCTCAAGTTCCTCTTAATTGAACCAAGTTAATTTTTATTCCAAGTTTCTAAGAGTATATTTCAAAAAATTGTAAACAAGTTTGAGTATTAGAAAAATTTTTTTTTTTTTTTTTTTTTTTTAATCCCGGGTTAGGGGTCTAATTGGATCTGTAGCTGTAGACCTACACCATAGCCACCATACACTGGGATCCTTAACCCATTGAGTGGAGTCAGGCATTAAACCTGCAACCTCACAGAGACAAAGTCGTGTTCTTAACCTGTGGAGCCACAAAGGGACTTCTCAAATCATTTATGCAATGACATTATGGTTTTACTTTTTAATAAGCAAATGTGGTATTTTACAATCATGGCTTTTATGTTAAACTTTCTTCCCATTCCTGGAAAAAACTAATTTGGTCTTGAAATTTTTTTTTTGTCTTTTTGCCATTTCTTGGGCCGCTCCTGCGGCATGTGGAGTTTTCCAGGCTGGAGGTCAAATCAGAGCTGTAGCCACCGGCCTACACCAGAGCCACAGCAACGCTGGGATCCGAGCTGCGTCTGTGACCCACACCACGGTTCATGGCAATGCCAGATCCTTAACCCACTGAGCAAGGCCAGGGATTGAACCCGCAACCTCATGGTTCCTAGTTGGATTTGTTAACCACTGCGCCATGATGGGAACTCCTCAATGCATTTTTTTTTTAAATACTATGCTATTCAGTTCCCAATATTCTGTTTAGAGATTTTCATCTGTGTTCATTTGTGAGGTTGTCTCTTTCTGTCTTATTGGTTTTGGTATTAGAGTTATATTGACCTTACAAATTAGTCATTTGTTATCTCTTTTTCTATTCTCTGGAAGAATTCATAAAATTTTAGAATAATTTGTTCTTTGAAAATTCAATAAAATCCATTGGTTAAACTGTCAAGCCTGCCAATTTATTTGTATTCATACAAATTTAATTCATGGTTCAATTTCTTCATAATTATGGAAAAGCTACAGCTTTTTATTTATTCATAAGTCACTTTTTGGTAAGTTATATTTTCTTGAAATTCAGTCATTTTGTGTAAGTTTCCAAATTTAGTGGCATAATTTCTTTTTTTTAAAATTTCAATCCCATTTATTAGATGATCTATTTTTCTCACCACTGGTTGGAATGTTTATCAAATATTTTTTAAATATTTTTTAATTTATTTTTTTATTGTTATTTCCTCAATATGATTTTTTTCCTACTGTACAGCATGGTGACCCCGTTACACATACATGCGTATATTATTTTTCTCACATTATCATGCTCCATCATAAGTGACTAAACATAGTGCTACACAGTAGGATCTCTTTGCATAATTTCTTATTGTATTCTTGTTGTCTTTTTCATTTCTATTATATCTTCAGTAAATCCTTCTTTTCATTCCTAATATTGTTTGTGTTTTTTTTATCAGTCATGTCTCTGAAATTTGCTTATATTAATCATTTTTTCAAATGAATACCTTTCTATGTTGAAATAGACTTAACTGGCAAAAAAGGGGCAACAATGGCACAGAGAACCTTTGCCTTATTTTTTATTGCCCCCTCCCACCACACATGCTTACATACACTCATTTTATTTTTTTCTGATCCATTTAAAGAAAGACTGCATGTATCATGACTATTTAATTCTTAATACAATAGGAACAAGAATATTCTTACCATGACCACAGTATAATTATCCAAGTCAGGAGATGTGATATAATATTTGATTTAATCTATAGTTTACATTCCATCTGTAGAGCTTTTAACTTTGACTATTATATTTTTCGTATAATAATTTTTATTTTGTTCCTTTTAAAAACTGGTCATTGTGATGATTCGTTTTTTAAAAGAGTTTCATTGGAGTTCCCTGGTGGCTCAGTGGGTTAAGAATCTGGTGTTGTCACTGCCGTGGCGCAGGTTCCATTCCTGGCCTTGGAACTTCTAGGTGCTGTGGGTGCAGCTGGGATAAAAAAGAGCTTTACTGAGGTATGATTTATGTACTATAAAATTCACCCAGTGCAAATGTGCAGTTTGATATTTTTTAGGAAATGTATCCTGTTGTACAGTAATCACCACAGTCCAGTTTTAGAACATTTCCATCAACTCAAAAAGTTCCTTCATGCCCATCTGGAGTCAGTCTCCACTCCTACACCTAGCTCCAGTTAACTATTGTCCTACTATTAAAAGTGGGCTATATAGGAATTCCTGTTGTGGCACAGTGGAAATGAATCTGACTAGTATCCATGAGGATGTGGGTTCCATCCCTGGCTTCGCTCAGTGGGTTAAGGATCTGGCATTGCTGTGAGGCATGGTGTAGGTCACAGACGTGGCTCAGATCTGGCATTGCTGTGGCTGTGCCGTAGGCTGGCAACTGTAGCTCTGATTTGACCTCAATATGCTGTGGATGTGGCTCTAAAAAAAAAAAAAAAAAGAAAAAAAAAGTTGGGTCATATAATGTATGGTCTTTTTTATCTGACTTTTTTTTTTCCTTCCTTTTTTTTGGCCATACCCGGGCTAGAGATCCAATCCAAGCTGCAGCTGTGACCTGTGCTGCAGCTGCAGCAATATTGGATCATTAATGCACTGTGCCACAGCAAGAACTCCCTGTATCTGGCTTCTTTAATGTGGCATGATATTTTTGAAGTTCATCTATCCTGTTACATATATCAGCAGTTTTTTTATTGCTAAATAATAGTATTTTTTTTGGATATGCCATATTTTAAAAAATCCATTCATCAGGTGATGGACACTTGGGTTGTTCCTAGGTTTTGATTATTATTAATTATTGTTAATAAGGCTTCTATGAATAGTCACAAACAAGACTTTGTATGGTATATGTGTTCATTTCTCTTTGGTAGATAGCTAGGTGTGGAATTCCTGGGTTATATAGTAAGTTTGTTTAACTTTTTAAGAAACTATCAAACAATATCCCAAAGTGGTTTATTATTTTACCTTCTCACTGTCAATATATAAGGGTTTCAGTTGTTCTGCATCCTTGCTAACATTTGGTATTGTCAGCCTTTTAATTTTAGCTGTTATAGTGGATGTGCAGTGGTATCTTATTGTGGTTTAAATTTGCATTTCCTTATAACTACTTATACTGAGCACATTTTCATGTGTGTAGTCATTTAGATATTTTCTTTTGTGAAGTGTCTAATTCTTTGTCCTGATTCTTAAAAATTAGGTTGCCTTTTTATTATTGAGTAATAAGAATTCTTTTTATTTTTTAGATTTTTTTATCAGATATATAATTTGCACATATTTTTCTCACACCCTGTGGAAAGTTTTTTCTTTTTCTTAATAGTTTTTTTTTGAAGAACAAAACCTTTAAATTTTGATGAAGCTGCCTAAATTATCAATGTTTTCTTATCTAGATAATTCTTTTAATATCGTATCTAAGAAATCTTTTTCTAACCTAAGGGAAAAAAACTCTTCCAGAAACTTTCAGCTAAATTACAAGCTATAACTTATACTTTTAGTTCATACATTAGGTGTTTAATCTGTCTTGAGTTAGCATTTGTATGGGGTATAAGGTAAAAGTTTAAATTCTTTGTTTATATGTATATTAAATTATTCCAGCACCACTTGTTGAATAATTTTTTTTTCATCCCATGGTACCTTTGTTGAAAATCAGCAGACCATAAATATGAGGGTTATTTTTGGACTATCCTTTCTATTCCATTTATGTGTATTGTTATACTTATTTTGATTACTTGCTTATTTTTCATTCCATCTTTTTTATCTTTAAATAGTTTATATTAGTTATCAGGTATTCAGATACCTAAAGTCCTTTTTTTTTTTTTTTTTTTTTTTGGTCCAGGAAAAATGTTTAATTGTTTCTGCTGATTCTACATCATTGTACTTGTTACTTTGTGGATCTAGTGGCAGGTGTGAACTCCTATTTGGCTGAACTTTATCTGTGCCAGTCTTGAAAGCCTAAGGTAGAAATTCATTCATTCACAGAAGATTTGGATTTGCTTCTGGCAGAGCCAGGGCTGTAACATCAACCTGAGACCAAGGCTGGGACCAGGGTGCGACAAGCGAGGCTGTCTAGGCTACAAATTTAGGAAGCGCTCACTTTCAGAGTCATACCCAGTCCTTCTTAAGTTGCACTCTACCTGCCTCTCTTGCTTCCGCCTAGTCCCGGCTCTGCCAGACACTGCTTTAATCCATTTTGAAAGTCTACATTTGTTGTGCATGTGAGGTTATCCTGCTTCTCCTGCCAATGGCCCCTCAGAGTCTCCGTCTGCTGAAGCTTCCTTAATCCACTTCCAGGTTCTTGACACAATGCAGGAGTTTCAAAGTCAGTTTCCCCCTCAAGCAAGGGGCCCCAAAGCTTTGTTTCCTGATGTTAGTGACAAATAAGATTGAGCGAATTGGCTTTCAAATTGCTTAGAGCTCACCATTGCTGTTTAGCTCGATGTTTTTTTCTTCTGTTGTTAGATTTTATTTTATCATAAACCATCAATGCATTGAAAAATATGTTGTTTACCCAAGATTTAATTTTATTATGGTGACCAAAGCCCTCAAAATATGTAGCCTATGGTATTTTTAAAATAGTGATACTTCATTTCTTTAAGGACCATAATTTTCATGTTTCCTTTAAAAAAAAATAAATTAGTATTTTTAAAAGTAGGTTTTTTTTCCCAGAATGATTACTAGCTGAAAATATAGACAGTAGGCTGACAATAAATATTTGCCAAGTGATTGGTTTGACCTTAAATAATAGAATAATTTTTATTTTGACCCATTCATCAGTCCTCAAAATAGTAGTTAAATACTTAGTGATTTTCTATCTTGACTGTGATTAAGCCCCTGCTAAGCAGGTGAGCCTAACCATGCTCAGAGAATGCTGATTTGCTTTCTTTTTTTTTTTTTTTTTTTTTTTTTTTTTTTTTTTTGTCTTTTTGTCCTTTGTTGTTGTTGTTGTTGCTATTTCTTGGGCCGCTCCCGCGGCATATGGAGGTTCCCAGGCTAGGGGTCAAATCGGAGCTGTAGCCACTGGCCTACGCCAGAGCCACAGCAACGTGGGATCCGAGCCGCGTCTGCAACCTACACCACAGCTCACGGCAACGCCGGATCGTTAACCCACTGAGCAAGGGCAGGGACCGAACCCGCAACCTCATGGTTCCTAGTCGGATTCGTTAACCACTGCGCCACGACGGGAACTCCTGATTTGCTTTCTTAAGTTACTTTGCTCACAAGCATGGTTTCTGGATGTGGTATATGATCTGAAGCCCAAGAAAAATGAAATATGAAGCCTTGCAAAGTAGAACAATTTCACACCAAACCTAGGGTGAATACTCTAATTATTAAACGTTCTACTTCAGTGATAAAAGGAATGAGAAACAGTTGATTTAATTAAGAAACTAAAGTATTTTTTGGTTGGAATATCTGAACTCTTGTTAGAGAATAACAGGAGGAAGAAACTTGAAATGATCTTGTGTCATTTAGAGAGCAAAAGCCGAATCAATTGGCCCAAATTTCAGATTTGTCTAATAATACTATAGGCTCTCTCTTGGTCCCTGTGTCCTTTCCCTATATAAAGAGGCATTAGATCAGAAGGTCTCTAAGCTGGGGATATACTATGTACATCCTGCTGGTCCATACGACCTGTTCCATGGGCATCATAATCAGTATTCATAGCTAGAGACAGATAGGCCTGGCTAGAATCAAAGTTTGACCACTACTAGTTAGGTGAGCTTGGATTGGTTAATAAGCATGGCCAGCCTTAACTTCACCATGAAAAACTGATATAATAACAAACTTACCTTACTGGGTTGTTTTGAGGATTACCTGAATTATTACATAAATAATGCTTAGCAGAGTAGTTGATACAAAGTAAATGCCAAATATGTGTAGTCAATGTTATTGTTGTTTTTTTTTTTTTGCCTTGCTTGGGGGAATTTATCGGCATGGATGCCTTATAAAATTTTCTTGGAGTAGCTGAAATTTGAATATTTCATTAGTGATATTATGTTTCAACTACCGTGTTGAGGAGTAATTACCGTAGTTTAATTATTGGCCTTTAGAGCTAAGCCAATCAAATGATCATAATTCAAAAGGAAAACCTGAATATTTTGGTCAACATTGTTTTTTTATGTAGACACAGCTAGATGTTAGTTTTAAATGAGATAACCAACTCTATTCTAATCATATTCTTCATCTTGTTATTTAAATGAAAAATTTAACGTACATCTCATGATACTGTGCTCCTGTTTATTGAAGGCCTGTCACCAGCACAATGTGAGTGCAGGCCTTCTGTCACTTCCCAACACCACTCACTACAGAGTGGCATAGAGTAATTGCTTTAGTTTGGTCACTTTAGTTTATTTCAAATCTCCATGAAACTTGACAGAAACATTTTAGAAAAATTTTCTGACAAGAAATTGGTTAAAAAACTGATTTTAATATCTCTGAGACTTGAGTGTTTTTCTCCTAAAGAGATGGGCAAATGCAACAAAGACTTATATACATATATAAATTATGAAAATTTTTTAAAATAATTAAATGAAGTCTATCTATCTGTCATCTACCAGGTACATGAAGCTCTTTTTGGAACAATCAGTTTGAAGCTATCAAGAGACTTTCCTGATTGCTGAGTAATTGACTTCACTTGTGGGCCAGGCCAAATTGCATTAATTGAGTTGATCACAAATAATAGTCTCAAGCACCACTACATCTTGTGAATAATTACCTCAGGTATACAATACTATAATTAAGACTCTAGTTCTAAATCATACTTATCCAATTTGTTCTTGCTTGCTAAGTGAGGCATCTCGAGTGGCTTAAACTTATCAGCTAACACTGTAGGGTTGTTCCTGTAGGATTGAAAAGAGGAAACATTCTACTGGCCCACAGGATGATTATAGAATATAGTTATAATAGGTATGCAGATCAAGACCTTAGTGAGGTGAAGAATGATGCATCAGCTGGAGGCAGCACTTAACACTGTACCTGAGCAGTTTCTGAAACCATCTCCTAAAAAATACTGCAAGCTTCCATTTTCACCCAAAATTCTGATGGCTTTTAAAACACGTAGTGGGAGTTCCCGTTGTGATTCAGCAGGTTACAAACCCGACTAATATCCATGATGATGCCAGTTTGATCCCTGGCCTCACTCAGTAGGTTGCAGATCCAGTGCTGCCATGAACTATGGTGTAGGTTGCAGACTCGGCTAGGGTCCCATGTTGCTATGGCTGCAGTGTAGGCTGGCAGCTGCAGCTTTGATTTGACCCCTAGCCTGGGAACTTCCGTATGCCTTGGGTGAGGCCCTAAAAAGAAAAGAGAAAACCACGTAGTGGATCTTGGATTTTGCCTACCGATCTCAATGGGCTTTTCAGTGATAAAAGAGCCTCTGGCCACAGAAAGGTTTGTTCCCTGAGTGAAGGGTGTTCCCTTTCCTCTCTGCTTCTCTTCCTTCCTCATACCAAGTTCCTCCACCAGCACCTGGTGGACTGGATAATACCCTGAATTCCAGTCAGAGGAGTTGCGGTTATTACTGGATTCCTCTACTGACTGACTCAGTTATGTGGGCGAGCAATTTAGCCCTTTTAAGTCTTTCCTCATGTGGAAAAGAGGAGGTTTAGGATTATCTGTTAAAAATTATCTAATTGAGACTATCAGGATTTGAGTGTAATCAAATCATGGCCCAGGGAACTTCCTTATGCTACACAGGTGTGGCTGTTGAAACAAAAAAAATTTCTATATTTGTAGTTTTCCTATATTTCTTTCTGCGATTGATTTCTAGTTAAAGTCCATTTTGGTCAGAAAACCTACTCTGTATGATTTCAATGCTTTTAAATTATGGAGCTTTGTTTATTGCCAGCATGCGATTTATCTTGGTGAATATCCTCTTTGCACTTGAAAAGAATGTGTTCTCTGCTTGTGGTTGGGTGGAATGTTCTAAAGATGTTAATTGGATTAAATTGTGTGATAGTGTTTTTCAGCTCTTTTATATTCTTTATATATCCAAACTGTGTGTGGGATGAGGTATGTATTCCGAGGCCCAAGATATTCACCTCTTCAGGCTTTTAATATTTGCTAGGCTCTCTGGAGGTCTCCTGCATTCATGCTTAGAAATTATCTAGGGATGTTTGGGGATTTATTATCTCAGCACTTCTAGTGCTCTTTTACTTCCAAAATCTCCCAATTAAGCTTTCAGCTGTTCTCTTTCCTGCCCTAAACTGAGTCCACCGTTTCTGACAAATAAAGCTGTTGATTTTTGCAGTCTGAGCTGTGTGGCTTTGGAGTGGTAACTGGCAAGAAGGCCAAGCAATTTGCAGTTGAGTAACCGTTTTCCACTGAGTATCTGAGGTTGTTCTTTGACTTTGGTTGTTTTCCAGTGCACTGAAATTGCTTAAATAATTTTTGCCTTTCTAGTATTTTATTTCTGTGGAATGGAAATACCCAGTCTTCTCTTCCTACTATCACAAAAAGTAGCTATCTGTTCCTTCTCTTAGAAACATTGTTTTTTCTTTGCTGTCATGACCCTGAACATCTTGCTACCTTTAAGTTTCCTTTAAATGTTAGACTGTCTTGGCATTTGGAAGAAACTACTTTTTTAAAAGAGGCAGAGATTCATTTATCTTATTCCACATATTCCTCTTAGGTGATCTCATTGATTTCCACGGCTTTAATTGCCACTATATGTTAATTCTAAAATTTATATCTCCATCCTAGATGTTTCCTTTGCATTCCAGACTCTGAAGCTTATCAATTTATCCCTTTTCACTTAACTCTTTTGTTGGTAGCTTAAATACAAGTCCAAAATAGAAAGCAGTCTTTTCTCCCGAACCTGTTCTTCCTCCAGGATTCTTTATCTTACTAATACAACTATCATCCACCGTTATTATTGGTATGTCCTTAGTATATTTATTCATCTCTCTACCACTCCATAAATAATGTCACCGCATAGTGCCAATTTCATTTCTAAGTATCTCTTGAATATGACCATGTTTTTTCATTTCCATTGTCTTTGTATGAATCTAAACCATCATCTCTTTCTTGAACTACTAAAGAGCATTCTTATTTTTCTATCCATACATCTTAGATAATCTTTTAAATATCTTATTATAATCCTTACCTGAACACATCTATATCTTTCTGACACTTTAAGTATAGAAAGCAGAATTTTCAACGTGATCTCTGTGATGCTGTATGATATACTCCTGGTCACTCCAGGCTCATGTCACCCTCTATTTCACTCTGAAATTTAGTTCATAAGGATCTTTTTTCAGTACTTTCCCCGACTCCCTAAGTCCACCCTATTATATGCTTTTGAGTACACTGTATCTCTTCATGGTTCCTGTCACATTTTTCATGCAGTTATTTGTATAATGTTTTCCCTGCTTATATGTTGGCTACCCAAAGACCTGTGTCTGTTTTGTTCACTGCTGTATCAACAATATTTAATGAAATACCAAGTGCAAATAAGGCTCTCAAATGAATACAAAGGAATGTAAGTTTGTACTTACTGGCCTTAATGCCAGTGTATTATTTCTGATTCACTATATGGCCACTAAAATTAGAAAAAAACACAAAATTACACAATCAGGCTAGTCCAAAGATTCTATAAATAGAGGAACTTTCTGGGGTGTTCCCTCTTCTAACAGCCTCCTGAGTGTAGATAGGTCTTCTATCCCTAGCTAAGCTCCACATCCTTTCCTTACCTCTTTGTGATATTTTATGACTCTTAGTTGGGGTTGGGTAGGAAGTTATTGGAATAGTGGAGATAACTCCTATTCTTTGGAAATTTTAGTCAGGTATTCCTTTTTTTTTTCTTCAATTTTTTTAAATATGAAGAGTGATATATACCTAGTCACTTGCTCTAGTATATATATCTTGACTAGATATATATCTAGTCACTATCTAGTCACTTGCTCCATCACAAGTGGCTAGATAGGTTCCCAGTGTTGTACAGCATGATCTTATTGCCCATCCATTTTTAGATAGTTTGCATCTATTAACCCCAGATTCCCTGTTCATCCCACTCTCTCCCTGCCCCCACTGGCAATCACAAGTCTGTTCTCCAAATCCGTGAGTTTATTTTCTGTGGAAAGGTTCATTTGTGCTGCATATTAGATTCCAGATATAAATGATATCATATGGTATTTAGCTTTCTCTCTCTTCAGTCAGGTATTTCTTGACAGCCTTCCTTAAGGTCTTTGTTATGTTTAGACACAATGAAATTTTATTCTATTCAATATGCAAGTTTCTCCCTTTAGAGTTTAGTATGTGTTATTATCTACTAAATAGTTAAAACATGCAGCCTTTTACACCAGCAAATTCCACTCACCAGCTGTGTGACCTTTAGCAAGTTTCTAAAATTTTCTCCTGTTCTCTCACCTATAAGATGGTGTAAATGATAGCACCTGCTACATAGACATAATGTGCTTTAGAAGAATGTTTGACGCTTATTAAATACTTAATAAATATTAGCTTATGTTTAATATTTGGATCACTATTTAGTTTCTCTTGCCATATATCACCTTTTCCCTCCCAAATTATAGGACCTAATTGTCAGTTGATTGTACAGAATCATAAATCTTGAAGGACAGGGATCTAATTAATTGTACATTCCAGAGAAGTAAGGAGCATGCCCTATAACAGTGCCTAGCATATAAAAAGTACTTAGTAAATATTTAGTAATGGGCTTTCTTTGAAAATATGATCTAATTCCCTCTTTCATTCAAATGATCTCTCCCTCAATTAGCTTAGTTTAGTGTATTCTATCCCATCAGAAACTCCCAAATTTGTTTGTATTAGATTACTGTCAGAGGTCATACCTTTTTAATTAGCACTAACTAAGGCAATTAGTTACCGCTAAAAACCAGGGAAAATTTGGAATAAGCTGATTCTGGATCTTTGGGCTCTTTAAAATCTTTGGGCTGCTGGGCCTTGCTGAAAGTGCACTTATTAAAATGTTTAAAATATCAAGGACCATGAGACTGCCTTGGTATCAAAGCAAGGCCAAACAAAACAAAAAGAAACATGGAAAAAAGAGATGTCAGCTTCAAATAGGGTAACCAGCAGCTGTGGACACCTTTCAATCAGTCGGAGTTATGAACCAATCGCGCTACAGACAGTTGAATAGAGGTGAACAGAAATTAGGTCAATTGATTGAACTATTTTAACAGCCTAGTCAGAGTGGGGAAAAAAAAAAAAAAAAGAACTTAACTTAGTGTACTGGCATCCATCAGGTAGGAAGCTGAAGTCGAGTGTCCTTTTTTGTTATTAAGCTACTCCACATTTGATGAATTTGAAGGAATTTTCCATCTCTCTCTAATTGGTTGGTGTCATACACTTAGGACCTACTTTACTTTTATTGCCACTTTTGCTCCTATCCCCAGCAGGAGGCACTGAGAGCTAAGGCTAGAAAGAGGAATAATAAAGAGGCTTGGCTTGGTTCTCTGTGGTCTTCCCATCTTCAGTTCTCCATGGGGAGCAGTGCTGATTGAGAAAGAAAGGGTCTTCTGGAGTCAGAGAGGGACACTGACATCTGTCAGACCCACACCTCCTTACGCTGCTTTAATCAGGACCGAGAGTTCATGGGAGATGAAAACAGTTCCTCATCTTCTACTCTCCTTTGTATGGTATTTATCATGTTTCCTTTCTGAAATTAAGGGGAAAAAATCCCCCTTCCCTTTGTGATTCAAATCTGAAAAGTTGCTTTTATTTTTCAATTTTTCCAAAACTCACTTTCCATGACTTCCAGGAACTGCATGTGTGTGTGTGTGTGTGTGTGTGTGTGTGTGTGTGTGTTCAAATCTGCACTCCCCTCCCCACGGCTGTTCAATTTTCTCTTCCACTCTATTTAAATGTATTCCTAGAGAATGCGATAAGACTGGTCAAAAAGTAGATACTTGTAATCGCCAACTTCAAGTAAATCATGGAAGATTAACTTTATCTTTCTATAAAAGATGGAATAGTGTGTGAAATGGGCAATTTGAATATTTTCAGGAAAGAGGATTCTTGCCTTACTTGATTGCTTTAAACCAATTGGAGAGATAAAAACATTGAACACTTGCTCCCCCCAGCTCTTCTCCTACCAGGCACTGTCTCCTTTATGGAGCTCACATTGACAACATAATGAATGCACAGCACAGCTGTCAAAGGAAGTGTTTGAGCACTTGTGAAATTACAGGCTGCTGCAGAAATGACTTAAGCATGCCATTACCTCTTGCTGCATTTAGAACAAATAAGCCACCTGCCCTTTAGGTATTATCTGATCTGTTTGAATAGACTGCAATATAGAACCACATAGAAGACTTCCAAACATTCTCTCCTACGATTCTGCTCCAAGAACTGCAGCCTCAGCATCTCACACTTCCTTTTCTCAGTGCTTTCCTCTCCGACTCAGCCTTTGCATACATTATATAAACAGTCACACGTCTGCCTCCTGTGTTAAAAGAAGCGTCATTTTTGTGATTGCAGTTACCTGGCCCTGAGCCACTGTATCTGAGCTCTGCTAGTCTGACTTCAAACCTGTGTAGCCACTTACTTCTAAAGCAAATTGTTTGAACATGAATCCACCTCACAACTAAAAAGCCTTTTCCTCTCAGACACGGATTAAGTTTCAGAAATGTTTAGGATTGCATCATCGATCTTAGATGGATAAATTAACTAAAATGCCACAGCTGCATTACCATGGCTATTATCTCCTCAGCAAGGAAGAACATTTTAGCTCTGTGCTCCTGGGAGCACTACTCTTGCCTTTTGTGTTCTTGGCCAACACCCTGGCTCAAGGGCATCATAGTGCTCCCTGCAGCAGTCAGGGCCTGGGAAGATAGCATGGCACACTGAAAGCGGTAAGTAGAGGAAAGTTTGCTAAAGGATTATTTGCTAAGGAAGGGGCAGGGTGTAGGGAAACAAGGATAGAGTGGTACTTCAGGGGGATGGGGCTGGCTGCTGTTACCACCCTTGAACCTTTGAGAAAGAGGGTGGACTGGAGCAGACCAGCTGGCGGGACAGGACCTGGCCCGCCCGAGGTAACCCCACAGGGAGAGAGCTGAGGAAATATGCACCTCAAACGTAGTCTCCTACTTCCTCTAGATCTCCTGTGGGTCCTCACCAGTGACCATACAAAACAGGAATACAGAGAAGAAGTCAGTCTCTCAGGTGAGAGGGGGGTGGAAGTTAGAGGAGAAGGGCTCTAAGGGCAAATGGAGGGTAACCAGCTCACTTGCTGAGGAGAATAAATAATGGTTCTAATGGCTCCTAATGATTTGTTTCTTAGTCACCTTCCCCAATTCCCATTCATTCTTTAAACTGGAGTCCAAATAATATTCTTAAAGCATAGCTAACTCTATCACATCCTTACTCAAAGCCTTTACTGGCTCACTCCACAGGGCTTAACATCCAAATCCTTATCATGGAATTCAAGGCCACACAAATCTCCTCTTCAACTAGCTTTTGAGCTTTTGCCAACCACCTCCCTTCTACTCCAGTCTATTTCTTTAAACTGATAGTGTCCCAAAGTTTCCCCCACTCCCATCCTTTATTTACTCTCTTCTCACCTAGATTGCTCTTAACTCTCACTTTTCCTTCTTTTTAAATGGTCACAAACATCACAGTTCCATGAAGCTGCCTCCTGTCATCCTGGTCACAATTATCATTTCCCCAATGTGTTGCCATGGCATTTTTTTTCCTTATAATATTATGGCATATTCTGTTTTATGATTAATTAAGGATATGTCTGCACAGGTCTCTGAGAGGCTATGAACTGTACAACACCCTCTTTGTGGCTATGGATCTGATTAAAAAGAATTCCTATTCACATGGATAGAATTGTACTGGGTTGGAATAGGCCAGGAGTGGCCAGAGACAGGCAGAACTCGAGGATGAATCCAGGTCATGTCTGAGTAGGAAGTTAGAGAGAAGGGGGAGAGGTGCCATGTTAGTCTGAGGAGTGAATGAAGATCTGACTACAAGAAAAAAAAAAAAAAAGCCAAAAGTGAATCAGCTGTTGGAACAGTTCTGGAAGCAGTGATTGTGAGGCTGGGAATAATGTGAATGAGCTGACCTGAACTTCCTGACCGTGAACAGAGCTGTGAAGTCCAGAACTAAGCTAATGGGTTCTGGTTATCTGGAACATCTTCCCCCTGGCTGGCCCTAATGAAGAGCTGGGTCAGTCCATGAACATGAGTCTTCAAGGCAGGGGCCATGTTTTATTCATTTTTGTCATAATCCTTCTCCTCCCCCTACGCCCCCTTAACACAGTGTCTGGAGTTTAACAGGTGCACTAAATATGTTTGTTGAATTGACTGGAAGTCAGCAGATTTTATTTATATAAAAATATTGTATGGAATGGGAAAAGATATGTGTGTACATAATGATGATATTTTAAGAACAGTTAAAAGATAGCCTGCTGTAATTATTTTTCAAAAGTTCATCTTTTGTATTTTCTATGTAGGCTGTGGTACCCACATTGAAGGTAAACTTACCTTCAATAATGTTTGCATAATTGAGGTACATTGGGTACCTGATGTCTGTATTCATCAAATGCTCATGTGGAGGCTGAGTCACTGGGGATGGGGAGGAAACAAGGAAGTGAATTTGACTACTGTGGTCCTGAGCATGTTGATGACATAGGAAACCTTTGCTTGTTTTTCAGATGTCTTTACTCCATGGCACATTGGAGTGGTATAAGAGAATAAGAATTCCACAGTTCAATGCTGCCTGAATCAAAATTGCCTGGAGTGGGTCCTGATGAAAACGTCAGTTTCAGAACCCTCAGGTATGCTTCTCTATCAGAATTTAAGATGATTTCTATGAACACTAAATCTTGTGAACCTTTTCCCTGAACTGGTGAGGGTATATTAGAATCACTTGAAGAAGTTTAAAAATATCGATGCTCAAGTTTTGCCTCCATCCCCTCCATTGAGTCTGATCTAAGGTGTCTAGGGAGGAATCCCTAGCATCTGCAATACCCCAGCTGTCTGCAGTAACAGCACGTTTGCTATGGGCCTTAGAAGCCTACCATGTTGATGGATAGGTTAGAAATAGATCCTCCTAACCTCACAGGGATATAAAGGACGGAGTAGCAAATGTGCTGAGAAAAGCAAACAGGGTGGTAGGAAAACATTATGGGTAACAGCTAAGGGTAACTAAGGGTAACTAAGTCACTAAGGGTAACAGCTCTGGAGTCTGAAGTCTGGGTCTCCATAATGGCTCTGACACTTTTGAGCTCTGTGCTAGCAGGCATCCCTGTGTGCCTTCTGAGGATCAAAACAGTGCACATCTCAGAGGATTGTTCTAAGGATTCAAATAAGTTAATATAAATGAAGTATTCAAACAGAGCCTATCATATAGTAAGGGCCCCATGAGTGTTACCCATTGCTACTATCATCCATAAATACAGGAAAGAATTCTGTTTTCCAAATATGGTAATAGGAAGATCTGGCATGATAAAGGAGTCTCCAAAGGGATAGAGGTTGTACGTATTTTATGAGACTCAGTGGTCAGAAAGAGGAACAAGGAGTGGAGATTGCTGGGATTTTGATGAAGATTATTTTGCAGAAGAACATTTTAACAACCAGGGCCCTTTAAATGAAGGAATGAGTGGCTGTGTAAAGTAGTGGTTCTCAGTACTTGGAAATATTCCAAAATCAGTTGATTGCCCATTTATTAGGAACTTTGTAGAAACAATTCATGTAAAGGGTAATGATTTAAACTATAAATACAATTGATAAACCCTGAAAATGGTTTTTAAAAAGGCACTAAAGTCTAATTATTTATTTTTACTACCATAATTACATGTAAGACATAGCTCTTAGAGTCCACACTCCTATGGTTTATCTTGGCTTTTAGAAATCATTTTGGTCACTATTCACCAAATCTTGATGGAGAAAGCAGCTAAGAATGATCACTGAAAGACAAAGATGTGTAGATGACTTATTTAAGGCTTCCATTTATTATTAAATGTAACTCTAGCTAGGTTTGAGCAATATAAGAGAGGATGCTACACAGCACACATGATAAAGGCCCACTCAGAAAATTAATTCTGATAGGATTAATGTTTTTTAGTGTAATGCTATATTTTCAACATGAAATCAAAGAAAACTCATCTATATGGCAATAAATCAATCAAGTTACCAGCACTGGAGATTTTATTTTATTTTTGCTTCTTAGGGCTACACTCGTGGTATATGGAGGTTCCAAGGCTAGGGGTCGAATTGGAGCTATAGCTGCTGGCTTATACCACAGCCACAGTAGCATGGGATCCTAGCCACGTGTGTCTGAGACCTACACCACAGCTCACGGCAACATCAGATCCTTAACCCACTAGGTGAGGCCATGAATCAAACCCTCATCCTCATGGATCCTAGTTAGGTTTGTTAACCACTGAGCCATAAAGGGAACTCCCCAGCATTGGAGATTTTAATTAAATAATATGTTATATGCAGACCTCCTTGGGTCCCAGCTCTGAGACATAGCTATGTTTTCACGAATTTGTTTAGCTCAAGTTCTAAAAACAAGCAGAATTTCATTAGATCTGTCATTATTTGCTTGAAAAGGATGGGTAGAGTAATAGGAAGAATTAAATAGGAATGGAATTGAGTGTGTATGTGTATGTATGTGGGTATGTGGGTGTGTGCGTGTGTGTAACTATATGAATATATATTAGTGCTGTGGATTGAATTGCATCCCTTCAAAATTTATATTTTTCAGCCCTAACTCCCAACGTGAGGGTATTATTTAGAGATAGGGCCTTTACAAGGTAATCAAGGTTAGATGGTGTCATTAGGATGGGGCCCAGTTTCAGGATTGGTGCCTGTTGGTTTGTAAACTGGCAATTACCACGTTAGAGGAAAAGGAGAGCCCAATGAAAGAGGAAATAACTCTGGATTGGTAGGCGGCAGTTATTAAAAGCAAGGAAATTTACATAGGAGAAGTATTCTGAGTGGTTACAAAATGCGTCAATCTCTGCATCCACCCACCAGAATTATAAAAGTTCATAATGGAAGCTTTAACTGGATTCAGTCATCTATTTGGTTCTGTTGGTCTCAACAACATATTCTCTCAAGGCTGTGTCCTTGAAACTTGCAGAATGTATATTCCAAGGACAAGGGAAGGGGTAATGAACCTCTGATTGCCCAGGTCCAGCTTTGAGGGTCACCCAACAATCATGTCTTCTTGATTATCTTTTCTGACAGTGCCCTTATAAGATGAGGAAGAGAGACAACCTCTCTCTGTTCCCACCTGTGCATACAAAGAACAGGTCTTATGAGCCCACAGGAGATGAGAGCTACTTACAGACTAAGAGAAGGAGCCTCAGAGTGAAGCCTGCTTTGCTGGCACCTTGATCTTGGGCTTGAAGCCTCTAGAACTGTGAGAAATAAATTTGTATTGTTCAAGCCATCCTATGTATGGTATTTTATTATGATGGCCCAGGCTGACTAAAACTATTATCATCTGGAGTTCCCGTCGTGGCGCAGTGGTTAACGAATCCAACTAGGAACCATGAGGTTGCGGGTTCGGTCCCTGCCCTTGCTCAGTGGGTTAACGATCTGGCGTTGCCGTGAGCTGTGGTGTAGGTTGCAGACGCGGCTTGGATCCCGCGTTGCTGTGGCTCTGGCATAGGCCAGTGGCTACAGCTCCGATTCCACCCCTAGCCTGGGAACCTCCATATGCCGCGAAAGCAGCCCAAGAAAATAGCAAAAAAGACCAAAAAAAAAAAAAAAAAACTATTATCATCTAGTTTATAGATTACAAAGCAATTTGTACTCCTTTCTTCATTCTGCAAACATCAACTGAGCACCCAGTATGCACAAGGCCTGAAGTGTTGAAAGACAGATTAACCACACCTTCTGCCCTCCAGAAATTTATAAAGGTATATGAACAATGTAAAACAGAATAGAATAGGTGACAATTTGTAGAAGGTACATGTACTTGATTTAATCCTGACTGAAGGATGGTTTTCTTGGAAGTTTTCATGGAGACTGTAGCTTTTGACCCAAGACTTCAAGCAAAAATAAGATTTTTTAAAGGTGGAGAAGATGAGGAGAGAGGCTGTTCCAGAGTGGGAGCAAAGGCAAAGCAAACTGAAAATGTGTAGCACTTTTAGAAAACCCATAATGGGGAACTCCTATAAAGAGAGATGTATATCTGTGATCCCTACTGAGAAGCCTCCCTTATTTCTGCATCCTGGATGGCAAGCCCACTGTATAATGAGAAGTTGAGAGGTCAAGAAGTAAAACATAATGTTTTCGGAGTGAACCTGAAATTTGGAGAAACGGATAAAAATGTTATTAATGTAGAATTAAATATTCTTCTAATTTAAAGAACTACTGTGTCATAAGAAAAATCCAACTTTTAATTGGCAGAAAGACAGACTTGCCTGAAACTCATATTGGTGTATTTACAAGCAAAAGGGTGAGCTGCCAGTCCCAACAGTGAGGTAGCTGTAATGTTTTAGATGGCGCTTTGGGGTAGAATATTTGTAGAGGATGAGTGAGGCCTATTATCCAAGGGGCTTCCATTTGGAAGACAGAAATGTAGATAGTGCAAGCTGGTGGCAGAGTGTAGGTAAGGAAAAGGGAGATTTAGAATAACCTTATAAGAACACAGATAAGTCCAGTCAGTCATTTCTCATGTTCTCAAGCCAACTTCTGCCGAGTCAGTTGTCCCTTTGCCTATACTCCCAAAGCAGTCTGTCATTCTTCTGATGAGACACTTTCCACATTGTTCCCTGTTTGCCTTGTCTGTTCCTCCAGCTAGACTGTGAGCACCTTAATATCAGGACAGCAGCAGTTATTTTGTAGTTTTGGGTTTAACATGGTGCCTGGCATATATTATTTGCTTACTTAAATATTTACTGAATGGTGGATAAACTAATGATATGGCATTGTTGAAATTTTGCAAAGCAAAATTAAGAGTTCTGTAATATAGATTAATGAGTAGAATTTGAGAGTATGAGTGGTTAATTTTGGGGCTTGAGCCATTGAAGAACATAGATTAAAGCTGCAGGGGTAAGCATTAAATTGATTTAGCATTTTTCAAGGTATAGAACCCTTGCTGAGGGAAGGAGGAAGAATCATTAACAAATAACTGTTTTCCCAATCCAAATAGTGGAGCAAACAGGATGAAAAAGACAAGCACACAGTAAGCCCTCAAAACTGGTGTTATATTAAATATAATGGAGAATCGTATTTAAGCTGTGATTTTATGGGAGTTCCCGTCGTGGCGCAGTGGTTAACAAATCTGACTAGGAACCATGAGGTTGCAGGTTCGATCCCTGGCCTTGCTCAGTGAGCTAAGGATCCTGCATTGCCATGAGCTGTGGTGTAGGTCACAGATGCAGCTCAGATCCTGCGTTGCTGTGGCTCTGGCGGAGGCCGGCAGCTACAGCTCCAATTAGACTCCTAGCCTGGGAACCTCCATATGCTGCAGGTGCAGCCCTAGAAAAGGCAAAAAGACCAAAAAAAAAAAAAATCTGTGATTTTATGGTATCAAGACCAATTTCCATTTACTACCTGGGAAAAATATCATCATGAACTCATAGAAACTTGATATACAACTTTCTAATAAATGTCCAATTTTATTGATGATTCACATTTGAAGATGAGAAGATGCTCTCAAAGTAAGGAAGTGCTCACTTAGCCACCACTGACTAGTTTTATGAGGGGCTATTGGGGACCCCTACCCATCTGTATGTAAATTGCACTCCTTCAAAGATACTGAATGAAGATTTATTCCAATGAAAAGGGCTTATTCTACTGAGTGACTGGCTTTACTTTATCAGTTATGCTGCATCATATCCCACACTGAAAACAATCTACTTACATCAGTTGCCATTTTCCAATTATTTCCTAGCACTTTTTCCCTCCTCTGTACCTACTGAGACAAAATCGAAATTTAAAAAATATTCAGAATTCATAGCTCATAGTAAAACAGACTGTAAAATGCTGAGAACTTGAAGCTTTCATCTGGCTTGTCAGGAAAAACCCTCCAATTCTAATTTGAATTAGGCCAGACATGCACAAAATAATTTGAGTAGCTGCTGGTTAATGAGCTGTGGTTTACAGGTTGGGCCTCTGCATGCTTCCCCTGGAGTACATGGCATGCTAAGTAATCCACTCTCATTATATCCTCAGCCCAAGGAGCAGCCCATTTGGAGCGATGCAATGATGTGATGTTATATATCACAAAAATTAGAGAGAGAGAGCAAGAGCTGGTAGGTCATCTTGACTCTCCCCTGCCAGGGCAGGCTTGTTCCCCACAATGTTTCCTTGAACACTTCTGTCCAGCCTTGTTTTAAATGACCTGGGCAATGGAGCTCAAACCTCTTCCCCTGAGAGGCCATTTGGCAGTCTAATAGGCTTCGCTGTTAGCAAACTTTTCCTTGATGTTCAGCCTGAGTTTTTCTTTGCTCAATTTCATCTCATTACTGCTGTTATTCCGCTTTTGTGCGCCCCAAACAATCCCTCGCTCTCCTTCACGTTCGCCCTTTTCTTATGCTTGTAAACGTTTTCCCTGTTCCTCTTAGTTATTGCCAGGCCCCTGATTGTTTGCCACAGTCTACAAACTTTCTGCTCTTCCTCCATCCATGTTTGTGACTCCCCTCTGATTTCTTCCTTCTTTGATCAAAACTTTTCTGATTTGTGAGGGCCGGGAATAGCATGCCGTATTTCAAACTAGATGATGTTCCTAAGGGCAACATCGGGGTGTTCTTTCCTTGCTCTATGACAAATGCATTTGTGTACACAGCCTAAAATTGCATTGCTTCTCTAAGCTGCCAAACCATCCCAAGGAAGTGAAGGCCTGATGTACTATCAGGGCTCACACTCTATTGAACCATAGAGAAGAGTTACTCACCTGGAAGTGGTGATCAGGCAGGTGCCTTTGGCCATTTTTCTTTTCAAAAGTCTGCTTTAGGCTCTTGGCTTGATTAAGGTTTGATTAAGGGCTGAAGAGAAAAAAATTGCCCCCAAAATAACATTAAAAATAATACTTTGTACTCTGAACCAGAGCATTCATTTTCTTTTAACCCTGTAATTGCAGTGTGATGATGGTGAGGTGAATAAACTGTAACTTTCCCTGTTCTCCTTCATGAAAAGGAATGAAGCACAGGGTGTTGGAAAAGATATTCTCTTCTTAAAAACATTGCCATTTCCCAGTTTGAAGAACAGCTAAATGAGAGAAAAACAGAAGTAAGAAGTTATGAAACCTCACCTTCCTTTTGCTCTCAAAGATGAGTTCATGCATATGTACAAGACCAGCTCCAACTGAAAACATTTTCTGAAATATTTTGCTGAACTTAAATTATATTACATGGAATAAAAATGTATGTTTAATAAATATTGTTACAACATCATTTAACAGGTATCATGCATATGTGGTAATTATCTCTATTGTTTACTCCAATAATCACAGTATAATGAGGCAAGAGCTATTTGCTATTTATTACTCTTTGTGATTCTACTTCTTTGAAGTACAGTTGACCTTGTTTGAATAAATTTATATTGGGGGTTACATCCTAGATTGGTTCCTCCATAATCTGCAAAGACATGGTATCACTTGAAACTATGGTTAGGAGAAATTTGTGCTTTTCTTCTTCCTGATTTTCCTTGGCTTAGCATGTAGGTAGATGAAGCTTGGGTTGGCACATCAGCCCTCTGCAGAGCTATGCCATAGTAACAGTTGCTAAATCTAGGAAGTTTGACTGATGGTGAAAGCTGTTGTCCCTCTGCTAGCTTCCAGTTTTTGATCTGTAGTAAAAAAATTGTTGACAATATGATTAAAGTAAAACCCTGGGTTATGCTATATAGCATTTTGACCAATCATATGATACTGAGGTTCACTGAAACTGTGGTGGTCACTCTTGGGTTCATGGAAAAGAGTAAGCTTTAAGCTTGCCTCCAAAGGAAATTCACATTTCTTGTTCAAGACAAGACTAATAAGTGGCAACTAGAAAAATATCAATGGTATTAAACCCAATGCTCTATAAATTCCTGCTTTTAAGTGATACAGGAAAAGCTTGAAAGTGTGATTTTTGGTGAAGAAAATGTGAGATCTTGGGACACAGGCCTATATGGGCTATAATGAGAATTTGTTAAATGTTTACTACCTGCCAGGCATAGTGCTAAGTACAATGATGAATTATCTCTTTTAATCTTTGTTTAAAAAAAAACACATTTTCTTTTTTTTTCTTTTTTCTTTCCTTTTTTTTTTTTTTAACTGATGAGTCTCAGAGAAGCTAAATAACTTGACTAAATTCACACAAGTGTTAAAAGTGGAATTGGATTCATACTCAGGGCTTCTTCAAAGTAGAGCTTATGATATTAATTGCTATAAAAGAAGGAGTTGAACTGGGCCTTGAAGTCTAAATATTATCAGCAATTCTAGTAAGGATTTTATGGTGTTACTTGGCATCTTACCAAGGACTCTCATAATGCTTGACTTCTTCTTCAAGCCCATGACTACTTTTCTTGTGAGTTCCCAAAGGAGAGATATACACAAGAAATAATGGCACATGGTATATGAAGTACCACTCTGCCCACAGTGTAGAACTTTGCACATGGCCCAGCCTAAATGTGGTTCTTCCTGCATTTCCAAATCTTAATGCCACCTGGACATAAAGAATGCCAAATTCCCTGACAACACTGTAGCAAGAGGAGAGACAAAGATGAATAAGCTTATCCAACGATACAGGTACTGGCTCAGTCTAATGCTGTAGAAGATCCCAGAGAGAGAAGCTGCTCCCACCTATGTGACTCACTAATGCACTGTCCTCCCAAATGCCAATTGTGGCCCAGTTATAATCATTGAAACTGGTTCTGCTAAGATTATTTATTTATTTATTTATTTTGTTTATTTTTTAATTTTTATTTTTTTGTCTTTTTGCTATTTCTTGGGCCGCTCCCGCGGCATATGGAGGTTCCCAGGTTAGGGGTCCAATCGGAGCCGTAGCCACCGGTCTACACCAGAGCCACAGCAACGCGGGATCCGAGCTGCGTCTGCAACCTACACCACAGCTCACGGCAACGCCGGATGTTAACCCACTGAGTAAGGCCAGAGATTGAACCCTCAACCTCATGGTTCCTAGTCGGATTCGTTAACCACTGCGCCACGACGGGAACTCTAGATTAATTTTTTAATTTTTTTTTCTTTTTGCTTTTTAGGACCGCATCCACGGCATATGGAATTTCCCAGGCTAGGGGTCTAATTGGAGCTATAGCTGCCAGCCTACGTCACAGCCACAGCAACGCCAGATTCTTAACCCAATGAGCAAGGACAGGGATCAAACCCACATCCTCATGGATCCTAGTTGGGTTCATTAACCACTGAGTCATGAAGGGAACTCCCTGCTAAGATTAATATTTGAGAGACAAGAGGCATGGACACCCTTCTCTTCTCGTTATGCTCATGATAATAAAAGGAGGAAGAGAAAGAACCAGGCATCCCACATTGGGGGAGGAGTATGGACATTGACAGCATTAGAAATATAGGAGGGTCTTTGGTTTTTTAAATATAGAGAGTTTGAGGGGCTGTTGGGTTATCTGAGTGGAGATGTCAAGTGGTGAGGAGCCAGGGCTTGAGGTACAGGTTTGGAAGTCATTTGTTTAAAGATGTCAGGAAAGAGCAGAGGGTAACTAGGTTGAATCTTCAAGAGAATTCATTGAAAGGGGGTCATTAGTAGCAAGACAGTCCATCAAAAGGAATACAGGAAAAATAGCAGTAGAAAGAGGTAGGGTGGGTGCAGATAAAGCAGCAACTCCAAAATGAAGAGGATTTGGGGAAGCCGACCCTAATTATCTATACCCAAGAGTTTAGAGAGGCCTAGAGGGGTAGTTTCTAAAAGAACTTGTCATCAAAGGGGAGTTAATAATGACCTTTGGGAGAGCAGTTTCAGTAGAATGGAGGGAATGTAAATTCAGGTTATGGGAGTCTGGGAGGGAATGTTCATAAACAATAGAAGTTGTAGAAGACATACATCGCAGTGGTGAAGGAAGAGTGAGATGGTGCAAGAGGGAAGAAGAGTTAAGATTATTATGATTGTACAGAAGAGAAGTAGGAGAAAATGGATCAGTAGACTGATGATGAGTTGTGGTAATACTTATCACTACCTGATATTTTCTCATTTGTTTGCTTGTTGATTGAACAATTTATTGTCTGTCACTTCCAACTAGAATGTAAGGTTCAGGAGAGTGGAGACCTTGCCCATAATGATCAAAGGAGAAGACTTCCACTAGAATGTTAAGATCAATAGGATCTCTCTCTTTTGTTCTTGGCTATATCCCCAATGCCCCAAACAGTGAAACAATGCCCGTCACACTGTAAGTGTGTGATAAATATTTGTTGAATAAATGAATATATTAATGAATCAGTCTTCAGTGTCTACAGTAATGCTTAGCACATAGTGGTGGTTCAAACTCCCATATTCCTTGTTAATAAATTATTGGTGAATAAGAGATGAATAAGAATTGAGAGACAGTGGTGAGATCCATCTGAAGGTAAATGGCATATCTTTGTAGTGAGTCAAGGTAGCATGTTCTGTCTCTTCCTCTAGGAGTACTTAGTGGCTCAAAGTAATGGAATAATACTATTAAGAAGAAAAAAACTGTTCATGTCTGCAGTGACACTGAAATGTTCCCGTTGCTATTCTAAGTGCTCCCTGTGTTGAAACCTGTTTTATCCTCACGTAGCCATATGGTGAGCACCATTATCTTCCTCTTTTATAAGGAGGAAATGGAAGCCCAGAGAGATTTAGCAGAAAAAATGGTCAGGATGAATCAGGATTGGGAGTCATGACTATTGTGATAGATTAAGGGTGATAAATTCTCATGTGGTGGTGAAGACAACATTGAAATGGCTTCCTCTGAAGTTCAGCGTGGAATGGAGAACATTGTCATCAGGAGACAGGCCTTCAGAAGGTGAGAGGAAGTGAAGGTGGACAGAGGTGGACAGCTTGGAGAGAATCACAGAATAAGAATATGAGTCAAAAATATCTTAGAGACATTTTGGAAGAATCCCCTTATTTTACAAAACCACTATTTTGACTAATTCCTAATGGAAAGTTTGCATTTCCTTGAATTAAGAATGTAGCCCACAAATCACAGCATTAGAGCAGTAGCTGTAATTTTGTCATCTATGGAAATCACAGCTATTTTCAGATGTTTATAACAAATATTTTGAAGTATCGTTTATAATTACCCTGCTTCAAAATTATAGTTTTTATTAGACCTGCCAGTGTTAGACCTGCCATTTTATTGATTGAATTAATAAAGAAACATAGATATTACTATATCACAATTTTGATTTTTAAATATTTGATAACTATATTTTAGTATAATTGGTTTTCTTTATATTTCATTTATTTTTTTTGTCATTTAAACTCATTATTCTGAGAGGGGTTTTACAGGCTTCATCAGCTGTCAAAGGGGGTCTATGGCCCCAAATGATTACCCCCGTGATAAGGAAATGGTGGCATAGAGGGGTTACAGGACCAAATCTCCTAACCTAATTTGTGTCAACACTGAAGCCAGCACCCAGATCTCTTAAATTCTGGTCCAGTGAGATTCTCACCACTGCCATGTTGATACCATTTGGTGTAGAGGAGAATGAGAAGTTCCGGCAGAAATAGAGTAGTTCTGAGGGCATCAGAGACTGAACGTTCGTGTGCCCCCCAAATTCATATGTTGAAAAATCCTAACCCCTGATGTGATGGTATCAGGAGGTGCAGCCTTTGGGAGGTAATTAAGTCATGAGGTTGAAATACTCATGAATGAGATTGCTCTCCTTGTAAAAGTGACCTCTGAGAGCTCCTATGCCCTTTCTGCCACGGGGGAAACAGCAAAGAGACAGTCACGTATGAACCAGCAAAGACTGTCCCCAGACACCGTATCTGTCAATGCCCTGCTCTTAGACTTCCCAGCCTCTGGAACTATGAGAAATATACATTTGTTGTTTAGGCCACGCAGTCTATGGTACTTTCATAACAGCAGTGGGGATGGACTAAGACAGAGGACAAGTGGTTGAAGATGGGCAGCCAGGCTCCCTGATTATTTCATCTCCTTCTCCAACTCTCTTTCACACACATTGAATAAAGAAAAATAAATCCTTCTGTCTATCCTGGGGGAAAACTTTTTGTGAGCAGCCTCTATGTGGGAAATTTGTGTCCAGTCTTTAATGAATTACCTTGCTTTTTATTCTACTATCAATTACCAACTTGTCTGTTCATTCTCATCAGAGCCTGGGTCAGGATCCAGCTAGTCTTTGATTCTGACTTGTCTTTCTCCTGTGTTATGTTTTCATAAATCTAGCAAGCTTTTCCAGAGATGTTTTAATATTATAACTTTCCTATTTTGAACACTATCTCTATGGGAAGCCTCCCAGTCTTTTTTGTCTTGGTGGAGAGCAATGGACTGGCCTACTCCAAGAAAAGGGAATTGGGTGATAGGAAGCAAGAAGGTGATAGAAGGAGGGGGTAGGGGAGAAAAAGGGTGATTGGGGAATTGGCCTGTAATGTAAAAAACTCAGTAGGGTACAACCAAAGGGTCTAGCTGATGAGAACTAGGTGGCGATTAGGTTTAGGTTGTAGAGGCATGGTTGAGAGATTTGTTTGGGAACATTTTATATGAAGAGTTTTTTGGAGGAGGAAGCTCTGAGGAGCACTTCGCTGAACAGGTAAGCACTATGGATGGGTCTGGTGTGCTGAGGGAAAGCAAGAGGAAGGAATTAACCTTGACCTGGTGGGCGCCTATCATGCTGCAGATATTGTAGATACTCCAAGTCTTATCTAATCTTTAGCTGTGTGGATAGTTGTGATCCCCATTTTACACAGGAGGAAAATCAGATGCAAAGAATCAAATGGTACAAACACAAGTGTTACAAGGTTGGAAATTGAGATTTCAACTCAACTTATTCAAAATCCTTTGTGTTTTTCTTCGTGCCTTGATGCTTTCCAAAGAATAAGGAAGCATTTGGAGGATGAGGAAATCAGACAAAGTAATAGGTGATGTGTGTGGGCATATGCATAGATTGGTAACACAGTCTGGGAAGTCTGCCCAAGAAAGAGACAAAGAGAGGCATTAAAGGTTTTGTCACTTTCCCTTCCAGGTGCCTGTTATTGACTACTCCCCCATTTGAAATACAGTTTTCTTTCAGAAAGAAAATGACTACATTCCTGTATTAAAGCAACACAATATAACAGCCCTTTAAATAGGATGCTAATAAAATAACAATGCATTGCACATGTCTTTGCTTCTGGAGACTTTTATTATAACATCCTGCTAAGAGTGAACTTTGTTTGAACTGCAATGAGCAAAGTATTTGGGAAACAGGTTTTTTTTCTCTTTCTTTCTTTCTTTCCTTCTTTTTTTTTTTTTTAAATAGTACATAGGAATAGACTTTCTTCACCTCCAAATTTCAGTATCACATAAGCCTGAGGAGACACTGTCCCATTGCCAGGAATGATATGTA
This sequence comes from Sus scrofa, assembly GCF_054392235.1. Classification (NCBI taxonomy): domain Eukaryota; kingdom Metazoa; phylum Chordata; class Mammalia; order Artiodactyla; family Suidae; genus Sus; species Sus scrofa. Next base: position 102,193,939 of record NC_139390.1, on the reverse strand, counting down.
GCCTTTGGACAGACAGAGGTCAAAACAGGAGAGTGCTAATCCCTGGAAATGGAAGACAATGGGTGGAAATGTTAGGGAAAATATTAAACATTTAGTATTTATAGAGGAGACATACCTATTTATGATTTCTGAAAAAGCAAACATTTGAAAATTTATTTCTGAGATTTTTCTCTCATCTGATTAATTTTTCAGAAAAATGGCATATTTTCCAATTCAGATTCTAATATTTTGTGCCATACTCTATCAGGAAAACAAAATTTCCTTAATAAAAATAAAAAGTCAGAAATAGTATATTTTTATATTTCAATTTTCCTTTGTAATCAACAGTTTAAAAGTTAAGGAAATAGAAATAAAAGTGTGGAGAACGAGATATTTGTATAACAAGTCAAATTAATATAAGTCCAGTTTGTCAAAAATGCTTTTCGTAATCCTCTTTGATTTTTTCATTAAGCCCAGTGAATATAATCAGTTGAATAAAACTTTAGTCATGCAAAGCTTTTTTTTTTTACGTCTGTATAAAATGAGAACCAACAATTTAATACTCAGTGATCTTTTTAAGTCTGTGTGTATGTGAGTGAGGAGAGGGAGATCTTTCTTTACCTCAAATACCTCAAAAAAGGGTTTTTTTTTCCCCCTTTAGATACTCTGGGCAAATCTAAACAGCACCAGTGTTATCATGAAACGGAGTTTCTGTTTTTATTCCTTCTTGGATTAACATTTTGCTCTCCTGTTCATTTATCTTATTTATTTCTTTGTTTATATGTGTCAAGTAGCTAAAGGTATAGAAAAACAATATTTTCTGCTCTTTGCAATTTTTCTAGGTTGCCAGTTTCTGTGAGAGGGCTTGCTGGCTTATTAATATACCTGACTTTTCCAGCATTTATCACAAATGTAAATGAACAGTCTGTGGTGTAGCCTGTTTTCAGGATTGCTCTGATGATCATGTTGCTATGGTGATAACAGAGCATACAGGTTCATGAGACAGTATTAGTAATGCAGCAGCTTGAAACTTAATCAGTGCACTGCGACTTCTCCCCCATATTTCAATATCACTTCGGCAAATTGAATTTCAGGCAGTTGTCAGTCCAATGTATTCCCTGTGGTTTCTCCTCTGCAAAATTGCCTCTTTATTCTATACACTGATGATCATGGAGTAATTGAAATCTGCAGCTGTTTGTCATGCTATTTATACAACTCTGTCTTGTAGCCAGCAACCTTTGTATGGTGTGCACTGCAGGTAACAATTAAACCTAGAAACCTCTTTTTGGTTGAACAAGTGAATGATTGTTTTCCGCTAATACTCCTGATTTTGGATACTTTATGTGATACCTTGTTTTGTGGGGGAAAGTTCAGCCAAGGTTTAATCACAGTCTGTTATGGCAGCATAAGTGGGCTTTGCATTCTTTGCTTCCAATGGTTCTGAGACAACTGAAATGTTTAGAAAAAGGGCTCCCTCCTCAGGGGAGGTGCCCCTAGATCCCCCACCAATCTGCTCTCCTGAGGTGTCAGGATCCTGATTCTCCAGCTTCTAGTGGCCCTGAAACATTTGCAGCAATAGATGTGAAAACACAATTCAGTGTGGAAGAGAAAGCAGCTATCTGGGGCATGTGGCATGGCTCAGGTATGGAATAATGCTTTCTCTTTAGGCTGCTTTGTAACTTGGGGACTTAAGTCCTCTGCTCTTTCCCAGTGAACTGTTCCATTATCAAATCTCCCCGTAGCTCTTTTGGGATTGTTTTGAGGGTCACTACATGACTTTTTTTTTTTTTTTTTTCTGAATGTGAACTCCAAGGGAATATAAACTGCACTGTATTTGGACCCAAGCAGGTAGAAAGTGTCCCTTCTCTTCTACTTCCTGAAATGTGTGCTGACATAAGTGGGAAGCTATTGCCTTACCCCTCTCAGCTGAAGGTAGACGATTTCATTTTACATGTTCCTCTCACCAAAAAAGTGGGCATGAGCTGTGCATGGAGGATTTCCTGTTTTAATAAAATAAAATAATGAAATGACTGGGGAAGAGCTGGATCTTTAGAGATCCAGGAACAATTTGGTCTTTTCTGCCTTCCTAGAACCCATCAATAGTCTTCTCCACACAGTCTGTCCTCTTCACAGCCTTGGCTAAGGACCACAGTTACCTGCTTTCTGGCTAAGCCCCTTCCCTGCTGTGTGCTTTCTTCTCTTCTTTTCCCCCCAGCCCGACAGTCTCTCCTCCCTCTTGCTGGTGTGGTATTCAGACACTGACACTAAGAGTTCATTGTACAGTTTAAAAGTAACTGAAGGTCAGTCTGTGAGCAATCTTTTTGTTGTTGTGGAAGGCCAACTGGGTATAGAAAAGAAAGTCACTAGAGGGCTCGTAACACAATAATCAGCAACAAACAGGGATTGTATCTCTACATTGCATAACAATGCAAATATGAGAGCTAAGTTTTGCACTCTTGAAATATCAGGTTATTTTTTTTTTCAATTTATTGAGAAAGTTATCCAGCAACTTGAAAGTGTTTTTATTTGGCTCATTTTTGCCTTCTGGCCAGTATGGGTGTCATGCTTGGCAGATGGCTTTGTGTGTTCATAGGCGAGCCCATGACAAGTCCGAAGTTTAGTGGGTTTTAGTGGCTTAAAACTGGCTGGTGATCTGGGGAGTCTCTTTAGCATCCTTTAGATATATCCTTTCTTTATTCCCCTCAGGACTTCATAAGCATTCCCCTTCCTCATTTCCTTTCAATGACTTTAGTTCAAATGCCAATGAAACATGTTTCCAGGGCAGAGCAGTAATTAGAGCAGAGGGCAGGAAAACGTAGAGGACGCCCAAATTTAAAATAATGTTTAAAAAGATTGCTACATTTACAAGTTTACAGCATATGCACTCCTTCGGCATTACAAGAACAAATGATCTTAATACCTACTTAGCAAGAGTGATTGGCTCAAACAGGAGGCTACCAGATGGCTCAGCATTGTTAATAACGCACATCTGAGAGCTGCATCATGAATCACAAAGTTGAGGGCAAATTTTAAGGCTCCAGGTGGCAAATTTAAACCAAGAGATGGTTGAAAATCTATTTTAAAAAAGAAAAGAAATGAATACCACATTGCAAAGTGAAAACACTTTTTAGTCTTCTTTGTTATATACTTATGCTTCTTGGTTATATAGAATTTGCTGTAAATTGACTTAATATAAACAAGCAGAAAAAAAAAAAAACCTGGTTGTTTAAAAATGCTGTGCCAGTTTTTTCTTTTCATTTTAATTCTTTCTTCCTTCCTCCTTCCCTCCTTCTCTCCCTTCCTTCCTCCCTTCCTTCTTTCCTTTCTTTTTTCCTTCCTCCTTTTCTCTCTTTCTTTTTTTTTCACCTCCCTCCCTCTTTCCCTCTTTTTTTTTTTTCCCTTGTGAGCTAGGGTTATCTGTGACAGGCAAAATTATATATATATATGCAGGTGATACTTAGGGAGTCTGTAGGGTTATCACTTCAGGTTTGTGGGGGTTTGTTTTGACAACCCCAGGTACCCTTTTTCATACCACAGAAAAAAATCATGTTTAATTCCACTTAAAGTTTCTTCTCCAAGTTTGAGACTTTCCTAGGTTCCAGTCTGAAGAGGTTCCAGAGTTTCTTAATTAGGAAATCTTGGAAGTCTGAATGAACTGGGCCTGTATAAACCCCTCCTTGGAATTCTTGAGGAAATCCTCCCGTTCTTTCCCTTTAGGAATTGACTAGATCAAGAGTGAATAACTTGATTCCCTAGTCTGCCTTTAATCCCAGATTTATTGAATCAATTTAAACTGATGAATACTTCTTAAAATTATTCTCATTTGCCTCATGAGTAACATACCAAAACATTGCCTGGCCAAGCAGCCTGTGCGTTTGACTTGTGGGTCAAAATTACATTTCTCTGAGCCCTTACCCATTCTACCCATATGGAACTTGCCCCTTCGAAGTTTCCCAGGCTATTTCCAGGAGTCCCTAAAGGAGTGCCTTGCATATGTGCACAAACACATCCAATATGCCCTTCCATTTTTAGGTCCCAGGGCCTCTGAAAGTGACATTCAGTTACTCTCAGAGTGCTCACCTTTTGGGTCAGAGGCAGAGGAGAGGAGAACTGTTTTCTTTTAAACTCTAAGTTATGTTGGGTTATCTAGGCTCTAAATCAGTTCTGTTTGGGCCAAATGTAGATATTAATTTCAACTTTTGAGTGCTTATTATGTATTACTGCTTTTTCTTTTTGGTCTTTAAAAAGTATTGTTTCATCAGAGCCGGTCCTTCAGACCCTCTCCAGCCTCTCATTAAATTCATCTCTCAGTCATGGCCCTCACCCCACAAATATTCAAATATGCTCCAAGTAGGCAGATGGGGGGGGCGGATTTTCAACACTCCATACCTGTTCTCCTAAAGCAACCTATTCTTTCTAATGTGATTCATCTTATCCCCCAAACAACCTATTTTCTTCTCTTTTTTCAACTCTCTTCTGTCTATGCTAACTAGGCCAGGTTGTATTTTCTCCTTGGAACTACAGTAACTTGCATATTTCAAGTCTAAAATAGGTGCCTTGCTTTATATTCTGCACAATTTTGTAGAGATTTGTAGGCTTTGTAGAATGAGTAGTTTCTTCTAAGAATTGCCTGTTCAATAGATAAATTCAAACTTCTTGCAAAACAGAGAACTGCTTAAACCTCTGATTTGCATTTTTTCCAGATTCTAAAGCAAGTGTAGTGCTGTGGGTTGCAATTTTAAAGGGTCATACGCTGAGAAGGCGATGCCTGAGCAAAGATCTGAAGAAAGTAAGCCATGAAACTACCTGAGAAAAGAAGAATCCACGTTGAGGGACAGCAAGGGTGAGGGCTCTCATGTTGGAGTGTGCCCTGGTGCTGGCTGAGTGTATGAAAGATTAATGGGAGAGGAAGTCAGAAAGCGAACGATGGGGTGAGATTGTGGAGGGCTTCCTGGAGAGCTCAGCTTTTCCTGTAAGTGAGGTGGAAAACCATTGGGAGAGTGGAGTTGCATTTCCTGAGATGGAGAGATTGCAGGAGATGCAGACTGGGGTCGGGAGTGGTGACCAGCCGCTTGGCTTTTGTCATATTAGGTCTGAGGTGCCTGTTAGACCTGCATGGAGAACTGCTGAAAAGGCATTTCTATACATATGTGTGCAGTTCAGGGGAAAGAGAAGGGCCAGAGACATACATTGAGAGTCATCGGTGCAAATGGTGTTCAGAGCCATGAGGCTGGATGGGATTTACAAAAGCAGCACTAGGCCCACCTGGAGTCAGTGTTGGCAGATTTAAAGTGGGATCAGTGGCAAGTAGACATGTTCCTTTGGCCCTATTTATCTGCTGGCATATGGGCCAGAGCTCACAGATTTATATTCAACCAAGACCAGAGTTTCACCAGGACAGAATGACAAAGCAAGAGAGGGCAGTGGAGGGGAGAGTGTGCAAGAAGTGTTATGTTAAGGGGCCATGGAATTTATCTGGTATGGAGGATAATGAGGATATGAAGGGATGGATTCAAGGAAGAGTGGTAAGGTTAATGGATTATATATCCTGATAGGGTAGAAGAATTGTGGGAGCTGGCATTCTCAAGGATAGGCTGGAAAGATAAGAGGGTAAAACTGGGGCTCAGAGTGTTTCAAGCAGACTGCGGAAGCTCGGAGTCATTTGTAATGACAGAGTTTATGGTCATCATTTCAGGTGGGCTGTGACCCGCTTCAACCACTGTGGAATAGGTTTCGTGAGTCAAGATCAGCATTATGAAAATGAAACAGGATAAACTGGGAGTGTGGGATTGACCTCAAGGGCACTGCTTTTTGGATGCGTATATAGCTTATAAGTTAACCACATCATAGATCTTCTATTTCAAAGGTCACAGTTACACTGGGTAGGAATAAACAAATACAAGAATTTTATATTTTAAGGAATTTATAGTCTATGAAATTGTCTTCTGAACTATGTCCTAAAAGGTCTCATTTCTCCTCTAAGTCTCTAACAATATCATCATTAGATGAAGTGAGGTATCCGGCTTCAATGAGGACTATGCAGAAAACCAGGTGTGTTACATAATGGCCAGTAAACTGAGGAATGCAGGAGCAAAAGTTGTGAGCTGAAGGCTTTGCCTCCTTGGCACAAAGCTCCTGGGCAGTGGACAGAAGTGGCTAAAATGGCTAAAAGCAGAGGTGCGCTTTGAGGCAAATTGCTCTTTTTTCAAATGTTCTTTTCTTTCTAAGCTTACTTCAGTGCAGATTTGTCTCCTGAATAAGTAAATTTCAAGGACCAATTTATAATCTGAATCCACTCTGTGGATGCTCTGCCAGTCATTGTCGGCAGCAAATTTGGGAAGTAGCAGAAGATACCAAGGATTTTGGTTCAGACAGGGGAACAGGGGATTAACATCAAGGTGGCTTTTAATTCTTCATTGGTTTCTTAGAGAAATGTTCTTTCGTGTGAAAGGATCTTGGATGCCCCAGATTTTTTTCTCATCCTTTCACAAGTAACATGATAAACGAAATTAAAATCGTGAGTAATATCACATGTTTACAGCACATTGTTATTTTTAGCAGTCTTTGTAAAAGTGGAACATGTGCAGGGCGAAAAAGGAAGACTGTAAAAAAGGTATAGACGGAAAAGTCAATTTCTTTCTTACCTCAACAGTATATATTCTTGTTTTACCTTCATCAGAAATAAGGCAAAATGTTCCTTTTAATGTTGTCTTCATTTGCTGTGTTGCCACATCTGGTTCCCAGTCACTGGAACTGGTGTGATCAGATGCTTTTCCAGGACAAGAAAATAGGTTGCTGATAAACAGATTCTTTTCCCTTTGGTGGTCAGTTTTAAAAGGTGATGGTCAGAGAGGACCAGAATTTGGAACCCTATCACCTCTGGCATCTCCTGATGTATCCAGAAACTCTGGGGGAACCACATACAGAAAAGCCCACCCAAATTGAATCAGAATAGGATAATTCCCTGAGGTATAAGTTTTATTTACCTCATTAGAAAAAAGAATGGGCCTGAGAGCCTTTCCTTATTTGGTGGGAACTCTAAAAAGCCAGCGATGCAGCTAGTTCCTCATTAAAATACCACCTATGTACTTCAGTCCCCTCGTGATATCTACCAACACCAAGGAAGGGTCAAGCCTGCTCGGGAAATTCTAAATCACATCAATTATTCTTATGCAGCCCCAGAATCCAGTTTCTGGTTTAAAAGGTTGAAACTTGCTAAGGGCTTTTTTGCTCTTGCTGTGTGGACCCCAATGAGAAGGTATTATAAAAGGTTATTGCAGCCAGGTCTTTGAAAGTTCTGTCGATTAAGAGGGAAGAAAATGCAAGTAGACATTATAAAAGATGACTTTCTGTGCTACTAATGATCACTTTTGGTTTTGGTTTTCCTGAATGATCAGGAAAGAAAGAGAGCTCACAGGAACAGAATTTGTTGCAAAAGAATAATTGCCCAGTACGTTACACAGCCCAGTAGGGTTATAATAAGTATGAGAAAGTGCAATATCTAACCAACCCTCAGAGTTACAGTCAGAGTTTGATTCAACTTCTTATACAGAATGCTGAGCAACCAGATCATTTTGCCCAAAGGATTGGTCTGCAATTGTTTTGGAAGTTTCTTGGGGGAAATGCAATTAGTGACAAGATTTAATAAAACTAAAACAACTAAATGTGATGATGAGCCCCCATTCTTTTGTTCTTTCTGCGTAATGTAAGAAAATAGCAAGAAAGCGATTACATTATAACGAAACGAATTAAACAAGGCTCCAAAACATAAATTAGAATTTAACTATGCCATTAAAAACTAATTTAATTTGCAAGCCATCATTACTAGATAATAAAGACCCATTGCAAAATGTATAACAGTATCTTGTGAACATGTGAAAAAAAAGTAATAAATCTCATTGAGCAGATGAGTTTCTGTTACATTAGCAGATAAAAATGCTGAATGGATGTTGCAGGATATAATGAAAAGCAGCAAATAATGGAACAATTGGTTGGCTTAATTTTTTTTTTTTGGTCATAAATAGTTTTATAGTTAAAGGAAGGCCTCAGGGAAAGTTAGAGAAGCACACACAGTGTATGGATTTGGTGCAATGAAGGCTGACCCCAAACCAAGGCAAAGAAAAGGCATTTAGATATTTCGTTTGTCAACATATGAGATATAGTCTGCTTCATTCAAGTGCCAGCAATATCTTGTTTTAGCTAATTGAAATTCTGATGAAAAATGTTACCTTGTCCCTATAGCATATTTTATTAAATTGTACTGGAAATAATAAGGTATATATAAAAAATTCAAGAGATGTGAATTAAAAATATGTTTAGTTTCTGGGGTTAACAGTTTTAAAACTTACTAAGAAAAATATCATTAACATTTCCTTATCTGATTAGAATACAGCCAGATGAGTTTCAGAAAATTTACTGTAATGGAAATGAGTTTTAAACATATATTTTTTAATAAAATAGCTAATGATAAGTATTTCCCCCCCTACCTGTACTTTTACTGCAGGCAGAGCTCAGTCAGAGCCTGCAGGTAGAATCCAGCACCCTGTTACTGACAGTCATCCTGGAGTGCTACCAGCAGATGGCAGTATAACCCTACTTTTCTAGTCTGGCCTGCTTTAGCATCTAAAATTGTTACAACAGTTTTTGTGTGTGTGTGGCATCACAGCATTAACATACAGCAGAGATGAAGACTTTCCCCCTGGTTTTGTCATTCCATCTGAGGCTGTGCAGTGGCTCTGTGTAGTGATCTGCTTCTGAAGAGAGGCCCGACTGTTTCTTCATCCACACAGTGATGCTTCCTTACAGATTTTCACATGCTAAGTTATTGTGGTAATGCTTCTATTACATTGCTTGGTGATTTGATACAGTTAGACATGCTCATTGCTATGGACTGAATGTTTGTGTCTCTCTCTTCCTCCCCCTCCATTTATATATTTCAGCCCTAACACTGATTGTGATGGTATTAGGGGGTGAGGAATTTGGGGAGGTAATTAGGTTTATTTACGTGATGGTAGAGGCCCCATGATGGGTTTAATGACCTTAGAAGAAGAGGCAGAAACACCAGAGTTTCTTTCTCCACCATGTGAGGATACAACAAGAAGACTCTCTGCACCTTGATCTTGGACTTCTAGCCTCCATAACTGTGAGAAATAAATATCTCTTATTTAACCCACCCATCTATGGTATTTGGTTACAGCAGCTGAGCTGACTGAGACATTCATGTTTACACTGTCGTGAAGTCTTAACATTAAAAAGAATTAGCATGTACCTTAAACGTCATCTCATCTATAAAGCACTTCCTAAAGTACCCCATCAGGCTGACACTCTTCTTCTTTGCTGCATTTTTCTGTTTACAGGCCTGGATACTTACTGTTTTCTCTGGAGATTTTCTGCACATATATTTGGTTTCTCAGTGGACTGTAAATTTCTCCAGGACAGTGCTACATTTTGGTCCTTTTTTTTTTTTTTTTTTTTTTTTTTTGGTCTTTTCTAAGGCCACAGCTGTGGCATATGGAGATTCCCAGGCTAGAGGCCTAATTGGAGCTGTAGCTGCCAGCCTACGCCAGAGCCACAGCAACACAGGATCTGAGCCGCTTCTGTAACCTACACCACAGCTCACGGCAATGCCAGATCCTTAACTCACTGAGCAAAGACAGGGATCGAACACACAACCTCATGGTTTCTACTTGGGTTCGTTAACCAGTGCGCCATGATGGGAACTCCTATTTTTGTTCTTGAATCCCTGGCCTTCCACCCGATGTTGGGCATTCTGTAGTCACTCAAAAGGATTTGTTGAACTGACTCAAGATTCATCTGAAGGCTTACAGGATGAAAGTTTTATGTATTTCTCCAGTTTATAGAGCAGCTCAATGATGTATTTAAAGAGAAACCAGGAATTCTAGCCTTTCAAAATGAAGCAAGACTCCTAACTTTAATTTTGCTGAGCAAACAAGAAACCTTACTGATTTTAGTAATTAACAGAAAATGGTATATGGAGTTGCATTGCCCAACTCTGAAATGGGGCCACTCTCTAACATAGCAACTTTCTTACAGTTCATTACCAAGAATGAAAAATTTTAAATCTAATGAAATGGCAGAGGAGGCAGAATGTCAATACTAAGGTGAAATGAACCTTTAAATGCAGAATTGTCAATAAATGTATTATTGATTTTGGGAAGGTAGTCATAGATACAGTCATTTATTCGTGAAACCACTTTTTATAAACGATTTGTTGCGGAAGAAGTGAGGAAAGACTATATTTCATTTCAAAATTCTGGTAGCAAGAGATGAAATAATTACCCACATGATCCTTATGCAGACTACATTTCCTTTATTTATATTACTTTGAATGTCCTAGCATTTTTTATTAGATTATGTACTAAATGACATCTTAAAATTTCGAAGTTGAAAGACTCCATGTATAAACTATTATTAATATGAAAACGTTACTGGGCCCCTGGGACTTTTAGCAGGAGAACATTCTCCCCACAATTCAAGTTTACTTGTCTTCACAGACAGATTTACTGCATTCATATAGCAAAGAGGAATGCCAATGTCTTGCTTTGCCCATTCCTCATTGCAATAGCATCTTGCTGGTACCAATTCCGGGACCCTCTTGTCTTAGAGGAGGTGGATTCTTCATGGCAGAGGATTTTCCTGTCAACATTTGGGCAGGCATTGTGGCTCAGCGGGCCGAGGTGCGTGTGCTCTGCTCATGTCATGGTCTCTTAGTTCTCCTGCAGTGACTCAGCAGATCTTTTTTTTTTTTTTTTTTTTTTCTTTTTTGGCCCCCCGGTGGCATATTGTGTTCCCAGGCCAGGGATCAGATCTGAGCTGCAGTTACCACCTAGGCAGCAGCTTAGGATGCTTAACTCACTGTGCCGGGCCAGGAATTGAACCTGTGTCCCAGCGCTCCCAAGAAGCTGTCAATCCCCTTGCACCACAGCTGGAGCTCCTTGGTAGATCTTCTTTTGACATCACTCACTTCAGGGTAAAGGAGGCTGCTGCATATGAAACACAAATTTTGCCTCTTCCATCTTTCTGTATTTGAAAAGTGGCTTGCCATTTATTGCCAGTGACTGGATTAACTCAAGTCCCATGAATAGTTAATACTCTGTTTTATAGAGAGGAAAGCTGAGGTGATCACTGAGTCATCCACTTGTGGTAGAAATGGGGCAGATCATCACCTACTTATCTCTGTTTCTGAGGATCAAGTGAAAAATAGAAATAAAAATGCTTTGAATGTGAGCATGGCAGTTTACATTATAATTGTTGCTATTGTTAACCATGAGTACAGGCCTTGGGGTCAAATAAATCAAATGTCATAAACCCAAGTTATAAGCCCCAGGATTTGAGGACCAGTGATTCTAGTCGGATGCAACTCATGTCATTCTGACCCAAATAGCCTCAGATTCCTTTGCCTTTTACAGAGAAACAAACTAGATTATACTTCCATAAAAACCAAACAGGACCATCTTCAGGGATCCTGTCCAGCTCCTGCTGCTCCTCTGTGTTCAGGAGATAGAGGGTGGTTTGTGGGGGGGGGGGGGATCCTGTGTCAGAAATAATTTTCTCTTGTACCTTCTTAGTGGCCAAGGTCATCAGCAGCAGGGAATGGTTGTTAATCTAGAGGCCCCTGCTTATTTTTTTTCACCACATTAATTTACTAAAGAAGCCAACTTAGCATTCATTGGTTCCTAGTAGGGGAATTCTGCATTCAGGTGGTGGTATTTAGCAGCAGGTTCTCCTATTTCTTCTCCATCCTGGTGGTACATTGGTATTGCTCCTCACAGAGTTAAATTGTAGTCGGGAAATACGAAAAGAAAGCTCAAAGATGCTGTCTTGTATGGAACATAATGCACGGTTATAACAAACAGAGCTTGATAAAATACCAGCAGCAGGGAGCACAGTTATTTATTGCTTCAAGGGAAAATCAAGCAAAATAGCTACAAATTGTTTAAAGTACGTTCCCCCCATCTTTCTCAAGTTTCGGTCTCTTTGGCTATGAAACAGAAGAGACCTTTTTTATTTCCTAAGCCAAGATTTGCCTTGGTTGGTGTGCAGTGCCTCCCTTGGCCTCATGTGAAAGAAAGAGCTTAAAACAAATTCTGGGAGCAATTACCTCGGCACCATCACAGAACACATATGCACCCCCACAAAGCCAAATGGGTGCCCCCAGGGGGGCAGTATCCTGAGGAGTGTGGCATGGGAGCCCTGGCTGGGAGCTCTCTCATCATAGTGCTGCACTGTGCCCCTGCTTTCCACCCTACCTTGGGATATCAGCCAGGATCCTGAGGGGGCCTCTCCTATTTCATGGGTAGTATTAAAGAGCAGAGCTGAGTGCTGGGCCAAGGGGGAGAAAACATTGGGAGAAATGTCAGATAGTGTGGTGAACTTCTCATTTCTGTCGTCTCCAAAACCCTGTTGTGGATTTCCACCGTTTCTGATCCCCACTGCATCCTTACATCCTTACACAGGACAGTGACAGGCTTATTCATGCATCGGCATGGCCACCTGGCAGAGAGCCATACATCCCATGGGTCATCTAAAAATACTCAGTGCTTTGCTGACATGGGCAGCTTCACAGATCTCGAGTGACTAGGAGAAAAATTGCCTCGATGAGGCTGAAAGTGTGACTCTACTGTTGTGAGAGTATGTGGAAATGCCTGTGTTCAATGACTGCAGCCAATGACCACAGCTCACCACTGAAATAACACGTATTATATTAGTCATACATTCTACAATCTTCACTCTGTTCTTCTCGTCAGAATATGAGGTCGATTTGAGTAAAATTATTACAAGTGGAAAATAAAGGGATTTATAGTAAATGACAGGGACTGGTGACACAGGAAGACTGGTGAAATAACTGAATGTGAAATTTGTGTCTTTGGGCCACTGGGGATTAGATCAGTAAGCAGAGCATGCTGCTGATATTACACATTTGCCATTAATCCTCAAATAAACATTAAGAAGTAGAAAAGCAAAGTAGAAGTACTACTCCAAGACCATTTAGAGACCATCTGCTGTAAAATATGGGTTAGAACCCTCTGACCTCGTCAGGAAGTGTGGACAAATCTTTGAAGTGCAGATGTTGCTATTTAACAAAATCAGTAATGCAAAACATTGGTTTGTTTAGCTTTCTTTAAGTGGAAACAGGATAAAACATTTTGCAGAAATGAATGAGTAAGAATGTGGTGATAACCCTTATCAAAACATTGAGAATGACTGCCTAAAATAACACAGCTAGTAAATGGCAGAGGAGTTAAGGCAAATGCAGAAATTGAGTATTGCTCAGCTAAAGCCAGTTATGATATTTCTGAACATTTTTTTTATCACATGAATGAACACTTTGGATATCTTGTCATTGTGGACAGTTGCCATGCTTTGTTATCGGTTAACCATACGATGTCTTCTGTAGCGCTTGTATTTTTCAGGCCTAGATTATGGATGTGTGTTTGGTTAGTAGGGTCCATTCTGTTGTAAGATGACCACAGATTACTGTTTTATTCATTCCACAAGTATTGATAGACTGCTTAGTCCTGCTGGGGTTACAGAAATATTTAATAAGACTTGGTCTCTGTTCTCAAGGAGTTTATAGCTTAGTAGAGACATAAAAAAGAGGCTTGTAAATAATGAATAATTCCGAGAAGTGCATAGTTAGTGCTAAAAGTTAGATCCAGTAGGTTTGGGGCAGCTCCTTATAAACCTGGAAGCTATTGACTGGATCCTCAGCCACATGCCAGTGGTTGGATCTTCGCTGGCTGCATAACTTTTCTCAGAGAAATTTCATTTATTCAAAATGGATATTATAACTTTTTGTGAATATCAAATGATAATAATACATGAAAAAATGCTCTTTAACATACTTTGCTACATTACAGACCACTTTTATAGTCAGATAAGGGTACGGTTACATCTGGTTGAGACACTTCACTAAGAGGAGTTCAGAAGCCTTGAATGGAAGGTGGGATTTCAAAAGCTGGTGGTAGGACTGGGACATTTCAGCCTAAAGGAGCAAAACTACACAAAGCAGGAAAGAATGAGATATTTTTCTTTTTTAATTGACACATAGTTGCTGTATAAGTTACGGGTACACCGTAGTGATTCACAATTTTTAAAGATTACCCTCCATTTACAGTTATTACAAAATACTGGCTGTATTTCCCATGTTGACAATACATCCTGAGCCTATCACACACCCAGTAATTTGTACCTCCCACTCCTCCACACCTATATTCTCTTACCCTGGCCTCTCCCCACTGGTAACCACTAGTTTGTCCTCTACATCTGTGAGTCTGCTTCTTTTTTTGTTGTTGTTATATTTACTAGTTTCGTGTGTTTTTAAGTTTCCACAAATAAGTGATATCATGCAATATTTATCTTTCTCTGACATTTCACTTAGCACAATGCCCTCCAAGTCCATCCATATTGCTGCAGATGGCAAGATTTAGTTCTTTTTTACCATATTTTCTTTATCCATTCATCTGTTGATGGACACTTAGGTTGCTTCTAGATCTTGACAATTGTAAATAATGCTGCTGTGAACATCAGGGTGCATGTATCTATTTGAATTAGTGTTTTTGTTTTTGTTTTTGTTTGAACATATACCCAGAACTGGAGTTGCTGGATCATATGGCAGAGATTTTTTTTTAATTGTAATAAAATAGTCATACCATAAATTTACTATTTTAACAATTTTTAAGTGTACAGTTCAGTAGCATTAAGTACATTCTCATTGTTTTGTAACTATTACCGCTATCCATCTCTGTCTTTTTTCAGTTATTTTTTTTTCTTCTTGCAAACCTGAAATTCTGTACTCATCAAATAGTATATCTATTGGAGGAGGTAATTGAGGGGACCCAACTTCCAGCTGACCCACCAAGTTGGATCCAGGCAATGGGAGGCTCCTCACCCCCTCTCCTGTCCTTGAAATGTACCTTCTCCCCATCGTTTCCACAGTAGGAACTGGTTTCAAGGACACAGCTTTGAGAGAGCAGTGTGTTGTTGAGACCATCTAGATAGTGACTGAAGGCTGCTAGATAAATTTTAAAGATTCTGGCAGGTGAATATGGAGATCTACCTTCTTGTTTCTGCCAAGACAAGCCTTGTAAGTTCCCTTGCTTATTAAACCTACCACCTACCAATCTGGAGTTGTCTGCTTCTTTCTTTGGTCTATCCTTGAACGCCTTGATAAGCAGTTTTGCCCAGGGAAGTCCTGAAGTTGCAAACCAACATTCCTCATTCCTTCTTTTCTCCAGCCTCTGGCAACTAGCCTCTGTTTTCTATCTCCATGAATGTGACTTCTCTATGTACCTCACATAAGAATCACATGGTATTCTTCTGTGACTGGCTTATTTCTATTAGCATAATGTCTTCAAGTTTCATTCTTGTTCTGGCATATGTCAGAATCTTTTTTTAAAGCTGATTAATATTCCACGTTTTGTTTATCCATTTATCTGTTAATGGACACTTGGGTTCCTTTCCCCTTTTGGCTATTGTGAATAATGCTGCTAAGAACATGGGTGTACAAATCTCCCTTGGAGACCCTCCTTTCAATTCTTTAGGGTGTATAGCCAGAATTGAAATTGCTATATCATATGGTAATCCTGTCTAGCTTTTTGAGGGACCATACTGTTTTCCACAGTGGCGGTACCATTTTACATTTCCACCAGTGGTGCAGGGGGACTCCAACTTTACCATATTCTTGTCAATAATTGTTATTTTCTGTTTTTTTTCTTTCAATAACAACCAAGATAACGTGTGTGAAATAATATCCAATTGTAGTTTTGATTTTTATTTTCCTAATAATTAGGGATATTGAGCATCTTTCCCTGTGTGTTTTGATTCTTTTTTTTTTTTTTTTTTTTTTTTTTTGGTCTTTTTGCTATTTCTTGGGCCGCTCCCGCGGCATATGGAGGTTCCCAGGCTAGGGGTCAAATCGGAGCTGTAGCCACCGGCCTACGCCAGAGCCACAGCAACGCAGGATCCGAGCCGCGTCTGCAACCTACACCACAGCTCACGGCAACGCCGGATCCTTAACCCACTGAGCAAGGGCAGGGACCGAACCCGCAACCTCATGATTCCTAGTCGGATTCGTTAACCACTGCGCCACGACGGGAACTCCTGTTTTGATTCTTTGTATATATTCCTTGAAGAAATGTCGACTCAAGTCTTTGTCAATTTGTGGACCAGTGTGTTTTTGTGTTGTTGAATTATTGAAGGAATTCTTTATGTATTCTGGATATTAAGCCCTTACCAGATATACAATTTGCAAATATTTCTCCCATTTCATAGGTTGCCTTTCACTCTGTTGGTAGCATCTTCTAATGCATAAAAGTTTAAAATTTTAATGTAATCCATTTTGTTTTTCTTTTCCTACTTGTGCTTCTGGCATCATCTATAAAAAATCATTGTCAAATCCATCATCATGAAGATTTTCTCTATTTTCTTCTGAAAGTTTTATAGTTTTAGCACTTAACATTTTGATATTTAATCCATTTTGATTTAATTTTTTTATATGATGTAAGGTAAAGGTCCAACTTCATTCTTTTACACATGGATATTCAGTTTTTGAAACACCATTTATTAAAAAGACTATTTTTTCTCCAATAAGTGAAAATGTTTTTTGAAGAATGGAACATGCATGGAGTAGTTAAGGATCTAGTCAAAGTACAAGCTGACAAGTTTGTTTGCGGGCATATTCTAGGCTGAATGTCAGGCTCAGCAGTTTTGACTTTATTTAGTAGAGACTAAGGTGTCATTGATTAGGGTTATAGTTTAGGAAATAAATATGCTGACCAGTGTAGGATGGGTAACAGTGGGAAGGAGTTTGCAGTATAAATGTGTTTGAAAGTGGAAAAGAATATTGTAGAAATATTTTCTTTTTCTTCATTAATACTCTTCATGTCTAGTATGGAAACTTAAAATGTTATTGACTAATACTTCCACATTCTTATGATCTATAAAGTACTGTTAATGAATTTTGTACTTTGAATTATTTTTCTCATCAAAAAATTTGATTGCTCATAATTTGGAACTTGGAAAATAAAGAGAGGCATGAAGAAAAAACCCCCAATTACCAACAAACCAGGCGTTATTGTGGCTAACATTGGCTGCCCATAAATCCAAATGAAAAAAACGTATGTACTTTACGTAACTAAGAATGATGTTGAATGTGAAGTTTTCCATCCTTGTGTTCGTTTTAAAATTTCATTTGGCATTGTTCTATGAGCACGTTTATTGCTGTTTTAATGAGTTTTAAAGTGTATTTAAGTAACAGATATTGCAAAAAGAGGTAGGAGAGCTGGTTCTAATCTCCACAGCAGCACAAACTTGCTCTATGACCTTTACCCAGATGTTCAGCCAATCACAGCCTCACTTTTACTGCCTGCAAAATTGGATAATACTTGCTACCTATTCCCTGGAGGCGCAATGAAGAGCAATGAGGTAATGCCTGGGAATTGCTTTTTCTTCTCAGTACGCAAGGTGCTATGCATGTAAAAATTGTTATATCACATTGAGCCCTTGCTGAGCCAACGATGGAGAGAGCGAAGGCAGAACCACCTCCTTCCATTCTTTACCATCAGCCCCTGCATCCTATCTCTGTGAGCTTTATGGGTCTGCTTTCTATACGAAGGACTTATCACATAAACACACAGCTGCATTGTGTTTCTGCAGCTACTGAAAATATTTATGGCTTAGAAAGCAGTCATTCTCGATGGTGTGATAAGTGTGTTATGAACACACAGACAATATCAGGAGCATCCGGTAGCATTTCCATATTCCAAGTTCATCTATTCCTCTAGCAATATTTATCATTGTTCTTTGAATCTGGGGTGGCTGCCACTGCCTCTGCTGAGAGTGTTTCTATCTGTGTGGATAAGTGTGACTGTGTGACCTGCTGTCCTTGCTACGCTCCCTAACTGTGTCATTTGTCTGCTCATTGCAGGGGCAGCATCTGTCAGTGTGTCTTCCTTTTGCCACATAATGGAGTGGAGACGGTTTCATCCCTTTCCTCTGATTGCAGGCTTCCAGGATTATCTATCACATTTGCCCGGAAAGTATGCCTAGAATGATATGACTCTCAAGTATACATAGAGTGGGCTTCTTTAGGGATGTTGACGCCAACATTCATTTTGTGAGACCAGAGTTTTTGTGTTTTCTGTAAACTTCTTTCCAGTTTGAATCCATATATTGCTCAGTTTTCCATAGGTTTTTAACTGATTTCTCTGAAGTCTTCATGAAATTAGAAAGCTTTCTTCTAACAGCTTCTTACATAGAGTGCTTGCAGTTGACAGCATCTTTGGAATCATTTTTGTTATCCTTTAAACAGCACGTGGTATGTTTCGTTTGCACCACTATTTTATTTTTTAATGTTTTAATATTTAAAATTTTTTTCTTTTTTTTTCTTTTCTTTTAGGGTGGCATGTGTGGCATATGGAAATTCCCAAGCTAGGGATTGAATTGGTGCTGCAGCCACAGTAATGCCAGATCCAATCTTTGTCTGCAACCTACACCACATCTCACAGCAATGCCAGATACTTAACCAATGATCGAGGCCAGGGATTGAACCTGCAACCTATGGATACTAGTCGGGGTCATTACTGCTACAATGGGAAGAGCCAAATGGGAACTCCCTTAAAAATTTTCAATCGAGGTATAATAGATATACAGTATCTTGTTATTACATATGTGTATTTTAAAGATGAGGAAGCATAGACTTGAAGCACCTAAGACTTGCCGTACATAAATGGATGAGTCTGCAAGCTAATCCAGGGCTTCCAACTCTAGCCCAGTCCTCTACCCACTGCAGAAAGAGAGGAGGTAAATTCTTTTCCAAACAGAGCAATAAGAAATAAGAAATCAAAATAAGAATTTTGGATGTCTGTGTTTTATTCCAGCACTTTTGTCTCTTCTCTAGTTTATGTGATGTTAGTCTACAGAGACTCTTTCCTTTTCAGCCTGTACATAGTACAGTATCTGAATAGCACTCTGGACAGTCAGCAGAGGCTTGTAGTCATATTCTGTTCTTCAGATCAAACAGTGAACTGTTTGTTTTTTCCACAGAGGGCTTTAAAAATCCTACACATCTGGACAGTGCCTCAAGCATCTAGAGAGATCTGCCCAAGTATCAAGAATATTTGAAAGAGCATTTCTGAATAGCAGTCTTTACACTTTATTTCTATCATACTTCATCTGTGTGTTTTGAAATGCATTCCCAGCCCAGTTTTATTAATCCTACCACCTCTGATATGAGGACAGGAGCTCACCTTTTATCTCCATTTTACAGATGTGCAGACTGAGTGGCAGACTGTGTCGAGGGAGGCCTTTAGGCATTCTGACTTGCAGAGTCTAATAACGAGAGCCTAGCTCCTCTTGTGCCCTCTTGCTCCATTATTTCCAATTTGCTTTCTCATCTTGAGAGAACATTTTCATCTTTTATTTTTGGATGATAGTTTCAAGTTTCATTTGCACCACTAGACCTGTGAATTCTTTTGTTCTGTAGAAGGCCTGGTCAGGGTGACATCTCTTCTTTTGTTGGGGTGGAGGGGATCTAATAGAGAGGAAGATCTGCACCAAAAAATGAATCATTTTCCTTGCTTTTAACTTTGCTTAGTTTATCATATGCTGAATGCTTAGGCTTAGCTTTAAAAGAACTGGCAATAATATCTACAGAAGTGCAATTTAAACGTGTAACACAATACCTAACTTATTTTTTCTTCTAGAACTGCTTATAAATAATAAATATAGATACACCTTAGAAAAGTAATTGACAATCAGAAAATATGTTTACCAAGTTTTTTTTTTAAACTATTCTTAGTGAGACTAAGAATGACTTTCCATTTTCCATGTATAAAGCTATTGGTAATTTGTATTAGAAACTGGTTCTTGCTGGCTGTAATACTATGGAATGTGGTTTTTGTCTATGTTTATTTTATTTATTTATTTATTTATTTACTTATTTATTTATTTACTTTTGCTTTTTAGGACTGTACCATGGCATATGGAGGTTCCCAGGCTAGGGATTGAATCGGAGCTCTAGCTCCTGGCCTACACCACAGCCACAGCAAAAATGCAGCATCCAAGCTGTGTCTGCAATCTACACCACAGCTCATGGCAATGCCTGATCCTTAATCCACTGAGAAAGGCCAGGGATCGAACCTGCATCCTCATGGATGCTAGTCAGATTCATTAACCACTGAGCCACAATGGGAATTCTGATTTTTTTTTTTTTTTACATAAAGGAGCTATGTAGTATGCTTCATGACCCAACCAGCACAGAGAGATCCTATCTGCTAGATCCTGTGTCTTGTTCAGTAAACACACTCTTGAAGGGATGAGTGAATGAATGGGTGAATGAGTGTATAAACTGAGTCGGACAAAGAAGGCTGATAGAAATCAACTGGGCATTGGAGGGCAATTCATGTGATACTTGTTAGGAAATCAGTAAGACTATATTAACTGACCTAAGGAAAGTCAGGTTGGAAAAGCTATAAACTAGAAGGTGATGTTTAAGAGTAAATTTCCAGTGTGGGAAAATAATGTGGAGAAATGGCAAAGGCATTTAGCCCAGCAGGCAAAACACAACTCTCCTAGATTCTTTTATTTAATGATCAAATATGTATTAACTATTTTGTGCCAGGCACAGTGCTAGTGGCTGAGTCCACAGATGTCAATCCAGTTTTGGCTTCTGTCTTAAGCTTAGTTCAAGTAGAAGACACAGACTGGAAATCTGCTGATATCAATGCAATATTATTATTGACAGAGTAGAAATATCTGTATGATTTGTCAAAATACCTAGAAAGGGAATGATCAGTTTTGCTTGGAAGAAGGTTTTATAGAGGAAGGAGTAGTAAAGATTTTGTGGTGTTTTTGTTTCATTTAAAACTTTTCCATTTGTAGGCAACCTACCATGAGGAAGCTTGATGAGCTCTTTACATCCAGCATCTTTTACCTTCGCAGCTCTGCTATTCTCTTATAAACAAGAAAATTAAGCACACACACACTCTCCCCCCCACCAGCCAAGTAGGGTTACCAAGATTACCCAGCTAGTGGATGCATCAAGCCCAGTTCTGTGGGGCTCCAAAGCTCATGCCGCTCCTGCCACTTTGCCACCCTGAGTCTCAAAGGATCAGGAGGAATTCATCTGGCTGGTACAGAGCAGGAAGAGGGAGTTCTCTACTGGGAACAACATTTCAGAGTGGGGAAAGCATTCAAAGAGCATGGGCTATTGGGGAGTACAAGCTTCTCCTTGGATTAGAAGATAGGCCTACGTTGTGTGCCTGGCTGTCTGAAAAGCACTATAGTTGATGAGAGGATTTTAATGTCCCTTCCAGCCTTGAGGTTTTATAATAGTTAAGAAATTATTTATCACTGGCCTCGAGGGGCATATTAAATCTTTCATTAATTTGCCGAATACTATGAACTATTTGCTGGGCTGTATTCTAGGTGCTGGTGATACAGCAATAATCAACGTAGAAAATGTCCATACTCTTATGGAGTTTGCAAATAGAGGGAAGTAGATACCAAACAAAGGAACAAAGAAAGAAAGAAACAATGCTAAATTGTGTAAGTATTATGAAGGGAAAAAGCAGAGAAAGAGGATAAAAATTGATGACGTAGGTTACATATGAAAGTCATAGAAGTCCTCAACAGTAAGGTGATGTTTGAGCAATATTGTCTAATACAGATCAGACCTGTGTATAAATAACCACAGAATAAGACAGTATGTGGTAAATACTATTAAACGCTAAAAAGGGCACAATAGACTTTTAAAGAAATGAACATTTATTGAACATGCTTTTATTTTGGACAACATTCACAATATGCTTGAAAGACATTACCTGCCTCAATTTGACAAATGAAAAAAAAGAGATTCAGAGAGGTTAGGTAACTTTTCCAATAGCACAAAACCTAGATTCAAACTCAGATTTATCTGAATCTAAAGCCTATGCTCTGCCCCTTGTTCTTCTGGGATGAAGATGGAAAGCTTAAAGGAGGATTTCTTTGTAGAAAGGGTGGGCCTCGAAAGATAGGTGTGATTTTGATATGGGAAAATGAGAAATATAGATGGGAATGGAACACCCAAAGCAAAAGATATTAGAAGGGAACAATGCAATTTGTATAAAAACAGGTTGACTGGAGTCCAGACTAAGAGGAGACTCACAAGTGGAGAGAAACCTCAAGACAGGAACAAATGTCAAGACAGAACTGAAATAGAGCCTGCCCTTTATTTGGTAGGGCTTGGAAGCTGCTTAAGGTATTCTTCAAGAGATTCTGCTCATCCATAGGATGGATCAACCCTTTGGCGGGCTCTCGTAGTTCTCTATTTCTCTGATTATTTTATTAAATGCATCAGGTTATTATACTGAGTTATTGTCAGTGAGTATTATCCACACTTGCTCACTTCACGATTAGATCTGGCATTAACCCGAAGCAGCGTTATATCAGGGAACAGTACTTGGACATAGCTTTGCATGAAAAACTTCAGGTGTGCCAACTCTCAATTGATTCTTGAGAAACGGCATTGTCCCAGATGTCGCCCTGCCAGGTGGATGAAGGGTATTGGATGAACTCCATCTGGCAATCCATCCCCCAACAAGTTGATGGGATGAGGAGGTAGAGGCTAGAAGGGCTGAGCAGTCAGGAAGATGTTATTCAGGAGACAAGAAAGAGCACAACTAAATTCACCTTTGTTCCCTGTTGGAGATCAGATTGCATTCTTTACAGCAGTGTGATGACTCAAGCCACCCGCCGTGGAGGGAAAATAGGCTGGGGTGACAGCTCTTTAAGGAAGAGCTGAATGGTATCATGAGAAACCGATATGTGCCAACGTGGTGCCATTCAGGGTCAGACTCCTAGAGTGCCCTTCAGGCATTTTGGTGGCCTATTATATAATCTGCCCTTTTTGTGCTTTCTGTCTATATTTTTTCCCCTGTGTACTGTACATCCCAGTCTCTGTATATCAAGCTGCTTTGTGCCAAAGGCGACAGCCAAAATGCCTTTCAGAATCATCTTTCAGATATATTTTTCATTCAGAGACATAGTTTTACAGTAAATCTCAATGCAAGGGTTCAGTCTATGAATGGACTTTGGAGAGAGGTCTATGAACTCTTGAAATTGTTTGCACATTTTTGTATTTATATGCATTTTCAGGGAGTAGTCATAAAACTTAAAAAAAAAAAATTCTGTTACCCTGTTAAGGTCAAACCCTTTCACTTTTCTTAGAATTGCCTGTTTTCTTCCCTCCCTCCCTCAATTCCCTTCCTCCTTCCCTTCTTCACAATCTCCTTACTTCCCTTCCCTTAATTGCTAACTAATGTACTAATACTTTCTAGGTAACTTCTCAGTTTTCTTTTCTTTCAATTCTGCAACTCTTCTCTTTTTCCATATGGTATAGAGTGGAAAGTTTGGGAAACAATGAAGGCAGGAGAGTGGAAAGTAATGGAAGTCAGTCAGTCAAAATCATAGGAAGTCAGGCAGTATGATTTGAATTTGGACACTAAAGTATTGGTTATCATTTCTTTCCTCACATACTTTTCATAAACTCTTGGTAAAAGTACTTACTGGCATCTATTTAAAAAAAAGCGGGGGGGGGGAGAAAGAGAAAAGGGAAAGGGTAATTAAGGCCTAAATATTGCTTCATACAAAATTAACAAGGATAAAAAGGGTTAGAAATGGAGTTTTCTTATTCATAAAGGTTAAGATTTCAAGTAGGTCAAAAGAAATGTTTGAAACAAATGTGAAGCAACAAATAAATAGAAGCAGAAACTGTAATGAAGACAAATTGGGAAAAAAAAGGACTGTAGTTATTTGAGTTAAAATATATCACAATATGTTACTCTAACAAAATATGCATAAAGTCAAAATTTCTCTAGAATTTTTCTCTAATTTCATAATACATCAGGAATTTCAGTGTGTTTCTCTGTTTGCAAGATCTGGATACATTGATAGTATTGTAAACTTGAAAACTGGTATTATTTATACATTAAACTAGCATTACTAAAAATAGAAAAAAGGAAACTAGTTAGGATTAAATAGATCTGGTTTTGAATCCCAGCTCTGACAGCTGCTATTGTTTTGCTACAGACAATTTACTTAAACTGTATGAACCTTAATTCCTTTATATATGAAAGAAGACTAATGATGTTTAATCCATTAAGTTCCTGTTAAACTAAAATTGAATGATTTGTACTTGGCATATAATAGGTGCTCAGTAAATGTTTGCTCACATCATAAAAACAGATCTAAAGCAAAACAAATACAAACATTTAAAATTAGTAAACTGTCTTTTGTATAATTTAACATTTTTCTCAATAATCCAGGATTTTTACCTTATCCATGTGTTTTTTTTTAAGATTTTTATTTCTTCTATTGTAGTTGATTTGCAATGTCAATTTCTGCTGTACACTTATCCATGTGTTTTAACTCTAATCATGTACAGTGGTTGTTTATATTTTTCTTTCTCATTCCGAAGGTAAATGGCTTCAGGCTATCTCTGTGCTGATTTAGCTATTACTCTTTAATTCTTTTCCCTCTTTCAACCAAAGAAGAAATAGTCAAAGGAAAGTGAATCACAAAACATCCACTCTGGTCTTGTTTTTAGTTTTACTCACCCTCCTGCTTGCCACATGGTGAGAGTTCAAAATGTATTTATTGTTATTATTGCTGTTATTACTCAATTTCTCCATGCAGCAAAAGCAGGAAAATAAGAAATATGTAAGTAATGGTAAGGAACTCTTGAAAGGGTTGGAGACCCTATGTTGGCTTTCCCTCTAATTAGAATAAAAGTATTACTTCTGGTGCTCAAGTGGAGGAGTAAAAATATCTTTTCTTCCTCTATATCATGGGTTATTTTTTTTATGCAGTAGATTGTTCACTCATTAAACACTTCACACTTGGTTCCCCTTAGCTAGACCCCTACACACATTTTAAAAGAAGTGTTAGATGATAGCTTCTATTAAAACTGCTTCAATCATACTGTTTTTAAAGGACCATTATCCATTAAACATAACAAAATATTTTTTAAAATTTTAAATAGAAAGTTTTAAGTAGAGGATTTAACTTTCTTATAAATAGATGAAGAATATGTGTGGATTTAAATACTCAAGTACCTAAGGGATTATCGAAAGACAGTTCTGATGATGGGACAGTTCTGAAGGAACAACTCTGCAAACAAGAGTGACTCCAAGAGACCTGTACTGGGCGGATTTGCCTGTTAATCACAGCCAATCTGAAACATCAGTATCAGAGGCTGGATGTCCCAAATGCATCCCTTCTTTCCCTCTTGACCCCTGTTTATTTCAGATTTCTATCAACACCTCGGACTATTCTCTATCTAAATCCCACTCAGATAATAAGAAAGACCCTTCAAAATTGCTGTCTACTTCTCAGTTCAGATCGTTTCCGGTTGCTGCCTTTGTTTATAATTATAGATTTGAGAAAGGCTGAATTTTTTTTCTCTAGTTTACCTTCTGTCAGTGGAAATACTTTCCATGGTGTTGCATACTAATTAGGTCCATAGTAGTAATTTTATCATTCTGATGAGTTAATTTAGTTTACCTGACTCAATATTCAGACTTCATTATAGTTTCTTTTATTTCTCTCAGAATGGAGACATACCCCAATACCACAAATATTTTATGTCATTTTGCCCTTTGCATGGAATTATACCCAATGTTACAAGGTTCTGTTCCTAAATATTTGGAAATGCAAAAAATAGTTCCACATTGAACTTTTAGGGGAAACGATCTGAAAACAATGGTGCATCAAAGTTTAGTTTACTTCTTTTATAGGTTTCACTTTAGATTAACTTTATTTAGACTTTCCCTAAGGTGAATTGCATGAGGCACTTTTTAGCCCATATAATTCTAGCCTGTTGAAGTCATTGTTAGTTTTATTGTTTTCCTACCTTGTATTGACTAAATTTCTCCACTGTGTATCATCAGCACATTTCATCACCTTACTGTATTTTCCTTCTTTTAGATCAGCAAAGTAACTAAAATCAATACTGGTGCTCATCCTTATGACATGCCACAAGTCAGTTCCCTCTGTTTGGTACTGCTGTTTCCACAAACCCCTTTGGCTTCAATATCCTATCTGGGTCATTATCCACTTCAGCAACTTGTTTCTTCTGGTTCACAGTATGTCTTCCCTCAGTACACATTGCTCAGAGGAGAGCAGGCTTCCTTTTAAAGGGACTCTCATGTCTAGAATCAGAGATCCTTTTAAACCAGATATAAATACCTTTGAGAAAGCAATGGCATGTTACTTCTCAAGGAAATAAGAATTCAATTATACTTCAATGGAAGGGTAAATAACTATTGGACAAAATTCAGGCATAGGAGACAGATTATACAGATACCACTCTAGTCCTTGATTCACTTTTGCCACTGGTGATTCCAGATAAGACACTTCAATGTCTAAATTTGATTTCATATTGGAATCCCCAGTACTACTAGTGAATGCATTAGGTTGCTGTAAAATATCAGTGTAATAATAATGATTTGAGAACATCATCTACAAAGAGAGGGATTTAACCCCTTTCATCAGAAAGTGAGAAAGAAGAGCTGCATTCCTCCCATAAAAAGGGATTTCACAGACCTTTACCATAAAATATTACAAGGTCCAAGATCATGGAAAAACCCAACCACCTAATAGACCCAGAAATTTTATAGTAGCAGTTCTGAAGCTGACTCAAAGAGCTCAATTAATTCTTTCACAGCTTATAATTAATGAACAGAAACTTTAAAGAAGTTGCTTATACTACTTTTTTCTCCCTCTGTAAATGTTTCAAAAGAGTTAGTAAAAAAACAAGTTTCCAGGGGACCTCCCCTACCACCATGTCACTGATAATATTGTGGATTTTCAATATTAGGTGTATAATCTGTGCTCTAGATTTCATGGTTTTAAATCCAGTTTATTTTCTTGTGATGTTTTGAGTTTGGTTTATGATCTATACAACCTGGCACACTTCATTTGCATTAAGAACAGTGTCCATTGTGCAAAATTATAACATGTCTATAAATAACCACTTTGCTCTGATTTCATCAAAATCAAAGCATTGGATGACTAATTCTGTATTTTTAAAAAATCACAGTGGTTACTGCAGTTTCAGCCTGAAATGATTCAGCTGGTAGATAATTTTGTAGCATGTGTACAATATTGGCTAAATCAAATTCCTTAGGTTAATTCTGTCGGAAAAAAAAAAAAAAAAAGACCATCATCTGAATCTTGAAGGAAATGAGTTAGAAACACAAGAACAGAACAAATAACTTAAGAATCACAAGAGAGGGAAGAAGGAAGAAAGGTAAAATTTATGCAGCTTGTAGAAAAATCACGTTACACTTCCTCCCTTCGGTTAGACACAGGCTAGATTAGAGTATGTCTACCTCTAATCATTTTAGCTGTTGTTTTAATGAATGTCAAATTACCACAATCTCCTAAGATTTCAGCTAGGAAGACCTTCTGATGAGTCTTTTACCTTGTTTTCTTTCACTGCAGTAGGAATTATAATGAAGAAATTAAATCATTTTTTTACAGACAATAGGAATACAATCCCCAAAGCTTTTATGATTAGATGTCCTCTTGGCAACAGCATTAACTGTGTTTCAGCTTTGTATTTAATATCTTGGAAGGTTGCTTTTTTTAAGATTAAAAATAAAGTTCTGAAATAATAGTGGCCTTAAAGTGAATACAAATTCTCTTATCTTTGTGTTAGTAATTTATGACTCGACCCCATAGAAACACCCAGACACAACGATACTTTTATTTACAATTAAGAAAAAGCTGGAGTTCGCATCGTGGCTCAGTGGTTAACGAATCCGATTAGGAACCATGAGGTTGTGGGTTCGATTCCTGGCTTTGCTCAGTGGGTTAAGGATCTGGCGTTGCCATGAGCTGTGGTGTAGGTCGCAGACGCGGCTTGGATCCCATGTTGCTGTGGCTCCGGCGTAGGCTGGTGGCTATAGCTCTGATTAGACCCCTAGCCTGGAAACCTGCATATCCCGCAGGAGCAGCCCTAGAAAAGGCAAAAAGACACACACACACACACACAAATACAGACACATTAAAAAAAGAGAAAAAGCTAAAAGATACTTTATTTTTATATAAAAATATTCAGTGTCTATTATGTTGCAGGAATTGTGATAAGTACCACATATGTAATTAAATATACCTGCTTTTATAAAGCCTATGTTATAATGGAGAATTCAGAAATATAAATAGGCAATTGTATAACAGTGTGACAAAAGTTGTGATAGGGAATTGTAATTATACCTATTTAGGTATAATTCCCCATTCCCTCTCATATGGGAGTACCAAAGAGGGCATGACTCATCCTGAATTTGGAATTCAGGGAAGTCTTCCTATAGGAGGTAACAGATAGCTAAAATATGAAGGAAGACTAGGAGGAAAATGGTGCTCGAATAATGAACATGTGAAAAGTTTTGAGAGAATGCACAGAGCAGAAGTAGTGAGTTTGACTCAGTATGACTGAATGGCAGTAATATTGGTAATTGTATTGATCATGGAGAAAGGAGAGGCTAGAGAGGCCGACAAGATCCACACATATTGTAAGACATGTTAGGGTGACTGAACGTTATCCTAATGCAAGAGACTGATGGGTTTAAAGGGGAAAAAATAGCATAATTAGATTTATTTTTGGAAGCTTAGCTGAATCATTAAGCAATATGTAGCAAGAAACTGAGTTTTCTGTATCTCTAATTATAGGGAACAATACATGTATGGATTTATGTTTAGATTCAATATAAATGGACTTCTGTTTAGCAATAGCACTCTAGGTTCTTTGATAGACCTGGATAAGAACAACTGAAAATCTTCCACATTGCTATATCACTGATGTTCTGGCAAGGACCTAGGAAATTATTAGAGGCAAAACCTAAGCGTAAGCGAGAATTCAGACAGATAACTGGAGCATCTAGGCCAGCTTCCTCTCTGAAAAGGTGGCCTGATCTTTAGTTTTTATGTATCCACAGGATATGGAAAACAGGATAAAAGGCCCAGGGCCTCCTCATATGGGGATTTTAAAAAGACACTCCATATAAAATTGGGACCCCCAATGCCCTATACCCTCAGAATAAGAATGAAATAAAAATTAGGAATAATACTCCTTGCCTTGACACTCTTACCACAGTAAGGGAAATCTCTTACAGTTTGACACTGCTTTGAAGGAAAAAAGATCTCTTTAGAATTTCTTGCAACAGGATAGTCCTCAGGTAAGTCTGAAGTGGTATAAAATTGATATGTTTTAGGATTATGGAAAAAGCAAATTCAAATCCTCATCTTCAACTCAATTCTCAAATAATTCCTATGAATATCCTAAGGAATATGAATTTGCAGCCCAAGAACCCAAAACACAAAAGAAATAAAAACAACAATGTGAGAACTATCAGAAATAGCAGATGTTAGTGTCAAGTTTAGAAAGCCTTCAGATATTAATGATATTGGATATAGAAGGGAAAATAAGCATGTTTACTCAGTGTGTTTTTAAATAATTTTAAAATTATTAAAGAGCAAACTAATAAAAATGACTAAGCAGATATGGAAAAATTAGAATTCTAGAAGTGTAAGACGCAACTTTTTAAATAAAAAGCTCAATAGGTTTAACAGAAAACCAGAAACAGCATAATAGAAACTTAGTAAGTTAGAAGACATAGCTGAAGAAAGTGTGAAGAACAAGGTGCCAAGATACAAAGGGAAATTCAGAGCATAGAATAGGAAGGGAAAGTAGCATATATCCAGTCAAAGTTCCAGATGGAGAGAACAGAGACTGGGAGAAATAAAAAATTTCAAGGAATAATCGCTATAAATTTCCCAGAATTAATAAAAGATACCAACACTTAAATCATGGAAGCCTAGTTAATCCATCTACAAAATGTGTATAAAAGAAAATCTGTACCTAAATTTATCATCATAAAACTGTAAGATTAAAAGACAATTTTAATATAAAAATTTTCTGATAAATTTTATCCAATCAATGTCATAAATTTTTATTTATAGAAATTTCTCTATACTAACATAATTATAACTAATTTTCTAATTGAGTAAAACTTTGGCACTACTCATTTGTTTATTTACCCCTGTTTATTTATCATTTTATTTTATGTTTTAATTAAAATGTAGTTGATTTATAATGTTGTGCCAATCTCTGTTGCACAGCAAAGTGACCCAGTCACATATATATATATATACATTCCCTTTATTATCTGCCGTCATGGTCTATTCCAAGAGACTGGATATAGTTCCCTGTGCTCTATAGTAGGACCTCATTGCTTATCCTTTCTAAATGCAATAGTTTGCATCTACTAACCCCAAACTTGCAGTCTATCCCACACCCTCCTCCTTCCCCCTTGGCAACCACAAGTCTGTTCTCTATGTCTGTGAGTCTGTTTCTGTTTTGTAGATAGGTTCATTTGGTCCAAACTTTAAATTCCACATATAATAATATCATATGGTATTTGTTTTTCTATTTCTGACTTGTATGTATGAGAATCTCTAGTTGCATCTATGTTGCTGCAAATGACATTATTTTGTTCTTTTTATGGCTGAGTAGTATTCCATTGTTTATATGTACTATATCTTCTTAATCCTTTCATCTGTCAATGGACATTTTACGTTGTTTCCATGTCTTGGCTATTGTGAATAGTGCTGCTAGGAACATAGGGGTGCGTGTATCTTTTTGAATTGTAGTTTTGTCCAGTTATTTGCTTAGAAGTGGATTGCTGGATCATATGGTAGTTCTACTTTTAGTTTTCTGAAGTACCTCCATACTGTCTTTCATAGTAGTTGTACCAAATTACATTCTTACCAATAGTGTAGGAGGATTACCTTTTCTCTACACCTTCTCTGGTAATTGTTATTTGTAGACTTATTAATGATGACCATTTTGACCAGTGTGAGGTGGTACCTCATTGTAGATTTGATTTGCATAATAATTACTGATATTGAACATTTTTTCATGTGTCTACTGGCCACCTGTGTGTCTTTGGAGAAATGTCTATCTAGGTCTCCTATCCATTTTTCAATTGGGTTGTTTGTTTTTTTGTTGTCGAGTTGTATGATTTGTTTGTGTTTATTGAATACTAAGCCCTTGTGAGCGGCATTGTTTGCAACTATTTTCTTCCATTCTGTTTGTTGTCCTTTCATTTTGTAAAAACAGTTTCCTTTGCTGTGCAAAAGCTTGTAAGTTTGATTAGGTCCTGTTTGTTTGTTTTTGTTTTTATTTCTATTGCCTTGGGAGACTGACCTAAGAAAACATTTGTACAGTTTATGTCAGAGAATGTTTTGCCTATGTTCTTTTCTAATTTTATGGTGTCATGTCTTATGTTTATAAGTCTTTAAGCCATTTTGAGTTTATTTTTGTGTATGGTGTGAAGGTGTGTTCTAGTTTCACTGATTTACATACAGCTGTCCAGTTTTCCCAGCATCACTTGCTTAAGAGATATTTTAGATTGTATCTAATTTTTTATCACATGACCATGTGGTAATAAAACCAGGATCTTGGACTCCTAGACTGAAAAGAGATCATAAAGTTTATTTATTCTAGTACTTGCTTTTTTTAAATGAGAAGTATTACTTTCCTGTATCATAGAGTAGCTTGATAGTTGTAGATTAATGACTCAAATAAGAAATCATTCTAAATGAGTAATTACCAGTGCCATTCCCTTCTTCAGTCTGATGAAAGGAAGGACCTTAGTTTAAATGAAAGCACTGGTAAGATTCACATGACAGGGCAAATATTCTTTGCTGAAACAGTGTTGGTAAAACTGAAGTAAAATTGGAGTCTTTTAGAATATAAATTTTAAGGGCATGGTGGGAAGAAATATTGCTTTTCTGGCTCAGTCACAAATTGAATTTTAATCAGCTCCTAAATAATGATGTTAACTACAGGGATTGCTATTATGGTTCACAATAACTCCTTTCCCTAAGACTGCTGAGAACAGAAAAGAGATACATTCTCTTCCAAGGGACAGAATGCTTTAAGACATGCAGCTTTGTTCCAGGTAGATGACATTCTATTTCTAAATTAAACGTACATTCTAAATTAAACAATTAGTGGAATGGATGGGGTGCTTGGGGTTAATAGATGCAGACTATTGCCTTTGGAATGGATTAGCAGTGAGATCCTGCTGTGTAGCACTGGGAACTATGTCTAGTCACTTCTGATAGAGCATGATAATATGAGAAAAAAAAATGTATACATATATGTGTAACTGGGCCACCATGCTGTATAGTGGAACATTGACAGAACACTGTAAACCAGCTACATGGTAAAAAACAAAAATCATTATATGAAAAATAAACACCTGTATGTCCAAAGTAATTAATAACATTCTGAAATAATCCCTGCTTCTCATTGTACCTGGCCTGAATGTTAATGGAAACATCAACAGCCTTATTTTCTTAGCCTACCACTCCCATAAGCTCTGCAAGCCTAATAATGTTTTCAAATTTGGAATCTTTTTTTGTAGCTATACTTCTTCTTAGTTTCATAATTTTCTAGGCCATTTTAATTTAATATATATTAACCATCTTCATAACTTTATTTAGGTGAATGGCAAAAATTTTAAAAAAGGAAATGTTTTTTATTCTATAAGACAAATTATGCTGTGAGGGAGAAATGTTATAAAGGTATAGAAAGAAATACTACAACTTATTCTGGGTGCAGAGGGCTAAAGAAAACCCACAAGTGATCCTCTGAATGTCAGAGCAAAATCATTGTACCCAATCACATGGATATTCATACTAACTCTGTACTTGTCAGTAACTCAGGCAAGCATCTTGCCAGGAGAGAACTACTTTTTATGAACTCCCACATCCATTTATCTCCACTAAGTCCATATTTTTCTTAGAACAAAGAATGAATAAATGTGACTTCTGCACACCAAGTGAATAGGATAATTACTGGCAATGTAGGATGATAATTAAAATTTCCCCGCTTGAGTTGATAACCGGCTACTCTCACTTCTTCCTCTAGATGGCAGTAGCACTCTTTCATTCTGAGATTGTTTTGTCTTTTTTTTTTTTTTTTTTAATCTGTTCTCTTTCACTCTCCTGGATAGTTGATCTCAGCTCTGCTGGGCGATGATTTAAACAACACTTTGATGCTGTAGGATGTTGGTGTTCACAAATCAGGTCTATCCTTTTCTTTTTTCTAAAAAGATAATATACTGCTTTTTCAAAGTCAATTAACACTTAGGGCAAATGAAATGGGGAAAGCAAAAGGTCACTTTCTAAAGGGTTGCCTTGAAACCTTTTGGTATTATTCAGGTTTCATCCAGGAATTGTAAATCATCGGGAAGAAAAAGAAATAATAATTAGTTCATTTTGTTTCTTGATAACATCCAATAAGAGGGCTTAATATGACTTTTCTGCTTAATTTCCTATGAAGCCCATGGTGTGCTCAGAGTGTTGGCTGGTAATTTCTATATGTCTTGCAGGCTTGAAGGCAGTTGAGATGCTTTTGGGACAATTTATGCATTGGAAGAGGACTGCTGAAGAGAATCTTTAAGCTTTCTGAATTGTGATGTGGTTGAATATGTTTAAAAGAAAATTGCACAGTTTGTGGCATGGCAAAGGATAGGAGGTGATAGTCAGAATGGCAAAAATGACAGGGTCTCGTTTATAATGTAATCATCATCCATTCCTATCTTAAATCAATGCTAAATGGACTGAATCTCAGGAGTTAGTAGAAGGCTGCATAAACATGGAAGAAGTCCATGTTCTGACTTCAGGAGCACTTCGAAATCATCGCTTGAGTATCAAGATGGTTCCCGAATGAATGGCTAAGAAAGTAACAGCTCAAGGTTCTAATAACTTACTTGAATTTCATTTAGAAAACAAGCCTGGACACCCCCAAACAATCAGCAGATATTAAAAAATAACTGAACATATTACAAATTAGATTATTAACAAATTGACTTTTAAATTGACTTCTGGCTATGTGCCAGATTGGACAGGCCAGCTTGGAACTGTGCATTGCTCATACCTCTCACGTTGTGCCTCAGTTAAGATTGCAGTCACAGTTCCCTTCTTTTTATTTTAATATTGAAAGACCTTCACTTGGTTTAATAACCTTTTCCTTCTTGAATAAGGAGTTTCTGTTTGCAATCACATGAATAGAAAAAGACCTGCTCCAGAAGCTCTGGGAGATTATTTCACGCCTAGCTACAAAAATAAGGTTTTGAAAGAGCAGAAGGGATGGAATAACTACATAATGAGCAAATTCTTGTGAGGTAAATTATTATTCAGGATTTTTGAACTGATCTTTTAAAAAATCAAATAATAATAATTAGAATCCTGTAAATACTGTAGCCTGGTGGGGACAAGAGTAGCTTTGCTGGAAATACTGCTGGGTGCTTGCACTTTGTTCTGCTCCCACGTTGAAGCCTGAAACATTATAAACCCAGGAAAAGATCTGTATTCATGGGATGGGCAATGTTTCCTAGCTTTGACTCTGTACCTTTCCAATTGCACAGGGATGGACACGGTAATGCATGCCTTTTCACCCTTTATAGGTCAGAGCGAAGTTTGAGGCTTCAGGTAAATTGTATGCTGAAAGAAGGGTTGGTTCAAACTGTGATGTTTCATCATTGGAAATATTTCTGTTGAGTGTCATTAGAACTTCCATGGTCAAAACCAGCAATTGGGTAATTGAAATTAATTGAAGGTGCCAAGAGGGTGAGTGCCAGCCTGCATTCACAGGTCACAGTCTCTCTTTCTAGTTCTAATACTCCCATTAGAATCTTCTGCATCACTAAGCCTGGGCCTCTGACCCTCACCCCTTCTTTTCACATATAATAGGACCAACTTGATTCCTGTTCTCAAAACCTTTAAAAATGACAAATATCTCCCTTTGCATTCAATTGAAGATTTTAGCTGCATTTTGGAGCGAGGCTTATATTCAGAGCTGGCTGGAGCAGTTAGGAAGTTGTGCTAGGCATGAAGAGGGTGTGGAAGAGGGGTTTCTCTGTTGTCATCAGAAACTCTGGGTGGGAGAGGTGGTGGTTGATCTGAGGGCAGCCGCTTACTGTGCTCTTGACCTGTTTCTGGTCTGAGCATGCACACTCTCTTTCTTTTGTCCCAAAGAACTTTGGTGTCTGTCTTCCCCCTAACTCCCACATCAGCACATTCAGTACATGTGACACAAGATTGTCACTGGAATCAGCCTGGGCCTCCCCTTGTCAAAAGGACCATCACCACCTGACCGCCCTCTTCCCAAGTGACTCAGTCTCTGGCAGGTGTTACGAACAAAAATTGAGTTCTGTGGCAGCTGCTTCTGGAACCTCTGAGACAGCACTGCATGCCTGGAACGCAGGGAACAATGACAAAGCTGCCCATCACCGGCCTGTGCCAGTGCCTGCTCGCCCTCCAGGGATGTGGCTGCTTGCAAAGAAAAGATATTTAATCTTACATGAAGATAATGTTTTTCTCTTGCTTGTTTACCCAGTGTTCACCATTTAAAAATAATACAGCCTCTTCATTAAGGGGTAAACTTACTCCTACTTGCATTTTTCTCTAGGTGCCAACACACCTCAGCAAACTTTCAGACAACAGTCACCTAGCAACAGTTTTTTCATACATTAAATGATTTCAGACTCTTGCATTTTCCTCTATGAGAGCTATCTATTTTACCTTTTCTCTCTGTCTTACAGCTCAAGAAAAGAACCATGAAAAAAAGAGAAAGTGTATTCAGTTTCATCCCCAAATATCAGCTTTAAATGGTTGTTTTTAAATGTGAAAATGTCTCTGTAATAGTTTGCTAATCCATTTGTGACTTCTATTTAAGGAGCCAGGTATTAGTTAGGATGATGTTCCATTGCAAGTGACAGAAATACCAGAATACAATGAGTTGAGCCAGAGAGAAAAGATAATGCAGGCAGTCCTGGGCTGGTATGACAATTCAGGTTCATCATTTTTGATTCGTCTGCATCCTTAATATGAAATATCTTAGTTCTCTATCTGAGGTGGCTGTTGGAGGCCCAGCCATTGTATCCTCACTTCGGGAGATCAGGAAGAAGAAAAGAGAAATAAAAAGGCATACTCCCTCACCTTAGCAGTACTTCCCAAGAATTTCTATTGTTTGCCTACATTCTGTCAGCTAGAACTTAGTCATAGGGTCACACAGAGCTTCAGTGCAGTCTTTATTCTGTGCCTTCATGTGACCAATTAATATCCAGGGGTTCTATCATTGGGGAAAAAGAAAGGATATTGAAGAACAATAATAGTCTCTGCTACAGATTAAATATTAAAATTAAGGCAAACTACAGAATTTATATCTCATCACTAGATCTTTTGTTCTTCCAGAAGAAGAAATACTTTCTTCTCTTCCCTTGAGAGGAACAGATGACTGGGATGAAAATGCAGACATGATTTAAGTTGCAAGTGTTAGCAGGCTCTGAAACCATCCTAGTGGATTACACAGAGGCTTAAACAATATTGCACTGAAACAATATTGGAACTTGATTGTGCTATTTGTTGCCCTGATGAATTCAGAGTAAGGTCCATCTTGGTGCCCATCCAAGGGAATTTTCATTAAATATCTTACTAAAAGAATTTCCTGTGTGTTATGTGTCACAGCATGAAGACGAAGTTATAGAATCCCAATCATGAAAAGCAAACTCATCTAAACTAAGGAATGTGTGTGAAAAGTATCTGGGTTCATGGAAATTTTGAAGACTTTTAATAATATACCTGAGTTTGGGAGTTCCCGTTGTGGCGCAGCGGTTAACGAATCCGACTAGGAATCATGAAGTTGTGGGTTCGGTCCCTGCCCTTGCTCAGTGGGTTAAGGATCCGGCGTTGCCCTGAGCTGTGGTGTAGGTTGCAGACGCGGCTCGGATCCCGCGTTGCTGTGGCTCTGGTGTAGGCCAGTGGCTACAGCTCCGATTCAACCCCTAGCCTGGGAACCTCCATATGCCGCGGGAGCGGCCCAAGAAATAGCAACAACAACAACAACAAAAGACAAAAAGACAAATAATAATAATAATAATAATAATATACCTGAGTTTAAATATGGTAAGGATCTAAAGTAGAATAGATAGAATGTGGCTTCTCATCTAGGTCTTTACCAGCTGCCAGCTTCCTGAGTCAGCACAGTCACCCCCAGTTAGTTGAATACTTTGGATTGGTTAGATCTATGCAGTTAAAACACATATTAGTGTATAGATGCCTATTCGTCACCACAGAGGGGCTGCCTTATTGGTTTGGAATGGGTCCAGATAGTGGCTTTTTTTTTTTTAAGTTCCTCACATAATTCTGCCACTCGATTAGGCTTGAGAACTAGTAGATGCCCCAAATCAGAACCCTATGACTCTATGTGATAATCTCTTAGAAAATATCATCAATTAAACATTAATGCCGTAAATAACTTCCTAGTCTTTAAAAGGTGGCTTAATCGTCCACTAAATAATTTATCCTTTCACATTTATATTTTGAAGATTCAGTAGCCGTTAAAGGCAAAGACTTGGAGTCACACTGTGTATATCCCAAACCCAGTTCTACCAATAAATAGCTGTGTCCCTACCAGTCACTTCATCTTTATGTGATTTTCTTTCCTTACCCAAAAAATGGGGTTTTCTTGCGTGAAATGGGGTTTATGTGATGACTAAATGAATAAGTAGAATGCTTAGTGAATTGCCTGACATAATACAAAAGCTATTAAAATTTTATAGTATGGCTTTAAGACATCATTAGCATACTTTGGTGATTAAATAATTATAGTTAAGTTAAATACCTTACTCTGGATAATTTGATCATATTTGTTTGAGTCTCTCCAATGTGGAAATCCTGACTGCCCCAGACCCTGTGAGAACATGAAATATATATGCAATATCCAGTGCAGTTAGGGAGTCAGGTCATGTGTTTAGAGGAATAAAGTAGAAATAGAGAAAGTATATTTGTAGCAGAGATTGCATATTAACTACCGAATTATTTTTTCCATGTTCCATTTTTGAGTATGTGGAATATTTCTAAATTTCTCTTGCAGTTATTGTGGGCAGATGCCTTATTTCTTGTAATTGGAATATGAGTAGAAAGGACATGAGTTACTTCTGGATCTGGACCTTAATTTATTGGGTACACCTTCCCATTCCCACTTGATAGATCCTACGTGTAGCAGAGTCCCAGCCTTGACTATGTAGAAAAAGTGTTGTAAGGAATGACAGAGCAACAGAATGAAAGAATTTTATATCCTGAATGTCAGTCCTGATTGAGCTGACCTGGATGGTTATACAAGAAATAAATAATTTTTGTTCTTTAAGTGGCCCAGTTGTTGCATTTCTATAATAAGAACACATAGCCTTTGCCCTGAAAGATACTATTTATTAAGCCTCAGATAAATTGAACTTTCTACCAACAATGATTCTGTAGAATCATGGTTCTCAAAGTGAGGGTCCCAGGGCAGCAGGATCAGTAGCAGTAGCACCTGTGAATTTGTTAGAAATCAAAATCTCGTAACTATTCTCCATTGTGGTTGTACCAATTTACATTCCCACCAACAGTGTAGGAGGGTTCCTTTTTCTCCATACCCTCTACAGCTTTTAATATTTGTGGACTTTTTAGTGATGTCTGTTCTGACCAGTATGAGGTGATGCCTCATTGTAGTTTTGATTTGCACTTCTCTAATAATTAGTGTTGTTGAGCATCTTTTCATATACCTTTTGGCTATCTGTATGTCTTTGGAGAAATGTCTTTTTAAATCTTCTGCACATTTTTCTGTTTTTGTTTTTTTTTATATTGGGCTGTATGAGTTTTTGTTTATTTTGGAGGTTAATCCCTTGTCAGTTGCATTATTTGCAAATATTTTCTCCCAGTCTGTAGGTTGTCTTTTTGTTTTGTTTATGATTTCTTTTGCCATGCAAAAGCTCTTAAGTTTAATTAGGTCCCATTTTTTAATTTTTGTTTTTATTCCCAATATTGTAGATTTTGTTTTTATTCCAATTTTGAAAAAGATATTGCTGTGATTTTTATCAAAGGGTGTTCTGCTCATGTTTTCCTCTAGGGGTTTTATAATACCCAGTCTTATATTTAGATCTTTAATACATTTTGAGTTTATTTTTGTGTATAGTGTTAGAGAATGTTCTAATTTCATTCTTTTACATATGGCTGTCCAGTTTTACCAGCATGTATTGAAGAGACTGTCTTTCCTCTATTGTATATTCTTGCCTCCTTAGTTGTAGATTAATTGACCATCTGTGCATGGGTTTATTTTGGCCTTGGGTAGAATAGTAATTTCGACAGTATTGATTCATCCAATTCAAGAGTATGGTATATCTTTTTGGTACATTTGTGTCATTTTTTATGTCTTTCATCAGTGTCTTACAGTTTTTGGAGTACAGCGCTTTTGCCTACTTAGGTAGTTTTATTCCTAGGTATTTTATTCTTTTTGATGAATTGGTAAATGGGATTGTTTCCTTAATTTCTCCTTCTGACTTTTCATTGATAATATATAGAAATGGAATGGGTTTCTGTGTATTAGTTTTGTATCCTACAACTTTACCAAATTCATTGATGAGCTCTAGTGGTTTTCTGGTAATGTCTTTAGGAATTTCTATGTATAGTATCATGTCATCTGCAAAAAAATTATAGTTTTATTTATTCTTTTCCAATTAGGATCCACTTTATTTCTTTTTCTTTTCTGATTACTGTGGCTAGGACTTCCAAAATTATGTTGAATAAAAGTGATAAGAATGTATATCCTTGTCTTGTCCTGATCTTAGAGGAAATACTGATTTTAGAGGAAATAGCTTTTCACTCGAGTATGATGTTAGCTGTGCTTTTGTCATATATGGCCTTTATTTTGTCATATATGACCTTTATTTTGTTGAGGTAGGTTCTCTCTACGACCACTTTCTGGTGAGTTTTTTCTTAAATTTTCTTAAAAGCAAAAGCTTTTTCTGCATCTATTGAGATGATCATATGGTTTTTTGTTTTGTTTTGTTTTGTTTTGTTTTGTCTTTTTGCTATTTCTTTGGGCCGCTCCCGCAGCATATGGAGGTTCCCAGGCTAGGGGTCGAATCGGAGCTGTAGCCACTGGCCTACGCCAGAGCCACAGCAACGCGGGATCCGAGCCGCGTCTGCAACCTACACCACAGCTCAGGGCAATGCCGGATCCTTAACCCACTGAGCAAGGGCAGGGACCGAACCCGCAACCTCATGGTTCCTAGTCGGATTCGTTAACCACTGCGCCTACGACGGGAACTCTGAGATGATCATATGGTTTTCATTCTTCGATTTGTTAATGTGGTATATAACACTGATTGCTTTGTGGATATTGAAAAATCCTTGTATCCCTGGGATAAATCCCACTTGATCATGGTGTATGTTCCCTTTAATGTACTGTTGGATCAATTTGCTGTATTTCGTTGAGGATTTTTGCATCTATGTTCATTAGTGATATTGACCTGTAGTTTTCTTTTTTTGGGGTGTCTTTGCCTGGTTTTGTTATCAGGCTATAACGTTGGCCTCATAGAATGAGCTTGGAAATGTTTCTTCCTCTGCAATTTTTTTTTGAACAATGTGGAGAGCTACCACATTGTTCAAAAAAAAAAAAATTGAGCTACCATATGACCCTACAACCCCACTCCTGGGCATATATCCAGAGAAAAACATAATTCAGAAAGATTCATCCACTCCAGTGTTCATACCAGCATTGTCTATAATAGCCAAGACATGGAAGCATCTGAGGTATCCATCAACAGAGGAATGAATAAAGAGAATATGGTTCATATACACAATGAAATATTAGTTAGCCATGTATAAAAATGAAATAATGCCATCTGCAGCAACATGGATGGACCTAGAGAATATCATACTAAATAAGCCAGACAAGGACAAATATCATATGATATTACTTATTTGTGGAATCTAAAAAAGGATACAGGAGTTCCCGTCGTGGCGCAGTGGTTAACGAATCCGAATAGGAACCATGAGGTTGTGGGTTCAGTCCCTGGCCTTGCTCAGTGGGTTAATGATCCGGCTTTGCCGTGAGCTGTGGTGTAGGTTGCAGACGCGGCTCAGATCCCACATTGCTGTGGCTCTGGCGTAGGCCAGTGGCTACAGCTCCGATTCGACCCCTAGCCTGGGAACCTCCATATGCCGTGGGAGCGACCCAAAGAAATAGCAAAAAGACAAAAAAAAAAAAAAAAAAGGATACAAGTGAACTTATTTACAAAAACAGAAACAGACTCATAGACACAGAAAACAAACTTTTGGTTACCAAAGGAAAGGGGTGGAGAGGGATAAATTAAGAGATTGGGATTAAAATATACATACTACTATATATAAAATAGCCAACAAGGACCTATTTTTAGTTATATTCAATATCTTATAATATTGTAATAACCTGTAGTAGAAGAGAATTAAAAAAAGAAAAAATATGTAACTAAATCACCTTGCTGTGCACATAAAATTAACACATTATAAATCAACTATACTTCAGTAAAAATTAAAAAAAAAAATTAAAAAAGCAAAATCTCAGGCTTCTCCCTAGACTTTCTGAATCAGAAACTTGGCAGTGGGGCTCAGTAGTCAGTGCTGTAAGATGCTCTCCAGATTAAGAGCCACTGTTTTAGGGAGAGAGGTTAGGAAAGAGTAGAGAGTACAGAGAATAAGCTAGTAGTGCTTTAAGAGAATGGACTTTGGAAATAGCCTGAATTTCAGTCCTGGCTCAGCCACTTACTCTCTAGGTGACCTTAGGCAGGTTAGCCTCTCTTTCCTGTTTGTTTATCTGTAGAATGGGATGATAATTGTACAATAATCATAAGATTGTCAAGAGGATTAAATGCATCAATGTGGATAATGCATTTAGAACAGTGCCTGGCATGTAATGAGTATTGGCTATAATTGTTATTTAAACAGCAAAGTTGTGTTGAAGAGTGGAGAATTAATCTGCATGAACAAAGGTATAGAGGTGGGACACATAATTTGTCTATGGAAAACAATGGGTCTAAGATGTATTAAATAACATAATACATATTTATTCAATAGTTCAGGGACATAAGTCAACATTTTCTTTTTTGTGGAGCTCTTCCTAATACTGAGTGGAATCTGTCTTTCTGTTCTAGCTATAACTTTCCAAAGTTGCGTAGAATTATTTTGATTCTTCTTGTACATTAACAAGCATTCTTTTGGAACAATAGCAGTGAGTACTCCAGGGGAATCAGTCTATTTATAATCCAGCCTCATTCTTTTAAAACATGCTTCAACATAATAGCTACAACTTCCCTCTCTACTAGCCATTCCTCCACACTCAGTCAGCTTTATTATTGCTTCTTTCCTTCCAGATCTCAAAGCTTGGTGGTATTATTCCAGTATGTCCAAAAGTCTGGAGTTTTTGAGGTCTCTAAGCTAGTTTTCAGCATTGATGTCCTGGGGAGGAAGGGCTGCATTTCTGCTAATATGTTTGAATATGTATCAGAGACAGTAGCCTGCAGGGACCACCTCGCAGAACCCTTTCTCTGTTTCTTAGTTCTGCTGCCCTCTTATGAATAGCTGTGAAGTCAAAGCCACATTCCCAGTGTGGACTCATTTCCTTTCATTAAGAAGGGTCTCTATCACACAGCACAGTTGTGACTATACTGTAAACAAGTCTTGTGTATTATATCAACAATCAGTTAAAGGTCTCATTTAACTTCCAGACAATAGTACAAGCTATCTTGTTTCCTTTATGTCCGTCCACCCGTCCACGTCCTAGTTGGTATCTTTCCATTTTAAGTTGTCTCTCATCCAAATAAATAAACAAATACATACATACATAAGGTCCATTCCCTTGATGTCACATTCTTCCTCTAGCTATCACTCCCCTATAGAGAAAAATTTCTCCAAAAATTTCGTTCGTACATACTGTCTCTAGTTCTTCATCTGTCATTCTTTCTAGTGTAAAAAACCCACATATTTATTGAAAATTAGCTCTATGCAAGATGCTATGTTATTTGTGGGGGTAAGCAAAGAGGAAAAAAATCCAGATCAGATATCAAGGGCTTTAAACTTGGGTTTTCTGACAATTACCTCCAAGCTAGACTCCACTGTCCTGAAAAGCTGTAATATCCATAATTCTAGCCAATTTCCATCAGTTTCAAGATGTGGTTCTCAATTATTCCTATATTCATCAGAATACACACCAGGGGACCAGAGTTACAAAGCACAAAGGCATTTAACTGCATATCTATCTGATTTTAATGTTCTAT
Organism: Sus scrofa; assembly: GCF_054392235.1. Lineage (NCBI taxonomy): Eukaryota > Metazoa > Chordata > Mammalia > Artiodactyla > Suidae > Sus > Sus scrofa. The sequence continues at coordinate 102,150,755 of NC_139390.1, read as the reverse complement.
AAAAGCTGCTTTTTATAAAAAAAAATCTGGCTTTTACATCAAGTGATGATTTGACATTAATGGATATACCTCTTCAGAAGTAATCAAAGAACTGAGGTTTTCTATCAAAGTACGTGATTGCACTTTAAACTTTATTTTTCTATGGTATGGCATGAACCGAGAATACCTCTTATGATTTAGGAACGATTATGCACTTCTATATTCCATCCTACTCTATATATAGTAAGTTCAGGCTTACAAGCATGGTAAACTAATCACAGAAGGGAAATGCTAAGGGTTAGAATGAAGCACGGTTCATTTTACTGCAGGAAGGACATGTATTTCAACATTAAGAAGGCCTTGCCAGTTTATTTTAGACTAAAACATTAGCAAATGTACACAGAAGAGACCATAGGGTTTTCATTTCTTAAGAAAAAAATTTGTCATATCTTAGAATCTTTGCTCTGTTCTGATATTGCTTTTAGAACCAGGAGATACTATTTTCCTCTGAGATTCATGCTTTTTCTTATTAGAAGCTCAACATCTGTTCCTCTGCGGCAAAAGAGAATGTGGCTAATAGATTTAAAAAAAAAAGAAAACTCAAATCAACAACAACTTCAAATCTCAGCAATTAGAATGTAGTCCTCTGTGACTTGGCATCCTTAGAATATATATTCTGAAACAGGGTACAGAAAAAGAAAGATTTGGGTTTAATATGAGAAAACAATTTAGAAGGGCAGCATTATTAGAAAGGAATAAAAGTCTCTTGAGTAGTAGAAGACACACTTGGAATCAGACTAAATCAAGCTTAGAAAAACATACTGAGAAGTATTCCTGACCAGTAGGAAAATGTGTACTATGACCCAAAGATGATTTTTCCATTATTAATATGGGGCTTTCTAAGTAATTTTTAGAAATCTGAAAATCTATTTGGTTTGAGATGCATGTAGCTGGTTTGAGAAAAAAATGTGAGAACTTATCCTAAGCATTTACTGTTACTCTTTTCTTCTGTTTGTGATTAAATATACACACAAAACATCATATGTTTTAAATTTTTTCTCTTTCTCTCTGTGCTTGAACCATGATGAAAATAATGAGTTGTTATTTGTCATACAAAATATGGAATAGAAACTTGATATGTTATGGCTTCGTCCTAGAAATGAGCCATTGTTACAAATGATGAGAAAAGAATCAATCAATTATCCAACTACATGCAAGGATACATGAGGCACTGAGCAGACAGATTTACACAGTTACAGCTAATCTGTCCCCTTGGCAAATGTGGGTAACTGAAAGCTTATCCTTTTTTTTTTTCTTTCCTGAGACAGAAAGATTCGGGTGAAATTCACTAATGTTTGGTAAGAAGCCCAGTTGCCTCTGTCTTGATTTGTTCTGATTTATTGTTTTGAAGAAAACAGTGCAAGCTCTTGGATTTGGTTAATGCAGGCTTTGCTTTCAATTAATTTAGAATTTCAGGCACATTGTAATTTCAGAGCATTATGACTTACTGTTTGTACATTCTCACCCAGACTTGGAGATCCTTAGACCATTGCTTATGCTAACCAGCCTTAGGTTTAACACTTTCTGTTTACAACTGTTCATAACTCAGTTCCTACCAAAAAGGGGGGTATTCACCCAGGGATCCCATGCTCAGTCTAATCTCAGATTCTTGAATGGCTTCCTTTACTGCTTGTTAAAATCCTAGCACTCTCTCAACGGTCCAGTCCAAAAACTTCCTTCTCCATGAAGCCCCTTCTGCTCCTTATTACTGAAAGCCATCCAGTCTGCTTTGTCTGCCCCTGGCCTTCCCCTTGTTTGTGGCCTCCTGATAGCTCTTAATACAGTCTGCCTTTTGTATTTGCTTGAGTCTTTCCCTTCTCCCCAGCAGACTAGACTTGAGGTAGAGCCTGGATCTTCCTCACATTTCCTTTGGCATCAAGCGAGTGCTGTGCACAGACTGTGTGTTTGATAGTAAACCCAACCTCAAATAACATGAGGGCAGACTGTATTTCAGGGACTGTGTAGGCACAATGAAAAACTATAAATTTTTACCCTCAAAAAATGAAAAAATTGGTTAAGACTTGTGAAAAGATTATATGAGGAAGGATTTAAAGGAAGTCCAAGGAGAAATAATAAACACCATGGGTATTCGCAAAATAGGAACATTATTGCCTGTGTGTGTGGGTGGGGGGGGGGTATGAGTGCCAAAGAAACCCTCAAGGAGAGAATGCAAGATAAATCACAAAGGATGCTAGAGCCAAAGACAGAAATTGATTGCGACTTTAAAATTCCATGCAAAAAACTTTTAAGGAGGAGAAATCAAGTTGTGTGATCAAGGGTATTCAAGCTTCTTACAAGGCTTTGGAAGGTTATAAAAGCCCCTCTATGCCAGTCAGAAACCATTGCAAAATAATGTGCTAGGAAAGATCATCTGGTTTTTGTGTGTGAGATGTTTCAAGGGAGATGAGACTTGTCACATTAATATGTTATCCATGTGGTCAAGTCCTTCTGACACACATGTAGGGCAGTTCTCCATGTAAAGAATAACAATTATTTACATTTGTGAACAGTAGAAATATTCACAAAAAATTTCTTGCTTTATAAGAGGCTTAAAGTAAAATTCTTTTAAGAACAGTGAGCACTTTGGTGAGTTTAAGATTATTTTTCTTCAACTTTTACAAAACAGAAACATAACTGGAGTGTAATGCAAGGCACCGCTGTATGCTGTTAGCACACCTCTGTTCCTGGTTTTCAAGGACAAAGACAAAGGCTCTTGTATTATTTCATTTAGACTGTAAGTCTTCCTCAGAGTCCTAGCCTTCAAAGAATCTCAAGTATGACTATTTCAAGCTGCATAGAGATAGACAGGACAGTGTAGAAACTGCAGAATTCAGATTCTTTTTTTTCTCAAAAAAATGTTGCAATGTCTTCTTAACTTCCTTGGGATAAATGAGATTCACAAGGCCCACTCAGCCATCTGCTTTGCTTGATTTCAGATCATTTCCATCTTTTCCAGGGACACAGAGGCAGATAGCATATGTGCCTATGTGTGCATGTGTGAGCAAGTACATGCATTCACACACGTACACACACAGCACTCAGGTTGTGTTCTCTATATCAGGTTTGTGAAATTGTTCTTTTCTTGAGGTTTTGTGTAACCAGTTATTTACCAATGATGTTTGCCCTAAAGTTATTGTTATTTTAAAATACAGAAACTTTTTTCAAACGTTTTTCTTCTTTTGACAGTTAAAAAAAACAGCTTGGATGATTATAGCATACTTTCAAAGTCCCTGCTACTAAGTGTCATTTTCATGGTAGTAGGATGATGTAGTTTTATGCAGTGTTCAGGGCTTGGTGGGGGCGATGTTATTGAAAGAGCTCTTGTTAAGAATTATGAGATTTTTATCTAAATATCTATTATAAGAGGGTTATGATTTGGGTTGTGTCCCCTCAAAGGATACATTGATGTCGTGACTCCTGGCACTCAGAATGTGACCTAATTTGGAAAGAGAGTCTTTGTAGATGTACCCAAGGTAAGATTATGAAATGGTCATTAGGGTGTCTTTATAAGAAGAGATGAGGAGATACAGACAGAGACCTGAAGGGAGAAGAGGTTCACATGGAGACACAGGGAGAGAAGCCACAAGAAGTTAGAGGCAGAGACTGAAGTGATAAGTCTATAAGCCAAGGAGCCATAAGGATGACCATCATGTGGCCAAAGAACACATCCCTAGATCCTTCAGAGAGATCATGGCCTTGCCAATACTTGATTTGGGACTTGTAACATTCAGAACTATGAGAGAATGAATTTATGTCATTTTAAGCCTTTCTAGTTTGTAGTACTTTATTATGACAGCCCTAGGAAAGTAAAACAAAGAACAATGAGCTAAGCTCTGGAAGTAGGTGAATCTAAGAATGCCACAGAGGACAACACTTTCACCCGTAACAGTTGAGAAGAGCACAGCAACCTCTCCCCTCTAAGGACAGTGCACACCACTGATTCTTTGTTTTTATGGTCTAAACTCTACAGAGAAGTTGTTTAACAAAATAACGATACCAGCTAACATTTATTGAGCACTTATTAGGGGCCAGATTCTAGTCTAAGCACTTTATGTGTGTCATCTGGTTTAATGCTACAGCTATCTATCTGAGGTAGATTCTATCATTATCCCCTTTCACAGATGTGGAAATTGAAGCATCAGAAGGTTAAATAACTCACCCAAAGTTACAGAGCTGGGGAGAGATGTGGTTTGAATCCAGATTGTTTGACTTCTGAGACCATCCTTATACCAAGTGTTCAATTCCTTTTCACTCTTTCCAGAATCCTATGGCAGTGTGCTTTTTTGGAGGAGTGAAAATAGGAAGAAGGAAATTAATGTTGATAGAGCCCCTTTGTAAGTGACATGCTCAGATCTGCTATCCTATTTTTTCACTTAATCCTCACAATGACTCTTTTAAGTAATTGCTCTTGTTTTGCTTACAAGTAAAGGAACTTGTCTAATGGTTTGTCAGTGGTACCAGGATTTGAACCTGAATCTAATAAATGGTATTTATTCAGTACCTGTGGTATACTAGGGACTATATATATATCTTTATTAATTTACAACAACCTACTAAGGGAGTTGTCTCTGGGAGTCATAAGAATGAGGTATTGAAAATGAACAGAAATCCTAAGTAGGTTTAGACCTGTGGCAGGCAGGCTAGCTGGGCTGATGTGCTGTATCACAAGAAAGAGATGTACTTGCCCATGGGTTGAGTAGGATTCAGATGTATCTATCACCTAGAACTTGGCTTTGGGTAAAAGAGAGAGTGTGAAAACAGTGAGGAAAAAGATCATTGGCTTAGTGTCAGGCCATTGGCATAGACAGGTGGGAAGATGGCTAAAGGCAGGAAAAATACCATTAGAAAGGAAATATCCCATATGAGACTATGCCATCTTCTGGCTGTGGAGAACATAGTTCCCATGGACACATCTGACATGAAATATTTGATCCTGAGGCAGAAACACTGTTTTTTGTTTTTGTTTTTGTTTTTGTTTTGTCATTTGTTTTGTTTTGCTTTGTACATCCTTTCATGTATCTGTGTGAGATTTTCCATAGTTTAAGCCAAGTGGGAGCTGCCCATGTACAGCCTCCATGATGTCTAAACAGTACTGATGACTGTAACACTTCCCAAGATTTTTTGAGTTATATTGGCTTCTGCCTATGTTTAAATTACCCGAGAACCCTAAGTGTATATAGCTCATGAGAGAGGTTCCTGGTATCAAAGAGGTTTCTGGTATCAAATGAGTTATGACTCATTTGCCAGGTGAGGATCTGAGACTTAAGATCCAGGATCTTGTGCAAGGTTAGAGAGCTGATAAATGGGAGAGCTAGGATTTGAAATCAGGTCTATTGACAGCTGGAATATATATTAGAATATAGCAACACACTCTGTTGCTTGCAGAATTTCACCTCTCTTGCTTGCACAGTTTTTTATCATGGTGATTTCTTTTCTCATCCAAACTTTATGTGAAGCTATTCCTGCAAGCTTATGTAATGGAGAAGAGCGTCAACTGCTGGCCAATCTGTATTTAGGAAGTACTTTGGCTGCCACTCATCCTTAAACTATTGCAGAACTTCTCTCTAAGCATTCTCCATCCTCAACTTTCTTTCCTTCACAGAAAATTGTCAGGAAAAAATGTTAAAATAGATCATATCACAAAAACCTGTAGTGGCTCACCATTACCAATAATAATTGTTCCTGGCTTCTGTGCCCATGAGGCCATGAGACTCAGGTTTGAAGTGTTTTAAACATGCAGACACTCATGTTTCACCATGGATAGAAGCTCTTAAGCTGAGTATTGAGCAGATAAGTGTTGTGTGTATATATGTAATTTTTTAATTATAAAGGATTACATGCACATGATAATCTCCCCCTCTAGGCACCCCCTCCCCCACAAAAAGTACCCCACTCAGCACCACAGGGCATCAATATGAAAATCAAAAGTCCAAATTTCACCAACAAAACTGTTTCCAGGACTCAGGAATGACTTTCATTCCTTTTATGGCTAGCTCCATAGAGCTGGATAGTAGTTCTCATAAGAAAATGCTTCGTGGGTGAATGTGATTCACACCAAAGGTTGCCACACACTGATAATAGAATGAGGAGCAAACTCATTGGGCTGACATTTAAAGTTCTTTATAATCTTACTCTTTAACTGTATCTTTCTCTGGGTCTGATGTTACAGCATAGACATTTTCAAGATCCCAGTGTCTTTCCTCACATTGTTCTCTCAGCCTGTTATGTCCTAACTTCCATTCTCCTTCTATTATTATTATTATTATTATTATTATTATCATCCTTCATGTACTCACTTCAAACGCAATTCCTTTATGTAAGTGTCATCTAATCTATTTTCCTACCATTTTTGGGGTCATTTTCCTTAATACTTTCAGACCATTGATTTTAGCTACTCAGAACTATTCAGTGGCATCATACACTATGCTCATTTAACTCATGAGACTCAAACTGCAGACCTTCAGAAGGAAGAGAGACAGAGAAAGAGCAAAAGATGATGAGTAGAAATCCGATGTTCCTGCAGTTGAAATCAGTCCTCCTGGTGCTTCATATGGTGTTGGTTCTTATGAAGATTTTTAAGCAAAGTTTGACTCCACTCAATTTTCACATTCCTTGCTGACTTTAGAGCCCCACTCCCCCAGCAAGATACTAGTCCCAGTTAATTTGTTGCTTGCACATGTCAGTGCAATCTTATTTTATTCATATTTGATTACTTGCGCACAATATACTGCAATGCTTTCTAGGCACATGATTCCCACATTTCTTCTTTGTTTCTTGAAAAAGTAGTAACCATTAAGTATAGCATAATGGTTTTGGTTCCAGGCTCTAGGGTTAGTCTGTTTGGATTTGAATCTCAGCTGTACCTTCGTGAGTAGAGTGACTCAAGATAGTCCCAGGATAGTCCCTTTTTACACCTACTGTCCTAGCCTCCTTTCCTGTTAGTTCCTCCTTTCATTCTCAAAAATGTTCTGGTTTTAGATGATAAACCATATAATCATGGAGTCACTTAGTCACTTGAAACTGGAACTTTTTCACCTGTAATGTGGAAAATCCTGCCATCTACTTAAAGGCTTGTTTCTAAAGCATGAAGAACAGAATTTTGCACTAGAAAACACTCAATAAGCATTAGCCATATTTCTTTATTGTTTTGTTTTCATGTGGAGTCTGCATCTAAGTCATACAGTTTAGAACTTGTTCAGCAATATTCAGCACTATGGCTTACTCATGCAATTTCTTTTCAACTTTCAGGAAATTGTTGTGATATACAAATTTTGTTGGAACAAGAAGTTTCATTGTCACATATCAAAAGTTGTCATTATATTTACATTCATACATATATGGAGAGAAACACATGTACACATATTTAATTATCCTATCAATCTACAGATATATAGACACATGCAAACAGTCAGGCACCCTCAGACAGGCCGCCCTCATGCACTGAGAAACATACACAACGTCACGTAGTGGTCTGCAATATTCAGATAATCTGAGGAACAGGGATAACAAGATATGATCAATATTTTATGCCTTTATGAGCTCAACTTTTGAGAGTTTTTAAAGAGCTAAAGGGGTTGAAGAAATCAGAAGTCAGTACTATTTATAACTAATGAAATTTTGGTTTAACAAGTTTGGGATTGAAAATCACATTTTAGGAAAACTTTGTAAATAATACAAGACAGAGAAAAAAGATAGTGATTAATTAGGCCACAAGCTCATTAACATAAAACTTCATATGAAATTTATAGATTTCTAAGCTACTCAGTAGACCTCAATAAGTGGTTGAGAATCTGAGCTGTAAGAAATGAAATGCAAATAAATAACTACCAAGATCAGAACAAGTGGTCTTTGGTTTGTAAATCTTACTCTGCATGCCTTCCGAGTTGAGGCAGAAGCCATCTAGAATGCAGTCTCATTCCTAAACCTCTGAGAAGCATGTCATTACTCTTGCTACTTTGAGAAGGGAGCCTGTCAATCAAGCAAGCTTATTTTGCAGGTTCTGGAGGGGAGGATAACACATTAAATTTTACTCTCTCTTATGTGCAGGAACACTTTATCTCAAGTGCCCATTAGCCAGCACACTCTCTAATTTGAGCTGAATTATGAGAAAGCACTCTCGTGGGAGGCCAAAGCATCTGCATCAACCAGCCACTGCCATTAGTTTACAAGAATGAGTTTCTGATCATACCCAGCAAGGTGAGGTGCCCCTTCCAGGAACTACACAGTCTACCCTATTGACGAATCAGAGGAAACCTTTGTTCTTTGTTTCTCTCACATCACCTGTGCTACCTTGAGAAGCCAGGAGGCTTCATTTCTTCTTTTTATAATGACATATGTGACACTTCACCCTGGGATTCAGATCTTAATTTTTCAGTTCCTTTTTTCATGTCATGATAAAAAATTCTAGGGAATATATAGTGTCAGCTTCCTTTCAGATTCATCATTTCAATATTTTCATCTGCTACAACTGTTTAATTAGGAGAGGCTCCTTTTGGTAGGCTCCTTTTGTATAACTTTAATGAAACTGAAGAGCATGAAATGTGGTTTCCCTGCTTTTAAATGAAGCTACTTTTATAGAAATAAGATGAGAAATGGAGAAATTGTTGAAGTCACAGTGCATGAAATTAAGGGAGACCAAACTATATTGGCAATAGTGCTTTTTTTTTTTTTTTTTCTCTTAAGTTGATGTTTTGAGGACCAAGGTTGTGGCTGCTAACAAACAGGGCTGATGCTACTCTCTCTCTCTCTTTTTTTCAATTTTATAGACTTCTGACAGACATGCCCTTAAGGATTCAATTTGTTGTTGTTTAGGAAAATTGTATGAAGCAAACTATGTGTGATGGAGGGCTATTTTCAAACAACACAAAAGCAAATTAATGATGGCATCTAGTTATGAGATAAAACCTGAAATTGTGCTGGAATTCATGTAAAGCAGGATTCAATGTGTGGAACTGAAACAGAATAATTACAGAAGATTTAAAGCAACTTATGTTATAATCACATGTCATGCACTAGGCGGTCCCACCAAACCAATAAGGTATTGTTTATGTGGGTATTCTAGTCATCCTCAAATTTTCTACCATGCTGTTCTGTCTCTCAAATACAAAGGAAAGAGATGAAGCTATACTTTTCTCAAACATTAATCAAGGTAACAACCATGCTAGAAATTCAGGGAGTTTGCATTGCCTTGCTATACAATTTAGGCATTTGGGTGGGGGGTGGGTGGATGCAGGTACTGGTTTTAATTGCCAGTTTCAAGTTATGAAGATACTGAGTGAGGTTTTCCTACTGACCTAGAATAGAATAGATGGTTAGTACTCTAAGATTAGAACAAAAAGCTTTTAAGCCCCAAGTTTAAAGAGAGAACTTCAAAGACCCAGCAAGAACTGGGCCTGAAATCTCCATTGGAAATTATTAGCTCATGAAGCCCAGCCTTCACTCCAGCAGACTGTGTAAAGGAGAACTGAGGAGGCAGAGAGAGTAAGAGAAGCCCTGCGGGCTCATGTGTATGGGACATCTGGGTGTTTGTCAGCTCCTACCTCATCTACCTTGCATATGGGGAAAACAAGATCTGAGAGGATTGGAAGATAAGACCAGACCTTGCTTCCTTTTTCAGAAAACTGAACAGTAGAACGACTCCCCAAGGCCTCCTGATAAACTCTGAAAGACAACCCTCTAGGTTGGTTGGTCAGTTGGTTGGTTGGTTGGCACTTGGCCTTCTGATATTGAGGACACATAGATGGCCATTCAGGGTTAACTGGGAAAGCATTGACAAGCAATGGGGAGTGGCTAAAGTTGGGGCATTTAGTTTAGAGAACTTTGCACCTCCCTTCCATCCCTTCTCTCACCTACTCCAACTGCAAAGAAGTACAGCCTTGAAAAAGGACAAGGATGAATTAGTGTCCTACTCTCTTCCCCTCAAAGGTGCTGGTTAAGAGTGAAAAAGCCGACCTGCCCTGCTCTCCCAACCCAAGCTTTTGAAGCTGCAGACTTGGCCTTGGCCAAGGGAGAGCTGAGACAGAGATCATATCTAAATGAGATGTGAGAACAGTTTTAAACTGGAGCATGTTCTAATCATTGAGAATGAACCAAAATGCAGGAGACTTGCTTAAATGTTGGATAAAACAAGGTTGAAAACAGTGACTGGGGAAAAAAAGTAGTAGTTTATACCCAAAAAGTCAGTTCAATTAATTTCTATTGGGTTCCTTTGATAGCTTTTGATCTCTTTTTGTAATTTTCTTTTGATTTTAGGATAAAACGATGGAGGTAATCCCTCTTTAAATAACTGAAATTAAATAAACCCAAATGCTGAATTTTTTCCTCAAACAAAAACTTCAGAGGTTTCCTACATTTAATGTCACATTAAAAATTTCCCCAAGAGAAGAGATTTCTGGAAAAAGAGAGCAACAAAAAACAAAAAAACTCCCTACAAATCCCACAACATTGTTCTACCGTCTCCGTTTTTAGCCATTATTTTAAACAGTGCCAAGTCAAGTAAACATTGTATTATAACTAGTTAGTTTTCTAGGATGATTAATTTTCTATTTTATCACTGGGTAATAAACTCTTTCTTATCCATTTGCCCCAGGTTGGGTTTTTCTTTTTTTCTTTTTAGGGATGCACCTGTGGCATATGGAAATTCCCGGGCTAGAGGTCTAATCGGAGCTGTGCCACTAGGCCACCTGATCCAAGCCACATCTGCAACCTACTCATCAGCTTGAGGCAATGCTGGATCCTTAATCCACTGATCTAGGCCAGGAATCGAACCTACATCCTCACAGACATTGTGTGGGGTTCTGAACCATCTGAGCCACAATAGCAATTCTCAGGTTGGGTTTTTCGAGAAGCAGTGTCTGTGTTGGAAATTTGTGTGTGGGAGATTTGCTGGAGAGAGTGTCCGGATCCACACTGGTGAGGGAGTAAAGGGAGCAGGAAGAAGTATAGGGAGAAGTCAGTCATGAGGTAGTCAACAAAGGCTGTGGTAGCTTTTTGGAGCTGTTCTGAATTGGGGCTGGAGGGCTAGGGCTTTAACACTGTCTGCTTGGGCCAGTCTTGGATGCAGGATGTTCCTTGGATGCAGGGTGTTATCTGACTCCAGTGAAGACTTCAGCTGCCAATACTCCCAGCAAACTCTCTGGAAAAAAGAAAAAACAAACCAAACCAACCCCTCTGCCCCATCCTTATTTTTTTGTATGATGCTGATTTCTATAGTGTACAGAATTCTATCATGGCTGATTTCAAACTATTGTTTCAATGTCATCAAATGTGAGTTGGGAGGAAATGCTCACAGTTGGCTCTCAGGAAGCAGGAAGAGCGGTCCCAGCACATCATCGGTTTAGACCTTGGAGAGTGGGAGGATCTTGGTAATGTCCCACAGCATCCACCACACTGACTGCTTTTCATGTCAAGAAATACTTCTAAAACTTTAAAAATTTTCATCTATATCGGGTACACCATAATAAGAAATTGCAAGTTTCAATTCAGTGAAATTAAATCACCCCGAGTGAGAAAGTCATTTATATTCCATGATATTCCAGCAGCCTATTCTTATTTGGCAGTCTCAGGCTCTGAACCAACAACAACATCTGCTGGCAATTTATTCTCTATTATCTTCTGCCTACTACTTAACCTACTGGATCAAACAATTCTGTGTTCACTGTTCCCTATCCACCTGTAAGTTGGAGTGTTCACTTGTAAAAATTTAAATGTAGCTTTGGAAAAAATTTCATATCCTGATTGGAATTAGAGTATAAAAATTTCAAATACGTAATAATTATTTTCCCCAATCCACTGCTCCTTTATCCAATTTATAATTTACTTCCCTATGATGTCAGCCTGATTGACTTTCTGAAGGCTTAGGAAGGGCAAATCATATAAAAGGACTGTTGAAAATAAAGTGGAGAAATGCTAAATGATGGTGTATGCTGTTGATATTCTGCTGTTTGGGGACCCACTGAGATCACTGACCTCAGAGCCTTATTTGCTTTTCTCACACACCCATCAGAGATGGGCCTTTATTCTCTCTGGGATGCTCTTTTCCCTTGTCCACTTGGAAATGAATGCTGTAACGTAACTCTCATTCTTGTCTCTAATCTAAGAAAAGAGTGTGTGCTTCAGTGTAGGAGATGCACACAGCACTATGTACTGTTTTGTTGGATTACTCTAACAAGTAATGGAACAGGTGGCAAGTATTGTTCTCACAAGTAAAGGAAGGCAGACAGGGCCTATGAAATAAGACACAAAAGGAATTTTCAAAACAATAAGGTATTTTCACTCTTTATAATAATAGTTATCTCCGGTCTTCATTAAGGTGTAAAATGGGCCCCACTTTGATTTTTCACCCATTTAATATCTTCGTTTATTTCCTCTGAATTTGTGGTTTTCTTTATTTCTGGGCATGGCTCCCAGAAATGTACTACCTTAGACAAGAAAGCCCCATAGTCCCTATGAAGGGGCAGAAATGTGAATGATATATTAGTTATGGCAAAGGCTAAGCTGTTATAACAAGGGAACCAGAAATAAAATGGATTGATTAACATAGAGTTCACTTTTAGGTAATACCTTGGCCAGTCCAGGCCTGAGTGATAATGGATCATCAAGGACAGAGTCCTTGAAGAACCCAAATTTCTTCTGTAGTGTTCTGCCATGTTCACCATCTTCTAGATTACTGTAATAATTGGCAAGGCTCCAGGTGGAATCTGAGGTATAAATATGGCTGTGCTCCAGTTCATGCAAAGGGAAAAAGTCCAGAGCAAGAAATTTATTTTTAACAAAGAGACAACAAACTTTTAAGACACAAGTGTTACCTCTACTCACATTCCACTGGGGGCTGGAAAATGTAATTTCAAATGGATGGCCATGAAATTATGTGAGGGCAGATTTAGGGGGATGGCTAGAAGTCTGCCATTCTGTCCCCCCAAATATCCACATACACATTTCTTACCATCTTCTGGTGTCCCAAGGGAAACAGTCCAGCGTCCCATCCATTACCACATCAGATCGAAGTTGAGGAACTCTGGGTGATGAGGGAGGGTTCTCTTCAACAGGTCCAATGAAATTATTTGTCGTCTGGTGAACATAAACCAATAGACTAATTATCAGCCTAAAATACAATAACTTCAATTTAAAGCTTTTATTCATACAACAGAAGAGCTGGAAATGAAGCAGTCCTTAGTGACAACAAACATGTCCTACCCCAGCAATGGAATATAGTTTGTAATTAACCATCTGGCCACCTCTCTTAGTGCTTTTTTGGAAGAGAGACCTTGTCCATTTTCCTCTGTGGATCCCAGCTTTATTCTTTATAAAAGTCTTACATGATAGTTCTTCTCTATCTGGAGTGGGTGTTGAAAAAAGTGAAGGCTTTTCCGTCTGCTCTGAAAGAAGCAGCCCTAAGACCTAACATGTTACTAGACTGGTGATTTCTTTGGTCATATAATTTTTTTAAAAATATAGGCCTTCAACCTATTTGCTTTCATTAATTTCTGTTGATAAGTAACCTTTAATAAAGGTTTTTTTTCCCCTAGATATAGTTTTATGCCTGCTGATTCTCTTTTATTCTGGCATCGTTACCTAGTCTATCTCCCAATTCTTCGGTTAAGTTTGGCTTGAAAGAAAATGCTCTGATGTCTATACTGGAGGCATCTCATGCCAAGACATCTTCACAGGAAGTGTTTGAGAGAGGATCCAGGTAATTGACTTATGTTCTGCTATTCTCGGTATAGAACCAATCCAGCTTGTGTTTCCAATCTTGTGAGTCTCCAAATTTCTGGATTTTCAGGTGATTTAGATGGGCAGAGAATGTCTCACTTAGCAGATTTGTAGCTCTTTACATGTCTGCTTTCAAACTGACAAATTCTTGCCCGAGTCTGTCTCTTCTGCATCTTATTAAAAGTGGCAAGGAACAACTACCTTCTAAATTTCTGGGTGTTTCTCACCACTTCCTCCACAGCCATAGGCCCCTGGGATATGCTTTCTGAATTGACACAGGTGAGAGTTTTGCTAAATGCTTTACTGGGCGTAATAGGGGATATGGAAGGCCAGCAGGCAAGCTTTTCACTACCCACCAGCCAATTTCTAAATCCATTTACATATGTATTTTAGGTTTTGTTACCTAGTATCCTGCTTCTAGGTGCTAATTTCTATATTAACCAAGCTAAGTCAAGGTAAACATTGTTGCTATAAAAAAGAGATCCCAAGATATGACTTATATGAGAAGTTTTAGTTTGGCTGGTCCTGGATCTCAGGGAAGTTCTGCTACTCAAATTCAGTGGTAGACATAGATTTCTTCCATTGTGTCATTCCACCCTCCCCTATACCCCCCGCCCCAAATGCTTCTTTTTATGGAAGAGAAGGAGAATGGATTTGAGAGAACCAACTAGTATTTGGACAAAATTATTAGGAAATAAGCCCAAAATGTTACATGTAAGATTAATTAATACTTTAGAAATCATGACACTATGCCATCAATCTCATTGCCTTCCTCTTTCACAAATGATTGAGAATCTTAAGCCATTCTGCACAAGTGCCTTTTTGACTAAAATCATCACATCATCCAATTGGATGAAATCATCTAATCAGCTCCAATAGGAGGCATTTGTGTGTAGTTGAAATGTCTGGGGACTGTTACTACCATTTTAATGCCCAAGAGGCCTGAATTATGAGTGAGGGACATGACCTCAAAATAGAGCATTGTCTTACTCAAAATGCATGAAAAACTAAATTTCTTAATTCACAAGACTATAGATTTTATGACTGTTAGGATCACTTTCTAAATTCCAATCCTTGAAGAATAGTCTTGAGAGAAATTACACTTAAAAAAAAAGTTAAAAAATTTTTTCCTGTACGCTTGGCTTCCACCTGTTCTATAGCAACAGCACCTTACCTGCATAATTCAGTCTTTTTCTACCATATTTGAAGAGTCAAAAATTGGTTAAAAATAGAATGACAGTTGTAGGGGAAGGAAATAAAAATCTAAATACAGTATCTCTATATGCATATCTAAATAGGGATATAAACAGACAAATATAGACTATGACTATAACACACTAAGACTTTATTTTGGTATGAGATTTATGGCATCAATGTCATATTCAGGCTTATGTATATGAAGGTACTATGCTTTCCCTTTTCAAATAAAGAAGGTTGGGGAGTGAAGAGTGGAGGCACTGGGATGGGAGTGAACAAGCCCACAGGCACTGGGCAGCAGATGTCTGAGGCTCGAGTGTCAGGTCAGAGGCTTGGTGTCTAGGAGGCTGAGACCAAGGAACCAAGGGAAAGAGAGAAGGCAAAGGAGAGACCCTGAGTCAGGAAAACCTCAGAGACCAGTGCAGAAGCAAGCCAGCAGCAGGCTTGCATGCAGGCAAGTGGGCAGGGAAACAAGCCATGAGGTACCAGGAAAAGGAGGACTCAGTACTGGGATGTTTCTGCAAACCAGGTAACAGCAACAACAAAATTATGGAGAAACAAAACATGGCCATATCAACAAGAGTAATAAATACCGTAACAGGATTCCCAGGGAAAGTCACCGTGTTGCTTGGAAGGGAGAATGAAATAAGGAATGGTAAATATGTTATCTACACTGGAGGCACAAAAGTTAGAAGAGCCAGTTGTGACATATTTATCTTAGCCTGTTAAGTATGCAAAAGAGCATATTGTGACGGCAGGCCCAACGGTGCCACCAAGAAGGGACAATATAACCATTTGGCTTAGTATCTTTGTGTCTTTCCCTTTTATGCATTGTTTAAGCGATGAAAAAAAATCTGATAAAAATAGAGATGACAGGTTTTGGAGAAGGAAATGTAAAACGAAATACATTATGTATGTATGCATAAATAGGACTAAAACACAAATATGGAAGAAGATACAGTGAGAAGACCATGGCACTGATGGCAGAGCCTGCATCAGGAGTGGGTACAAAGATGCATCCTTTTCTGTAGGTCCCTGTGAGCTGTTTATTTTAATTTGCTGAGAGGATTGAGAATGTGTGAACTTGCTCGCTCTTTTCAGCGTCTAAGACTGTCAGGTTCTGGAGTTCCTTTGAGTTCCCTATAATGTTCCGATTTCAGATAGTTTCATATATGTTTGAAAAAAAATGAGTAAGTAACTTTTTATTTGCCTCCTTAAAAACCTGTCTCATCTTTATAGTATAGTTGCTGCTGGCTGGCATTTTCCAATCTGGTACCAGGGAAAATCACCTACGCTTTTTCTCAGAACCCCAGCACAATTGGACGTCTGTCTTTTCTCTGTGAATGGCACCCTCTCATACCCAGGCACATAGAATTTTACTTTTTTTTTTTTTTTTTTTTTTTTTTTATAGCTTCAGTTTAACAGCTTACTTTGTGGGCGTGTTTGAAAGATGAGCTGGCTAGCCACTCACCAACCCACGTACCAAATTTCTCTTGGTTTATGTGGTCTATTCTGGAGTTCATGACTTTAGATCAGGAAGAAGTGGGTAATGCAGGATCATTCACTCTCCTTCCCCTGTTGCTGAAATTTCTTGCTACCGTGAACTGCAGAGCCATAGTTGGTTCATGACAGCCAGGGTGGCAATAGCTTGTTTCTGAGGTGGTCACATCCATCTCATTCTTGAGTCTTCTATGCCACAATTATCAGGTGTTTCTTTGCCTTCCTCTGGCTGGATTCCAGCCTGCCCTGTATCATGTCTAGTGATCAATCTGGCTGCTAAGAGAGAACCAAGAAAGAGAATCTTGGAAAGCTATAGCTTTAGGGAGAACTTAAGGATCATCTGCTTCACCTCTTCTTTTGTAGACAGGGAAAAGGAATCTCATGAAACACTCACTGGAGATGCTAATAAGGGCAGTGTTAGTCCTGGAACCCCGGCCTCCTTCTGGCCTATTTCCAATAGGCCACACATGTTTCCTTGCCATAAGCAGGAGACTGCACAATGCTATCCAAGTATTTGCTTTATAAATGGACTTCCAGGATGCTTTTTTCTTTATATTTTATATAATAACACTGTCACTAGCATCAATTTTCTGCCACTAGCACAGTTAGCAAAGAGAAGAAGGAAAAATCCCTATCCTCTCCTTTTTTTTTTTTTTTTTTTTTTTTTTTTCTGTTTTGGGACTCTTCTCCGAGGTATACCTAAATATAAAAAGAGGAGGAATGTTTGATCCCTCTTTTTTGCCCTATGTAATTTTTGCCCTTGGGAAAAAAAAATGTATCCGTATTCCAGTTTCCTGAGAAGACAGTGGATTTCTCTGCTCTGTTGGAGATCTTCTCTTCTCTTCATATCAGCATCTTCTTGGATTTAATCTCGAAGTGCAAAATGTTGTTTGACTGGCTTGGCTAATGTCTTGAGTAGCTCCTGCATTGTAACTGGAGTCATGGAAATCACTCTTTAAAGATGGCTGCATCCCCTTCTCTTTGTGACAGTGTCTCAGCTAAAGCACTTTCAGGTGTGTTTCCTGATGGGTATTTGGGATTGTGCTGCCATATGGTGTCAAGAGCAACATCTACATCAATAGCTTCTGGATAATAAGTACCTGAAGAGCATTTGTTACAGATTCATGGGAACCCCACGGGTCTGGTGTGCAGTCATAGTGTGCTATTCTATTTGTTCATTTATTTGTGCTTTTTTTCATTTAGCAGATATTCAGTGAGTTCCTACTTTGGGTGGGTGCTGGGCTTACTGCCCTAAATGAGATACAATCCCTGCTCTCCAGAAGCTTAGAGTTTAGTTGGGGAGATGGATAAAAACGTGAGTGACTATATAATTTGGTGTGATTATTACTCTGAAAAAGACAAATTGAAAGAATCATAAAGGAAGCACAAAGGCATTGCTTTTCATTTGAACTGAGAGGGCAGAGAACTTTTCCTGGCATGGCAATGCTTGAGCGAGTGTTTAAGGATAGGTAGGCACAGGCCAGATAGTCAGAGAGGGAAGGAAACCCCAGGCAGAGGAGAGAGCATGGCAATGGCACAGAGGAGTGAGAAAACAGGTTCTCTTTTGAAATGGCAATGTTTGGGTACAGTAAAGGGGGACAACATGAGAGAGAAGACTGGTAAAGCAGTTGGGGCTCAGATCACAGATAGCCTTCTCAGCCGAACTTGAACTTTATACTTTACTGTAAATTTAATGGAAGCCATTAAAACATGGTATAAAGAGATTTGTGGGTTGGAAAACTGACATGGGCAATCAGGGTGGTTTGCAGGGAAGCTGTGAAACTGAATGCAAAGAGATGGGTTAAGAATCAACTATAGTAGTTTACACAGAAATGTGGGTGGCTTGAAACAATGTTGTAATCACTGGGGATAGATAGAGGGGGCTTAGTGCTGTCATAGTTTTAGAATTGATAGGACTTGATAACTGGCCAGATGTGAAGAAGGAAGCAGACTAGAATGTCATTCAGCAACTGTATTGGTATCATTTACTGTGGCAGGAAGTGAAAGGAGAGGTTTTCTGATAAGGGTGAGGTTGGGGTTGGGACAGAATAAAATGCCTGTGGCCCGTGTCAGAGACTCTGTCCAGGAAGTAGTGAGCACATAGGTCTATACAGCTCAGCAGAGATGTTAGGCCAAAGATATAGACTTGTAGGCCACTGGCAATCTGGGTGCTGAAAATCTACAAATGGATAAGATAGCCAGGAAGACAAGCTAAATGAAATCGTGGGTATGAATCTGGCTTCCTGGTTACAAATCCCAGCTCTACTACTTATGGGCTGTGTAACTCTGGGAAAGTTACTCACCTCTCCAAACCTTGACTTCCTTCTCTGTAAAATGGGACTAATCATAGTAACTACCTCATGCATCATATCAGGTGTCCTTGTCAGGTGCATGGCATGTGATAAATGCTGATTGATCTTGACTACTATTATCGCTGTTATTAAATTGATTGTCTAGGGTGGGAGCTGAAAAGAGGATTGCAGATGAGGGATATTTAACATTTTAGAAAGAAACAAGTGAGAGGAATCAGGAGCTTTGGGGGTAAACAAGGAGCAACTTAGAACTAGGGAGGGAATACATTTCAGAGTAAGTGGCCAACAATGTCAGATAGTACTGTGAACTCAAGAAACAGTAGGTTCAGCAAACAGTGTGATACTTTTCAAGGACAAATGCATCAGAGGGTGGAAAGAGGAGGCAGATCCTAGTGGATTTAAAAGCAATTAGAAGGGGAGATAATAGAGACTGGAGTACTATTTTAATAAGTTTGACTATAAAAAATAAAGAGATCTCGGTATCTAGAGGAAGTTTTAAGGAAGAGAGGGGGCTTTTGTAAAGTTGGGAGGAAACTGGCAAGTTCATAAACTGAAGAAAAAGATATACATGCAGGATCCTGAGACCCAGCTTAAAACTCTACATTGATCTCTCCCTCCTATGCCAGATAAAATGTGTTATGCCCTAAAGTCCAAGGTCAAGGCAGAAAAGAGGAAGAGAACCAACTTTAGCTAATTTCCAGGCATTTTACAAGGGCTTTCCCTTTAATCCCTTATTGGATCTTTATGGAGACTTGCCAAAAGAGTTGCCCATTAATAATTCATACTTTCCATCAATAGAAACTAAAACTTACTGAGAATAGATAATTCACCCAAGGTCACAAATAAAAGTTGGGAATTTGACTATACTCTGTTGCTTTCAAAACTTGTGTTTCCCGAGCTATTTAGTAGTTTCATTTATGAAAATGATTTTTGGAGAGTGCATATTTATTATGATGGATGCTTGTAACACACACCGTCAGCATTCTGCTCACATCCCCTTAGGTCCCATTTTCCTGCACATGGGCTCTCACTGGTCTTTCTTTACAACTAGCACTTGCATCTCTGTTGGAAGGCTGTCCTTAAGCTGTAAGAGTGTACTTTCCTGGGCAAAGACTAGGAAATTCTTGGAAAATTAGATTTATTACTGCCACACCATACTCCTAGCCCTTAAGCAGTGCCTAAAGGTTGCCATGGTTTAATACCCAGCTCTTTGGTCCCTGATATAAAATTCTGAGGTGTGATTTATAGTGTCACCAGATTTCTTCCAGGGAATTGAGCTGGTTACCTTCTCTGGTCCTTTTATTACATCTTCATTTCGCCTCTATATTAGTTTCCTATTGCTCTTGTAACAAAGCATCACAATATTCATGACTTGAAACAAAAAAAACCTTATAATTTTATATTTCTACAGAAGTCCTATCACAGTAGGGTGGAGGTGTTGGCAGGAATTGTACTCCGAATGGGTGGATCCTTTTCTGTGCAGAAATTCTTTCCCATGTTCCTGTGGTCTTGTTTCCTTGCTGGCTGTCAGCAGGGCCCCACCCTGAGCTCCTAAAGGCCTCTTTCTGGTCCTTGCACATGGCCCCAGTATCTAAGAACCAGCACCGGGCATCAAGGCCTTCTTATGCTGCCATCTTCCTGATTTACCTTCTTAAGGACTTCTGTAATTAGATTGGGCCCATCCATATAATTCCCTATTTTATGACCAGATAATTACTAACTTCAATTCCATCTGTAAACTTACTTGCTTTTTGACAACTTAGTCATAAATTCTGTGTATTAGGAGGTGGGCATCTTTTGGGGGAGGCATTATTCTGCTACCACAGTCTCCTTGTGGTCTCACTTCCCCAATCCCCCTACTGGTTTCTTCTGGAAACACTGCCTAATAAATCACTTTCAGAAGTGATTTATTTGAGGGTCTGCTTTTGGGGAATTCAGCCTAAGGTAATGCAGAATGCTCTGAATTCAAGAATTGTCTCAGTTGCTGAATCGGGAGTGACCAGTAGGGAGGTTAGGCCAGCTCTCCAAGAATAGGCAGCAAACAACCACTCCTGTGTCTGTATGGGGACCTGCTGGGCTCATTGGCTTTCTGGCAGTCAGGCAGGAAGAACAGGGGAGACCTCGCTAATGAGATTCTCTCTGCTCACCTGAAATCCTCTGCACATCATCGGTGTGGCACCCTCGGCAGCTTGCCTACCCGTGCGAGTCTCTGTGCTCGGCATTTATAAATATAAGCAGGCGGTTCTGCCACAACTGTCAAAGGCGGCAGCTCGTTAGTGAGCAGCAGATACCAGCCAGGGCTGGCCCAGCCCTGATGCTATGTGGTGAGGCATAGAAAATGAACATGCCACCCAGTTCAGGGTCAATATGCAAATGGGAAAGGGAAAACTGGAAGCTTGACAGTCTGTCACAATGATTATTAGCTGTCTCCCAGATCCTGTGAGCTCCTAGCTCCCTACGCACTTATCCAGTCCGTGCTCTATAACAGCTCTTTAGCACACATCCTTCGCTGTGTGTATCACTTGGGTCTGTTTCATCGTGTGCCAGATTCCTTGTCCTCTAGGTACTCAGGTGCTCTGTTACACCCACTACAGTAGGGCCCCCAGTGATCAAGGCACATATATTTAAACTTGGGATATTTTTCTGGTGTTATCCAGGTTAATCACACGCTCTTCTGGGTGACGAAAGGACGGGGCTCAAACAGAGCACACCTGCTGAGCAGAGTTTACATCTGGTCCTTGAAAATATTACTTCAGAAACCATTAGTTGGGAAGGTCTCAACTGAAGGAGGCCCCCGGGTAATGATTGTAATAGATGCCCCACTCTTACCTTTCCTTTGCCTGCATTCCCATTCTTTCACCAACCTAGAGCTCCAATTTATACCTCCCTTTCCCGTTAGTACATAATCCTCACGGCCTGAAATTTACACCTACATTCCAGACTCCACATGACAGCTACATTCATAACACCACCCATGAAAAGGCTTTTATGATCTTGAATTTTGTACTTCTCAACATTTTTTCCCCACTACTTTCAAAATATGCATTCTTAATATTCCAACAAAGGGAAGCAGATTAAAAGGAGAAATACTATAAAATAATTTGGTGAAGACCTAATAAAAGATGCAATCAATCAAGCAAGTGACAGTAGCAGTTCCTTTTAACATCAAATCTAATGGTTTCTTTTTCTAGTACAAAAGTGCTCCATTAACAGTGTGAGTCTTTTATTTAGGTAATTCACACAAGTGGTTGCCAGATGTAGTTTATTTTCAGGAGGGCACACTTATAGAAGCAGCACACTGAGCGGAGACAGAGTTATCTCCAACTAACCTACTCTCTAATGACCTTTCAGAGTGAAAATCTCAGTGAAATCCTAAAACCGAAACCCTCAGAATCAGATCCAAGTAGCACTTCACATTTAAAATGATGGTTGTATGTCAGGGCTGGTCTACAGAGAATGGTAGGGTGATTCTTCGCCTCACCATCTATCCTCAATGCACAGCCTTGATTTATCAGAGCTTCCCCTGCCCTGTGCAGCCAGGTCTGCCTCTAGCTTCAGCTCTGTTTTGACTCCCTTGCTTCAATCAAAACTCACCTTTTTGAACCTTCTTTTCCTCAAATGCTTCGTTTCTACTAGGTACTTCAATCAACTACTGTTCACTAAATGTATTCCCTTTGTGCAGTGATTGATAAGTTTCTACTAGGAGTGTCCATTAGGAAAGGACACCTTTTCAAGAGGATGCCTTTAACCCAGAGCGGTGGCTGCAATGGTGTCAAGCAGAGAGGGATGTAAATGGGTTTGGTTTTTAGAGAGATTTGAGCTGAGATCCAGACTTGTTACCTCTGGATACATTATATGTCCTATTTTGATGATAATGCGGATAATAGTACCTAAATTTTCCTTCTTTCAAAATATATATATTTATATTTTAGAGATTAATCCCTTGTGAGTCGCTTAATTTGCAAATATTTTCGCCCATTCTGTGGGTTGTCTTTTCATTTTGTTTATGTTTTCCTTTGCTGTGCAAAAACTTTGAAGTTTAGTTAGGTTCTGGTTTTTATTTTTGTTTCTTTTTTCATTACTCTAGGAGGTGGATCTGAGAAGATATTGCTGTGGTTTATGTCATAAAGTATTCAGCCTATGTTTTCCTCTAAGAGTTTTATAGTATCTGGTCTTATATTTAGGTTTTTAATCCATTTTGAGTTTGTTCTTGTGTATGGTGTTAGAGGTGTTGTAATTTCATTCTTCTACATGTAGCTTTCCAGTTTTCCCGGCACTACTTATTGAAGAGACTATCTTTTCCCAATTGTATATTGTTGCTCCTTTGTCATAGATTAGTTGACTGTAGGTGGCTCCTGCAGCTCAATATATATATATATATATAAAACACAACTCAATCAAAAAATAGGCAGAGGTCTAAATAGACATTTCTCCAAAGATATACAAATGGCCAAAAAACATATGAAAAAATGCTCAACATCACTAATTACTAGAGAAATGCTAATCAAAACTACTGTGAGCTACCACCTTACACCAGCCAGAATGGCCATCCTCAAAAAGTCTACAAACAAGAAATGCCAGAGAGGATGTGAAGAAAAGGGAACACTCTTACACTATTGGAGGGAATGTAAATTGATGTAACCATTGTGGAAAACACTGTGTAGTTTCCTCAAAAAAACTAAATAATAAAACTACCCTATGATCCAGCAATCTCACTCCTGGGCAGAGAAAATCACAATTCAAAGGATACATGCTCCTAATGTTCATTGCAACACTATTTACAATAACCAAAACATGGAAGCAACTTAATTGTCCTTTGACAGAGGAATGTATAAAGATGAGGTAAGTATATACAGTGAAGTATTACTTAACCATGAAGCACAAACTGTTTTCTCAAGACTTCCTTAAACATCTAACTGTAAGAGCTGCCATTGACAGATTATATTTGAATTGAGGCTTGATAAAAACCTTCGTTAGCATTTCTACTTCTTCCCACATTTAGTTTTTCTGGCTTTTCTCCCTTTTTTTCCTGCCACTTTTTCTCACTCCCCATTAAATCTCCTATCTTGGATAGGTCAAGCTATGAATAGAATTTACTTTACATATGGCTTGCTAGACCGTTGCATCTTTGAGGGATTCAATCAACCACTTCGTTAGCATAAAGGCAAGGAGAAGAATACTTAAGACAGATGAGTGGGATATATTATGGGAAGAATGGGGAAGGAATGTTTTCTAAACAGTCAACAATTGTAGGATGAGGGAAAGATGTTGGGCTGAAAATAAGCAGAATGAAGAAAAGAAGAGTAGAGCCATGTGGCTTGTCCAGTAGGGAATAATAAGAATAAAGGCTAATATTTGCTGAGTTATCACCATGTTGAAGGGACTGTGCTAAGTGCTTTACTGAAGACTTAAGAAGATGATAACTTAATAATCTGACAAAGAGAGGAAATTGAAGCCCAGAAAATTTAATTTTATTACCCCAAATCACACAATTAGGAAGTGGCATTGCCAACATATGTATTCAAGGTACTTGACTACAAAGCCAAGGCTGTTTGCCACTATAGTCTTTATAGGACCTAAAAATATGAGTTTAGACAGAAATGAGGTATGAATTCTACATGATATTCACTTGAATGTGACAGATAGGCACTGAGCAAATCAAAAGGAACCTAAATTGTGTTAGATCGGGCAGGATATTCCTTTTTCTTTACTAAAGAAGCCTTTTTTAGGTGGGTGGTGGGGATGGGAAAGGTGGCCTTGTCTGCTACTTACATCAGAATAAAAGGGAACATAGAATATTAGACATTGACATCCATAAGTTTTATGAGGTTAGTCATGGGTAGCATGGAAAAAATAAGGTAAAATGCACACTAAAGTGAGAAATAAAATCTGTGTGCCTGTGCCTGTGCATGTGTGTGTGTTTGCTGAAGTTTTTTTGGATGACTCACTGAGAAGACAGGTTAATGCATTCACTGAATTTTTCAGTTGTTTAAAGAATAATCTACTTTCGTGCCTTATGCCAGACTAAAAGGTCTTCCTAAACAGTCACACAGAAAAATAAAATACACCAAACTGTGTTGTCCTTGAACCTCTCTTCATACACTTGCTTAAAATTAATATACTTAAACAGAATAACCCACCTATCTGTGGCACCCAGTGGCTTAGAACTATACATAATACATATTAATAAACTAGGAGAATGTGGTTCCTGCCACACTCATTTTGTTTTCCTTCTCCTGACGGTGCTCTTGCTGTCAGAGACTTCTCCTCAGATAATGAAAGGCAACACAAGACACACACATTCATTCCTTCCTCCCTTCAATCCTCTGTCCTGTCATCTCTGAGCAACAGAACCTTCCATTAGTGTTCACTTTAACAAGCCAATTTCTTTGGGTTTATTAGTGACAACTTTTAAATTAGTGGGGATCCATGCCAGTTTTTCAAAGCAGGGTATCTACATGTTGCTCTCTCACAATTATGTTTTAATTAGCAAGGTCACTGCTAATTTTAAGAGAATGCAGCAGGGCCCTTTTCCTCTCCCTCCCTATTTTGGTAACATATGGTTGGTAATGGAAAGATAGATATGCTATAACAGGATGTGCCTAGACAATGTCAATAAGATCAACAAGGGAGTAAGCCAGAGCGCATTCTCTGAGTACCTCTACATAGATTTCCTTTCTCATTCTAATTCTGCCCTCTGTGTATGTCCTACTCCTCTGACTTATGTATACACATCAAGAAGACTTTGTTGAGTTCCCGCTGTGGCACAGTGAGTTAACCATCAGGCTTGTCTCTGTGCAGATGCTGGTTTGATCCCCGACCCAGGGCAGTGGATTAAGGATCCAGCATTGCTGGAGCTGTGGCGCACATAGGTCACAGCTCTGGCCAGGATTCGTCAATCCCTGGGTCCCTGGCCGAGGAGGCGGGAGGTGAAAAAGGAAAAAAAAAGACTTTGTAAAGCTGAGCTTTTTTATAATTTATGTTTTTGTTTTCATCCCATTTAAATAGGTTAGAGCTGTTCAGAAACACGAAATGAGTTTGGGCAAAAGTCACAGGGAGAAAAACCCAGTTTGTTTACGGAAAATAATCCATTTTCAACTGGGAACTCAAAGTGAGGGTGAGTCAAATCAAGGCTGTTTGCTGGAGCAGTGCTGGCTATTTACATCTTTTCTGCAGAGTAGAGGGTGGTTAGTGGGAATGCTGAGATTTGCTCTTGTTTTTTTCCTTCCAGTTACTCTGGACCACTTGACCGTCAATATCATTATACCACACATGCTATCATCGGTGAACTTTCCAAATCTCTGTCTACATGTCCATATCATGTGGAAAAGACTTGAATTAGATTCTCAGATTGGGCTATGGGGAGAGTATATATCATTATAACCCCCTTTCTGAAAGCTCGGCTCTAACTAGTAAGGGCAGGCCAGCTGCTCAAACAAATAAGAGCAAAAACATAAACATTCAAAAGACATTTATTTCTCTCTCCTATAACTAGTCCAGGCAGGTGTTCCCAATTTCATGCTTCTTTCATCCCATAAAGCTAACTTCATGTGTAACTCCTAATTATGAAAGATAAACTACATTAAGAAAAAACTTTTCCAGTCCAATATGATATATACTCTTCTTTGTAAGTCACAAAACTCTTTGTGATAAGATGTTTGAGGTTCATTGGTGTGTTATTGTGGTGTTTAAAAAAAAAACCAAAAAACTGAAGCCTTGGTTTGACTTGGAGACCATCACTGTGGGCTTCTGTGAAACAACAGTAGCAGATGGTATGGTCTGGAATCCAGTTCTTGGAAATGTGCCTTTTAGAACTGGAAGGGCCCACAGATCTTCTAGCCTTGGAGGAACAGACAATGACTAAGTGTTACTAAAAAAAAAAACAAGTTTGTGACTACAAGTTAAAGAGTCATTCTGGGAGTTCCCTATGTGGCTTAGCAATAACAAACCCAACTAGTATCCATGAGGAAGAGGGTTAGATCCTTGGCCTCGCTCAGTGGGTCAGGGATCCGGCGTTGCTGTGAGCTGTAGTGTAGGTTGCAGACGCTGTCAGATCCCATGTTGCTGTGGCTGCAGTGTAGGCCAGGAGCTGTAGCTTCAATCAACCCCGAGCCTGGGAATTTCCATATGCCATGGGTGCAGCCCTAAAAAGACCAAAAAAAAAAAAAAAAAAAAAAAAAGGAGTCATTCTGTCAGAGTGAATTTCCTACTTATTATTAATTTTTTTGTTTGTTTGTTTGTTTTTGTTTGTTTTTGTTTTTGTCTTTTTGCTATTTCTTGGGCCACTCCTGCGGCATATGGAGATTCCCAGGCTAGGGGTCCAATTGGAGCTGTAGCCACTGGCCTACGCCAGAGCCACAGCAACACGGGATCTGAGCCGCGTCTTCGACCTACACCACAGCTCACAGCAACACCGGATCGTTAACCCACTAAGCAAGGGCAGGGATTGAACCCGCAACCTCATGGTTCCTAGTCGGATTCGTTAACCACTGAGCCACGACGGGAACTCCTGGTTATTAATTTTTTAATTTTTATTTTATTTTATTTTTTCACTGCAGTGTGAGTATTGTTGCTTAAGTAATTTTTGAATATAAATGAATGTGTATGTCGGAATTTAGCCAGATGTGTGATATTCCTGTATCTTAGTGTTATGGAGGTGGCCAGCTCTTGAAAATATTTTGTCCACAAAGCTATCTCTTAATGAGGTCCCAGTCTTCTGGGATTTTCTGTGGCTTCTCTTGGCTGTGTAACTTGGAGGAAGTAGAAAGGTGATTATGTTTTGTCAGAAAAGAAAGCCAGCATAGAATTTCAGCTCAGTACTTAACAACTTCCAAGTTGACAGTGTCATTCAGCCTTCACTGCAAACTTTCTAATTAACTCAAGCTCCACTGAATTCTGACTTGTATTATTTGGAGCTTGTTTTTGGTTAATTATTTTGCTTTCCAGACCTATGTTGTTGAAATATCACATGCATATTTGTAAATAATGTTGGCAACTTTTCTTCTTTTAGTACTGCTAACATTCTTTGCCATGATAAGTAGCCACATCTTGCTATCTTTAGGTAAAGCTATCATTTTCTCCAAAGCAGGACTGGGTGTTATTGTAGAACCTACTAAAAAGTTTGGCAGGAAAAAGTGTGTGGAAGGCAGAAAGTGAAAATACTGTGTCTCCCACCGTGGGCTTTCACACTGCTCCCACAGAGCTACTGAACTCCTCCTGAAACTGATCGATTTTATCTGTGAAATAGGTGAAAAATGTATCCCAGCAAGATAAACCCTGAACTGTTCCTGAGTTAAAAAAGCAACAAGATATAAGTAGGGCTTTTATTTGAAGGAACAGAAACACATGAGATAGTATGCAGTGACAAAGCTGGATGCCAACCCAGGTTGAGTGCCAATGTCAGACATGTCGAGAAAGCACTTAAAATTGTCATCTATATAAAGAGTTTATGTTTACAAAACAGTCTGGCAAGGTGAATCTTTTTTCTCTGTAGCCCTATCAAGATCTCTGTGGTGGTGAATAATTAAAGACAAGTATTTATTGAACAACTGTTATGAGGAAATCAGTGTGTAAGATTCTACAGAGTTTAAAAAAATAAGCAAGATGCAAACCATAGCATCAAAGAATTATAAAATTAATTCAGGTAAACAAATAACAATATAACAAGTTATGATATGTCCTTAGACTCCATACAAGCATATGTTTTGGACATTGAAAAGGATTAATGAAAATATTTTAGACAGTTAAACATCAACTCTTAAAGGGCAAAGCTTATGTCTTATGTTCTTTATAAACACTGCATACTCAACACAGGTGACATATTTGTAAGTTTTAAAAATCATTGCGCTTGTATTCATTGGAAGTGCATTAGCAACTGTTAACGAGAAAATACTGGGAAATAAAATCATCTCATATAAACTGTTGGATTTGCCTCAGTGAAGAATGCCTCTAGCCATTTCTTTCCCAGATTTAAGTTACAGGGCAATTGTAGGTACATAAAGTATCTTTAAGATACTAAAAGAGTCACTTCTGACTAGGGATCTTGATAATTTCCTTTTGAAGATTATGGTGGAGTGAATTCCAGATGCAAATATGGAGTCAGAATTCTTGACTTAACATCATTAACCTTTGGAACAGTGATGTGCCCAAGACTGGGTAGGTCTTGAAGAAGTGGCAAGAGTTGGGTATTTGCATCCTAACATTAGCCTGATATCAGTTAGAGATCCTAGTGGATGAAAATCCTAAAATAATCTTCCCTGGGCTTCACAACCATGGATACTTTTACTTCTATTTTTTTAGTTATTCTAGTAGCTTCCCCATGTAACTTGTATTTTTAGTTCTTCTGAATGAAGCTCTAAGGTTCTATTTGAAATATATATCTAGTTGGGAGGAGTGGCACTGGGGCTGGGTTTATGAAATACCCAGTAAGGTGGGAGAGTCTTAGCTTTAAGGCTATAAGTTGTTTGAGTGCAAGGACTGAGCTTTATATTGTACTGACATTCCCAACAGCATGATTCAATAAATACTCATGTTGATTAAAAATGTCAAAGGTAGGGGCCCTTCTGCTTTAGGGATCAAGTCTAGGAATGACAACACTTTGCTCCAGTTTTTAATTTAACTTCTAATTATTTATTTTATTTTATTTTATTTTATTTTTTACTGTTTAAACAGCCAGTAGCTGTCAAGCCTTTGAAGGAATCACTGCATCAGACAAACTTTGGAATATATGTGTAAGTCTATTTTCCTCATATACTATGTCCTACCAAGCTAGTGAAAAAGGCAGATAGCACAATGGGATGATATGGCATTGAGTTCAAATTAGAATTCAAAATTAAAATATTAAAATATATGTGAAGTTGTATCAGGCTGTGCTTCTATCTTGCTAATAAATCACATTTTCTACTTGCTGCTCTGATTTTAAGAACTAGCAATTGGAAACTAGGAGCATAAAAGAATAGGCTTGGAGTGAATTTTAAGGAATAATCTAGTTCGTTTTTCTGCCATTGGCAGATTTTGGCTAAACACTTCCTTAGGGGGGGAGAATCTCTCCTATTTGGAAATACCTGCTGGGAAGGAAATTCTAGCATTCCCTATAATGCTATTATGATCCTTGGAAACAACTTGTTTCCTTCAAAAATAAATAGTTTTCTCAGTTATTCTGTTTCTGGCAATGCCATTTCAGGCATAATAAATCCAGTATAAGTGCCACTTTTTAAAAAAGGTTTTAGTAGAATATATTAGTTGGAGAGAAATATGTATTCAACAGTGAAGAAAAAAGTTTTTTCTTCCAGATCAAGGTTAATTCTAATAAGAAAATAGAAAGTCCATTACTAATGCCTTTGCATTAAAGCTCCCTTCCTCTCGAGTGATCCTGAGGGATGTTCTTGCATATCAATGTTGTACCAAAAGCTTTCATTATCTCTGTGGTTTTGTTTATTCAAATGTCTTCCCCACATGTGATTTTTCATATATAAACTAAATAGATGTAAATACATGTCTTTTAAGAAGCCTGCAAATCTTTCTTTAATGAAGGTGCCCTTCAGTGCACCGGGCCTATTTGGGGATCTTTCAAAGATGGGTTTACTTTCATTAATGTCTTTTTATTTTACTTTTAATCAAGGATGGCAAAGGATAGCAAAGTCAGATCAAATAGAAGCAAAATTTCTCCTTTTTGATATGATTCAACACTCTTCATTTTCATGGTGCTCCAGATAGCTGACCGTTCTCAACACAGCAGGATTTAGGCCAATATGGAGAAAGAGTGAGCACCACAAGATATTGGTGACCCCAAAAAACTGATAGAGTTAAGCAGAGAAAAGAATATTATTTGGTTAGTTGGTTATATAATTGACATCATTAACCACATAAGCATGACAATGTGCTACAATTGAAAAGCAAATAACTCACCCCTGTCAAAAAAATATAGCTTTCCCCCCCCAGCAATGAAATTAACTATCAATTCATATGCAATCCCAGATTAAAAAAAATGGTGGTGAACCAGATGCAGTGGTGCATGAGAATGGAAG
This sequence comes from Sus scrofa, assembly GCF_054392235.1. NCBI lineage: Eukaryota > Metazoa > Chordata > Mammalia > Artiodactyla > Suidae > Sus > Sus scrofa. Next base: position 102,119,971 of record NC_139390.1, on the reverse strand, counting down.
TAATTGTTTGTGGTTTTCATGAGAAGATTGCCAGTTTGCAGCATTTAAATTACACACAAACTGCTTTTTTACATCTCTAATTGTAGCTCTGTTGTTTTCGGGGAGGGTTGAATTGACATTGACAAACATAGACTTAGAAAAAATACAAAGACATGAAAACAGCACTAAATTTACCCCCAAAATGATTCAGTGAATAATGCTGCAACATTCTGTTTATTCCTTGATATGCCAAAATTTCCTTTTTTCCCCTAAGGAGCAATGCTGACTTTGGTAAGTTAATGAGAAGTAGTAACTGCAGAGATGTTGAGTAAATCAAGCACATGACTTTTGTGAATTATTATATGCCTACTCTTTCATTTTATTTTTAGGAATTGCTTAAATTTAATGTAATCCTTTGCCTGTTCCTTTAACTCTTCGAATTCTTGATTTACCTTCAGTGTTCAATTCACCTACAGCAGCTTTTCTCCATTCAAATCTTGCTGTGATAACATTTTAGTGCTGGGGAAGAGTAAAAACAGGGTCCTATTGATATTCTGCTCATCACCTTTTGCTTTAATTCCTGATTTTTCTGTAAAATAAGGCCACTAACCTCTTGGGCCTAAAGAATGAAAAGCTAGCTTATCACAGAAACAAAATAATGAAACAAAGAGGTAATTTAGATTTTGATTTTGTGAACCCAATTGAGTGTGTGGTGTTAATTCTAGTGTACAAGCCACTGCACCAAAAAAAAAAAAAAAATTTTCTTTCAAATCTGCAATTCAGCATTGGTTTCTTTTGAAAAAGACTTTTGTTTCTTAAAGGGTCATACCAAGTTAAAAATACAGTTATGAAGATAAACAATAGCTTAGCAAGAGGGAATTCAAGGTACATATCCTGGGGGAAAGGGCCATGTTAAAAGCAGAAAACAAATGAAAAAAAAATTTAAACCATCTACATTTGGGCAATGCTACAAGGAAAACTCCCCACAATTTGCTTGGCACAGCCTTTTGAAAGTTCATGCAGTGAAAATAATTAGCAGAAGCCATTTTTGTGTGTACTTCCAGAAGAGCTGGGCTCCATGAACACTTTCAGAGGACTGCACTAGGGAAAGAGTTGTCCTTTACCTTTAAAACTTGAAGGAAAGCAAGGAGCCCTTTGTCCCATAACATTCACAAGCTCTGAAGGAAGCAGAGATGTGGGACACTGACACAGCAAGCTGACTTGATGCTTCTCTAATGACGTGCCCCTTGCTGGTTTTCTTTGATTTGTATCTTGATCCAGACAGGGGCTTAATTTGAGTAGGACCAAAGAGTGGAAATTGTAGGATGACAAGCTTTAGCTCAGTAACAGAGACCTTTCTTTATAGGCTGAACAGTTTAAAACTGGAAAGGGCTGCCTTGGGGAGTGTGAGCTCTCCACGGGTGCAGGTGCAGGAACAGGCGGGATGGCCAACTGTCAGGGAGATTTACGGGAAATTGAGTAGGAGGACAGACTAGATGACCTATAAAGTTCCTTTCCCTTCCAATACATACTCTATTTTGGCTTATTTTAAAATTCATTCTCAGCTTTTGCTTTCTTGGCTTTGGGTCAGCTACTATTCCTGGTTCTCTAGAAGCTGCAGGGTGGTGCTGCATTGTATGGCAGTAGAGGTGGGGGTACGGCATCAGCAACTTAGATTTTTCCTAAAAGTTTCATTCGCTTCGTCATGTGTGATGCCAGCAGAATGGCTTTTGGTATAAGGCACTTAAAGTAATTCACACCAATGTCCCTGTAAACCTAATTTTTCTTTTATTTTTTTTGGAAACATCTCTTTCTTGCCAGTCTCACATATGGCTCAGACTAAATCAGCAGGAACTGTAAATTACAGCACTAAAATTTAATTTGGAAATTATTCTACTAAGCAATTATTATGACCTCTATGGTTACCTGACAGCTCACTCTCTCCTCGACAGAGGATTTTTTTCAAAGACAATTTGTTTTTCAAACATGATGATAATTCTGCTAACCTCCGATTGAAAGGCAGGTGACCTCAATTTATTTTCCAGTAGATCTTCCAGTAGCCTTGTCTTTTGGTTATTATTTGGTTTCTATTTTTATGTGAATGATTGGGCTGAGTCACCTAAACTCTCTTGTCTTGGTTTCTTTGTGGCCACTGACAGAGGTGACAAGAGATTATTTTTAAACATTATGATCTGTGCTTTCCTCTTCCTCTCAGGACCTTTCCTCTATCCAAGCACGGATACCTACTTTGCCTCTGGGGAGAGATAGACTTGTTTCATGGGAATGGAAATAATAAGAAGTAATCATTCTGGTGTTGCTTTTTTTTTTTTTTTTTTTTTTTTTTTTTTTTCCCCCTCAACTTTCCTAACAAACTTTTGAGAATCAAAAGAGAAAGCCAGGAGTGTAGCAGGTTAAAGTGTTTATAACAATGGATTTGGAGAAATAAAAAGAACCATTCTAGCTTACTTTTCCCCTTACTGTGTGACCTAGAAGGATAGTTATATTCCTGGAGAGGAGAGGGAGATAATTGGGTATGAATTGAAGGGAAGTCTCTAGTGGAAGATGAGAAGATTTGGGTAGACTTTTTGGAAGACCAGCTTAGAAGCTTTTTATGAACCAACCTTGGAAGTCAAGCAATATCACTTCCACTAAATGCTGCTGATTAAGGCAGTTATAAAGATACACTCAGGTTCAAGAGGAGGGAACATAGATCCCACCACTTAATGGAGAAATATCATAGGAAATATGATATATATTATTACAGATTTCCATGAAAAATACCATTAGCTCCAATGGCTTAGTGCCTCCAGAGGACTCTAGATCCCTAGAAGACATGGTGTATTCCACCAGTGTGCAATTCTCAAAGACATCCAAGAGCTAAAAACTGTTCAATGTTTTATAATAAATTTCTTGGCTATTTTGGATAAAGTGATATTCTCCTGAAATAAAGAGAAACTTTCATCAAAATAGACTTTCACTTTCATAGACATGTAATTAATTTGTCTTGTAAAGTAATAGAGATATTACACATTGTGGTGATTTATGGCTACCAGTTTTATCTCAAGATGCTTTGTTATATTTTTCTACTTTTCTGATTTTTCTTATTTAAATTAAATACTTTTTTTGATATTTGGGATGGAAAGATATCTTCAAAGGGTCAAGCAAAATTGTTAGGCTATAAAGTGGGATTCATGTTTTATATATTTAATTTTAATGCCTATATGATGAAGAGGTAAATTATTAAAATGCAGTATATTGAATTTACCTCAAGGAAGAAAATGAACTATTCCTATCTTTTCTCTATTCTGTATCAGATGGGCTGCTTTAGGCTGTGACCGCTCATAATGATTTAACCAATGTGAATTATCTATTATCTTACTAACAAGAATTCAAGAAACAGAACTTCTCAGGGTTGTACTTGTCTGAGGGTCTCTTAGCTCTGCTTCCTCCATGTGTGTGCTGGCTTTATGTTCAGCCCAGTAGCAGTACAGCTGCAGCAGTTCTAGGCATCACTTCTAAGCATAACAATAAAAAGCACAAAGAGATGATCTTTTCTGATGTTTCCTTCTCAGAAATGAGAAGCTTTTCCAGAAGACAACCCAACCCCCCAACCCCCTATATCTCTTTGGCTAGAACTGGGTCACATGCCCACCTCAAACAACTACTGGCGAAAGAATAAGATCAGCTTGATGGGTTTCTACTGAAAAAGATTTGACATGCAGAGCTGGAATTGGGTCATGCTTCCTAAATCAAGAAATTTACGTCTAGGTCATATCCAGCCCTCCACCTGTTTCTGAAAATAAAGTTTTATTGGCTTACAGCTGTACACATTTGTTTACTTATTGTCTATGACTGCTTTCACACTACAACTGTTGAGTAGTTGCAACAGAGACCATGTTACCTGCAAAACAGAAAATGTTCATTCGCTATTGGTCCCTTTATAGAAAATATTTGCTAACTCTTAAACCACAGAACAAAATTGGGGTTTCAAAGAAAAAGAGAGGAGAGGGTATTGAATAGACATGTTTTACTAAATTTTCTGATCACTTTTCAAAAAAGTACCTTATAGTAATTTCCACAAATCTCGTAGACATTATTATATGTACATTGTGACATTTTATGCTATTACTCTATGTCAGTGATCCTATTAGGTTATTGAGGTTACTATACAGCTGTATATAATTTAAAGGTTTTTCTAACCTCTGAATTTTAGAATATAATCTACTGTATTGGGTAAATATTATACCTTTTCCCTTGTATAGAGTAGCCATGAAGCCATACTGACCTCTCGCCTTAACAGAAACCAAATAACAATTTCTACTCTATACTCTACTTGGCCAAAGTTTACAGACTGAATTAACTAGAATGAAACTTCATGAAAGACCTAGCATGTTTAAATATTAATGTGGGTTTTTGTTTCAGATGTTATTGTTAGAGAAAGTTTAGGTTTACAGTAAAATAGGAAGAAAATAATTGAGAGGAAGATAACACAGATTTCCCATTTTCTCCCTGCTCCCACAGCAGCATAGCCCTCCCTCCATTATCAACATCACTCTTCAGAATGATACACTTTATAATGACACATCATAATCGTCAAAGTCCGTAGTTTACCTAAGGATTCACTTTTGGTGTTGTATATTCAGTGGGTTTGGACAAATGTGTAATGATGTATAGCCATAATTATAGTATCATAAAGAGTATTTTCACTGCCCTAAAAACCCTCTGTGCCCTGGGTATTCAGCTCCCACATCTCCTGACCCTGATAACCACTGATCTTTTTATGGTCTTCATCATTTTCCCCTTTTCAGAAAGTCATAGGAAAGAAGTCATACAGCGTGTAGCTCTCTCATGGTGGCTTCTTTCATTAGTGATATGCACTAAAGTCTCCACATTTTTTTGTGGCTTGCTAACTCGTTTCTTCTTAAGACTTAATTCCATTGTCTAGATGTTTATTTATCCATTCACTTACTAATTTCAAGTTTTGGTGATTATGAGTAAAATTGCTATAAACATCTATATGTGAGTTTTTGCATGGACATAAGCTTTCAATGATTTAGGTAATACCAAGGAGTTGGGATTGTTGGCTCATGTGGTTAAGAGTATGTCTAGTTTTGCAAGAAACTACTACACTCTCTTCCAAAGTGGTGTACATTTTGAATTCCCATCAGTACTGAATGAGAGTTCCTGTTACTCCACATCCTCATTAGTGTTTCATGTTGTTGGTGTTCCAGATTTTGGTCATCGTAATAGGTATATAGTGGCAACTCATTGTCCTAATTTGCATTTCCTAAATGACATACAATGTGAACTATTTTCTCATGGGCTTATATGCCACCTGCATATTTTTTTTTTCCTTTGGCTAGAGATGTACTGAGATCTTTGGCCCATTTTTATTTTTATTTCTTATTTATTTTTATTTTTTTAAATTTTCCTAATACATTATTTTTTTCTACTATACAGCATAGTGACCTAGTTACACATACATGTATACATTCTTTTTTCTCCCATTATCACGTTCCATCATAAGTGACTAGACATAGCTCCCAGTGCTACACACAGCAGGATCTCATTGCTAGTCCATTCCAAAGGCAATAGTCTGCATCTATTAACCCCAAGCTCGCAATCCATCCCGCTCCCTCCCCCTCTCCCTTGGCAACCACAAGTCTGTTCTCCAAGTCCATGATTTTCTTTTCTGTGGAAAGGTTCATTTGTGCTGTGTATTAGATACCAGATATGTGATATCACATGGTATTTTTTTAAATTTGTTTTCTCATTATTGAGTTTTAAGAATCCTCTGAGGTTAATAGATACAAACTATTGCCTTTGGAATGGATTAGCAATGAGATCCTGCTATATAGTGCTGATAACTATATCTAGTCACATATGATGGAGGATAATGTGAGAAAAAAAATGTATAAATCTATGTGTGACTGGGTTACCTTGCTGTACAGTAGAAAATTGACAGAACACTGTGTGGAAAAAATAAAAATCATTAAAAAAGGAATCATTTGTATATTTTGGATAGCAGTCCTTCATCAGATGTGTCTTTTGCAAATATTTTCTCTTGATCTGTAGGTTTTTTTCTAATTGTCTTGATGTTATCTATCACAGAACAATGGTTTTTAATTTTAATGAAGCCCAGCTTATCAATTATTTCTGTCATGGATCAGGTCTATGTATCTAAAATAGTATTACCAAGGTTATCTAGGTTTTCTCCTATGTTATCTTCTAGTTTTGTAATTTTGTGCTATGATTCATTTTGATTTAATTTTTGAGAGGGGTGTAAGATTTTTATTTAGATTCTTTTTTCTTTCTTTCTTTCTTTCTTTTTTTTTTTTTTTTGCATATATATGCCCAGTTGTTCCATTACCATTTATTGAAGAGACTGTGTTTGCTTCATTGTATTGCCTTAAATGCTTTGTCAAACATTAGTTGACTATATTTATATGGATTTATTTCTGGGCACTTTATTTTGTACCATTGTTCTATTTGTCTGTTCTTTCATCAGTACCGTGCTATCTAGATTACTGTAGCTTTATAGTTAAGTCTTGAAGTTGGGTAGCATTGTCCTCCAACTTTGTTCTTCTTCAGTACTGTGTTGGCTCTTCTGGTTCTTTTGCTTCTCTATGTAAACTTTAGAATCACTTTGTCAGTATTCATAAAATGCCTTTCTAAGATTTGAACTGGTATTGCTTTTGATCTATATATCAAGTTGGGTAGAACTTGACAGTATTGGGTATTCTAATCCATAGGCATGAAATAACTCTCCATTTTTTAAGTTATTCTTTGGTTTCATTTATCAGAGTTTTGTAGTTTTCCTCATATAGAACTTGTATATATTTTTTTGAGATTTATACCTAGGAATTTTACTTTTGGGGGTGGTAATGTAAGTTATATTGTGTTTTTGTTTGTTTGTTTGTTTGCTGTTTTTTTTGTTTGTTTGTTTGTTTTTTGTCCTTTTAGGGCCACACCTGCGGCATGTGGAAGTTCCCAGGCTAAGGGTCTAATCGGAGCTGTGGCTGCGGGCCTACACCAGAGCCACAGCAATGCCAGATCCGAGCCGAGTCTGCGACCTACACCACAGCTCACAGCAACGCTGGATCCTTAACCCACTGAACGAGGCCAGGGACTGAACCCACAACCTCATGGTTCCTAGTCAGATTTGTTAACTACTGTGCCACAATGGGAATTCCCTATATTGTGTTTTTAATTTCAAATTCCACTTGTTCATTGCTAGTATATAGGGAAATAATTAACTTTTGTATATTAATTTCATCTTACAACCTTGCTATAATTGCTTGTTAGTTCCAGGAGTTTTTAATCTGTTCTTTCAGATTTTCTACATAGATGAACGTGTCATCTGCAAACAGAGAAAGTTTTATGTCTTCCTTCCCAATCTGTAAATCTTTTATTTTCTTTTCTTGTTTTATTGCATTAACAAGGATTTCTAGTATGATGTTGAAAAGGAGTTTTAAGAGGGCACATACTTGTGTTGAAACTGATCTTACTGGTAAATCCTGTTTTTGTTATTGTTCTGCCTTTTCTGGGGCCTCTTCCATGGCATATGGGCATATGGAGGTTCCCAGGCTAGGGGTCTAATCGGAGCTGTTGCTGCTGGCCTGCGCCAGAGCCACAGCAATGCAGGATCCGAGCCGTGGCTGTGACCTACACCACAGCTCACAGCAATGCCATATCTTTAACCCACTTAGCAAGGCCAGGGGACGAACCCACAACCACATGGTTCCTAGTTAGATTTGTTAACCACTGAGCCACGGTGGGAACTCCAACTGGTAAATCTTTTAGTTTCTTATAATTAAGTATGATGCTAGTTGTAGGTTTTTGGTAGACCATCTTTATCAAGCAAAGAAAGTTACCCTCTATTTCTAGTTTACAGAGAGTTTTTACTATAAATGGATATTGAATTTTGTCAAATGCTTTTTTGACGTCTGTTAATATGATCATATGATTTTTCTTTTTTAGTTTATCATCACATCATGATGGATTACACTAATTGATTTTTGAGTGTTGAACCAGCCTTGCATACCTGGGATAAGTCCCACTTGGTTGTGGTATATAATTTTTGGATTCAATTAGTTAATTTTTTTTTTTTGTCTTTTAAGGGCTGCACCCATGGCATATGGAGGTTCCCAGGCTAGGGGTCAAATTGGAACTTTAGCCACTGGCCTACACCATAGCCATAGCAACACCAGATCTGAGCCACATCTGCTACATGGCAGCTCACAGCAATGCTGGATCCTTAACCCAGTGATCGAGGCAGGGATCAAACCCACATTGTCACAGATACTAGTTGGTTTCATTACCACTAAGCCACAATGGGAACTCCACAATTTGTTAATATTTTGTTGAGGAGTTTGCATACATGTTCATGAGAGATACTAGTTTTTAGTTTTCTTTTCTTATAATGTCTTTGGTTTTGGTATTAGGGTAACTCTGGCTTCATAGAATGAGCTAGGCAGGATTCTCTCTGCTTATTTTCTCTTAGAAAGATTGTAGAGGACATTATCTTGTGGTGCTGGGGGATAAGGATCCAGTGTTGCCATTGACTGTGGCACATTTGCAAGTGTGGTGCCAGGTTTGATCCCTGACCCAGGAACTTCTACATGCCAAGGACATACGCTCTTGTCTCCCCCAAAAAAATACTGTAGAGAACTTGTATAATTTTTTCCTTAAATATTTGGTAGAATTCACCAGTGAACACATCTTGGCCTGGTACTTTCTGTCTTAGAAGGTTATTATAGATTTAATTTCATATATATATATATATATATATATATATATAGTTCTATTCAGATTGTTTATTTCTTTTTATGTGAGTTTTGGCAGATTCTTTCTTTGAGAGAATTGATCTATTTCATCCAACTTGTCAAATTTGTGGCCATAGAGTTCTTCATAGTATTCCTTTATTATTTATTAAGTAATGGACATTATTTTAATGTCCATGGAGTGTCTCTTTCATTTCTGGTATTGACAATTTAGCCTCTTTCTCTTTTTTCTTAGTTAGCTTGGCTTATCAATTGTATTGATATTTTTAAAGAATCTTTTAGTTTATTTGCCTTTCTTCATTGATTTACTGTTTTCTGTCTCATTGAGTTTTGTTCTAATTTGTGTTATTTCTTTTCTTCTGCTAATTTTGGACTTAATTTGGTGATTTTTAGTTTCCTGAGGTGGAAACTTTATTGTGAATTTTAGATATTCTTCTTTTCTAATACATGCATTCAAGCAATAAAATTTCCTCTAAGCACTGTTTTTGCTGCATCTTACAAATTTTGATAAGTTCTGTCTTCATCTAATTCAATATATTTTTAATGTCCCTTGAGATTTCTTTCTTGACCCATGTTATTTAAAAATATATTGTTTAATCTTGATGATTTTTGGATTTTCCACTTATCTTTCTATTATTGATGTCTAGTTTAATTCCTCTGTGGTCTAAGAGCACATGTTTTCTGTTCTTTTAAATGTGTTAAGGTACATTTTGTGGCCCAGAATGTATTAATGTGGTTTTCGTTTTGTACTCACAGGTCAATCTCAATCTAAGCAGAGACCAATGCAGTTGGGTCATGACCATTTCCTGAGAATGCATGGATGCCTGAGGGCTCTTAGGGTCCGTTGTTGGAGTATATGAGTGGAGGGGCATTGATTTAGGCTTGTGTTCCAATTTTGACTTTTTATACTATAAAATGTGACACTTCCTTCTACTCAGGAGTAACTAATTATTACCAATCTAGAAATCTACTTCCTAGATAACATTGCCTGGAGAATACTGGTCTAAAAGTCTAATTAAAAAATAATATTTGCTTAGAGATATGAAGACTAGTTGTATATTCCCTAGGAATCTAGATTATTTAAAACTTGCATCCTTTTTCAGACTTGAGTATGAATATCTGAGAATATATGCTTCGGTCACATTATTTTGACTTTTCTTAGAGTTGTTACTAAATAATTCTTTGGCATTATGCCCTCATTTGTTACTGAGAAATGTAAAAAATAGTTATTTGTAAATCCCTGTTGCACAGATTTTAGAGATGTTATTGAAAATTGTGTCAGTTCTATCTCTCTGATAGCTGCATGGATTTTAGCATCTCTCCTCAGTACCTGGAGTATTTTTAAACTTATAGTTGATTAGAATTTTTATAGTATTATATTTTCATATATAGTTACATATAGACTTGAAGAAAAACAGCGACCAAGAGAGAATCTGTGGTTGAAACAGGGGTAGCAGCATCTGAATATACCCACTCTATGTGATCTTGGATGCCTGAAACAGATTTGGGGGAAAGCTCAGGTTCTGCTGAGCTAGACTAGAATCTAGCCACAAACCTATTGCATTCATACCTAGCTTCGCCCAGGAAGCTTGGAGTTAAATTTGTGGTCTAGCTTTATATTGTCTAACTTACATTGCTTGACCTAATGATTCTACCTTGGCTGTACCTCTCCTCTGAATTTTATAGTTTTAACAATAGTAAAAAAGTATCTTTTTTTAATAAGAAAAAAATCTCTAGAAAATGCTTAAAATCCTTTTTTAAGAAAGGGTAAGGTATATTGTGATAATTACATATATTTCTAGGTTTATGACCAAGAATTTCACCAAGGATTGGCAATAAGCTCATTATACAGTTGTTTTATGCAGCGTAATAAGCCTTCTGTCTGGTTCTTTTTGTAAGTTTCTATACCACAGATAAACACACAGATTAGCACCTACATTTTAAAAGTGCTTGTTGGTCTTCCTGTCACCTGAAAGCCCAGCTGATAAAAGGTGAGAATTGTAGGTGGAGACTTCACCTTATAAACGTTGTTTCTACCTCTTGGATGGAATTTTCCCTGTTGAGATTCAAAAACTGTATTCATTCTAGCTTCCTTCATTCTCATGAAGCTAGCTGAAATCCTGGCTGGTGATATGCTTCATTCTTTCCTTTACTAGCTTTTATCACAAAGAGTGACAGACCTTTCAAGGGACTTTCTCACACCCTCTCTGGGATTTTGCTCCTGTTCTCATAAAGACTTTTGTGAAACATTTGGAATCTGTACCGTGAAAACCACCAGGTACACAGTCTTTGACACTCTTCTATGTGGCATTTCTATAATGCTTACATCGGTAAAAACCCAGGTCTCCTTGGAATCAATTGGAAATATGAGATATTTTTGAAAAAAAAATTTTTTTTAAAAAAGCAATATGCAGATACCTCAGCAAATCCAGCTGTCTCTGATACAGGCAGTAGGGAAGGTTCAGAAAGGTGTCTCTGTAATAGTTGGTATGGGAAATAAAATGGGGGGGGGGGGCAGATGCAACCTCACTGGCATCCTTTCTCCTGTCAGACACCCTCCTTTACCTTTACATTCAGGTATTCCAATTACCTCCTCTTCTGCTTTTAGTTAAGGTGGCTTACACATTTCTGGGTGTGTAACAGTAACAGTGGAAATAGGTTCCTTCATTCCTATATTTGATATTCTCTCTAATTGAATGACTGTATTCAAAGAGTGACAGTTAATAGATAGATTGAACCTGGGCAGATAGATAATATGAAGGATAATAGAATCCAGATCACTTTCAATTCAACACACTCCCAGAATAGCTACACTATCTGAATAAAAAATAGTTCTAGGATTAGCTGCTTTAATAAGGACAGTGATAAACCAAAAATGTCTAAAGAATAGAATTCAGGGTGGGGAAATATTATAGAAAAAAATACCGTATGAGAAAAAGGTGAAGAAACTAACGTTTTTACTGAAAGAAGGGGAAAAGCGCATGTGTATATGTGGTGTGTGTGTTTGAGTATGTTACTATGTATTGATATGCAGGGGTAATGGAGAGAGAATTTTGAGCCCTCTAATATAGAATAAGTAGAAAAGATACAATTAGATGGAAACTCTGTGGCTTCAGAGGCCAATGTATGTGTGTGTGTGTGTGTGTTCATATACATATATATATATATACATACACCTATATATGTTTCTTTCTTTAGCAGTTAGTTGTAAGAAATGGTAAGCTCTCACTCAGAAATGCTGGATTTTCTGTCACTTAATTTATAGTCACTGATTATTTTTCCAATTATTGTTAGACCCTTCTTTGAGGTGCTATGAAAGGCTTCATACATTAAGCTTGGTTAAGAAACCTCGCATTAAAAGAACCTCCAACTCCAAGCTATCATAATTCTCTAAAGTAGAATTAACTTAGATCAGATTTACATTTTTTTTCCTGATTTTACCTGGCAAGAGTTGTGCAGGTTCTAAAATAGACATAACTGTGATACTTTGCCTAGTGTGTTTTTAGATATTGTTGCAGAATTTTGAGTATTCTTTGACTTCTGGGTGATCAGAGAGGTTTCAGACAGTTTGAAGCTTCTTTCTTTAATCAAAGAAGAACTAAACATTACAACTTATGGCGCCTTTTTCAAAATGACAGGTTTTAGTATTTTTCCTGAGCCTGATTCTTGAACTAGCCAACTTTTTCTCATCATGGGCTTCACAGAAGCGTCCTTGGTTCTGTAGAGAATTAACCATTCCCCTAATCATCTAAGTTACTTCCACCAGAATGGTACAGGGGATGGAGAACAAGATCCAATACATTCTAGATGTAACTATTATTATCAATTTATCATAAAGATTAGGAATTTCTCTCTCTTGTATTTGATCAAACTACACTTTGCTGCCACGTTGCTTACTTCTTAAGGAATACATACTTAAATGCAAATTCAAGGCAAGTGTACACTATTTAGGATATCCAAGCCCATGTATAAGTCTAGTTCCAAGATTGCCCACTCAAAACAATATAATTCAAGAAGGGTTTAATAAATATACTTTTTGTAAAAGTGTCGGAAAGGCACAAGGAAAATACAAGAGGTAGCGTGCTATGCAGGGAGTAGCATAGTGGACATCTGACAGCCCCTAGATCTGAAGGGAAGAGGAAAGAGGCAGTTACTACCATCTGAAAGGAAGGAGCCATGTAGAGAGAACTGTCTTTAAAGAAGTTTGACCTTAGGTTAAAGCTGAGAGTTCAAATGAGCAAGGCCTCATGTGCCCACAGTGCAGAAAGCCAAACTCTGACAGTGGATGTTTGCAGCAAAGTAAGAGTTTATTTACATGGAGCCAAGAAAAGAAATGAAGATAAGTCTCAGATCCATGCCATCTTTGAGTTAGGAATGTTTTAAAGCGGAAGAATAAAGAAAACTTGTATTAATTACTATCTTGTGACATTTTGGTAACATTTCTTCATCATAGTTTTGGAAGTCAGGGTTTCTTTGGTTTATGATTCTCTGGCCAGGTGCTCCATTGCTTGGGGAGTCTGTGAACTCATCTTGCCCTGGAAAAACACCCTGAGATTGTACCTTAGTGAAGATATCTACAGTAGCAATTTTTGTACATTAAGATAGACAATAACAATCTTTATCATCTGACTCTGGTTGTGTTTGGTTAGCACAAGATTGACATCAAAGGGGACAGGAAAGGTATTGAGATCAGAGGAGACAAGCAAGTGAATAAAGTTTTTGCATAGACATATAAATTTGGTAAGGAAACTTGGTGTTAGCAAGGCCACTTTCAAGAGCCAGTCTGAGGCACCCCAGCAGCAAACCAGGAGAACAAATACCCAACTCAGTGATCTGATCTCTACCTACTGCAGGACCCTGATTTTATATATTATAGCCTCTGAAGCCACAGTAGAGTTTGCATATAATGTTCTACTTCTTCCATGTGATACCTCTCAGCATTCTCCTTTTTGATAGAGTCTGTATGGTCACACTCCTGGAACTGAGGATACCCTGGTAAAAGGTAGCCTATGAATCCAAAGGGGTAAATGACACATTTCTGGCACCCAACTTTTGCCTTCTCTGGAAGGGTGAGTGGATCCTTGGGGGCACCTTGATTACCTTTTATTCTTCTCCCTGAATGTCTAGAGAAGACCATTTTGAATGCATTTCTCTTGAACCTTTTGTTTTAAATGCCTTTGGAGATATTATCACATAAATAATATAAAGGGAAAGAACTGAGAGGAATAAGATAACTTTGTTCCTTACCCTTCTCTCACCAAAAGGTCTACTACCCAGCATAATGGCCTGGGTGGCACCTTTTATTTCCTTGTGTTGTGACAGCTCCAGTTTCCTAGAGAAGAAGGTTATCTTCAGTTTTTTCCTTGACTTTGGATTGAAAACTGTCAGGAGCAGAATCCACAGTTGTCCTGAAATTCTCAGGGAAACTTCCTATTCTGAAATTGTGCTAAGAAAATTGACCTGAAAGCAGAGCTAGAGCAAGAACATATGTCAGCTTCTACTGCCTTTAATGTTATATTGTCCCATGTGGAGGATTAGTCTCTTTTCTTTCTATTCGCATCAGGGAATAAGCCAGGTGTTGGCTAACATTATTACCTCTGTTTGATATCACAAAATAGTGCTACATTGACATTTGCTTCTTTCTGTCATATTATTGAGTGGGAAATCAGAATATTCAACTTAGCAAACCCAGGGCAAGAATTTGCTCTGTAATGTCACATAAAATGCTATACCAAAAGTCATATCAGGATTTTGAGAATAGAAGTTTGTAGTGAATAGAGAAACCAGTTAGTAGGTGGGAAAGGTATCTGGTAAAGCTTATTACAGGTGGCATAGAACATGTCAGCACCACTCTCTTTTCTTGGTAGAATTAGATGAAGTAATAATAACTTTTGTGCATTAAAGTGTATATTATGCTTTACAAAATCAAAATTAAAATCAAAAGTTGAGAAATAATGAAGCCTGCAACATGATACAGGAAAAAAAAAATCACACTTATTTTGTATTTTTAAAAGGATGTAAATAGGTCTCTGGCAAATGATTTTTCTACTTTTTAACAGATCTGGTATTGGCAAACCTTTTTATAAAGGACCAGATAATAAACATTTTACACTTTGCAGGCCAGGTGGTCTCTGTCACAGCTATTCAACTCTGTCATTGTAGCTCAAAAGCCACCGTACACACTACATAAACAAGTGGGCATGGTTGTGTCCCAATTAAACTTTATTTACAAACACAGGCAAGGGCAGGACCTGGGCTGTAAGCTATAATTTGTGGACTCTTGACCTAGGTTTAAACATTTTTTGTTTGCTATTTCTAAAATTTTATATACTAAAGGCTTTGCTAAAATTGGATAAAACTATATATTTTATTAAACTAGAGGTATGAGGCTTTTCCCAAGAATTCAGAATGTTAGAAGATCATCATAGCCTTAGCAGTAAGGACATTTCAGTAGGTACTATTATGTTTTAAAGATACTCTGGAACATCAGATGATTTTGTGATTTTAAAATGAAACATTGTGGAGTTCCTGTTGTGGCTCAGTGGTTAACGAATCTGACTAGGAACCATGAGGTTGTGGGTTCGATCCCTGGCCTTGCTCAGTGGGTTAAGGATCCGGCATTGCCATGAGCTGTGGTGTAGTTTGCAGACGCGGCTCGGATCCCGTGTTGCTGTGGCTCTGGCGTAGGCTGGCAGCTACAGCTGCGATTAGACCCCTAGCCTGGGAACCTCCATATGCCACGGGAGCAGCCCCAGAAAAGGCAAAAAGACCAAAAAAAGAGAAATAAATAAAAACAAAATAAAATGAAATGTTTTTTCTTATGCACAATTATTATAATAAAGACGGCAGTAAAAAAAACAGTTGGAAGTGACAGATATATTTATGATATGGATTGCAGTGATGGTTTCACAGTTGTATACTTACCTCCACACTCACCAAGTTGTAAATGTTAAATATATACTGCCTTTTTTATGTCAAGAATATTGCAATGAACTAGTTTTAAAAAGACACGAGAAATTGTTTCAGAAAAGAAAAACCAACCAAACAGACAAAACATCCAAATATACTTTTGGTAAATAATCTATCAATGTGATCTAGCAATTGAACACATAAAGATGTGCATTTCATCTTATTTGAAATGGATCCATCAAAGGACCAAGAAGTTGTAACTAAATATTAATAGGTGAATTTTTTTTTCTGTAATTTGAGTAGAATAAATTTAGTCAATCATGGGTTGAAAACAAGATGCAATTTTTTTTTTGGCCGCAACTGCCATGGCATGAGGAAGTTCTTAGGCCAGGGATTGTACCCATGCCTCAGCACTGACAGTGCCAGATCCTTAACTCACTGTGTGCTACCGAGATATCCCACAAGACGCGATTTTTCTTGTCATTGGATCTCTCTCTCTCTCCCCCACCCCTGCTTTTGACAATGCCCTCAGTCAAAGACCATGAGTAACACAACTACAGTGGAACAAGTCAGGTTTTTTATCATTGCAGCTAGAGACAACACATATATGGGGACTGATCAAATCTAGTGTTCCCCTTGGCTTGACTAAACTTTAGATAGGCTTCTTCCCAACCTCCCTTCCTTAGAGCATTTACTTTAGAAAACATGCTGTTATAAATTCTCTACCCTTTCAGATGTAAATCTTCTTCCAGGTTGTTAGCACTTTTATAACCAGATAGTCTTTCTCAAGGGCCTGTGAGCCATCCCTTTGAAATGGAATTAGCAGGGAAGATAGAGTCCCTATCTCAGAGTCTCTGTGGAAGCTTTACCATGAGAAGCACTAATTAGGAAACACAGATGATCTAATCATGTTGACCAACCTCCAACTAATGTCCTCCAGTGCTATTCCCCTAGCTCACCTTGGGCTTAAAAACTCACCTACTTTTTGTGTTAAGGGAGTTGAGTTGAACTTTTTTCCCTTATTGCAAAGGTGTTGAGTAAAATCTTTCTTGCATGTTTAATTCCATCTGATGTAATTTTTCTTTGATAAGAAATACAAGTATTTCAATAAAAGGGAGTTATAATTTATAGGATTTGAGTTTTGATTGGGTAATTTGAAGAGCTTCTAAGGAAGTGGGCACTCACTCTGTGAGAACACAGGGAAATTCTGTGAATGAGTATCTCAGTAATCTTATTTTTAGAGACGGCATAACAGAGTGAGGGCAAAGGTGTAACTAGTAAGAAGCAGCAGTCACTCATTTAATGAGAGGAGATGGTTTGTGTTTTGCATGTTGTACAGTGCCCTTGCTTTTTTCTCACTTTATCATAGTCTCATAGTGACCTCCTCTGATGTTGATGTTCTCTGAGACTGTTTATGTCCAACAGGAGAACAAAATGACCTGATTGTGAGCATCAGACCAGCTTGCAATAACTCTGAGGCTTAGCCATGAGATCTGAACAGCTGCAGATATGGAGAGCTATTTTTTTTTCTTTTACTTTGTTATATACAAAGAAAAACATTGCTGTTCCTAATATTAAGTTTGTAAAGACTTAGGACAAAATAACGGTTTGGGAATTCATATTTTAGAAGATCAGAAGGGTTCATTCAGACATATATGCGCAAAGATATACATTCTCTCTTTCTCCATTTCTCTTTTATAATAATAGTGACTATCTATGGTTTTGATGAGCTAGGAAAAAAGCTTTACCTTAAATAGTGGTACAAATGAAATGGCCTCAAGAAATTACAGGTCAAGGCTATTTTATCCATGCTTAACCATATACTCTTGATCAATCATTGTTCTTTAATTAATCATTGCTTCAATGAGTAGTATTTTAGGATTTGTTTTATCTTAGAATGAAGGTCCTGTAATGAATAAATATTCCATAAGCTCATTTGTTTTTGTTGAGTTAAATGATCACTCTTATCAACAAGATCTTTGCTGGAGGTGAAATTGTTTTCCTGATTGAACTGATGTGCCAGGGAATGAACTGTGAGCTGACCATATTGAATAGGTAAGGCCTGTTCTTGCTCAGGGAGAATTCATTTGGTAAAGTGACTTTAGCAGATTCACTTTGAGCCTGAGAGAATTTTCTTCTTAGTCTACTGTATCTTCTGTTCATTGTTTCAAAGATATCCAGTGTATATTTTATGCTATGAATAGAAGATCACTTCTTTATCTGGAGTGAATAAGATTCACTTATTTATCTAAAAACATTTTCTGAGCACCTCCTGTATAACAAACACTGTCCTAGATATTGCTCTCAAGGGTCTTAGCATTTATGGAGATAGGTAAGAAACAAATCAATAAATAATGTGACAAGCATTGTGAATGAAAACAACAGAATAGGAAATAATATATTGGAAGGGTACAGAATCAGTTCTTTCTTAAGAGCTGAATTCAAGCTGAGACCTTGAAGTTGGGACATGATTAGCTGTGCAAAGATGGAGGTAGAAGATGTGTTCCTTCCTTTCACTCTCCTTTATATTTAACCCATCGGCATAGATTTAACTAATAGCCTGATGTTGTTTTGTTGTATTTTAATCACACAATATTTGCTTGTTTAGCTGGGTCTGCAACCCTCAATAATTTTTGTTCTTTTACATTACATTTACACTTACGTTTTTGTTAATATAGCTACTGTTATAGTTTGACCTATAGTGTCTCACAGCTAGAAATTGCATTTAAGTTGTGGGGGCAGGATACTTAACCTGGTGTGCTTTTGAAATTCAGTTAATTTTCTATAGTGTTGAGGATAGTTTCGTTCATCAGAGTTTCTGACAGTAAGAAGTACCAGTCTGTATTTGGAGGTTTGATATATAGGTTAAATTCCAACAGCTTATCACATTTTTATATAGATCAGTACAGCTAGGAAAAGTGTGAAACCACGGTTCCTGGTCTGTTTAAATCTTTTTGTCATTTCCAATGTCCTTTTGACAAGTTTAGGAGCTGTCTATTGAAAGGGGAGAAGCAGAGAGTGAGAGAGAAAAAAGAGAAACTGACCTCTTGTGAGGTCTTTTCTCTATTGCAGTCTTTATAAGTGGCATGACGGTATTTCATTTCCTTCTGATAGTAAATCTTATCAATTTGGATTCTCCCTCTCCCACACTTTGCACATCCAAATAAGAAGTCGCTGAATTTTGTTCACTCAATCTATTTTTGCTCTGTTTTCTCTATCTTGATCTCTGTCTTGAGTCTGAGCTGTCCAATAGGACAGTAATTAGCCATAGGTGGCTTTTAAAATTTAAATTCAATAAAATTAAATGAAATTAAAAAGTTAGTTCCTAAGTTATCCTAGCTACCTGTTAAGTACTTAAATGTGACAGGTGGCTAGTGGCTACCATATTAGTTTCACATTGCCATCACTGTAGAAAGTTCCATTGGACAATACTGTCCCAGACTATTACAACAGCCTCTCTACTTTCACAATTGTGTGTGTTCTCAAGCAAAACCAATCCCATCTTTAGGATTCTCTACCTTATGGCCAAAATTAATCTTCTTAAAGGGCTGAAATACTTATTTTGCTTCCTTGATCAAAAATCTTCAATGTGTTTCTCATTATATTTGAAATTAAATCCAAATTCCTAACCCTTATATTCATAATGCTCTAAGATCAAATTTCATTCTCCACTCATGCTACTAGCCAATATATTTTTTTAAATGATGACATTCCATTCTGGCAAAGGAAACAGTGAAACAGGTACTCTCACTTGGTGCTGGTAAATTGGCATTTTTCTAGAAACTATGGCAAATGATGCAAAATACATTAAAGAATTATACCATTTACTTCACTAATTTCATTTCTGGTTATCCAATTTTTGAAAACTAGAAATGTGGTCAAAGACATGTGCAGAAAGGTTGTTCATTACAACTTTATGTTTGGGAAAAATTGGAAGTAGTCTAAATGCTCAATCAATCCAAAAATGCTTAAATCAATTATGCTTCATCTATACCAGTGAGCCTCAACTTTGTAATCTTGATAGCACAAAAGTATTTATAGCTTCATTTCCTGCTGCTGCATTCCTTTCTCCATTACTTCTTGACTCCAGGCACATCAAATACTTTTATACTAAACTTTCATTTTTGTGTGTGTGTGTAAGCTGTTCTGTCTACTTGGAATATTTTCTCAGTCCAGATCACCAAATGTCCACTTACGCTTTAAAGCCAGCTCAAATTTCATCTCCTTCATGAATTCTCAGACTTTCTCCATTAGAGATGCTAATTCTTTTCTTCACACTCCCATGTATTCCCATGACACTTGTATAGCATGCGTAATATTATATTTGCAATTCATAGCTTATGTATTTATCTTTCCCCCTTGTTCACAAACTATAAAATCTTAAAAGCTGGAATGGTATTTTATTTAATTGATCATCATCTCTTTAGTATGTAACAGAGTACCTGGCCCATTTTAGATAATAAGTAATGTTTCTGAAGAAATGAATGTAGGGAAAACAAAAGTAACTCTGATCGTTAATGCCCAGAGGGTTTTAGTGGACTCTATAAGATCCCTGCCCCCATTTTTCTATGATTAAGTTGGGGAAACCTATGTGGGAAAAGAGGAAATAACCACAGAAATGAACTGGAGGAATGTCAAAGGTTTAATTTTGTATTATTGTTAATGTTAATCCTCTTCAGGCTGTGTAAACTTTGTTCAGTTAAGCAAATACTCTGGAAGAAAAAGATTTTATATTTGCTGGGAAATTCACAGTTGCAAATGCCTGTGTGTTTTCAGTGTCCTTAGGAACCTTAGCAAATAACTAACAGATTTGCGTTTTCCTTCCACCTAGAGTGAAAGGTCTCTAAGTCCCTTACTGAACAATGACATTAAATAAATACTTAGAATACAGGCACTGAGTTGGTAGAAGGGATTTGGACTGATCTTTGATTTTGGAATAGATTACCCACAGATACTGTAGCCCAGTAAAGAGAATAGAATTAAAATTACATTTATAATTATATTTGTACTCACTCTATATACACTGTTTACGTAAGGTTTTATAAATCATGACTTTTATATATCAGGCAGGTCATGTAATTTTGAAACAAATATTCAGCTCAAAGTGAAGCAGACTCATGTAGCAGAAAAAAAAAAAAAAAAAAAAAAAAAAGAATCCCGGTATGTAACCACTGGTAGCTTAAAAAAACTACATTGAAAAATTCATGCATAGAATTTTACCACAAAATTACCCAATTTCATAGCATATGTTTAGGGAAAAGGAACACTAAATTCATCAAACTTATCTAATTTAGGATACTCCATAAATAAATAATGAAAGAAAGTCGATAAATCTAAATCTCCTTTCCACATATTTATTTACATAAACTTATACTTTCAAGAATTTACATAATAATTTATACGGTGAAATGTTCTGCAGAGATTTTTGTCATCAATCCTTGTCAGAGCACTTTGACTTTAGCCAAATTTATGAATTTTGTTTTACATATGGTAAAAGAGAAGACAGGAAGATCGTGATTTCCTGAAAGTGACAAATCAAGATACTGGAAACTTGAGTAGAAAAAATTCTTGATTTCCACTTGAAAAGAAGACATTTGAATATCAGTATTATTGAGGCCAGCAGTGTTATCAACAAGAACTGTGTAGAAAAAGAGGTGATATGGTCCAGGGGAGCCTGGGATGGTACTTAGACATGAACAGATTTAATGGAAGGATGGTCTGACTATTGCTTTACAATCTTTGCTCTGGGGAACAAGTATTTATTTACCCATTTCTGATTTTTAAATTAGTTTTTAGTTATTTAATTATTTTAAGTCCGTGCTTTTGTAATAAAATATCAGTGTGTGATTTTTGATGTATTTTACTTCTTAAACTAGGTTACTGAATCTCAGGGTACACAAATCATTCAGTTTCTGTTCCCAAATGACATTAGCTCATATGTGATGTCAGCAGAAGCCAAAAGATGAAGAAAAACTTGAGTGGTTTCTTAAAAGGCTAGTTACGAAGTAGGTCCAGCCTCAAATAGAGGGAAGTAAGAATGTCACTATGGGTTGTGACAGAGACCCCGTCCCATTTACACAAGAAGGTGAAGAGCAGGAGGCCTTTGAGATTCCCTTCACATGGGAATAGGCAGCCCCAGAACCTCATTCTGCTAAAGAATGCCTCCAGGTGGCTTGAAAAACTACCGGGGAGTTTGCCTCGAGTAAGTTCAGTAATCGTAGTCACTGGAACACAGTTCTCCTGAAGGCATAGTAATTCTCTGAGGGAGACCTCCAGGCTCCTTGGAGAGTTTTTATACCATTTCAGAATTTTTTTTACTGAATTTGCTTTGAACAGTCTTGGCCCACTTTGGAAAATAATACAGTATATTTTGCCTCTAAATACATTAGATTTTCATTGCATTTTCTCTGCCTGGATCCTGGAACTAGGTGACATTTTACCTCAGCAAGAGTCCTGTATTTCCTTTTATGTGTTGCTTCTTTAGAAAGAGGTAAAATCACTTTGCTGACAAAGTAATTTCTAAAACTTATCTAAACTGCCTTCACTGACGTAACCGGGCTATGCTCATCTCTAAAATTCTTCCCAAATTTTGCTCCTAGTATTAAATTATTTCTTTCCTTTATCTAGCCTGCATGGTTTATATTATCTGCATTATTGCCCAATATCTGTTTGCTCTTTCAAGAAATAAACGTTTTCTTTTTCCTCCCTTTGTCTGTTTCTTTAAACTGGTGCTAAATGTCTTCTTTGCTCTTTAAATATCTAAAATGAGTGATTTATCACTCTTTATAGGTACAAACTGCCTTCTAAGAAGTATAGCTTCATTAAAGCAAATGAAGAGGCCTCATTCAATCAACTATGACTCACCACCCTGATCAATTTCTCAATATGACCATACTTAGCTCCAGGAAACATTTTCACTCAGATTTCTTAGATTTTTTTTTTTTTTAATCTGGGAAGGAAAAAAAGTAAAAAGTTCTCAGTTTTGAGTGCAAGCTCAGTGCCGTACCTGTAATGGTGGAAGGGAGAGGTTGGGCAGGAGATTATTACACATCTTATGCTGATTGGTCAAGCACACACAGGGAAATCAAACAAAAGATCCTTTAACCCATTGATAACTAGGGTGGGGGAAGTGGGGTCTATGTGAAAATTCCAGAATGATCCCTTTATTCTTTAGAATTTCCCTTGTAAGAGTCCTTCAATCTTAGGGCTGAGGGCTCCCCATGTGGCTTTTCAGGGTAGGTAGGAAGCCCATTTAGTTCTCTAACCACTTTTCTCTTTACTTCCATTCTTCTGTATTACTGGTTGTCTGTGACTCAAATTTATCTGATTCTAATATGAATGAGCTTAGGAGGATGGAGGACACACTTAGATCACAATGATTGCGTGTCTACAAGACAATCAGAATATGCACACTGCAGAGTTCCCTTTGTGGCGCATCAGTAACAAACCCAACAGGTTTGATTCCTGGCCTCACTCAGTGGGTTAAGTATCAGTGTTGCCGTGAGCTGTAGTGTAGGTCACAGATGTGTCTCAGCTCCTGCGTTGCTGTGGCTGTGGTATAGGCTGACAGTTGTAGCTCAAATTCAGCCCCTAGCCTGGGAACCTCATATGCCATGAGTGTGATCCCTAAAAAAAGCAAAAAAAAAAAAAAAAAAAAAAAGGCAAAAAAGAATATACACACTGAGACATTTCCTACTTTCCAAAAGGTCCCAAGGGATGAATTAAGCAAGGACTCTGTCTCTTTCTTGTCATTAGGAATTGACCAGTTCTGCCACCTTCACTTTGATTTTGATATGTGCCCAGCTTCAAAACAGGAGAAGGGAGAAAAAAATCCTATTTATAACACTTTTGTCCCGTAGAGGTACCTTTTGAGCTTTTGAAAGTGGGACTGGCCATTTTCATGTTAGTGGGCAGAAAGCCTGCTGAACTGGGTTAGCATGGATAGATTTAAAGAGTATATAATATCATTTCCGTGCTCAAAACCCTCTGATGGCTTCCTGTCACACAATGAAATCCAGTCTTCATCACATTTCACAGGACCAAACACAATCATGTCTCTGACTTCTTCTCCAGTTGCATTTCTTATTACACTTACTTGAACATTCTTTTAGGACTCTGTTAGCCCTATTGCTGTTCCTTGAATACATCAAACATGATCTTGTCTCAGAGTCTCTGTGCTTGCTGTAGCTTCTACTTGGAACACTTTTCTTCCAAAGGCTTACCTCGTATCTCTTGTCAACTGTCACTTCCTAATAGAGGCTTTCTTGATAACTCTACTAAAATAGCTTGATCACACAGTTTTCATTTCCTCTTAGTCCTTATTATTCATTAGTGAGGATGTATTATATAAACCATCAGTGCAGAGACTTTATCCTATTCACACTGCCACATTCCCCAAGATCTGCAGCAATGCCTGGCTCAGAGAAGTCAGTCAATAAGGATTAACTCTTTTTGCCTTTATTAATGTGTCACTGTATTAACTACTGCTTTTTCTCATATGTGGTCTATGGTTGCAGTTGGTGCTGCCTCAGAAATGCCACCTTTTGGTCCAGAGACTGATGATGGAATGATGACTTGGATACCTATAGAACATATAAAGAGTAGATTTCACTCTAGCATGGTTTTTATAATCCAAAATGATAGAGAATACCCAGGCAACATATGACATGTGGGCTTAATTCATTTGGGAAAACCCATCAAGGTGATACATCTTCATCAATTATGACCTGTAATGCACTGAAATGTTTGTATTGATATACTACTATCTTTGACAACAAATTCATCAACATGGGTGGCCTACCTTGATGACAGATTTCTTTACCTCCTCCAGTAATGATTCTTAGGATGAGCAATTTTCCATCTTAGGATGATGTTATATGGAAAATGACTCACTTCTGTTTGAGAGCTCTCTGCCTTCATTTACTCTAAGAGACAAGTTTAAGACAGTTACTGTGGAAAGTGTTCCCATTATTTTATTGAGGATAAAGTTTAAGATTACTACATATCATACTCAAATGGATTCACAACCAGAGAAACTTAGTAACATTGATTTAAAAAAAATCAACAGAGACTACTGTAATAGCAAATAAGCTTACAAAGCTGGCATTTGTGTTTGCTAGTCCATGCATACAATGACTTCCCTTCCTTCATGTCTGGATGCCCATTAACATCTACTCTGGGGTAATGGAATAAGAAGGCAGGCAGGGGCAGCTGCTGTCAACATAACATTCTCAAACAGAAAAAATATTCTCACATCTAGCTAAAGTCCTAGGAATTGCAGACTCGAAATTACATGGTCAAGACTGACTTCCTCTTGGCATATTTCCCCTGTGTTGTTATGCTTACAGAGTCTCTTTTTCTCTGGCTTGATGTGCAGTACCACATGGCCTTTCTGGCACCATAACCATGCTCATGAAATGGTAGCAGGTAGAATAGGGAAAGCTGTCCTGTACCAAGTGTCCCATGGATTTAACACACGAAAATTTCTTTGGGGATTCTGATACAAAATTAATTTGAATACAAGCTGCAAACAGTATAACTGGCTTGAGAAGAAATATTGTAACTCATGTCCCTTTCTACTGTAAAAAAAATTTCTTTTTGACCATGAACTTCTTCTCACTAATATTAAACTGCCATATGTAGATTTCAGTTAGATCCCAATTTTGACTAATAAGCATGGCTTTTTATATATCTGAGTAAAAAAAAAAAAAAGAAAGAAAGAAACCCTTTATTTTTGTGAATTACAATCTGCACTGCATCCCAGCAGGTCCAACATTGTTTTGGTTTTTTTCCTTCTGTCGCAACTGTACTCCATATTCTTATGGTTAGGAACAAAAAGCCTGCAATCAGCTCATTAGTGGATTTGGTCATTATGCTCAAATTATACATCAATTTTACCTGAATTACTTGAAGCTAAGTGACAAAAAAAAAAAAAACCTGCCTCAATATCTGCTGCCTTAAAGGTTATTAAATTCAACTGTATTGAGATAATAGTTTTAAATTAACATTTATATTGAACTTTACAGATATGCAATTCTTAAATTACTGAAACTGGTCACTCAAATCATAGAAATGGCATCTTAACCAAATCTTCTTGCCTCGCCTCCAGCCTTTCTCTTCTCTCTCTCATTCATTAGCTTGTCACCCAAATTGTTTCTCCCAGTCACACTTTGGCATATGTGTCTTCTTGCTTGGAAACTTGAGATGATGGCTTCCACATTACAGAATTAAGTTCAAATCCCTGGGCTTAGTGTTCAAGGCTATTTGTAGTGTTAAATCAACCTACTCTTTCCAGCTCATCTCCTGTATGCCCTCAGCTTTTCCCACATCCACCTTCTACACTCTGACCTTAATCAACAAACCACACATTTCTAATCATGTACATATGCACACTCATGTATCTAAGGTTGTGTTCCTGCTTTTTCACTCTGTCTGAAATCTGAGCTTCCTCCCCTCCTCCATTTGGTCAAATCCAGCTCCAGCCATATGTCACCTTCTCTATGCAGCGTATGCTAATCCTCTACTCTTTTCCTTACCACAGAAAGATGTTATGATTGTCTTCTCCAAATTTAAGCATAAAGACAGGGGTGTTAGTAAAAAGTAGTAATAAAGTAAATTTCTTCCCCCTCTATCAGTTAAGCTATTAGACCTATACTATTTTAGGGTATTCTATTTATTTTAAACTGAAAAGCCTTCATCGAAGGCTTATGTGTAAAACATGTTCTCTATCATTCATGCTAATAAAACATGTCCCATAGGATTGTTCATGTTGGTTGGGCTATTAGCCCAGTAAATCACATAAACTGCAATGCCGACCTGATCACAAAGAGGCCATGCATATCCAATACTCAGAACGCAGTGCTAGGCTGGGTTGGGTTACCCTGATTTCCTTGGAAAAGGATTCAGCTGCAGCTCTGATCTCTCATCTGCCCATCAGCCTGTGTAGAGGAAATTACATGTGATATGTGCTTTGAGAGAGGAAGCAACAAGATACAGTGGGGTGGTTTTAGAGGGTTAGGAAAAGCTTCCAGTAGGAAGGATCATTAACTTGAGTCTTGAGGGAGTCAGTTTAGCAGTTAGTAAAAAAGTTAGGCAACAGGAAGGAGCAACTCTTAGTGAGATGAAGGAGACCTGCAGGTAAAAGACACCAGAGAGGCAAAAGCCATTCAGTCAGGCTGGGCACTGACTGTGTGGGTGCACAGGTGTGAGTGTGGCTCCTTCTGGGGAGAGAGCCCAAGAACAGAAGAAGCCAAGTGTTCTAAGGAAGTTCAGTTCAATAGTCAAATACTTTTTTAAAAAGTAGATTTTATTTATTTATTTATTTTTGTCTTTTTAGGGGCGCACCCACCACATGCGGAGGTTCCCAGCTAGGGGTCTAATCAGAGCTACAGCTGCCGGCTTACGCCGCAGTCACAGCAACACCAGATCCAAGCCGCATCTACGAGCTCATGACAATGCCAGATCCTTAACCCACAAAGCAAGGCCAGGGATCGAACCCGAAACTTCATGGTTCCTAGTCAGATTTGTTTCCGCTGCACCA
Organism: Sus scrofa; assembly: GCF_054392235.1. Lineage (NCBI taxonomy): Eukaryota > Metazoa > Chordata > Mammalia > Artiodactyla > Suidae > Sus > Sus scrofa. Next base: position 102,092,761 of record NC_139390.1, on the reverse strand, counting down.
CAAATGGGAACTCCAAAAAGTAGGTATTAAACATTAAGGTTTTCCTTACCTGGTTATTTTTAGAGTTCTGTTAAGCAGATAACACTTAATGAGGGCCTACTATGTGCAGGACACTGTGTTATGTGTTGTGAGAAACAAAAAGAATTTTGTGATCTTTTAATAGTGTAAAAGAGATAAAACCTGCATACAAATAATTATCATACAAGGTAGAAAATGATAAGTGCCATATGAAAGATAAAAATAAAATGCTAAGGGAGTTCAGAGGAAGGAGAATTCACACATTACAGTGTGGCTGACCTATTTTTACTCACAGTATGATAATCTTAGCTATGTGGCTCATTTCAACCATGGTGATGTTAATTTTGCAATGACTTTGACCTTCTATAGGGGATAGTCTTCATTAAAAACATCCTATTTATAAAATAGACTTAGTCCAACTACAGAGCGTCTGCAGGTTGGCAGTGTAATGACATCAAAGCTGGATAGTTTCAGTGGATTTAAGCTCTGGTTGAGTGGAGGTAAAAGAAATGGAGGCTTAGCATTAGTCAGACTTGGGGGCTGTAACTGTTAAGTGTGAGCTGGTGTGTAGTTTTAATTGCTGGCAATAGGCAAAGGGAAAAATTGAGAAAATCAGGAAGTATAATTAATATACAAATGATAGCCTTTTTCTCTGGGTACAAGTGCTAATGCTCTGCTCATGGGGGAAGCAAGTTGAATATGTGAAGTGACATTCTACCCTTCATGGTGAGACAGCTGTGCACCTCATCTGTGCAGATACCACCAAACTAGAAGGACCGTACCCCATGGACACACCCACGTATGTAGGTGGTGGTGGTGGTCAGACTCCACTTTCCCAGGCATGTGCAGGCTCAGTTCCACTAGTTGGGGAGCCCAAACTTGCCATGCCTGGTAAATGGATGTCCCAGTGCACTAAATGCAGAGATTAGAATTAATTCTGCTTTGAGTCCAGTTTTGTGCTCATTGAATTGTGATTGTTTCTTACAAATCCTGCTGGACTTGCGTGGCCTCTATGAATAAATTTCATATCCTTCCATCTTTAAGCAGATCATGCTATCTTTTTTTTTTTTTTTTTTTTTTAATCTTTCTAGGGCCACACCTGTGGCACATGGAGGTTCCCAGGCTAGGGGTTCAATTGGAGCTATAGCTGCCAGCCTACCCCAGAGCCACAGCAATGCGGGTCTGAGCTGTTTCTGCGATCTACACCACAGCTCTCGGCAACACCGTATCCTTAACCCACTGAGCCAGGCCAGGGATCAAACCCATAACCCCTTGGCCCCTAGTCGGATCCATTAATCACTAAGCCATGACGGGAACTCCCAGATCATGCTATCTTGACAGCAGAAATAATTATTACTTTCTACCCCCTGGAAATAATATTGATCAGAGCCACCGTCTTGTACGTAAATGTGAGCCCTCAGCAAACATTTTTAAAAGGCAAACATAGCACATGCAATAGTGGAAAAGCTCCAGACTTAGGGTTGGAATCCCCATTCAGTTGCTTAGTAATTATGTTACCAGGGTAGATCAGTGAATCTCTTTGAATCTCTGTTTAATCATCTGCAAAATGGGTTGTTTTGGGACTAAATGTGAAATATAAATACAAAGCTTAATATCCTGGTATTGAGAAATGCTTTTGATTTCCTCCCCAGTTGCATACATATGGGCCTTTATTATAGCCATTCAATCTATTGATCAAAGTGAAGACTCCATTCTTCTGGACATGCAGTTGGAGTCACTTCTACAGAGTGGAGATGAGTGTGATTTTATGTGCCGTTTCAAGGGTATAGGCTTGCAAGCTCATTACAGAAGTGGACATCTTGTTAAACTCAGTCAGCTGAAAATAAATCTTGTATTCCTTCTCTAAATGGTATATTATTCCATCAAGTTCATTTTCATACATTTCACGTAGAATATGAACATTTAAGTGAAAGAACATTTCAGAAAATAGAAAACAGAACTGGATAGTAATTACAACCAAACTTTCCTTGTGCTGACAGCAGCCGACTCATTTATTAAGTCAATGTAGTCAAGTAACACAGCAACATCACACTTGATTGAAATCTTGGCCAAGTCTGACAGATGTTCTCTACTCATTGTCAATCTCAAGTATGTTTTAATGAGTTTCAAGTGGCTGGAGCTCCCCTCTGCAGATGCCACAGTTGCAGAGATTGTGAACAGATTCTTCAGGGCAATGGGTTTTGTATTTAATAAGTGGTGCATGGTAGGTAACGGGTAGAAACCGTTGCTGGAAATGCAGTCACAAATCTTGAAACAGCCGCTTTCAGTCTACAGTTGACAAGCCTCCTTCAAATCTGTTAAATTCAGAATAGTGCCCCAAAGCTAGACTGTGTGCATAACATCTCTGATCTAAAAAGTTGATAAGAGCATTTCAAAACCTCAGTCTCTTTGGAGATTTAAGAAGATCTCCACTTTAGGAGAATAGCTAAAGCCATAGAAACATTTTTAAAAATTGCTTTGGTATTTTTCACCATTGTTTCTCAATTAAATTGCAGTGTTAAGGTAAGACAGAGAGAGAGAGAGAGAAAGTTTACAAGGTAATTCTTTTTTACTTGTATATATTTCTAGTAGGTTCAGTATCAGGTTTTAGGTGCTTTTTTTAAAAAGACAGTTTTCAGAGAGAAAGAGTTTAATATTTCTACTGGTTTATAGATCTGCTCGTTTCACTTTAAAAATTATTACCTGTGTAGAGAAAAACCATGAGGATAATATTTCCTTTGGTCAATCTCTATCTCAAACAAATGGTTTATATATTTTGTATACTATGCCATAAAAATGAATATTGCTTAGCTGCTGTGGTGTATTTTTTCCACACCAGGATAAATCTTCCTATTACTAGTCTCTCTCTCCAGTTTAAATATTAATAGTTGATTTCTTTTTTCCTTACTCTTCTTTATACATCAGATATAAACCTTTTAATAATCTAAACTGTCTTTACATAATGGTCTGAGTTGAACAACCATCCCTAAGAAATTTCTTTGGTCTTATGATGCAGCAATTGTTTAAAAGCAGAGAAACTTTTGAGAAAGGTGCAGTCCTCACTGTAAGTCAGAGGAGATGTGTTGAAGTCCTAATTTCATTTATCCAACACATTGTCTAAACAAAATGAAACCTGAAAATATTAAAGAAGTGCTTTATCAGACTTTTGCTATTTACAACTATTCATGATTCATGCTTGATTTAAAACCTAAAGACTGTCGGAAAGCCAGATGGCAAGTAAGAACATCTCTGATATATTAATACTTAGCTACTACAAGGTAGAAAAGAATTTTCTTGTTTCTGAGGAGGCGTAGTGTGGAGTAGAACACCATTGCCCGAAATGTCTTCTGGGAGTGATGATAGTGAGAGTTTCTGTGAAAAGATGATTTCTTAAAAATATTTCTGTATTATTATCTGTTAGATCACTACAGCTCCATCCCTGCAAGTTTCCAGAGCCTGGTTACTGCATACAGCAACTAGTTGGTACCAGAGAGCAAATCGAGTAGTGAGAGAAATCTCTGGGTTGAAATGCAGTGTGTGACAAACACAGTGCAATCTGATAGAGCTGCTTGTTAAAAATTAGTTGTGGGCTGGCCCCAGGGTGTATGAGTAGTAACTTTAAATTATTCTTTCTCATCTTTCTTTGGGCAGCCTTACCCTGCTCTCAGGCATGGCATGCCCTCTGGGGAATTGTTAATGGCACAGCCAAATGTATACAACATTTAAATGGAACACCAACTGAAAAAAAATTCTTTGTGGCTTGGAAAGGCAATCAATAAGGTGGGTATGGAGGGGATTTTCTTTTCTCCCAAAGAGAAGGGCAGTAAGGGGTGAGGTCACTCATTGTGGGCTGATTACTGAGTGCAGAGATGGTGGGTTGATTGAAAGTGTGTAAATAGACCACAGAATCTACTAATTTAGGAGAGCATATTTGTATGTGCTCATTCCAGTATAAAGCTGAAGGGTGGCTTAGATCAACTGCAATATTTAAAGTCATTGTTTACCCAAGCAGCAATCCAGTGTCCTTGGCATTCTTTTAAATTGTGGGCAGGATGCATGGGCTGAAAAAATTCAACCTCTGAAAAAGTTCAGTTTTGAAGCTGTAAAAAGCCACTAACTGCCTTAGCTGATTACATAGCAGGTTCTTTAGACCGCCAATCTCTCGGCAGGCATTCCTGCCTCACGTTTTCCTATTTATTTTTGCTGAAACTCTACCGTGGATTTTAAGCTAAAAGAAAAAAAATAAACATGCAAGCATTTGTTTAAGAAGAATCTGGAACCTCTCTGACACACTATGTGAGCTGAGAAACACCGGTGTGGTGGTTTATTGTATGAAGCCAGCTGTAACCACTTCAGCTGGAGAGCACTTTATATTCTTCTTTAAGGCAGTAATTGGTAAGTATATTTTTTTTGTCTGTAATCAATAGCTTTTATATTCAAAGTAATATTTCTAAACAAAAAGAAATATTACATTGGATATAAAAGCCATGGATCACAGGGAGCAAATGACTTTCCACATGCCATTCCACACGATAGTAATAATACCAGAATTCTATAGTCCTACCAATGTGACAAATGCTAGTCATTAATTGCTTCTTGAATCTTTCTGAACCGAGAATGCAAAGAAATCTCATTCCCCAAATTCCAGCGAAACTTAACCACCCTTTCGAGTTGGGCCGCAAGAAGGGTCCTGCTGCCCAGTGTCATTCAAGCCAGTAGAACAGGACTGTGGTCAGTTCAGAAGCAAAGGAAAGCTTGGTTCTTTGATTAAGGAATGGAGATGCCAGTTTATCTTGCACCAGATCACAGGCAGCTGGAAAAAGGCGGTGGGCGGGACTGCTTTATTGGATTCTCTGGAGCTGTGAGGGGGCGGAGCTCCAGATCTCCTCGTGCTCAGTGTCTCTGCGCATGGCCCTCCGCCATCTTGAAGTGCAGTGTGTGCAGCGCTTTTGCTCTCTGTCCGGAGCTGCACCGTCCGGGTGGTGGTTTCCGCACTAGGAACTCTGGCAGGAGGGCAGGCCCCCAGCATGGGCATGCTACAAGCAAGGGAGACTAGCCCACAAAGGAAAAGGGAAAAAAGAGGTTAGACTTTATTTTATTATCCATATTCTGTTTTTATTTTCCAGGAATTGTTAATGGCCTTTGCCAGTGACAAAACCATGACTTGTATAGAAAAGTAGTATAAATGTGCTAGAAACCAGAAAATATGACTTGAGGCTTTTTCTGTAGAAGTCGTGATGGGTTTTCACATATGTGTGTGCTGCGTGTATGTGTATGTAGAGGATCTCGGGGAACTACACTGAGGTGAATTGAGCTTCCCGTTACATCTATGTCTGTTACCATCTCACCCTCTCACATCTACATATGACATGGACATGATACACACACACACACACACACACACACACTGACTTGTTTTCTTATACTCCTAGATCACCTGGTGTTTCACATGACTAAGGAAACATTTCCAAAGTAGCTGATTCTTGTCAGCAATATGGCCTCTGAGTTGAATAAAAGCGTTTCCACTGTAAAAGCAAACTCTCTCATGTTACAGCGTGTATTTTGCAGTTTTGTATCATTGGCCAGCAGGTATAATGGGGGTGGTCAGGTTCGTCTGCTCTGTGCTATTTCTCTCCGTCCTTGCCTACGTACAACAGGGATTGGGAGGTACAGGCTGAGAAGCGTGGTTGCAGTGCCGGGATAGACCAGCAAGCAGGGTTCTTCCCACAAGGATGGAGGCAGACAGTCTGGCAGGAGGTTGTTCCAGCCGGGAGATGCTGCAACAGCGCTGGGATAGACCCATGGTTTTGCCACGTAGGGGTGGAGGCAGGTGGTCTCAGCACAGAAGCGGCTCTGGAGAGGTTCCGGGTCGTGGATCGTGGAATCGAGATCTTAGTGTAATAGCTCTGACCTGGGCTCTTTTAATGAGCTGTTTTGGTCCGTCACCCTGGAGCAAAAAGCACTTCTGCCCCTTTCCTCGGAGGTTGCAGTCAAGAGTCAGGTAGCAGTATACAGCAAATTTTATTTAGACCCTCTGAGAAAGTGGGCGGCCCTAGTGTAGGGACTGGCCCAGGCTGCAACTGGGTCCTTCCTTATATTCCTATACTGTGGACCTGTTTGGGGACACCTATTCTCTTGCCCCAAGCCCACTAATTTCTTGTTCCAACCCCCTTGCACCATGCCTAAGGTCTGAGTGTTGTTTTGATCTCGGTTTGGAGGGTGCTTTCGGATCCTCTGATTGGTTTTAGGAAACGAGGCTTTATTTGCATGGGAAAAAGTTTAGAGGGAGGTGCTCCAAAGAGCATTCCTCTGGTGTGTGCATGTGTCTTCATTGTTTGATCTCAAGTCTCCTGTTCTTGGTAATCAGTAAATGGCCTGTTTTGAATCACCGTAGTCCCAGTCTGTATCCTATCCTATCTAACAGGGGCACCTGGCTCAATTGGTAAATGATATGCTGTCCACCTTTAGCTTGCTGAGCTCAAATCTTCATTCATCTGGAGGAGAGAATATTATTTTTTCACCTATGTGAAGATTCCACAACAGAGATGTGTTTTCATAAAAGGGGAAATCTAATTTGAACATCATTGTATGGTCTAAAGGTGATCTTGCTTGAGTCATGACCTGTGCATTTAGCTAATGAATTAGGCACTAGTATATTTCATATAAATTCATAAGATTTATGATTTATAAAAAACCAATCCCTTGTGGGTGATGAAGAATCTGACACAATGGATTATTTTCAAACAGGGAAAATAATGAAAAGATGTGAAACTGTAAAATGTAGCTAAGCTAATAAAGGGTGGAATTTAGATATCACCAAGGAGAAATCAAGTAATCAAGAATTTTTAAATTAGAAATTTCATGTATAATGCAGCTAATCTTATATCACAGATTCAATCATGATATTGACTCCTATTTACATAATAAAAGAAATCATTATAGAAATTTATTTCTCCAGATTTGATACTTTGGAAATATATTCTGAAATACAAATATGTAGGAGTCAGGTAGATTAGAATGGTGATTTTTTTTTTCTTTATACAAATAGATCAAAGTTAACTGGACATTCTTTTAAATCTGTACCAACAATATTTAATGTCTGGTCTTTAGTCTTAAAATACAAAACATGTGGAAAGCTTAAGTAGCCTCAGTTTTGTGGTTTGCTTTTCCTCTGGAGTTCCCTAGCTAAATGAAGGTCCTTATAAACAACTAATAGCTTATGAGTGATAAGCTGACCATCTTGAAATTTTCCCCATGAACAGGATTTTTATTTCTAGGTCTGTGGTCTCAAAGGCAGGTTCAGTGGAGTCACTAGGGACCAAACAAGAAGAGATGTCAAATAACCTCCCACCGTGAAAGCTGGTCTCTCTAGAAGGGGTTATAGAAGAGAGAAGACAGCTCTCTGATTTTACTCAGTACATGAATAGAAGAATTCAGGCTCTAAAAGAGACCACCTGCTACCCTTTGTAGGTGCTAAGGAGTACCAAAATTAAAAGTACAAGAAATATGATACTCTAAATAGAGAAGGGGAAAGAATGGTAATGAACTTTCAGAATAGACAAGTAGACTGCACTGGTTGCTATTAAAAATATGCATCTGAAGGCAGAGAAACATTCACCCGAATTGTACAGGGATGCCATAGTGCTGTAGGGTAATGCTTTTAACTTATAATGAGGCATTGTTAAAAATATTCTCTTTTTGAACATGTGTCTATGGGTCTGAGGGTTCACTCATCAGAACATGCACTGCTTTTTCGTATATGTGTGTGTTGGAAGAAAATTCATTTGTTTCATAGTGTTTCATTCTCAAGGGGAAGCCACATAAGAAGAATTGTTTGTTGTATGAAAGAGTATTTTATATAGTATTAAATCTAGGAGTTTATTATTTTGGGGACAGATTCACATTTCAGGGCAAGACCAGTATGCACCTTAGTGTATTCTATCCTTTTCCTGGCAGAAACATCCTGTTGAGATCTCCAAATAGCAATTCCCTCAAGTCATAGTACCAGAAAGTATTTTATTCTCAGCAGAGAGGCATTATTTCCCAAACATGCTCTGAGCTATAAGATTCAACTGTAAATCTTAATTCTCCTAGTGCTCAGGTACTGAGGGGGTTTGTTGAATAGAAGCACAAGTAGAAAGTTATACATTAAATTTTTTTTTGACTCTTACACTTGAAAAAAAATTTTTTTTTGCATAGTTTAGTACACAAATCTATTCATGGATTCAGGTATGAAAATGTATATGTAATAAACTGTTCATTTCCCATGCCAATGTAATAATACTAAAAGCGTTACTTGGACCAGCAGGATAGAAAAACCGTAAGCTAATTAATGAACTGGTTGAATTCATGACAATTTGTAATTTCTTGCACAGACATATTCTGATATGGACATATCAGTCACAGCAAACTTTATAACCACCAACTTCATCAAAAATACCACATATACATAAGATGTCTTTTACATTTCTGGATTTTCTGGTTTTATACTTCTTAATCTAATCCAAAAAAATTGTAATTGATTAGAATGTGCAAAAAGTAAAGCTTTTGCGAGCACCTTAGAGATTTAATTTAATGCACATGGCATTGTTAGGTAAAAGTAGAACAGGATACTTTAAAAACAAATGGCAGTTTCAATAAGAGTAAATATATTGCTGCTACTACTTAAACTTGAAAGCTTTCTTAGTTGTAATATGCTAGTTGCAATATGATAACTTGGCTTATTATACCTGAGGATGAAATATATTTAACATATTAGCTGCACTTCAGATGAAGCCTCCACTCTTTTTTTTCTGCTCTATAGAGCATGGAGTTCTAAGTCATCAGGCCATATGTTATGGTTTGACTCTTCTTTTTGTCTTTTGTCTTTTTAGGGCCACACCCGAGGCATATGGAGGTTCCCAGGCTGTGGGTCCGATCAGACCCACAGGGGTCCGATCAGAGCTGTGGCTGTTGGCCTACACCATAGCAACATGGGATCTGAGCCACGTCTGTGACCTATACCACTGCTCATGGCAACACTGGGTCCTTAACCCACTGAGCAACGCCAGGGATCGAACCTGCCACCTCATGGTTCCTAGTCGGATTCATTTCTGCTGCCCTATGACAGGAACTCCTGGACTGACTCTTAATATTTCTTATACTGTAACTCTTGTCTAAAGCTAGCGACGTGCTTTGCATCTGAATATATGCAGTCAACTCAATATACTGATGTTAGAAATGAGAATTAATGGTTTTTATAAGCACAGTTGAGAGAATATTCCATCTAAAATGCTGAAAACTCTAGTTTAACATGTGAAAATGAAGCAGCTGAGGAAAGATTTTTTTATGTGTCTTATATGTTCTAGGCTTCACACTGCAGCCTTTCATAAAAAGGTGAGATGACAGACAGCAGATGGATTTATCTTTTTACTTAGCTGCAAAACTACAAATCAGTTTCACATAAACAGTTCTCTCAGCCAAAGATAGCTTGACAGTAATTCTCTTAGACTCATCAAATCAGGGGAAGTGATTATGTCTGATGACATGAAATAATGTAAAAGTAGAATATATCACATGATTTCAGTACATTAGGCTAGCTAATCCATGAAATACAACCTTTATAATGAAAATGCTTTTAATGCACTATTTACTCTTTAGAATGATATGTAATTCTCATTTCTTTCATAATAACCAGAGAGCATTAATAAAATAGTTTTAAGAAAGCAAAAACATTAAATGTTTTACAATTTTTGGGCACATCAGAGGTCAGTGTGAGGTTTTAAAAATATTTTTATCTTGCTTATTAGACTAACATTTGTGCATTGAAACTGCATGCAGAATTTAGGTAAGTACATTTCTTTACAAGATATGCATAAAACAATTATAGTTTAAAGCTTCTTTTACGTCTCCATAATATTTGGAGGCAGACCCAAACTGACTCCTGAACAGTGATGGAAAGAGATTCTGTACATTACAGCAAGGCTCTCAGGCTGCACTTAATTCTGGTATAATGACATCTGGCCAACATTCTAAGATGAAATTTTCAATAAACTCTGGCAACTAACACAATTCATTATGGTTTCTCCTGATAAAGGATGTGGGCAAAAATTGCTTTGGCTCTAAAAAAGCTTTCACTTCATTATGAGACTGGATCAATCACATCGGCAGAAGATACTCATTGGGCTACTTCTTTTGCAGCTGTTATGCACTTTGTTATCAGGGCCTGTTGAAGGCACTAAGAAATTGTTTCTATTAGACGGCCATTATTGCTAGACTCCTCTAAACTAAATTTGTTTTTAAGTGTATTTCTTTTGTAAAGAGATGGGATAATCAGTCTGAACTGAAGCCCATGTGAGATCACCTGCTTATCCCTATAAAAGCAATGCCATTTAGATGGCATTTTATTTGTATGTCTGCACAGAAATAAATGAAAATATATTTTTCCACTAAACTGAGAAAGGGAAGTTAAGTTACTCAATGATCACCATGCATTTGAGACAAGCAGAGAGGGAAAATTTCATGTCCAGCTCCTCTCTCCTCTTTTAAAACTCTGTCCTCATAAGGAAAATTTAAACGTTGCTATAGGTGGGGGTTACGGTATAAACTTGAGCTTGAAACCATACTTACCTGCCTCATCATTTCATGTCTTTTCCGTTGATTTTTGTGTCTACATTTTTGGGATTACACAAGAAGAGAATCAGATAAGACTTGAAATAAAGCTTTTCAGACTTTGGTTTTAATAATCACCTCACCACAATCTGATGTATAACCATTATTTTGAATTTCACACTGGTGGTAAACATAATATATTATAGCAGATTCCTTTGGACATGTTGTGTTTAAATTTTTACTGCTTTCCTCTCTTCTGAGTCCTTTGGGAAAAAATGTAGACACTTATGTTACCCAGAGTCTCAGTTAATCCCTTCAGTCAGATTCCCTTTATTATTAAAAAAAAAAATGAAAAGGTCATCTACCATGTCATAGGTAGTTTATTCTGAATATGCCTGAAGAAAAGCATATAAATTAGAATATATGAATATGTGCAGGGTTTTCTCACATGTTAAAGAAGTGTGAATTATTGCAAATGAAAGAGATATTTGCAAATAAGCATGCTGCAGTGATTGAGAATGACAACTAAAAAAATTCCAAAATAGAACTTCTGAACTGCTCCAAATATCCAACATGGGATTTTGCTTTTTCAAATCTCTACCAGCAAAATAAGAGGCAATTTACCATGATTTGTTAAGTTGCTTAGTATTTTATAACTGCTAAGGCACCAAAATATTATTGGATAAGCTTATATTATTCAACTTTCTTTAAACTGTTCGGGTATATAGTAAATATTTGGATAGAAAATATAGCTGGAAAACTATTTTAGAGTAGATAATTCTCCACTCTTCCATAATACCATGTTAGTGCTCTAGAGGAATCTTGTCAGAAAATATCTTCTGATAAATTGGTAGCATTTATAGACCCTAAATTGAATAGAATTTTACATGTTTGGTATAAATGAATACTTATTTCACTGTCTTCTCTATCAGTTCTAGAGAAAAAAATTAATTGAGAAATTTAATGAAACACTTATGGAGATTTGCTAAGTGGTTAAAAAAATAAACAGAGTATGTCAGAGAGTTTAAATATTTATGCTGGTTTAGATAACATCAAGAATATAGCAAATAACCATCATATAACAAGTGAATCCTAAAGTGTTTTAGTGGCTCAGCAACATAGAGGTAGTTGCAGTTTACTGAAGTACTTTGCTTCATGCAGTCATTCATAGATTCAGGCTGGTAGAGGCTCTGCCCTCTTCAGTTTGAAGCTTTAAGGCTGCCCTGGGCATTAACACCCAGCAGCTAGTAGGGAAAAGAATATGGACAGTTTTAATGGGCCAGGCCTGGAAGTGTGAAGTTTACTTCCACACATATTTTGTTGGCTAGTACTCAGTCACAACATCACAGCTAATTAGATGAGGCTGAGAATGCTAGTCTAGATGTGTCCAGGAAGAAGAGGTGAACAGCCATCTGGTCTAGGCAACAGTATATCACTGTATTCATAGGACCATAGAAGAAGAAGAACAACAACAAAAAACCTTTATTCATCTGGTTGCTACCAAGATTGCCATAGGTTATGAGGTGGGAATTTTAACTTCTGAGATTAGGGCAAGAAGGTGGAATTAAGTCTGAATTAAAATTTGATTATTTAAACAGGAGCTCCAGTTGTGGCACAGTGGAAATGAATCCCACTAGTAACACGAGGTTGCGGGTTCTGTCTCTGGCCTCACTCAGTGGGTTGTGAACCTCCATATGCTGCATGTGTGGCACTAAAAAGAAAAAAAAAAAAAAAGATTGAATTTAATGACTGGCTACCAGCTATCCTGTTCTCTTCATTCTCCTTTCTTCTTTTCTCCTCCATTTTGCTGCTTCTTGAAGAATTATAAATTATATCACACACTGTAAATACTTTCTAGTTTGATTCAGCCAGTGTTTAGGTATTTTCAGTAATAGTGTCAAAACTTTATAAATATTTATTTGTACCTGTATTTTACCATATGGGCCCTTATCAAAATTTAATTACACAGAATCTCAGTTTGCAAATCATGTAAAATTGGACCTTTCTTAGTTGAAATAGGGGCCTAGAATCTCTCCCATTCAGACTGCACTATTCTATCCTCCTATTCCTTGTCAGATCTTAAAGCATCTCTAAAAGACGGAGTTGAAACAGCTGCTTTATTCTACTTTAATGTCACAAAGAATCATATAGTAACAGCCAATTTTCATGTGCTTAATCTTAAATTCACTTGTCACTATGTCTCCAAGTTTTCTAGCCTATTTGGGTCTTTCCATTTTTCAATAAATTCCTTATCTATCTCAACTTCATGTATGGTAAACTAATCAATGTTTCCAAAGAATCTCAGATTTTCGTTTCTTCTAATCACTTATTCCAATTTGTTAAGCCTGATGAAATCCCCATTGATCTTTTTCATTTATAATATTTCCCATTTCTTTCTGTTTGTTCTGAGTTGTCCAGCTCCTATTCCAGAATTTTCATCCTGAAATACACAAAGACAATTCTATGAATAGATTTTTACTGAAGATGAGGGATCATTCTGGAAGAAGACTGTGTTTCATCAGAGTACAACAGAGAGACATTTTATGGCCAAACCAGCTTTAGGAACTTCCCACTGGCTGTTTCTCCTCCTCGTGTCCTACCCTCCTACCATTTTGTTGGGCTTTCTCCCCTGTTCCTCTGCTTTTCCAGGTTCCCAGGACTGTTATCCTCCTCTATAGGATGGTTAGTGGAAACTCAAATTTTTCCCTTTTTTATTTTGCAGAGTTTTCTTTGTCTCATTGACAGTCTATTCTAGTCATGCTAAGGAATCTATCCATAAATATAACAGCCTTTTAAGGCTATAATTTTTTAAGCAATACATTTCTTTACCTAAGAATTTCTCTACCAGCTTTTAAAGAAGTAGTCCCTACCCCTCTCTCACACCCTCATCTGAGGCTTGTACAAAAAGAAGCTTTAGATGTAGGATTTTTTCTTTTCCAGCTCATGATTAAAGAAAGATATGTTGGAATGAATATATAGTAGAACCTTACAGAGACAAAGAAATTAGAGGAATTAAATAATAGTCCATGTCTGAATCTCGATAGAGACAATAAATACACATGGATATCATCTTCCACACTGTAATACCTCCTTTTCCCACTTTTATTGTGCATAATATCTCTTTGTTTTCAAACTTTCTTTGTATTATTGTACTCTTTGAATGACTACTTTTTAAATAGAGGGGTGGGTTGATCCTCAAATATGTTAAGCAGGAATCTTGACCAGGATGCTTAAAAAGAAAAGCTCTTGTTGATATATAGCACTTATGATTGTTATAATCTCACTATGCTCAGATTTCTGGCTGTATTATCACTCTCTGGGCTCTCCATCTGATTTCCATAATGTATGTTCATAGTGCACATGTTTATTACAACAGATTGCTAAGTTAACATATCATGGCTTTTCCACATTTATGTTTTCTCCCGATTTAAAATTTTAAGAGATACTAAGGCAAATTTGACAGTTACCTACTAAAGCTGAAATTCTGTCTACAATTGGAGTACCTTGAGACCCTGACTGCCTTTGGCTTTATAAACGCATGCTGTATGCTAGTGTTGCATTGATCAGAATGAGTGTGCCTGCAGAGAGCCCTGGGCATGCTCTAGGCCGTGAAACTTAAGGGGGGTGAGGGGCAGTGTAATCATTGTGAGAGCAGCTTAGATACGATCGATCGATGCTCATGACACCAACAATGAACCTCTCTCTGGAGGGGCATATTGCAGTTGTGAAGTCAAGCAAGTATAAGTGTGATGGGGTGGAACTTCAATTTTTCTCCAAGTAAAAAAACTACTTTAGAGGTCACAGCTGATGAATGATCAACTGCTCCATTCTTTGGGGTATCTGCAAAGATATGCTGGTATTTATAAAAACTTATTGATTATTTCATGAAAGGTCTTTCTTAATTCTAAATATGCACCTTTTCTTTGGGCTATGAGAGAAGGAAAACAAAGAAATTTGGCTTGCTACAATCAAATATTGGGAAAAATTACACTTAAACCTTTCTTAAAAGTGAAATGCTAACGGTGCATTGAGTTGGTGATAGAAGGAACCTTTATAAGTTAATATGGTGACTTCTCCTATAGTACTTGAATGAGTGCCAGTGGCCCTTTCAGCCTCTGGGTGGAATATCTCAGTGATAAGGAGCTTACCTTCTTGCAAGACCATTACAGTTTTATTTCCTTGGAAATTGTACTAGGCTGAAATTTATCTTCTTATTACTTACAGTTTTAGTCTTAATTCTGATGTTGGGAGCTACTGATCAGTTCATTCTAATCTTTCAGATATTTGAATGCAGCTCTGTTCTTTCTATGCCTCTACATTTCTAGTCTTTATTAATGCTAATATCCCTCAAATGACATAATTTGTAGAATGCTCATTATTTTTGATAGTCTCTGGATAACTCTAGCATGTCAATGTATTTTGAAAATGTGGAGCCCAGGATAAAATGCAGTGTTCTGGATTTGGAGGGAAAAATTTACGAAACGGTGGAAGTATATGTTTCTTTCTTTTTTTTTTTTGTCTTTTTAGGGCTGCACCCATGGCATATGGAGGTTCCCAGGCTATGGGTCGAATTGGAGCTGTAGCCACTGTAACCACATCCACAACAACGTGAGATCTGAGCTGCATCTGAGACCTACACCACAGCTCATGACAACAGCGGATCCTTAACCCACTGAGCGAGGCCAGGGATCGATCTTGTGTCCTCATGGATGCTAGTCAGATTTGTTTCCACTGAGCCATGCCAGTTCCTCCTGTTTCCTTTTTTGACATTGATATTTATGTACAATCCAAGTTAATAAGAGCTGTTTCAGCAGCCATACCTCATTATTATATCTTATGACGGGCATTTTTATTCTTATTTTAAAATTTTTTTTGTCTTTTGTCATTTTAGGGCTGCACCTGTGGCATATGGAGGTTCCCAGGCTAGGGGTCTAATCGGAGCTGTAGCTGCCGGCCTACGCCATAGCCACAGCAATGCCAGATCTGAGCCGTGTCTGCGACCTACACCACAGCTCACGGCAATGTTTTTTTTGTTTTGTTTTGTTTTTGATGACGGGCATTTTTAAACAAAAACTGTTGTTGTATGTATCACTCTGAAATTATACAACTGATTTTTTGAGCCATTTTTCATTCTTTATATTTATTCCTATCAAAATGCATATTTTAATTACAATAAGAATTTTAAAATCTATTGTCAATTATTGCCAATAAATGGATCCATTGCTTAAGTTAGAGTCACCTATGCTAATAAAAATGCCTAGTTATTTAGTAAAATGCCTTAATGGTTTGATCAGATTACTGTTAAAAACTGTATATGTCCCAGCTAATGTCAATGTATTATTCACTGTTTGGATATAGTTCATACTGCTGAATTCTACTGTCATCCAGTCTCTAACTCTCCTAGAGAATCATAGGAAAATCAGTCATATTCCTTTATGAAATTAATATTTACTTTATGTAGGTTATTCTTGACTAACGTAGAGATTCTATCACAAAGGAAATGAAATTGGAATGATTTGTTCTTAGTTGCCATTGTAGCTGCTACTAATTAGTTTCATCTGAAAAATGCCCACAGAACATCCATTGAAAAGCTATTCTCAAAATTTTTCAGAGATGGATAAAAGGAAGCAGGGAGGGTTGTGGGGACAAGCAGGAAGAACCCTGAAAATTTGGATCTCCATATAGGGCTCACTTCTAATTCTTACTAGTAGAATATTAACATACGTTGCATCTTAGCTTGAACTGCTGTGGCAAATTACCATAGACTGGGTGGCTTAAACAACAAATACTTATTTCTCATAATTCTGGATGCTGGGAAGTCCAGGGTCAAGATGCTGGCAGATCCAGTGTCTGATGAGGGTCTGCTTCCTGGTTTGCAGATTAGTGTCTTCTTTTTGTATCATCTCACAATGAAGAGGAAAGTGAGAAAGGGGTGGGGAGGGGAGAGTGGAGGGAGGAAAGAGAGAGAAGAAACTCCTTTTTCTTATAAGGGCACTAATTCCACTCATTCTACCCTCATAACTTCTCAAAGGCTCCTTCTCCCAATACGTTCATATTGGGGATTAGGATAACAACATATGAATTTTGGGAAACACAAACATTCAGTTCATAACAGCTTATCTCAGTAAGATTGGTTCTGGAAGGAAGTCTGACCCTGATGGATTCACTGCTGAGTTCTCCTTGAGAAGAAAGGAGATGGAGGCAAAGACTGATAGAGCATATAATGCTAAAATTTCCAAAATCCAATTTCTCTCGCTTTTGAAAGTTGGGGGAATTTTTGACATTTCAGTTTTTTGGCATCTTATCCCATTGTTTAAATACTTGCCAACAGCCATTCCACAGTTGTATGCGGATGTTCTTTCAGCCCTTTGCATACATTTTACTTGTGCTTGAGACTTAAAGCAACTTGACTTTCTCTTATTATTTTCTTATCTACTTTAGACCCCTATCCCCTGGTAACCAAGTCTGTTCTATTATTTCCAATTTCAAGATGACTCTTTTTATTAAGGAAGTGGAAGTAAAATAGAAATTGAATAGCTTTGTGTTCTCTCTGCTTCTGGTTATATCATATGTCTTACACTCTAAGGTTGTACCTTCCCTTTTTCCAAGCACTTAAAGTAACTGTTCAGTGTGTGCTAACTCTGTAGAAGATATGAAGCTAAATGTTTTATTTACATTATTTTATTCAACCCTCAAAAATCCAATGTAGAAGTACTGTTATTTTCATTTTACAAATGCAGAAACCATAAATAATATAAATTAGGTAGATTTGCCAAGTCCACAGAGTTAAAGAAACAGCAGTGCCAGACTTAGAATCAGGTCTGTCTTAAAATCTTATTCTCATAAGCAATATATTCTATGATGTCTTTTTTAGAATTTTTAGCATTTATTATTTTAAAGCCTCACTATAGGGCTTTTGGCATCCTAATTAGTCTTAATCTTTTCCCCTTGGGTTTATAATAATGTGTTTAATTTGATTTTTGGCTATGAAACTTTCCTTCCATTTTTTTATACATGCCTTTATACAGGTTCACTGCATTGATTTCTCTATAGATACATTGGTTTCTTTTGATAATCCCCAGTGGTCCTTTATTTAAACTGTATTTTCAGGATGATTTTAAAAATCTGCTCCTTCTACTTGAGTTACATATCTAAGCTTTAGGAATTGATATCCTTTTAAATGACTTTAGGTCATCAAAGCAAATCTATACTTAGCTGGAGCCAGTCTCTACTGGTTCACCCTACTGCTTGCATTAACAAGATGCTTCATGGGAGTGGAGGCCAGTCTAAAGGCATCAAGTAATAAATGCAGGGCCTCTGACCAACTCCCCAAAAGACTGAAAACTGCATTTAAAACAATCACATACAGAGTAGCTAGCACATATCTACACACACTCGCCACTCAGAATCACCTATTTTATTTATTTATTTATTTTTGCTTTCTAGAGCCATGCCCATGGCACATGAAGTTCCCAGGCTAGGGGTTAAATCAAAGCTACAGCTGCCTACCTGTACCACAGCCAGAGCAATGCAGGATCTGAGCTGCACCTGTGACCTATGCCACAGCTTATGGCAATGTCAGATCCTTGACCCACTGAGCAAAGCCAGGGATCGAACCTGAATCCTCATGGATATGAGTCGGATTTGTTTCCACTCTGCCACAATGGGAACTCCACACCTATTTTAAATGTATTGGTTAAACTACCATCTGCAGGGCTGAAACTAGTGTAGTGATAATTATCTGGCTAATTTTGATCCCAGATAGTACTAGGTGGGAGAATAGTGTAGAGGGGGTGATAGATTGTACTGTATTTTTTAAACTAGAGTTTTGAGATTTAGCCTTATGAGATTATTACTCAAATCTCATTTTCAGACTTTTCTAACTGGGTTACCTAGGCATAATTTAGGGGTTTTTTTTGGAGAAATCTATTTATTAAAAAACTTTGTAAATTAAAAAGCACAGTACATTTGCCACATTTTTATAAGATGCTATGACTCAATTGTAATTATTTTTATTGAAGTTTTCTAATTGGAAAAGGACACAATTTTGCAAATATAATCAATGGATACATTTACTTGCCAACCAAATTTTTTTTTGTTTTCTATCTGAAGGTAGAGTTTTTAACTTCTCTTCCTTTTAAATGGATTCAGTGTTTAGTAATTAAATGTATAACTTAACAGTCTTTCTGAAATTGTTCCGACAATAACTCTTTGAGAAGCCCATATATCCGGAGGTAGCTTTTTTCAAGCCCTGAAACATGTGCAGCACTTTAATTCCTTAATATCTAAGTGTACACTATATATATAAAATGTGACTTAAGACATAGAAACTGTCCTGAAATGAAGCTCCTGCTTAGGATGGGCACATGACCATCTGACTCTGAGCTGCAAGACAGGAATTGTGATACTGCTTTACCTCACGTAGTTTGTGAGGAGTCTGTGAGAACTCCTTACAGATAATACTATAAAGACATTACTGATAAAAAATTTGGCCTTGGATTCTGAGCACAACTGATTGCCACTTTAGTCCCAAGAAAATTGTGCTGTGTCTTGCTCACAGCCAACATCCAGTGTCTGCAAATCCCTTGCTCTGATGTAACTCAGTAGAGAGCATCATCTTCCAGTCAGGTACAGAAGGACATGCACAAAGGAGCTCCTCATCGAGACAGTGTCTCCTATGTAAATCAGCACATCTTGTTCATTAACACAGCTCAGGATAATCAGGCCACAGAGCCAAGAGCATATTGGAAGGAGTCCAGAAAACTCCAAAGCCAGATAGATGGAAGCAGATTGGGATATGTCTGGAAACCAGAGTCTGCCTACTAATTACTACCTGCTTTCACTGCAATAGCTGATTAGGAAAAAAATAGACACTACTCCCCTCCCCTGTTCAAAGAACTCTCAGGTGAAGTCAGAATCATCTCCCCTTGCTTTATGTAGATCATAGGTACATTCTCAAATAACCAATGCTGCGTGCAATTTATTTTCTCTTACCCTCTGTTCTTCTGAATGACACCACTTGGCAGGAGGTTTTGCCACTTTCTGAAGGTTCAGGGCCTGAGTGGGTAGCAGGCTGCCTCAGTGGAGATTTATCATGTAGAATAATTCATTGAGCCATATGTTCCAATGAATATATACAGAATGTTGTAAATACATCCTCTGAATTTCTCATTTGCTACCAGAGGGAATCCATCTTTCACATTTTCCAGCAGAGCACTTGACTGCAGATGTTAGAAAATATTTTGCTTTAAGTTTTGTTCTGACTGTTCCCTCTGGTATGATTTACCTGGGTTTTATTTTCTGCTAAACTCTAAGCTTTGTGTGAATATTTCATCTAGAAACGCCATAAGCACTCTTGGGTATTCTTGGGCTGATTATTTCCACCAGAATAATCTCTCCTGGCATTTGCCTATCGTAACAGACACCACCTGTTTAGGCACTTGTTCCCATGTGATGCAGTAAAGGATTTGATTTTAACCCTGAGTTCAGGCAGCATAATAGTCTTCTAATTGCTAGCGGTCTTTGATACAGATTTAGTCACAGTCAGATAGTCTAGTCCATGCGCCTCTTTTGTTTACACCTTCCAGGCCAAGCTTGTGGTTGTTCCTCTGAATGACATTAATATCAGTTACATTAGCTAAATCTCAACCCAGTGTCAGCTCAGATCAAACTCAGAGTTTAAACTTGATTATGATCAGGAGGAGAGGAAGTTAATATTAGAATATGGATACTTAAATTAGTTTATCCTAAATAAGGTTAGGCATTTTGGAGGCAAGTGTAATAAAACAGTCTGGAACTGGGAAGAAATAGAATTAAGAAGGAAGTAGGAAGGACCAAGGAATAATTGCTTCTGCCTTTATATTGTAGGGGATCCTAGAGACAGTTTGTCAGCCGCTGAAGATTGTTTGCTTCTGCCTTTTTCATAGGTGTTTACAGTTAGTTTCCAAAGCATGAATTTGGATGTCAAGACTATTTTGAGGCCTTAAGAATGGAGAACAATTCTTATTATTTGGTTGTCTTCCTAGTGCAGTTATTCTAATCTCCTCCACTTGTTAACCTGCATTATTGATCAAATGCGACTCCATTTTCCACTCAGGGGAGACAGAGAGAATAAATGGAAAAAAGATAAAGGAGAATGAAAAATAGGAGGGTAAACTATTAGTGAATACTATGCAGAAAATAAGCCAGAAAATAATATATATTTTTTTCATTTTTATTATGGAACCTCAGGAATCTCTTAAAACATTTGACCTTCTCCAAATGCCAAGAGTTGCCAGTGTTTTGGAGGAGACTGGATTCATAGTGCAAAGAAAGGGAGATGGTGGAAGTAGAGTGTGTATTGATTGTGGTTGGAAAGATAGCAATTTACAGGTCAAATATAATTTAGGTATTTGATTATTCATACCTCAATAGTATCTGCAAGCATGGAGTGAGGACTAAACAACCAAATTAGGAAGTAAATAGCACTCAAGTAGGTATCAGTTATAATTTTCTAATATAGTTAATAAAACATACCTTTTAATTTTTCACTCTCTCTGCTTCCTTCAATTATCTAATAAAGAAGCATTCCCTCTCATTCATAAGTCTCCCACAGTGATCTGTTAATAACCTAGACAAAAAAAAAAAAGAATGCTTATCATTAGTCTACTACAGTTGTATGAAAGAAGCTAGTGACAGCAGACACAGCTGCTACTAAAAAAGACAGTTTGTTGGCAGCCTGACAGCTGTTGACTCTTTGGGAGTTTAAGTACCAAGGCCCCGGATGCCCCGCAGTAATCCTATAGACAGAATGGAAATCTTCCAAGTTTAAGACACCAAAGATGTGACTGTCATGCCTGCCTGTGCCTTCTTTTATCAAATGTGGCTTTATATTATCAAGTTAATGTCATTTCTGAAGCAGAAAACAGAAACAAAAAAGAACGTGCCTTCCAGAAAACCAAATTCAAAATGGCACCTGGCTCGCTGGTACCGCGATTATCTGTAGTTAAGTTGCAATTCCTAATATGAGATCAGGAACCTGGAATTTTTAAAATCCTGATGCTACTGTCATTTAAGCCAGTTATAACCATGCTTTCATCTCCATCTTGAAAATATCCAGTGCTCAACAGAGTAAAAATAAAATAACCATGGTAAAACTTGTTTTCTTATAGAATTTCACAAATGTTCACGTAGAAATGTTGTATTATTAAATAAGAAATTTTATAATTTGTCAGGTTATAGGGAAAATAAGATGTTAAAGACTTAAAATTAAGAAATTTATAGATATCTCTGTAGTTCTTTCTATACTTTACATAGAATAATTGGAAACACCAAATGTGCATTTCTATGATGTGAGTCTGGCTTACCAATCCTTTGTAACTAGGTTATGCATAAAATCTATAGTCAGAAGTTGCTAGAATAATATCTTTGTTCTAATTCTGCATCATCCTTTAGTTTCTTGCTGTATCTCAAGCTGAATCAGGCTTTTTTATGTTGTGCTGGTCTCTTTCTTGTAGAACAGAGTGCTACACTAATTGAAAAGAATTTTTAGTTTATTTGCATGCAGTCGGTTAATGTTTGGTCTCTAGGACACATCAGCTTGGACTGCACTAGCTATTTCTGTGTCTATTTGTTACTACACATAATTGCACGATGCTGGAGAGAGAGTTTTTTATGTGCTCTTCAAAATGCACATAAATGCCTCCAGAAAAATTTTTTTACTGCAGCTGCAATGGGTAGATTTTTTTTTTCCAGCCCCCCTGATGTTAGGAGAAAAGAAGAATAACTTTTGATTAGATTTCTACCTAGGAGACTTTACTTCATTACTCAGAAGATTTGCCCCTCTGATTGTTTCCCACAATCAAACATCACACAACTTCTCCATGCAGGACTTGGAGTTAAGAGAGGTTTTCTTGTTGCATCTTTGTGTTTTCATGTTTTTGATACCTAATTGAATTCCTGTTGCATGTGAGTTACGTAGAGTACCATGTAAGCATTCTTGGGTATCCCAAGAGCTAGTTCTTAAAGTGTTAATAGGATTTACAGAGGTTGGAGTATTAAAAAGTATGTTCTACTTTCCCATAAAATCTTTCTGGTAAGTGTGGAAGATGCTTGTTAAATGGTGAGCAATCTATGCTGGATGGAGTATGTTTGACTCTTGAACAATATAGGTTTGAACTGCAGGTTCACATGTACAAAGATTTTTCTCACTAAATTTGTACTATAGTACTGCATGATCCAAGTTGGTTGACTGTGGTTGCACGACTATGGATATGGAGGGATGACTGTAAGTTTATATATGGGTTTTCCACTGTGAGGGCTTGATGCCTCTAACCCCTGCATTGTTCAAGGGTCAATTGTGTATGTACTTGACAAGGTCAGGAAGAGAAAGGGCTAGGTGACCAGATGGCCTGTGTCATGAAGGGCCTGATTTTGGACTTTATTTGACCCATCTCATTGGTGGTCCACCCAGAATTATATTAATAAGATTCATTTAGTAGTGATGCAAATGTTGGATTTGAATAGGAGGGAGAATCCAGCCTATCCATTCTCTCAGAGAAGGGCCCATCATTTAAAGGTGACTGTAAATGATGTGAAAGATGGTAGAAGTCTAAGGTAAGATGGTGACACTAGGCATAGAAAGTAGGGGATAAATGTAAAAGGAAACCCAGAGGTCTCATTTAAATAATTTGACCATTTGACCGTTTACCATAACCACACAATCTCCAGCATCAACATGGAGAATCTAAATAGCAACTTGAAGTTTTCTGCTTGTGCTTTTGTACTGGCGTATTTCCAAAAATAGGCAAGAGAATAGTGTAAATATCCAAGGTCCGAGATAAATAAATTTGCTTTAAAATGCATTGTATTTAAAATTCCAAGGAAAATATCTGGATAAAAATATTAAGCAGCTAGCTGGAAATGTTTATCTAGGGCTTGGGGGAGAGAAAAGAGTTGGAGATTTGGAGGTGGATGGTGTGGGAGTGAATGGGATTTTCAGGGAAGGAAACAACATCACTACACATGATTTTTTGGCTTTGATGGTAATTTGAAGGACGTGCTTTATAGTATTAGGTCACTTTGGTCAGTGCCTCATTAAGTAACATATCAGTAAGCGCCTAAAGAATGTGGAAAAGAGGAAAGGAATTAGGGCCACCTTTTACTGATGAAATCAAATATGTTGATTTCAAAGACCTCACAAATTATTTAAAAATATTATCCACAGTTTGCTTGGCATTTGTTTGTATGCTTTTGCTTGCTTGTTTCTGTATTGTACTTGTTTTTAAGATGAAGAAGATTGTGCTTGAACTGTAGTTTAAACTTTTTGTTGTTGTTGTTCTACATGAAGCAGGTAGTTTTTCATGAACTTAAAAATTGGCACGAACTCACAGAATCTTAGATCTGGATTATATCTAACAACTATATTTAATGAATTAGACTTTTTAAGGGTATAAACTGAATTACAACACAGAGCTCATATTTTAGAGTTCATTTTTAGTTTTTTCATATGAGTATAGATAAAATTTGGAAATTAAAAAGAGAAGTATATGATAAAGTATTTGGTAACTGCCCAATATTCACTCAGTTTGATAATTTAAATCCCCAAAATTGTTGAAAGCATGAGGTATTAAGAAATTATTGTCTTCAAAAATTATTTTTTTCTTCAACTTAGAAGTATAATGACAAATGATTATATATATATTTAAAGTATACAATGTGATAACTTTATATATGTGTATATATATTTGTCTGTTGTGAAATGATTACCACAATCCTATTAACACATCTATCACCTCTCATAGTTATCATTTCACTTTTTTTTTTTTTTTTTGTCTTTTTGCTATTTCTTGGGCCGCTCCCGCGGCATATGGAGGTTCCCAGGCTAGGGGTCCAATCGGAGCTGTAGCCACCAGCCTACGCCACAGCCACAGCAACTCGGGATCCGAGCCGCGTCTGCAACCTACACCACAGCTCACGGCAACGCCGGATCGCAAACCCACTGAGCAAGTGCAGGAACCGAACCCGCAACCTCATGGTTCCTAGTCGGATTCGTTAACCGCTGCGCCACGACAGGAACTCCATCATTTCACTTTTGTGTGTGTGATGAGAATACTTAAGATTTACTCTCTTAGCACATTTCAATTATACAATACAGTTATTATTAACTACAGTTACTATAGTGTTCATTAGATCCCCTTAACTTACTTATAAGTGAAGACTTATACCCTTTGACCAGCATCTCCCCCATTTCCTCCATCTCTCAGCACCTGGTAACCACCATTCTACTCTTTATTTCTATGAGTTTGATTTTCTTCTTCTAAATTCCACATATGAGTGAAATCATACAGTATTTGTCTCTCTCTCTGGCTTATTTCACTTAGCATAATGTCCTATAGTTTCCTCTGTGTTGTTGCTGATGGTAGGATTTCCTTCTTTCTCATGGCTGAATAACAACTTATATGTATGTATATTATTATATATTTAATAAATATTTTGATATGTGTGTCTATACATTATTTACATATGTGTGTGTATATGTATATTTTAATATATCCTAATCCCTAGACTTAGACTAAGACATTTTGTTATATATCCTAATGCATAGAATAATCCTAATGGATTCTTTTGTTATATAGCCTAATGCATGGATGAAAATGGGCCTTTCTGTATAAATTAGCAAGTATGTGTGTGTGTGTGTATCTCACATCTTTATACATTTATTTGTTGACTTCCATATCTTTGCTATTGTGAATAATGCTGCAGTGAACATGTCAGTAGAGATATCTCTTTGAGATGCTGATTTTGTTACCTTTGGATATATACCCAGAAGTTGGATTGCTGGATGATATGGTAGTTCTATTTTTATTTTTTGGGGGAAACCTCCATACTGTTTTTCGTAGTTGCTACACCAATTTATATTTCCATCAACAGAGTACAAGTCTTCCTTTTTCTCCATGTCCTTGACAGCACTTTTTATTTCTTGCCTTTTTGATAAAAGCTATCCTAACAGATATTAGGTGATAATGATATGTTATTTTTAATTATAAGGCCTTATTGAGTCTTAATTTAGGGGGGTGAATCTAATAATCCGTGTTTTCTTATTTTAGGAGGGGCAGACCTGTGGAAGATGCAACTCTTAAAAATAACTGACTTTGCAGAAAAAAAAATTCTGTATCAATTTTTTCCATTAAATAGCTGATATTAAATAAAAAAAATGGATTTCTGTATTCGGCCACTAAGCTAAATTGAGATGTGAGACTTCATAAAATGATAAAACAAAATGAAATAAACAAAAAACCTTTTTTACCCTGAAACTTTATTTGAAACATTTTTGACACTATAAAAAAATCCCCAAGCTTTTAGAAATTAATGCTTTGGCTCTTTTTCACCCCTAAGCAAGTGCCTTTGGGATAAACATTTTTGTTCTATGCTGAATAAAAACCAAATAGAAAGTTGATGTATTGCACTCTTAAATAAGAGTGCAGAGCTATGCTTCTGCAGTCCCACTGCAGAATGGTTGGATGTCTGTTCTTGTCTATTGGCATATGCTTTGCTTAGCAGTCCACTTTTTTTTAGGTAATAGTTGTATGTAGCATCTTCAAGGAAAGTTCTGATTGCTACTAAGAAGAAGGAAGAGTAATTGTGTAAGTGACAATGACTTCGAGGGCTCAGAATTGAAGTTACATACTATTAGGTGTTAGAGGTTGTAATATATTCATGCTTACCACTTATGTTAGTAATATTTTATCTCCTGGCCTGGTTGATTTACACTGCTTCTTTGTAAGTTTCTTCTTGACTTTCTATTCTAAGCTATAGTGTAAATGAAAAGTTGCTTTTAAATAGATTTTTGGCACAATATCATGCTTTCTGCCCATGAATCAATCTGTGAATACACACAAAGGTTATCAAGGAACTTAACAAAGAGGTTCCTGCAAGAAAAGCCCTATTTGAGGCAGAATGACTGTCAGGAAAATTCACTAAATGCTGGGACTATCTGGGCTATTCTATTTCTACTATAATATTTGTAATTAGAAATGTTCAAACATTATAGAAATAATTATTCAGAGATATTAAGAATAGTGCCATTAATCCAAATATTGTTTAATGTGGCAATTTTGGTTTTATTGTTATATTTTAAATCTGGATTATTTTGTTATATATCCTAATGCATAGATGAAGATAGCCCTTTCTATATAAATTATCAAATGTCTGTATTTTCATTCTTTATTATCCTTCATAAGGGAGGGAAAATGTTTAAATCTTCAGAAATCATTCAGGATTCAATATAATGAATGCAAGTTTTTACGTTATTTATTGAAAAAAAACTTTCCATTTTCTGCGCTCACTTTGAAAGAGACTCAGTAGAAAACAAACACAATATTATACAATAAAAACTTTGCTAATAATATATTTACTTGTGAGGTGTCGCTGACTTGCTAATATTTAATGTAATACGATGTGCAACTACTTTTCAATTACTAATGCCTGTAGTGAAGTATCAAAGGCAAAAATTTGCCATCTTATAATTCAGTATTATTAATTTTTCAAATTCTCTCTGATATTAATAGCACCAGGATTAATCCAGAAATAAACAAACTTTTCAAAAATTTGACTTAGCCAGCATAATCTGTTGGGTTTGGGGCAAAAAGTTTATACTTCATATTTTCTTACTTGCTATTGAAATTTTAAACTCAGTTTGTCTATTGCTTTACCTTCGCTCCACAGAAAGCAGAGCTTGAGACTTGACCAGAGCCCAGCATGTTGGTAGTTTATCAGGAAATGACCCCAGGGAGAAGGAAGGAGGGGCAGGAAGAGTGAAAGGGAAGAACAAACAACATGAGGTGATTATGGGTTTGGTCACAGTGAAGAGTGACATTACTCTTATCCCATAGGATTTTGACATGTGTCTCAGAACTCTCTGACAAGGAAATCAAAAGGGAAAGCATTTATCTACTAGTTTCCATTCCCCATTAGTTCAGGTTGAGTTCTTGGACAGAGGTTAATTCCTTTGTACTTTTGGATTAGACATGTGTGAGTGCCAGTGGGTTCCCCTGGGTCTTCCTGATCCTTGGCATCAAAAGAGCTCTGGGGCAGAAACAAGAGGAGTGTGGTACACTAGGGGATTGCTGTCAGGTTGCCACAAGCAGGAAGTGGGCAGAAGCCTGTTCTGGGCTGACCTCTAAGGCAGGGCTGGACTATGAGGTAAAGCCAGTAGGATTTCAGTGCTCTCTAAGAGGTGTTTGTTGCACTTGTTTAGATCTTATAACTGATGTTGTGACTTCATAAGCTACTGAGTTGCATACATATAATTCTAAGATGTACATGTGAACTATTTTATTATATTTT
Source organism: Sus scrofa (assembly GCF_054392235.1). NCBI lineage: Eukaryota > Metazoa > Chordata > Mammalia > Artiodactyla > Suidae > Sus > Sus scrofa. Next base: position 102,064,828 of record NC_139390.1, on the reverse strand, counting down.
AATATTATCTCTGTTGTCTCTTCCTTAAAGGTAGAGACTTTCTGCTGATGACGCTCTTCCTCTTTTGTTTATGGTATCGCCCAAGTCATAACTCTGGGAGGGATCATGGTCTCTCTCCTCCCCCAGTCCCCGTATTCAACTATTCACCAAGTCTCGAAGGTTTAAAGTGCAGGGCATTACACAACCTATTTCTGTTAATATGGCTCTCATTAGTGGCTGATTATTTGGGTCATCTTTCTTTGCTTGTGATGGTCTTGGGCAATTAGCCATATAAAATTTTTCATATAGTCTTTGCAAGGCTCAACAACTCAACATGATTAGTGGGGAAAGTTAAATTTGTCATGGAGATTTCATTGAAAATATGATTATTAGAATATGAAACAATATATTAGGTTATGAGGAAGCCAGAAGGCTTAGAAAAATGGAATGAAACAAAGCACATGGAAGATGATTCTTTTTATAGCATTTCAAGAAAATCGTAAGGTATGACACTTCATATTTATCTCTTTCAGTGAAACCATGGACCATGTATTTCCTATATATGAAGTTTTCATTTAAATGTATTGGTTACCAAACATTCAAACAGATGGCAAATAACTTTTGAGGACTAAAATACTCAAGTATATAAAGAGATCAATATGAAAATTATAGTATTTACTAATTGTATATTGTGTAAACTAGATGAAAATAATATGCAACATTCTTAAGAAAAATTCTGTGTATTGAGGAAAAGAATAGTGCCCATTTTATAGGGTTATTTTGAGGATTAAATTATTAAATGAGTTAATGCATGCTAATCACATGGAGCAGTTTTTTGGTACATAGTATATATTAAATAAATGTTTATTATTATTGTATAACTTTTCCTTCTTTAGCTAAATATTTAAGATTTTTCCCAAGTTTTATTTCATTGGTCAAGAACATAAATATTTGAAAATTAACCATCTGAATCTTGAAAAGATCTTCCCCTTTTTTCTTCAAATATGTAGTTCTTCAAATATGTAGTTCTTTTCTGTGTGTGTGTGTGTGTGTGTGTGTGTGTAGTTGGGGTTGCTCATCAAAATGCTATTAACAAAATTCTAGGGGAACATTTTCTACTTTTGATATTTCTTAACCGAAAATTCTTAGAACGAATGCTTAATGCACTGGGGTCATCTTAATGACCAAATTGTCAAATAAGGTTCTTAATTGGGATACATAGACTCTCTTTTTCCTATATATATTTTATAATTGGAATATTATATACCTGAGTTATGAGGAATTATGTTTGTATTTTCTAATTTGTTGATATAATTATTTTCTGATTAAAGATAATGCTGGTTAAAATAGCATTAGATCAACTCCAAAACACCCTCACTGACACTTTGCAGAAAAACATTTTGTTGTAGTTGCAGTAGAAAGAACACAACTATTCAACCCATTGCCTGAGTGGTAGTTTTCTTTCTTTTTTTCTTTCTTTCTTTTTTTTTTTTTTTTTTTTTTGTCTTTTTGTCATTTCTTGGGCTGCTCCTGTGGCATATGGAGGTTCCCAGGCTAGAGGTCCAGTTGGAGCTGTAGTAGCTGCCAGCCTGTGCCAGAGCCACAGCAACACGGGATCTAAGCCGCGTCTGTGGTCTACACCACAGCTCATGGCAATGCTGGATTGTTAACCCACTGAGCAAGGCCAGGGATTGAACCCGCAACCTCATGGTTCCTAGTCGGATTCGTTAACCACTGTGCCACGATGGGAACTCCGTAGTTTTCTTGAAGACCAAGAACTTACCTGCCTGCAAGGATGTGACTAAAGTTGCCCATTCTATTTAAGGTGAATGACTTTTCCTTTGGAAGTCACAGAGGGAGAAGAGTCAAAATCATACTCTGTTGCTTGCTACTATTTCTGTAGTCTTTTCATTGGCAAAAGAACATAATACAGTGGATATACCAATCAGTGCACATCTCAGTACAAAAAGCTTCCTTTGGAAATCAGATAACAGCAAATACTTCAGTCTAGCAGACTTTTCTACTTACCAGCCAATGGCAAAGGGTGAGCACCAAGGGTTTTGTAAATGAAAAGCCTCACACCCTTAATGCATCCAGGCAGGAGATAATTCTGAAGTGGAGTTTAGCAGAAACCATATGAAACATCACAAAAGATTGGACGATGCCACACAGGTAGCTCCAGGGAACGTAAGTGTTACTTACCACTGATTGTATTGCCTCCTGCCTGTCCATTCAACACATGAGCCCAAACAAATAAGTTCTTGCTTCTCTAAAAGAAAGTGCTTTCTGTTTTATTCTTTCCCAATTTATACCATATAAGTAAAAAAAAAAAAGTAATTGATAAGAGAAAAATATGAAGTAAAACTATTTTTCATTAGTACATTTCTGATATCGACATTAACTTAAAGATTTTCAATAATAATTTGAAGCAGTTCAAGGCAGCGTGGCCTCACAGTAGTGACTGGAGAGTCCTCACATTGGTCCCATTACTGTTAACAGGAATCGTGGGTGTTATTCCATACAAAGTATTTTGACAATTTACCCCACAGGGTCTTTCACACTCTGGAAATAGGAGTGGTAAAACAGAATCTGGAAATAAAAGTTAACATGAAGAAATCCATATTTTGATAGGGAACAACTTGAGAAAAAAATAATATTCTGGTCTGCAAAAATGTCAATTGCTCAAATGGAATTTGAGCTCTTGAATATCTTGAACTTGACTCTTATCAGACAGTATTTGATGTTGGCCACCAGAGTCTGGTTTAAGTCCTATACAGGAAAAAAGAAACAAACAATAGCATAGCATCTTGTTCTTGAGATGCAGGATGAAGTAAGAACTAGATGTTTGTTAGTCCAATTTAAGGTTTAAAGTTGATGAGTTCTCAGTGAGGCTCAGTGCGTTAACCCAGCATAGTGTCTATGAGAGTAAAGGTTCCATCCCTGGTCTTGCTCACTGGGTTAAGGAGGATCTGCCAATGCTGCAAGATGCAACTAGCCTAGGAACTTCCAAATGCTACAGGTGTGGCTGTAAAAAAAAAAAATTTAAAGTTGAGAGTTATAACCAAATTGGATTTTTAGTAAATAATCATTGAAAACAAAATAAAAACAGTTAAAGAAAAAAAAAAAGGATAGCAAAAACACTCCAAATTTCAATTTTAAGTTTTACATTTTCCATAAGATCTTTGAAGTTTTAACCAAGATTAAAAAGACATCTTCCAACTATATTATTTGCTCCATCAACATTTACTTTCAAGCACTTTATTTTATTTATTTTTTGTCTTTTTAGGGTTGCATCCTCTGCATATGGAAGTTCCCAGGCTAGGGGTCCAATCGGAGCTGTAGGCACCAGCCTACACCAGAACACAGCAGTGCCAGATCTGAGCTGCATCTGCGGCCTATACCACAGCTCACGGCAATGCTGATTCCTTAACCCACTGACTGAGGCCAGGGTTCGAACCCGCATCCTCATGGATGCTAGTTGGGTTCGTTAACCGCTGAGCCATGATGGGAACTCTTCAAGCACTTTAGGTATTAGGCCCCTCCTTATAAATTATCATGTAAGGTTCCATACATTTCCTGAATAAAAATAATCTCTACTGGGTTGAATAGGTTCACTCATCCCCTTCACGATCCTTAAGAACCTGGGGTGTGACTTTATTTGGAAGTAAATTCTTTTTTTAATTATTCAAATGAATTTATCACATCTGTAATTATATAATGATCATAACAATCCACTTTCACAGGATTTCCATCCCATAACCCGAGCACATCTCCCCACCCTCCAAACTCTCCTCCGGAGACCATAAGTTTTTCAATGTCTGTGAGTCAGCAGCATCTGTTCTGCAAAGAAGTTCAGTCTGTCCTTTTTTCAGATTCCACATGTCAGTGAAAGCATTTGATGTTGGTGTCTCATTGTATGGCTGACTTCACTTAGCATGATAATTTCTAGGTCCATCCATGTTGCTAAAAATGCTGGTATTTCGTTCCTTTTATGGCTGAGTAATATTCCATTGTGTATGTGTACCACCTCTTCTTGATCCACTCCTCTTTCAATGGACATTTAGGTTGTTTCCATGTTTGGGCTATTGTAAATAGTGCTGCAATGAACATTGGAGTACATGTGTCTTTGTGAGACGTGGTTTTCTCTGGGTAGATGCCCAGGAGTGGGATTGTTGGATCAAATGATAGTTCTACTTTCAGTTTTTCTGAGGAATATCCATACAGCTTTCTACAGTAGATGCACCAGTTTACAATCCCACCAACAGTGTACTAGGGTTCCTTTTTCTGCACACCCTCTCTAGCACTTATTGTTTGTAGACTTTTGGATGATGGCCATTCTGGCTGGTGTAAGGTGGTACCTCAGAGAGGTTTTGATTTTCATCTCTCTAATAATGAGTGATGTTGAACATCTTTTCAGGTGTTTCTTGGCCATCTGTATGTCTTCTTTGGAGAACCGTCTGTTTAGATCTTCTGCCCATTTTTTGATGGGGTTGTTGTTTTTTTTTTTGGTATGGAGCTGAAGAAGGTGTTTATAAATTTTGGAGATGAATCCCTTGTCAGTCGATTCACTTGCAAAGATTTTCTCCCATTCTGTGGGTTGTCTTTTTGTGTTCTTTAGGGTTTCCTTTGCTGTGCAGAAACTTTGAAGTTTGATTAGGTCCCATTTGTTTATTTTTGTTGTTGTTGTCAATACTCTGAGAGGTGGATCTGAGAAGATGTTGCTGTCATTTATGTCAGAGAGTGTTTGGCCTATGTTTTCCTCTAGGAGTTTGATAGTGTCTGGTCTTGTATCTAGGTCTTTAATCCATTTGGAGTTTATTTTTGTGTATGGTGTTAGGGAGTGTTCTGATTTCATTCTTTTCCATGTGGCTGTCCAGTTTTCCCAGCACCACTTGTTGAACAGGCTGTCTTTTCTCCATTGTATATTCTTGCCTCCTTTGTCATAGATGAGTTGGCTATAGGTGTGTGGGTTTACTTCTGGGCTTTCTATCCTGCTCCATTGATCTATATTTCTGTCTTTGTGCCAGTACCATGTGGTTTTGATGATTGATGCTTTGCAGTATAGTCTGAAGTCCGGGAGCCTGATTCCCCCAGCTCTGTTTTTCTTTTTCAGGATGTCTTTGGCTATTCTGGGTCTTTTGTGCTTCCAAACAAACTTTAAAATATTTTGTTCGAGTTCTGTGAAAAATGTCCTTGGTAGGTTGATAGGGATTGCGTTGAATCTGTAGATTGCCTTAGGTAGTATAGTCATTTTGATAATATTGACTCTTCCAATCCACGAGCATGGTATATCTTTCCATCTATTTGTGTCATCTTTGATTTCTGTCATCAGTGTCTTATAGTTTTCAGAGTACAGGTCTCTTGTCTCTTTAGGTAGGTTTACTCCTAGGTATTTTATTCTCTTGAATGCGATGGTAAATGGGATTGCTTCCCTAACTTCTCTCTCTGCTCTTTCATTGCTGGTGTATAGAAATGCTGTTGATTTCTGTGTGTTAATTTTGTATCCTGCGACTTTGCCAAATTCGTGGATGAGCTCTTACAGATTTCTGGTAGAGTCTTTAGGATTCTCTAGGTATAGTATCATGTCATCTGCGAAGAGTGATAGTTTTACTTCTTCCTTTCCAGTTTGGATTCCTTTTATTTCTTTTACTTCTCTGATTGCTGTGGCTCGGACTTCCAGAACTATGTTGAAGAGTAGTGGTGAGAGTGGACATCCTTGTCTTGTTCCTGATCTCAGAGGGTATTCTTTCAGCTTTTCCCCATTGAGAATGATGTTCGCTGTGGGTTTGTCGTATAAGGCCTTTATCATGTTGAGGTAGGTTCCTGCTATGCCACTTTCTGAAGGGTTTTTATCAGAAATGGGTGTTGGATTTTGTCAAAGGCTTTTTCTGCGTCTATGGAGAGGATCAAATGGTTTTTATTCTTCAGTTTGTTAATGTGGTGTATCACACTGATGGATTTGTGGATATTGAAGAACCCTTCCATCCCTGGGATAAATCCCACTTGATCATGATATACAATCCTTTTAATGTATTGCTGGATGTGGTCTGCTAGTATTTTGTTGAGGATTTTTGCATCGATGGTCATCAGTGAAATTGGCCTGTAGTTTTCTTTTCTTGTGGAAGCTTTGTGTGGTTTTGGTACCAGGGTGATGGTGGCCTCATAGAATGAGTTTGGGAGTATCCCTTTCCTCTGCAGTTTGTTGAAATAGTTTCAGCAGGAGAGGTGCTAGCTCTTCTCTAAGTGTTTGATAGAATTCACCTGTGAAGCCATCTGGTCCTGGACTTTGGTTAGTTGGAAGTTTTTTAAAAACAGTTTCAATTTCAGTTCTTGTGATGAGTCCATTCATCTTTTCTATTTCATCTTGGTTTAGCCTTGGAAGATTGTACCTTTCTAAGAATTTGTCCATTTCTTCTAGGTTTTCCGTTTTATTGGCATATAGTTGCATATAGTAGTCTCTTATGATCCTTTGTATTTCTGTGATGTCCGTTGTTAGTTCTCCATTTTCATTTCTAATTTTATTGATTTATGTCCTCTCTCTTTTTTTCGTGATAAGTCTGGTTAGGGGTGTATCAATTTTGTTGATCTTTTCAGAGAACCATTTTTTCATTTCATTGATCTTTTCTCTGGAGTTCTTTGTTTCTATTTCATTGATTTCTGCTCTGATCTTTATGATTTCTTTCCTTGTACTAACTTTACGTCTTGTCTGTTCTTTTCTGTCGAGCTGCTTTAGATGTAAAGTGAGCTTGTTTATATGAGCTTTTTCTTGTTTCCTGAGGTGGGCTTGCGTTGCTATAAACATTCCTCTCAGAACTGCTTTTGCTGCATCCCATGGTTTTGGAGTGTCATATGTTCATTGTCATTTCCTCTTTGATTTCTTCAGTGATCCATTGGTTGTTTAGTAGCATGTTGTTTAGTCTCCACGTGTTTGTGTTTTTTGCAGTTTTCTTCTTGTTGATTTCCAGTCATATAGCATTTTGGACCGAAAAGATGCTTGATATGATTTCAGTTTTCTTAAAGGTACCGAGGTTGGATTTGTCGCCCAGGATGTGATCAGTCTTAGAGAATGTTCCACGTGCACTTGAGAAGAATGTGTATTCTGTTGCTTTTGGATGGAATGTCCTATAAATATCTATTAAGTCCATCTGGTTTAATGCTTCATTCAGGGCCTGTGTTTCCTTATTGATTTTCTGTCTGGTTGATCTGTCCATTGCTGTAAGTGGGGTGTTAAAGCCCCCACTATGATTGTGTTATTGTCAGTTTGTCCTTTTAAGGTTGTTAGCAGTTGCCTTATATATTGTGGTGAACCTGTGTTGGGTGCGTAGGTATTTAAAATTGTTATATCTTCTTCATGGATTGATTTTTGATCATTATGTAGTGACCTTCCTTGTCCCTTAAAATATTCTTCATTTTAAAGTCTATTTTGTCTGATATGAGTATTGCTACTCCAGCTTTCTTTTGATTCCTGTGTGCATGGAATATTTTCTTCCATCCTTTCATGTTCAATTTGTGCGTGTCCCTAGAAGTGAAGTGGGTCTCTTGAAGACAGCATATATATGGGTCTTGTTTTTGTATCCATTCAGCCAGTCTATGTCTTTTGGTTGGGGCGTTTAGTCCATTAACATTTAAGGTAATTATTGATATGTATGTTCTTATTGCCATTATATTAATTGCTTTGGATTTGTTTTTGTTGCTCTTTTCTCTTCCTTTCTTCTCTTGTTCTCTCCTCTTGTGTTTTGATGACTATCTTTAGTGTTTTATTTGAGTTGATTTTTCTTCGTTTGTGTATCAATTGAAGATTTTTGGTTTGCAGTTATTCTGAAGTTTTGATAGAAGAGTTGTATGTGTATGAGATTGTTTTAAGTTGTTATTCTCTTAATTGCAAGTTCATCTCAAGTGTCCTGCATTTGTACCCACCTCTTCTCATGATTTCTGATTTTGGTGGTATAATTGTGAATGGATGATTTCATATCTTTACTGTATATATACCTTTACTGGTGTGCCTTGTCATGTGTGGTATTTTTGCTTCCTGTTGCTGTCTTCTCTTTACTGCCTAGAGAAGTTCCTTTAGTATTTGTTGTAAGGTTGGTTTGGTGTTGCTGAATTCTCTTAGCTTTTGCTTATCTGTGAAGGTTTTGATTTCTCCTTAAAATATGAATGAGAGCCTTGTTGGGTAAAGTAATCTTGGTTGGAGGTGTTTTCCTTTCATCAAGTTAAGTATATCATGCCACTCCCTTCTGGCCTGCAGAGTTTCTGCTGAAAAATTTGCTGATAACCTTATTGGGGTTCCCTTGTATGTTAGTTGTTTCTTTTCCCTAGCTGCTTTCAGTATTTTCTGTTTGTCTTTAATTTTGGTCACTTTGATTAATATGTGTCTCGGGGTGTTCCTCCTTGGGTTTATTTTGTATGGTACTCGTTGTGCTTCCTGGATTTGAGTGAGTGGTTCCTTTCCCATGTGAGCGAAGTTTTTGGCTATTATCTCTTAGAATATTTTTTCTGTCTCCTTCTCTCTCTCCTCCTTCTGCCACCCCTGTAATACGGATGTTGGTGCGTTTGACATTGTCCCAGAGTTCTCTGAGACTCTCTTCATTTGTTTTCAATCTTTTTCCTCTTTTCTTTTCTCCATCCGTAATTTCCCCTAATCTGTCCTCCACCTCACTTATTCATTCTTCTGCTTCCTGTATTCTGCTGTTAGCTGCTTCTAGTGAATGTTTTATTTCAGTTATTATACTTTGCATCTCTTCTTGTTTAAGTTTTATATCTTGTATCTCTTTGGTCGGTGTTTCTTGTAAGTTATCCGTCTTTGCCTCCAGTTTATTTCCAATGTCTTGCATCATCTTCAGCATCAACAATCTACGTTCTTTTTCCTGGAGGCTGAGAATCTCATCATCGCTTAGCTGTTTTTCTGGGGTTTTTCCTTTCTCCCTCATCTGAGTTATAGTTCTCTGTCTTTTCATTTTTATAGGTTTTTGGTATGGTGACCTTCTTATAGATACTAGAGTTGTAGCCTCTCTTACTTCTGGTGTCTGCCCCCCTTGTGGCTGAAGGGCTGACGTTGGTATGGGGGCTTGCTGTAGGCTTCCTGAGGGCAGGCCTGATGCTTGCCCCCTGGTATTTGGAGCTGGTTCTAATCCCTCTGGTGGGAGGGGCTTGGTCTCTGGGTGGGTTTAGAGGCAGATGTGTGCCTGAGGGGTGTTTAGGTAGCCTGTTTACTGAGGGGTGGGTCTGTGATCCCACCTGGATTGTTGTTTGGCCTGGAGCTTCTCAGTGCTGACTGATGGGTAGGGCCAGATTTTCCCAAAATGTCCACCTCCAGAGAAGGGCATGCTGCTGAATATTCCTGAGAGCCTTGCTTCCAGTGTCCTTCCCTCACAACAGGCCACATTTACCCCTGTTTTCGCAGGATGTCCTCCAAGAACTGCAGTTAGATTGGACTCAGATTCCTATGGAGACTTGGCTTTGCTGTGAGACCCAGTGCACTTAAAAGTCCGTGTGTGCCTTTTAAGAGTGGGGTCTCCATTTCCCCCAGTCCCGTGTAGCTCCTGTGCACACGCCCTACTGGCCTTCAATGCCAGATGCTCCAGGGGCTCTTTCTCCCATTGCCAGATCCCCCATGTGAGAGTTTGATGTGGGGCTCAAAACTCTCACTCCTGTAGGTGAGTCTCTGTGAACCAGTTAGTTTCCAGTCTGTGGGGCTTCCCACCCAGGAGGTATGGGGTTGTTTATATCATTAAATTGCCCCTCCTACCTCTTGATGTGTCCTCCTCTTTTTCTTCTGGAGTAGGATATCTTTCTTAAGGTTTCCAGTCCATTTGGGTGGAGACTGCTCAGGCTTTAGTTGTGAATTTCGTTGTTTTTAGAAGAGAATTTGAGCTCTAGTCCTTGTATTCCACCATCTTAATCCCCTGGGCACATAGCTCTTGGTCAGTTTTTCACATTAAAGAAAGGCCTACACATATCATTCTCCAAAAATCGTTCAAAAGGGCACACACAATGTAATTCCATACAACAACACCTTGGCCCTAAATCTTTTCTTTAAAGGCTTTGCCATTTGATAAGTGTTTCCCTCACCTAAAGTCTGCAAGCTGGAAATAAATTCTTTATACTTGTAACCAAGTTGATATGATGCCATACTGGATTAGGATGGGTCAGAAATCCAGTATGACTGCTTTCTTTATAAGGGGGAAATTTGAGCGCAGAAACATAAGCACACAGTGAGGAGAACTCCACATAGAGACTGAGGAGGATTAAAATGATGAATATATGAGACAAAGAACGCTAAAGGTTACTGGAAACCACCAGAGAGAGGTGTGGACTAGATTCTCTTTCAGAGCCACTGAAAAGCAACCAGTCTGCTGACATCTGATTTCAGACCTCTAGCCTCTATAACTATGAGAGAAGAAGTTCCTGTTGTTTTAAGCCAATTCAGTTTGTGATCATTGTTATGGCAGTCCTAGGAAAGTAGTAGATAACCATAGTTTGCAACTTAGTAGGGGAAGTTTGTTTTTTGTTTTTTGTTTTTTTGTTTTTTTGTTTTTTTTACATGTATACTTATGTAGTTTTACTTCATTCATATTTTAAAATTTGATTTTTTTTTTTTATTATTTTCCCACTGTACAGCAAGGGGGTCAGGTCATCCTTAGATGTATACATTGCAGTTACAGTTTTTTCCCCCACCCTTTCTTTTGTTGCGACATGAGTATCTAGACATAGTTCTCAATGCTATTCAGCAGGATCTCCTTATAAATCTATTCTAGGTTGTGTCTGATAAGCCCAAGCTCCCGATCCCTCCCACTCCCTCCCCCTCCCATCAGGCAACCACAAGTCTCTTCTCCAAGTCCATGATTTTCTTTTCTGAGGAGATGTTCATTTGTGCTGGATATTAGATTCCAGTTATAAGTGATAGCATATGGTATTTGTCTTTGTCTTTCTGGCTCATTTCCCTCAGTAGGAGATTCTCTAGTTCCATCCATGTTGCTGCAAATGGCATTATGTCATCCTTTTTTATGGCTGAGTAGTATTCCATTGTGTATATATACCACCTCTTCCGAATCCAATCATCTGTCGATGGACATTTGGATTGTTTCCATGTCCTGGCTATTGTGAATAGGGCTGCAATGAACATGCGGGTGCATGTGTCTCTTTTAAGTAGAGCTTTGTCCGGATAGATGCCCAAGAGTGGGATTGCAGGGTCATATGGAAGTTCTATGTATAGATTTCTAAGGTATCTCCAAACTGTTCTCCATAGTGGCTGTACCAGTTGACATTCCCACCAGCAGTGCAGGAGGGTTCCCTTTTCTGCACAGCCCCTCCAGCACTTGTTACTTGTGGATTTATTAATGATGGCCATTCTGACTGGTGTGAGGTGGTATCTCATGGTAGTTTTGATTTGCATTTCTCTTATAATCAGCGATGTTGAGCATTTTTTCATGTGTTTGTTGGCCATCTGTATATCTTCCTTGGAGAAATGTCTATTCAGGTCTTTTGCCCATTTTTCCATTGATTGATTGGTTTTTTTGCTGTTGAGTTGTATAAGTTGCTTGTATATTCTAGAGATTAAGCCCTTGTCAGTTGCATCATTTGAAACTATTTTCTCCCATTCTGTAAGTTGTCTTTTTGTTTTCTTTTAAAGTCCTAAAGTCAGCAGAAGGAAGGAAATTATAAAGATCAAAGAAGAAATCAATAAAATAGAGACTCAAAAAACAATAGAGAAAATTAATAAAACCAAGAGCTGGTTCTTTGAAAAGGTGAACAAAATTGACAAACCCCTGGCCAGACTCACTAAAAAGAGGAGAGAAAGAACCCAAATCACCAAAATTATAAATGAAAAAGGAGAAATCACAACGGATACAGCAGAAATACAAAAAACCATAAGAGAATACTATGAACAACTGTATGGCAACAAGTTTGACAATCTGGAAGAAATGGACAATTTTCTAGAATCTTACAGCTTGCCAAAACTGAATCAAGCAGAAACAGACCAACTGAACAGACCGATCACTAGAAATGAAATTGAAGAGGTCATAAAATCACTCCCTACAAATAAAAGTCCAGGACCAGATGGCTTCACAGGTGAATTTTACCAAACATATAAAGAGGAATTGGTGCCCATCCTCCTTAAACTCTTTGAAAAGGTTGAAGAAGAAGGAATACTCCCAAAGACATTCTATGAGGCCACCATCACCCTCATTCCAAAACCAGACAGAGATACCACCAAAAAAGAAAACTATCGGCCAATATCATTGATGAATATAGATGCAAAAATTCTCAACACAATCTTAGCCAACCGAATCCAACAACATATCAAAAAAATTATACACCATGACCAGGTAGGGTTCCTCCCAGGTTCACAAGGATGGTTCAACATACGCAAATCAATCAGCATCATACACCACATTAACAAAAAAAAGGTCAAAAATCATATGATCATCTCAATAGACGCAGAAAAAGCATTTGACAAAGTTCAACATCCATTCATGATCAAGACCCTCGCCAAAGTGGGTATAGAGGGAACATTCCTGAATATAATCAAAGCCATTTATGATAAACCCACAGCAAATATAATCCTCAATGGGGAAAAACTGAAAGCCTTCTCACTCAAATCTGGAACAAGACAGGGATGCCCACTCTCACCACTGCTCTTCAACATAGTTTTGGAAGTCTTAGCCACAGCAATCAGACAAACAGAAGAAATAAAAGGCATCCATATAGGAAGAGAAGAGATCAAACTGTCACTGTATGCAGATGATATGATACTATACCTAGAAAACCCTAAGGACTCAACCCCAAAACTCCTTGAACTGACTCATAAATTCAGCAAAGTGGCAGGATACAAGATTAACATTCAGAAGTCAGTTGCATTTCTGTATACCAGCAATGAAACATTAGAAAAGGAATACAAAAAAATGATACCTTTTAAAATTGTACCTCACAAAATCAAATACCTCGGAATACACCTGACCAAAGAGGTAAAGGACCTATATGCCGAGAACTATAAAACTTTAATCAAAGATATCAAAGAAGATGTAAAGAAATGGAAAGATATTCCATGTTCCTGGATTGGAAAAATCAATATTGTGAAAATGGCCATCTTACCCAAAGCAATCTACAGATTCAATGCAATCCCTATCAAATTACCCATGACATTGTTCACAGAACTAGAACAAACAATCCAAACACGTATATGGAACCACAAAAGACCCAGAATCACCAAAGCAATCCCGAGAAACAAAAACCAAGCAGGAGGCATAACTCTCCCAGACTTCAAGAAATACTACAAAGCCACAGTCATCAAAACAGTGTGGTACTGGTATCAAAACAGACAGACAGACCAATGGAACAGAATAGAGAATCCGGAAATAAACCCTGACACCTATGGTCAATTCATCTTTGACAAGGGAGGCAAGAACATCAAATGGGAAAAGGAAAGTCTATTCAGCAAGCATTTCTGGGAAACCTGGACAGCTGTATGCAAAGCAATGAAACTAGAACACACCCTCACACCATGCACAAAAATAAACTCCAAATGGCTGAAAGACTTAAATATACGACAGGACACCATCAAACTCCTAGAAGAAAACATAGGCAAAACACTCTCTGACATCAACCTCATGAATATTTTCTCAGGTCAGTCTCCCAAAGCAATAGAAATTAGAGCAAAAATAAACCCATGGGACCTCATCAAACTGAAAAGCTTTTGCACAGCAAAGGAAGTTTGTTTTTTGTATCCTTTTCTACTACTGAAAAATTTCAGTCTAAATTTTGACTGCTGGCATGCTTTGCTTTTGTTCTTTGAGTTGAATTTCCAATATAATTCCTACCCTGAAAGTCAGAAGAGAAATCAATTCTACTTCCTCCAGAACCATTATAAGAGTAGAGAGTGAAATATATACCTCAAGATAAGCTATTCAAAGTTGAGAAAAATAACAAAGAAGTATGAACCAGACAACCTTGGAATCATGCTTTGAAGGGATATTGAGATTTCTTAATAAAGGAATCATGTGCTCTGTTCCTGCTGCCTGGGACCTTCCTGTGCTCCTCAGGCTTCAGCACTAAACTTTAGTGTTATCGCCATTTTGCCATCTGAAACCAATAGATCCTTTTTACTTTGTCTTTTTAGTTCATGTAACAAATAGAGAAGTAAGAACAAAGGAATAGTGAAAACAACTTTTTGTGAAACTTTAATAGCTATTTGAACAGAGCAAATCCAAATTTTCATTCCATATTTTCTGGCTTTTGGATATATTTAAATCCAACATGGATACTGTCCTCTGAATGGCTACCAATTGTTATGCATGTACCTGGAACAGAGCTGTCTCATAAATACTGATTTCAGTTTTCAAATGCATCTGTAGTAGATCCTAGCTTATTATATCTGGATTTTCTTGCACTTGCACCAAAATGTTTTATTTGAAGACCATTTTGAAATGTTGACAGTGTAGAATTTTGCTGAAAGTAGCCATATTCTTTGTTCTTTGAGGAACATTTTCATTTTCAGATATATGAACACACATTATAATAATCAACCCAATTTTTTTCATTTCACATTTTATTTTCTTCAGTTACTTTTGTATACACGTCTTCAGCATTTGTCCATTTATGAACTATAAAATCACAAAAGATTGTGATTTTGTCACAATCAAAAGAATATTGTCACCTGCTCTTTTACAAAACAGAATAGTTCTTGCCCCAGAATATTACATGATGAAGTCCTTTCTATTTAGTCACTAAGGAGACAAAAACACTACACTTGTTTCTTTTTTGTCTTTAATAATATTGTTCACTCACCATGAATTTGAGAAAATTCAGTTATAATATTGTCATCTGAAGACTCATAGTCTGGGATTTTACTTATGCCATCAGTTTCATCATCATCACTCTAATATTGCTGTTTGTCATTATACATTCATCTTCTCATCCACCAAATGTGAATCATTTTCTGTCAATATTCTTTTCTTGCCAGTATGAACAGAGAATTAAAAAATTACATTCTCGACTAAGTTCAATGAAAGCTAAAAGCTGACTACAAAGATTGTCTCCAGCTTTCTTTTATATTTACTTAAAAGATAATGATGTAATGCTTTGATAAACTCAATATTAAAACTGAAAGGTGATGCAGAAGAGATGATTTTTAAATTTACTGTTGCATCATCTTTCTAGGTCATTCTATCATTTTTCTCTTATTGTTTTAATCTTAGCTTTGCTGAGACTAATCCATGATATGAGGCCATTGGCAATGAAATAGGAAATTGTTTCAAGATAAAAAGTAACTTAGATTTATAGAAATGTTAAACGGACCTATATTGGGAGATATAATGGAATATATTTCTTTAAAATTTTTTTTCTTTGTTCTTTGCAAGACCTTTAATAAAGAATAAAAGAATAAATGTCATCCAAAACCAGAAAAAGATACTACCAAAAAAGAAAATTATGGACCAATATCTTTGATGAATATAGACACAAAAATTCTCAACAAAATTTTCACCAGCCAAATCTAATGATACACAAAAAAGATCATAAACCACAACCAAGTGTCATTTGAAAAAATCCAACATCCATTCATGATAAAAACTCTTAGCCAAGTGGGTATAGAGAGACATACTTTAACATAATAAAAGCCATTTATGACAAAACCACAGCCATTATATAATACTTAGTGGAGAAAAGTTGAAAGCTTTTCTGCTAAAATCTGGAATAAGACAAGAATGCCCACTCTCACCACTTCTGTTCAACATAGTATTGGAAGTCTTAACCATAGCAATCAGACAAACAAATAAAAGGTATCTAGAATGGAAGAGAAGAAGTAAAATTATCACTCTAGGCAAGTGACATGATGCCATATATAGAAAACCCTAAGGACTCCACACAAAAACTACTCAAAGTGATCAACACATTCAGTAGCAGGATACAAAATTAATATTCAGAAATTGGTTGCATTTCTGTATACTAACAATGAAATATTAGAAAAGGAATATAAAAAAACTTTCAAAATCACACCCCAAAAAATTAAATACCTAGGAATAAACCTGACTAAAGAGGTAAAAGACTTACATGCTGAGAACTATAAAGAATTGATCAAGGAAATTAAGTATAATTCAAAAAAAAGGAAAGATATTCCATTTTCCTAGATTGGTAGAATTAGTATTATAAAAATGGCCATACTACCCACAGCAATCTACAGATGTAATGCAATCCCTATCAAATCATCCATGATCATTTTCATAGAACTAGAGCAAATAATCCGAAATTTTATTTTATTTTATTTTATTATTTTATTTTTTGTCTTTTTGCCATTTCTAGGGCCGCTCCTGTGGCACGTTGGAGGTTCCCAGGCTAGGGGTATAATCGGAACTGTAGCCACTGGCCTACGCCAGAGCAACAGCAATGCAGGATCCGAGCCACGTCTGCAACCTACACCACAGCTCATTGGCAATGCCAGATCCTTAACCCACTGAGCAAGGCCAGGGATTGAACCGTAGTCGAATTCGTTAACCACTGAGCCATGACGGGAACTCCGAATCCGAAAATTTATGTGAAAGTATAAAAGACCCAGAAATGCCAGAGCAATCCTGAGGAAAAATCAAGCAGGAGGCATAACTCTCCTAGGCTTTAGACAATATCACAAAGTTACAGTAATCAAGAAAGTGTGGTACTGGTACAGAAACAGACATACAGACCAATGGAACAGAATAGAGAGCCCATAATTAAACTCAGACACCTATGGTCAATTAATCTTCAACAAAGGAGGCAAGAATATAAAATAGGAAAAAGATACTCTTTTCAGCAAGTGGTGCTGGGAAAACTGGACAGCCACATGTAAATCACTTAAACTGGAACCTTCACACCATGCATAAAAAATAAACTCAAAATTGCTTAAAGACTTAAATGTAAGACAAGACACCATCAAACTCCTAGAAGAGATCGTAGGCAAAACATTCTCTGACGTCAGCCTCACACATGTTTTCTTAGGTTAGTAGCCCAAGGTAATAGAATTAAAAACAAAAATAAACCAATAGGACCTAATCAAACTTACAAGCTTTTGCACATCAAAAGAAACCATAAAAAAAAAACCAATGGAATGAGAGAAAACAGTTGGAAATGATGCAACTGACAAGAGCTTAATGTCCAAAATATAAAGACAACTCATTAAACTCACCAGCAAAAAAGACAAACAATCCAACTGAAAAATGGGAGTCTCTTGTTCCATCCATGTTGCTGCAAATGGCATTATTTTGTTCTTATTTTATGGCTGAGTAGTATTCCATTGTGTATATATGCCACATCTTCCTAATCCAATCATCTGTTGATGGACATTTGGGTTGTTTCCTTGTCTTGGCTATTGCGAATAGTGATGCAATGAACATGCAGGTGCATGTGTCTTTGTTAAGGAAAGTTTTGTCCATATATATGCCCAAGAGTGGAATTGCTGGGTCATATGGTACAGTAGAAAAAAAATAATGTATTGGGGAAATAAAAGTAAAAAAACTAAAAAATAAAAGCAGCAACAACAACAACAACAACAAATAGGAAGAAGACCTGATAGACATTTCTCCAAAGAAGACATACAGGTAGGCAGTAGGCACATGCAAAAATACTCAACATCACTAATTATTAGAGAAATGCAAATCAAAACTGCAATGAGGTACCACCTCACACTGGTCAGAATGACTATCATTAATAAGTCTATAAATAGCAAATGCTGGAGAGGATGTAGAGTAAAGGAAACCCTCCTAAACTGTGGGAATGCAAATTGGTACAACCACTATGGAAAACAATATGGAGGTACCTCAGAAAACTAAATATAGAACTAACGCATGACCCAGCAATCCTACTCCTGGGCATATATCTGGACAAAACTTTCTTTGAAAAAGATACGTGCACAAAACCAAACTTAAAATGGCTAAAAGACTTAAACATCAGATGAGATATTATAAAAATCCTAGAAGAGAACATAGTCAAAACATTCTCTGACATCAACTGTATAAATGTCTCTTAGGTCAGTCTCCCAAGGCAACTAATATATGACCCAGCAATCCCACTCTTGGGCATATATCTGGACAAAACTTTCATTCAAAAAGGTACATGCACCCCTGTGTTCATTCCAAGACTATTCACAATAGCCAAGATATGGGAACAACCTAAATGTCCATTGACAGATGAATGGATTAAGAATATTGGTGCATAAAAGGGAACTCTCCTGCACTGTTGGTGGGAATGTAAGCTGGTACAGCCACTATGGAGAACAGTATGGAGGTACCTTAGAACTCTATACATAGAACTACCATATGATCCATCAGTCCCACTCCTGGGCAAATATACGGACAAAACTTTCCTTAAAAAAGACATATGCACCCGCATGTTCATTGCAGCACTATTCACAATAGCCAAGACATGGAAACAACCCAAATGTCCATCAACAGATGATTGGATTAGGAAGACGTGGTATATATACATAATGGAATACTACTCAGCCATAAAATAAGAACAAAATAATGCTATTTGCAGCAACATGGATGGAACTAGAGACTCTCATACTGAGTGATGTAAGAAAGAGAAAGAAAGTACCATGTGATATCACTTATAACTGGAATCTAATATACAGCACAAATGAATGTTTCCAAGGGAAAGAAAATCATGGACTTGGAGAATAGACTTGTGGCTGCCCTGGGGGTGAGGGAGGGAATGGGAGGGATCGGGAGCTTGGGGTTAACGAATGCAAACCTATTGCTCTTGGAGGGAGTTTCCGTCATGGCTCAGTGGTTAACATATCTGACTAGGAACCATGAGGTTGTGGGTTCAATCCCTGGCACTCGCTCAGTGGGTTAAGGATCTGGTGTTGCTGTGAGCTGTGGTATAGATCACAGACACGGCTGGGATCCTGTGTTGCTGTGGCTGTGGTGTAGGCTGGCGGCTACAGCTCTGATTAGACCCCTAGCCTGGGAACCTCCATATGCCACGGGTGCAGCCCTGGAAAAGACAATATTAGCACCTTGTTATAGAAGTGTTATATGATTAAGTGACTTAGTGTCTGGCCCCCAGTAGGCATTATATAGGCACTTGTTACTATTATTATTATTATCATCAAGCTTATTATTACTGTATTGACCTGAAATTGGACCACCTAGTACTTTCAACCATTACTCTCATTCTATTCCTGGAATATCGCCCCCAGTATCTAGTATAACAGCCATACAACTACATGAAGTTAGCTGTTTTTTCTCTTCCTTAAACTGAATATCCTCCTTGCTTAAGTGTTTCTCACAATATTAGTTTTCTTCTTCCTCATTACTTTGGTCACCTGAGTCTGAATGCTTGACCATAATTTGTCTAGCTTCTTCTCAAAACCCAGCGTCTAGCATTGGACCCCATACCAGCGTCTAGCATTGGACCCCATACTCCAAAAATAACCTAATCAGCCTAGAATGGGACCATTCCCTCCTTTGACCCCCAATTTTTTTGACCATTACTAAAAATTGGGATTACATTTTCTATTTTGGCAGATGCAACCCATTATTGAATATTACCAAACTTATATGAAATCTGCATTTTTCCCTCTTGCATGACTTCATACATATATTCCACATTCTAAGCTCCCATGTAGTTTTTAAGTAGATTATTTTACATTTAATAATAACTATATATGTCTAACGCTTAAAATTTTTTTTCACATAGAACATCTTTTTTAATATCAAAGGAAATTCATATAATAAAAAGTTCTTGTAATTTCTATTTTATAGTTGAAGGGACTGGAATACAGAAAGATCAGCTAAGTTTCCCAGGATAAGATAACCAAGCATTGACAGAACTGTCACTATTAACAAAAATAACTTTATTTACCCCATGACTTATATTTCTATTAATAATTATTATTATAGGAATTCCCGATGTGGCGCAGTGGAAACAAATCCGACTAGGAACCATGAGGTTGTGGGTTCAGTCCCTGGCACTCGCTCAGTGGGTTAAGGATCCAGCATTGCCGTGAGCTGTGCTGTGGGTTGCAGACACGGCTGGGATCACTCATTGCTGTGGCTGTGGTGTAGGCCAGCAGCTACAGCTCCGATTAGACCCCTGACCTGGGAACCTCCATATGCCACAGGTGTGGCCTTAAAAAGACAAAAAGACCAAAAAAAATTGCTATTATAATTCACATGATTAGTTTTGGTATGTGGCTAGATTTGATATCCATCCTTGATTTATCTCTTCAGGTTGGCATCTATGTTTTCCTCTTATATATAATTAGAATGTTGATCTAGTTAGGACAGGGTCAATGTTGATTATGTAGAGGACATCCTTTTTTTTTAATTGAAATATAAGTTGTGTTAGTTTCTGATGTACAGCACAGTGATTCACATATATGTGTCTATATATATGTGTGTGTATTTTTCATATTTTTCATTATAGTTTATTATAAAATATTGAATATTGTTCCCTGTGCTATGCAGTAGGACCTTGTTTTACCTGTGTTATATATAGTAGTTTATATCTACTAATCTTTAAGTCCTACTTTATCCCTCCTGCTTCCCCCTTTGGTAACCATAAGCTTATTTGCTATAACTGTGAGTATATTTCTGTTTTATAAATAAGTTCATTTATTTCTGATTTTAGGTTCCCCATAAAAATGATACCATATGGTATTTGTCTCTATTTCTTAGTTTCTTCACTTTGTATGAGAATCTCTGGGTTGATCCATGTTGCTGCAGATGGCATTATTTCATTCTTTTTTTATAGCTGAGTAATATTCCCATGTGCGTACATCTTTTTTATCCACTTATCTGTTGATGTACATTTAGGTTGCTTCCAAGTCATGGCTATTGTAAACAGCACTGCAGTGAACATTGGGTTGTTTGTATCTTTTTGAATTAGATTTTTATGCAGATATATGCCCATGAGTAGAATTTCTGAATCCTATGGTAGTTCTATTTTTATATTTTTAAGGAAAATCCACACTGTTCTCCATAGTGGCTATACAAATTTACATTTCCCTCAACAGTGTAGAAGGGTTCTCTTTTCTCCATACCCTCTCCAGCATTTATTATTTTTGGACTTTTTAATCCTGGCTATTCTGACTTATGTGAGGGTAGTTTTGATTTATATTTCTATAATAATTAGCAATATTAATCATCTTTTTGTCTGCTAATTGGCCATCTCTGTGTCTTTTTTGGAGGTAAAAAAAGACCTTCTGCCCATTTTTTGATTGGGTTGTCTTGTTTTTTTGTTGTTGAATTGTGTCATCTGTTTGTATGTTTTAGAAACTAAGCCCTTGTTGGCATTTGAAATCTTGTTTTTAGGTCTCACACTTTTTTTTGAAATATTTCTTTATTTAAAATCTTAGGCCATTGTTCTAATTTTTTTTAAATATTCGCAGTCTAAGTTATAGAATTCTCAGAAATTTTAGTGATGGTATTTCTTTTTCCTATACCTAAATACAGTCAGCATTGAACAATGAATTCTCATGGATTTACTCAGGTTATGATTAAACAATCTGGAAATCTATGATTGTATTTATCCTCACATTTCTGAACACTATATGGAATGGTACTATATATGCAGGTAATAAATGTGTTTAGTAGAGAGGTATTGTTTTGGATCTTTTTCTTTGCATGTGGTGAAAGCTTGTGAATAGACAGGCATGTGGTCAGATTTTTAGCAGTTCTTGGCCTCAATTATTTGTCTGCTTATTAAAGAAGTTATGCTATAAGCTTCTTTGTCTCTATAGACCCCAAATGTTATGTTTACATTTTTTATGCATATGCCGTTAAATTAAATGTCCCCAAATATTTTGTGTACATTATTACTTTTAAAAATATACATCATTAAATCCCACATCTCAAAGAAATTTTCCTCTGGAGTCCATTTCTGTTTCACCCATCCCTCTACTCACATTTTCTATACTACCTTGTCATATACCTTTAATTAGCTAGTATCTTTTTATGTATTCACATCACATTTTTGCAAGGTAGATAAAAGAAATTGCTCTCAAGTGATGAGGTTTTTACTTGCTGTGTTTCAGCTTAAAACATACTTTTCCCCCACAAAAACTAGTTTTATAAACATTTGCAAAGCTGGCTGCATAAAGGAAATTGCTGACACAACTTAACTGCATCTATAATCGTGCAAATGATATGACTGCATGGGGAGAGCGTAGAAGATAGAAGCAAAAATTTGGCTATATTTTCAAGTTAAGTCTCAGGATGAAAAAAGGAGACTAGTGCCACTTATTTTAATTTGAAGTATTTGGAATATTTTTACTTTGTTGATACTTGGCCAGAGTGCTCAAAATAGAGATACGTGTCTTATGGACTAAATGGAGCTCTGTGTTATATGCCTGTGGACTAGAGGACTTCTAATGATTTGGGAAGAGACAGAACATGCTGTGGTCTGGAAAAAATTTACCTAACCTTCAGGTTCTTCCTTTGTTTGTCTTTTTTTTTTTTTTTTTTTTTTTTAATGGAGGGAATACCATAGTGCCTTTCTCTATGGTGCGAGAGGGCTCATCGTAATGTCTGCAAATTATATATATAATTTTATACTATTAGACTATTATATCTACTCTGTCATACCTTTTTTCCTCTGTCTTTAACACAAAAATCTATGAGCATGAATAATTTCTGCAACTCCAGATACCTGTCTCTATTTTTGCTATTTTCTTAAACTGGGATTATGGTTCTTTTGAGTACCTGTTTAAATAAGATATTTTTCTTTACTAAATCATTGCTCTGGTATACAGTATTCCTTTCTTCCCCATCAGTATATCTGGAAGGCTTTTGTGTTCTGTTGGATCTGTAGTCTTTATTAGACAGAACACTAATCTAACCCCAGTATTGCCTGTTTCCACTTATCACATGTGTGACTTTGAACAAGTCATTTACCACTTCTAAACCTCAGTTTTCAAGTCTCCAAAGTAATGAGATGAAACCCAGTTATATCCAACCTGAACTAATCTAACCTCTGACAATCAATATGCTGGGTTTCAGAGAATCTGGTAATACTAGTGTAACTAATATTTCTTGAATACCTAATTGAATGTCTGGCACTCTTCTAAATACTTGTGTGAAAGTTTTTAGTCTTTGTAGAAACTATGAGATAGATATTGTAATTTTCCAATTCATAGATGAGGAAAATGAGATACAGAAAAGATTAAGGAACTAGCCATGGGTCACACAGCTTGGAAGTGGCAGAGTTGGGATTCGAATCCAGAAATCTGGATCCAGAGCTCACTTGCGTAATGACTGTTTCTAGATCATTTGTCTGTTAGATTGGTGCTCTTCCTGTTGGAGCCAGCCATTGATAAATCACATAGTGGACCATGTTGCTTGTATTCCAAAGGGCATTTCTCTTCCTATCTCAAGTTTGTCAAGTGCCTCATACTGCTCCCCCATATCCAGAGCTTTCCACTTTGAAACCTTTCCATGTATAGAAGATGTATGCACTTATGTTTCTAACCTTGAATGCTGTTTCTTTAGGGTTCTGCTTTATGTTGAAAAACTGATAAGCATATTCAAAGCAAGGCCAAACGCATGTTTAATGGGGAGAGAGATATTTTGGGAAGAAGAATATTTTCCTCTGAACCCCAAGTTGAATATATAAGTGGCTACCTATGTGACTAAGCAATGACTGACCCAATTCTAGGTACTTTTGACACATACCAGTAAATTAAAATTTCTTTCATGTCTCTTTCTGCTGCCCAGTAAAACCAGAAAAGGATGCCAAATGTATGCCTCTTTTAAAACATCTTGGATTTTCCTGGGAAGTTTAAATTTCATCTGGATCTTTGGTGCTACATTAACATGTCCTTTGAAAACAGAAGAGTCTGATTTAAAAAAATGAATTTATTAGAGTCATAATTAGAAACAGTTAAAAATCAAGAAATTTAAATTTTAAATTACAACATCTCTGTAAAAAGCCAAGAAGGACAATTTCGTTATTTTATTGAGTTAAGACCTGAGAGGAGTTAACATTTAAAAAAATTAATGTAATTTAGTCTTTGATCTTTGCAAATTGAAAGCTTACTGAAACACAGGATTAATTTAAAAACTCTTGGAAAAGTGTTTGATTTACACCATTTTTGTTTTGCCAAGTTTGTAGCTAGATAATCCTTTAGAGACAATTTTGAACTATTTGAACAAGCCTACTCTGAGATCATGTATAAACAGTTTATTTATGTGTGATTATACTGTCCACACTATTTTTTGTTCTTTTGCCCTTTATTTTTCTGGAGGATTATAGCAGATGTTTTAGATTTTTTGAGAAAGGTCAGGTTGTTCTCTTCTGTCAATTGCCATTAAGAAGAATACCAACGAAAAGCTATTTGTAACACTATGCTTAAAGAGTTGCATTTATACACTTGAAAATTAAGTTTACTTTGGGACAGTTATGGATGAAGTAATAGCTACATTACTAAAACTGTGAAGAGTAAAAGCTCTTGATCCACATTAGAAATAAAAATTGAAGTGCTTCTTTAGTACCTTGTGCTCAACTTCGATCTTGGCACCATTCATACTACTCACATTGTCTATCTCCTTGTCTATTCCTCTGTTACACTGGGAGCTCCTCAAGGCAGGGAGTATCTCCTTTTCTAAGCATAAAGCCTAGGACACCACACAGTATTCATTCAGTTTCCTTTTGAAGTAATGAATGATTAAATGAATTAACTTGGAGCCATTGCGATTAGTAAGTCATATTTTTGTAGCAAACCACAGTTACCACATAATGGGTGGGCAGTACAAGATATAGTCACAATCTGTGTGTGTGTGTGTGTGTGTGTGTGTATCTGTGTGTAGAAGTAAAGCATAAATATTGAGAAGGATGGTGGTTCTTTAAGGGTAAAACGTAATATAATACAAATGTAACATGATAATATATTAAAGCTGTATGATAGATTTGGGCGGAGAGAGCATCTATTTAGGTCTAAGAAGTTACAAAATAAAGGTATGATTTTATATATAGTAGTGAAGGAATAGTATAGTTTTTAAAGTGATTTTTGAGTATTTTTAGCAGAGAAAAATCATCCTTTGAGGACCTGTTGTGTTTGGGGGAAGATACAGCTAAGAAATCAATACCAATTAACTCTAAAGATGTGGTTCCAGTGGTTCTGTTGTAGTAAAGATGCTCAGGAAGAAAACCATCCTCAAATGGTCAAGGGGCTAATACATCTGCATCTTGGAATTTCTGTGTCTTTGGTTTAGTTTAATTTAGTCTAACTGGGACTAAGCCTACCTAGACATCTTGGAGCTTCATACTTCTACTAGTCAGTCATGTGTTACAAAGGGAGGGAACAATTTAGGCAGCCTACAGAAGACATTCAGTTTAATTTATAAACTTTTGCTTAGTTATTTTATTAATAGAGATAGTCTTCCTAGTATTCAGAATTCAACAGGAATAACTCTGGTGTGGAACAATGAATAGCAGGATCATTAATAGGAAAACTAATAAAATCTTATTGACAGTTCTCCAACAATGTAATGTGTCTTCAGTCATACCTATGGTCCTTATTTGTAATTGTGGGGCTTTTTAAAAAATTTTTTTATTGTTATTTTCCCAGTACAGTTTTTTTTTTCTACTGTACAGCATGGTGACCCAGATACACATACATTCTTTTTTCTCCCATTATCACGCTCCATCATAAGTGACCAGACATAGTTCCCAGTGCTACACAGCAGGATCTCATTGCTAATCCATTCCAAAAGCAATAGTTTGCATCTATTAACCCCAAGCTTCAATCCATCCCACTCCCTCCCCCTCCGCCTTGGAAACCACAGGTCTATTCTCCATGAGTTTCTTTTCTGTGGAAAGGTTCATTTGTGCCATATGTTAGGTTCCAGTTATAAGTGATATCATATGGTATTTTCTTTCTCTTTCTGACTTACGTACTTAGTATGAGAGTCTCTAGTTCCATCCATGTTGCTGCAAATGGCATTATTTTGTTCATTTTTATGGCTGAGCAGTATTCCATTGTGTATATATACCGCATCTTCCTAATCCAATCGTCTGTCAATGGACATTTGGATTGTTTCCATGTCTTGGCTATTGTGAATAGAGCTGCAGTGAACATGCAGGTGTATGTGTCTTTTTTAAGGGAAGTTTTGTCCGGATATATGCCCAAGAGTGGGATTTCTGGGTCATATGGTAGTTCTATATATAGTTTTCTAAGGTACCTCCATACTGTTCTCCATAGTGGCTATACCAGCTTACATTCCCACCAACAGTGCAGGAGGGTTCCCTTTCTCCACAATCCCTCCAGCACTTGTTATTTGTGGACTTATTAATGATGGCCATTCTGACTGGTGAGAGGTGGTATCTCTTGGGAGTTTTGATTTGCATTTCTCTAATAATCAGGGATTTTGAGCATTTTTTCATGTGCTTGTTGGCTATCTGTATATCTTCTTTGTAGAAATGTCTATTCAGATCTTTTGCCCATTTTTCCTTTGGGTGGTTGGCTTTTTTGCTGTGGAGTTTTAAACGTTGCTTATATATTCTAGAGATTAAGCCCTTGTCAGTTGCATCACTTGAAACTATTTTCTCCCATTCTGTAAGTTGTCTTTTTGTTTTCTTTTGGGTTTCCTTTGCTGTGCAAAAACTTCTCAGTTTGATTCGTTCCCATTGGTTTATTTTTGCTCTTATTTCTGTTGCTTTGGGAGACTGACCTGAGAAAACATTTGTAAGGTTGATGTCAGAGAGTGTTTTGCCTATGTTTTCTTCTAGGAGTTTGATGGTGTCTTGTCTTATATTTAAGTCTTTCAGCCATTTTGAGTTTATTTTTGTGCATGGTGTGAGGGTGTGTTCTAGTTTCATTGCTTTGCATGCAGCTGTCCAGGTTTCCCAGCAATACTTGCTGAAATGATTGTCTTTTTCCCATTTTTATGTTCTTTCCTCCCTTCGTCAAGATTAATTGACCATAGATGTCTGGGTTTCATTTCTGGGTTCTCTATTCTGTTCCATTGGTCTGCATGTCTGTTTTGGTACTAGTACCACACTGTCTTGATGACTGTGGCTTTGTAATATTGCCTGAAGTCTGGGAGAGTGATGCCTCCTGCTTGGTTTTTGTTCTTCAGAATTGCTTTGGCAATTCTGAGTCTTCTGTGATTCCATATAAATTTTTGGATTGTTTATTCTAGTTCTGTGAAAAATGTCATGGGTCAATTGATAGGGATTGCATTGAATCTGTAGATTGCTTTGGATAGTATGGCCATTTTTACAACATTAATTTTTCTAACCCTAGAGCATGGACTATTTGTTTTTGATATTTGTCTTTTTCCGCTACTAAACAATGAACCTTTGAAGGCAGGGTCCTCTTTATCTTTGTATCCCTGGTAATTAGTACAGTTCCTGATTGATTGAAAGGATGCCTGGGGTAAGATAGGACAAGAATATAGTTTCTGTGGACAAACTTGGTAAAAGTAAACTTTTGTTCAACACAGTCATCTCTGATCATCTGATTATTAGTACTAATAATAGCTGGCAATGATCAAGGTTGCACATTGTGATACAATTTATATCTTGTCATCTTATGGTGAAGTCTATAAGAAGGCGTTCTTGAAATGTAGAATAGTTCAGAAAAACTATGAATCATTGATCAAGGATCAGTGAAGTTGATTGTAGAAATTTAGTTTGAGAAGTTTTGCCAAGTAACCTGGCATGTGCTACTCTTCTTTATCTTAATATTGTAGTAGATTCTAATTCATAGATCATAGCTTCAAGTCTACTTGCTTTCATGCAAGCAAAACAGGGATGAAACTTATTGGCATAGTGATACTCTTTCCCCCTTCCAATCCATTTTCAGACTATAGCCAGTGTGGTACATAGAGTAGATCTCTTCCCTACATAAAAGCAGTGTCTCCTCACAGACCTCTGGATAAAATCCACATGTGCATGTGGCTTGCTTGTATCCATAAATTTTGAGCATTATTTACCTTTCCAACTTCTCTTGCCTCTTGAACAGACTTTTCAAACTTTTTGTTCCACTTGGGTTTAATGGTTTACAGTTCTGCCCAACTCCCACACTGTGTCTCACCTCTGGGTGTTGTCATATAGATGACCCTTTACATATGAACACTGTCTTCTCTTATTTCATCCCTGTTTTCCAATTTATTTTCCTTACACATGCATTAGTTTTCAGATTTTTTATTATTTTTTCATCATACTTTCCCAAGTTCTCCAGTCTGGCTTAGAAACCTTTCTAAGTACTCCCAGTGCATTCTTCCCCTCCATCATCTTAGTATTTAACATACTGCTTTGCAATTTCCTGCTTAATTACATCACAGCATGTTCAGTAGGACTTTTTGTTATGCAAGGATATAAGCCAAATTCCTAAAGTTGAAGGAAACAGGTACACCTGCATTCTAAAGGTGCCAGAAATCTGTTTCCAAGCTTATCATGCTTTCCACTTTCCTGTAATCCTCACTATCATCCTCACTAGCTTTTAACCAACCTGCATAAAGAGGAGTCTAGACAACCAGAGGAATTGGTTGGAACAGGAAAGTCAGTGAAAGATAGTATGACATAGAGCCAGAGGAAGTGCTTTGGATTTTTATTCCTTTTTTTTTTAACATTCTTTTTAAAAATATTATTTTCCATCATGGTCTATCCTAAGGGATTGGATATAGTTCCCTGTGCTGTACAGTAGGACCCTATTGTCTGTCCATTCTAAATTAATAATTTGCATCTATTAACCCCACACTCCCAGTTGGATTTTTATTTCCTATTTGGGAGAGAGGAAGAAAGGCAGTCTTTCTCTTTTTAGGCCAATTAAGAAAGTACGATGGTTGAATTTATGGGTCAACTTGGCTGGACACAGTGCTCAGATATATGGTCAAACTTTATTCTGAATGTTTTTGTGAAGGTATTTTTTGGATGAGGTTAACATTTAAATGGGTGGATTTTGAGTAATGTGAATAGGTCTCATCAAATCAGTTGAAGGGTTGAATAAGAAAATAGACTGACCTTCACCAAGTGAAAGGGAATTCTGCCATCAGAGAGCCTTCAGACTTGAACCTACAGCATTGACTCTCCTGGGTCTTAGCCTATTGACTTTTAGACCAGAATTATAGCATCAACATTCCTGGGTCTCCAGTCTGCCAGCCCACCCTGGAGATTTTGGACTTGCCAATCTGTATAATCATAGGAGGCAAATATATATGTATACACACACACATGAATTGCCCATTTATTCTGTTTCTCTGGAGAATCCTGACTAATACTGAGGAATATCAAGGGTTTGCATGTATCTGTAAGCATGGAAGGCTGACATTTCATTCATTGTCTAAATGTTTGTTTGCTTTACTCCCAAAGTAAGTTCACTCCAAAAATAACAGGGTGGAGCACAATGAGAGTTCTTATTCAAGTAAGTCCCATTATTCCTAGAGATTAGGACCATTGATGAATCAAAGGCCAATGCCAACTACTTTTCTGGAACATTGTGAAGGCAGGATGTTGGCTGAAACAGCTCACTATGGTAAGAGGAGCAGATAGGGCAGCAATGTGGTAGTATGAAGGCTCTCCATTTGGTATGGCAAGTGTACACAGGGTTTCTATGGCTATGTAGACATGGTGGGAAAGAATCAGACTGGAGATCTGCTTGAAGGCATTCCCTCAAGGCAGAATACTAATGCAATAAGAAGATCCAAATAGTAAGAGGTGATGTGATATACTGTCAGGGCATAGATCCTCCTGTGGTCACTTAACCTACACTTGTGCAAATCAAAATTCCTGTCACATGAGATTCTTGCTACAAAAGGGTAGATTATAACAGTGCTATATAAAACATTTGTTTTCTTTCCTCCTTTGCAAACTGAATGAGCTAGCAACACCATAAAGAGAAGGAAGAAGAAAACATCCTCAACCCCCACGGTAGGTCCCTAGCCAAGATCAGGCCTGTTCCAGTGGTAGGATAGTAGGGCAACTGTTTCATATTGGATACCATGAGGTTAGCCAACTATGAAGTTAGGGGGCATGTTACACATGAGACTTCTTATTTCTGGTACCAGATTTTAAATTTAAGGGTTTACCTGAACCACTCAGTTTCAGTAATTTGTTAGAAAGACACAGAACTCCCTGAAAGATGTTATAGTCAGAGTTGTTTTTTTTTTTTCTAGTAAAGAATATTGATTAGAATCAGCCAAGGAAGAAAGTGTATAGAGAAGAAGAAAAGTGCAAATTCTTTTTTCTTCCTATGGAGCCATGGCACCATTACTTACTTGTCATTGATGTGTGACGGTATGTGTGGAGTACACCAGGGAAGCTCACCAGGGCCTCGCTTAGAATTGCAGTTGAGGCTCCATGGTTGACTATCCACATGGTTGACTATAATCTCCACTCTCTCTGGAGATAGAGTGGATACTGTGTGGCCCAAAGCCCCCATTGTAAATTACTTGTTGGACAGTCTGGTGGTGGCCAAGGCCCCCAGGTAAACAAAGATATTCTGAGATCACCTCCCAGATGAGGCAAAAGCAAGATTTTCCTTTGGTAAGGGTTATATTCTGCCGAGACCAGCTCAGTAAGTGAGGGCTGAAGAATGGGTGCTGTGAAACTTAAGGAAAAAGTTAACATAAAATAAGACACAGAGACATTTATCTTAATTAAATGTGGGAACCAGGAGACTCAAGGTCTCAAGGACCAAGAGCCCTGTCTCAGGAAACCCCACTGCTTTTATTGTGCTCTGTAGGATTATGTCAAGTGAGAAGGGGGCTATAGGTGCAGGATATAGTTTTTTTTATTACTTTAAAAGCCACATAGCTGGTAGAAGGTTAAGCTTTTATTCTGACCTTTAGGCATTTAGCAAGCATTAGCATTGAGGAAGCTTGGCATCAGCTATCTATGCCAGGCTTCCTCTATCTAGAGAATCACCTTTGTGCTTCTGCAGACAGTGTGCCTATCTGTAGCACCTCGGTTCTCCTTGCTAATGCATATCCTGCTAACGACCCCTCATAAACCCCCTGGGGCCGTGAGGCTCATCTTCCTCTTATTTTTTAGAGGACATATCATGCTGTGCAAACGGCATGCCTATCTGCACAGGTCCGGTGTGCCTAGACCAATACATTATGTCCTCATTCAGTTGACCCTATGGCCCTATGAATAGCTTATGCTTTTAGGTCTTTGTTCTTAAGCTTAAGTCATTTACCAATACTGAGACTGTTTTTCAAGCAGGAATATGGGGTAAAGTAAGGCAGGACAAGATGGAGTTTTCAGCATAGAAAATAGAAGCAGAGAGGCTAAGAAAATATTGTAGAAACATGTCTCGTGACAATATTCTTTGCTACACAGGTGTGAATTTGATTTAAGAAATTCTGATCACTGAAAAGCACATATGGATAGAACATGTTTGAATAAGGGCATTCTTTGAAAGCAGTTTTTACATCTATTGAATTTAGACTTAAGACATACATGCATAACTGGATTGTTCTCAACTGAAAGTGAGTTCTGTGAAAATAGGGGTGATATCTTTCTTATTGCCACAGTCCAGCCCAGATACTATTAGTATGGGCCCTGAAGTAATATTTGTCTAATGAATGAATCAAGATCCATCACAAAACACTACGTAGACCATCACTACAGAGCTATTCTGGTGAGATATAGGTATTCCTGATCATCATGATAGAGTTATAAATGCACAAAGCCTTAGTGATAAAGTTATCACCTTTAGTCTAAATAGAATAAAAAGAATGTTCCCATGTGGCTCAGTGGGTTAAGGATCTTGCTTTGTCACTGCTGTTGCTGGGTCGCTGCTATGGCACAGGTTCAGTTCCTGGACTGGGAAATTCCACATCCTGAGGGTGCAACCAAAAAATAAAATAAAATAAAATTCTGGAAGTTCCCATCCTGGCTCAGTGGTTAATGAATCTGACTAGGAACCATGTTTCCGGTTCGATCCCAGGCCTTGCTCAGTGGGCTAAGGATCTGGTGTTGCCATGAGCTGTGGTGTAGGTTGCAGATGTGGCTCGGATCTCGAGTTGCTGCGGCTGTGGCGTAGGCCAGAGGCTACAGCTCCGATCGGACCCCTAGCCTGGGAACCTCCATATGCCACAGGTGCTGCCCTAGAAAAGACAATAAATAAATAAAAAAATAAATAAATGAATAAATAAATAAATAGAATAAAAAGAAAGAATACTGTGGTATTCCACTCATTACCTTATTAGCCTTCTGGAGGTAGCAAAAATATCTAGCAATTACTGTAGAGACAGCAACTTCTTATAAGTTTCAAATGTAGCCTTTGTCTCTTCCTTTTGTTTAAAATAATTTATGACCAGAGCCAAGCCGTTAATCACATAGGATTTATGTCTTGAAAGCTTCAAAAGATGGGTGATGATGGTCTGGAAGGATGCTTTCAGGATGGCCTTAAGCCAGTATATGTGTGGAGTGGTGTGACAAATATGCTCCCAAGTGTATAGAATTCACCATTAGTTTTAATATCAACATATGATGACAGTATTTGTAAAGTTTTTAACGAAAAAGATATTTTGTGACTGAGATTCATGAATAATGCCTTTTCTTTTAAATACATTTTTGATCTGAGAATCGTTTTAAATTTATAGAAAAGTTGTAAAGATTGTGCAAAGAATTCCCATATATCCCACACCAAAGTTCTCTTATTGTTAATATCTTAGATTAATATGGCTCCCTTGTCACAATTAATGAACTCATATTGATATATTACTGTTAATTAAAGTTTATGCTTTATTCAGATTTTCTTAGTTTTTACCTAATATTCTTTTTCAGTTTCAGGATCCCACAGTACATTTAATCGTCATGTCACTTTAGATTTCTCTTGGCTGTGACAGTTTCTCAGACTTTTCTTTCCTTTCCTTTCCTTTTCTTTTCTTTTTAAAATAGCATGACGGTAGCTAGCAACTGTTACTCAGTTGGCGTTTGATGTTTTCTCAAGATTAAATGAGGGATATGCATTTTGGGGAGAAAGACCACAGAGCTAAAGTGTAGTTTTCATCACATCATAAAAAGGATGCATGTTGTCTGCATAACTTAGCACTACTGACTTTGTGGCCTTGAACATTTACTTTCAAAGAACATGGAAAGAAAGTCACTATGTGCAAAGCACTCTCAAGTGGAGAGTTATGCTTCAACTCTATGAGGGTGGGTTATCCATATAAATTATTTGAGATTTTTCTAGATGGGTTGCTTGTCTATTTTCCTCCATGTATTTATTCTCTTATTTTTTAATAGCAGTATAGATTCATGGGTATTTATGTAACACTTTAAGTTATCATCCAGTCCTTTTTTATTATGTTGCTCTAATTATCTTTGAAATTAAGACCTCTGTTGTTTGCCACGTATGTCCACTTGATGTGTCTCCAGTTTGGTGTTATTTTTGTTGAGCACTTCTTTAATTTTTGGCACTGTAAGTAGTTCCAGGCTAGGCTTATGTATTTCTTACTCAATCTCTGTAGCCCCAAGGAGCACTGGTTCCTTTTGTTGGAGAATAGTGTTAGAAACTATTAGAAAGTTCTTTGTGCTATGTGTGCTTGTTGCTGAGTTGTCATTTTTTTTTAATTGTTCAGTGCAAGGAAATATATGTATATATACTAATGTTTTTATATATACATTTTTTTATTACTCAGATGAATTTATCACATCTGTAGTTGTATAATGATCATAATAATCTGATTTCATAGGATTTCCATCCCACAGCCCAAGCACATCTCCCCAACGCCCAAACTGTCTCCTCCAGAGACCATAAATTTTTCAATGTCTGTGAGTCAGCATCTGTTTTGCAAAGAACTTCTGTCTGTCCTTTTTTCAGATTCCACATGTCAGTGAAAGCATTTGCTGTTGGTGTCTCATTGTATGGCTAAGTTCACTTAGCATGACAGTTTCTAGATCGATCCATGTTGCAAAAAATGCTGGTATTTCATTCTTTTTAATAGCTGAGTAATATTCCATTGTGTATGTGTACCACCTCTTCTTGATCCACTCCTCTTTCAATGGACATTTAGGTTGTTTCCATGTTTGGGCTATTGTAAATAGTGCTGCAATGAACATTGGAGTACATGTGTCTTTGTGAGACGTGGTTTTCTCTGGGTAGATGCCCAGGAGTGGGATTGTTGGATCAAATGATAGTTCTACTTTCAGTTTTTCTGAGGAATATCCATACAGCTTTCTACAGTAGATGCACCAGTTTACAATCCCACCAACAGTGTACTAGGGTTCCTTTTTCTGCACACCCTCTCTAGCACTTATTGTTTGTAGACTTTTGGATGATGGCCATTCTGGCTGGTGTAAGGTGGTACCTCAGAGAGGTTTTGATTTTCATCTCTCTAATAATGAGTGATGTTGAACATCTTTTCAGGTGTTTCTTGGCCATCTGTATGTCTTCTTTGGAGAACCGTCTGTTTAGATCTTCTGCCCATTTTTTGATGGGGTTGTTGTTTTTTTTTTTGGTATGGAGCTGAAGAAGGTGTTTATAAATTTTGGAGATGAATCCCTTGTCAGTCGATTCACTTGCAAAGATTTTCTCCCATTCTGTGGGTTGTCTTTTTGTGTTCTTTAGGGTTTCCTTTGCTGTGCAGAAACTTTGAAGTTTGATTAGGTCCCATTTGTTTATTTTTGTTGTTGTTGTCAATACTCTGAGAGGTGGATCTGAGAAGATGTTGCTGTCATTTATGTCAGAGAGTGTTTGGCCTATGTTTTCCTCTAGGAGTTTGATAGTGTCTGGTCTTGTATCTAGGTCTTTAATCCATTTGGAGTTTATTTTTGTGTATGGTGTTAGGGAGTGTTCTGATTTCATTCTTTTCCATGTGGCTGTCCAGTTTTCCCAGCACCACTTGTTGAACAGGCTGTCTTTTCTCCATTGTATATTCTTGCCTCCTTTGTCATAGATGAGTTGGCTATAGGTGTGTGGGTTTACTTCTGGGCTTTCTATCCTGCTCCATTGATCTATATTTCTGTCTTTGTGCCAGTACCATGTGGTTTTGATGATTGATGCTTTGCAGTATAGTCTGAAGTCCGGGAGCCTGATTCCCCCAGCTCTGTTTTTCTTTTTCAGGATGTCTTTGGCTATTCTGGGTCTTTTGTGCTTCCAAACAAACTTTAAAATATTTTGTTCGAGTTCTGTGAAAAATGTCCTTGGTAGGTTGATAGGGATTGCGTTGAATCTGTAGATTGCCTTAGGTAGTATAGTCATTTTGATAATATTGACTCTTCCAATCCACGAGCATGGTATATCTTTCCATCTATTTGTGTCATCTTTGATTTCTGTCATCAGTGTCTTATAGTTTTCAGAGTACAGGTCTCTTGTCTCTTTAGGTAGGTTTACTCCTAGGTATTTTATTCTCTTGAATGCGATGGTAAATGGGATTGCTTCCCTAACTTCTCTCTCTGCTCTTTCATTGCTGGTGTATAGAAATGCTGTTGATTTCTGTGTGTTAATTTTGTATCCTGCGACTTTGCCAAATTCGTGGATGAGCTCTTACAGATTTCTGGTAGAGTCTTTAGGATTCTCTAGGTATAGTATCATGTCATCTGCGAAGAGTGATAGTTTTACTTCTTCCTTTCCAGTTTGGATTCCTTTTATTTCTTTTACTTCTCTGATTGCTGTGGCTCGGACTTCCAGAACTATGTTGAAGAGTAGTGGTGAGAGTGGACATCCTTGTCTTGTTCCTGATCTCAGAGGGTATTCTTTCAGCTTTTCCCCATTGAGAATGATGTTCGCTGTGGGTTTGTCGTATAAGGCCTTTATCATGTTGAGGTAGGTTCCTGCTATGCCACTTTCTGAAGGGTTTTTATCAGAAATGGGTGTTGGATTTTGTCAAAGGCTTTTTCTGCGTCTATGGAGAGGATCAAATGGTTTTTATTCTTCAGTTTGTTAATGTGGTGTATCACACTGATGGATTTGTGGATATTGAAGAACCCTTCCATCCCTGGGATAAATCCCACTTGATCATGGCTTAGTTTCTGGGTGGGATTAGAGGCAGATGTGTGCCTGCGGGGTGTTTAGGTAGCCTGTTTACTGAGGGGTGGGTCTGTGATCTCACCTGGATTGTTGTTTGCCCTGGGGCTTCTCAGCAGCTGACTGACAGGTAGGACCAGATTTTCCCAAAATGACCACCTCCAGAGAAAATCACAGCTGCGGAATATTCCTGAGAGCTTTGCTTTTAATGTCCTTCCCTCACAACAGGCCACATTTACCCTTGTTTTCCGAGGATGTCCTCCAAGTACTGCAGTCAGTTTTGACCCAGATTCCCATGGAGACTTTGCTGTGCCCTGGGACCCAGTGCACATCAAAGTCTGTGAGTGCCTTTTAAGAATGGGTTCTCCATTTCCCCCAGTCCCGTGGAGCTCCTGTGCACAGGCCCCACTGGCCTTCAATGCCAGATGCTCCAGGGACTCTTTCTCCCATTGCCAGATCCCCACACATGAGAGTTTGATGTGGGGCTCAGAACTCTTACTCCTGTAGGTGAGTCTCTGTGAACCGGTTCGTTTCCAGTCTGTGGAGCTTCCCACCCAGGAGGTATGGGGTTGTTTATTTCGTTAAATTGCC
Organism: Sus scrofa; assembly: GCF_054392235.1. Taxonomy (NCBI): domain Eukaryota; kingdom Metazoa; phylum Chordata; class Mammalia; order Artiodactyla; family Suidae; genus Sus; species Sus scrofa. Next base: position 102,028,365 of record NC_139390.1, on the reverse strand, counting down.
CCTCCTACCTCTTGATGTGTCCTCCTCTTTTTCTTCTGGAGTAGGATATCTTTTTTAAGGTTGAAGAGTGCTCAGTCTTTAGTTGTGAATTTTGTTGTTTTTAGGAGAGAAGTTAAGGTCCAGGCCTTCTATTCTGCCATCTTAATCCCCGGCCCTCTTTATATATACATATTTATAAATATTTCTGTGTGTATCCATGTATTCATATTAAGCTAAACATGAGTTCATGTTGTATCCAACTCTTATCAATCCATTACGTTTCATTCAAGCCTTCTCCCCTTCTTATCATAATCTCCCACCTCAAAGTGAGAAACATGACTCTTATATTCTGTCATCTGTTTACTTAGTTGTCCAATTCCAGTACAGTGTTTTCAGAACTGCTAACCTATATCACCATGGAAACAACTTTATTAACTAGATTACAGTGCTTATATATACTCCTACCTTTCTTATAATCTCTACACTTCTGCAGAGTTGCAAAAGTCAGCAAGAGCAAAACTTGTAAAAATTTTCCCCTACCCCGACCTCTTTAGTGAAATTATTTCATACAAGTGTGATAGTCCATCCTTAAATACCAAGAACTCTTAAAATGATTTTGCCTATATTGTCATAGTCCATCCTGAAATACCAGGAACTCTTAAAATGAGTTTGCCTATGTTGTGTACATTACATTTTACTCTTTGGGCAGTAAGTTTCTATGGGTTTTGACAAATGCATGTGTCATATAACCAGTACTACTAAATCGTACAGAAGAGTTTTACTGTCCCCCTAAGTCCCATGTACTTCACTTATTCAATCCTCCTCTTCTCCCAATGCTGGTTTGCCATGCTTCTAAGTTTTGTCTTTCCCATGTCATGTACATAGGATCAGAAGCCTTTTCTGACTGGTTTCTTCTACCCAGCATTGTTTATTTATGTGTACTCCCTTTTTATATAGTTCATTCCACACAAATAAAATCTCTAGTTTTTTTTCTATCTGTATTTAAGAGGAAATTTTATCTTCGGGGACATAAACTAGGTCAAAGAATCATAAAACACTATGAAATTCAGCCTATGTTGAATATCTTCTGTTTGCCCTTGCAAATCTACTTTTGACATTTCTCATCTGTATTCTAATCCTGGAAGGTTGAGTTGTGTGAAGTTCATTGATGGGCTCCTTTGTCCTCTGATCTTGATTAGGTTAAGCCAGTGGATAGTCCTAAATCCTTATTAGCATGGTGTCAATACAGTAGCCATAGTGTGTGAAATTAAAAGACCACGTTGCAGTAGACTATATTATGATGAAGAACCAGAGTTAGCATAGCTGAAGGCATTTCTTTAAATGTGTACTGCTATCCTTCCCATGTAAATGTAAATATTATTTCCTGTTGTGCATCAGGAAAGACATTGGCCATGTTAATACCACTATACTAAGTGTCAGCTGTCTTACTGATGTGCTCCATTAAAAATCCACATCTGGCAATGCAGTGATGATTGAGGCCATCAACTAGTTAAGCCTATGATAAATAGTCCATTATTCATCCTTTATCTTTGTTCAGGAGTCTAGCAGATTAACTAAATAACTCTATAATGGGTGCTGTCACCCTATATCCTCAAGCCTATGATGATGGCACTGAATTCTGTAATTTTTTTATACTTGAGATATTATTTCTAAGTTACTGCCTTGGCTGTTGGAGGGATTTCTATTCTATATATATTCCTAATATGATGAACCCTGTTCTACAAATACAAAACCAGTGTGGTTCAGCCTGCTTCTAAGTTTATCAGTCTCAAATACATATTCAGTGACTGGGAAATAATTTCAGGTATGTGTTAATTTGTCCACTGTGTTCTGTGTGAGTCAGATTTGAACCAAAACTCCATTTTTCACCACCCCTCCAGAAGCTCCCATTCTAAACCAAAGGCAATTTTGGCAGTTTGGATCATCTCCTGTTAGTGTCACCTCAGACCTCAGAAGGTCTATTTTGTAACTTTTGGATATCTTCTCTTCTCCAGTTAATTTTTATGGCAAATGGAAATATTATGTACTTGCATTCACATTACATGAACCTCAAAGGGAATGGACCTTCTTTTTAATCAATGAATTTAGAATCTTAAACTGACTTAGACCTAGAACTGGTTGAGCAACTGAAAATTTCAATTGTGGTAGCTGCTGCCAGTCTTCTGATCACTAACTCTTGATTTTTATGCCCTAATACATTAAGTAATACCTGTTAAGCTTTCATGCTCTCTTCCTCCTGGAACAACGTGATATATTAACTGTTACTACAGATAACATAGGTCAAGATATTTTGATTGCTACTCTAACCTTAATATCAATTTGATAATTATGTTCACATTGCCTCAGGTGTTTAAGTTTTGCCAGCGCTAACACTTAGGAATCTTAACAGTCTTAATTTGAGGGAGCTCATTTTAATGTCATTGTGGTCCTCTTAAACCAGCCCGTGAAGAGCAGTTACTGCCGAAGATGTCAGTGTTTCCCTGTGAACTCCTTATTGCCTTGATAAAGGATGTGTCTTCCAGCTTGTCTTGGAGAATGTAGTCTAGTGGTTGATTTTCAGATCTTGCATAATACATCCATTCTAATAACTGCCCTTCCCTGTGCCTCTGATCCTTTCTTTACAACTATGGTAAAGAAATTCCAGAACTTTCCACTTGTTAAAGTGAGGATATTTTCAAATCCAGGCATGAGGAAGCCATCTTAGCAAACTGTTATGATCAATTCCAAGGGTCCAGACAAGGGAGGCACTTTTTCTCCAGGAAATAGGGATGAGCTACTTCTGTCGGCCAGGAGAGTTAGATTTGAGGTTCAAGATTCTCAAAATTCTTTATTCAAAAGTTCCCATCTTGGGAAATAGGCTTCAGTTAATTTCCTTCAGAGCCCATGATTTGACACAGGAGATATTTGAGAATATACTTTTAGTCTCCTTTGCAGCTCTGTCACTTTTAAAATTAGATCTCAAGTTTGATTTCCTGCACATTGTGCCCTGAAGCTATGAAAGATGAGATTATTCTGAAACTTCATAGAGACTTATTGGCTTTTATAATATTCCTTTAGCCAGCAATTAACTGTCCTGAACCTGTCATTTTCTTTGAGTAAGACCTCCAAGCCATAAAGAGCAGCTGTCCTACACCACAATTCTCTCAATTATTATTATCATATCAATCACATACAACTTTATTAATTATGATACTATTCATAGTGGAATTACTCACTTATCCCCAGCAACAGGGTCTCTAAGATTGTCTTAGGACAGTGTGATTATCTATTCCAAAAGTTCTACCTTGAGGATCAGCTTGATACAGCCACTCTTGGTATTAATTGTCTTTGTTTGGATTTTCTAGTAAAATCACCTGAGGCAAAGCCCTCAGAGTCAAACATTAATGAATTAATTTGGTGATTAATTAATTAGACTTTTTAATCCCATAGCAATAAGAGTAAGGGGAAAAAAAAGACAATATAAAAGAAAAATCAAATATAAGCTAGAATATGATTGAGCTGACCATACTGTTTTATAAGAAAACACTACACAATTGGTTTCTTGGTCACACAAGATGTCTCTGGAGAGGTCATGATATTAGTATAATTTTCATAAGCTCACTGTGGGATAGGGAAGTTGAAGACTATCCACTGGCTCCTCCCTGTCTTTATCTTTCAGTGGTCAAAGTTCACCTTAATTCCCTTCCAATTCTAAATTATGTGTCCCATCCTCTTTGAGAAAGTAGAGAGATTTAATGCCATGTGTTATGGCTCTTCAACTGAGCATACAAATTGTGCCAGTAAATAAATCCTCCATGGATTTATTCAGATATGACTTGGGCACTGCAGCTCCTCTGCTTCCTGCCAAGGCAGGTGCATGATGCAGGCCAGGTCATAACCCAGCTCTAGTTACTCCAATTTCCATCTCCTTAGGTGGTGGCAGCTAGGGATTTTTGTTGAGCAAGTTTTACAGGGTATTGATTGCTGGTGAGAATAAAGAAATCTCTAGAGATTCATAAATTGGAACTCATATAATAATGAAGTAGAAAAAACTATTGAGAACATGAATCCATATAAAAATTATAGTAACAACAAATTTAGTTTCCAACTTTTTAAATACTATCTTTCTTAAATCATAACATTTGCTATTTATTGAGTGCTTATTGTGTGCCAGCTAAAGCTAAACTTTTATTCTGCTAAACCTTTTTATAGATGTATTATCTCATTTCATTTTTTTTCAAGAATGTAAGAAAGTCCCTACTACTGCACCCTTTCTAAATAGAATGAAATTAAGACTTACAGGGATGAAGGAATTTTCCCAAGTTTATATAGCTAGGAAATAATGGAGCTAGGGGAACTTCCATCCTAGCTAGTAGACCTCCAGGTAGCCATTATTGCAGAGACGTAAGCAGTGTATAGTGGTTCTTATAGATCTTGTTCACTTTTTGTAGTTTTCATCTTTATTTTGGGGTAATAACCTACCTAGGAGTTCCCGTTATGGCTCAGTGGGTTACGAACCCTTACCAGCATCCATGAGGATGCGGGTTTGATCCTTGGCCTTGTCAGTGGGTTAAGGTTCCAGCTGTGAGCTGTGGTGTAGGTCACAGACATGGCTCAGATCCAAAATTGCTGTGGCTGTGGCATAGATGGGGAGTTGCAGGTCCGATTTGACCCCTAGCCCGGTAGCTTCCATATGACACAGGTGCTGCCCTAAAAAAAGGAAGAAAAAAAAGAACCTACCTAGAAAGCCTTAAAATTAAGATAATAATATTACTTATATCATAGTTTTGACACGTAAAGTGATAATAAATATATTAATTCAGGAGAAAAGCTTAGTTTATTTCTGCTAAAAAGAGCATGATAACAGTTGGCTTTTACTACTGTTATTATTGCTATTATTATTACTTTAAAAATTGGCCATTTCTTTTACAAAAACATCAAACCACAATATATTGGATGGAAGACAAATTTCATTAAGAAAGATTGATGCTTCTTATACTTAGTGATTGATAAAAGTCAAATATAGACATTTCAGTCCTAAGAAAGAATATCTTATCCTGCCTGTTCCCTCCCATGCCTATCTTGCCTCTACTTTTTTCCTGAATCCTGAACTTTATTGACTCTATTTCATTGAGTCTTGACCTCTGGTATTGGGCTTTGGCTCTGTTTCCATCCTAAGACCTGTTTTTTGGGCTCTTACTGCTTGAATGAAACTCGGGGTTCAATCCTGACCCCTTTGGCCCATAAGAATGTAACTCTGGTTTGTACTAGTTCTTGGCTTGGCACTCCTTTCTTGAGGTTTTCTTCTATGCATTCCACACATGGACAGATTGTTTTTTTCCCTTATGATCCTGATTCCAAAGAGCAGATCACTCACGTCATTCGCCAGGCATTTACTGTACACCTACATTTTGACCAGCAGCTTCTAGACTCTGAGCCTTGTGCTAAGCATTTTAGAGGGGCCCTGCTATTTTGCCAAGTGTTTAAACCAGTTTTAGGAAAAATTGTTGAATTTTGAGTTTAGAACTACACAGGCCCTGCTTGGTCATTTCTCCACGCCCAGAAATTTATCTAGGAGCACGAACCTTGGGCCCATAGGGTTGTCACACTTAGCAAATACAAATACAAGACCCACAATTAAAATGTGAATTTCAAATAGAATTTTCAGAGTATAAACTATGTCCCAGCCATAGCCTGAGACATACTTAGAAATTATTTGTTATTTATCTGGGATTCATATGTAGCTGGAGTCTTGTATCTGGCATCCTTACCACAGAATGGCACCTCTTGGCACATCTATCACTAGAGGCAATCACTTAGATCCTTGTTACTTGACTGCAATTGAGAAATAGTCATTCCTCCTATAACTTATTTTTATCCTTTCTGTCTCCTTAGGGTGAAACTCTCCTAGGTGACCTTACATCTTGTTTTGTGTGGGAAGTCTCACTTTATTTCTTGTTAACTATCCCCTTTTTCTTTCACAAGTTTCTTGGTTTGGATGATAAATTATGTGGTCACAGATACCTAATATTACCCTTAAATCCTTCTGACTATTAGTAAGTAAATATTCAGCTTTTTCCCCCATCAAAGCCACACTATAATCTCCAGAAGGTGCCACCATTCTGACTAACCCTTACTTCACTTCCACAAAGCACCAGTTCACACCATGCCACTTAAGCTAAAACAGACAAATAAATGACTCCTGAACACCCATTATTAATTACAGTGTAACTTTTTATACTTGTTGCCATGTGTACAGAGAACATGAGCACTCAGCAAGTGTTTGATGGATTCAGTAAAATGAGTGATTAATATAGATAAGTCAGGTGAAAATAAGCAAATGCCATTTCTTTTAAAGTAGGCAATTTGCACTTTCTTTTGTAAATACATGCTGAAGATGATATCTATGTATGATACATAGCAACAATTGATTACATTTTTAGAGTGATTGTGCAGAAGTAAAATAATTTTCTTTATATTGCCTTAGTGTCTACCAAACACAATTCTTATATCAAACAATAGAATATTCAGTCAAATGATAAAGTTGCAGTTTTATTCATACGAAATGTCAAATAACTTGAATGATCGATTTTCCCCTTGATTTATCCATTTATATTTTATATTCAGGTGTATATGTGTTTGAGAAAAGGCTTATAGATATGGGCTTTTATGCACACCCATAATAATATGCTGCTGAGTCAGGATTATCCTTTTATTTCCTAAGTATTACATAGAGAAAGGTCCCATCAGAAACCAAAATAACCGTCACCATCTTTTAAGAAAATAATGAGGGAAAAATCTTAGTTGACATGATTTTTTTATATGTATTGATTTCATATAAGCCAAAATAAAGAGTGTTAAAACAGAAGAAAAAAGAGCATCTCTCAGTAAGAATTCATATTGTAAGAATATTTATTTTTAAATGTACCTTTTCACTTAAAATGTTATTTAGAATTTGCTCTAGGAAAACAAGCCCATTTTTATATTTCCTTTATGTTAACTCATCTAGTATAATTAAATGAAGTGCATTATTATATCTTAGCAATCGTGATTTGATTTTATTTTTAGATAGTAAAATAATAGTTGTCTTATTAAATCAAATCAGAAGCTCTTTAGGAAAGCTTAACTTGAAATATTGCTTTTCATCAATATTTTAATGACCTCCAAGGAAAACTATGTATGTTTTATGAATGTTTAGGAATGATGCAGATATTTCAAGAAGAAAAATGGAAATAAAAATGTGTAATGTCATAATTACTTCATTAGTGTAGAGAAGATATCAGTAAGAAATTCTGTGTGAACCTAAAATGATCTTTTGAGGAGCAGACCTCAAGATGACCCTGACTATAGTGTGGGGAATGGATAGAAGGAGTTCAAATGTAAGAGCAGAAAGATCCCATCTCTTTGTATTTCAGCTTTTTTTCCTTTTCTTTTTAAGGCTGCACCTGTGGCATATGGAAGTTCTCAGGCTAGGGGTCAAATAGAGTTGCAGCTGCTGACCTACATCAGAGCCACAGCCACACAGGAATCAAGCTGCACTGCATCTGTGACCTACACTGCAGCTCACAGCAACACCAGATCCTTAACCCACTTGTGTGAGGCCAGGGATCAAACCCACATCCTCATGGATACTAGTCAGGTTCATTACTGCTAAGCCACAATGGGAACTCCTGTATATCAGTTTTTTGTATATCCGCTATACTCAACGAATGTTTTTTAAATTTTTTTAAAAAGACTGTTGCAGTAATTCTAGTGAAATATGGATTTGTTTTGTAGCAGAATAATTAAAGAAATAAAGATAGAGAATTATTAGATTAGAGAAATATTTTAGAGGTAGAATTTATGAGTATTGTTGAATGATTGAATAAAGAAATGAAAGTGTAGGGAATGCTGAAAAGTCAGGAATGACTTCTAGATTTCTGAAATGAGCAACAAAGGAATGCTGGCACCATTTGTGTAGAAGGGGAAGCCTAGAGGAGGAACACATCTTTGGAAGGAGGAATCAAGAGTCCACTTTTGGACAAGGGAGATTTGCCATATTGCTGACCTTACCAACAGAATTGTTGGTTGCCTTCAACATCCACATGGACTTTTACATCATGGAGACTGATGAGGGCACCTAGGGAAGGAGTACTGAGAGAGGAGAGAAGGCAGCCAAAGTCAAATTCTAAGGAAGGCAGAATTATTACCAAAGGAGGAATGAATAGAGAGAGGAGTTAGGATGGTTTGGGGAAACTCTAGAGAATATGATGAGAAGACAGAAGTCAAGAGGTTGGAGGGCTTGGACATCCAGAAATCCATATTGGAGGTCTTTTTAGATAAAGACTGTGCATGTAAATTCTTAGGATTCAGGAATTTGAAGATATTGGTAAACTTACCAGTACCAGAGTTGGTGGACAAGATTGGAGAGGGTGGAGTGTGTCTTGGAGGAGTGGAGGAGGATGTTGTGCATATATAAAGCATGGCACATGCTATAGTAGTTTTGTAGCAGGAGCATGGGAAAGGTCTGCCAGCTCATGGAACAGAGGAGATGACAGAAATGTTCCATGTCAGTACATCAGTTTAGCTTACTGCTTTATGCTCTGAAATATATTCATTTAAAATGTGTTTATGTGGAGTTCTGAAATGTGTTACACATCCCTCTGCCTCCTTCCACTGAGGATACAGAGCATAACGTTAACTTTTGGTCACAATGACTGCCTCTTTGACATATTTCAGGTCCTGAGAGTTAATGAAGGACACCTAACTCGTCTTCTAAATGGCTTCAGATGTCTGTGCTTTAGGTTTTTCTGTATGTGTACTAATGCGTGTATGCATGTGGCTGTGCATGTGAGAGAGTGTGTGTGTGTGTGTGTGTGTGTGTATGAGAGAGAGAGAGAGGGAAATGCAAAATAGGATTTAAATCTAAATTTGGTAGCCTCCAAAATCCATGCCCTTTTCATTATGCCAGTTCATTTCTCCAATTAGTAATAGGATTCACTCATTCAATAAATATTTTTTTATTTCTTTCTAAAATAATACAATCATGACAGCTAATCTGTATAAAAGCTAATTTATGTGGGCAGGTAATGTATTAAGTACTTTGTATGTAGTATCTTATTTAATACAATAATCACATAAGATCCCATTTTACAGTCAGGGCAGTTGAGACTCGGAATGATTATATAAATGTTTAGAGTTTGCACATTTAGGGAGTGATGAAATCAGATTTCCAACCAGGTGATCTTGCTTCAGGGCTCTTTAATATACTTCTAAAGTGGAAATTTTGACTGGTAGAGGGAAAAGGAAACACAGAAAGAAAGTCATTATTTCTTGAGTTCAGTAAGCTAGGAACAGTAAGTGAAGAGGCTGCAGAGGGAGGTGGTTGGTATTTCATCGTTCTTTTAAACCGTGTTCAGGAGTTTGGATTTTAATCCAAGCAATGGCAGTGCCTGGACAAATTCTGAGTAGTCAGTGATGAGATTTTCTTCTAATCTTGTGGTTGGCATTGAGCATAAACAGTGAGCAGTTTCTGTAGAAGTGTAAATCACATAAGCTTTGTAACAACCCTTAGAGACGTGGAGGCTGTTCTTGTCCTCATCGTATTTCTTAGGTTGTTTCACTATATGGTGTCTTGGCTAAAACAATAATTATGATTCCAACAATACCAAATAAAGCTACACTCAAAAGCAGTTAATAATGATAATCAGAAACTTGAAGGGAGAAAAGTGAAAGAAATTTCCACACACAGTCAGCTGAAGTCATATTTTATAAAGTTTTTTTTTTTTAATTCCTCTTTGGTTCTAAATAAATGTTTCATAAATAGTTCAAACGCAGCTTTTCTGGTGAAAACCTTTTAACTCCCCAGTCAGTGTTAGTTTCACCATTTTATGTTTTCCCATGACAGACTATTTAACTTCTGTTTGACCAGTTATTACCCTGTATTATTTTTATCAGTTTATGAGTGTATCACAGTGTGGTTTAGCAAAGATTTGTGTTGTGCTTTCAGTGAAGTAGTCACTATGCTAAGTGTCACCACATCATATGCTAAATGACTTAGAGGCCTGTAATCAACTTTGAGTTGCTGTAAATGGGAGACTCAAATTATTTGAATTTGCTATCTATCAAAACCCAACTAGAATATATATTAGGAAACTGAACTCTTTATTATCCTTACATGATGCACACTTTTTCAAAATATTTAATTCAAATCATGAATAATCCCAGAGCCAGGGTTCATAAAGACAATATACTTATAAATAAATGCTTATTTAAAGGGGCAAATATTTCTTGACCTTTAAAAAAGCAAACCCCTCAATTTTGAAAAGTAAAACAAGTTTTAACATTGTATTTTATCAGATAGATGTAACCTGTCAGTGAGCTGATTGCCATATAAGCCCTTCTACCCTTATAAAATTGGAAGAAAAATGTATCTGTAGTCTTGATTGTCTTCTACTGGAAGGTGTCATTATCCCTCCAACTACAGGCTAAGTAGAATTTATTACTATCTGAGCATAATACTCAGGAAGAAGGAGTTTGTCTACTTACAAAATTAAATTGAAGTATATTGTCTTCAGTTACAAATATTGACATTTCTTTTCAAATGCAGGCCTAGAAAATGTTTATAAGTAACCTGAGAATAAGAATATCTTCAGAAAGAATCACTAAATATTAAATATGAAGAAAAATGGATTACTGACCAATCTGCCAGTGGGTCTCAAAAGTGATTAATCTAATGTATAAAAAACTAATTCTGGAAACAGAATTGAGTTGAGATGTAGAGCAATTGTATCATTATGACATTTATTTAGAAACAGTTCCATGGAAACAGAAGAAACTAAGTGTTCAGAATTCTGATTTTTAATTTCAGTTGTATATAGTTGCCTCATAAAGGTATAATTTGTGTAAAAAGTTCATAAGAACTATTTCTTTAGAGTAGCACTTGGTTTCAGATTATGGGTCAGGGAGTTTTCATTTTAAGTAGAATCCCTGAGATTGGAATTTTGGACTCTAATTCAATATACCTGGCTTAAAATTATGAATATAAATTATATAAGGTAGATTATTTTACATAGTTATTATATTATAGAAGTGACTTTTAAAATGATAATATACACTTAGTGCCAACTTTTCATATGAATGATTAAATTTTGCTGGTAACTGGAGCTTAATATTTAAATTCTCCAAATTTATGCATTTTAAACAATATTGACAAAAATAGATTTAAATTAAAATAATTTGTTGTTTTTATATTTAAATAGAGGCTTCCGAATATAACAACTTTTAGAAATGATTCAGGAGTATTGGTATGAGTATTCACTATTGTGCTATAGTAGTAAAATTTAGAATACATTTTTCAGCTTTTCAGTCTCCCCGTTTGCTGGCATACCATGAGTTGTCCATGTTCCTTTCTGTTATGTTTTCCTCTAGGAGAATCTCATATCCTTTCTATTTTAACCTCTTAAGTCCACTGAAGCCTAGAAATCAGAGAACTAACAGTTTGAGGCTTTTGCCTTACAAGGAAACAACTGAGTGAGAAGAGGTCAGGATTCCACTATTGGATACCAGTGAATAAGGGACTCTTTTATGATTCTAGGACTTATGACGTTGTATTTAGTTTTCTAAGATTCCTTTTCCCACTATATTCCACATGTTGAGATCTAGAAGTCAGTTTTCTGAATAACTAGGGTATTGTTAAATAGTTAATAATAATTACATACTCAAAATTACTGAGAAATATGCTACACCTCTGCTAATTTAAAAGGCACGTTACACTTTCGGCTATAAGAGACTTCAAAGTTTTACTTTAACATTTCTAAGATATTGATTAGATGCTTGAAAAAGACTAGGAAGATAATACAGGTTTGGCAAATTGCGATGTGCAGTTTCATAAGCAATGAACAAAAAACATAGGCATTTTTACCCATCTTTGGGCAGATGGTGAATGGCAACAGCAGAGATTTCAAATATAGATGTAGCACGTATATATTGCAAACAGCTGTAATAGCTAAAATACATGCCAGAAGACTTAATCATTCTGGATTTTTTTTCCAATACATGCTAGCATTCAAAAATAGACTTCTCTTTCCTACAATTGCTATAGAATTCTTTGAACTAGGCAAGTGCATCTATGATATAGGAACTTTGCTGTGTGCTGATTAGGCTATATTTTCAAGGCTCCTCAACAACTGGTTGATTAGCAAAATTCTCATCAGTTATGATTTGGTGTGCATAACTCATGACCATTGCGACTTCTTGTTTTTGCTACTGAGTTGGCTGAATCAAGTCTTTTGTCATGTATAGACCTTGCCAGTACAAAGTATCTGAATGAAAACTTTTTAGTAAACTGTCTGTCAGTCTGTCATCAGGTTGAAAGGACAGCTAGGATTCTAAGAAAAAAAAATATATATGAGTATATATACATACAGATATATAATTATGGTACTTTTACATTATAATTTGAGATTTTAAAAAATTCTAAGTATATGTCTCTTAGTTGAAAGAATTTTTGAATTTTTATTTTGTTTGGAATGAAACAAGTGGCAAATAATTTCTCAGCAGAGCTAGGGAAGCTGTATATATATACATATATATGTATATATATAAAACTTAAAAATTCTGGAAAAAATTATCAACAAAGTCATTGCTAAAGTTCTTTGCCTATAGATATTATCTTTTCTCCAGTCTTTGCCATAACTTAAGTTATCATAAAAGAGGGTTCCTAGGTCAGCTGATACCCAGTTGGCAGCAGAGTATGGGAGAAGATGCATGGGTTGGAGTCAGTGGATTTAGGTTAGTCCTGTCTGACATGTGTGACCCTCTATGAATTTCACCAAGTGTCATCATCAGTGAACTCAAAATGATGAAAATATTATTTACTCGGGAAGGATTAAAGCAGTCGATAGGTGTCAAATCAATTTTGTAAACTCCAAAGTGGTATTCAAATGCTAGATTATACATCGTTTAGAGGATGAGAGTCAGCATTATTTTCTCATTTCTCACAGTTTCCTAACATTTCAAGTAGATCAGAACTCTGGCTAGATATTGCTGACATCTATTCTCCTGTTTTAAATAATTTCTTCCTATTCTACTCCCTCTACAATGATTGCCTTTTTTTTTTTTTTCTTCTTTTTATTTAGGGCCATGCTGTGGCATATGGAAGTTCCTAGGCTAGGGATAGAATTGGAGCCTGGAGCTGCTGGCCCATGCCACAGCCATAGCAATACCTGATATGAGCCACATTTGTGATCTACACCACAGCTTGTGGCAACACTTGATCCTTAACCCACTGAGCAAGGCCAGGGATGAAGCCCACATCCTAACAGACACTAAGTCGAGTTCTTAAACCATTGATCCACAATGGGAAAGCTAATGATTGCTTTTCTGTACACATTCTTCTTTCCTGTTTTACATCCCCTGACCATACCCAAAGCATATCATGATCTAGTACCATCTTTTTTTTATTTTGCCACTCCTGCGGCATGTGGAAGTTCCCAGGCCAGGGATTGAACCCACATCACAGCAGTGACCCAAGCTGCAGCTGTGACAATGTTGGGTTCTTAACCTGCAGAGCCATAGAGAAATTCCTCAAGTACCATCTTTATCATCTCAATAACCTCAAGATTTTAGGATAACATGATGTCTGTAGCTCTTTTTTTTTTTTTTTTTTTTTTTTTTTGGTCTTTTTGCTATTTCTTGGGCCGCTCCCGCGGCATAAGGAGATTCCCAGGCTAGGGGTCTAATCGGAGCCATAGCCACCAGCCTACACCAGAGCCACAGCAACGCGGGATCCGAGCCGCGTCTGCAACCTGCACCACAGCTCACGGCAACGCTGGATCCTTAACCCACTGAGCAAGGGCAGGGACCGAACCCGCAACCTCATGGTTCCTAGTCGGATTCGTTAACCACTGTGCCACGACGGGAACTCCTGTAGCTCTTAATCATTGAGAAGTTATGGACTCATTTTAGAGTGGATACAAAGGGTCAAACATTTTTAAAAATGTATTGTGGATGTCCTAAACTCAGCATTTTGAGGCCTGTATTCCTATGAATATAAACTAAATTATATGTAATTGTTATTTAAACAACACTTGTCTGTGTAATGTTGCTTTAAATGATCAACAAATGACTTAATAATTCAAGAGGACAGATCTAAAAGGAATAGTGCTTAAACAATGGAAATCATTAAATGTATTGGAATTTAAAATATAGTCATTTCTTCTATAATGTGTTCTGTGTGCTCTTAGAAATAAATAGATTATGGAATTTCATAAAATAAAGTTACCACTGGGGTGGAATTCAAATTCTATAAAATTTTTTAAAGAAATAGACTTATTAAAAACACAAAATACTACATCTTACTTTAAGAATCTTATTTAGATTCCAAATAAATATGGTAATATTATAGCAGATATAGATAAACATTGAAATTTGTTTTGAAAAAGGTAAGTTTGCTTGGTGGTATGAATAAATGGTGAAATGTGGCAGTTGTGGTATCTTCAAGAAAGGGAAGGAAGGACATCATTATTATGAAGGCAAAAATTGTGTCACTAGAGTTGACACAGATGGTTGTTGCTTGTGCCTACAAATGAGACTGGAGGCTGGATAGTGCCTTTGTGTGGCAGCCTTATGTCTGTATCCTCAGTCCCCACAAGCATACTTCACTCCCCCTTAGAGCAGGTGATGACCAATATATTCATTTGTATTTTTTTTAGTTTAAAAAATGTTTTATTGAAGTATGGTTAATTTACTATGTTGTGTTAGTTTCCTTTGTACAGCAAAGTGACTTAGTTATGCATATGTACTTTTATTATCCTTCCTTTTTCCTTTTGCTTTTTAGGGCCACACCTGTGGCATATGAAAATTCCCAGGTTAGGGGTCTAATTGGAGCTGCAGCTGACAGCTTGCACCAGATCTGAGCCTCGCTATGACCTACATCACAGCTTGTAGCAACTCCAGATCTTTAACCCACTGAGCAAGGCCAGGGATTGAACCTATGTTCTCGTGGATACTAATCATATTCTTAACCCACTGAGACACAGTGGGAACTCCGCATATATTCTTTTTCATATTCTTTTTCATTATGGTTTATGACAGGATTTGAATAGAGTTCTTTGTGCTATACAGTAGGACTTCATTGTTTATCCATTCTGTATATAATACATTTGCTTCTGCTAGTCCCAATAAAACCCTCCCTCACCCCTTTCCCCTTGGCAGCCACAAGTCTGTGTTCCTGGTCTATGAGTCTGTTTCTGTTTCACAGATAATTTCATTTGTGTCATATTTTAGATTCTGCATGTAAATGATATCATAGGTATTTGTCTTTCTCTTTCTGACTTACTTTGCTTAGTATGGTAATCTCTAGATACATCCATTGTAGCTGCAAGCAAATGGCATTATTTCATTCTTTTTAATGGCTGGGTAATAGTCCATTGTATATACGTACTGTATCTTTTTTATCCATTCATCTGTCGATGGACATTTAGGTTGTTTCCATGTCTTGGCTTTTGTAAATAGTAAAAGCAAACTTCTTATTTATTCTATGACTCATGTCTTTGGTGATGCGCATGATGAATTTCCTTAGGTCTATTCCTTTGTTGAAACATGCTCTCTCATTTCTTTAAAAAGATTTTATTTAACTTCTTATTACCTAAGGTCCTTGATCTCTATCATATTTATATTGTGTTATTTAATACTTTTAACAGAAAAAGTATGTAAACTCAGGAGTATAACATATTATATACACTTAAAGGGCAATACTTAAGGGCAAACAGGTTGAAGAAGAATATAAGGTGTATGACTGTTTTGTCCTCTGCAGGTTACTATGTCTATCGAGGTAATATGTTTCTCTTTCATACAGTGTTCTTTGGAGTAGTAAGTATAAACTTGTGAAAAATCAGTATAAGCTAACATGGTTTTATCTTTTGCTGGTTTTATTTCCCTATTTATCCTTGGTGTATTAACAAATTCAACCATTACAGATAAACATTAAAACAGAAAGACAGACATTACCATTTTCTAAAGCACAAGATTCCCTCAGCTGAATGTGATTGGTTGTAAATGAAGTCTATCCATCATTTAAGAACTTCTACTGAAAGTTTCTTTTGATAATTTATCACAACTCTTCCTGCTGCCCCTGCAGAAGATAAGATAAAAATCATGTCTGGGGAGGCAAGAAAGTTAGATGTAGTTGAATGACTTAAGATTCCATTTTATATATTGGAATTATATATAGTTCTTTATTCTTTAAGTTGGTTATTTTCACTCTGGTGAACATATATACTCTGTCACTGTATGAAACATAAAATAAGCAGTGAACTCATCAAGGGTCAGGTGCTTGCTTTTTCCTTCAGCATTTTTACAAATGAAACTTCAGTTTCAGAGAGAATCATACATGGGTTGGATATATTATAATTAATTAAGAAGGAATTCATTTCCATATGTTTTCAATGACAAAAGTAAGTAAATTGGGGTAGTGTATAAAGATAGGACTACAGATACCACAGAAAATATAAGTAATGCAGACATTTATAAAAGAAAAATATTTCTAGCCATTGGAGGTTAGCAAAAGCTTAACCTCTTAAATGGCTGAACCACTCTGTGTCTGAAGCTGTGTATCCAGAGTTAGTTAAAAGGATAATTTCAAGAATTATATGACTGACGCGTGCATTTAAAAATTCTATTTAGGAAAAAAGAGTTATGTTCATCCAGGTCACCTAGACAAGCAGACTATACTAATCAAATTACTTGGATAATTACTGTAATTTCCACATCTTTGAATTTATATCATGAAAGTTGTATAACAGGAAAAATATATTTGAAGTGAGTTATGTGGTGTAACATGTTCATTTTAGCAAATATGAAAACTGAAAAGATGAGGTTCAGTGTTGTGCAATGACTAAATAGAAACCTAGACTAAAAACGAAGGCTTTCTCGTCCTTAGGTTTTTTTCCCTTAATAGAATCTGAAAGTAGGAAGAAAGTTCCAGATGTCTTCTAATAATCATCACTGCTCCAAGGACCAAGTCGTGTTAGAAAGATAAATTTCTTGTTAATTTATTTTTATCTTTGGCTATCAGTATAATGGTTTCCACAATCAACAACAATACGAAAAATTAAAAGAAATATATATACATATATTTCAACCAGCAGTGTCTCATTCATTATACTTCCTATTATCTGATGTCTCTATTGCAAAAATGTGAGAACCAAATTGGTGTCACATAGATGTGATGATGTCAGTTTTTTCTTTTTTTTTTTCCTTTTCCTTTTCCTTTTTCTTTTTTTTTTTGGCATTTAAGGGCCACACCCACATGGCATTTGGAGGTTCCCAGGCTAGGGGTCCAATTGGAGCTGTAGCTGCCAGCCTATGCCACAACTGCAACAACGCCAGATCCAAGCTGCGTCTGCAACCTACACCACAGTCCACGGCAACACCCGATCCTCAACCCACTGAGCAAGGCCAGGGATCGAACCCGCAACCTCATGGTTCCTAGTTGGATTTGTTTCCACTGCGCCAGGATGGGAACTCTGATGTCAGTTTTCTCAATGTCTATGATGAAATTACAGAACCCAATCAAGGCTTAAATTCTAAATTTTTATTGGCAGTATTCACTTGGTTGACTGGCTTTTTTTTTTTTTTTCTTAATGAATGAACATTTTCTTTGTAAAAGAAATTGTTTTTATATTGCTTCATTAATAATTTCTCATTTTCCTTTAATGTACTCTGTAACCTTACAATTTTCTCAAGTCACTGAAATGACTGACAATGGCTATCATTGTATTTATCCATTTGTGAATTTTTTAGTTTTAATACTTGTGATTCTGACTACTAATATTTTCTCTTGTGTTTTTATTCTTTTTTATAGATGTTTATATGATTCTCTTAAGATGCAAAGTGAATAGTATTTTTAATTTAAAAATATTGTTTTTATGCTTTAATACTTATTTTTCAGTTTTATTGAGAAATAATTGACATATATCACTGTATAAGTTTAAGTCATACAGCATAGGGATTTGATTTACATGTGTGAAATAATTATCACAATAGGATCAGCTAATATGCATCATTTCAAATTAAAGAAAAAAGTCTCTGATAAAAATATTTCTTTGTGATAAAGAAAATAGTCATTGTGATAAGAACTCTTAGTTCTTATGGTTTTCCTGTGGATCATATAGCAGTGTAAACTATGGTCATCATGTTGTACATTACACCCCTAGTGTTTGTTTATCCTATAATTGGAGCCTTGTATGTTTTGGCTACCTTTATCAATTTCCCTTTTCTTCACCCTCCTCCTCTGGTAAGCACATATCTGATCTCTTTTTCTTTGAGTATGTTTGTTTTTGTTTTGTTTTATTTTGTTATATTTCACATATAAATGAGATCATACAGTATTTGTTACTGAGCATAATACATTCAGGTTTCATCCATATTGTTATGAATAGGCAGATTTTTCTCATTTTTTATGGTTAATATTCCAATGTATATTCTGTTTTCTTTGAATCTATTACCAGAAGTAGAATTGCTGGGTCATATGGCAGTTCTATTTTTAATTGTTTGAGAATCCTGTATACTCTTTTCCATAGTGGCTGTACTAACTTAGATTCCCCAAAACAATACACAAGGGTTTCCTTTTCTCCACATGTATGCCATAATTTATCTTTACTTTTTGATGATGACTATTCTAACAGATGGGAGTTGATATAAATTATTGCGGTTGAATTTACATTTCCCTGATGACCATATTATCATGTACTTCTTGTCCTTTCATATTTCTTATTTGGAAAAATATCTATTCAGGTCCTTTGCCATTTTAAAATTGGATTATTATTTTTTTCTCTTGAATTGTATGAGTTCTTTATATATTTTGGATATTAACTCGTTATTGTGTGTATGGCTTGCACTTTTTTTTTTTTAACTATTCTGTAGGTTTTCTTTTCTTTTTTTTGATGGTTTCCTTTGCTGTGCAGAAGCTTTTTAGCTTGATATAGTCCCACTTATCTATTTTAATTTTGTCACTTGTGTTTAGGTGTCATAACTAAAAAATCATTTCCAAGGCCCATACCAAGGAGCTTTATTCCTATGTTTTCTCTTAGAAGCTTCATGGTTTCATTTAATCTTTAATCCATTTCCTTAATTTTTGTGACTGGTATAAGAGAGGAGTCCAGATTCCTTCTTTTACATGTAAATATATTTACATGTAAATATCCAGATATCCCAGCACCATTTTTTGAAGAGACTGTCCTTTTTTCATTGAGTAGTCTTGGTTCCTTTATCAAATATTTGTTGACTGATTTCCCTAGGTTTATTTCAGGGCTTTCACTTCTGTTTCATTGGTCTCTTTTTCTGTTTTTATGCCAGTACTGTACTGTCTTCATGATTCTAGCTTTACTGTAGCTTAAAGTCAGTGCGATTTGGGGTCAATTTTGTTTCCATATACATTTTAGGAGTGTTTTTTCTACTTGTATAAAAAATTCCATTGGAATCTTGTTAGGGATTGCATTGAATCTATAGATAGCTTTTGGTATTATTGACATTTTAACAATATTTTTTCAGTTAGTAGACATGGGGTAACTTTCTCCTTATTTCTCTTTGATTGCTTTCATCAATGCTTTGTAGTTTTCAGAATGGTGATTTTCACCTCCTTGGTTAAATTTTATTCCTAAGCATTTTGTTGTTTTTCATCTTATTATAAATGGAATCCATTTCATTATTTACTTTTCAGGAGATTTATTGTTAGTGTATAGAAATACTACTTATTTTTATATGTTAATATTGTACTGCAACTTTACTGAATTCATTGACTAGATCTAACCAGGTTTTGTTTGAGTCTTCAGGATTTTTTAAATAGAAAATAATGTCATTGGCAAATAGTGACAATTTTATTTCGTCCTTTCCAATTCTAATACCTGTAATTTCTTTTTCTTGCCTGATTTCTCTGGCTAAAACTTCCAGTTTGTGTTGAATAGAAGTTGTAAGAATGATCAACCTTGTCTCGTTCCTGATTGTAGAGCAAAAGTTTTCAACCTTTCACCATTGAGCATGATGTTTGCTGTGATCTTGTCATATATGACCTTTATTTGTGTTGAGATACGTTCCTTCTAGGACTAGTTTGTTAGGAGTCTTTTTTATCATGAATGAATGTTGAATTTTATCAAATGCTTCTGCTCTGTCTATCTAGATAATCATATGATTTTTCTTTCATTCTGTCAACGTGATGAATCACATTCATTGATTTGCTTATGTTGAACCATCCTTGCCAACCACAGATAATTTCCATTTGATCACAGTGAATAGTCCTTTTATGGTGCTGCTAAATTTAGTTTGCTAGTATTTTTTGAGAATCTTTGCATCTCTATTCATCAAGGATATTGTCTTATAGTTTTCTTTCTAGTAGTGCTCTTTTCTAGTTTTGGTATCAGGATCTTATGAAATGAGTTTAGAAGTGCTCTCTCCTCTTTGATTTTTTGGAAGAGTTTGAGAATTGGCATTTAATTTTTTTCTTCTTTGGAAGATTTTGATTATCAATTCAATCTCCTTAATAGTAACTGGTCTATTGAGATTTTCCATTTTTTTTTCCTTATTCAGTTTTGTTAAGGTGTGTATTTCTAAGGACAGTTCCATTTCTTCTAGGTTGTTCAGTTTGTTGTCATATAGTTGTTCATAGTAGCTTTCCATGATTCTTTGTATTTCTGTTGTATCTATGGTGATGTCTCCTTTTTTACTTATAATTTTGTTAATTTGGTTCGTCTCTCTTCCTTGGTTAGTCTACCTGAGGGTTGGTAAATTTTGTTGATCTTTTCAAAGAGCTAACACATAGTTTGGTTAACCTTTTTTTAAAAAATATTTTTATGGCTCTCCTTTATTTCTGCTCTAATCTGTATTATTTTCTTTCTTCTGGCTCAGTTTATTCTTCTTTTTCTAGTTTCTTAAGTTAAAGAGTTAGGTTATTTACTTTGGATCTTTCTTCTTAAAGGTGTTTATTTCTATGAATTCTCTTTTAGAATTACTCTTAATGCATCCTATAAGTTCTGGTGTGTTTAGTTTCCATTTTTGTTTGTCTCAGAAACTTTTTTTATTTACCCTTTAATTTCTTCTTTGATCCATGGGTTGTTCGGAGAGTGTTGTTTAATTTCCATGTTTGTGAATTTTCCAGTTTTCCTCTATTTTAGTTTCATGTCTTGTGGTCAAAGAAGAACTTGGTATGACCTCAATCTCCTTGAATTTTCTAGGACTTATTTTATGGCCTAATATATGGTCTATCTTAGAAAATGTTCCATGTATATTTGAGAAGAATATGTATTCTTCTATTGCTGGATACAGTGTTCTATATGTCTATTAGATTCATTTGGTCTTGTTGTTCAAATCCACTGTTTCAGTATTGATTCTCTATCTGAACGAACAATCATTTTTGAGCTAGGAGTATTAAATTCCCAACTATTATTATATCATTTTTTATTTGTCCTTTTAGCTCTGTTAGTTTTTGCTTTATATATTTAAATGCTCTGATGTTGACACATAAATATTTACAATTGTTATATCTTCTTGATGGAAGAAAAGTTTTATCATTATATAATTACCTTCTTTTCTCTTTTTGCCTTGTTTTTATTCAAAATGTATTTTTGTCTGGTATAAGCCTAGCTGCCTGTGATTTATTTTTGTCATTTCCTTGAAATGACTTTTATGTTCTCTTTATTTCCAGTCTGTGTGTGTCTTTATGTGAGTCTCTTGAAGGCTGCATATTTGATGTTGTTTGATATATTTTTTTAAAGCCATTCAGCCATTCTGTGTCTTCCAATTGGAGAATTTAAACTATTTGCATTGAAAGTAATTATTTATATGTAAGGACTTACTCTTGTCATTTTGTTACTTATTTTCTGATTGTTTTATACATCCATTTTTCTTGTTTTTTATCCTGCTGTCATTTTTTTTTTTTTTTTGATGATCTGATGTACTTTGGTATCACTAGCTTGGACTTATTTATTTATTTATTTATTTATTTATTTATTTATGTGTGTGTGTGTGTGTGATTCTCAAAAGTTTACCCCTTGTGGTTACCATGAGGCTTCCTAAACAATCTTAATATTATGATGACTTATTTAAAGCTGATGACAACTTCAACACAATTTCGAGAGTTTACACTTTTACTTCTCTCACTTCTCATATTTTAGTTTATTCCTGTTATAATTTATATATTTTTATATTGTGTAACTAAAACAGATTATTGTAGTTATGGTTAATTTTACTACTTTTTTTTTTTTACTTTTAAACTAGAGTTTTGAGCAAATCATGCACTATCATCAAATTACAGACTCTGACTATATGTTTAAGCCCAGTACCAATGAGTTTTATGTTGCCTTTTTATACTTTTATGGTATTAATTACCATTCTTGACTTACATTCAAAGAACTTCCTTTACCATTTCTTATAAGGCAGGTCTAATGATAATGAACTCCCTCAGTTTTTGTGTATTGTGGGAAACATTTATTCTTTATTTACAGCTTAACTGGGTGTAATTTTCTTCATTGACCAGGTTTTTTTTTCTTTCAATGTTTCGAATATATCTTATTCTCCCCTGGCCTGAAATATTTCTAATGAGAAATCTTCCAGTAGTCTTATGGGGTTCCCTTGTATGCAACATCTTTGTTTTCTTTTGCTGCTTTTAAACTTCTTTCCCTTTGAATTTTGACAACATCATTATAATGTGTTTTGTTTTAAGCTTTATTCAGGTTCAATTTATTTGAATCCTTTAGGCCTCATGAATCTGGATGTCCATTTCTCTCCCCAGGTTTGGCAAGTTTTCAGCCATTATTGTTTTAAATATACTTTCTGCCCCTTCCTCTCTCTCTTCTCCTTCTGGAATTCCTATAATGTGAATATTGTTTCTTTTCATTGTGTCCCATAAGTCTCATAAGCTTTCTTCACTTATTTTTTTTTCTTTCTGCTCCTCTGTCTGAATGACATTTCTAATGTCCTATCTTCCAAGTAACTAATTCTTTCTTCTCTAGGGTTGAGTCTGTTTTTGAAACTTTCTATTGAATTCTTCAGTTCAGTTATTGTAAAATTTTTGGTTTTTATTTTTGTCATTGGTGGTAGTGGTTTACATTGCTTTATCAGTCTTCTTATTTTGTTCATGCATTTTTTTTCTTAATTTCATTACTTCTGTGTGCTCTTGTAAGATCATTAAACTTCTTTATGAGGATTATTCTGAATTCTTTGACAGTTCATAGATTTCTATTTCTTTAAGATCAATTATTAGAGCTTTATTAGTTTTCTTTGATAGTGATTTATTTACCCGGTTTTTCAAAAACCTTAGTTCATTACATTGGTATCTGAACATTTGGGTAATGAGGTTCCTTTTCCAGATTTATGGGTCTGCTTAGGCAGAAATGAATCTTCAGCAGTTTGGGTTTCTAGGCATATATGCTGGTATTGTCACTGTGTAGATGGGTCCTGCTAGATGGTCTGTTTCAGACCCAAAGTGTGTGGATTGAGAGTATGGGCTCTGAAGTTACTTGGATTCCTTGGACAGGCTTACTAGATGGTTGAATTTAGCTACTCTAGTCAGCTGTAGATGGAACTATGAATTAGAATCCCTGCCCTGACAGGGCAGCAGGATAATGCCCGAGGCCTGTATTGGTCATTGTTTGGGGACCCAAATCAGGCAAGAGCATCCACTGAATTCCCTGGTCAGGTGAGGCCACTCGTTTTGCTCTTCAGATGGAGAAACCTATGGGCTGTACTCTCTGTTCAAGTGTTATTGTAAGCAGGGCTATTGAGCGGGCTCCACAGTTTTCCATATACTCTGGTTAAGTTCCATGGTCAGGCATCCTAGATGCTATGTTCAATAATGAGTGGGGCTATGAATAAGTTTGCTTACCCAGTTGCAGTAAGAAGTTGTAAATCTAAGGCTGGTAAAACTATTTATTGTTTTAAATCAAGCTGACTTGTACTCCAGATCCACTGGTTTTATTTTGCTAACTGTCAGCTCTTCCTGCCCTTTTTTGGCTTGCATGCTTCTGGGTCTCACAGATTCCAGGTGTTTTTGCCAGTCCTTCTAGTCACATGGGGCCAGGAGCCATGATAAGTAGGTGGAGCTGTCTCATCTTCCTTGCCTGGTGTGAAGGAAAGGGGCTACTCTAGGCAACTCTTGATTTCCCAAATAGGCTCTCTGGATAGGAGAGTCCAGGAGCTACCCTCAGCCTTGGCTATAAATTAATCCCCCTGCCCATGCATAATGTGAGAATTCTCCACACTCAGTATCAGCTTTGCTCTGAGGGCAGTCAGCTTTGCTGTCTGTCTCTGTGCTTGAGCACTACTGCATGGAGGAGTTTCTAGGTGTTGTCACCAACTCCCCGGGCCAGACAGGGTACAAATTAGTGCCTTGTCTGTACGTGGAAAAACAGGCTCTAGGGATGGCAAAACTTGTTTGAGGATTCGAGCTAAGCAGATATGCACCCTGCTGAGTTCCTTGGCCAGAGTGTGCTACCAATTAGATTCTGCAGATGAACAAAGCAGCAGATTGGAGTTACTAGGGGCACTTCAGATATGACCTCAGTATGCAAGATCCCTTGTGCTAGTTGTTGCAAGCCCCTCCTCCCTTCTCTGTCTCAGTGGTTAATGCCTACAGATTTCCCCACTGTTCTTGTAGGGCAGGATCAGAGCAGTGGCTCCCATGATAACCCACGAAGCCAGAGGAGAGCTGATTGTTCCCCTGGGATCTCTTTTCCCACACAGAAGCCAGAGGCTCTGGGAAAATTTCTTTGCACAGTGCTGCACTGGACTGGGAAAGAGGCAGTGCAGCCACATCAACACAGGATCTGAGCCACATCTGTGACCTACACCACAGCTTATGGCAATGCCTGATCCCTGACCCAGTGAGCAAGGCCAGGGATGGAACATGCATCCTCATGGATGCTAGTCTGATTCATTTCTGCTGTGCCACAATGGGGAACTCCTGGTGTCTTATTCTTGAATAGCTGTTAACGGTTTCTCCTGAGTAGGGGAATGAAGTAAAAAATGATCTATGTTACATGGGACATTGCTCAAAATTTCTTTAACATACATGTTCCCCCATTCCACTTTTCAGTTTTCAATTTCACTCAGAAAACCATTGTAGCGAAATGTTTGTCTTATACTTTATAGAACAGGCATGAATGAATCAAAGCAGGGAAATTTAAGGTAATACTTTAAAATTTATGATTTATATTGAAAAGTCACCATGAAGACTGAAAAACTATACAGAAATTATTCATTGCTTTCATCTCAGATGTAATTTGCTCATTTTAAATATGAGAAGATATTTTAATTTCCAGCCAGGTCTGAACATGTTTTGTTTTGTTTGTTCTGTTAAAACCATCACTATTCCCTGCAGTTAAAAGATTGAAGATCAAAGATGGGAAGAGTAATTCTTATAACCCTCTTTATCAGTGAAGGTTGCATTGAGGCAACTTAGTAATTGCGCTTAAATATGACTTTTCCATCTCCGTCTTGAATTTCCATCTTACCCATGGAAAATAAAACTGTAATAGTATAGAGTTGGTGATAACCAAAAATGAAAGTAAGAGTTTCTAGTTTTGCTTTCCAAAGATACATGCAACACACACACACACACAAACATAGTATTCATCTAATATATGTCTTATTGAAATGTTAGATTTTATTTTTTATTTTTATTTGTTTTAAAATTTTATTGAAGTATAGTTGATTCACAGAGTTGTGATGATTCAGTTATATGTATACACACTCCATTCTTTTTCAGATTCTTTTCTCATATCTCAGAATATTGGGTAGAGTTCCTTGTGCTCTTACAGCAGGTCCCCATTGACGAACTATTCCATATACCACAGTGTATGTGCCAATACCAAACTCCCAATCCATCCCTTTCCTCCACTTCTCCCTTTGGTAACCAAAAGTTTGTTTTCAAAGTCTGTGAGTCTGTTTCTATTCTGCAAATAAGTTCATTTGTATCAGATTTTAGATTCCACATATGAATGATACCATATGATGTTTGCCATATGGTGACAACAGAAATGATACCATATCACTTACTATGATAATCTCTAGGTCCATCTATGTTGCTGAAAATGGTATTATTTCATTCTTTTTCATAGCTGAGTAATGTTCCATTGTATGTATGTACCTCATCTTCTTTATCCATTCCTCTGTCTTTGGACATTTAAGTTGCTTTCATGTCTTGGCTATTGTAAATAATGCTTCAATGAATTTTGGGGTGCATGCCTCTTTTCAAATTATGACTTTCTCTGAGTATGTGCCCAGGAGTGCAATTGCTAGATCATATGGTATTTATGTTTTTAGTTTTTTGAGAAACCTTCATACTGTTTTCCTTAGTGGATGTACCAAATTACATTCCCACCAGCAGTGTAAAAGAGTTCCCTTTTCTCTGTACCTTCTCCAGCAATTATTTTTTATAGACTTTTTGGTGATGACTATTCTGATAGGTGTGTGGTGATGCTTCATTGTAGTTTTGATTTGCATTTCTCTAATAACTAGTGATGTTGAGCATCTTTTCATGTATTTTTGTTTTGTTTTGTTCTTTTGGCCAGCTATATGTCTTCTTTGGAGAAATGTCTATTTATATCTTCTGCCCATTTTTTGATTTTTTTTTATATTGAGCTGTATGAGCTGTTTGTATATTATGGAGATTAATCCCTTGTCAGTCACTTTGTTTGCAATTTTTTTTCCCATTTTGTGGGTTGTCTTTTGTTTTGTTTGTGGTTTCCTTTGCCTTGCAAAGGCTTTTAAGTTTAATTAGGTCCCATTTGGCCAATATCACTGATGAATATAGATGCAAAAATCCTCAACAAAATACTAGCAAACTGAATCCAACAATACATTCAAAGGATCATATACCATGATCAAGTGGGATTTATCCTAGGGATGCAAGGTTTTTATTATCCACAAATCAGTGTGATAGACCACATTAACAAATTGAAGAATAAAAATCATATGATCATCTCAATAGATGCAGAAAAATCTTTTGATAAAATACAATATCCATTTATGTTCAAAATCCTGCAGAAGGTAGGCACAGAGGGAACCTACATCAACATAATAAAGACTATATATGACAAACTCACAGCTAACATCATTCTCAATGATGAAAAGCTGAGTGAATTCCTGCTAAGATCAGTAATAAGCAAGGATGATCACCCTTGCCTCTTTTATTCAACACAGTTTTGGAAGTCATAGCCACAAAAATCAGAGAAGAAAAAGAAAAAAAATTGAAATTGGAAAGGAAGAAATAAAGCTATTCTTATACTATATGTAGAAAGTCCTAAAGATGCTATCAGAAAATGACCAGAGCTCATCTACGATTTCAGTAAAGTTGAAGGATACTTTTTTTTTTTTTGCTTTTTAGGGCCATGCCCACAGCATATGGAAGTTCCCAGGCAAGGGGTCAAATGTGAGCTACAGCTGCAGGGCTATACCACAGCAACATGGGATCTGAGTCATCTCTGTGACCTACACCACAGCTTATGGCAACATCGGATCCTTGACACACTGAGTGAGGCCAGGGATCAAACCCACATCCTCATGAATACTAATTGGGCTTGTTTCCACTGCACCACAACCAGAATGCCAGTGTATTAAATTAACACACAGGAATATCTCATATTTCTATATGCTAACAATGAAAGATAAGAAAGAGAAATTAAATAAACAATCCTATTTACCATCACATCAAAAAGAATAAAATACCTAGGGATAAACCTACCTAAGGAGGCAAAAGATATGTGCTCTGAAAACTCTAGGACAGTTTTGAGAGCAGTCAAAGATGACACAAATAGAAAGACATACCATATTCTTAGGAAGAATCAATATTATCAAAATGACTGTACTGCCCAAGGCAATCTACCAATTCTGTGAAATTCCTATGGAATTACAAATGGCATTCTTCACAGAACTAGAATAAAATTTTAATTTGTATGGAGACACGAAAGAACCCAAATAGCCAAAGCAATTCTGAGAAAGAAAAATGGAGCTAGAAGAATCAGGCTCCCTGCCTTCAGGCTACACTACAAAGCAATAGTCATCAAAACACTATGGTGCTGGCACAAAAACAGAAGTATAGATCAGTGGAAGAGGATAGAAAGCCCAGATTTATACCCACACACCTATGATCAACTAATCTATGGCCAAGGAGGCAAGAATATACAATGGAGAAAAGATAACCCTTCGATAAGTGGTGCTGGGAAACTGGACAGCTACATGTAAAAGAATGAAATTAGAATACTCTCTAACACAATACACAAAAGTAAACTCTGTAACACCATAAACAAAATGGATTAAAGACCTAAGTGTAATACTGGATACCATGAAACTCCTAGAGAAAAATATAGGCAGAACACTCTCTGACATAAACCACAGTAAATCTTTTTGGATTCACTTCCTAGAGTAGTGAAAATTAAAACAGAAATTTTAGGTTTTAGATGAAATACTGCATAGGTGATATAGAAATTAAGTTTTGTCTATGGTTGTGTCTGTTCACATAGAATAATATGGACAAATTAAATATATATATATTTCATTAAACAGTCTTTAAATAGTAAATAATAATAAATAGCTATATAGTAATAGCCACAGCATCTGTTTATAGATTATAACTAATATTGTTTCTTCCTTTTTTCATAGCAAGTGTTTCTGTGAGTCTATGGTTCATCCCTTTGGGGAATGTGTTTTAGTTTAGACTTCCGTTAGTTCAGTTCTGGACCCAAAATATAAGATTTCCCTTCTTGACCTCCAGTGCAAAAGGAGTAACAAGCATTTTATTGAAGAAAGTAGGCAGGAAATGCTGAGTGCCTAACCTAGGCTAGGAAAGCTATAAGATGACTCTTTGGTCTTAAGTAACCAGTAGCAGTCACTTTTAAAGGCAGAATTAAAGAAACCAAAGTCTCCTTAGAAGTACATTTGGGGCGGAGTTCCTGTCGTGGCACAGTGGTTAAAGAATCCGACTAAGAACCATGAGGTTGCGGGTTCGATCCCTGGCCTTGCTCTGTGGGTTAAGGATCTGGCATTGCCATGAACTGTGGTGTAGGTCGCAGATGTAGCTCGGATCCCGCGTAGCTGTGGCTCTGGCGTCGGCCGGTGGCTACAGCTCCGATTGGACCTCTAGCCTGGGAACCTCCATATGTCACGGGAAGCAGCCCTAGAAAAGGCAAAAAGACGGAAAAAAAAAAAAAAGTACAGTTGGGGAGTTCTCATCTTGGTTCAGTAGAAGTGAATCTGACTAGTGTCCATGAAGACAAAGGTTTGATTCCCTGGCCTTGCTTAGTGCATTAAGGATTCAGTATTGGAGTGAGCTCTGGTGTAGTTTGCAGATGTGCCTCAGCTCTGGCATTGTTGTGGTTGTAGCATAGGCCAGGGGCTATAGCTTTGATTCATCCCCTAGCCTGTGAACTCCATATGCCGAGGGTGCAGCCCTAAAAAGACGAAAAAAAAGAAGTACAGTTGGTAACCTAAAACATCCAAGAAGGGACAGAATGCTATTGAGAAATAAAATGAAAAATTAAGACGTGTAAATGCAAGAATCCAGACCAACCCAAAAGATTGTTAGCCCAATTTTTTAGCTGAATTAAGGAGTTTCATTAGGTCTTTATGAATAGAGATGAGTCATTTATTTTGTAACCCTATCTTCAATATATTGAGTTTTATGTAATTATCCTAAAGCTAAGTGGTTAAATGTATAGTAAACTATACAGAGTTTTCATTTCATGAAAAGATTTCAGTCACTCCTGCATGTCCATAAAATCCTGAATCAAACAGCCATCTAGAGATGGAGTGGGGCCGAATAACTATAGCAGTTTCCATCAGATGGCCAGTTAGGTCTGAGTTACTGAGATAACTTAGAGCTTTTAGCACTGAATCCCATTTATTATTTCCTTTTAACCTTTATGGAGCCAGTCAAATTAGATATTTGACACACAAGCCTTTAAAGAAAAAAACCATTTATTGAATGTCAGCAATCAAAACAAGAAAGAGAAGACAGCCCTTCTGGGATCCAGAGATACGGTACCTCTTAGAGCAGAGATGTCTCTAGATTTGTTACAAGGAAACAGCAAATAAATTGGAATGAATTCGTCTTTGACTAGTTGTGGTTTCCTGACCAGCGTTGGTTTTCATGGTGATTTTCCAGGAGAAAATATGTGAGAGTGGAAATGGGTCTCATTTTAGTATCAAAGAAACCCCCACCTATTTGGTTTTCTGTGATTAGCCTCAAACTGCTTAGCAACTCACCTGGGACCTGTGTATAGCCTGGAATAACTTGTCAAATTAGCTACTTTATCCATTTACCCTAATATGAAACCCTCTCACCATGTCCCTATGGATTTTGTTTTTGCTTTATGTTTGTTGGATAAAATTACTCAAACTTTTTCCTGTTGATTTTATGTGGACTTTCGCAATTTTCCCTTCCTCCCCAACATAGAATTCTACCCAAACAGAGCTCCTTGGCCTTTATTATATCTCAGGGCTGTCCTTGTCTCCTTCTAGTCCCTTCAACTAATCTGAGGCAGAGTTTGACCAACAAAATTATTTAGTTCTTTTTTTATTAGATAATTCATGCATAATATATACATTTCAAAAGGTGTAGAAAATGTGTACACTGAAAAATATGCCTTTTTCTCATTCCCATAACCCAATCCCACATTACTGCTGCAAAAAGTAGTTTCTGTCGTAGATTGATGTCATTGACCTTAACTTCATGTGTAATTTTCAAGAGACTATCAAATTTTTCTTCCTTCCTTCCTCTTTCTCTCTCCTCCCTCTCACCTTCTTTCCCTCCCTTTATTTCCTTTTTCGTTTTTCCTTTCTTTCATTCTTCCTTTCTTTTTTTTTTTTGTTCTTTCTTTTGTAGCATTCTCTACATGCTGCTCTGCAATTTGCTTTTGTTTAACTAAATATTATGTTGTGGGAATTATTCCTTATCAGATTATAAGGTGGCCTAATGCTTTTAATGGATGCAATATTCATTCATATAGATGTGTTTTAAACTATTTATCCAGTTTCTTACTGGTGCTTGTTCATGTTGCTGCCAATATTTTGTATTACAAATACGTACCACTGAATATTTTCCTACATGTTTCTTGTACCTTTGTGGTTTTGTGCCTCTAGAGGCAAAATGAAGACATCAGTATATTTACATTACTTTCTAACTTCTTTTCTATTCTTCTGGCTTTTAAAAATTTCTAACATTTCTCAGTACTGGATTTATAATACTTACATTTGCTTCTATAATAATAATCCCTCCATTTGTTCTAGTCTTAGTCTTACATTTTAACAATCCATTCTTTTCCTATTGTTTCTTCACTCCTTATTTGGCTTAAGTTGGTCCTTTAATAGTTTCTTCAAGAAGGCATCTTGAGAACTATATTTGCTGAGGTGTTGTACATTTAATGTTGTTTCTTCCTTTTATATTTGAATAACAGTGTAAATGCTAATTAAATTCTTGAATCACATTCTGTCAATCTCCTGAAAGACTATATATATTGTTCCATTAGATTTTAGCATTGGATGTTTCTGTACAGAAGGAAGTCTGATACCAATTTTACTTATTTCTGATAAAGTGACTTGATCTTTTATTCTCTATGTCCAAATAATTATTTCTTTGCTTAGATGTCCAATAAATCTATAAATCTTCATATTCTTCTTTATCATTTGTTTCAGGAAATGGAGATTAGCACTCCATAGGACTTCTCACCAATCTCACTCCTCTAGCTTGCCTCAGAAATAGTCTGCTTTCTTCAAGTATGGCTGTGTGTATGTGTGTGTGTGTGAATGTCTGATTGTGTGTATGATTTATCATTTAGGTCTCTATTTTATTTCCTGCTTTTAGAGACAATGCCAAGCTTGATCAAGAAAAAAATTTGCTACCAGCACATATATCATATACCAATTTCATTTATGCAAATGAAAGATTATTATTATTTTTCGGGGTCTTTTTTTGCTATTTCTGGGGCTGCTCCCACGGCATATGGAGGTTCCCAGGCTAGGGGTCGAATCAGAGCTGTAGCCACCGGCCTACAACAGAGCCACAGTATTGCCAGATCTGAGCCGCATCTGCAACCTACACCAGAGCTCACAGCAACACCGGATCCTTAACCCACTGAGCAAGGCCAGGGATCGAACCCGCAAATTCATGGTTCCTAGTCGGATTCGTTAACCACTGAGCCATGACGGGAACTCCCGCAAATGAAAGATTATTGATAATACTTACAAGTATATATCACTTGCTTTTGAGAATAGTGCTCTGATGCCTTTCTCTGAGACCTGCATCCATGAGTGTATTCTCAGGGATTGTTCCTACACTTTTGTATTTTTTCTGCATTTTCCAGTTTTCACTCATATATTGGATTTGACTTAGAAATGTCAAAACAAAAGTAGACAGTGGGTTTCTATTTCTTATTTTCTTAGTTGTATTTATAGGACTACTCAAAAGGGAAAAGGAAAACATCTATATAGTCCCATAATTTAAAATAAATTGTCTACTTTTTAATAAACTACCTTTATTTTGGAATATTTTGCCAGAAAACTTTCAGGAATAATAAAGATAGTACAGTGATATAGAAATGATAGAAATGCAAGTATAAATTGACATTACTGCGAATGAACAGTAAATTCTTATCAGACTTCCCATAAAGGTCTAAGAAGCACATAGTGCTGTTGCAATTGCACACCATGGCAAATCCTTCAGAGCCCTGTGTGGTTAGTTAATTAAATTCCACATAATTATTTAAGTAACCAGAGGAATAAATTTAAGAACTACATGAATGACTTGAATATTCTAAAGATCAGAAATAGAGAGACTTGCTCTATAAATCAGCAAGTCATCAGTGTAAGTCTACACTATATAAGGCACTGTGCTAGGTGCCAGTTTATTCTGTACATGGCATCAAGCAGATCATTATGCTGTACTCCACCAAAGGAAAGAGGAAATGATTTCAGCTAGATATGTAATTGATGTAAAATGAATCAGTTAAAGTGAGAGGTTAAAAAAAAAAAGAACATATACAGTTCTATGGCTAGGGTATTCCTCTTTCATCTGCAGTTCCATCTCCCATGATTTCAGTTAATTGCAATCCTCTGTGGTCCAAAAATATTAAAAGGAAAATTCCAGAAATAAACAATTCATCATTTTAAATTGTGTGTCATTCTGAGTAGAATGGTCAAATCTTGAGCTATCCTTGGGCCTGGGATGTGAATCATCCCTTTGTCCAGCATATCTTGCCCATTAGTCACTTAATTAATAGGCATTTCAGTTATCAAATTGACTGCAGTATTGCAGTCCTTATGTTCAATTAACCCTTATTCCTCTTAATAATGGCCCCAAAGCACAAGAAGAGTGATGCTGTCTGCCTATCAATAATTACTCTAAACATGGACATATTAAATTCTCCAATCAAATTGCTTCCTTTAAATGAAAAGGTAAAAGTTCCCAGCTTAATAAGGAGATAAAAATCACTGTAAGCTGAGGTTGCTAAGATCTGTGTTTAGGAAGAATGTTCTATCCATGAAATTTTGAAGAAGGAAAAATTCATGCTAGTTGTGCTGTCGTATCACAAACTGCAAAAGTTAAGTCACAGTAAATAAGTGCTTAGTTAAGATGGGAAAAGCATTACATTTCCACAATAAGATACTTGGAGAAAGAGAAACTACATCGAATGGGGTTTTTAATCTTTTACTGTGCCTAATTTATGGATTAAACTTTATCATAGTTATGTATGTATAAGAATAAACATGGTATATATAGAATTTGGTACTCTCTATGGTTTCAGGCATCTACTGGGGGTCTTGGAACATATCCCTGGCAAATGCAGGGGGACTGTTATATTTGAAGTAATGAGTACCATAGGAATAAATAAGAGAGTGAAACTGTCATGACCATTAACTTTTCTTCAAAAGCTCTTGACACATAGGAAGAAAAATTAAGATAGCTTGATAAGTCCATTTGAAAGTGTAAATTAAAAGAAAGAATAAGATTAAGTTCATACTGGAAGTTTGTTTTGGTTGCTCTTCACACATATTAACCTACATGGTGAAGTTAAAATCCTTTAAATTTCAGATTGTGGATCTTATTTGAAATCAACTGGGCTTAGCTTAATTTTCAACATTTTGCAGTGGCAACGTGTTTCCAATATAATTAAAAAGTAAGTTTGTTCTGTATTCTCTCTCCCACCCTCATTTTCATGGAGGGCATGAATTCTCAAAAAAATTTGCATAGCAACATTTCCTTCTTTTCTGCTCCATGAAGGAATATAATTAAAAGAGTGAAAAGCATTGAGCTGATGGTTCATAATGCACTAATTCATAATAGTGTATTAGCATTCTGATTAAAATAAAATACCTAATGAAACTGGAGAAAGATTTCATTCTCACTCTTCTCATTATATGTATGGTGAGTTCTGAGATTCAGGCGATGTTGCAACAGAAAGGCTATCGTAAGTGAATGCTGCTTAGGAAGCTATTCAACGGGAGTTTTTAAACAGCTGTTCCCAAGCTTCATTAAGACTCATTATGAGTTGTCATGTAATGGAGAACTTATATTTTTTGATGATCTCTGCATACCAGTAAAGATAAAAGTATGTCTTAAGGCAGAACTAAAAAGAACAGAAGTTGGTACATATTAAAAATAGATTACTAAAATGCCCTAGTTAGCTGGCACAGACCTTAAAAGCTCAGTACAATCATTCAGATTTAAAGGGAAAGATAAAAAGTGACTAAATTCACTGAGCTTTTAATACATCAACTGTTCATTTTAGGGAAAAACTCTATTCTTCTATATGAAAGGTAACTGGGGGCCCCAAAGATTGATTTGCACCTCTCATGATGAGAATTCAGAGAGCTGGCATGGTCACTGCTGAGAAAGGCATCCTGGTGGCTTTTCTAATTGTAACCTTGGTTTCAAGTGCGGGTAAGAGTCACAGCTTCCTTCCATGCATCAAACCTCAGACACCTTTCTTATACCACACAAAGTGAAAGGTAATCTCAGTTCTTGGTCAAAGCATGAGGATCATTGATAGAGCTAGTCTGTGTAACAGGGACCTCCAGAATGAATATACATGTAAAATGGACTTGATGATTTTTTGTTTTGGAGGGCAGGAGATTAGGGGATTGGTTTGAAGTTTCAGAGCTGTTTTACAGAGCAAACACACTTTTTTTTTTTTTTTTTTTTTTACTGACAGTCAATACGAGTGGCAAAGATTTTGAAGGGATGTCTGTCTTGCTGTTAATTTGAGTAATATTGCATGTATGATAAAAATTAATGATGGTCATTTTAGCACCCAAAACCATTGCCTAGAAATGCCATACTGCTGTAAAATGTAGCACTTTGTCACGATAAGCACAGTCACCAGGAGCAGTCTTCAGGATCACCTATGTATCTAGGTCTCTTGCAGCCTTCATTCTCATATGCAGTCACACTCATCCAGAACTCAGTGTCCCTTAGAAAAATCAAGAAAATACCAAGAAAACGGTTTTCCTCTTGACTAGCTGTTTTCTTTTGTGAAAAGGATACAATGTTTAGCAGGTTCACTGCACATTTGTCAATAGGAAACAGAAGAGCAGATTGCCATGAAGTTCAAGACAACTTGGAGCTGCTCAGAGAAAACATTCTTTCATGTAGCAGAGCCAGACATGAACATGGTAATAGGAAGGGTACTTTGGGAAGTAAAGAATGCAAGTCTATGTAGCCACAAATGCTGCACAAAACTGAGGATGAGAGGCACCATCTGACAAAGCTTACAGAGTAAGAAACAGCTGTATCAGTGTGCATAACAGGGTAGGAAAAAGTGTAATGTCTCTTACTCAAAACTAGTGTGAAAGGGAGAGAGTTGGTGCTGCAAGAGTCTGTGTCCCAGTTAAAGAGCAAGATGAGTAAAGGGAGAGTGGGTCAGCAGAAGAGACTATTTCACTCTGTTCTTGAGATGTACTCATACTGTACCCATTTTATTTCAAAAAACTTTTCCAAGGTAACTAACTAATTACTTTTTTTTAAGTTGTTGCAAATCAGACTACTGAAGAGCTTCATATTTAATAATCTTTAAACCAACAACTTGATATTGCCAGTAGGTATGTTAAGAGTTTGGAGACACAGGAAAATTTAAGGAGCATTTATTAGCATTTGCCTATTTAATGTGCTGAGGAGTTGTCCAGGAAGTATAAGAGCTTCTTATTGAAAAGTTCTAATTGCTATTGAGACTGCTCACAGATTAATTTGAAATGGCAAATGGCAGTACTATTGTTTACCTAATCCCAGTGCAGCAAATCTAATGTTCTCTCTCACAATAGGCTTTCTCTTCTTTCTGTTCTCTCATCACCACAGAATTTTGAATAGTATCTGCAGTTTCAAATGGTGCTTTAATGCCTCTTATTTAACAAGCTGGCAAGGAAGGTAGGGATAGATCCAGTCCCCATTTTATAGTTGAGGATACAGTTCAAGAAGGCTACAGAAATTGGGCAGGCCATGCAGCTAGTCAGCAGCTGACCTGGGACTTCAACACAGGTGTCCTGAATCTAATGTTGAAAGCATGTCCTTTCCAGGCAAACACACTACCACATACCTAATTGTAGAAGAGGAGATTCCTAAGGAAGAGAAATAGTCCTGTTATCTGTTTTCTAGGATTCCTAGGAATATTTTTGAGATGAAGCCTAGAATGATAATGATTAATTCTTGCCAATGAGCAAATATAATTTGGAAGTCGCTGTGGCTATTTTTTTTTTTTTTTGTAATTGTGTTTTATTTTTTCAGCTATTTCTGTTTAAAGAAATTGCCTGTTAAATATACAGTTCTTTTAAAAGTAATACAACTTCTGTATGACTAGCTCAATATGGGAAAAGATGACAGGCAATTTAACTTGGTTCTGTCTTGTAATGTACTACCTTAGTGTTAGGCTGCATTTCTCAACATTGCTAAGGATTTAACAAACTGTGCATGGCTATGTGAACAACCTGTTCTCCCTGTGAAAGGTGGCAAGCATGCTGTGATGACTATACCATGCAATCCATTTTCAGGATGGATCCTCTCTAGTCTGGATGCAGCTACTAAAATAAGAATGAAACAAAACAGAAAGGGCTTTGTTAAAGTAAAATGGGACTCAGATGTTCAGAGATCATAATCTTTCATTGCATATTTGTGTAAGCTTAGTCCTAAAAGGGTTAATACACAGTTTTTGTTGCTTTAAATAAGTAGCAGTTGAAATGACTCATCTTTCTTGTATATCATGCCTGCGTTTTCTCTAATGAAAGTGCACAAATATTTTGCCATGCTTTTCTAAGCATTGCTAATTTCTCCACGTGACAAACTCTTTCTTGTATTTCCCATGTTATTTGGACTTCCATTTTAACAATCCTTGAGGTCAAAAGGTAAGGGGTTCAGATAAATACTGTTTAAATATAGTTAGTCATGGGCTATACACTGAAATAGGTTTTGTGTCCTCTTGGTATTATTTGACTCACTATCAAAAGTGCACTTTGTTCTCTGTGTTTTCAATTTAATGTATCCTAAGTACTACATGGTGTGTTAATTTGAAATATGAGTACCACAGGGTATGGCAGGAACCACAGAATTTAATGTGAATGAATTGGAGTCTTAGGCCATGAGTCAGACTAGCCTTTGCCAAGATGTATTCAGTAGAACATAAATCCTGTGGTATGAAGAGGTTGAGTGGGGATGAGAGAGAGAAAGGATATTTGAGAAATGCTATATGGATCTCTTTGGAATGAGTAATGCCATTATTATATTCATGGCTTTCAGAATTCCCACAATAGATAATTTTAAGTTTATTTAATTCAATATTTCTCAAATTTATTTCACTCAATAATAAATATTTCATCAGTTTTTTAATTATAGGCCAAGATTTCTTTGAGAAAAACATGTAAATATTTTTGTGCATATGGAAGCTCACATGCCAGTGGGGGACACAGACAATAAAGTAAAAAGTAAGTCAGATAGTGCAAAGTGTTATGGAGATTCTAAGAAAAGAGAGAGGATGAGAGAGTGGGGG
This sequence comes from Sus scrofa, assembly GCF_054392235.1. Taxonomy (NCBI): domain Eukaryota; kingdom Metazoa; phylum Chordata; class Mammalia; order Artiodactyla; family Suidae; genus Sus; species Sus scrofa. The sequence goes on along the minus strand of NC_139390.1, from coordinate 101,990,389 downwards.
TGAAGGTGAACAAGTTGGATATTTGACCATGGAATCTGTATTATAAATGTGTAATACTTATTAAGGCCTGCAGAATTGGCGTCTACAGAACACATTGTGAGAATCAGTTGGACCCTCAGGCAGGCACCTTGGACAGCTCACTTTCTAAAGTCATGTTTCATGTTTCTTTGTAGAACATGATTTCTTTTAAAAAGTACCCTATGGAACCCTATATTCCAAATGTATTTTTCTGAATTTGGCTAAAAATACCTGTGATATGTGAGCTAGAGCTGATATTGTACTTAAACGTTTTAAAACCAGCTTTGTCCTTTGAGGGAATAGAAAATGAAGTAGATAATGTAAAGTCAGATTAATAACCACTAGATGTCGGTGTTATCATTGAGTAACAGACATGATCTTAAATTTCAGCAAGCCAGGTTGACCTAGATAATTTAGTGCATAAGTGGATATTAAAAAAATACCTTCAAAGATTATTAAAATATAATTGCATAACTTTCAAAAGTAGTTCCTAGATGATAAAGACAATATAATTTGGAACAAGATTTAAAGAAAACATAAGAAGGTAGGCGTATCTCTGTGATCAAGCTAAATAGTTAATTGAAATCCACTTTGTGATATTTCCTTGATGTCAGTTAATCTATTAGAAATTCTCTACTGAGCAACTATTATGTCTAAGGTTCTCAACTAGGCAACAAGAAGGGTAAAATTAATAAGCTAATGTCCCTCAAAAGAAAGGTACTTAGTGATATAATGTCAATTATATTAATCAATATATAAGGTTGGTATATTTTAGAGGTATACATAAAGAAGAGCGAGAAGGATGGAAGTGGAGGAGCGACATAACCACCTTTGTAGACAGTTTAGTGGCAATAAGGGGGACTGATTTGCATGGGGACTTTTGCAACAGGTCAGATAAGGGGTAGAGAGGTTGGCAAATATTTATTCTGACTGACTTCACAGACATATTAGAATCCATCAGGTAGTAACTCCTTCAGTATCCGACATCAAATCCCTAAACCTACCTGCATATTGACTAAGTATCCTTCTTTTCTCTCCTTTTGCTATGGTATAAGTACCTCTTTTTCTGTGTAAGGATAATGGGTCTATCTGTCCTCTCACTCTCATGCTCTTGTGGTATTGAGCATCCTTAACCTTCATTATCTTCCTCTTTGTCAAGTTCCTTCCCTTTAGGATTCACATATGCTTTGTTATTACTATTTCTAAAAAAAAAAAAAAAAAAAAAAAAACAAGCGTATCAACCTACCAATCCATCAATGAGTGAACCTTCATTGTTCCCACAAAAAACTCTTAAAATTGTCACCTGAAGGAATTGATTACCCTTCCTACTCACTCACTCCTCAACCAGCAGCAATCTGCCTCTGTCCACACTAACTGCTCCCACCAATGGTTACCAAAAACCTCCATGTCCCCATGTTCAGTGAGCGCTTTCATTCTTTACTTTGTTTGATGGTTTCAGAGCATTTGCCACTATTGAACATTTCTTACTATTTGAAACATCATCCTTTCACAGCATCACATATTCCTGATTTATTTCTCTAATAGCACTGTTTTATCAGACATTTCATTGCATTCACTTCTTCTCAGATATTAATTTGGTTTAGCTTTCCTCCTACCCCTGGCCCCCATTCTAACTTACCACACTATCTACTAGTCATGCTTATCTGCTTTCATGGCTTGCTATTTCTTTAATAATGATTTTTATTATTTAATTATATACCAAAGGCACTAAAGTCTTTGTTTCTAGCCCAGTTCTCCATTGTTTATCTCCTAGCATCTTAAAATCCAATGTATCAAAAATTAACATCATTTTCTCTTAAAAGTTGCTTCCTCACCAATATATTCTAACTTTCCTGTTGTTCAGACTGCAAAGTCTGGCATTATCTTTGATCTTTCCTTCTTCTTCTATGACTACATTCACATATGTACATACACTTAAACTCATTTATTGAGTGTCTACTGTGCGCCAAGTGCTCTGGGTATGTTAGCAAGCAAGACGTGCAGATCCTGGATCACTCTTTAAAGATTCACAGACGTGGCAGGACCACTTGATTGGCAGGGCAGTAAATTGAGGTGGGAAATCATTTGCCAGAAGGCTGATATAAAAACTGAAATCTGGTGTGTCTATCTCTGCTTAAGCCTCTGAATGCTTAATGTGTTTAATAAAGCCCTTTAGGGTTGTCTGCCTGAGTTGTCCTAACCCACTGCTTGCTCTGGCACTTCAGTTTTTTTGTTCACATCGCATGGGGCTTTGTTTGCTTCCCCCAATATGCTAAGCTCTCTCTGACTTAGAACCCTCATGTGGGTTTTCCCCTTGCTTTTAGGAATGATCTCATTGGACTCTCTCCTTTATTTGGCTAGTTCAACAGACTCATTCTTTGGGTCTTCTCAAGGGCCTGGCCTTGCTTGACTGGCATCTCCACCCCTATCTCCTGGTAAGAAACTGTCTCACAGAAGTCCCTGTGCTCCTCTTTGATAACTAGCTTTGTTCTTGTTTAGTGTTAATCATCCATGCCTGACTATAGGCTGGATGAGGACAGGGACCCTATCTGTATTTTTTTAACTCTTTATCCTCAGTGCCTACTACTATTCTTGTCAGAGTATAAGCACTAAATAAAAAATTTGTTATATGAATGAATGAATGAGTAAAATGAGTGAATGAAAGGATATTGAAAGAGAGGCAGACATCGGGGGTCCGTTGATCACCTATAGGTGCTACCGATCTTGATGGCCAAGTTTATGTGAGAAAGATACTTGAATCCATTTGGGAAATTTTGTATTTAAGTTTAGGAGTCACGATCTTCAAGTGTAATATTCTTATTAAAAAAAAAATAACTCATTTGACTCCTGCATCCTTCCTTAGTCCCCCTTTCCTTTCTACTGCTCTTCTTGGAGAAAAACTCTTCAAAATAGCTGTCTATAATTTTCTCCACTTCTGTTGTTCCATTAACCCACTTCAAAGAGGTTTTGTTTCCTATACTCAGGAGAACCTGGTGTTATCCATGCCTCTAATAGACTGCTTATTCCAAACCCAATGGCCTATGCATATTTTAGGAGCACTGACACTATTCTTCCTTCCCTTCTTTCTTTCTGGAAACACTTTCTTCTTTGGTCTCTCCATTTTCCTCCTACCATGCTGTTCTTCACTTCTGCTAGATTTACCTCCACTTCCCAAACATCAAATATTGAGGGACCCAAGTGCTCCATCCTCAACCCTTCTCTGTGTGTTTTATCCAATGCCCCAAATGCTTCATAAAACATCCATTCCCTCATGAGTTACAATTTGGTGTGTGTAGCTCTGATTGCAATCCCGAACCCTAGACTCACCTATTCAGTTTGCAACATGACATCTGCACTTAGATGCTAATTAGGCATCTCAAATGTAACAGAGCAAATGAAACTTTTGCATTTTCTCTGAAATCTGCTCCTCCAAAAGTCTTTCTCATTTCAGTAAATAAAATTCCTTCTGCCAGTTGCTTAGCCCAAACCTCTTAAAGTTTGACTCCTTTCTTGCTCTCACATCTCATATTCCATCTATCCAGATCCTAAATGCTCTGGTTGTGAAATATGTCTCCTCACCATCTCCCCCAGGGCAGAGTAGGCTAACCAGTCCCTTGATTCTATCCGTGTCTCATAAAGCCTGTGTCTGCACAGCAACCAGAGTAAGTTTTTACAAAAGTTTACCAGATCATATTACCCCTATTTACAAACTCCTCCAGTGGCTTCTCATTTCTGCTCTTAGCATGGCCTTCAAGGCCCTCCGTGATCTGTCTCCAGCCTCACTTTCTGACTTCATCTCTGTTTTCCTTCTTGGCAAAATATACTCTAACCACATTGATTTCTTTTTTTTCTTCAATACTCCAGGATGATGCCCATTTCAGACCCTTTGCATGGTCTGCTCTATTGCTTAGGACACTCTTTCTCCAGATGCTTTAAGGTGGCTCACTCCTGCCTTTAAGTCTCTGTTCAAATATTACTTGATCTGAGAGTCTTTCCATTAATACTTCATCAAAAATAGAATCTTTCCTCACTTTCTATCCCACCCACCTTAACATCATAGCACTTACCATACTTGACACATGGTATATTTCTTTATTTTAGATAGTATATACATAATAGGTGCATAAATGAGTTTAATCAGAATCCTAACAAGAATTTAGACATTTGGTTCAAATTCAGACAGCCTATTCTGTTTCCTTCTATATGATAAGGCAAAAAACTGAAAGCTTTTTCATAATACATGTCCTGTTCTTCAGATGGCATGTGGACTCCTAAGGATAATTGATTATATGTTAGATTATGTGGTTCCTCTTTTTGCTAAAAATTTAAACTTTTTTTCCATGTCTGTCCCTGTGCTTTTCCCCTAGGTTACCCTGATTATTCATAGTTATTTAAATTGATGGGTACAGTCTTCTTATTCTTTCAGCTCAGGGCTCCTTTAAAGTTTATTTGCATAAAGAAAGAGCAGCAGCACTGTCAGTAACTTAGTTTTCTAAGCCAGTCTGATTCTTTTAGAAAAAGTCTAAAAGGGTTTACCTCGCTTTTTTAACCTCATAACATTTTCAAAACAACATAACATAGCAAAAATAATTTGTAAAGAGTTATGCAGTAATTTCCCAACACCTCTCAACACCATGTGCCAGCTGTTGCTCTCAGGGTGAATGGCTGGGTAATGGCTCAGTTCCCAGGGAGAAGGAAATGAATATCTAAGCAAGTTTTTTGGTTTGTTTTTCAGTGCAATTAAATACCCTTAAGGCAGACACTTTGTTTTGTTTCAGGCTTTTTACCCTGGGCCTAGGATTGTGCCTTGCATTTTGTGAATATGCTAAAAATAAATTCATTTGAATTAAATGAGTGAATAAATGAGTAAAATTAGTGAACCGAGTTCATATAAATGGAAAAGCAAGGTAGTTTCCTGGAAAGAGCCTTAGACATGATTTGTGTGAAATATGGGTTTTAAACTTTGGTCAGGATAAAACAGACCACTCTGTTCACTCATTTATAAAGTGGGGAAAATGATACCACATGAAATATGTGGCACATACTGGACACTAAAAAAAATTAAGTTTCTTTATCAGTCCCCACCAACCCTACTTTTTTTTTTACCTTGGAATCATTACACTGGTTTGGCTATTTTTAAATAAGTAATCTTGGGCAAATCACACTTCATTGTCACTCAGTGTTCTCCTTTGTTACAAGAGATCCTCATACCTGAATGTTTCTTTGAGGATCAAATGAGACTGTGCACAATAAAATTCTGAAGCCTAATAAAACATTCTGGAGCTTGTATAATACATTACTATTATTTGCTTACTGTTATTTGCTAAAATTGTTATATTTCCATTATTGCATAAATAGCCATGTTTTATAGTACTTGTTCATCACTTTATTCAGTATGCTCCAGGTTCATTGAGGACATCTTCATATTTTGGCATATTCCCAAACTTTTTCCTGTCTTTGCAAACTACTTTTCCCTTACTGTCTTTTTTCATTCCCTCGACAATCCATATCAAAGAGGGAAGGAAGAAGCAGATCCTAACTGGGTCAAGGTCAAAAAAGAGTCCTCAGTTATACTTAATTATGCAGCACTATTAAGAAGTGGAATTTTATTGGGAAGAATAATGGGATTAAAGATAGAACTGAATAGGAATAATTATTTGGGGGGCATTTCTTCTTTCGTTACTTTATAGTTTCTCAACTTCAAACTGCTGACATTCTGGGCTAGATAATTTTTTATTGGGATTTCAGGTTGTCTTTTGCATTATAAGATCTTTAGCTACATCCCTGGTCTCCACCCATTAGATGCTTGTTGTATCCTCCCAGTTGTGACAACCAAAAATGCCTTTAGATATTGTAAAATATTCCCTGGTGGTGTTGGGATGCTGGTGGTGGTAAAAATAGTTCGCAATTGAGAACATTGATTTATTGCAATGATGGGATAGATTAATGAGAGTTCCCCAATAAAAAAGTTTCCTCCTTGCCTTAGAAGAAAATGTGATTTTGGCCAGACTCTAGGGTTACAAAAAATAAGGAAAGAGCTGCACTATCTGATATTAAGTTATTTTCTCTCACTTCCTACTACTTAGGGGCAATCAATTCAGTGTGGGCTTGGGGTTGGGTGACTTTTGTTTGTTTCCTGAATCTGGTATAGTTGATAATCTGGTATAATTATTATTAATGCTTCCTTTTATTGTCAAGATTGTGCCTGTTTGGACACTAAGTTATATGGTCGGCTTAGCTTATACAGTGACCACTATTCTAGATGCTGGGAAATCAGTGGCAAAAACTGAGGGTCAATTCTTTCCTGTTTGGAACTCACAGTACAAGTGTGGAGGAAGAAAATAAATGTGTAGTACTAATCAGTTAAAAGTGTCATAAAAATGCAGAACATAGAGCCTAGGGAGTGACAGGAATGGGCTAGAATGATCCTTTAAGTAATGTAGTTGGGAAGACTTTTCTGGGCTTTCTTTAATCTAGACTTAAAGGAGAAAAACTTTCACTTTGGTTTTATTTTCATATCGTATTTATGATTCTCCCAGGAAAATACAGGGTTTGTGTGGCCTTAAGATTATACAATGTGGGATGGGGTGCTATTAAAAACAACATAAAATTACGAATAGCATTAGCTGAGAGGCCCTAAAGCTTAAGTTGTATTAGCTTAATGCTTAATTCACTTCTGGGGTCAGAGCCCTGTCTAAAAATGAAGAGTGAAAACTTGTCTGAGGTTTTCTACTCCAGCAATCATTGAGAGAGGGGAGCATCCTGAGGCATCACTAACACCCCACATCACACAGTTCTACATAGCATCGACCATTTACAATTTCCCTCACCAGTTACCCACAACATTTTATTGTGGGTCAGCAGTTGTATGTCATTTTGTGGGATTAGTCCACAAAGGAAGCTTTGAGGAATAGGTGACTTTTAAAATGCCGTTAACATTTCTAATGATAGCTGACAAGTAATTAGCCTGAAAAATATTCTAACCAAGTGGCTTGAGCAATTAAACCTGTCCAGTAAAAGTAAAGGATGTCTCATTTGATAAGAAAAGTGTAGGTTCCATGCAGTTTATTCCATTAAATAAGCTACTCCATTGTAAGCAGATTCAGATGCTCTTTGTTCTTTCTCTTAAACCCCATAGCTTCAAACTATGGTCCTATTTGAAATCTGTCAGCTGAGGTTTTAACCATAACACCAGTCTTATCTTTTCAAAAGGATTGGATCAAAGTAGCTTAGTTTTCATCTGAGTTTAACAGGGAAAATGGCCTATGGCTGTCACTCTGTAATGAGAACTTTCCCAAGTGGCCAGCACTAAAGAATACAGTGATGTGTTGACTTCACATTTATTGTCAGAAACTCTAATCTCTGAATATGTAAGAAAAAAAAATCATAGTTCTTTAAAGAAGTGAAACGAATTAGTAACATAATTCACTATTTCACCTGTGGAAAGGGCTTAATGAGAACTAAATATTTCTTCAAACTAGGTCAAAATCAAGGGTTAGTGACTCATGTCATATATCCTTAAACATCAAACCCTGTTCCTAAGAAGCAGTGCATCATGGAAATGAACAGTTTATGTTCATGACAGGCTGTCTTACTAGATATTATATTGGGAAAAAGACAAATCAAATTTAGGCATTTGTACTGAGTTTGAATAATGGAATTTTCTTGTGAGCTCTGATTTAATATTTCAGCTACTAAACCAGAACTACAGTCTTTGTTTTCACATTTTTTTCTTACATTATCGACAAGGGTAAAAAATATTAGTAATTTTTTATTTGAATTTCCCCTGATGGAGTATACCCTTTAATATGCAAGGGAGATGTTTGTGGGTTTTTTTTTTCTGTCCAGAGGCTTAGAGAAGCCAAATTTTTATTTTACTTGGTAGATTATTTTACTCTAATGTTTCCATTGACATTTCCCTCCCTCTGTCTTTCAACTAGGTTAACATGTAGACTTTTAGAAATATCTTATACTAGTGAAAGTATTGATTTCATTATTACACTGTGTATATTTATCTGAGTGAGAAATGGATCTGAAAATTGAATGTGAGTAGAGTAATCACTTGTAGAAATGTCAATCAGTCTGCCTAGATAAGAATAAAAATATTTGGAATTTATGTAAAATTAAAAAAGATTTTAAAACAAATTGCGAGCAAAGCTAATATATGTGTATATATGAATACATACATATATGTATACATGTATGGACATAAATTACTTCTGTATATAGTGATTGTTTCACAATTCTTCAGAGAGTTAAAATATCATATAGTGGTGACAGATATAAAATTTACATTTGGTTCTATATTTTGGCATACCTGGTCCCTAAATTTTTTTTTTTTTTTTTTGTCTTTTTGCCATTTCTTGGGCCGCTCCCACAGCATATGGAGGTTCCCAGGCTAGGGGTCTAATCGTAGCTGTAGCCACCGGCCTACATCAGAGGCACAGCAACTCAGGATCTGAGTCGCGTCTGCAACCTATACCACAGCTCACAGCAAAGCCGGATCCTTAACCCAGCGAGTGAGGTCAGGGATCGAACCCACAAACTCATGGTTCCTAGTCAGATTCGGTAACCACTGAGCCACAACTGGAACTCCAGTCCCTAAATTTTTTTTTAAAAAATGAACCAGCTCTCTGCAATTTAGTATTTATACTGAATTCTGAAGATTTCAGCATAATTAGAATTACCAGGTGGTTTAGATATGAAAACACATTTTAAAAAATTGAATATACATAGTAATATATTTTTATTATAAAGGCAAAAATTTGAAAGAAAGCAACGTATTTTTTTTTAAAGGGCTTTTATTAAATAGGTTACTCCCTACATATAAGGCTCCTTGAGGGAAGATTGTTAGCTCCTTCCCTTTGTCTATTCCTCCTTTTCTCTTTGTAGCAGAATCCCAGATACTAAGTGGATGCAAACACATTGCTAATAAGACTACATTTCTCAGAGTGCCTTAAGATGGTGTGACTAAGTCCTTGTCAATGAGATGTAAACAAAGTATTATACAGAGTGTCTGGAAACTTTTCCTGCAAAGAAGAGGCCTTGCCTCTCCTGTGCTTTGACCAACTCACTCTCTGACATAAATGTCATGATTGGCGTTCTAGGCACCATCTTGGTTGACAGGGCTAAAAGCAACATCTCATAAATAGCAAAGAAATGAACTTGAAGGGGCTCAGGATGTTTATGGACTTTATGGAACTGCTCTACTAACCTCGAACAATCAACTTCTGGAATTCTTTTGTGTGTGAGAAAAATAAACTTATGTTTTTGTTGTTTATTCTTTTGTTTGTTTTCTTTTTAGGGCTATACCTATGGGCATATGCCAGTTCTTGGGCTAAGGGTCAATTCAGAACTGCACCTCCTGGCCTACACCACAGACACAGTAATGCCGGATCTGAGTCATATTTGTGACCTACACCACAGCTCATGGAAACACCAAATCCATAATCCACTGAGTGAGGCCAGGGATCAAACCTGCATCATAATGGATACTAGTCAGGTTCATTACTGCAGAGCCACAAGGGGAACTTCCTATATTTTTTGTTTGAGTTAGTGTTAATATGATTAATTTTTGCATATGGCCTGACCTCTTTCTAAATGTTATAGAGTATAATCATTTAAATCCTGTTTTTAAAGAATATTTATGTGCATGGGAAAATGAAGCTGATATAATAAGTAAAATAAATTATTTAAATTGTTAGTTAACAGACAAACCAAGTTTCTGACAGCTTGAATCATCTTTACTTTCTCCTTTATACTTTTCCATATTTTTAAAAATTTCTAAAATGAGTACAAATAAGTTACACTGTAAAGAACAACTTTGTGCATATAATTTGTGTACATTATTGCTCATTTCCTTGTAAAAAAGTAGTCAGAAATACAGGTTTAAATAGATTTTTTATACATTTTGGTGAATCAGTATCTACAATAATTGTTGTAATCTATTTTGCCCTGAAGTCAGTAACATAAAGAAAATGCTATGTTCTTGCTTCATAACAAAACACAGAGTATTATTATGAAATGTTAAATATTTGACTGTGTATTAGGTGTGTGCTTTTTTTTCCACTTTTTAATTAAAATTTTGGAATTTTCTCTATAAAAATTATGGATAAGCCATTAATAACCTGAACTAGATGTGTGAAAGAGATAGAGGAGTCAAAGATGGTTCCAAGTTTTTTGGCCCGAACAACTGAAAGTATAAAATCTACTCTGATGGGGAAGGGTAATGGTAGAAAAGATCTTCCAATTTTAGGCATATCTAAAATTTAGTTGTTGCTGTTTTTTTTTTAATATGGAAATAGAATTGGCCTACAACATTATGTTAGTTCTAGGTGCACAACATAGTGAGTCAGTATTTCTATACATCACAAAAATGATCATCACAGTAAGCCTAGTTACTATCAGTCACCAAACAAAGATATTACAATATTGATGATATTCCCCATGACTCTTAAGGTTTAATCTTAGTATGTTAAACATGAGATGTCTTTTAGAAATCTACATAGACAATATATAGCATGGGAAGTTAGATATATAAGTCTGGAATTCAAGAGACAGGCTTTAGACAGAGACATAATTCTGGGATTCATTTGCTTGTAGATAATGTTTAAAATCATGAAGTAGATGAGATCATCCTACCAATGACCATGTAAAAATGAAAAGATGAGAAAAAATGAAGCTAGAGGAAAGTTAAGATGCTGTGGTGTCTTGGAAATCATATGAAGATTTGAACTAGAAAATAAGCCATGATAACTATGGCAAATATTGAGGATAGGACAGATAAAATGAGGACAGAGATGTATTTATCATGTGGAAGTCTTTGGAACCTTAATGAGAGTGATTTGGTGAGGGGTGGGGACTAAAGCCGGACAGAAGTTGGTTTAAGAGAAAGTTGTACAGGAGGAGCCTTAGAGAGAGTGAATAGAGACTACTCTTGCATGTAGTTTTACAGTAAAGACAGAGTGAAGTGGGACAGGAGCTGGAACAGAAAGTGAGGTCTAGAGAAAATTTTTCTTTGTTCTGTATTGATATGGTAAAAATAATAATGTTTTTATACCAGTAGGAGTGATCCAAGAAAGACAGATAAAAAAATGAAGCAGGATACAGAGGGAAGAAGGACTGGGACTATATCTTTGGAGAGGATGTGATCAAATATGCATGTGGCAAGACTGGATTTAGAAGAGTTCACTGATAGAATAGGCAGAAAGGCAGATCAAATAGGTAGAAATACTGATAGGTAGAAGATGTGGAGGTGCTTGTTAGCAGACACTCCTTACTGATTGCTTTTTTTTTTTTTTTTTTTTTCCAGTGACTTGGGAAGCAAGGTCATCAGTGGAGAGTGAGGGTAGGCAGAACAAATGTCTGAAGTTTGAGGAAAAAAGATCTGTATAAAATATTAGCTAGTGATAGTGGAGAGTAAACAGACTAAGGAGAAAAATATGAATGACAAGCAGCATTAAAGATCTACCTGAGGTTTGTAATCATAAATTTAAAGTGGAGCCAGTCAGCATAGTTATGCGTTTTTCCTCTAGTCATTTTCAGCTGCTGGGGTGAAGACATAGTTAGGCTGAAAACTGGATTTAACCTAGATTGTGATCTAGCCAAAAGAGTACGAGGAAGGGAAAAATGACCAAGACAAGTTTTGTGAGAATTTTGGGCAGTGATTATAGTGAATGTCCATGGAATTACATAGAGTAAGGAAAGAAGGAACTGTATTCAGTGGGTGAGATAAAACAAGTCAGTGGGAATTCCGGTTGGATAGAAAGATTGTAGAAGTCAGGATACCAAAGGGGATGAATGACTTCAGATATAATCACAGGAGTGAGTGGCTAAGGTGAGGTAGAAGACAGGGCAATCAGAGGAGCTCAGGGAACCAAATTAAAAAATAAACAATCAAAGCTTGATTTTTTTTATAATTTCATAAATTTTTAATTTTGAAAAGATAAAACTGGAAACTTTAATATCATCATATATGAATTAAACAGGAAGGTTGTAAATTTCTGTTAGAATTTGTTTAGGTAAGAAATAGTATATCTAAATACTTTTTTTAGAAATGAAGAGCTGGAAAGTGACACTACTTTAATTTTGATGTTAGTTTGATATGGAGTTGAACCATATGAAATTGCTATTTAACTATCTTTAGTGTATAAAATAGCAATTTCCTGTAGTTAACCTAGTGTGTGTGTGTGTGTACACATATATGTATGCATACAGTTAGGGCATGCATTAGTAAGGTAAAATTACTCTAACAGAGGTGAAAGACAGAATGATCTGAGATCTGAGGTTTTGTTTGTAGTAATAGGCTTCCTAAAAGAGAAACATGTTTCCCCTCTCTCTCTCTCTCTTTTTTTTTCTTTTTTTTTTTTTTTTTTTTTTTTTTTGCATTTTAGGGCTGCACATGTAGCACTTGGGTGTTCCTCAGCTATGGTTGAAACAGAGTGGCAACTGAAGGCCCATGCCACAATAACATAGGATCTGAGCCACATCTGCCACTTAACCACAGTTCAGTGGCAACACTAGATCGTTAAACCACTGAGTTAGGCCAGGAATCAAACCTACGTCCTCATGGCTACTAGTTGGGTTCATTACTACTGAGCCACAGTGGGAACTCTGTTTCTCTTTTAAGAAGAAAAATTAAGGCAGAGCAAATTGATAGTAAATGACTTTCATTTTATGTCTTTACTATCTTCCTCTCTGAGCTCATTCTCAGCAGACTCATTATCAGAAGCTAGATGCAACTAATATTTTTAATATTTTGGTTATAAAACTAAAACATGAACCGTCTTTATTTTCAAAAGATGTAGACAGTATAAAAATTTATGTCGTGGAATATGAAAGTTATTCTCTCCTTTTCCTTCACAGACTTGAGTAGCTTTTTCTTAGAAGTAACCTCTGCAAAATGCTTTTAGTCTCCTTTCTATACATTGGGCTGTATCTACCTGGACATATAAATACATCTCTGATCCTCCTCCTTTTTATATTCCCCCTTCTCTTTTTCCTTCTCCTTTCACATAAATTGGAAAACAATAAGGCATATTTTTAAATTTGAAGATTTCATTTAGTGATATATTTTATATATCTTTCTGTGCCAGAACATATAGAGCTACTTCATTTTAAATGGTTACATTTGTTCAGTATGTTTCATGATATATTTAACCACCTCTGTATTTATGGATTTTAGATGATCAGAATTAAATGATGTTAATAACAATCCTATTTTCAAGAGATATTGTGAGAGTTGAAAAAAATATGTATAAATTACACTTATGAGAGTACCTGGCATATAGTAAGCCCTCAAACTAACACTTGGCAGTAGCAATCTTTTTGTTTTTTCATATCTGATGGATGTAAGTAATGACATATTGCTCTTTTATGTGCTTTCCCTAATTAATAATGATTTGAATGTCTCTTCGTATTTATATCTTCCATTTTATTTTTTCCAGCTGCCAATTTATACACTTTACAATTAATCCTTATTAGTTTGAAGACTCATATATTCTGGATATAATTCTTTGAGTATTAACTACACTGAAATATTTTATCATAGCTTATTACTCAGTTTGGAAATTTTAAAATAATATCCATAGTGAACACTTCTGGTATTTCTCATTGCATCTCTTTGGTCCAACTCTGATTTCAGTTGCAGTCACAATGGACTGTTTCCCACCTCAAGCCTCCACCATACCCCTCAAGACCTTGTCTTAAGATTTGAGCTTTCCCAACCAATATAAAATTACAGCCCAGAACCTGAAATAGTGGTAATGTCCCTAAGAGTACTTCTTAACCTAGGGGTGATAGGAGCCAGAGGATAAATGTCCCAGATTCCTTTCCTTTCAGTGGAAAATTCTAGGAAGCATTATGGATACTTCTCTAAGATTTCTGAGTAATTGAGAGTTCATTGCCTCTATATGTATCCTATACTTGCTTTTCCTAGCTCTCTTTCTTACTTTCCCAAATACTTTACTCTTGCTTCCTAGGTTCACCTCTCAAATAAGTGACCTGTCCCAAGCCTCAGACTCTGCTTTTTTGGGAGACAATTGATATAAATGGGAGAAATGATAGTGGAGTTGGTCCTAGAGACTAGACTTTCAGGAAGGGATACCAGAAATGGATTACTCAACCTCTCATAGAGCAATGGTTACTATACTACATTTGGTATGTGGGATGGTAATGCTATGGAATTGTGATGGTGGGATGGTGCATTTGATAGGTGGGATGTTAATGGGTGAAGTTTCAAAAACTCTCAATTACGGTTTGTTGAAATGAGTTAAAAATGGAAGTCAACCGATTGGGTTATACATTTCCATTAACAGTTGAATGAGGTAGGGAAAATAGCAGTCATGAGCAATGTGGATTTGCTGGCTTTTGATAACAACAGTAGAATTTTGGGGGAAAGAGAATGATGTCCCCCCCCCCTTAAGCAGATGCTGATCTCCTGCACCCAGAAGGACTAGATCTAAGGGTGGCAGCACTGCAAAGGAGATCATATATCAGTCTCAAGGAGTTGCTTATGCTCAAATCAGAAAACAAAAAAGAAAGGACTCAGATGCTGAGTTGGGGATGGAAAGAGGTGGATGAATGAGGCTGAGAACTCTGAAATTCCAGATATCCCTAAATTTCACATCCAGTCTTTCATTCAGCCCCTCCCCCTTTCTAGAGAAGAACAGCATGCCTTTACTATTACCACACAAAGATATCGTCTGAGGCAAATGCCTCTGAGGTTGATGCTTGTTCTTTAAGAGTTCATCCTGTGTGTCACTGTTGTGGTAAGGCAGTAACTAGAGTCACAGTAGAGCCTAGCCTGAGTGGAAAATTATTCATCCCCAACTTCAGTATGAAATAGCTTATTCATTGACAGAATTTGTAGACCTGGTTAATATTCATAGGTAGGAAACAGCAGAGCATGTATAAAGGTGGATCTTTGAAAGTGTTGAACCAGGCAGGACTAGTAGTTAGAATACAAAGGCTAAAGGAGAATTTATTGTCATAGGACTACTCTCCTTCACCAGAACACTTGAAGCCCATCTTATAGCATTCCTAGGGTGGCCCTTGAAACTTAGTTGGTGCTGTGGTAACTATCTTGGCAGCATATTGAGGAAGGGGTCAAGTAAAGGGAGGAGGGAATATTAATATTTTTTTAGTGTGAGAAGAGAAAACCCATTATATTACTATAAAAGTCCAGAAGATCCTTTCTTCCATGAAGTAATGAAGAATGGACTTGTGAGCAGAACACTAATGTGGTTGAGAAGCTCAGTGGTTGTTTTCTTAGGAATGTTGACAGTGGTGTAGACTGCCATGAAACTGGGCTCACAGTGATAGGTAAGTGGAAAAATTAGAGGCCAGAAGGAGTTTCTTAGGCATCAGAGATAAATGAGATATAATTACCATAATGGTCAGCAGGGTTAGAGAGGTAATCAGGTTGCATTAATCTGCAGTGATCTCTGGCAGTGACTGTAGACCATGGTGTTTCTAGGATGAGAGGCATGGGCAATCAACTAGAGAATTTTTTATTGTATAGCCAAAATTATAATAAAATAAAATATATGGAAGAAATCTATTTGTTATTGGTACAATGAAAAATTCAATGCCTCACCCTGGTTCAAAAAGTGAGCATGTTCTCACACCTAGATGTAATCAATTGAAGAAAAGCCCAGGTACCCTTGAGGAGGATTTTGCAACATATTACAAAGTATACAAAAATATTCCCCTCTTCTCCAGTTAGACTTGTGGCAGTTAACCACTTAACTCCAAATAGGGGGAAGGAGAGATTTTTTGAGAAGTGTGGGATACAGAATTTCAGTTGATGCTAATACTGAGAGAACCATAATGCTATCACACCTCTCTGGTTAGAGGTAATAAATGGATTCACTGATTAGTAAATCCAAATGAGTCTATACATCATCCTATTCCTGGTCCCCAAATGGAATTTCAGAAATTGACACTTCCCTTAAAAGATACAAGGGTGCTGGTTTTAACATAGTTGTGTTTAGTTCACCTACATTGCTTATATAAAAACGGGAGAATTATAGCATATATGAGTAAATCACTGTAAGCTTTACCAAATTGTATCAGTAATTGCTGCTGCTACATTAGACGTGTTGTTTTTATTGGAAGAGAAACAGCCTCTGGTACTTCTGTCTGTTGATTTGGTTAATATGTTCTTTTCAATTTGTGTCATTAAAGAGGATCAAAATGGGGAGGACCATAGTACACATCCACATTCTTTCTCCAGGTCTATATTATATCTATGGTTCTCTGCCACAATATAGTCTGAAGGATCTTTGATAGTTTTGATAGTCTACAAAATTATCATGGCAATTGTATTGATTATCTCATGCTAATCAAATCTGATGGAAAGGAAGGTGGCCAGTATCCTGGATACTCTACTAAAATGCATATGTAAGAGATGATGGGATATGAATTCTATAAAGATTCAGTTATTGTCAAATTGATGAAATTTGGGGGAATGATTTGGGGCCTTGTGAAACATCCCATCAAGTTAAAGAACAAGTTTTTGTACCTCTTACACTCTTTAACCCTGAGAAAAATGGACAGTGCTTATCTTGATACACTTGGACTTTTTGAATTTTGGAGGCAATACCATACTTGGGAGTAATCCCTGTAATGGCTACTTGATTACTTGAAAGAATTTAAGTTTTGCGTGAGGACAGAGAAGGATAGGTGTCTTCACCAGGTCTAGGGCATTGTATAACTGTCCTGCCATTCAACGTGTATGACCCAGCAGATTCCATGGTACTAGATGCAACAAGTCCTGTTAAGAGATTTATTGCATGTTCCCCTAGGCACCTAGAAGAAGGTTATGCCTTCAGTACCAGAAAACTTCAGAATCAAAAAGCAGATTTGGGAGGGCTGTTGAGCCCCTGTGAGTGACTGAGTATCTTTTCATGACGTAGCAAATAGCCATGATATTGGAGTGACTTAGTAGGAGGATTTGTCAGATTCACCAGTTCACCAAGTCATAAGGTCTGGCAGATACATAGCAATTTATTGCATGATGGAAATTGTGTAGTAGGGATTAGACCCAAACAATTTCAAAGGACAGATAAACTGATACCTCTTCTTCAGCTTATGCTTCATGGAAGATTCAGCCAGCTGGAATAGAGGTGAAATATGGCTCAGTAGGCTGTCTGAATGGGTAAGTGTAAACCAAATGGAATAGGGATGTACTGCAGGCCTATTCTAAAAGGGTAGTTCTAAAAGACATCTAGGAGAGGAAATTATGTCACTGGTCAGAACTGTGAAGAGTAAAACCAGTTTTCCTCTTTAAATGGAGGGAAAAGTGGCCTGGAGCAAGACTGTGCTTTCCTGTGTAGCATGTATGGCTTTACTTCTCTGTCCAAGGCAGGAGCTGGCAAACTATGTCCTGAAAGCCATATCTGCTCCAATGTATGTTTTTGTATATCCTATGAGTTAAAAACTGGCTTTATTATTTATTATTTGTTATTTATTATTTCATGATGTGTGAAAAATCATATGAAACTCAAATTTCAATGTCCATAAATAGCATTTCATTTAAATACAGTCACATATTCATTTCTGTAATATTTATGGCTATTTTTTGTGCTATGAGGGTAGAGTTGAATAGCTGCAACAGAGATTGTGTGGCTCACCAAATATAAAATATTTACTGTATGTACCTTTTATGGGAAAAATTTATGGACTTCCTGGTCAGTAGCTTGGGAGATAAGTGACTAGACTATTTTAGGCAAGGATATATATATTTTTTCTTTTTAGGGCTGTGCCCATGGCATATGGAAGTTCCAAGGCTAGGGGTTGAATCAGAGCTACAGCTACTGGCCTATATCACAGCCACAGCAACATAGGATCCAAGCCGCTGTGACCCACACCACAGCTCTTGGAAACACTGGATTTTTAATCCATTGAGCAAGGCCAGGGATCAAACCTGCATCCTCCTTTATACTTGTTGGCTTCATTACCACTGAGCCACAATGGGAACTCCTAGGCAAGGATATTTTTAAAAGAGCTATGTGAATGGACTCATGGAGATGGATGCAGGTTTTGTGTATCATACCAATGCCCAGAAAAAAGAATTCACTGCAGATAAAACATTGAACAACTAGTGGACTGGATAATCCATCTGATAAATATATGCCAGTCTCTGTTTTCAGGCACCCTATTGATTACCACAAGAGCCTGTGAATTAAATGGCCATGGTAGTACTGATGAAGGCCATACATGGGGCCTACAATGTGGACATTCTTTTACCAAAGATGATATAGCCACTGTCATTACTAAATGCCTGATTTGTCAGCAGCAGGGACCAATGCTAGGCTCTTGACATGACACATCATTGAGCAGACCAGTTCTCTATTTACTGTCAGGTTGTTATAGAAGACCCTCTCCAGTCTGGCAGGGGCAATGATTCATCCTTACCGAAATTGACATTCAATCCCTGTATAAATTGCCTGCTCTACCTGTAGTGTAGAACACCACTACCCGGGAGTTTGGAGAAAGTCAGGCTTACTGATGTGGAATGCATCAGCACGAGTCCTGAGACATGACCATGGGATCTGTTCATCAGGCAGCCAATCTGATGAGTAGATCCTACTCACTGAGGTCATGTATTTAAATCTCAACTATGGCTGCTTGGAAATGATGTACAACAAAATTAAACTGCTGTCTTTCAGGATGGATTATATGATTTGACTAAATGATTGAGGCCATATCTTCAACAGCGAGAATACATGGATTCAAGGACAAAGGGGAGGAAGTAATATTGATCCTTCTCAATATGATTTCAGTGACTCATTATAGAAATTTGTGCCTTTTTTCCCCTATAAATTTAAGATCTGTGGATTAGAGCTTTTGGTTTCCAAGCTTCTACCAGGCATACAGTAAGGATTCTACCTTATCTAAAGTTCTGAATATTGATGAATGATTTATAATTCCCCCTGTCTGGGCCTGGCAAGAGCCCTAGGATTTAAGCTTGGGAAATCTGGAATTGGTGGTAGAGAAAGGAAACTGTTATGTCATGCACCTGACTATAGCCCCAGGTACTATGACTTATTCCACTAACTCTTCTGTAACAAGCCTATTTTAAAGACTGTGACTCATCAACAATTTGAAGATTGTGACAGAGTGGTTTTAATGTTGGACAGTGATGACTAAGAATGGTACATAGGGTAGACTATATAGCCAGTGCTTCACTGCGCTGAGTCACATCCAATCGGTCCAGTATGATTTCAGCCATAGCATATTGGAAAGTTCTGTGTACACTCAGACTACACAGACATCGCACTGCCCTGAGTACAAGCTGTGCTTTTCTCTCTACTTTCCAGAGTCACTGGAACTCAGTCAGTGTGTAAACCCAGCCTAGAAATGTGAGAAGCTTAGTGCTCTGAGGGTGACCCTCAACCAAAGAGGGGCAGGAAATAGTATATAAATGCTCACTTTCCTGTCTTTTTCATGAGCAATTCAAGGAGGCCTTATGGGAAATTGATAGTCCATTGACTACTACACCAGCCTTCCCAAGTTCCATACACTTACCTTCACTTTTCCTTATTTTTTGTGTCCTCTTCCTTTGTGATCATTTTCAAAATAAATTAACTGTATTAAAATTCTTTTCTCAGGCTCTCCTTCCCAGCAATTCAAACTAACACAATGTCATCTGAAATATTAAAATTTAGAGAGTTTTTCTGTTCTCAAAACTATTATTCTTTGCCTTTATGGCTTCTGTGTATTGTGTTTTTCTTATAAAGTCCTAATCACTTTAAGATTATGAAAATATTGTCAAAATTTCCTTTTAATGCTTTTAAAGTACATTGTCTAATCACTGATCTTATCTTTTTCCTACTTTATAAGATATAAATTGAGTGTTATTCTTTAATATCTGTGGTCAATTATCCTCTCATTATCTTTTTGAAGAGTCAATTCCCTTTAGAAATTGATTTTGGATGTTACTTGTATCATATACATGATTCCTATATAAATTTTATTATGGTTTATTGGTCTATATTTACACCACTATGCTCATATCACGCTATTTTAATAATGTATAGTATGTTTTGATATCTGATTGGGCAAGTTATATTTTAGGGGTTTATTTATCTATTTTTCCCAATTACTTTGATGATTTCTGTCCACATTCTGTTCAATATAACTTTACTATCAGTTTTACAAGTTCTGTTAAAAAAAATCTCTGAGGTTTTGACTTGAGATTATTGACATTACATTTAAATTTTTTTTTTTTTATGTCTTTTCTAGGGCTGCACCTGCGGCATATGGAGGTTCCCAGGCTAGGGGTCTAATCAGAGCTGTAGCCGCCAGCCTACGCCAGAGCCATGGAAATGCAGGATCTGAGCTGTGTCTGCAACCTACATCACAGCTCACGGCAACACCGGATCCTCAACCCACTGAGTGAGGCCAGGGATCGAACCTGCAACCTCATGGTTCCTAGTCGGATTCGTTAACCACTGTGCCACAACGGGAACTCCTACATTCAATTTTATATTGATATGGATATTTAGCATTTTGACTGCACTTGCTCATTTAAGAATTAATCTACTTAGAGTTACTTTTTGATCCTTAGTGAAGCTTTGGCTCATTTACTTTTCACTATACATATGTTTCTTGTAAGGTTTAGGTGTGTTTCAGATGTTTTGTTCCTTTTTTACATAGTTTGTTATAGAATCTTGTTTTCTATTGCAGTTTCTAATTGTTGGGGAGTGTGTAAGAGATGTGGTATAAAGAGAACTATTGCTTTTTGTAAGTTGTTATTTTATCAGGTCATATTATGGAATTCTTATTAGTTTTAATGTGTTTTTGGTTCATGTATGTGCATTTTCTAAGAATGTAAGTTATATTATCTGCAAGTAATGAGAGTTATTTTCTTATTTTCTATTACTGTCACCCATGGGAGAGTGGATGCTTGTACTGAATTGACTGTTTTCGTCATTGACTTTTAAAGAAAATTTCTAAATATGGACCAAGCAAATGTAGAGTCTATATCAAGATAAATCATGAAGACTAAAAACCAGAACTAACATAAGAATAGGCATCTGAAGTTGGAAACTGAGTTGAGGAAGAGTCAGGGTCAGAGAGTGACCAGAAACAGTTCTCAAGACAGTAAGAATTAGCAAGAATCAAAATCAAGGAGCAGAAAATTCAAGCCGAAATTCATGAATGCTGAAATTATTTCTTTCCTGGAACAATGTGTTTAGTTTTAAAAGGCAGATATGAGGTGATTAGAAATTGGAATGTTTTAGCTGGGAATTGAGGTATTGTTAGAATAATAACCATGGAAATTTATAAGGGGTAGAAAAGGTAAAGTTCTAATTGAAGCATTCAGAATGCTCTCCAACTGTGTGGCACTTGATGGGATATCCTTTTCCCCAGTCATCCTGGGGGCTATAAGCAAACTCTGTATGCAAGTTTTGTTTGTTTTTCCTTTTTGAAGCTGTGAAGAGTTTGCACAGAGAGCCTACCCAGAATTGCTGTCGAATGGCTAAAACTTGGATTTAATAATTGACTGCTAATAATAAGTAAAGTAGAAACGCTTTAATTTCTCATCACTGTTATTATTTCAAGTAAAAAGGTGAAGTAAGTCTTAACCTCCCAAAAAAGAAGATGATTTTTTTGAGAAGTGGAGTAATGTAACTACAATTAGCTTCCTTATTTCCATAATATCAGGTGATGTCTGTCAACTCCGAACTCTTTAAGTGTAACACAAGAAAATATTTATATTAGTCCTATTACTATATTTTAATAATACAATTTAGAAAGTATTATTTCATATATATTATCTCAATACTTATAGCTGTTTATTACAGGCATGAAGGTAGAAAAGGTAGGCTGTATTAACTGGTCGGAAGAAGAAAAAAAATTCTTACGTGTGGACAAAATGAGAGGAATGAAGTAGCATTAGCTATCCTAATTAAACTACCATAAAAGTGTATAAATTAAAGTATGAAATAATAAGGGTATACTTTGTGACATGGAAGTATAGTCAGAAAGACTCTGGGAAAAGTGCTATCAGCCCCACTAAACATAAAACCAGAAAATGGTTTCAGTCACCCTTGACAGAATAAGAAGTATATTGGGCAAAGCCAGCTGCATAGAAAACTTAAAAGCAGGAACTGATGAATAGAGAGGACAATCAATGGCAAACTATTGTATTGAGCAGATGGTTCACTAGTTTCTAATAAGTAGAGTGAGAATAATAAAAATATTCAGTATTAACAAGAATTTGGCTATAATGGAAAATGATCTGAAATTGAAAATAGTAGGGACAAAAATGAGCATACACAGATAAACCTTCATGTTTTATTTTATCGAAAAGAGAAGTTTTCAATGAAATACCAGTAATAAATAAAGGGGAAATGACTGAAAAGTATTGATAGTACAGAGTGGTAAAACTACAAGTATATTTTAATGAGAATGGACTTCTAGAGAAAAGTTTATGACATTAACAGATTACATACTGGTTCATCATTATTAACTCTGGTAGGATAAATACCAGTAAGAAAAATTATGATTCATCCTTTATTTTAAAGCTTTGGGGAAAAAAGTCTTATTTGTACATCAAGTATGTAATGTGAATCAGTATGTAATTTTTCCAGCAAAAGAAAATTTAGTGTCAGTTGTAACAAATAAGTTTAACATTGACCTTTAATGCATTGTTTTCTTTAGCTTATTCAAGGAAATCTATAGACCATACACTTGAGGATAGATAGAATTTATCCTTTTATCAGGAATCATTAAAATCTTTAGTGCTTTAAGGTTAGAGCCAGGGCCAAAATTAATGAACAATTTGCAAGTTTAGCAGTTGTAGCAAAGATTCAAATTTTCTTTTCAAAAGACAGAATTGAAATGATCAACACCTATGAATAATTAGCTTTTATACAATATAATAATTGCCAGAACTCTCATGTATTTGGGAAATAACTATTTCCAATTTTGACAAAGTGACATATACGCAATTGGTCATGCATTGCAATTCACTTCACCAAGAATTTATCTACAGGGAAGATTGTAAAGGCTTCTCTCTTCCTTGTCAAATGCCATTATAGAGTTATACTAGTGTGATTATAATTGGTCCATAAATGACTTTTTATTTTTATTTTTCGTTTTTACTTTTATTGAGGGTTTATCAGCACTGAGAAAATGCTCTTTTTGTATAGGTAAGGGTAAAATCTATGGGGCAGAAGCTCCCAGGACTTTATTAAACAGAAGTCATGTTTTCTGCTACCTACTTAATTGCTAGGAGTGAAGAAATGAAAGGGTACTTCCTCCTCTGAACTGGACCATAGTCCTGAAATGTGGAAATTTTAGAATGTAAACTATATTCTGAAGTATCCCAGCATCTCTCAGCTAATTTCACCTCAGTGAATATGTATCCTGTCTCACAAAATTTTGCTTTCTTTTTTTTTAAAGTATAGTTGATTTACAGTGTTGTGCCAATTTCTGCTGTACAACAGAATCACTCAATTATACACACACACTCACGTATACATATTTTTTTAATATTATTTTCCATCATGTTCTGTTCCAGCAGATTGGATATAGTTCCCTGTGCTATACAGTTGATTATCCATTCTAAATGTAATAGTTTGCAGAGTTCCTGCTGTGGCACAGTGGGTTAAGAATCCGACTATTGCAGCTCTGGCCACTGCAGAGGTGCAGGTTAGATCCCTGGCGCAGTATGGTGTTGATCCAGCATTTCCTCAAATTTGATTCAAAATCTGGCCAGGGAACTTCTGTATGCCCTGGGTGTGGCCATAAAAATTAAAATAAATAAAGCGATAGATAAAATAGTTTGTATTTACTAACCCCAGGCCCCCAGAAAAACCCCGTCCTACTCACAAATATGTATATGTTGAGTACTCAAGTACACAGGAAACATGACATCGAAAGAGGTAGAAAAATAGTAAGCACATAATCTAAAAAGACAAATTGTAACAACATGATGTTACCACACTTTTCTGAAAGTCTTAATGATATTTTATCAAAACTACCTATGACGAAGTGAAAATTCAGTGTTTTCCTTTTTGGTGGTATGGGAATAGTTAATAAGTGATGGCACTGTAATTCAGCAGCAGAAGCAGACAGAGAAATAAGCCACTCAATCATGTGCTTTGGATATAAGCAGAACAAAGATAATGAAAAATAGTCTATTCTTTCATAACTCTGCGGTTACATTTCTAAGAAACTATGTTATCAAATTTGTTTTATAAAATTTTTAATGAATAAAAGGACAATGAGATGAAGTTTCAGGTTTTAAATACAACTGTGTGGCTTTTAAGAATTAACTAAACAATGCATATTTTGTCATTCTAAGTGAATTTTGTTAAAATTTACAATTAACATTCTGGTTGGTTAATACAGACAAAAAAGTAACAAACACTGATAAGAAAATCCCGAAAATAACTGTAACGAGGTCTTTGCTCCTAAGTAATGGCAATTTCACCTCATTCCAGGTAAGACAGATACAATCACAAAATACCCTACAGAACCCAAAAACCAGAAAAATAAGTCTGGATGAGGATGTGGAGAGGTGGGAACACTTGTGCACTGTTGGTAGGAAAACTGGTGCAGCCACTATGGAAAACAGTATGCCAATTCCTAAAAAAAAAAAAAAAAAGAAAAAAGAAAAAAAATATTAAAATATTTACCATATGATCTAGTATCCCACTTCTGGGTATATCCCAAGAGAATTGAAAGGAGAGACTTTAAGTGATATTTCTACTCCTCTGTTCCGAACAGCAGTATATATGAAAGCCAAAAGTAGAAGCAACCTAAATATCCATTGTCAGATGAATGAAGAAACAAAATGTGGCATCGACATACAATTTAATATTATTCAGTCTTAAAAAGGAAGGAAGGAGTTCCCGTTGTGGCGCAGTGGTTAACGAATCCGACTAGGAACCATGAGGTTGCGGGTTCGGTCCCTGCCCTTGCTCAGTGGGTTAACGATCCGGCGTTGCCATGAGCTGTGGTGTAGGTTGCAGACGCGGCTTGGATCCCGCGTTGCTGTGGCTCTGGCGTAGGCCGGTGGCTACAGCTCCGATTCCACCCCTAGCCTGGGAACCTCCATATGCCGCGGGAGCGGCCCAAGAAATAGCAACAACAACAACAACAACAAAAAAGACAAAAGCCAAAAAAAAAAAAAAAGGAAGGAATTTTGACACATGCTACAACATGGCTGAACCTTGAGGACATTCTGATAAATTAAATGTTAGTCAATTTAAAGAAGTTAGCCCAACTGAAAAATGGGCAGAAGACCTGAACAGATATTTACAAAGAAAATATAGAGCTGGTCAACAGTCACATGACAAAATGCTCATCCTCACTAATTATTAGAGAAAGGCAAATCAAAACTATGATGAGGTACCACCTCACAGCAGTCAGATGGCCATCATTAACAAGTCAACAAATAAAAAATGTTGGATAAGTTATAGAGAAAATGGTGTCCTCCTGCAATGTTGGTGGGAATGTAAATTTGTACAACCATTGTGGAAAACAGTATGGAAGTACCCCAGAAAACTAAATATAGAATAACCATATGACCCAGCAATCCCATTCCTGGGCATATATCTGGATAAAACTTTCATTCAAAAAGACACATGCACCCCATGTTCATTGCAACACTATTCACAATAGCCAAGACATGGAAACAACCTTAATGTCCATCTACAGATGAATGGATTAAGAAGATGTGGTGTTATAGCCACACAATAGAATATTACTCAGCCATAAAAAAGAACAAAATAATGCCATTTGCAGCAGTATGGATGGACCTGGAGACTCTCATACTAAATGAAGTAAGTCAGAAGGAGAAAGACAAGTACCATATGATATCACTTATATGTGGAATCTAATATATGGCACAAATGAACCTATCTACAGAAAAGAAACAAACTCATGGACATGGAGAACAGACTTGTGGTTGTCAAGGGGAAGGGGGATGGAGTGGGATGGACTGGGAGTTTAGGGTTAGTAGATGCAAACTATTGCCTTTGGAGTGATAAGCAATGAGATCCTGCTGTATAGCACAGTAAAGTATATCTAGTCACTGATGGACTGCGATGGAGGAAAATGTGACAAAAAAAAATATATTACTGGGTCACTTTGCTATACAGCAGAAATTGACAGAATATTGTCAATCAAGTATAATAGAAAAAATAAAATCTTAAAAAAAGAACTTGAAACATGCATTGAAAAAAAAAGTCACAAAAGAACAAATAGTTTATGATTCTACCTATGTGACAGACCCAGAGAGAAAGTGGGATGATGATGTCTATGGGCTGGGGGAGGGAGGAGTAGGGAATTGTTTAATGGGTATAGAGTTTCAGTTTTGCAAGATGAAAAAAGTTCTGGAGGTTGGTTGTACAATAATGTGGATGTGTACTGAACTGTATATGCAAACTATTACATTTAGAATGTATAAACAACAAGGTACTATTATACAGCACAGGGAACTATATCCAATCTTGAGATAGAACATGATGAAAAATAGTATGAGAAAAATAATGCATATATACATGGGTCACTATGTTATATAGCACTATGTTATATAGCAGAAATTGACACAACACTGTAAATCAACTATAATAAAATAAAAAATCATTAATATAAAATTTTAAAGTTATTTTACAGTAATTTAACATCTGAAAAAAATGTAACAGGATTTTATAGTTATCACTTTCACAAACATTACAACATTACATTTATGTATTATTACTACTCATACAGTACTAGTTCACACTCAACAAGGATAGATGGAAATCAAGAGTTTGATCACAGCCTCTGAAAGTTTTTGTGTGTGACTAAGCCAGATTCTTCTCCTATTTGGTTCACCGTTGTTCCCAATTATCAGGTAATGACTAACAGTGGTCCTATAAAACATATTCCAGTTGATAATTAATATATTTTTCAGGGGCAATTTGTACTATAATTGATAGAGTCACACTTTCCTCAGTCCCCATCTTGCCGTAGCAAAGCGCCGGAACGGTGGAAGTTTTACAAATTAATAAAGCAAAAGTACATTTTCAGAGAGAGAGAGAACTCTTGTGCCCACAGGTTAAAAAGAGGGTCCAATTCATTTTACAGTTTATTTTTATTAACCTCCCCCCCCCCAGGTGGACCTGATTGGAAACCCAATTTCTCCTGCTCCAGCCCCCATGCTGTTCATAAGGGCTGAGTGTTGTTTCCTCTCTGTATGGGGCGTATTTGATCTGATTGATTTGGGGCAGGTTACCACATTTATATGGGGAATAGTTTATATAGAGGCTAGAGTCAGGGTGAGCAATGGGCTACAGTCCTTCCCTACCAGGCTGTTCAAGGTGGGGGAAGGGGCATTACAATGAGACATGGTCAGAGTCTTTTGGGTTTAATCTTCTTGAAGAGGACTTAAAGCCTATAACATAATGATTTATACTGTAGAAGAAATATTTTGCCTGAACTAATTTTGTATTTGAACTTTCAATGATATTAAAATGTTTATATAAGAGTATTTTGATGTTTGGGTGTGTACTTTGTAACTAAACACTCCAGTCTGATTTCAGTCTTTGGCATTTGCTGTCATGTTTATGATTACACTGAGACAGAGTAGTTACTAGAAGTGACAGCATTTTTACTTTTTATATATTAGAGGACATTATTTGCGGCCACTAAATTGACATATTCTAAGATTAAAGAGCTAATACATATTCTACATCTACTCGTATTCATATGGAATTATTTTGACCAGTTATTTGAACATTATTTTTGTGGCAATAATTTATAATAGGCAGTCATTTTCATAAACTGTGGTTTGATTTTTAAGTTATTCGATCAATTTAGACTTTGATTTAATACCACAAAAATAGCATAATTTGACAGAGTAATGGTAACAGGCAAATGTGAAGAGAGGCCAGTTTGATCTATGAAGGATGCGTTTGAGTTAGGTGAAATCCCAAAGAGCTCCATAAAGAAATTTATACAAGGATGTTTCACATTCATTTAAATAGTGAAAACCAGTGGAAGAATAACTAGAGAAGTATTAGTTATTCTGAGCTCAGAAGACCTATGCCTTAGTGTTTAGTAACATATTTCAGTTGCATATCTATTAACCTGTATTAAGTGTTCTTTTAGCTGTTAAGTGTAATAGTACATTCCCAGTGAAGAATTTTTCAGATAACATTTTTTCCAGAATTTTCAAGTGTACATACTCAGATTTGTTCATCATGATATTGAATTAGCATATAAAAGAAGCTCATTATTTAGTTTCAGCAAAACAATATTATCCAAAGGATTAAACTAGTACTATTACCTTAAATTTTATTAGATGCATTACTGTGTTTGTATGTGACCTTCATATTTTTATCTATGAATTATAAACACTAGAAAATTTTGTTGGCTTTATGTTTATGTTTATTTAAGAAATATTATAATAAAAATAACATATTAATATTGGTAACCTGTCAGAATTTTTACTTTTAAGGGATATATGCATTTGTACATGAAGTGGAATTTTTTTTTTTTTTTTTTTTTTTTTTTGTCTTTTTTGCTATTTCTTGGGCCGCTCCTGCGGCATATGGAGGTTCCCAGGCTAGGGGTCTAATTGCAGCTGTAGCTGCCAGCCTACGCCAGAGGCACAGCAACGCAGGATCTAAGCCGCGTCTGCGGCCTCCACCACAGCTCACGGCAATGCCGGGTCATTAAACCACTGAGCAAGGGCAGGGATCGAACCCGCAACCTCATGGTTCTTAGTTGGATTCGCTAACCACTGCGCCACGACGGGAACTCCAGTGAAGTGGAATATTTTAATTCTTAATGTTATAGAATATCATCCCTGTGTCTTTTGTAGTTTTGTAATGTGAAATTACTTTGGGAATCACAGTGAACCGATTCGTCTAGTCATATTTCATTATTCTCAGAAAAAAGTCTAAGGAAGTTATAGCAGTATAAAAATAGATATGCAGTTATATACACAGAAAAGAATACTAGGATTTCAGCCAATCAATATATAATTAAAAGATTCATTATGATGAAAGACAAAGTATTTGATTAAGTACTTCTTTGCATTTAGCGGTGACATTTTAAGAGAGTCAATAGTACATCCATTTTGTATTTTGCATTTAAGTGATTTGGACAAAAGTTGTCTCTCAACCTGTTAGCCATTTTAAAAGCCTTGGAATGAGCTTAAATATTTTGAGCTGATCTAGATTGTGAAATAGGTCTTCAGATTTTGCAGCCAAAAATAAAATATTGAAGCCAAAGGGTAAAGGACAAAATGACTTAGACTTTAAATGGAAAGAGAACAGAGACAAAGAGAAAATGATCTGGCATTATGTGCTCACATCAATGGCAGTAATTAAGCTTTGCAGTATCATTAGATATGATAACAATAATTTATAGCCTTTCATGGTATTTCACATGCTAGGCATGCAGAAGCATGTGACAGCAAGACCCTTAATATTTCTCATTGTTATTTTTTTTCTAAGGAAATAATGACATTCACTTGTCATGAACTGGGGTGATACACAAGATAAATTTGGATTATCTCCAAAGGAGAGGAGATGGAGTGTCTTATGCTTTTTAACCATCTGCAAAATAATGTATGGCAGTAGTAAAATGCTAACAAGATATTAAGGTGAATATTTCTGAAGAGTATAATATTTAAATTTATAAAAGTTAATTTGGCATTATATTAAACATTGAGTTAATGTTCCCATCAGTCTAGCAACTGAACTATGACATATTATACCACAGTCTTAAACTGAACCAAGATAGTCCGGGTTTTGATTGTAGGAAATCAGTCATTAATCAGTTCAAATTTTCTAATGATGTAGTTCGTGTTGAGGAAAACCCCTGCACTGATACTTTGGAAATTCATTCCCAATAATGGGACATCAAAAATGTCTTAAATAGTTAAATATTAAATTTAAATGAGTATGATGGTTATCCTTAATGGATAATTGTGTTTATTTTTTTCTCTTGGATGTTTAATTAAGTTGAAGATCCAATTTTTATTTGGTTTTCAAGGCATATTTACAGAGAACATTATAATAATTAAATTAGAATTTTTTCCTTGATTTTGAGCTGAGTCTTCACTTCAAAGGCCCAAGTTGCTTATAGTGAAAAGGCAATTATAATCTCAAACTTTACTTTCGAATTCAAATGTTCATTATAGACAGATTCTTTATAATAATACTATACAATTTTGAACACCTATCAGATACCAGTTTTTGAGGAATTGCAGTAGAGAAAGTTGACTTACTGATTTCAAAAGACATGGCGTAAGAGTGAATGGTCTTGTATATTTTACAGCATTTAAATATATTTTAAAAGTTATACAAGGTAATGCAGCTAATTTTATCTTCCTTAACAGATAGCTAGAGTGTAACCTGCCCTTGGATTATGCCCAGGTGATACTTTTGTTCATTCCTGCCAGTAGTTTTTGTTTTCTGGCTATACCTGTAATTCAGATAATATTCTCCTGAAGTTTAAGCTGGAAAGTTAGTAAAGAAGCTGCTCCATGTCATCAAGTTCTTATAATCATAACAACATAAATACTACTTTAGCCACATTTCAAGGTTCTTTTCTACTTATATTTATAACCATCTAAAAGCTATATCGATAATTTCTCAAAAACTTGGTATATAAGTGCCATAAAATACCTTTTCCCCAGTAGTTAACTGAGCTGACAAGCTCTTTTTTTTCAAAATAATGCTTTAACTTCAAAGAAGTTAGTCATAAACAGGTCTAGAATGTCCAGTAGAGGCTTTTAAATGAGAGATGTAGTCAAAAGAGCAGCAAGTGCACCTGCTAAATAAGGAGATAGAGTGGAAATATAAAAGAAAAATCAGAAATATCCTTACTCATATCTATCTGACCAGGACTTCCAGACTTTGGAAAATAAAATCCTTATTCCCCAAATCGCTTTTACTATGCTCAACAGACATATTTAATTCTCACTTTTGATGCTGTGCAATCTGTTGATGGATTTAGTTAATTCTTGATATCTCAGAGACCAAGCATCTAAGATGAATATTATATGTGAATTCTTTCATCTTGTTCCCAGTTAAACTTTTTAAT
Source organism: Sus scrofa (assembly GCF_054392235.1). NCBI lineage: Eukaryota > Metazoa > Chordata > Mammalia > Artiodactyla > Suidae > Sus > Sus scrofa. The sequence goes on along the minus strand of NC_139390.1, from coordinate 101,959,312 downwards.
ATTTTTTCATTAAAATATAACTTTATGAGGGAACAAATGGAGTACTGAATTCCAGTGATGGCTGTCATGGTGGATAGACTAGAGATATTTGGGAGGAAAGTGAGCAAGATTTGGAGACTGATTGGATTATGGGAGGTGAGGTAGACTCCAACTATTAAGTACTGCAGAAGAACAAGGACACTTAGTAAGCTGGAGGGTTTAGAAAAGAACAGAGAAAAGTAGAAGAATAGGGATAGTGGGAGGAGGAGGAGTTCATATTTAATCTGCTGGGATGGAGGTGCTGCTGCTACATTCAAATGGAGAATTCATAAGCAGTATGGTATACAGACTTGGGTTTTAAGAAGTGTGTTAGTCAGAATAGATTTTGGATTCATGTGTGTAGAAAGGAACTGAATTTCAGATGTGGGAGAGATTGAACAAGTGTAGTTTGTAGGTTGACAAAAAGCAAAAAACAAACAAAAAAACTGAAGAAAAATGGCCTGAGAGTTCCTTGCTACAGTGGAGATATTTTCCAAATTCAAAGCCTTTCACAACTAGCCACACTTTAGCTTTCTGAATTTATTTCTGGTAACTTCCTGTTCACTATTAACTCCAGTAGGATAAACTTTTTATTATTTCCCTCACATTCCATGTGCTTTCTTTCTTTTTTATTGTGGTAAAAAATAAAACCAACACATAGGGTTTACTTTCTTAAACTGTTGTTTGCGGTACTGCATTGTTTACTCTGTGAACATTGCTGCATAGCAGATCTCTGGAACTTTTTTTTGTCTTACACGACTAACACTCTATACCCATGAAACACTGAAACACTGACTCCCCAGTCCCCCAGCCATTCCAGCTCCCAGCCCCTGGCAGCTTCTGTGAGTTGACTACTTCAGATATGCAGCATATGGAAGTTTCCAGGCTAAGGTGGAGTCGTAGCTTCAGCTGCTAGCCTATGCCACAGACACAGCAGTGCCCATTCCAGCCCCATCTGCAACCTACACCATAGCTCATCACAACACTGGATCCTTAACCCACTGAGTAAGGCCCAGGATCAAACCCGTGTCCTCATGGACACTAGTCAGGTTCATAACCCCCTGAGCCACAACAGGAACTCCCTCACTGTGGTTTTGATTTGCATTTCTCTGATGATTAATGATCTTGAGTACCTTTTTAAATACCTGTTATTTAAATGTCTTCATGGGAATAATGTCTATTCAGTCATTTGCCCATTGTTTAATTAGGTTGTTTTCTTGCTGTTAAGTTACAGGAGTTTGTTATACATTTTTTGTAATAACCCTTTATCAGATAGGGTTTGCAGATATTTTCTCTTATTTCATAACTTGCTTTTTCACTCTGCTGATTGTTTCCTTTGCCTATATGGAAGGTTTTTACTTTGATGTAGTCCAAGTTAACTATTTTTTGCTTTTGTTGTCTGTGCTTTTGGTGTCATATCCAAGGAATAATTGCAAGTCCAGTGTTAGGAAGCTTTCCCTGTGTTTTCTTACAAAATTTTTCCAGCTGTAGTTCTTACATTTAATATATTTTTAGTTGATTTTTTTAATATGGTATAGTATAAGGGTCCAATTCCATTCTTTTGCATGTGGATACAATTTTCAGGTTGAGTAGTCTTGGCACCCTGTCAAAGATAATTTGATATTTTATATTTTGGATTATTTCTGGATTCTCTAATCTACTCTATTGGTCTATATAGTCTGTCTTCAGACTATAGACTATATTATTTCAATTACTGTAGCTTTGTCATATCTTTTTAAGTCAGGGAGTATGTGACCTTTAGTTTTATTTTTTCCTCAAGATTGTTTTGGCTATTTGAGGTTCCCAGTGGTTCTATATGGATTTTAAAACTGTATTTTTCTGTTTCTGGGAGAAAAAAAAAAAGCTAAGATTTTGATAGACATTGCATTGCATCTACTGTTTTGGCTAGGATGAACATTTTAATAATATTGAGTCTTCTAGTCTGTGGATATGGGATGTCTTTCATTTCTTTATGTCTTTGAATTCTTTCAGTAATATTTTATTAGTTTTCAGTGTATAAGCCTTTTGTTTCCTTGGTTATGTTTAATCCTAATTATTCTTTTTGATGCTATTGTAAGTGAGATTGCTTGCTTAATTTCTTTTTCACTTTGTTTATTGAAGCCTCAGTAAGTACTATTTTTGCCTTACTAAAAGATTTCACAGTTTAATGACTAAATAAAAGTTCTTTTTTTTTTTTTTTTTTTTTTTTGTCTTTTTGCCATTTCTTGGGCTGCTCTCATGGCACATGGAGGTTCCCAGGCTAGGGGTCGAATCGGAGCTGTAGCCACCCACCTACACCAGAGCCACAGCAACATGGGATCTGAGCCATGTCTGCACCTACACCACAGCTCACAGCAACGCTGGATCCTTAACTCACTGAGCGAGGCCAGGGATCGAACCCACAACCTCATGGTTCCTAGTCGGATTCGTTAACCCTGTGCCACAATGGGAACTCCTAAAAGTTCTTCTTTTTAAGATACTAAACCATAGATGAAATACGAAGGATTTAGGGAATTTTCATAGAGATGAAAGCAATATAACTTGCTTTAACATTATTGTTACATTACCTTTACAAACATTATGGGTTCTTACAGTTCAATTGAATTGCATAGGGCTCTCAGAGACCACAAATTGCCTAAAGAAAGAGGTTCCTGTCTCAGGAAAAAACTCAGTGTGTTTATGACTTAACTATTCATAATTGGGTAAATTTGGTTTACACCAGCGATAGTGAGATTATGAGAGAAAAAAAGAGAGAGACAGAAACAGAATGAAAAGAGGTTTATGATAATAAATATTTTCCCAGTTAGAACTATATGACCTTGAGGGGATTCTAAGAGACTACTATGAACAATGTATGCCAACAAATTGAATAACCTAGAATAAATTAATAAATTCCTGTAAACATATAACCTTTCAAATTTGAGTCATGAAAAAATAGAAAATCCAAACAGACCCATAATTAGTTAAAGTGATTGAATCAGTAATCAAAACCTACCAATGAAGAGAAGCCCAGTGGTAGATGGCTTTACTGGAGAATTCTACCAAATATTTAAGGAAGAATTAATGCACGTCCTTCCCAAACTCTTCTGAAAAACTGAAACACAGAAGACAGTTTCATACTTATTTTTGAGGCAATCATTACCTTAATACTCAAGCCAGAAAAAAATGCTATAGAATAGAAACCTATAGGTGAATATCCCTGATGAATATAGATGCAAAAATGCTCAGCAAAATACTACCAGACTGAATTCACCAGCTCATTTAAATAATCATATAGCATGACCTAGTGGGATATATCCCTGAGATGCAAGATTGGTTCAATATAGGAATATCAACCCACATGACCTAATACATTAATAGATCAAAGTATAGGAGTTCCCATAGTGGCACAGAGGAAATGAATCTGACTAGGAACCATGAGGTCGCAGGTTCGATCCCTGGCCTTGCTCAGTGTGTTGAGGATCTGGCATTGCTGTGAGCCATGGTGTAGGTCACAGATGTGGCTTGGATACTATGTTGCTATGGCTGTGGCATAGGCCAGCAGCTGCAGCTCTGATTTGACCCCTCACCTGGGAAAAAAAAAAAAAAGATCAAAGTATAAAAACCGCATAATCTGTCTTAATACATACCAAAAAAAGCATTTGAAAAAATTCAATATATTAAATATTACAATATTCAATTAAAATATTTTAAATTTTTAAAAAGAAATTTTTCAGAATATCTCAGTAAGATCAATACATAACACTTACCTTGTTGTCAATTCTTGATAGCCTGAGAACTAACTCTCTGAGGGTCAAGGTCTTTGTAGTATCATCAACTATAAAATAGAAATAATATCTACATCATGGTGTTGCTATGATTATCAAAAGAGACCTTGAGTAAGAATTTACCTTGGCATGTATCAGGGGCTCAAAATATAGCAGATGAGAATAAAGATGATTATTCCCTACTCTTTGTAATCTCAGGACTTCAAAGATTCTCAATAAATGTATGGATTTGAATGGCAGAAAGCTCAAATATAATCCATATGTAGTAAGTCATAGTAATTTATTCACTATCAGAAACAATGGAGTTTTCATATAATCTGGATACAAGATTTAAATCTTTTAGTTACCTACCCTAAAATGTATACACTTTTTCCTCTGACTTTCCCAAGGTGGTGAGGTTTTTCATTTTTCAGGCATCTACCTCTTCAATGAACTATAAGGATACGATTAAAATTAGTGCTACTGAAAAAATAGATACAGGTGGAGACAGCTAGCTACATACTCAGAAAGTCAGTATTTCTGTCTAAATTTATCTTCCCAGGGAGTAAAAAGAAAACCATTTAGATATTTTTCCAATATTGTTTTCCTTCTAGCCTGGCTTGTTTTATTTCACATCTTTCTACGTAATGGTAAATTCACAGGTAATGAAAGTTAGGGGAAAAATGAGAGAAAAAGAAAATGTTTAAGAAGCAGCAGAGTGTTTCAAGTGTGTTTTCAAGTTAATGTAATTCAGAGTGTGTAGTGTTTCTTAATTGTGTATTTTTCTCCATTGTTATTAGTGAGGATTCTCAGAATTTTTCAGGCTACATGAATTAGCACACAGTCATGGTGGGTTGATTCTTCCTTAGGTTATTTATTATAAGACAGTATGCTTGCAGTGTTGACTATTTAAGTTGAAAAATTATATTTCCAAAACATGCAGGGCAGTGTAACAAAAAAGAAAAAAAACTTTGAAAAAATTACCACCAATTTAGACTCCAAATGTATCTTGAAAAAATGTCTGTTAGACCAAATTTTTATTGGACATGAGAGTTGATGAACTTGCATCTATAGCTGCAGTGTTAAAGTTAGATAAAATTGAAGTCAGTTTGCTTTGATGGCTTTGAAGTGATAAATCTAATAAAAGCCTTTTAGCAGAGAAGAATATTCTTTGACAAAGAACATTTAACTCATGTGGTTTTATAATTACTTGTGGAAATTAGGAGAAAAGGAAGAGAGTAGTATACTGCTCAGACTTTACTCTGGTCTGTGGTCCCCAGACTTTCCTGAATGAGAAATTGCTTATGAAAACTTATATTTGCCCTGGTGAATCCACTATTATAGCAACTGAACACAAGCCTGAGGCACTCTGTTGTTAGCTAAACTGAGGAAATGCCGATATGATTCCAACAGTAATCACTGGAATGTGGAGGAAAATTAACTGCAGCTGATTCAAGTTGAGCCATAAGAAAAAGCAATTTATGCAAAGCAAGAGGCCTGCCGTGGTTTTGTGTGTGATGCATGTTCATCTATATGGTGAAAGAGGCTATCTCTAGTCCCATCTGAAGAAAACAGAATGGCCTTCTAAAACAGGGTCTATCAGCCACATCCATAAAGAAACCAACAAATCAGCCTCAGAAACCAGTTTCCTAGGTAATTTAATGATTTCTTTTTTTTTAATTTTATTTTTAACTGCAAAGTATATGCATTAGTTCAAAAAAGAAGGCAGGGTGAGGTGTTTTAGCCTATTATGCTGATATACCTGAGAACAGCTTTTGCCTAGTACATCAGTTATACATTTAATGAATGCATGACATTTGGAAAAATCCTCCTTCTCTGTGCTTTTAATTTTTATGCCACTCGCCTTCCTCACTGGATACACACACACAGTCACAATGACTTCTAAGGTTAAATATATGTTTCGGAATGGTAGGTAGAGAAAGGGTATACTCAGAGGATCATAAGTATTGCTAGTCTTAAAAGTTCATGAAAATCTTGACATTGTTTATAAGAAGCACAGTTAAGAGAATGTCTATAGCATGGAAGAGTGCTGGTTGTGAGCAGCAAACATATCTATTTATTATGAAATCCTTTAAAAAGCTGTGGCAGGTTTGAAATTCTCTCTCTAACCTTTCTATCATCTATAGGGTTCACTTGGATTCTTCTTAGGACTGAATTGAGATTTAGCAACTTGGCCCAAGTGCCTCTATTCTCTGATGAATGAAGCATGAAGTGGTGACAATATAGAAAGTACTTAAAAACTCTATGAAGTGGAAACTATTTCTTCCACTATATGATCTCTAAAAAATCAAATAGGACTACTGTCTTCCTCTTTAAAATGCTTCATTGGCTTCATAGTTCTCTTTAAATAAAGTCCAAATTCTTTACTATATCCTACAAAACTAGATACTTGCTCTGGTCATTAACCTCAACTATTGTGGATTTACTCCTCTTATGTTATCTCTCAGATGCAAGGCCTTTATATTATTCATCTCACACTCACATAACAAAATACCATAGTCTGGGCAGCTTAAGCAACAGGCATTTATTTTCTCACAGTTCTAGAGTGGTGGTGTGAGATCAAGATGACCAACATGCTCGGGTATTGGTGAGAGCTCTCTTCCTTGCTTGCAGATGGCCACCTTGAGAAATAAATCTTTTTCTTCCTCTCCTTATAAGGCACAATCTTATAGGACTATGGCTCCACACTTATCAACTCATTTAACCTAAATTACTTCCTAAAGACTCTGTATTCTGATACAATCACATTGTGGTTTAGGGATTCAGTATATGAATTTTAGGGGGACAATTTTTGGTCCATAGCATTCCACCTCTAGTCCCCCAAATCCAGTCCTTATCACATGCAAATTGTATCTGTTTCATCCCAATAGCCCCAGAAGTCTTAGCTCAATCCAGCATCAGCTCTAAAGTCTAAAGTCCAAAGTCTATCTAAAATATCAACCAAATACATATGGGGGAGATTCAAGGTATGATTCATCCAGAGGCAGAATTCCTCACTGGCTTTAAACTTGTGAAAGCAGACAATTTATATGCTTACAATATACAGTAGTGGATCAGGCATAGAATAGAAATTCCCCTTCCACAAAGGAAAAATTGGAAAGAAAAAAGGAGTGATAGAACCCCAAAACTCATTAGATCAATTGATCGATTGATCTATCTATCTATCTATCTATCTATCTATCTATCTATCTATCTATCTTTATTGAACTGTAGTTCATTTACAATGTTGTGTTAGTTTCCGGAGTGCGACCAGTGATTCAGTTATACATACACATGTCTATTTTTTTCAGATTCTTTTCCTTTATAGGTTTTTACAAACTATTGAATATAGTTCCCTATGCTATACAGTAGTTTCTTATTTATTTTATATCGAGTAGTATGTATGTGTTAACCCCAAACTCCTATTCTCCCCCTGCCACCATTTGTAATCACAAATCCGTCCTCTATGTCTGTGAGTCTGTTTCTATTTTGTAAATAAATTCATTTGTATAAGGTTTTAGATTCTACATGTAAGAAATATCATATGATATTTGTCTTTGTGTGGCTTACTTCGCTTAGTATGATAATCTCTAGATCCATCCATGTAGCTGAAAATGGTATTATTTCATTCTTTTTTTTTGCTGCTGAGTAGTATTCCATTGTATAAATAGTATTCCATTGTATAAAATATTGTATAAATATACAATATCTTCATTCATTCATCTATCAATGGACCTTTAAGTTGCTTCTATGTCCTAGCTATTGTTAATAGTTCTGCTATGAACATTAGGTGCATGTATCTTTTCAAATTATGATTTTTTCCAGATACATGCTCAAGAATGGGATTTCAGTATTATATGGTAGTTCCATTTTTAGTTTTTAAGGAATCTCCCTATCATTCTTTGTAATGGTTGTGCTATGCTAATTTACATTCCCACCAACACTGTAGGAGAAAGGAATTTCCCTATTGTTCTTCATATGGTTGTACCAATTTACGTTCCTACCAACAGTGTAGGAGGGTTTCCTTTTCTCCACACCCTCTTTAGCATTTATTATATTTTTTTGATGCTGGCCATTGTGACCAGTGTGAGGTGGTACTTCACTGTAGTTTTTATTTGCATTTCCATAATAGTGATGTTGAGCATCTTTTCATGTGTTTTTTGGCCATCTGTATGGTTTCTTTGGGGAAATGTGTATTTAGATTTTCTGCCCATTTTTTAAATTGTTCTTTTAATTGAGCTGTTTGAGTTGTTTGTATATTTTGGAAATTAATCCCTTGTCAGTCACATCATTTGCAAATATTCTGTAGGTTATCTTTTTCTTTTGTTTATGGTTTCCTTTGCTGTGCAAAATTAAGTTTAATTAGGTCCCATTTGCTTATTTTTGTTTTTATTTCCATTATTCTAAGATAAGAATCCAAAAATATATCGTTATGATTTATGTCAAAGAGTGTTCTGCTTATATTTTCCTCTAGGAAACAAATTCATTTAGATTGTAAGGCTTGGTTCAAAGTTTAGACCTCCAGGTCCACTGAAGTGGCAGCATCACTCCCTGACTCTGCAGGGTCCCCTCCCTACTGCTTCAGTTCTCTGGAAGGGCCCTTGCCTCTTTTCTGTCTAAGAGGCCCCCACCCTTTAGCTCTCTGCCAGAACCCTGCCCATATGGCTCTATGCAAGGGCAGCCCCACCCCTGTGTAACTGGGCAAAGTCTTCCTGGCTTTCTGGAAATCTGAGATGTGGTCTCACTGTCTGAAACTGAGAAGGAAGAAATAGCCTTGTCCTCTGAGACTGTGGTAGGATTGTCAGCCCTGATGATCTCTGAATTTCCTTCAGAGTTACTTTTCACTATCCTTGAAAAATAGAATGTGTTTATAGTAGAATAGCTTTGTGGTCTGATCCTATAGAATTCAAGGAGTCCCACTTGGATTCTCATTCCATCCCACTTTCTCTGTCTCCTTTAGTTCAGACCAGACATACCTTTCCTGGTATAATCCCATCTCTATTCCTGGTTTGTGCTATGATTGATTAAGTCCATGAGTTCACCCATGATCTCTTTATCAAATGGTTTGGTCAGCCACACCCTTAGTGTTCCCTTTGGGGCAAGCTTTCTCATTGAAAATTTTCCAAGTCTTTAAGTTTTGGTTCCTTTTTGCTCAGCAGTTTCTTCTTTGATTCATCTCTCTCCTTTTGCATTTTACTCTAGTCAGTCAGGAGGAACAAATCCACTCCGTTAATACTATGCTTAGAAATCTGCTCAGCTAAATAGACAATTCCATTGCTTATATGTTCTACCTTGCACAAAATACTAGAACAGTTCAATTGAGTTTTTGCCATGACATGTTCCCAATATTTATCTGAGATCTCACCAGAATCACTTCTAAACATCCAAGTATCTAGCATGTATCTCAAAACTGTTTCAGCCTTTATCTGTTACCTAGTTCCAAAGTTACTTCCACATATTTAGGTATTTATCACAGCAGCATACTATTTCTTCATGTCAAAACCTATCTTAATCAGCTAGGGCTGCCATAGCAAAATATAGTAACTAGGTGGCCTAAATATCAGAACCTTATTTTCTCACAGTTTTGGAAGCCAGAAGTCTGAGATCAGTGTGCTTGTATGGTCAAGATCTGGTGAGAGCCCTCTTGCTCACTTGCATATAGCTCCTTCTTGCAAGAACCTCAGATGGCAGAGAGAGAGAGAGATCTTTCTATCTCTCTTCTTATAAGGCCACCAGTCCTATAGAATTAGAGCACCATCCATATGAACTTGTTTAACCTTAGGTACCTACAAAACCATCTTTCCAGATACAGTCACTCTGGGAGTGAGGGCTTTAACATAGAAATTTTGGGAGGATGCAATTCTGTTTACAGCAACTCTCTTTAAGTTCCCTACTTTGGGATCTTGACATCTACTTTTTTTTTTTTTTTCCCTCTGTGGAACACTGTCTTCCAAGTGCTTTGCACAGCTGACTCTTCATTGTTCAGGGTTTATGTGTCTTTCTCGTCTTCTGACAATTTATCCTTGACCCCTTATTCAAAAATAAGTTCTGTAAGTTGTCTTTTTGTTTTCTTTTTGGTTTCCTTTGCTGTGCAAAAGCTTTTCAGTTTGATGAGGTCCCATGGGTTTATTTTTGCTCTAATTTCTATTGCTTTGGGAGACTGACCTGAGAAAATATTCATGAGGTTGATGTCAGAGAGTGTTTTGCCTATGTTTTCTTCTAGGAGTTTGATGGTGTCCTGTCTTATAGTTAAGTCTTTCAGCCATTTTGAGTTTATTTTTGTGCATGGTGTGAGGGTGTGTTCTAGTTTCATTGCTTTGCATGCAGCTGTCCAGGTTTCCCAGCAATGCTTGCTGAATAGACTTTCTTTTTCCCATTTTATGTTCTTGCCTCCCTTGTCAAAGATTAATTGACCATAGGTGTCAGGGTTTATTTCCGGATTCTCTATTGTGTTCCATTGGTCTGTCTGTCTGTTTTGGTACCAATACCACACTGTTTTGATGACTGTGGCTTTGTAGTATTTCTTGAAGTCTGGGAGAGTTATGCCTCCTGCTTGGTTTTTGATGTTGCAAGACATGTTTCCTTGAAAACTCCATCTTATCCTTCTTTACTTTATCCCATCTTCTTGTCTTATTTTATCCCATCTTCCTTCTTGGAAAAACAGTCACAGTAATGACTTAAGTAAATGACTTAAACTTAAGAGCAAAGACCTAAAGGCATAAGTGACTTAAGCTTAAGAACTGTTATGTGCCTAGAGGTCAGAGCAAGAGCTTAACCCTTTACCACCTAAGTGGCTTTTTAAATAGTAAAAGAACTTACATAATAGTAAACAAACCCTGTATCCTCCACCCATAGCCACTCCTCACTTGATCTCAGAATAAAAACAGTGTGGTTTCTTGAGGCAGGGTGCTCTTGGTCCCTGAGACCTTGAGTCCTCCGGCTCCCACCTTTACTTAGGATAAATGTCCTCTGTGTCTTGTTTTATGTTAACTATTTTTCCTTAAGTTCCACAGCACCCGTTCTTCAGCCCCATCCTGCTGAGCTGGCCCCGGCAAGTGGCCCCCAATAGTTTCAAATGATGCAACTGACAAGGGCTTAATCTCTAGAATATATAAGCAACTTATACAACTCAACAGGAAAAAAACCAATCAATCAATGAAAAAATGGGCAAAAGACCTGAATAGACATTTCTCCAAAGAAGATATACAGATGGCCAACAAACACATGAAAAAATGCTCAACATCGCTGATCATAAGAGAAATGCAAATCAAAACTACCATGAGATACCACCTCACACCAGTCAGAATGGCCATCATTAATAAATCCACAAGTAACAAGTGCTGGAGGGGCTGTGCAGAAAAGGGAACCCTCCTGCACTGTTGGTGGGAATGTCAACTGGTACAGCCACTATGGAGAACAGTTTGGAGATACCTTAGAAATCTATACATAGAACTTCCATATGACCCCACAATCCCACTCTTGGGCATCTATCTGGACAAAACTCTCCTTAAAAGAGGCACATGCACCCGCATGTTCATTGCAGCACTATTCACAATAGCCAGGACATGGAAACAACCCAAATGTCCACCGACAGATGACTGGATTCGGAAGAAGTGGTATATATACACAATGGAATACTACTCAGCCATAAAAAAGGATGACATAATGCCATTTGCAGCAACATGGATGGAACTGGAGAATCTCATACTGAGTGAAATGAGCCAGAAAGACAAAGACAAATACCATATGCTATCACTTATAACTGGAATCTAATATCCAGCACAAATGAACATCTCCTCAGAAAAGAAAATCATGGACTTGGAGAAGAGACTTGTGGCTGCCTGATGGGAGGGGGAGGGAGTGGGAGGGATCGGGGAGCTTGGGCTTATCAGACACAACTTAGAATAGATTTACAAGGAGATCCTGCTGAGTAGCATTGAGAACTATGTCTAGATACTCATGTTGCAACAGAAGAAAGGGTGGGGGAAAAACTGTAATTGTAATGTATACATGTAAGGATAACCTGACCCCCCTGCTGTACAGTGGGAAAATAAAAAAATAAAAAAAAAAAGAAGTTACCTGCTACCCCTTAGTCATTTTCTGTGAACTCACTACGTGTACTTACTGCTGAGAACTTATCATAATTAGAATGTGTTTCCTATTTGCCTCATTTAAAATTTTCTCTTTCCCCCATGATAAGGGGATAAATTTTATTTCATTCACCATATTATGCTTGGTAGAGTGCTTGGCACATAATCAGGTTTAATAAATTTTTATTGAATTTAACAGTGAATGATTAATAAAACTTGAGTACATATTTCATCTTGCAGTCATGTTAGAGTAATTTTTAATAGACCCTATTGGATTCTATCTTCGCAGGTGCTAATAATCTCTTTTAGGGTGAGTCACCTTCAGGAAAAAGTGAAAAGGTATATGATAAGTGCTAGAAAGTGGAAAGATGCCTAGACTCCTTCAGATCTGGGTTGCCTTTATCACCATGGAAAGTATTTGAAAATGTATTTGGCCTTCTCTTTTAAGTATATAATTTCACTAGTAAAATTTAGTTTGCAATCCAAGATAGTTAGGACACCTGCCTAAGGTACTTAACTTCCTAATAGTAGATGGTCCACTGGAAATTTGATATAGGGATAATGGTTATCTCTTTTGTTTATTGATATAATTTTTCAGAATTATTAACTAAAGAGTTTTTTTTCCATCAAGATGTATTCAGTTTTTTTAAATTTTTTTATTACTCAATGAATTTATTACATTTATAGTTATACAGTGATCATTACAATCCAATTTTATAGGATTTCCATCCCATAACCCCAGCGCATCTAGTTTAAAGTAACAAAAATCTAAGAAATAGGGTCTTTTAAAAAATTTTTTTTAGAGTGTAGTTGACCTATAGTGTTGTGTTAGCTTCATGTGCATAGCATAGTGAATCAGTTGTACATGTAGAAATAGTGTCTTTACTCATAACCTTCTTTACACTTTACATAATAAGAACTGCAGAAGCAGGAAGTCTCAAGGTTGGCCTCATGGTTCAGTAACAAAATCATGAATAAGCTCTTTCTGTTTTTCTGCTTCACCTATTTTAATGTGTTGATTTTTATTTCATGTTTCTCTCTGTTGGGTCACAAGATGGCTGACACAGCTTCTGGGATCACATCTATGTTTAAGGGAAGAAAAAAGAGATGACACCAACAGTTTTCTTCTTTTAGATAAAGTGAGGATAAAAAAAAAACCTCCCTTGGAATTTCACAGAAGATTTTCACTTCAGTTCCATTGAGCTGAGTCTCATGACTCTATTTAGTTGCAAAGAATCCTGAAAGAGAAAGGAATGATATGAACAAAATAGGATTTATCTTGACAGGCCTACATAAATAATGATTTAATTCCTGTGCTATGAGAGAAGATTATCTCCCTTGAGAGAAAAGTCTTTCAGTTCACTATTGATCACAAAATTGGGGTTTTATTGAGAAGTAAGCAGTGAAAAAATAAGGAAGAGACTTCCTTACCTGCTAAGAATCATGCTATTTAATTGATTAAGAAAAAAATAGTAGCAGTAATAGGATCAAAAGAAAAAAAATTTTATTTGAATAATAAATGGTTCAGAGTTAACACTGTATAGATGGACATTTTAGAAGATGAGTAGAAAACTTAAGACTGAGCAGACAAATAATTAAAAGATACTTGCCTTAAATTTATTTATTTTAAACACTAAGTGAATATAGAATGCATCTTATATCACATATAGTCACTATTTGCATTTGAATTGAGACCTTAATATTCTCTCTCTCTCTATATATATATATGTATGTATGTATGTATGTATATTTAGCCATTTATGTCTTGTTGGGCACTTGAGTTGCTTCTGCCTTTGACTATTATGAATACTTCTACAGATGCAGGTATATATTATTTCTCTGAGTCTGTACGTTCACTTCTTTTGGGTGTAAAATCAGAAATGGAATTTCTGGATTTTATGGTAATTCTATCTTCAATTTTTTCAGGAGCTGCCATACTATTTCTGTAGTAACCGAACCATTATATATTTCCACCAGGAGTGTACAGGGTTCTGATTTCTTCACATCTTCTACATGATTTCTGTTTTTTTTTTTTTTTTTTAATTGTAGCCATCTTACTGGGTATGTAATTGTATCTCAATGTGGTACTGATTTGCTTGTTCTTAATAATTAGTGATATTAAACATCTTTTGTTTATTAGTCATTTGTGTAACTCCTTTGGAGAAATATCTTCTCAAGGCCTTTGCCTGTTTTTTTTTGCTTCTTTGTTTTTATTTATTTTTTTAGGTCCATGTACCTGCAGCATATGAAAAATCCCAGGCTAGGGTTTGAACCAGGGCTGCAGCTGCCAGCCTATACCACAGTCACAGCAACGTGGAATCTGAGCCACATCTGTGACCTACACCACAGTTCCGGACCACACTGGATCCTTAACCCACTGAGTAAAGACAGGGATTGAACCCTTCACCCTCATAGATATTAGTAGGGTTCAGTAACCTGCTTACCCACAAGGGGAACTTCACTTTGCCTGATTTTTAATTGAGGTTTGTTTTTTTCTTGTAGCTGACTTGTAGGAATTCCTTTCTTTATGTATTCTGAATATTAACCAATTATCAGATATATGCTTAGTAAATATTGTCTTTTATTCTGTGGGTTACCCTTGTGTACTACTGATTGTGTTCTTTGATTCACAGAAATTTTCAATTTTGATGTAGTCCAATTTATCTTTCTTCTTTTGTTGCCTGTTCTTTCAATGTCATATCTAAAATCATTGCCAATTTCAATATCACAGGAAGCTTTTATCCTATGTTTTCTTCTAAGAATCTTATAGTTTAAGCTCTTAAATTTCAGTTTTTTGATGCATATGAGTTAATTTTTCTATATGGTATAATATAAAGGTCCACTTCAGTATTTTGCATGTGGACTTGAATATGCATCCTTTTAAAACTTGGTGAATAAAATAGTATATATATAGCATTTTGACTACATATTATAATATGATGGTCATCATCACATTTGTGTGATTGTCTGAGTTGCAAGTAGAACTAACCACTTTTTTTGTGTGTGTGAAATGTGATTTTTATTTGAAAGGATGACTGACAGTAAAACTTCCATTATTCAGACTAAGGTTTTGGCAGACATTTTTCTTGAAAATAAATTAAGTGGTATTGCTACTTGAATGTAAACTGTGGCAACAATTTCTTTCCAATGATAAAATTCAAATTTTAACATTATTAAAAGTTAGAAACTTTTGGAAAATTTAATTATCTGTCATCCACAACTGTGACAGTTTTCCATCTTGACCTCTCTGTACAAGTTAATAGTGATATTCACAAATGTGTTTTTTCACATTGTATAATAAAATGTGTCAACACTTAAAAGAGCTCCTTAACTCAGTAAAGCAGTATTTTTCAAATGGCCAGCATTAAAATGGTGTTACAAAATCATACATGAATGAAAAGCTCATTTAAAGTATAAATTAGAACTGGATTTTAATGAAACAAAATACAAAAATTCCATGAGAGGTTCAGATTGCACATTGCAACTATTCTTTAAGAACTAACATTCTTTTGAGTTTTGGTATAGTATCAAAGAAGAGTATAATTGTCTGAAAAGACTATCAACATATACCATTTATAACTACATATCTTTGTGAAGTTAGATTTTTGTCATATTCTTAAATGACAATAACAGATTGAAAGCAAAGTCACATCTTGCATTAAGACATTAAAATAATTTGAGGACATTAGGACATAATGTTGGGGTACCAATGACTGTATGCCCTCTCAGTGAACAGAGATGGGAAATATGTATATGTGTATAACACTCTTGCATGTAAATATCTGACCAGTATGCATCTATAGTATTTCTTTTTGTATCTATGCTATTATCTGAATGTTTTGTCCTCCTCAAATTCACATGTTGTTATCCTCCTCCAATGTGATGGTATAAAAAAGTGGGGCCTTTGGGAGGTGATTAGGTCATGAGAGAGGAGTGCTCATGAAAGAGATTATTACTCCTATTAAAGAGATCCTACAGGGCTTCCTGGCCCTTCCACCATTTGAGGATAAAAGAAAGTCTGTGACCTAGAAGAGAACCCTTATCTGACCATGCTGGTACTCTAATCTCAAATGTCTAGCCCCCAGAACTGTGAGAAATAAATTTCTATTGCTTATAAGATACCCATTCTGTGGTATTTTGTTTAATATACTCAAATGGACTGACAGTCTCTAATATATGTGTTTTATAAAATCCCCCCACTCCCTACCTTCTGCACAAATACCAGTTTATCACAATGCTTGTTATTCTATTCCAATACCTCAGAGCTCTTTCTAGCTTTCCATCTTTCCATGTTTATAAAATATCTTCTGTGCCAAATGAGAACCTTTACACCCTTTATTCTTAATATTTTATTGATTTGTTCAGTATAACCTATTTCTCAACCTTATTGGCTGTGCCATCCCTGTGATGTTGTCTACTATGCAAATGCAATGATCTTCTCTCAAAGAGTTTTTTTTTCCCCTCTGGTAAGGGAAACAGGTAATAAATAAGAAAAAAAAACCCAAAAAACACAAAACCCTGTAGTTTCAGATAGTTACAAATATGATGAAATAAAACAAGAGAATGTGATTAAAAAGCTAGGAACATTAAGTAACTGACTAGGGGAGCTATTTCTGGAGGGATGACTTTGCCCTAGAACCCCAGTTTTGAGAAGAAGCCAGTTTAATGAATACCAGGGAGTCCTCTCAGTGGGAAAGTGTGGAATTATCAAAAATATTGAGGCAGAAAAGAGATTAGTGGGTTAGGAATGCCTAAACTACAAGTAATGGAACACTTGACGAAGTAGCTTAGTCAAACCTAGGTTTACTTTTCGAGAGAACACCTAGGTTTACTTTTCGAGAGAACACTAAGTTTGCAGTAGACAGATTTTAGCAATGATTTGGTGGCTAAATGTTACCAGGACCAAGTTCTTGGGATTCTCTCGAGTGGTGGTAACCTGTGAGAGCCAGGTGTTAAATTTTCAGGAATTGGTAAGCTGGATGTGAAGCAGACATGATTAAAAATTAAATTTTATGAACTATTACCTTACTTTAAAAAGGCAATATATATTCAAAAAGTCATCACTTCCTAATAATTTTACTGCATTTTTCTATTTTCTATGCACTTAAGTTTAT
Organism: Sus scrofa; assembly: GCF_054392235.1. NCBI lineage: Eukaryota > Metazoa > Chordata > Mammalia > Artiodactyla > Suidae > Sus > Sus scrofa. The sequence continues at coordinate 101,942,344 of NC_139390.1, read as the reverse complement.
TTTCATCTATTGTGTGGTGGCAATTCTGTATAATGGTATGCTTCTTGCATGTATTTTCTTAAGTTGATGTTAAGTGATGTCACATTGTGGCCTTTACATAGAATCTGGTATGGGTATTTACACCAAGGAAATCAGCAAATGCTTTATGTAAGAATCCCCCCACTCCCTACCTTCTGCACAAATACCAGTTTTTAAACATTTAATAATGCATAATTGCTCTTGTCATTTTTCGTTATGGTAGCAGAATGTCTGTTGCAGCTCCAGTTCTGATTTTCAAAAGATCAAAGGTAAAAGGCTGGGGTGGAGATGAAATGAAAATAAGATGGTGGGGGAAATGTGATTCTTTAATTAGAAAAGCAGAATTGCCACAGGCCACTTCTAGCTGAATGGTGTTTGGGAAGTCAGGCTGGAAGTGTGGATTGGCTAGGCCACTAAAAGGCTGCCCCAGTGTCTGAGGGATGCAGAGGACTCTGAAGCAAAGGGAACAAGGAAATAATGCTAGAATGACACGGATGGAAAGGTAAAACAAACATGATTAGAGGGTAGATGGTATTTTGTAATCTGCTCCCCAACTTAATACATGAAAAATCTGTTTATGTTACTAATTTTCCTTCTATAACACAATTTCCAATTCTACAGAATATTCTCTTATTGAATTATTTCCCTAAAGGAAATTCAGTTAATGACTTAGAATATCTTAATATTATTTAGTGTACAGTGTTTGCCTTTCATAGTCAGTACCCTAGACCACCTTTATTTTTATTTCATGAGAAAAAGAAAGGGACAGGAGATAATCTGCTTAAATGTAGAAACTGGAAGTATTGTCAGGCAAAAAAATAGCTATTTTCAGATTTTGATTGTGGTATTCACTTGGTGAAGTATAAGAAAAAAAAATTAGGAAATACAAGACAATTTTGACACCTTAGCCTTAAGCTTCTGCATTAAAATAAGAGGAAAATAATGTTCATATATCAAGGGAAATAGGTTACAAGCCGAAGCATGAAAACCTCTTCACACAATCAAATGTACTGCCAAAAAGGAATTAATGGTATTCTACTTATTTTCACTGAAATAAGGTTAGAGACTCTAGCTCTGGTAAAAATTTAGCAACCAAAGGCCCAATTGAATTAATTGAACTTTCCCGGGAAGGAGAATTCTAGTTATTGCTTTTCTATTTTTCCAAACTTGTTGCTATTAAATTACAATAGGCACTTACAGCCTGTGAAAGCATTGGCTGTGGCACTGAAGTTCCCGGGGCTGCTCAGTTCCTGCACGAGCTTCCCAAGAGGAAAGATCTCTCATTTAACTACATTTAAAAGTTGGAAACTCCATCATTTTTAGAGCTTTTAGTTTCCAAAGAGAATGAAAATAAAGGTTTTAACATGGAAAATATGGGGCCTTTTTATTTCAGATACATTTTTTCCCCTTTTCTGTAAGACTGGTTTAAGAATTGAGTGCTGTCAAACCTGTCAGGGAAGCAAAGATATTTTCTAGCCTAGCAGAAGACTGATTTTAAATGCAAACCAGAGGAATAATGGGCCATCAAAAATCAAAATGAAGGGAAATATTGCTAATCTCTTTCCATTGAGAAAGAGTGCAGTTTAAATTAAGGAATCAGGTCGTTCCCCCTCCCCCCTTTTCAATAAGTCAAAGTAGGGCAAGCTCTTCATATCAGATAAAAAATGTGCTGGAGTTGAGCTTTTCTTCCCTGTTGTCACCAACAAGTAGCCTGAAATAAATACTCTATTTTAAAAAGGAATTTGACTGATAGCTCCTGTTTGCCTTTCAAATTATCATTTCATTTTTATTTCCTATAGTTCAGCATTTTCTTTCAGAGAGCTACATTTCTGGTCAGAAATGGAAACTTAAAGTGGAATCAAATGGTAAAAGAATGACAGAGAAAGTTCTCCGGCATGTATCATTCCAAATGTCAGAATTACAGATGATATGTTAACCTGTGACATGCTATTCTGTTCTTACATTTTTTGATAAGTCAGGAATTCTAAGAATAATAAAAGTGTGAAAAATACAGATACTGTTTCCCGAGAGATCCTCTTTCCATCTATGTAGTTGCTCTCCAAAAAACTGTGCTGTGAGTAGTTATTATCTGTGAATGCTGGTATCTTAAAATTTCAAAACTACTCAGCACTCATTTTTAGATTGCAAAAAGTCCTAGGAATCCTTCTGTTAAGAAATGAGATGACTCCAGCTAGTTTGGATTTACTATAACCTTGAACTGGTTTAATCAGAGTCACATAAAACCCATATTCTTAAGGAAGTTTATATACTAGAGCCTATTCATGGAAATGATGCTTTAAATTCTAAGACAGACTGGGGACCAACCACTTTTCAGATTAGGAAAATAGGGCTATATGGCAAATTAGGGAAGAGTTACTTGAAGAAGTCAATATAGAATATAGCAAATGAGGAGTTCCCGTCGTGGCTAAGTGGTTAACGAATCCGACTAGGAACCATGAGGTTGCAGGTTCGATCCCTTGCCTTGCTCAGCGGGTTAAGGAGCCGGCATTGCCGTGAGCTGTGGTGTAGGTCGCAGACGCGGCTCAGATCCCGCGTTGCTGTGCCTCTGATGTAGGTGGGTGGCTACAGCTCTGATTAGACCCCTAGCCTGGGAACCTCCATATGCCGTGGGAGCGGCCCAAAAAAATGGCAAAACGACAAAAAAAAAAAAAAAAGAATATAGCAAATGAAGTGAAAATTATGGCCTGACTTTGGAAATTGTTATTAGAAAAGTAGATCATGGAATGTCTTGGGAAACGTTCTCTGTCAATGTATTGATCAGGCTTTTGACAATGTATTCCACTCCAGAATCCTGAAATGTTTTATCTTGTTAAAAGGTCTAAGTTTTTAAATATTTAATCTACTTACATTTATGTATGACTTTCCTCAAAGTAACTAAAGGTTTTTAAACTAATATAAGTACTAAAATGATAGATTGCTTATATTTACTATAGGAACTTGCTGGAAGTGGAAAGCATAAAATAAATAAATAAATATATTCACAGTTGAAAAGCATATCTTTATTGCTTAGTTCGATGGTTCAAGCAGTTATCATTCTTTTAAAAGAATAGTGGTGTTTTCTGAGGGAAAGAATGATAAATTACTATGATAATTTTACAGAGGTATTTGTAATTTTAACCTATATGGTAACTTCTCATTACTTGAATAGATGCAGTTAATAAGAGAATTTCAGTGAGATGTACTTTGCTGTTGAATATGTTTTAGTGTCTTGGGTCACATGAAACTAGGAAGCGACAAGGTAACTTTTTAAATGAACTCAGTCATGAAATACTTATGAACATTCAGAAAAAATAAAATGGACTTAAATGTCAATCAACATAAAATAGTGGGGGTTTTTAACTGTTAATCTTTGTGGAAAGTTTATCTTACTTCAACTGTAAATGCTATACTTGCAGTAATTCTGCAATGCCATACATAGTTCCACTACATTTTGCAAGCTCTCAAGAAAAATTCTCTGGTTGTTCAATATATCATATATATATGTAGTTACAAATTGTAATAATTCAGTAGGGCAAATTTGAAATATAAAGTATGAATATCTTTCTATTTGAAGCAAAAAAAATGAAATTCTTCAAATATCCCATTTAAAAAATTAAAAAATTTCTAATTTCAAACTTGGTATTCTGAGTAAATTATAAACTGTGTTTATGCTTTTGCCACATGGCAGATATATTTTATGACTGTGTTTATGTATATCAAGATGTCTGTGAATGTTTTTGCTAACTATTTGCTGTTTTTAAAGCAAAGCTATTATAATTTAAAAGCATTTTGAAAATACGCTATGAAGCAAAGTCATAAAAGCAATCATCAAGTGATGGTATTGTCAGCATTTTTTCTTAAAAATCAGTAATTTTAGAATAAAAGACATGAAACATTTTGTGAATATTGCTATTTATTAATATGCTGTTCTTTAAAATTATAGTTAAAAGCAAAAAAATATGCTTTAATGGCTGAAGATTTGTTACCCTTCAAACAACCTCTCTATATTCTTTTGGTAAAAATTTTAAGTATTCATTAGTGAATTTAAATGATTTTTCAGATAAAATACAACCGATCTTAATTTTTTAAAATCAAGGTCTAATACTATAATGTGTAGAACACCAGGCATTCATGATAGGGTTTACATAGTTGTGCATAGTTATAATCAAAGGTAAAATCCTAAAAGTACATTAAAATTATATTTAAAATGATCTGAAACTTTTGCTTTACTGAGGTGAAATTCAAGTTTAATCAAATCCTGGGAAAGTAACTAGGACAGCCCTAGTTGAATTACATCAACCATAAGTCATTCCAGGCTTAGGCTGGCACCTTTCATCCCTGACAAACATGGGCAAGTGTGAGAGTAGATTTCTGTTCAGCAGGGTAAAATGGGAAATGGGTAAACAACAAGCCATGCTTGTTGGAAAGAACATGAGAGAGAGAAAGGAATGGTATAGGGCCATTTGAGGTTGCTTAGAATTTGCCTTAATACCACTAAAACTTCTATTTCTCTATTCGCTCTCTCTCTCTCTCACACACACATACACACGCACACGCGCACAGCATATGCATGTTGTACATATTCACAAAAAGTATTTTTTCCATATTCTTTACGTGGATGTATGCATCCATTTCTTTTCGAACATACTGCTATGACCAAGTTTGGGGTTTATTCATTGGTGGATTAGAGTTCTGTTTTCTCAATGGTGAAAGAATTCTTGTCTTTTAATGATGTTATGACTCTCTCAACTCCAAATATCTGCGCGATCTCATTTTATATCCTAGTGTTAGAATTACCAGGGGTTCTATGCCAAAATATTAACTATTCGAATTTTTTTCAGCTGTCTCCCTAGTTTTCCTCAAACTGAATATAAAGATAGATTACTTTTTAAGAAAATATTTGACTTTTCTTCTGCATTCCTGTTTTAATAAGCTTTGACTTGATGCATTTCACTCCAATGCACTGTTAAAATAGTGTCAATTTTATTTCATGCTTCACATACCTGACTTTATTTTATAGATGGAATGTTCTCTAGAATGGTTGAACTACTCTTTGGAGTCATACAGTGTAAAATTCCAGACCCATGCTGTCCTGTGTGCTTGTGCCTCCATTAGAGACAATCATGCTGAGCCATAATTTCAACTAACATTGTTGGCTTGATGACATGCAGGTTTACTTTTTCATCTTAACAGACCTGGAGGAGGGGGGAAGAGAGGCAATTTTTGGTTTGATGAGGTGCCTAGCTGACACTTAGGCCTGGGTTTCTAAAATGTCCTAAAGCTAAATTCAGAAGAAACGGAGTTGATTTTTGGTAGGTCCCTGCTGCCTTTTGAATGCCACTTTATGCTCTGCTATTGGTTTTGATAGGGCTATTATATAACCTGTTATTATTACGTTCTATAACCTTGGGCTGTCTGTGATTGTGAACTTTCTCTTGATAACTGGCTTAGATGCTTTTTACTATTTTGGTTCTGGGGCAGACTTGGGATATACTACATGTCTATAAGGTTCCCCTTTATCAATTTGTACTAATTGCTTTGACTTACAATTAAAATTTATTTGAACATGGGAGAGGCTTGAACACTCCTAAATGGCCAGTTAAGGCCATTTATTAATGGTTAAAATGTCATAGGATGCCAAGAGCAAACAAGAAGAAGATGAATACCTCCTCTCCTGGTAACATTTTCTTCACCTTCCTGTCCTATCATATAGATTAATGTGTTGTTTTGGGAAAGGGCTAAAATTGGATAATACTCTGAAAGGCTGAGTTGAAGAGAAAAGGGTTTCATGGAACCCATATGTCTTCATAAAAAATGTTGACTTTTGAGGCAGGCTGAGGTGTTGCATTGTCTGTTTTGCAGATGGCTGATAGGCTGCAAGAGGACAGTAAAATCTCCAAGGTTACTCCCATCCAAATTGATCTTTGCTTTTGTTTAAGTTGTCCTAGAATCACAACTTCACAGGCAATGGTAACACAGGAGTTACAATATGATATGGAAAAGAGAGGCATGTAATAATGAGCTCAGCTACAAATTCAGGCAAGTAATATAAATATTAAGAAGAAAATACCTACAATTCCTCCATTTTTTTTGTTAGTTAAGAGATTGGAGTAGGTGGGAAATGAAACAGGTTTAAACAAAGATTTTTCAAACTGAATCATAGAGTGATAATGAACTGGAAAGTTGACAACACATAGGATAATGGCAAGTGGTGAGTCAAGTGGAAATAACAACAAATGAAGGAACAAAGAAGGCTAATGCTTGTGTGAACCTTGGAGGGAAAATAGTGGCTTTATCTTGTGCTGCAAAATTTCAATGAATAAATAGAGTAAATGTTCAGGCTAATGCATAAAAGTCTTATGAGCATTTTCTGCAAAGTGTGATAGAAAAATGACTGGATAGCTACCTATGATTTTAGAGAGCATGGGAGGCAAATACTATTTCAACCAGAGTTTGACATTTGAGGGAGGAAAGAGAATCAACCAGAATGAGGACACATGATGGAGAAAGGAAAATAATGCTAAAGACAAGAGCATCATATAAGAGAAATCTAACGATGTAAGGGAATTTATTGAGGACCTAATAGTGTTAGTTAGCGATGCATGTATGTATCAGTTGGTCAGGATGACTTTAGCTATAAGTAATATAAAAACCAATTTAAACTGACTTTTAAAATAAGGAAATTTATTGCCTCACAAAAAATGTTAGTTCTTCCCTAATTGTGTTAATTAGTGATATAACTCAGTTTTACTTTTCAGATGTTCTTTTATCTTCAAGAGGCAGCAAGGTAGATTTAGTTAATCTGGCTTTATATCCCTGAATAGCACAACCCACAGGAAGAAACGCTATTCCCCTTTGAAATCAAGGCCTTTTTTTTTAATTATTTTTTTTCCACTGTACCAAATTACACTTACATGTATACATTTTTTTTCCCACCCTTTGTTCTCTTGCGATGTAAGTATCTAGACATAGTTTTCAGTGCTACTCAGCAGGATCTCATTGTAAATCCATTCCAAGTTGCATCCAATAGCCTCAAGCTCCCCATCCCTCCCACCCCCTCCCTCTTCCCCCAGGCAGCCACAAGTCTTTTCTCCATGATTTTTTCTGTGGAAAGGTTCATTTGTGCTCGATATTAGATTCCAGTTATAAGTGATATCATATGGTATTTGTCTTTGTCTTTCTGTCTTATCTCACTAGTATGAGAGTCTCTAGTTCCATCCATGTTGCTGCAAATGGCATTATGTCATTCTTTTTTATGGCTGAGTAGTATTCTATTGTGTATATATACCACCTCTTCCTAATCCAATTATCTGTTGATGAACATTTGGGTTGTTTCCATGTCTTGGCTATTGTGAATAGTGCTGCAAGGAACATGAGGGTGCATGTGTCTTTTTCAAGGAAACGTTTGTCTGGATATATGCCCAAGAGTGGGATGGCAGGGTCATATGGTAGTTCTATATATAGATTTCTAAGGTATCTCCAAACTGTTCTCCATGGTGGCTGCACCAGTTTACATTCCCACCAACAGTGCAGGAAGGTTCCCTTTTCTCCACACCCCTCCATCACTTGTTATTTGTGGACTTATTAATGATGGCCATTCTGATTGGTGTGAGGTGGTATCTCATGGAAGTTTTGATTTGTTTTTCTCTTATAATCAGCGATGTTGAGCATTATTTCATGTGCTTGTTGGCCATCTGTATATCTTCTTTGGAGAAGAGTCTGTTTAGGTCTTTTGCCCATTTTTCCATTGGGTGGTTGGCTTTTTTGTTGTCGAGTTGTATAAGTTGCTTGTATATTCTAGAGATTAAACCCTTGTCCATTGCATCATTTGAAACTATTTTCTCCCATTCTGTAAGTTGTCTTTTTGTTTTCTTTTTGGTTTCCTTTGCTGTGCAAAAGCTTTTCAGTTTGATGAGGTCCCATGGGTTTATTTTTGCTCTAATTTCTATTGCTTTGGGAGACTGACCTGAGAAAATATTCATGAGGTTGATGTCAGAGAGTGTTTTGCCTATGTTTTCTTCTAGGAGTTTGATGGTGTCTTGTCTTATAGTTAAGTCTTTCAGCCATTTTGAGTTTATTTTTGTGCATGGTGTGAGGGTGTGTTCTAGTTTCATTGCTTTGCATGCAGCTGTCCAGGTTTCCCAGCAATGCTTGCTGAATAGACTTTCTTTTTCCCATTTTATGTTCTTGCCTCCCTTGTTAAAGATTAATTGACCATAGGTGTCAGGGTTTATTTCCGGGTTCTCTATTGTGTTCCATTGGTCTGTCTGTCTGTTTTGGTACCAATACCACACTGTTTTGATGACTGTGGCTTTGTAGTATTTCTTGAAGTCTGGGAGAGTTATGCCTCCTGCTTGGTTTTTGTTCTTCAGAATTGCTTTGGCAATTCTGAGTCTTTTGTTGTTCCATATAAATGTTTGGATTGTTTGTTCTAGTTCTGTGAAAATGTCATAGGTAAATTGTTAGGGATTGCATTGAATCTGTAGATCACTTTGGGTAATATGGCCATTTTTACAACATTAATTTTTCCAATCCAGGAACATGGACTATCTTTCCATTTCTTTACATCTTCTTTAATTTCTTTGATTAAAGTTTTATAGTTCTTGGCATATAAGTCCTTTACCTCCTTGGTCAGGTGTATTCTGAAGTATTTGATTATGGGGGGTGCAATTTTAAAAGGTACAGTATTTTTGTATTCCTTTTCTAATATTTCATTGTTGGAATACAGAAATGCAACTGATTTCTGAATGTTCATCTTATATCCTGCTACTTTGCTGAATTTGTTGATCAGTTCAAGTCGTTTTTGGGTTGAGTCCTTAGGGTTTTCTATGTATAGTATCATGTTGTCTGCCTACAGTGACAGTTTTAAGGCATGTTTTTTAAGAAGTCACTAGAACACTTCCTTTCAGGTCACACTAGACAGCATTGAATCTAATAAGCACCGAAAATGGATTCAGGATGAGGTTAACATGAAATCAATCTGATCTACTCTGTAGCTGAATTTTTGTGAGAGATAATAAATAAATTTATAGTAATTTAGATAAGTTAGGGTCTTCTATGATACAGACAACTGTTGCTTAAACAATAAAAATTCATCACTTTGCCATCTCCTCACTTGTGAGAAACAATAAATAAACAAATTTGTAGTCATTAGGAGAATTTAGAGTTTTTTGTAGTGACAAACAACTTTGCTGTCTCCATATCATTTTGGTGTACTCCCCCAAAATTCATAACTTTGCTATCTCCATATCATTTTGGTGTACTTACTCTGGGAGTCAGGCTAACGGAGCATCTCCTATCTGGAAGAAACAATTGTAAACCATATTGGCTTTTCCATCAAACCCTCTTGACCCTTTGTAGTTGATTTCTCCCTCCACTGTCCCCTGCAACAAATATGTCTTTGTTACTATAGATTAATTTAAATTTTATAGAACTGATACAAATGCAAGCTTGCAGAATGCAGTTTTTATGTCTGGAACTTTCATTTAGTAGAATGACTTTGAGGTTCACCCACATAGTTGCATGTATCAATAATTAATTCCTTTTTATGTTTAACAGTATCCAGTCATCTTGATGTACCACATTTTATTTTTCTAGTCATGTTTGAATAGTTTTCTGCTTTTGATTATTTTGTATACGGCTGTTTTAAACCTTCATCTACAAGTCTTTGTCTTGATATATGTATGCCCTTTTATGTAAATATAATTTTTTATAAATATTCAAATGTATTTATATAAATTAAGGAGAAAACATGGTTTTGTATTTATCCAGTTTTTTTTTTATTTCTGATGCTTTTTATTTTTTCTTGATAATTCAGGTTTCCTCTGTTATCATTTCTCTTTAGCCTAAAGAACATTTCTAAAGTTTTTTTTTTTTTCTGCTTCTTGGTACAGTTTTGTTAATGATGTATCCTTAATTTTATTTTATTTGAAAATACATTTACTTATTTTTAATTCACTAAGGAGATCTTTGATGGGTTAAAATCCTGGGATTGCAGGAGTTTTTTGTCATCACTTTAAAGACATCATTCCACTATTTCCTGACTTCCATAATTTCTAATGAAAAGTCCACAGTAATTCACATCATTGATTCCCTGTATATAGTATATTGATTTTCTCTGACTGCTTTCAAGATTTTCTCTTTATTTTTGTTTTTTGGGTAGTTTGACTATGAAGAGACTAGGTTTGGTTTTCTTTGTATGTACATGATTTGCTATTGCGTGAACATTTTCAGTAGAAAAATTTATGTTTTTTACCACATTTGGGGGAGTTTTCCACCATTATTTATTCAAATATATTTTTTAATTCCCATTTCTCTCTCTCTGTGACTCTACTTATATGCACATTAGACTTTATAAATAATGTCCCACAGGTCCCTGCATTTATGTTTATTCTCTGTTTTCTTTTATTTGGATATTTTATGATCTATTTTTATGTTGAAGTATTTTTTCTTCTGTCATCTCTATTCTGCTTTTCAATTCATCCATTAATTTTTTCCTTTTAATTTTAGATATTATTTTTTCAGCTATAAATTTTGATCTATTTTTAAATTTCCTATTTTTTAACTGAGAATCCCTATTTTTTCATTCATTAGAAAATAATAGTGCATATTCCTTTATCCTCTTGGGTAAAATGGTCATGTTTATAATTAACACTTTGAAGACTTGGATGATTTCAACCTTTGGATCATGTCCAGATGGGTTTTGTTTTGATTTTTCCTTAAGAATGGGTCACTTTTTTTGTTCTTTGTATTTCAGTACATTTTAATTGTTGAAATATTGTGGAAACTCCAGATGCTGTTACATTGTTTCAAAACCATTGATATTTTTACCATAATTTTAATTTACTCAGAAAATTCTTCTTGTTTTTAAAAATTTGGGGCAACTTGAATTTTAGTCTTATTTTAGATTTCATTATAAGGTGATTTGAGTCTGTGATGACTAAACAAAAATTTAGATGGAATTTATTCTCAAAACCTAGAAATCCCCTTATTTGTTTCTCTCCTTTCCTGAATTTCTCCTTTACTTTTAATTGGTAAAGGTTGCTCTAGGCTCTTTTCTCTGGATTCTCAGGACGGAAAAATTGTGAGTTTTCTTTAAAAATTTTAGCTTTCTTGTATTTTGCTATGACTGTGTTATGCCCTCAGTATAAAACTAGAAAAATGGAGACCCAACTGTTTTAGTCCTTTCTTGTAAATTTTCATGCCTTTAAAATTTTTCTGCTTTGCCCCCATTCTCTTGTGTTTTTAGTTAATTGTTTTCTCCTTACTATTTCATGCAGAGTTTTAGAAGCTTACTCCATCATACCAGAATAAGGAATCTGAACTGGCTATTACAGTTTATGCTTGACAGTAACACAAGTTTCTTCCTTCCTTTCTTAATGGCCACACCCATGTAATATAGAAGTTCCCAGGCTGCAGCTGAGACCTACACTGTAGCTATAGCAATGCTGGATATTTTAACCCACTGTGCCAGGCTGGGAATTGAACTCATGCCTCCACATTGACCTGAGCCACTGCAATTGGATTCTTAACCCACTGTGCCACAGTGGAACTCTTAACACGTGTTTTCATTCACATTTCTTTGACTAAATGAAGCTATGTGGCCATGCATATCTCCAAGAGGGCAGAGATTGTACTCCTACAATGTATCAATAGATGAGAGTGTTGAATATTTGTAAATAATCTTGAAAGCTATAGATTAGCATATTTTAGAATTATGGAAAGGAGAAATACTCCTAAACTTTACTCAAGTGATTCACCTTATGACATGTCCTACAAAATGTAAATAAAATTATTTCAAGAAACTGGGGAAAGATAAGATAGAGTAGTCAAGGATGTTTTAAACCTCATGTGTGAAGTTTCAATTTTGTATGAATAAAATATATTCATGTACTATTCATGTCATAAGATTATAAGTTTTTAAGGAGATAAATTTTATTATTTGGAGGAAGAATCAAAAACAAATTCTGGACAGCAAAAATTTTTTTGGGGGGAGTTCCTGTTGTGGCATAGCAGAAACGAATCTGACTAGTATCCATGAGGACACAGGTTTGATCCCTGACCCTGCTCAGTGGGATGGAGATCTGGTGTTGCCATGAGCTGTGGTGTAGTTTGCACACACAGCTCTAATTTTGCATTGCTGTGACTGTGGTACAGGCCTTCTGCTGTAGCTCTGATTCAACCTGAGAACTTCCATATCCCCATGGGTGTGGCCCTAAAAGGCAAAATATATATATATATATATATATTTTTTTTTTTATGTGCTACCTATCTTAGATCTTATGATTAGTAACATCTTCTTACTCTTCATGGTGCTGGTGCAATAAATATTTGATAAATAAGACATATAATAATACCTAAATGATTATGGTGATTGTTACAAAATAAAATTTTATTTCAGCAGACATTTTTAAGCAGAGTATCTTTATTTAGAAGATACTCTCCAGAGAATTTAAGATACACTGTAGATGTGGTTTTTAAATTATTAGGAATTATTAAGTATAAAGGCCAAGGTTTAATTGCCTAGTAGTTATTAAATAACTTACTTGGGTTTCCAGGGAGTAATGTAAATGTAATTCAGTAATTTATAAACTATATAACCTAATACTTAAACCTTAATAAATATTTATACCTTAATAAGATATCATATGGAAAATCTATAATTATAAATATTAATGCCCTTATCAAATTAGGCAAATTTAATTCATTAGTTTGTATATATTTTACTAATATAACGCATTGAATAGGAAAAAAATCAGTACATTTGCAAAATACCTATATTATCTATATTAAATAAAGTGCAACTAGTTTTTTTCACAAGAAGGTATTAATCTTGTACAATTTTTAATATTTTCCATTAAATGCCAATGATCATCATTTCACCCAAAAGGAAAACTCTATCAGTTCAAATAAATAACTTTAATCTGAGTAGTTTTCCAGCTTTAGTATATGTATATATTTAAATAATTCCAAATGAAAAATCCTTTGCATAAGCTAAAACTCAAACTGAAATTTTCTTGAACTGAAAATTTCAAAATTTTCCCATCATATGAGTGTGACAAAGGATTTCATTGTTTATTATTTGTGTTTTCTTGATGCCCAGTGATACTGTCTATCTTTTTATGTCTCTTTTGACAAATGGAGTTATATGAATTTTCTGGTCTCATCTTTGCCCACTTTTCTATTGACTTTGTTGTCTAATGAGCTATAGAAATTCTTTTTTATCTTGGGTATTAATAATTTGTCAGCTCTCTCTATTGTTATTTTCATCCTCTGTTGCATGTCATTTTACTTCATGTTTGATGCTTGGTAAACTTTATCATTGTATTATAGTAAATTTAATTTAGTATACTTTTCTTTCTTAGATTTTTTTTTAACATTTTCTCATTTTCTTAGTCTTGGAAATGATTTTGAGAAGAAAACATTTTACTCTTGTGAAATATCCCTTGAGTATTAGATGTATTTAATAATTTCTACAGAATAGAATGCAGCAGCAGTTATTAGGTTGTAAAATATCAGTGGCATCTCTCTTGGGCAATCCTTCTCACTCACAGATTCCTTACGCAGGGAAAATCATCTGCATGTTGTGAGGAGACTTATGGAGAGCCCTTGGTAAGGAAGTGATGACTCCAACCAATAGCCAGTGATGTTCTCTTAAATGAGCTTGAAAGTGAGATCTTTCTGCAGTTGAGTTGAGATAACTGCAGCTCCAACCAAAAGTTTGATTGCAGCAATCAAGAGATCTGAAACTTTCAGCACCTAGCTAAACCATTCCTGGATTTCTGAGCCAAAGAAACTGTAGGATTTTAAGTGTTTGGTGTTTTAAACTGTTAAATTTGGGGGTAATTTGTTACCTAGAAATGTAACAAATACAACTCCCATCCTTCTTTACTTGCAACCACAGCCTTGATAGTCAAAATGTAGTCCATGGACCAGCATCATACAGGAATTTTTTAGAAATGCAGAATCTTAGGCCCCTCCCAGCTACTACATCAGAGTCTGAATTTTAATAAATTCCCTAGGTGATTTTTAGACTGCTTAAAATTGAGATATTCTAGAAAGAATTGTTCTCTTAATCAGAAGTAGGAAATAGCTCTCAAAACATTGGTTGCTGATAAATCACAAAAAAACTGTTGATAATAAATAAAATTTATTAGAAAAGAAGGATTAGGATTGAGTAAGAACATATCATAGAAAAAAATTTCCTGGAGGTGTGAGAATCTCATATCATTAATTGCTAGCCACATGGAATTTGAGCTTTGAAATGCAGAGAAGAAACAATGATGAACAAACACTGGTTTACTTCCATAAAAACTGAAATTTGATAAGATAAATGATAGAAAGGCAAAAATAAATAGGAAAGCTTTTGGTGAAAAGCTTTGACCATTTTACTGTGACAGCCAGTGTTTCAATGTTACTTCCCATTATAACATGAACTCCAAAATTTTACTCTTTACTCTGCAAGGATGTTGTGTCAATGTATTTTTCTTCATAGTAACATAATAAATTTTGAGGATTTTTAAAAAGTTTTATCTCTCTCTGTCTCTCTCTCTCTTTTTTTTCTTTTTTTTTTTTTGCTTGCCCCCGTGGCATATGGAACTTCCTGGGCCAGAGATTGAAACTCAAATCTGAGCCACAGCTGTGACCTGTGCTACAGCAGTGGCAATGCTGGATCCTTAACCCACTGTGCCAGGCTGGGGATGGAACCTGTGTCTCCACAGAAACCTGAGCTGCTGCAGTTGGATCCTTAACACATTGTGCCACAGCAGGAACTCCAATGTTCTCTTTTCCTTAATTCAGAAAAATTGCCTACTGTTCGATCTTATAAATTAATAACTTGCTTTAACGTAGGACTTGCCTTCAATCTGGAACATTTCCTAAGGGTTTTCTTGACTTTTGTGACTTGCACATTTTTTCAATAAATTAGTTATTTTGTAGAAATATTCAATTTGATTTATCTGATGTTCCCTTATGATTAGATTCAGGTTGTGTCTTTTTTTCTCAAGATATCATTATATGGTGATTTTCTTATTGAATCCTAGTTGGTGGCATACAATTTCAGTGTGTTCTACTACTGCTGAGGTTAACTTGATAACTTCAGTAAGGTAGTGTATGCTAGACATTATGAAGTTACCTTTTCACCTTTTGAAAAAAAATAAGTACTTCATGGCATAGTACTTTGAGACTGTGTACATCCATTCAGACTTTCATTTCATATATTCTTTTATTAAATTTAATACGGACATATGAAGTTTAACTTTATTTGATGAGTCTTAAGTCTTTACTATTATTCCTTTTGACACTCAGGTTGATTTGGCCAGTGGGAACTTTCTCAATAATGATGGGGTGTGATTCATTTATTATTTAAGCACTTCTTTCCTTTCTGACATAAGAAAGAATTTCAAGCTCTTCAGGTACTTTTCCTGCTTCAGCCTTGGACTTAGCCCTTCCTCCAGTGAGCACCAATTCCCCTTAATAAGAGAATGGTGTTTAGACCCCAATGTTTGAGAACTAGATGTGTTCATTGCTATTGCCATGTTGTTGCTAACAGGCAGTGAGAAATTGGGTTCCCATTTTGCTCCGTATATTGATTTTTAAAATCAGTCTCCATATATTTTACCAACCTCCTGTCACTGTCACCGCATCTCAGTCCCTGGCTGCAGTGTGGAATATACCCTTTCTTTCTGTGCTTGGATTCTAATACCCCATCCTGAGCTGCCCCTTTGTATAGATGCCATCTCCAAAACCATGTACTATGACATCTGCCCACACGTGGACTGCTCTTCTCTTTACTTAAATTCTAAACCTTTCATTGGGTTGTTTCTGACACCATCTACCACTTCTGCATGGACACTCTTGTCACTTACAATTTGGTACCTTGCACAAGTCAGACTCCTTACCCTGCTCATGTCAGAACCCCACTCCTCGTCCACACAGACAGTCTCATTACTCTTGCTTAGGTTACTTCTCTCCTGAGCCAACACCTATTTTGACAGACTACACCAGCCTCCTTTGCTCTGCATTAAAAATGACTTTTGGACAGAATTGTCCAGGAAGAAAAAGAAGGAGAAAAGAAGAAAAGGGATAAAGGAAAAGGAGGAGATAATGTAACTTAGCAAACTATTCTTTCACTAAATCAATCAGAGCTACTTTTTATTGTTTGCAAATAAGACACCTGACTAAAACACTCATAAGAAAGAACTTTCATTCACGGAAGGCTGTTTGTAGAGAATTTATACAGCTGCTGAAGAAACATGCCAACTGTCTCTATTATATCCTATGTTCTAAAGTCTAAATACTATTTTATCAGAAATAGTCAATTAAAAACAGATATTTGAAGAAATATGATAACATGATAAAACTGACAATGCTAAACAGAAAAATGACCTAAGAGGAAACAAAGTGCAAAAAATAGAGGACATAAAAAATTTTAATCTAATTTGTGACTGTGGAAAGAGCTGAGAGGATAATGTATACATAAAACAGGAACAAGGTGCTATGAGAAAGGGAGAGAAGGAAGGAGGAAGGGAGAAATTAGGGAAGGGAGGACAGAGAGAAGGAAAAAAGAAAAGAAAAGTAAAAAGAAGAGAGGGAGGGCCACCTTCTAGGGCTTTACCCAGGACAAAGCATTGATCTCCTCTGTTCTCTGACAGCTAAAGTATTTTGGAGTTCTTATATTCTTATTAATTTTTTTCTCAGCCGGTAGAGAGACGGGGCAGTGATCAGAATATGCATATGGTAGTTAGGTAGGTAGGTAGGTAGATAGGTAGATAGAAAGAAAGAAAAAGAAAGAAAGAAGGAAAGAAAGAGAAAGAAAGAAAGAAAGAGAAACAAAGAAGGAATCTGTGACCTTTTTGCATAAAGACAGTTTGGTCCAGTAGTAAAAAATGCAAACTCTGGAATCTGGAGTCTGACTGCTTGGGTTTGAACTGTGTTCTGCTTGTGTTAAGTATATGACCCTGGCAAATTACTTGACTTCTCACTGTGACTTGGCTTCCTCATGGGGGGTGGAAATGATCACAGAATTGTAATGAAGATTAAATGGTGATATCAGTAAAGTGCTCAGGTGAGTGCTTCACCCATGGTGAATTCCCTTTTAGTATTATAACAAAATTTATTTATATGTTTTATGTATACTTCTCCTGTTAAACATTTACTCTACATGTTTAAAACGATACACACAATAGAACTTCTTAGAAGGTGTACTAAAAACATCAATACAGATTGAACTTGTAGTATTTTATTCCTGCATGCTGGAAGCAATGTTGCACAAGCCCTGGGGTGAGTGTCATCTGGCAGTCAGTGATCTAGAGCAGCAACATATGGGAATCCAGGGAGATAGTCACCACCAAGGGATTCTGGGAAATGAATAGGAATAGGTTAAAAAGACAGGCAAGAACCCTGCTTCACAGATGTAAGTCACCAATAGCAAGGGTTAGTTTCTTTTATGGTAATACATTTCCTGTCAGGAGAGGGACAAATTGTCAGGCTTGACGCACCTTGGCATGTAGGTGGATGTAAGAGCGGGGACTGGGAGAAATAAGGAATGAAAAGATGGAAAAGAGGAAACTTCTTGGTAAGAACTTGACTGACATGTCTGTTACCTCTCATGTGGCAGAAACTGCTAAGTAATGTCTCACAATCTCCTTGGACGCTTACCTCAACCCCGTGACATTGGTTTTATTTTTCCCCTATATATATAGGTAAGGAAGTTTAAATATTTTTTCAAGATGGTGTGCTAAAAATATGGTTTGATCTCAGCTTGCCTAATTCCTTGTCTACCAATATTTTCAACTCACCCAACACTGAATTCCATATCTTCTTTGATTATGTTAGAATAATAATTCTCACACATATTCATATACTTATAAGCCGTGGTTTCATCAAGCGTTCTTTTTTAAATTAAAAAAAAATTACATTTGATTTACAATGGTGTATCAATTTCTGCTATACAGCAAAGTAAACCTTTTTCTCACATTATCCTCCATCATATTCCATCACAAGTGACTAGATATAGTTCCCTGTGCTATATAGCAGAATCTCATTGCTTATTCACTCCAAATGCATTTTAAAACTTTTTAACTTTTCATCATTTCTAGTAAACATAATTGTGGCTATATGATGGTTTTAAAATTAATTTTTATTGATAGATTCATAGAATTTATAGTATGTTTTCCTTGCTATTCATTTGAAACCATCTGATGTCTCAACATTCAGTGCATTCAACTTTGAATTAGAAAATATTGGTTTTTGGAGTTCCCGTTGTGGCGCAGTGGTTAACGAATCCGACTAGGAACCATGAGGTTGCGGGTTCGGTCCCTGGCCTTGCTCAGTGGGTCAAGGTTCCGGCGTTGCCGTGAGCTGTGGTGTAGGTTGCAGACGCGGCTCGGATCCTGCGTTGCTGTGGCCCTGGCGTAGGCTGGCAGCTACAGCTCCGATTCGACCCCTAGCCCGGGAACCTCCATATGCCGCAGGAGCGGCCCAAGAAATGGCAAAAAGACAAAAAAAAAAAAGAAAATATTGGTTTTCAACCTTATTATGGGACTTTGTCTTGTCAGGAAATCATAAAATCAGTCTCTCTCTCTCACATACACACACACACACACACACACGATAATTTTAGTTAAAAATTTTTTGAGACAACCTGGGCTATTAATGGAAAATAGTATTAAAAATAATTTTAAATTACATTTGTTTATCATCTCTCTTACAAACCCTTTGATTCTTTTGGTTTCAAATGTGGTCATTTGCTTAGGTAAAGGGGTGATCAAGAAGGAGAAAGACATGAAGAAATACATCCTTCTTGTATATTTTATATTATTCTTTTATATTCCAAGATTACTGTGGTGATTATTAATTTGTCAGTCAAGTAAAAATTGTTATTCATGTTTCTCTTTTATATGTCAAAGTGCACTGCTAATTTATAAGCTTCATACTACTGTAATCTGTTTTTCTGCCTACACAGTGTCAATAAGATTTCATTTCTGACCTTACAAATGGAAAGCACGGCTTAATTGGTTGAATGAAACAGCAGCTCCAATACCTCAAGTATTCGGTCAATCTCTTTTCATTCAACTAAAGGTCAGGAATATGTACACACATGCAAATGTGTTTTTCACATTGCGAAAATAGATAGGTTAAAGTGATGCAGTAGTTAGGAATGTTGAATATTGACAGTCTAATAAAAGTTACTAGGAAATATTTCATATAACCTTAAAACAATAGCCATATTAACAGAATTTAGGGCATGATTGATGTCTTTGTAATTCATTCTATCATTTTTAATGTAATTGCTCTTAAAAGAAATAAGAATTTTAGGGGAAATAAAGCTATGTGCATTTTAAGTGCCTGTGTGAACATGTGAATGTGTGCCAAATTCAATTTTTGTTTTCATTTCTTTTAACTTGATTTACCTAGTTGACTTTTAAGTTGACATACAATCTTAATGTTTACCTGAAACTAATCAATGGTAACCTCACTGAATATTTGTAGCTAAGAAACAACCATAGTGGAAAGGATTATTGATTCTCAATATTCATGTTGCTTTAAAAATTTTATTTATTAATGTGGAAATGTCTAAACTGATTTGCAGTGCTATATGTTTGCTTTCTTTAGAGATTTAATGCTGCATAATTCAACACATTAGTTCACATACTAGAAATCACAACTCTTTTGTAACAGATGGTTCAGCATCTTGACTCCTGTAATGACCAAGCCTCACATTCCGAGACTGTGAACCTTGTTGCTTCTTCTCTCAGCTCTTCTGATGTGTCTATCCAAACATACAGTGCTGTACATAGTGCAAGGGACAGAGAGAAAATTCCTTCCTGAGCCCTGCAGGCAATCAGTTTATACCCTGAAGCATGAAATTTGATTGCTCTTATTATCTGAACTTTCATGCCTAATACCCTTGTCAGTGCTCACAAAATCAACCAGGCCTTTGTAAACATGCAGCTCTAGAATTGGACCTGCTATCCTTTAGTTATAGCAAATTTCATAGACTGTCTTTATCCTTTGCAAGATGACATTATATACTTATTTACTTCAAGATTTTGTAAACTGAGATCTGGCACTTAGAGGCAGCTATTGCTCCTTCCTCAAATACTAAGCACAGAACTAAAAAACAAAACAAAACAAAACAAAACAAAACAAAAAAACTCTAGAAAAAATTTTAGCTGCAATTTCAAAAAGTCCCTGAAACTTAATACAAGGCAAATATGTTTTTGCCTGATTTAATGAACACATTCATGTCTCCATCTTCTCTCCTGACTATATATATTCACAAAAACTGATTTACCAAAGACCTACATATTTCCAAGTCATCAAACTACATTCACACATAAGCTCCCTCCTCAACTCTAGCAAAATGTCCTGCCAATGACCTGTGTGTTGCTAAAGCAAATGATTTGTGTTATGTTCTCATCCAATCTGACCTCTTAGCAGCACTCAGCACAGCTTTCCACACCATCCAATTTGGAACACTGCCCTCCCTTTGTTGGTTTCCTCTACATCTCATTGTCCTGATTTTCCTACCACTTTTTTTTTTTTCTTTTTAGGGCCACACCCATGGCACATGGAGATTCCCAGGCTAGGGGTCAAATTGGAGCTGTATCTGTGACCTACACCACAGTGTATGGCAATGCGGGATCCTTAATCTACTGAGTGAGGCCAGGGATTGAACCTGCGTCCTCATGGATCCTAGTCAGATTTGTTTCTGCTGAGCCACGATGGGAACTCCTCCTACCACTTTTCTGTTTATTCTCCAATTTCCTTCTCTTATACTGTAAACACTTTGTACAGTTAGTCCAACTTGTACTGTCTGTGTATGTTTTACCAGTAAATTTGCCCTATAAGTAATTCCATCTCTATGTTGATGACTTGAATTTATAAGCCCAGCTCAGATCTTCATCTTGTTTCTGAAACTGTCTAATTATCTCCCATCCACTTTCTATCCTTATATTTAAATTATATATTTTCAGATATAATTTTACCACTATTTAAAATTTAAAATATCCAAAACTAAACTCTTGATGTTTCCCTATCACCTATTCTGCCTCCCACTTTTCCCTATCTTTAGGGCTTACAGTGTGCCTGGTTTGGTGCTAAAAACTCAAAGTCTTGGGAAATAATAATGACTAAGACATCATCTACCCCCTTGTTTAATTTTTTAAAGCTTGTACAAAATCCCACATGAATGTGCAACAAAGAATGTATGTGGCTTACAAAGCCTAAAATATTTTCCATTTAATCCTTTACAAGAAAAGTTTGCTGCCCCCTAATCTAGAACATGGAGCCAGAAATCTATAAACTGGTAATAAAATTTGGGAACAATAAAATAATATGGAAAAATTTAGGCTTCTGGTAAAGCTAAGGTGGGTACCTTTGAACAATGTTGGTGTTTATTACATATAAACCATGCAGATTTTTGGCATTGATAATTTTTAGAGACTTATACTGTTTAATGTAGCCAGGTTTTACAGATTTGCAGTTAGCTTTTACCTCTTGAAATGAGATCAGATGAATCTTAGATTACATGGCATTTGCTATGTTTGAAGGTTACAACAAGTTATAGGTTTTTTTTTTTTTAAGCTTGTTTATACAAAGGAGAGACCTCATCAGAGATTCAGGACTTGGCAAAAAACAACAACAACAAAAACAAACCTAGTGGTTACCAGTAGGGAGAGGGAAGGGGAAAAGGCAAAATAGAGGTAGGGGATTAAGAGGTCCAAACTACTATGTATAAAATAG
The DNA here is from genome assembly GCF_054392235.1 of Sus scrofa. Lineage (NCBI taxonomy): Eukaryota > Metazoa > Chordata > Mammalia > Artiodactyla > Suidae > Sus > Sus scrofa. The sequence goes on along the minus strand of NC_139390.1, from coordinate 101,920,579 downwards.
ATAAACAAGATTATATTGTACAGCACAGGGAATTATAACCATTATAATAATTTTTAATGGAATATAATCTGTTAAAACATTGAATGCCTATGCTGTACAACTGAAACTAATTTAATAGTGTAAAGCAACTATACTTTAATAAAAGCAAAATAAAAAAAAAGAGTTTCAGGACTCAGAAAAATGGTCCTCATTGAAGGAGTAAAGCTCAAAACAGCTTTAAATAAGAAAGTGCTTCAATTGAATGCCGTAAGAGCAGCACTCATCGTTAGTGGAAGCTTGCACCTTTGAAAAGCTGTAGACCAAAGATAACTTACTTTATGAAGGCTGAAGTCCTTAGCAGATGCGTGTTGCCCTCTGGCCTTGATGAATGGACTTAGCAGAAGCTGAGAGCACTAGGGTGGCTGTTATTAGACATTGGCTGCTGCAGCTTGACTTCTACACATGCATATTTGGGTTGGCAGTCATCCTCAGCACCTGCCGTGAGCGTTGTGGAGGCCTTGGCAAGTAGGCACAGCTGAGGCAAAGACTCAGGTCTAAGGATAAGAGAGTCTTTCTAGCTACAGCCTTTATGGCATTTGGATCCTGAACTATATTTGCTGCTTTTACTGGTTTCCCAACCAGGTCTGTAGGTAGAGAGTTGAAACTGCAATAACATCTAAACCCTCTCAGGAGATGCTGTAGATAAATCACTTTAAATTTTGTTGTTCTTTGTATATTTTTGACTTTTGTTTATAACTAAAATCTGTGGAAAGAACTTGAGTTCGTGGTTTTTTCCAAGTTTCAAAAGACCTGTGTTCTCATATTGGCCTTGGATTGTTTAACTACATGTGAAAGAGAAGATTTCCATAGGGGACAGATTTCATAGATGTGTATCTCCCAACCTTGGTAGAGACATAGTACCAACATTAATTTTTTGTACAATTTCTCCAGTTTGTGTGTAAATTTCTAGGTCATGAAGTATGGACAGCTGCGTCCTGGTGAGGTTGAAACCAAGATGTTCCTTCCTTTATCTCTCCCTCTCTCTTCTGCCCTCCCTCCCCCCGCTCTTCCTCTCTTGACGCTACTAAGCCCTGGAATCAGGGAATGTCATTCCATCTGGGATAACTCTCCAGGGACTTAGGCAATGGTTTGCTTTCTCTGTTTGGTGGCTGTGGAATTCCATTAACTCTCAGACTTCAAATACTAGGCTCAAGGGAGTCTTGGCTCTGAACTAATTTGACTTCTGAGGTTTTCTTTTGTTCTCATGGAAGCACAGCTCCACGCTGTCATCAAGATCTCTATCAGAGAATGAGCAGCATAAAAAATTGGGAAGTAAGAATTTTGTATTTTATATTTTTTAAACTTTAGTAACAATGACAAGAGAATTTGATTTGAAATGTTTACTCCAGAGAGGGTTTTGTTTCCTTTTCCTTGCTGGGTGATAGGCTATGTTACTACACAGGATCATGTTAATCATTTTAAACTCCATTTGGGATAAGCAGCTTGATACGTGAAATTCGGTGCTTATGTGAAACACTCCCATTTTTGAAGGAACTCTTTGGCACATTCAGTTGCTCTTTCCATATCTAGTTTATTTTTCCATTCTCTGTTCCAGTTATGTTTCCAGTCTCTTCTTTTTTTTCTTTCTGTTTATTTTTAACCCATAAGATTTCTATCACCTTCTGTGAGCTCAGAATACATTATAAATATGCTTTATCCATATTTTATATTGGATGAGTGCATCATGGTATTTAATGAACTATCTTACTCCAAACAAAATTCACTTCAATGTATTCTTGACATTTTAGCAGAAAAATATTTTTGAATTATAATTCTGAATATTTTGTTCTTCTTTTAATAAATTGTATAATGATATTTCAGTGCTCTTTAAATAATACCCATAACTCCTTAATGGCCCATGTAAAAACTGCTCTATATCTGTGTCTCCAAACTTTACGTTCATATTTTCCCTGTAATTATCAAGTTCTGCTCACATTGGTCTTACTCTAATTATTCGGTCACTTTCTGGCTCCTTCTGGTAATTCTAATCTGGTCTTCATGTACTCTGTCAATGTCTTCCCACAACTGGATAGGTCTTCTTACTATGTATTTGATTTACAGCAACAATTTGCTTGTATTTACCACAGTTTGCAATTATATATTTATGTTTGCATTTATTTTCTTAATATTAGTGTCTTCCACTCATTTGCAAGTGCTTTGAGGGCAGAACTATATTTATTTTTAATAATTATCTCTTTGCCTATGACTTGGCAAATAGAATTCGATAAATTCAATTAATATTCTTGACGAATGATCATTTAGAAAAATGAAGGCATATGGCTTATTTCAAATAATTTTCTCTAAGATTCAAACTAAAATGTAAAACAAAATCTGAGATCCTCATATCTAGGTTCAACATTTTTCTAAAGAGAATTGAGTGGTTTATGAGTTGTCTAATAATGATAGTTACCAAAACCATTCATTAGGTTTCTGTTTTACTTTTTGTAACTCTGAGTAACATGCAAAATGAATTGGTATACTTTCTGATCCCACAGGTATCAGTAAATGATGACTGATAGCTGATAAAACGGAGGACTATATAATAAGAGTTTTTTTTTTTTTTTTTTTGTCTTTTTGTCTGTTGTTGTTGTTGTTGCTGTTGTTGCTATATCTTGGGCCGCTCCCGCGGCATATGGAGGTTCCCAGGCTAGGGGTCTAATCGGAGCTGTAGCCACCGGCCTACGCCAGAGCTACAGCAACTCGGGATCCGAGCCGCGTCTGCAACCTACACCACAGCTCACGGCAACGCCGGATCGTTAACCCACTGAGCAAGGGCAGGGACCGAACCCGCAACCTCATGGTTCCTAGTCGGAGTCGTTAACCACTGCGCCACGACGGGAACTCCTATATAATAAGAGTTTTAATAGGGTTTTTTCTGTTCCACTCTTACTCAACCATGTGTTCTAATGATGTAGTGGTTCTTCTTTCATCTTCCTTTAGTTGTTTTTTTTTTAAAAAATGATTTTTATTTTTTCCATTATAGTTGGTTTACAGTGTTATGTCAATTTTCTACTGTACAGAAAAGTGACCCAGTCACACATACGTATATACATTCTTTTTCTCACATTATCCTCCATCATGCTCCATCACGAGTGACTAGATATACTTCCCAGTGCTATACAGCAGAATCTCATTGCTTATCCATTCTACATCCAATAGTTTGCATCTATTAACCCCAGACTCCCAGTACATCCCACTCCTCTCCCCTCCCCTTTGGCAACCACAAGTCTGTTCTCCAAGTCCATAAGTTTCTTTTCTGTGGAAAAGTTTATTTGTGCCATATATTAGATTCCAGATATAGGTGGTATCATATGGTATTTGTCTTTCTCTTTCTGACTTTCTTCACTTAGTACAAGAGTCTGTAGTTGTAACCCTGTTGCTGCAAATGGCATTATTTTGTTCTTTGTTATGGCTGAGTAGTATTCCATTGTGTGTATATACCACATCTTATTAATCCATTCATCTGTCAGTGGACATTTAGGTTGTTTCCATGTCTTGGCTATTGTGAATAGTGCTGCAGTGAACATACGGGTACATGTATCTTTTTTCCAGCGCATACTAGCACTCTTCTCTGAGTACAGGTTTCCTTAGGACGTGAAAATCATTTACTGTCAATGTAGTTTTTACATTCCAGTCTGATTTCTTAAAGCGAGAGAAGAACAAGGAATGGAGTATAAACATTTACAAATAGTAAAATTAAATGTAGTATATCTGACTGTGCGGAGCTCTCACCAGAGCTAGAGAACACTGCTCTTTACTAAAAATTCTAACATTTTCAAGAAACCACTTAAATCAGAGCACAGATCAGTACATAATATTTTCAAAGGGAATCTGTTTCCAGGAAAAATCAGAAGACTTTTTTTCTGACAATAGGCAATTACCTTACACTTATCCAACTGCCGTTTCAGATACTATCATGTGGCCCAATCTTCAATTCATTTTAAATCAATTTCAAACCTCACAATTTTCAATGATTTACTTAAACAAAGTAGCCTAGTTGTATCAGAAAGTTACTTTTCTCTAAATTTTCTGCAATTTCTCAACATATAAGTAATATTAAGATTTCTTTGGATACCTTTTTAATAAACTTCCTGGATGGTAAATGAGCTACCAGGTTTTCTTGTCATCTAGTTCCTCAGAATCACACTATTAATTTATCAAAGAACTTCTGGCTGCCCAAATATTAACTTTCAAAAAAATCACATTAATTTCATTATTTATTAAACTGTAATCTCTTGACTCTCTTCCTTTTGATGTTTTAATTTGCTTATCTTCAAATATATGTTGCTCACATACCACTGAAAAGAGTTGTGAAAAGTATTATATTTTTCATACATTTTAAAATTAACAACTAAAACAATTATAAATTTAAATAACTTCAAAATATGCAGTTCTGGCAAAATTTACAGCTTTACCTGTCTGAATCAAATGGTTAAGCATTCTATTAAATATTTCCAATGGAATCTAAATAATAAAGATTTAATACTACATCATCTATTTAAACATACATGAATATTTTTATTCATATATAAATTATTTTTATTATATAATCATACATTCACATAATTCCTTTTCCTCTTACAGAACTGATATAAAGAAAAGGCCACACTGACATGAGTAGGAAGGGCAGAGATACCGTCTAGTCAAAACACACACCTCTGATGTGGCAACTCACGAATAGAAAGGTGATCACAACTGTGGAGGCTCCCCCTAGGAATGAGGGGTCTAGGCCTCAGGTAGATGAACCCCCATAACATATGGCTTTGAAAGTAGTTGGGCTAATGTCTGGGAGAGTGGGAGGGATGGGAGAAACCAAGACTCTGCTCTTAATGGGCTCACACGCAAACTCACTTGTTCTGAGTCCCAGTGCAGAGGCAGCAGCTTGAAAAGTGTTTGGGTTATACAAGAAGGAGACTCACTAACTTTAGGGGGTGTGTCTCTCTCCATTAACCTAACACCATGAGCCCTGCCCCAGTGTTTTCCTGAAGAATAGTCCTACCTTAATTTTCTCCAAAAAATTAAAAAAAAATAGAATTATCCTATGATCCAGCTTTTCTGTTTCTGAGTATTTTTATGAAGAAAACAACAAATGATAATTTGAAAATAAATGTGCACCCCTATGTTCACTACATCATTATTTACAATACCTGAGATCTGGAAGCAACCAAAGTGTCTGTGGGTGGGTGAATAGATAAAGAAGATGTGGTATTACAATGGAATGTTAGTCAGCCATATAAAGAAATGAAATCTTGTCAGTTTTGAAAATATGAATGGACCTAGAGCATATTATATTTCATGCAGTAAGTCAGAGAAAGACAATTCCATATGATTTTACTTACATGTGAAATCTAATAAACAAAAAAATAAGCAAACAAAAGAGAAACAGACTTAGAGATCCAGGAAAAAAAACTGGTTGTTGCCAAAGGAGAAGGGGTGGAAGGTTAAGGAAACAGGTGAAGGGGATTAAGAGGTGCAGACTTCCAGTTGCAAAAATAAACATGGCACTGGGATTTAATATACAGCAGAGAGAATATAGTCAACAATATTGCAATACATTAGTATGTGACAGATTGTTACTAGATGTATGCAGTGATCAATTTGCAATGTATGTAAATACTCAATCACTATGTTGTTTACCTGAAACTAATATAATATTGTATATCTACTGCATTTCAATAAAAAATGAAAACTCTGGTGGTTTGATCATTACAATTATTTTAAAAGAATTACCCATAATATTAATATTTTACATAGCATAAAATATTAAAATCTTTGTATGTATTATTTAAAACATGTTAAGCAAACTTTATTGAAAATGTATTAATAACATTTATTTTAAAAATAAATGTTATTTATTGCTAGAATAAGACAGAGGCTAATTTTACATTTTTACATGTAAGCACTAAGAACTTGTGGTTACATGTAAATAGAAATGCAGAGTTTTCAGTAACAATCTCACTTCTTCTAATCCTTTCTGTGTTATGTATCAACCTGGTGATTTATCATCAGATATGTGTTTTATAATCCTTTAACAACTCGGTTAGGTCTTCCTGAAATGATGTGATTATAGCAGTCACTTTTTAACTTAGAGGTAACTTTTAAACCTGGTATATTCAGAAAACAGAAATATCATGAATTTAAATATACCTCTGTCTACATAATATTTTGGATAAAATACTTTTATATTACCACACTCATTGAACATACTCTCATAGAAACCTTGGAACTTCAGGTTTCAGTTTTTCAGCATTTTGAAAATGTCTATCACAAAACCTAATTGACAAAGGCCGATCCCATTAACTTAATCATCCAAATCAGACTTAACTTCTATCAGAAAATTTGTTTATTTTTCAATTCAGTAAATATGTAAGTCCATTTTACTATGACAACCATCTCACTTCTGAGTTCAAAGACAGTTTAAGAATGGATCCTTTACATGAGTTTGCTTCCTAAATGAAAAAAAGCATGCTGCCTTCAATATTTCTTCCTGATAATAATTTTTTTGCTAGCATGGGACACCACATTGCAGTTTTTGACAACGGTAGAGGGGAATGGGAAATGAAGTCATTAAATGAAAAGTTTTGTTATCACTAGTATTCCTTAATACAGCTGGATTCTGAACAGTCTAACACCTTGTTTGCAGATGACAAGGAAAGACAAAAAGCACTATAGAGGTTAAAGATGTCTTCATTAAAAGAGCTTAAGAGTTGACAGCAATATTTCAATTGTCCTATGTTTGGTATTTCAAAGGACTTAAGCTCAAGAGCAAACCATTACAGGATGGATATAAAATGAAAGAAGGGCAATTGAGTATGGGCTAGTAGCAGTGGCACACTTGTAAGTGTTTAATAACTGACTCTAAAAATGGCACTGTGTATATACATACACAAGTTAGTATAAATTTACTGATCTAAAGGATAGGTAGCATACAGTTCACAGATAACAATAACACAATCCCATTCTTATAACATACATAGGGAATTGATTCTCACAGGATGCTTTTGTTGAATTTGCCAAGCTTTTGTATTCATAACTAACCATTGATTGCAATTGATGAATGTGTGTAGTTCTGCCATGAATGTTGATTGATAATATGTTTACAATAACAAGATGAAAGTGAAACAACCAAGACATGACTTGTTTGTCAATGACCTGAGTGATTTCCTTGCTGAATCAGATCATAGTTTGAAATCCTGGAGGAATATTTCCTCACATTTTTTGTCCTATGCACAATGAAATGGACACTTTTAAACTTTATATGAATCACTAGCATTTCTCCTTCACTTTCTTACAGATAACTTACAGTTAAAAAGTAAAATTAAAGTGGCATGGTGTGTTCAGAGTATTTGCTATCTTTAGGTTTTAATACAATTTATTTGATTGCAAGTTTATATTACTTAATTTTTAGTAACAGCTGGGTTTAACAACTGGCTTGCAAAAATTTTGAAAATTGAATAATTGACCCTTGGAGCCAGTGTGAAGCAGTTCCAATCTACTACTGAGGGAAGGCTAATAGCATGATTCCTTGACCTCAGGTGTGTTCCCAAGAAGATTCATTGTAGGGATAAGGCAGTGCAGACATTGATAATCCAGAAATGTATTCACTTAGTTTTCTAAAGGAATTTTTTTGAATACCTCAATTTATATGTCTTTCAGATGGTATTTTTTTTTCTTTTTTTTTTTCTGCAGTGCTTTTTCATTGTCACTGAAAATGATGTTTGTCTTTATTCAAGACGAGAATAATCCAGACTTAGTAATTACCAATGCAGGGATAGTAGATGGAATTGTTTCAATTCTTCACGTCTCTGTAGTGGCATTATTCAACTCCATCTTCACCAAGGGCTCATGGTGGGTAGAGTACTCTCTTACATTTAGCCATTGGGTTTGATCATTTCTATATGGTATGGAGATGTGTCTCTCTGAACTCCTTTCAAATAATGAATCTTGCTTGCCTCAGTTGCTGGGAATGCTGTCAATTGACAGATCATATGGGGATTTCTTTTCCTGTAGAGAGCCCTCTTAGCCAATTCCTGCCCTTCTAGGGATAACTAAATTCCATAGACTTGCTGAGGTGGAGGTAAAAGGGTCCAGATATTTTGCCAGAACATGGAACAACTGATGGGCCACTTTTAACTCCTGGTATCTCTGTTAGGTCTGTGAGGTTGGATGAATCTATTGACCTACTTCATAGCTTATAGGTCAGCATTTCCCACTTCTCAACCCTACTTACTTCTTTCTTCCGTGGGTGTTGATCATAAGAGGACTTGATGAGAAACAACCTGAACAATAAACTCTCAGAGTTTGCTTTCTGGAGAACCAAAACTGCAACAATTCATGCCAGAAGTGATCTGGAAAAATAAGTGATACTATAGGATTTGGGGAGTTCCCATTGTGACTCAGCAGTAATGAACTCGACTGGTTCCATGACGACTCAGGTTTGATATCTGGCATTACTCAGTGGGTTAAAGATCTGGTATTGCTGTGAGTTGTCATAGAGGTCGCAGATGTGGCTCAGATCCTGAGTGGCTGTGGCATAGGCTTGCAGCTACAGCTCTGATTCGACCCCTAGCCTAGGAACGTCCATATGCTGCAGGTGTGACCCTCAAAAGACAACAACAATAATAATAATAATATAGGATTTGGAGTTTGTAATACTCATCAACCAGCTGGCCATGACATGCTTATCATTAGTGGTAAGTAGGGCACAGCTGAGCTCCAGCACAGTGTTGGGACAAATGTAAAAATTCCAAAGATGATGAATTTGGCTCATCTCTCTGGGAAAGAGAATGCATTAGCTGGTGCAATGCATCAATCATTTGAAAAGTATGAGAAAAATAATGTCAATAAGAATAATGGGATTGAATGGTTATACTAACTACACTGACACTCTAAAAAAGGTAATGACAAGCTGAGAGTAATTGATTGGCAACTGAACACCAAGTGTGAAATTCTGAGGGTTTCCCTAGTACCTTATAAAGAAGCCATTATTTCCTCAATTGGGAGAGCAGAGAAAGGTGTGAACCAGGACAGGGACTTGCCTGGCAGAGTATTTGAGCTCCAAAGTAGGTTCAATACTGTGAGTTCCCATTGTGGCTCAGCAGGTTAAGGACCCAATGTTGTCTCTCTGAGGATGTGGGTTTGGTCTCTGGCTTGCTCAGTGAGTTAAGGATCTGGCGTTTCCACAATCCTTGACATAGGTTGCAGATGTGGCTCAGATCCCCTGTTGCCATGGCTGTGGTGTAGGCCTCAGCTGTGTCAATGTCAGGCCCTATATGGAAAAGAATGAGACCCTGACCTTGGGATGGAAACATCTGGGATGAGGCTTTCAAAAATCCTTTTTTGTAATTTCCAGATTTCTTTATACCATCTAAAGCTTCCTGCTAAGTGTTCACATGAAGTCAACATGTGCCTGTCAGGATCTTCCACCACTTTTTCTTTTAGGGTTAAATTGCATCATATAACCAAACTGTGAACCACAGGCCTTAAAACGATAGTCTGTACCCCAAAGGAGGTGTAAGTCATGGCCAGCATGAACCAGGGGAGGACTGGATTCTGAGTCTTTGATCAAATGGGCCAGAACTTAGGTTGAACAGAGGATAACTTTTGATTTGGGAAAATTCTCCAGAGATACAGGATTGGACATAATATAAAATTTGGTAAATTAGATCTTAGCAAAATGAGAAACTGCTCTGTGAAAGTAATTGTTAGAAGGATGAGAAGACAACTTTTAGAATGGGAAAAAATAATTGCAAACTACCTATCCAGTAGACAAGTATTTAAGATGTATTTTGTTTTGTTTTGTTAAATAAAAAACCTATCCTTGGGCTGTGGGAATGGAAATCCTGTGAACTTAGATTGTTATGATCATTATACAACTACAGATGTGATAAATTCATTTGAGTAATAAAAAATAAATAAATAAACCTCTCAAATTGCAACAGTAAAATCCAAACAGTCAAATTAGAAAATGGGCAAAGGCATGAACAAATATTTTATGAAAGAGGAAATAAAGATTGCATGCAAGCATGTGTAAAGGTGTTCAATATTATCGGCCATCATGGAAATGCAAATTAAGACCACAATGGCCATACATCTATGGCAAAAAAAAAAAAAAAAAAAAAAGGTGATGACATCAAATTGGTGAGCACACAGAAAATCTGGAGATATATATATACACACACACATACATACACATTGCTGGTGGGAATGTAAAATGGTATACTCTGGAAAACAATTTTGCATTCTTATAAAGCTGAACTTGCAGTTACTATATGACTCATCACTTTTATTCCTGGACATTTATTCCAGAGAAATGACACTTACATTCTCACAAAAACCTCTATACAGATGTGTTTAGCAGCTTTATTTGTAATAGCCCAAACTGGATTCAGTCCAAATGTCCTTCAACAGTAAATGTTTAAACAAACTGTATTAAGTACATACCTACCATACTCAGAAAAAAAAAAATCCTAAGAGGTTATGTGCTGCATGATTCAATTTAGTTTACATTTTGAAATAGCAAAATCTTGTAAATGGAAGGGAGATTAGTATTTGCCTCACTTAGGGACCAGGGGTAGGATGGGATGGGGTGAAGGATGTGGGTAAGGTTATAAAAGGTCACTAGGTTAGATTCTTATGATGATAAAACTGTTCAATATCTTGAGTAATGTCATAGACACATAAGCCTACATGGTAATATTGTATAAAACTAAACACACACATACACACAAAGGAGTACAAGCAAAATGGGAAATCTCAATAAAATTAGTGACTTGCATAAGTTTTAATATCCTGGTTATGATATTATCCTATAGATTTGAAAGTATTACAATTGGTAGAAAATGGGTTAATTATATGTGGGATTTCTCTATTATTTTTTACAGCTGTATTCCAATATACAATATGCTCAAAATTTTTTCACATCATTATGTCCAGTAGCGTTTAACCCAGGATTGCAAATAATGAAGATTTTAAAAACACTGTTAATGTAATTCGCTGTATTAAAAGATTAAAGGGGAAGAGTTGTGGTATTTCTGCAAAATGTATAGACTTTCATATATTTGTAATACTGAGTTCTTATTAAAATAAATAAACAAAACATCAAAACAAAACAAACCTCTTGGTAACTAAGCTAAGAATAAAAAGAAACTTCTTAACCTGGTGATAGAGTGTATATGTAGTTATCTACAACAAGTATCTTTCCTAATCATAAAATACTAGAAATACACCTGCTGAAGCAGACAGTAACACTCTAAACTCCAGTTTCTAGAGATTGTTCTAGAGATCCAGTCCAATGCTAAGAAGTTCCCATAGTGGCGCAGTGGAAACCAATCTGACTAGGAACTATGCGGTTGTGGATTTGATCCCCACACTCCCTTGTTCAGTGGGTTTAGTATCTGGCATTGCTGTGAGCTGTGGTGTAGGTCGCAGACTGAGCTTGGATCTGGTGTTGCTGTAGTGTAGGCTGGCAGCTGTAGCCCTGATTAGACCCCTAGCCTGGGAACCTCCATATGCCACGGGTGCAGCCCTAAAAAGACAAAAAGGCCAAAAAATAAAAATAAAAATATTTTAAAGTAACAAAAATAAGACAGCTATCCATATTTGAAACTCATATGACTGCTGAAGGAAAAATAATATCCAGTACAATCAACTAAAATCTGTTAGAACTAATAAATAAAAGGTGGTCAGAGCACAAAAAATAAGCTTACTAAGTTTTTCTATCTAGCTGAAATAACCACTCAGGAAATAGCCAAAAAGGGAAAAAAAATACTACATTTAGAATATCCTCAATCAAAAAACTATAGACTTGAGAAATAAACTTATGTGTGCAATACTTGTAGCAGTCAAACCCACTGAAGGACATAGGAAGGACTTGAATTAATGCGAAGACATTTCATGTTCTTAGATGGAATGGAATTCCAAATTGGAGAGATTACTAAATTATTAGATGGGAAGACCAAATATTTTTTAAGTCAATTTTCCAAAAATTAAGCTATTCATCCAGTGAATAGTTTGTTGAAAATCTCAAAGGAATCTTTTATTGGAAGTTGATTTTAAAATTCATTTGGAAGAAAAACTTTAGCCAAAGATAGTTTGAAAAGAATACTAAAGAGAAACTTATCCTACTGATATCCAAATATTCTACCAACATTTTTGTACATACTATTTTCAAAGGTTGATAATTTCTATATTTTGGAAACTGTTTCAGGACACAGATGTATGGCAGTTTTCTCAACTGATTCATAAGAGCTGCACAACTCTTATTGGATATAGTGCAAAAAATAAACTATAAAGACAATAATTGAATGATGGTAACACTAACTCAAGAAGAGGAACATTTGATTAATGAAGCAGAATTGAGTCAAGAAGCAGATCCATATATATGTGGGAATTTAATGATTAATAACCGTGGTAATTTTAACAGGAAAGAACAGTGTTGCACAGTGCATTTGATAAAAGTTTTATCTTCTTCACTCCACACATAAAAAATTATATACAGATTAGATAGTTAAGGGTAAAAAAATTTAAAGTAAATATATAAGATAATATTTTTACAAACTTGGGGAGAGGAAAAACATCATAATTAAATTTTGAAGGGAAATGCTAAAAGCTTTCTTTAAAAATTTTTTAAATTTCTCTAAATAAACTGTTAAAATGTAAAAGGAAAATATTTATATAAGAATACAATTCGCTATATATATTTCAGACAAAGGATTTTTAATTGCCATTAAAAGTTCTCCAATATGTCATTTGTTAAAAAACCATGTTGTTAACATAGTGACAATGTTGACTATATATACATTCTATGTATAAAATATACTAAACCACAACATGGTTATATATACACATATATGTGATAAAAATTGTGACAAAAAGAGCTTTCACGTTTATATAGCTCTGTGTTTTTTTATTATTGAAAGTATTAATGTATTGCATTAGTAATTAAAAAAATTATATCTGACAGGATAAAATCATTACTTTCAGGATTACTTCACTTCCAGCTTCTCATTCTTCCAACCCCTGTCAGCTAAAGCACTGATATCTCCCACCTGCAAGATGCATTCTGAATAACATCTGGAGCTATTTTGGTCAAAGCAGATTGTGTTTCAGCAGTTTCCATTTATTTGTAGCACATCCAATACCCACTTGCCTCAGATGAGCCCTGAAAGTCTTTCTGCTTGTTGAATTTCTGCTTTCTGGTAATCTCTGTTTCATATACTTTTTCTAGCACCTTCTACTTTGGTAGCTTCTCCCTTTAGAAATTCAGTTCTCTATAAGCCCAGACCCCTGCCCCAAAGCAAGTATTAAAGCATTATTTCTGTCATCCCTAAGAATGAGGTATGGTTGAGATTTGCTTTCTTCTCAGGTGCTTTTATCACTGTGAGGGAATTAAATACTGATCTCAGGTCCCATCTGTACACAGACTCCCCTGCTTTGCCACACTTGTCTGATTGAACTTCTGAGGTACCCAAAGGAAACTTAGGGTTTCTTGAAACTTTTAAACAAAGGACATCACACTTACTGCCTGGCTGTTGGGTTTCCAAAGTCTAGGAAGTCTTGTTCTCTACCTACTTCTGTCTGGTCCCAAGTGTGTCCTTCATCTGTTCCTCGATATTCATTTTTATCCATTTCCATCTTGTTCTGTGACTTCAGACAGGGCCATGAGACCGCTGTAGACTGTGTCCATTGGGACGATCAGAGGACTGGACGAAACAAAGTTCAGGGCATTTATTCCTCTGCTGGTTTGTCCTCACAAAGCCACAACTCCTTTCAAAAGTCTCTCTATCTTAATAGGTAAATATTCTCACCAGCTTCTGACAACCTCTCTCTCCCTTTATCCCTTCAAGCCTGGAGATAGTAACTATTGCTTGTACAGGATTTTTAACTATCCCTGTATGTTTTCCTTAATGTTGCCTATGCCTTGGTTAATAGATTCTTTTTTCTTTCTTTCTTCCTTTCTTTTTTTTTGTCTTTTGTCCTTTTAGGGCACTGCGGCATGTGGAGATTCCCAGGCTAGGGGTCTAATAGGAGCTGTTGCTGCCAGCCTACACCAGAGCCACAGCAACGCCAGATCTAAGCCACATCTGCGACCTACACCACAGCTCAGGGCAACGCCGGATCCTTAACCCACTAAGCAAAGCTAGGGATTGAACCCTCAACCTTATGGTTCCTAATCAGATTCGTTTCCGCTGTGTCATGACGGGAACTTCTAGATTCTTTCTTAAAGATTCTCCAGCTACTGTTTTGTGTGTGTATCCTGTCAGGACTCTGATGCAAGTTTTGCTACTGCAGCTGGTAAAGCCGAAGTCTCAGCACTTTTCTGTTGTGGCACTTAAAGTAGCATGAACGCTTGTCCTTTGACTCAATTTTTAAAGATCTCTTCCCTGTTAAAAACAAAGCATATACACAAAGAAATGTAGCAAGTCTTTTCTAATCACTGTAATTGCAGAAAAGCTAAAGACATTTGTGTTTCTTTAGACTTTTGTTAAAAAAAAAAACGGGTATTTTAGGAATGATAACCATGCTGATAAAGTGGGTTTTAAATATAACTACGTATTCCTATGAAACCAGTATTAACAATTATGAACTTTAAGTTCATGTTTATTCAGTATTGTATTTTCTTTTAATTATTGTATTTTCTACTAAGTGCTAGGCCACATATTCTTGTGTACATTCTCTCATTAAATCATAATTCCTTTTTAGGTATATATATCATAGAATTTTCCCCATTATATATATCCAGTTGACTGTTAATTTAATAATATCATTTGAAGTCGAAGTCTTAAGTAATTAAAGTTGTGGTTCAATATAAACAATTTGGTCTTCTTTTCAGTAGTATATGCTTATTCAGCAAATATTCAGTGTTTATTGTCTTCAAGGCACTATTTTAGGGGCAAGGATTTCTTTAGCAAAAATTTACAGTGGACTGAAGCCAAAATTTTTTTTAGCTAAAATCAAAAACTACAATGGAAAACATGTCTTTTTAAATAGTTGCCTTTTAATACCTAACAAACACACTCTTATTATACAATTTCTATAGAAAAATGCATTCTACAGGGATGTTTGGCTTTCAATCTGTTTAAACTGAAAACTGTTCCTTCCTATATGACCCCTTTTAACATTTAGAAGAGGATGCTCTGAGGCTTATAAATCTAGGTTAACAATCAGAACTATAAAAACAGTAATTTAAAATCCTTGCTGTAAATCACTTTTGGCATTTTGCTTTCCCTGCCAATGATAAAGAAAACAAATTGAGACTTGGAAATTAATTAAATATTGGAGTTCCCATTGTGGTGCAGTGGACACGAACCTGACTAGTATCCATGAGGACTCAGGTTTGATCCCTGGCCTCCATCAGTGGGTCAAGGATCCTGCATTGCTGAAAGCAGTGGTATAGATAGCAGATGTAGCTCAGCTCCCATGTTAGTGTGGCTGTGTGGCATAGGCTGGCAGCTGTAGCTCCAATGTGACCCCTAGCCTGGGAATTCCGTATGCTTCAGGTGTGGCCCTGAAAAGCAAAGAAAGAAAACAGAAAAGAAATGAAATATTGACCATTATGCCAGATAAGGTTTTACCATTACTGTAAATTTTAAATCCAGAAATTACATTTGGGTAGCACCTATATGGAATTGCCGCAGAAATTATAATGGGAAAGGCTGCTTATTGACTTGCCTTTTGGGGAAGTTGTTAGGGCTCAGTATGTAATAGTAACTCTGATATTAATGATGATGTCACTCATTTTTATGTCAGGAGAAGAACATCAATTCCAGAAATGGTGACCATCTGTCTTGAAGTATGTTCAACAAACCACTCATAATACAAAATCTTTCCAGGCTTTTTAATTTGGTGGTTGTATCCATGGTTTTAAGTTTATCTAGTAAGTATTTCTGTTCTTATGAGAGGAGTCACTTATCAAATGCTAGTACAGCTTTCATCAGAGAATTTTAAATGTAATTCTCAACATATGATAAAAATTTCTTTTTACTGATCAATGCTTTCTTTACCTTTATCATTCTATTTAAAACTAGGGTTATGAATCCTGTAATAATTTGAGTTTTTTTTTTTTTTTTTTTTTTTTTGCACCCAGTCTATCCACTCTTCTTTTCAAAGACTTCAGAAGACAGTCGTTTCAGTCACTTTGTTGGAAGAATGATAGAATGGGTCCTTTTCCAACTTTGGAAACTTCATCTTCCTGAAAGGCACAGTATGCTTGCCTTTTGCTCTGTCACATTTCCAGCATTTATCACTGTCGTTTATAAGCCTTGCCCTCTATCCTGCTGTGGGTGTGCATGTGCTACTTCTTGAAAAGTTGTCATGCTGATTACTCTTATTTTTAGATTTAGAGTGTGGTTGTTTCTATTTGTTTCACAGCTGACCAGCATATAGATGGTTATGGTTTTTCAGCCAAACTTTTTTCATGGAGTTTGCCATTCCTATATTTGTCTTAATGCTAGAAAAAGCTCTGGCTGCATAAAAATACTTGCACTGTAGGTAAGACTACACCTGTAAACTATGCTTTAAAACTCTGCTTTAAAAACATCCCTCTCAGGGCATTATTTACAATGAATCAATACTTTTAGAGCTCCTGTGTTCAAGATGCCTTTAGCAATAAATTATTGTGGTAGTTGATTCTTAGATTGTTTGTGAACATTTACTTGTTTCTAATAGGCACCTATAAATCTCAGAAAATACACTCTATTGGATATCTAGTACATTTGATTTGCAGATATTTGGGTCACAACGCATAGCTTCAATTTAGAAAAAAAGCAATTGATAGAATAATTCATTTTCTACACACATCTCAGTTATTGGATGTTAAGCCTACCTAGAAACTTCTTTGTTGTGTATAAAACGATTGTCTTGAAAACATTTATTTTATTCTTTTTCCAGTGTGAAGCCCACTCTCCAGCCCCAGTGTGTAGCACTTGTGTGATTTGGGTGCAACTAACTCAACCTTGATTGATAATCCCTATCTCTTGACACAGTGATTAGTTCAGTAATAGGTGTGTGACCCAGTTTCACACCAAATTGCAAGATGTTCTCCTGGCTAGAGGGCTTCACTCAAGGATAGCCTAATTAAGCATGAATATCAGCACTAGTGTTCCTTAGGGGTAGAAAGGCAATGTATTTTCCCCATCATGTACCCTGCATAAAAGGCCACATTGTGAACAGTGTGCCCTACAGTTTTTCAATGTACAATGAACATAATCCTATCTGGAAGTCCTGATTAAGCTCTGGTTGCTACTGGTGAAACTCTTATGACCATGAGTGAAGGCAGTCTGAGGACAAAGCTGACATGAGAGTAGAGCTTAGAGAATTATGGAGTAAGGAAGTTGTATGTGCAGATAAATGATTTTGTAATATTGGCACCATGATATTGATGCTATTAAAGTTGATATATATTGAATCTTATTTGTAGTTCAATTTATATGAGGAAAAAATGAAGAATTTGAAAGGGAGCTAAATTTCAGACAAAATTTTCACCATGAGGATCGTTAGTTATTAAGACTACCCTTTAACTAAAAAAAAAAATTATGAAAATAGAGTTAAAAATGGCATTTAAAAATTATGAAAATAGAGTTTAAGATTAACATTCTAACTAAATGCACCAATTTTAGAGCAAGAGAATTAGCATTGTTTACTTCCTTTTCCTCCCCTTTTATTTTTTTAGTTTGAGAAGGTTCATAATATTTGTGTTCTTTTCTATGTCATAATTCCCACTTTTTGGGAAGCCTTAGTTCTACTTATCCTTAGTTTTATGGCTCACAGCCACACCCCTTCCCATGGTCTCTCCATCCTTGACCTCTTTGTTTGTGTCATCTTCCAGTTGGCTGCATGTCCTTGTTGAGTACTGTTTTTATCAAGGAGGGCTCATGAGTATTATATTCTTGGTCTACTATTTTAGAGAATATATCTAGCCCCTTTTTATAATTAAGTGACACCTTAACTAGATATACTTTTCTTTAAATAATACTTTCTTTCCTTTGGAGTTTCATAAACACTATAATTGGCACACTGGCACTAGGGAAGTGTGAGGCAGATCTCATCCTCCACCTTCCCCCAAATAGATGATTCTTCTTTTTTTAATTGAATAAAGGAAGAGTTTCTGTTATTTCTATCGTTACATTTCATGGACAATGCAGTGTAAGCAAAGATGTCATGAACAGAGGCTTTAAGGGTGGTTGCGTAATGTCTTGTCTTCTTGGACTTCCACCTTCTGCTATAAAAGAAGCATGCTATCTGGGGAGCTGATAGTTCCAGAATAAAGAGATGGGTGGGGCAAAGTTAAATCCAATCCCCATCCTTGAACCAATTCAAGACTCTCGGCTAAGCCCAGGAGTATCACAGCCATTTCACAGACCCATGAGTGAGAAAAATAAAAAATGCCTTTTGTTGTCCTGAGATCATGGGGATGTTTGTTGTTCAGCACTATTGACACAAAAATTGATTAATATACCTTCTCACTTTATTTGAAAACATTTTGTTTAGTCCTCTCAAATTGATTGTTTTCAGTGTACTTTTCTAAGGCCTCAGACTATGAAAGTGGGAAAAGGGATAGCTTAGCTTCGACTAAGACAGATCTAGGAAAGAGACTTATATTCTTCTCTCTTCTGAGATTCCATTAAATGTCCTGTACCATGGAGGTATTCCACTCAAATGGCTTCAACAACTTTTCCATTTTAGTACAGTAGCATGGAAGATGTTGTTTCTTGGTAGCCCTTTCCACTGACCTATGTCCTTGATAAGGGCTTGCCTAGATGTTTAGGTAAGTTTTAGAGTTTCTCTAACCTTTTCCTGGGCTGTTTAATCACCGTCTTAATCTGCCTGCCCTCAGATTGGAAGGTCAATACAAATTCTTAGAGCATTACTAAGACATATGGTCTTTCTTGTCACTAGCTCAGAGGAAAGAGGGTTACAAAGTCATGCCATAACCCCTGCTTCAAGATATATCTGACTGTTTGGTTTTGTTTCTCCTTATATTTATGAAATTGTTTATTCATTTGTTTATTCAATATATGTTGTCTTATTAGGCAATAGAAATGAGAATTTGGGGTCCTAAATTGTTTTACAGTCCTAACCTGAAATTCATTTATATATTATACAGAAATGCCACATGGCAGACTTAAACATTTCATAGACACAAGTTCAGAATGCATTTTTGTGTAGGAAGTACATTGCCTGTTTTAAAAAAATCTAGCTGAGAAAATCTTTTTTCTGAAAATATGTTCTAGTGTATTATATATCGCAATGTGTTTTCGTTCAGTTTGAAATAATACTCCTTTTAGGACTGTAAAATAAAATGTAATGATTTAATATTGACAGTTGACCAGATGAAGATATGGCAAAAAAACATGGTTTTGATGGTTTTGATTTTATACTTTATATATTTTATGTATTTCATATATTGACTAATAGGAACTCAACTCAAAGTCAATAAAATGAGGTATTTCTTTAATACTTGTCTCCAATATATTATACTAGACATAATAATAAATATTTAAATTTGCTCATGCCACTTACATGAATTCACTAATTAATACTTCCTTATGCCAGCTAACTTATTTATTTATTTACTTAATTTATTTTCTTTTTAGGGCCACATCCATGGCATATGGAAGTTCCCAGGCCAGGGGTCAAATCAGAGCCGCAGCTGCTAGTCTACCCACAGCCACAGCAATGCCAGAGCCAAACTGCAGCTCATGTTAATGCTGGATCCTTAACCCATTGAGTGGGGCTAGAGATGGAACACACATCTTTATGGCTATTAGTGGGATTCGTTACCACTTAGCCACAGCAGGAACTCCCCAGTTAACTTTTTATAACAGAATATGTTATTTTTGCTTGATTAAAACCTGACCCAATTTATTAAGGAGGTATGCTAGAAAATGACCTATATGTTTTCAAATATTCCATTAAGAATAAACTTAAATATTTTTTATATTTAGTGCATCTGTAAATAGAGAAAATGGATTAGCAGAAGCATCTTTTCTCTAAAACTGTTAAGGGATCTGTATCAATATTTGCTGGAATTATCACATAGTGGATTAAATTATACATTATACAATGATAATATTTATTTTAGAAATTGGTCTTCTGGGGAAAGTCAAGCTCTAATGGGGAGTAAGGGAGGAAGGATGTGTGATTATGATGCTTATCAATTTTACTAGTTCTCTTGTATTATCCCCCCCCACCCCCAAAAAGATCAAAATAGCATTGAGAACTATGTCTAGATACTCATGTCGCAACAGAAGAAAGGGTGGGGGAAAAAACTGTAACTGCAATGTATACATCTAAGGATGACCTGACCCCCTTGCTGTACAGTGGGAAAATAATAATAAAAAAAAAAAAATACACTGAGCAAAATGCAGGCAATCCAACCAAATGAAAGTGATCTTAGTAGCAAGTTATCTTGCTTGTAATATGGAATGGAAGCAAATAAACATGAATAGAGGAAAACCACTCCTTCTTTTTGGCTGGCATGGGGTCATTTAGTATTTAAATCAAGTTTAATTATTGGCAAGCTGAATGGTTCATTAATGGTTTGCCTGTAGCAACAAAAGTAGCTACAACATTTAACAGTGTAGTGAAAATACTGTAACGAAAGGTCATCCTTAGTCATGGGTATTGCCTGGTAGTTCAATTTAGGTTGATTTAGCCAAGATTATTTATAAGTCAGTGGCAACAAAGGCTTCAAAGTCATACCTTCTGATTTTCTGTTGCTTCTGCTTCTTGAACTATGCTCTCTTATGTTATTAATTCACCATATATTTTTATGATTTCTTAATTAGCATTGGGGAAGGCAGTGTGTTTAGGTTATAATTACTGAGTGGCTTGCTAGGAATGATAGAGGCCAAATATTGCAGAAAGTGCTCCATATTAGCAAGATATCTAGTATGTATTTTGATTCATGTTTTGAATTAGGTTCATATATACTCATTTTAGGTCAAAAAAAGAGCACTCTACATATTATTCTAGATCATTAGAAAAAATTTCAAATTATTTAGATATCTGATACAAAGAATTAGAAATAATAAGTTTTATTCCAAGACTTTCTAAGCACAATATTTGATCCAAGTTTGTACTCAGAAGTGAAAATAAACCTCTATTTAAAAATTGACCTGTCTCTTCTAAACAGGCAGTCTTAAGGGGTGCTCACAGAGTAGAGCTGTCATGCCACTGGGTTAACTGTGACATTTTAAAATGATTGTGGTTGTAGAACTTCCTGCAGGCAGTTGCTGCTTGCTTTGTTAAATTGCACACATTTTTCAGTCAAACATTTTCCTGGCTGCATCAAAGGTGTTGAGTAACTGTGTTAACCTTGGTGTGTTTTGGCAATACGAGATCAAGTAAAAGTCAATAAATGTCTCCCGCAGCCCTGATAAACTCCAAGGGCACAAACAGAGGTGTTTATGAGCTGTGGGGGACAATTTGGTCAAGTATACGTTTCCCTTCAAATTGCTTATTGCCATTTTAGTGTTAGCAGAACATATTTTAAGTCACTTCTTTGACAGAACATATTGGTTGGCATTGCGTAGGCTTCTGTGTTTTTAGGAGACAGATGGCAATTACCCATTTCTGTGCACTGTTATCTTTTAGCTTTAAGTATCACATTTACTGGTGAGCTGGACTTTGTTCTAATTTTTTTTTCTTCTCATTTTGAGCAGTCCTACTTTATAATATCTCTTTACAAAGAGCCATTAAGATGGGTGCCTGTGAAATCATAACATTAAACAGTGTAATAAGAAAAGACTTTAAAAATGGTTCAGATTTGTGATAGAAATATTTTCTTTGGATGTATTGTTTCTATTTTTTTTCTGCCTTTCTGCCTTAGGATTGTTTTAGAAGGATAGTCATGGATATTATAAACATAGGTATGTACTAACTGGAAAAAAACCGCTTTTTTTTAGGTTTTTGGAAGTAAAAAAAACTTTTAAAAATATGACTTAGGGTTTTCCTTATATCCATGTTACTCTTCTGAAAAGTATGTTTTCTAATAGAGAATTTATAAAGAATATAGACATCTCTAAACTTTAGATGTTGGGAAAAATATTACCAGTGGAAATGAAAGTTAATATCTGTGATCCTTTGAAGTGAATACCAAAGCTGGCCTACTTTTAAATGAAAATGTAAAGGGTTAAATAATTCATGATTCACCTCGTTCTAATGCAAAGAAAAAAATGATTTTGTTTAAACTTTGGCATATTTTTATACTTTGGTTATAGAGACTGACATGTAGTGATTAATAATTTTATTCTCTGGGGACAATAAAAGGGAAGTTAATTAATTGAAATGTACTTAGTTTAAATACATTTTTCATCTATTTAGTTATTCTGGAATATATTTAAATTGTTCTCAGGATTTCTGATAGGTGCAGATTCTAATCCAATCTGATATTTAAAATATATATATATATATGTATATATATAGCATGTTTATAATATTAAAGCTTGCTATGTGATAAAATTATCATTCCTTTGGAAACTGGACTCCTCTAGTTTCTAGACATAATTATATTTAGCTAGCCTGGATTGCGGACAATCTTTATTCTAGAATTCATAGCCTCTATTAGTGCCCTGATCAATTTCCTAAGAAGTTTCACAAGTTCTCCCTTGCATATAGCCTGGACTCTTACAGCTCTGGGTTGTTCTATCACCACAGCCTCCACTTATGTTCCAATCACTTCGTAATTTCTCCATTATCTTTTGATTGTTGCAATATCATTGATTCTGTTTCACTAAGGCCACAAATAACCACCTATTTGCCAAAACTAATAGCTTCTTAATCATTCTTGGCCTCTCTCATCCTTGTACCCTATGAGACAATGGGCAAACCTCTTTCCATTCCTTCCTCTTCTGGCCTCAGTGCCGTGGGTATTCTCTGCTGAAATTGCTTTTATCAGTCTCTTCCTAGGAGATCTTTAGTGCCCTGGTTTCAAGTCTCACTTTAGGCTATTGACTCCAGAATTTTTCTCCATTCCTGTCATCTCTTTAAGTTTTGATCTTTAATACCAGTGCTTTGTTGATGGACATGGGGTCTTGAATGTCCCTCAAGCATCTCCACCCTTATATGCTATCATTCCTAAATTGTCATTTCACTGCTTTTCACCTTGCTTCAGGCTTTCATTATATCCTTCCCCAAACATTTAACCCAGAGGCAAGAAAGCTCTTTTTATCTCCTCTCACTATCATAACAGTACTACCAATAATCAATCAGTCATTACGTTTATCAGAAATGTTTTTCAGGAGTTTCCGTCATGGTGCAGTGGTTAACGAATCTGACTAGGAACCATGAGGTTGCAGGTTCGATCCCTGGCCTTGCTCAGTGGGTTAATGACCCAGTGTTGCTGTGAGCTGTGGTGTAGGTTGCAGACGCGGCCCAGATCTGGCATTGCTGTGGCTGTGGTGTAGGCCGGCGGCTACAGCTCCGAGTCGACCCCTAGCCTGGGAACCTCCATATGCCGCAGGCACGGCCCTAGAAAAGGCAAAAAAAAAAAAAAAAAAAAAAAAAAGAAATGTTTTTCAAATGTTTCTCATATCTGACTTTTCCATTCATTTGTGCAACTATTCATTCCCTCTTACTTATTTTAACTGCTGGATATTTTATCTTTCTGCTTTTTATATAATTCCCACTCTAATTTAAACTCTACAATAACTCTGAAGTTTTCATCTTTTTTATTTTCTTTTTTAGGGTCACACCCATGGCATATGGGAGTTCCCAGGCTAGGGATGGAATTGGAGTTGCAGCTTTCAGACTGTGCCATTGCCACACAGGATCCGAGCCACATCTGTGACCTGCACCACAGCTCATGGCAATGGCAGATTGTTTAATCCACTGAATGGGGCCAGGGTTCAAACTCACATCCTCATGGATACTAGTAGGGTTCGTAACCCATTGAGCCACAACAGGAACTCCCTAAAGTTTTCATCTTTTTAAAGGACACAGTGATGTCACTTTTCTGATCAAAAACTTTGGCCATACCCTATTTTAAAGGAAAAAGTATTTGTCTTTCTTCCTGGTATCTGAGGCCCTACATAATCTGTTTTTACAGCTAAGATTACTTCCCAATACCCTTCTCTATACTTCTTGTCTCATCTCCACTTTTTGATACTATGTTGCATTTTAAACATTTCATTCATGATATTTTGTTTGTAGTAGCATACATTTACCTAGTTTATTGAGAAGTCACAACTCTTTGGCATATAAACATGGAATAGCTTTATAGCTTTACCTTTTCCCCCAGTCATGATCTCAATTTTCTCTGCCAAACAACCTTTGCTCCAGGGTTTTTACCCCTTTTAATGACATTGCCCAGTTTCTGAAATGATGCAATTTCAGTTTTCAAACAGTCTTATCTTCAGACTCAAATCGGATTCAAAATTATTTCATCTTCTCTGTATGTTACCACTTTGACTCTAGTGACTTGCCAGGGGAGATAAGGATTAGGTTTGTGGACCACATTTCATATGCTTCACCCAGTTTTCATCTTCCCTGCACAGTCTCCTCTAATGTAGGGTGGAAGAGCAAGAGGGAGAACTCTTGTCTGCTTAGGAGAAATTCTTGACTTCTTTTTACTTGGCTAATTATCTGTGGGATCCTGGTATTAGCTGGTGGCTTCAGCCTATGGCTCAGTGAGAGTCTCAGAAGATCTCTTTATACCCCTATTGTTCTTTGGAAGCTTTGATCAAATTTTCTGGCTGACTTCCAGCTGTTGGGATCATCATCACACATTCTTCTGTATGTGAGCTTCTTTCACAACTCTAGTGCTTTCAATATGATCTGCTCTCCCAGGTCAGTTCTCAGGCTTTAGGGCATCTGTGGGAATCAAAATTTCAAGGGAAAGTGGCTTGGCCCATTCATTGCTTGACAGGCTTCCCTTATACCACCTCTCTTCATTTATTGTTTCCCCTGTTGTATTGTAGAGGGAGACTGGGGGAAATCATTGATGTTCCTCAGGTGGCCAATAAGGAAAAAAAAAGCCTGAATCCATTTCTTACATGGCCAGAGGAGGACTGTAAGGACAGTGGCATACCCTGTGTTTATGTAACACCTTCATTCTCTAGTTCTTTGATAGCCATTTTTAATGAACACTACTCTCCTAAAAGGGGCCCTCTTTTTCCTAATCCTGCACTATTATGCTAGCTACTAGTTATGTATGATTATTGAGTGCTTGAAGTCTGACTGGTCTTAATTGATATATACTGGAAGTGTACACACATAGCAGATTTCAAAGACAAGGTAAAATACAACCATATACATTTTATGGGTTTCAAAATGTATCATATGTTGAAAATTTTTTGACTATATTGATTAGATACTATGTTATCAAAAATTATTTCACCAGTTTCTTTTTACAACTGTATTAATGTAACTCAGAAAAGTTTAAATTATGTATTTGGCTCACATTACATTTCTATTGGATAACATTGATATAGGGTATTGGAAATGTCAGTTAAACCCTACAGGAAGCTGCTATGAATTCTGATCATTTAGAATGAGGACACTTAGCATCTTTTGTATTTGGCTTTTGATCTTAACTCACAAATTGGAGACCATAGTAGTAATCCCACCATCAATAACAAAGAAATATATTCTTCATTTTAAAGTCCATTCAAGTTACTATTTATATGTACTATTCAGTTCTGAAAAAATGGGTAAAGAATTGTTTGGATTGGCATATGAGGACAACTGTTTATCCAGGTAGGTATAAATAATACTAGGCATAATACTACATTGTAGGAGACAGGATTAAGATGGCAGAATAGAAGGACTGGAGCTCAACTTCTCTCCTAAAAACAACAAAATTCACAACTAAAGCCTGAGCACTCTTCACCCAAATGGACTGGAAACCTTAAAAGAGATATCCTACTCCAGAATAAAAAGAGGAGGACACATCAAGAGGTAGGAGGGGCAATTTAGCGATATAAACAACCCTATACCTCCTGGGTGGGAAGCTCTGCAGACTGGAAACTAACTGGTTCACAGAGACTCACCTACAGGAGTGAGAGTTCTGAGCCACACATCAAACTCTCACTTGTGGGGATTTGGCACGGGGAGAAGGAGCCCCGGAGCATCTGGCATTGAAGGCCAGTGGGGCCTGTGCACAGGAGCTCCATGGGACTGGGGGAAACAGAGACCCGATTCTTAAAAGGCGCACACAGACTTTCACGTGCACTGGGTCTTAGGGCAAAGCAAAGTCTCCATGGAAATCTGGGTCAAACCTGAATGCAGTTCTCAGAAGTCATCCTGGGAAAATGGGTGAATTTGGCTTGTTGTGAGGGAAGGGCATTAAAAGCAAAGCTCTTGGGAATATTCAGCAGCCACAGCCATGACATTCTCTGGAGGTGGCCATTTTGGGAAAATCTGGTCCTACCTGTCAGTCAGCTGCTGAGAAGCTCCAGGGCAAACAACAACCCAGGTGGGATCACAGAACCACCCCTCAGTAAACAGGCTACCTAAAGATCCCTCAGGCACACAGCTGCCTCTAATCCCATCCAGAGACTAAGCCCCACCCACTAGATGGATTAGAATCAGCTTCACCTTCCATGGGGCAGGCATCAGCCCCAGGAAGCCTACAGCAAGCCCCTCATACAGGCTTCGGCCACAGGGGGGCAGACATCAGAAGTAAGAGAGGCCACAACTCTATTATCTATAAAACGGTCACCACACCAAAAACCTATAAAAATGAAAAGACAGAGAACTATAACTCAGATGAGGGAGAAAGGAAAAACCCCAGAAAAACAGCTAAGCGATGAGGAGATTCTCAGCCTTCAGGAAAAAGACTTTAGACTGTTGATGCTGAAGATGATGCAAGACATTGGAAATAAACTGGAGGCAAAGATGGATAACTTACAGCACGCACTGACCAAAGAGATACAAGATATAAAACTTAAACAAGAAGAGATGCAAAATACAATAACTGAAATAAAAAATTCACTAGAAGCAGCTAACAGCAGAATACAGGAAGCAGAAGAACGAATAAGCAACGTGAAGGACCGATTAGTGGAAATTACGGATGAAGAAAAGAAAAGAGAAAAAAGATTGAAAACAAATGAAGAGAGTCTCAGAGAACTCTGGGACAATGTCAAACACACCAACATCCGTATTACAGGGGTGCCAGAGGAGAAGAGAGAGAGAAGGAGACAGAAAAAATATTCCAAGAGATAATAGCCAAAAACTTCGCTGACATGGGAAAGGAACCACTCACTCAAATCCAGGAAGCACAATAAGTACCATATAAAATAAACCCAAGGAGGAACACCCCGAGACACATACTAATCAAACTGACCAAAATTAAAGACAAAGAGAAAATACTGAAAGCAGCTAGGGAAAAGAAACAAGTAATATACAAGGAAACCCCAATAAGGTTATCGGCAGGTTTTTCAGCAGAAACTCTGCAGGCCAGAAGGGAGTAGCATGATATACTTAACGTGATGAAAGGAAAACACCTCCAACCAAGATTACTCTCCTCAGCAAGGCTCTCATTCAGATTTGAAGGAGAAATCAAAACCTTCACAGATAAGCAAAAGCTAAGAGAATTCAGCAACACTAAACCAGCCTTACAACAAATACTAAAGGAACTTCTCTAGGCAGAAAAGAACAAGAGAAGAAGGAAAGAAAAAAGAGCAACAAAAACAAATCCAAAGTAATTAATAAAATGGCAATAAGAACATACATATCAATAATTACCTTAAATGTTAATGGACTAAACGCCCCAACCAAAAGACATAGACTGCCTGAATGGATACAAAAACAAGACCCATATATATGCTGTCTTCAAGAGACCCACTTCACTTCTAGGGACACGCACAAATTGAACATGAAAGGAAGGAAGAAAATATTCCATGCAAACAGGAATCAAAAGAAAGCTGGAGTAGCAATACTCATATCAGACAAAATAGACTTTAAAATGAAGAATATTTCAAGGGACAAGGAAGGTCACTACATAATGATCAAAGGACAAATCCATGAAGAAGATATAACAATTTTAAATATCTATGCACCCAACACAGGTTCACCACAATATATAAGGTAACTGCTAACAACCTTAAAAGGACAAACTGACAATAACACAATCATAGGGGGGGACTTTAACACCCCACTTACAGCAATGGACAGATCAACCAGACAGAAAATCAATAAGGAAACACAGGCCCTGAATGAAGCATTAAACCAGATGGACTTAATAAATATTTATAGGACATTCCATCCAAAAGGAACAGAATACACATTCTTCTCAAGTGCACATGGAACATTCTCTAAGACTGATCACATCCTGGGTGACAAATCCAACCTCGGTACCTTTAAGAAAACTGAAATTATATCAAGCATCTTTTCCGTCTACAACACTATATGACTGAAAATCACCAACAATAAATAACTGCAAAAAAAAAAAAAACAAACACGTGGAGACTATACAACATGCTACTAAACAACCAATGGATCCCTGAAGAAATCAAAGAGGAAATTAAAAAATACCTAGTAGCAAATGACAACAAAGATACGACACTCCATTACCTATGGGATGCAGCAAAAGCCATTCTAAGAGGAAAGTTTACACCAATACAAGCCCACCTCAGGAAACAAGAAAAAGCTCAAATAAACAATCTCACTTTACATCTATAGCAGTTGAAGAGAGAAGAACAGACACGACCTAAAGTTAGTAGAAGGAAAGAAATCATAAAGATCAGAGCAGAAATCATTGAAATAGAAAGAAAAGCATAGCAAAGATCAATGAAATGAAAAGCTAGTTCTTTGAAAAGATCAACAAAATTGATAAACACCTAGCCAGACCTATCAAGCAAAAAAGAGAGCGGACTCAAATCAATAAAATTAGAAATGAAAAAGGAGAACTAACAACGGACATCACAGAAATACAAAGGATCATAAGAGACTACTATATGCAACTATATGCCAATAAAACAGAAAACCTGGAAGAAATGGACAAATTCTTAGAAAAATACAATCTTCCAAGACTAAACCAAGATGAAATAGAAAAGATGAATGGACCCATCACAAGAACTGAAATTGAAACTGTGATTAAAAAACTTCCAACAAACCAAAGTCCAGGACCAGATGGCTTCACAGGTGAATTCTATCAAACATTTAGAGAAGAGCTAACACCTCTCCTTCTGAAACTATTTCAACAAACTGCTGAGGAAAGGGATACTACCAAACTCATTCTATGAGGCCACCATCACCCTGGTACCAAAACCACACAAAGCTTCCACAAGAAAAGAAAACTACAGGCCAATTTCACTGATGACCATCGATGCAAAAATCCTCAACAAAATACTAGCAGACCACATCCAGCAATACATTAAAAGGATTGTATGTCATGATCAAGTGGGATTTATCCCAGGGATGGAAGGGTTCTTCAATATCCACAAATCCATCAGTGTGATACACCACATTAACAAACTGAAGAATAAAAACCATTTGATCCTCTCCATAGACGCAGAAAAAGCCTTTGACAAAATCCAACACCCATTTCTGATAAAAACCCTTCAGAAAGTGGGCATAATGGGAACCTACCTCAACATGATAAAGGCCTTATACGACAAACCCACAGCGAACATCATTCTCAATGGGGAAAAGCTGAAAGAATTCCCACTGAGATCAGGAACAAGACAAGGATGTCCACTCTCACCACTACTCTTCAACATAGTTCTGGAAGTCCGAGCCACAGCAATCAGAGAAGTAAAAGAAATAAAAGGAATCCAAACTGGAAAGGAAGAATTAAAACTATCACTCTTTGCACATGACATGATACTATACCTAGAGAATCCTAAAGACTCTACCAGAAATCTGTAAGAGCTCATCCACGAATTTGGCAAAGTCGCAGGATACAAAATTAACACAGAGAAATCAACAGCATTTCTATACACCAGCAATGAAAGAGCAGAGAGAGAAGTTAGGGAAGCAATCCCATTTACCATCGCATTCAAGAGAATAAAATACCTAGGAGTAAACCTACCTAAAGAGAAAACTATAAGACACTGATGACAGAAATCAAAGATGACACAAATAGATGGAAAGATATACCATGCTCGTGGATTGCAAGAGTCAATATTATCAAAATGACTATACCACCTAAGGCAATCTACAGATTCAACGCAATCCCTATCAACCTACCAAGGACATTTTTCACAGAACTCGAACAAAATATTTTAAAGTTTGTTTGGAAGCACAAAAGACCCAGAATAGCCAAAGACATCCTGAAAAAGAAAAACAGAGCTGGGGGAATCAGGCTCCCGGACTTCAGACTATACTGCAAAGCATCAATCATCAAAACCACATGGTACTGGCACAAAGACAGAAATATAGATCAGTGGAGCAGGATAGAAAGCCCAGAAGTAAACCCACACACCTACAGCCAACTCATCTATGACAAAGGAGGCAAGAATATACAATGGAGAAAAGACAGCCTGTTCAACAAGTGGTGCTGGGAAAACTGGACAGCCACATGGAAAAGAATGAAATCAGAACACTCCCTAACACCATACACAAAAATAAACTCCAAATGGATTAAAGACCTAGATACAAGACCAGACACTATCAAACTCCTAGAGGAAAACATAGGCCAAACACTCTCTGACATAAATGACAGCAACATCTTCTCAGATCCACCTCTCAGAGTATTGACAACAACAACAAAAATAAACAAATGGGACCTAATCAAACTTTAAATTTTTTGCACAGGAAAGGAAACCCTAAAGAACACAAAAAGACAACCCACAGAATGGGAGAAAATCTTTGCAAGTGAATCGACTGACAAGGGATTCATCTCCAAAATTTATAAACACCTTTTGCAGCTCCATACCAAAAACAAACAAGCTTATCAAAAAATGGGCAGAAGATCTAAACAGACAGTTCTCCAAAGAAGACATACAGATGGCCGAGAAACACCTGAAAAGATGTTCAACATCACTCATTATTAGAGAGATGAAAATCAAAACCTCTCTGAGGTACCACCTTACACCAGCCAGAATGGCCATCATCCAAAAGTCTACAAACAATAAGTGCTAGAGAGGGTGTGCAGAAAAAGGAACCCTAGTACACTGTTGGTGGGATTGTAAATTGGTGCATCTACTGTAGAAAGCTGTATGGATATTCCTCAGAAAACTGAAAATAGAACTACCATTTGATCCAGCAATCCCACTCCTGGGCATCTACCCAGAGAAAACCATGACTCGCAAAGACACATGTACTCCAATGTTCATTGCAGCACTATTTACAATAGCCCAAACATGGAAACAACCTAAATGTCCATTGACAGAGGAGTGGATCAAGAAGAGGTGGTACATATACACAATGGAATATTTCTCAGCCATTAAAAAAAACGAAATACCAGCATTTTTAGCAACATGGATGGACCTAGAAACTATCATGCTAAGTGAACTTAGCCCTACAATGAGACACCAACATCAAATGCTTTCACTGACATGTGGAATCTGAAAAAAGGACAGACTTAACTTCTTTCCAGAACAGGTACTGACTCACAGACTTTGAAATACTTACGGTCTCCATAGGAGACAGTTTGGGGGTTGGGGAGACGTGCTTGGACTGTGGGATGGAAATTGTATGAAATCAGATTGTTATGATCATTATACAAATACAGATGTGATAAATTCACTTGAGTAATACAAAAAAATTAAAGAAAAAAAAATACTACATTATAGTATTCGATGAAAGCAAGGAGATATCTTTGAATTTGGAATCTTAATGAACATTGAAGTGGACAGGAAAATATATACCATAATGAAAATCAACCAGTGTTAATGCTAGAAATCAATATATCATTAGGAAGTTTTGCAGTGAATTTCAGTGAAATGGTAGAAGTTGTTTTCATCATGCTTTTTGTTCTACCATAATATTGCAATCATTTCTCTAACCTAATCTAAAAATACAGTCTGTCCTGTAATTAAGTCTGACTTCAGGTTAGGAACTACTTAACTGCACTAAAATAACATTGTTTAAACCTGCTTATGTGAATTGGGTGCTATGTTATATTACTAAATGGAATGCACATTTTTTTATTCAAGTTAAAATGAAAACATTTTAACACTTAAAATCATCATTAACCATAGAATTATATGAATTTATCGCTTTAGAAAGCCATACAGAATTGCTGTAAGAACAGCAGACTCTATCAAGGTAACCTCTCTTCCCTTCTTATAGTCATTATATGATATTTAAACACTTACTTAAAATGAATTTGTCCTTTTCCTTCTGCCTAGATGTCATATCTTCTTGGTGAAAGAACTGTCTAAAAATATTCTTCTTCCCTATCTAATTGAGTGTATATGAAAGTATGCCATAATTGGTATTCTGATTGCACTCAGATTCCTCATCATACCCATTTTTGTTTCAATACTGTCATTATCATAGTTTTACATTATCATACTTAAGGCACTTATGATATATGCAGAGAAAGTTGTAAAGGATGAGAGTTATAATTATGGGTCTTAGAAAAAATATACATGAGGGTTTTTGAGAAGATATTTAACTATAAAATAACAAAAATAGAAATAATAACTGATTATTCGAATAATGAAGGTAAAGGTGATCTTCCTGATCAAAAATGGAAAAGTTTAAAATTTTAATATTATTGACCTAATCTATACTATTTTCCTGACACTTAGTTTTATGTTTTAAAATTTCAGCTAGATTTCAGACAGCAAGGATGAAAAGCAAGAAAGGGTTCAGATTTTATTTTTTTGTTTTTGTCTTGGAGGATTTATACTTTTACAGTAGATTCTTTAAAAGAATAAAGTACATGATAGAGGCAGTCTTTCCACTTTTTTTTGCTTGCTATTTTGAGATGCTAACTGTTGACCACAACATAACTGCTTAACATTTCAATTTTAAAAGAATATTTTTAGGGAAGCTAAAATCACTTAAAATATATGTGATTTTAAACATAAGTACATAGATTTTATTCACAATAATGCATATATATTTTACATACACATACACACATATAAAAATTCTTCCAAATAAAATTCTTTTCATCAATTCTGAAAAATAATCCAAAATTGTTCATAAACCAAAGTACCATACATGAAGGTAATTTGAACTTTTGTTTTAAAATGGATTAATGGGATAAAATATTGTGCTGTGAGAGTCAGACTGAAATGCAAAGAAAATAAAGTGAAACCACATGACCCTTTAATGTCTGTATCTGGGACATAAAACATAAAGAAGACAAAAGGCTTATGAAAACCTCTGAGATAGAGATCTCCCTGATTATTACATATTATCTTCAACTTCCTATTACTTCTCAAATAAATATTCTGATTGTTTTTTATATCCTTAGTCAACCTAAATATCTTAAAATGGTGCCTCCTCATGAGGTTAATTAGATATTGAAAAAAAATTATAATTTATGCTGTAATTTAGGCTTCTCTCAAAAAAAAATCTTTAAAACAGGGTACTCACTTGGGAGAAATTGTGATTGATCATTCTCAAGGTAAATGATTTATAAGATTTAATATTTATTGTCATCCTTTGCTTCAACAATTTTGCTTTTCAGGTTGATGACCCTTTAAAAGTGGTTGACCTAGATGTAGGATCCTATTCATGTGTACCTACATTGGTGTAAAGGAAGTTATAGGTTGGATATCCAAACTGCCTTTGCAAGAAACAGATTTGATATTAACCTCCATAGTTAAAAATCAAACAAGCATGTTATGGCACAAAACAGAGCAGATTTCCTGGTAGCAGCAGTTCAGGGAATGGTCCTTCAGAATCTGTATTTTAAAATACTCCCCAGATATGGAGTTCCTGTACTGGCTCAGCAGTAACGAACGCAACTAGTATCCATGAGGACGTGAGTTTGATCCCTGGCCTTTCTCAGTATGTTAAGGATTCCATGTTGCTGTTGTTGTGGTGCACGCTGGCAGTAACAGCTCCAATTCGACCCCTAGCTTGTGAACTTCTATATGCTGCAGATGTGGCCCTAAAAAGACAAAAAATTTAAAAAAATAATAAAATTAAAATAAAATACTCCTCAGGTAAAACTGATGTAGCCAATTGAAACCAGTTAATCCACCCTGGAGAATTAATTCTACAGGTGCTTTATATACTGGCCTTATTTTAGAAAGTGGCTCATTAGAAACTTATATACCTAAGACCGTTTTTAGTCTTGGCATGTATGGACTGTATTTTAATATACTACATTATCTTATTTTACATTAACTTCAAAAGCTGATATTAATATTTATAGTTTTAGTTTTTATGTATTTAGTGATAATCTCTTCGTGCTTGATAGAATATATTCTCTTGTTTCTAGGGTGCTTTGAAAATCAGCCAGTTAATTTAGGTACTTAAAATTATAAGCAAATAAAAGCTTCTGTATTTAAAGAGATATAATCAATTCTAACTTGTAAATACTAAAAATTATTTTCCTCTTCTCTGTCCCCACTGCTGTCTTCTAAATAATTACAATGATTGGGGGATTCCCATCATGGCTCAGTGGAAACGAATCCCATTAGGAACCATGAAGTTGCGGGTTTATCCCTGGCCTCACTCAGTGGGTTAAGGATCCGGTGTTGCCGTGACCTGTGGTATAGGTCACAGATGCAGCTTGGATCTGGCGTTGCTGTAGCTCTGGCATAGCCCACAGCTGTAGCTCTGATTAGAC
Organism: Sus scrofa; assembly: GCF_054392235.1. Lineage (NCBI taxonomy): Eukaryota > Metazoa > Chordata > Mammalia > Artiodactyla > Suidae > Sus > Sus scrofa. The sequence continues at coordinate 101,885,898 of NC_139390.1, read as the reverse complement.
CCCTAGCCTGGGAACCTCCATATGCCACAGGTGCAGGCCTAAAAAGACCAAAAAAAAAAAAAACAAAAAAAAAACAGTCTTCTAAGAACCCCACCCCCACCCCCCGCCTCCAGTGTTTCATTATTTATCATAGTTGATTCACAAAATGTCTTCCTAGAGTATTTTGGGAAGGGAGACTGATCCCTTTTGCTGAGTAAAAGATTCAACCTTTAGAGCATGGTGCTTATAAATTTTAATGATATGAATTTAATTTACCTTTTAGTCCCATGTCTCCATATCCACTTCTCCCAAATCAATATGCTCAATTAAACATCCATGCTTTTATTCATACTGCTCTATCTAGCATGCTCTCTTCTAGTTTCTTTGTGCTTCAGATTTCTCCTGTGGAATTGCTATTTCTTCTGTGGAATTGTCTTCTGATTTTACCAGAAAGAGCTTTCTTCTCACTCTCATTTGGTATTTTTAAAATATATATATTTTAAAGTAATCATGTTATGTTATGGTTATTAGTTTATATATGTTTGGTGGTCCAGAACTGAGCATCCTCTATAGTAAAATGATATCTTGAGTTTTAGGTAAAATACAGACAAAAGGTAAGAATTTTATAGATCTCATGACGTCCGCTATGCTCTAAGTCTAGTTTGAAGAAGTTGATTTCACAAAACTTTTGTTATAATACAGGCTCCACTCCTCTCCCAATTTCACAATTCCTCCTCATTGTCCTGATCCAATTATTTGCAAGAGGGATTTAGGGGAATTTAATTACTGTTTTTATGGCCCTAGATGTCATGATCTTCCATACCATTCCCCTGGCTTTCATGAATATTGAAATATGATGATGTGAATATATTGAAATGGGTGTTTTGCCTGTAGTTTGGGAGAGGTTATCTCTAGTTTTACATCAGAGAGGACTAAACCTTATACAAGATTAAAATGAAGGCTAGAGTTGAGATATTCTGAAGCAGTATCAACAAATAAAACAATCTAAAAAAATAAAGCAAGCTATTATGCAAAGTTCTTTTCTGTAGAGGTTAAATGAAAAAGATTTTCCTTCCATCTGCATTTCCTGCAATTTTGCTTACACCCTAGGACTGCACATGGTTTATACCATATTAGAGAGTTAGTGTTAGGTTTCTCATTTCTCAGTACGTTGAGGAGAGGGACTATAGACTATCTTTGAATATTACCAAAGGCATAATTCCTAAAAGAGAGCAGTCAGGCTTTTTGGACTATGGACTATTTATCTTTGAATATTCCTAAAAGGTATAATTCCTAAAAGATAGCAGTCAGGCTTTTCATGCATGAATGTTTATTGAATGAATGTAATCTTAAAACAAAAATCCCAATTTCAGTCTTATTTCTTGCCAAGTACTTGAGTTATTACAGAATATTACATAGGCTCATATTCTTAAAATTATATTAGTAATCACTGACGAAGATTAGAAGGCTGCAGGTTTTGAGAAATGGTTTAGGACTGTTGCTTCTAATAGTAGTGAAATGGGTAATTTGGACCAACTCTTCCAGTAAAAATAACAATTCTGAAAATATTTGTAAGATAATCTGAAATCATTGAAGTTGTAGGAAGATAGTGAAAAACTCAATAAAATTAAATTAGCAACTTGACAAATATGATTAAATGTAAAAGAGAAAGAAAAGAAGACAATATTGGAATACCAAAGGGAAAATAAATAGAGACAGAGAACAGATCTGAAGTAGTAGAATATACCAATATCAACTTATACTAATACATTTGAAAACCTAGGAAAAAGGTCAACTTTGTAGGAAGATATAGATTAGCAAAATTTGACAACTTAATTAATAAATGTGGGATTAACAAACATGGTTGTTAAATACCTTCACTTCCCATCCCTCCACCTGACAAAGGTGTTAGCCTCTTTGTGTCCTGACACTCCTTTGTGTGAAACTTTTTTTCTGATGATCTTAATATGGCAGTCAGCCTCCCTGTTCAAGTCTCAGCTCAAATATCATTAAATAAAGATATCTCATCTGGCTATATTTTTTAATGTTATACTGATTCTGTTATCAGATCTCTCTGCATTGAGCTGATGTTGCTAATTAGGTATGCTAATTTTTAAATTTGTTGCTTTACTTGCATATTGTATCTTTTCTACTAGAAAAAAGTGTCACAAAAGCAAGGGTTTCATCGATCTTCATTATACTTTATACCCAGAATATACTCTGGCACATTGTAAGTATGCAATAAATACTTATTTATTGAATGAATTTCAATTAAAGTAGGAAATAAAATGAAGCTCTTTGATAAAAATACCATTATGAAACATTATAGTAGAAATTCTAGCCAATGAAATAACACAGGGAACAGTAACAGTAGATGTAAATATTGGTAAAGTTCAGGGACAAATTATTATTTGCATATGTAATTATTATCTGCTAGGAAAAAAAACAAAACAAAAATCCACAGCTATAGAACCTAATAAGAGAGTTTGTTATGAAGGAAATGTATAAAATCAACACACACATACACACATAATTTTTCTTATATAGTAACAAATTATTTAGGAAATGTAATAGAAAGGCAGGGCATTCTCAAATGCAGCAAATACTCCATAGTAACTAAGAGCAATAATAATAAGAAGTGTACGCAGCAACATGGATGAAACTAGAGACTCTCATACTAAGTGAAGTAAGTCAGAAAGAGAAAGACAAATACCATATGATATCACTTATATCTGGAATCTAATATATGGCACAAATGAACCTTTCCTCAGAAAAGAAACTCATGGACTTGGGGAACAGACTTGTGGTTGCCAAGGGGGAAGAGGGGAGGGAGTGGGATAGACTAGCAATCTGGGGTTAATAGATGCAAACTATTGCCTTTGAAATGGATAAGCAATGAGACCCTGCTGTATAGCACTGGGAACTATGTCTAGTCACTAATGATGGAGCATGATGGGGGATAATGTGAGAAAAAGGATATATATATATATATATATGTATGTGTGACTGGGTCACTTTTCTGTACAGTAGAAAATTGACAGAACACTGTAAACCAGCTATAATGGAAAAAATAAAAATCATTAAACAAAGAAATGTACAAGAATTTTATGGAAAAAACTGAGAGCCTTTACTGATAGCTATAAAAAGTTTTAAATAAATGAAGAAGTAGTCTGTCATTACTGATAGGATGATTCATTATTATAAAGATGGAGCATGATGGAGGATGATGTGAGCAAAAGAATGTATATATGTATGTGTGACTGGGTCACTTTGTTGTACAGTAGAAAACTGACAACACTGTAAACTAGCTATAATGGAAAAAGTAAAAATCATTAAAAAAAAAGACTCCTCATATTAATCTGAATAGTCAGTTCATTTCCATGGAAATTCAGAACAGTATTCCTCAAAGGACTTGAAATCTGATGCTAGAATTCGCATTAATAATATACATGAAACAATAATCAAAATATATAACAAACTTAATGGTGGTTGGTAAGTATGTACTACTAAAATCCAAATATTTTGGAAAACTGTATAATTGTGTGGTTTTGATGCAGCAATACATAATATGAGTCCAGAAATAACCCACTAAATTTAATGGAGATTGAGAATATAATGAAAATAGACTTTCTTATGAATGAAGATTAGTCTATTTAAGCAGTGTTGGGGCTACTATCCAGTAGATAACAAGTATTTGTGCAAGAAATTAAGGAAGTTATTAATAAGGAAATTTTGAATAATCCAATAGAAAAGTATAGGAAAAAAATAACAAAATATATACAGAGATAATTAAAAAAGTTAGTAAATGAAATTAAACATAATTTATGCAATAGTTAAGGAGATATAGATGGAAACAACAAGAAAACGTAATTCTTCTCTTGATCTTCACTGCTTTTGGCAGGCTTTCCTCCTGTTTTGTAGTTTAGAGTTTTAGATAGCTTCTTGTTTCATCAAAGTTAAATATGTGTTTCTGTTTCAAAATTTTCCTTCTAGGTTTAATAAGATTTCTATAAGTAGAAGAGATGTTGCCAAACTTTCTCCACCATTTTATATTGGGAAGTCTGCATATTGTTTTTGTTCCTTTAAAGTTGATAGATAAATATTAAGAATTCAATTATTGATAGAAAACAAAAAAGCTGATTTTTATGGACTAAGAATTAGGTTTGGGTAAAGAATTAACTAAAGGCTATACTGTTTTTAAGGATAAGGTGAGACTGACCTTGATTTTACAAGGCTAGTTGCATATTGTACAGTGAATGTACTACTTTATTGTACTTGTACTGAAAATTAATTATGTGAGGAAGGGTGTTATAGATAGCGAGTAAATAAAAGAGTTAGTTCAGTCATTAAGCTATTGTTCCTCTGCTTGAATCTCTTCTGGATTTTGCTCTGTGACGCTGGGCTAAGACTCTGCAAATTTTGTCATTGACAACTGACTTTTTTTAGATTCTTGTAATGAGCTAGAATAAAGAAAGTTGGAAGGGAGGAAAAAAGAGAAGGGAGTTACTCCTTCCTATGTAATTGTTCCTGTCAGTGTACTCCAGCAATTGATTTTTACCAAAGACAGCTGAGATTGGTTCCAGCAGTAGTTGCTTGCAATTTCTAACTTTTTGTACACCTTCCAGAGCCATCCACTTCCCTCAACCTCTGAAGCTTCAACCACAGTCAGGCTACCTTCTCCTCAGAGGGCTGAATCCCTGCCTCCCAAGACCCTTCTCAAAACACCTGAGACAACTGCTGCCATAATGCAACACTTACGTCTCAGAGATGTCTCTCTCAAGTCTGGGTAGTCCTTCTTTTAAGCTACTGAAGTACCACCAGAAACTTGGTAGTGTCTTTCTTCAAAAATCTGAGTCCAGTTCCATAAGGCCCTTTCTCCAAACTTCTGCAAGCTTCTAGGCTCAGAAGAACCTTAACTTTTTTAGCTGTTGTTGTTCTCTCAGCCCTCAGGAGAATAGCAGCTTTCTGGGCATATTGCTTAAAATCTTACCTCAGTATTACTTGCTCTTTCATCCTCAATACCTATTTATTCAGCTATCTATAGCAAATGGTTTATGTTAAAATAAGTAGTTTTTTTTTTCTTTCAATGGACACTGTTATAATTAGTTGCTAGGAAGCATATGTTCAGCCTTCTTATGTTTGCAGATACTTTTTTTTTCAATTCTGTCAATATTGACTCAATGTAGTTTTGCACATATGTATTTGGAATTGTTCATATTTTTTCTTTTCTCCTGCTTTCATCCTTTCTATATCTTTCTATATGAGGGCTTTTAAATTTATAGAATTATTATTTTCTCTCATGTAAATTAGTGTCAAGAAAGGACAGAGATAAACATAGTTACCAGTCTTCCATCTTGAAATTAAATCCCAACTTAATTTGTTTTAATATAGCTCCCTCCCTATATAATTAATGATTATGATTCTATAGTTATTAGAAAACAATTTAATTGCAGATCAATTTCATTTTGTAATTTATTATTTTGTAACTTGGTAATTTATTGTAGGTAAAACACTGTAGTTATGGATAAATAAAACTTTTAATGATTGGTTCTTCTAACCAAAATTTCTTAAGTAACAGAAAATTTTTATCTTGGAAATAGATTGTTTCTGTTTCAAGAATAAAGGGAGAACAAGCAATCTAGGGCTTAGGAATTGGATTATTCTCGTAAAAGATTCTTATATGTGGTTCATTGATTAAGGATTCCATCCATTATTTTATAAACTGAGTGGACTGAAAGGAGAGAGTTTAAAAAACATTTTTAACAATAAGAATTTAAGCTTAGCTATAAAAACATTTTACTTCATTTTTATATTCCAGTGGTCATATATTTCCCTTGTAATCTTAAATTACACATTAAACATTGGCAATAACATTCTATTTGAAATAATAATGCTTTTCCTTTCAAAGATAGAATATAAGTGTTTCTATCAGTTAGATAATTGGATTTCAGTTTCTACCTCTGGGCATGGGCAAAGGTTTGATACTTTTTTTTTTTTTTTTCCAATTTTGCTTAGAGAAGAGTGCAGCTCCATGAAAAGTGATAACAAAAATAATAGTGCAGAGCTGGTTGGGAGGAAGCATTTTCTTTCTCAGAAATCAATAGGAAAAGAGAGTGATCTTATTTTTCACCTGAGGCAAATCACCATTACAGAGCCGAAGAGTGCTCATCTGGAAGGGGCAGTGGTGACATATACTTCTATCAGGCACTATTCAAGGTTAGGAGTAATACCTAATACTGGGGAGAGGCTAATTAAATTAATTCTCTGGGACAGTGACAAGATGACGGAGTGCAGTCTGAGTGCTCCAGAGCATTTCCCTTTACCCTCCATTTTCAGTGTTGCTGTGTCTCTTCTCTTTAGCATCTCACTCACATACATACTCAGTACCTAATGTGCGATACCTACTTCCTCTCAGTCTTTTTGTTTAAGCTGCAGTGTGAATATTTGGCTTGTGCTATGACTGATGAGTACAGCAGGAAAGAGATGTAATTGCTTTGACTATGTGGCAGTAAATGGATACTCCCTTTGGAAACTCAACTTGCTTCATTTAGACTCAAACATGCCAGGCAGATGCAGATGATCAATTCACAGCGTATGATACAAGTGAATGTCTTTCTCTTTTATGTTCTGTTTTTAATGTAATAGCAAACTAACATCTGTTGTTCTGAGCATCACAAATCTGTTCTTTTCAATGCAAAGGTTTGCTGAGCATTGATATTTTATTAAGAATAGGATGCTTGGGGCAATTAAACTACACTGTATTTTTATGTCAAATTCAAACGTTCTTTGGAAAGGTCATTGCTTTGTGTGTGTGACCTACTGAGCTGTATTACTATGATAGATGTAGTTACAAAGTTAAAGTATTTAACTGATAATGTCTGGGAAGTGGATAAAGGAATAGAAAAAAAGAAATGTAACTAGTTTTAAGGGACAGTACTATATTTTCAATAAAATCTTATCCATTCTTTGAGTCCAATCTTTACAGAGCACTTTTGCTCCAGATAAGAGATGCTAATCAACACCCTACAAATAAATATATGCTGTGGTATTATTTGGTGTTGCTGTGGTATTATTTGGTGTATCTGTACACCTTTTCAAAATATCAAGACAGACCTGCAAATGAAAAGTAGTAGTATTAGAATCTTTATCTGAACCATAGAATCATAGGGTAGCAAGATTCCTAAATGTAGTAAATATTAGAGTAAATGTAACAGGAAAAATCAAACATTTAAAACATTTTCACTTTACTATGACTAATAAATTTTTTAAGTAAGTCTATATAAGGTACTTCTGTTAATTTATTTTTCTGATGCAACTTTGGTTGCAGTGCATGTCTTCAGGTTTTGCTGGCATTAACATTTCTGGCTGCAAAAAGAACATGGTGAAACAATGTGACTTAAGGATACACAGAATTACCTTTAGGAGATCCAACTCAACATGCATCTTCTGCATCTTCTATGTGCTATCTCTAAAAAAAATCAGAATAATAGAGAAAAGACAAACATTCTTGAATATAAAATAGGACAGTGATAACAATAACTGTTATTTTTGTTCTAATATTTTATCTCAACTGAAAACTTTCAAATTTTGAAGCCCATTTAAGGCAGAACATTATTTTTAAAGGCATAATAAATTATATATTTTTCATATATGAGGAAAAAAATTACTCATTGGAATTTTTTTTTAACAGGGTCTCTCAATTAGTTATGATGCCAGAGGTGTAGCTTTGGGCATTATTAACTGCTGTCAGTCCATTTTTCACAACCCTACATTCAATAGTTTTTTGTCAAAAATTCTTTTATTAATCTAATAGTTTTTTTTTTTTTTTTTTTTTTTTTTTTTTGCTCTTGTCCTTTTAGGGCCACACCTGCAGCATATGGAAGTTTCTAAGCTAGGGGTCTAATTGGAGCTATAGCTGCTGAGCTACACCACAGCCACAGCAATGCCAGATCCTTAACCCACTGAGCGAGGCCAGGGATCCAACCAGCAACCTCATGGTTCCTAGTTGGATTTGTTTCCACTGTGTCACAACAGGAACTCTTAATCTAATAGTTTTTGTGTTGGGTACACATATGTGTATATACTTAAATACTCTAGATAATTTATAAAGAATTTGGAGAATTAACCTAAATAAGAAAAAGTTGAAAGATTGAAACTTTCATCCTTTGATTTAATCAGTAAAGATGAAGTGATTGTTCATAGTATAAAATAATAAAGTCTAGAATATGTCACTGTATAACTGAGGTTTCTAAAGCTATCAAGCATTCCTGTTGAGAATGATCAAACCTATCAAGATATAAAAGAGCAGCTGGGACATTTGAAGTGGCGACTTATATTTTGTGCAACCCTAGCCAGAGACGTGAGAAGCAGCATGAAATAGTAAAAAGATTTTTAAATCAAGCCAGGATGTTCAAAAAACTATCAAAAAGATATATTAGCAAAAAATGGATATCATAATACTATTAAGGATAACAGCCATTGGAGATTTTCACAATTTCAATGAATAGACATTCAAAAAACTAGAAATAACAATGTTTAGATTTTATTTAAACTAATTTGGAAAATGTAATTAGCATATGTTATATTGATTGGTATTTTAAAGATGACCCACAGTTGAAAATAGAAATTATAGCATTGTGTAAATTAATGTTTATTCAATTGACCAGTGCTCTGTTAGAGCAGATCATCTTTATCTAGCGTAAATAACTGACAGTGAAGGAAGAGATTGGAGAGGGAGGAGGAAGCAAGGGAGTCTTTAGTTTTAAAAGCATTTCCTATGGGGAGTGGTAGAAATTAATGACTGTGGTAATTCAGTTTGAAGAATATATATGTTATCTCTGGACATTCTGTAAAAAAATATGAAACCAAATTTAGCATAATACCAGAAAGAATATTTTCCATTAGGGTGCCCAAATTCTACTGTATTTGCTCTATATTTAAATGTTTTGTATATTAAGAATCCAAGTTGTTGTGTAGAACCAATATGATCATTTAGTGTTACCATAGTTCTTTGAAATGTGCAATTTTTTCTTCAGTGTGAGCTAAATATTGTGCATATATAATGTTAGTTCAAATTCTACTTTTACAAATGACAATCTCAAAAAAATTAAGTAATTGAAAATGTTTCCAAAACAACAAATGCCATTAATATCTGATTTGCTAAAATTTCAGCTGTCGCATGTTCAAAACAGGCTTTTATACACCTGATTTCAAAGTGGAGAAAATTCTCAATTATCTTGAACAGATTATATTTGGAATTGTTTCTTCCATTTCCCTGCTTATTGGTATTCCTGAAGAGTAGCTGTATAAAGGTGTAATTATTTTATGAACTATGAAGTAGAAGATACAGATAAATTAAAAAAAAAACTGAAATGGTTTTTAAAATTTTTTTCTGCTTATCTTTAATTTTTTAAGGTTCTGTTTTTGTCTATTGGCTGTTGTCTACACTGGAATCTGAATGCATTCTATCTGTATATATCACTCTATAGTTCAGAGCTTTTTAAACTGCTCTCCATCATGACAGAATATATGTGACTGATGAATTTGTAAACTGGGGTTGAGGGCAATTCTCTAGGGCAGAACCTGTATCATCAGTCCCTTTTTTCCCATTAAAGAAAGCAAATTGAAAGCAACCAAGGAAGGGTGATGTATAAGAATAACCTTGAGCCATGCTAAAACAATGTTTTATAGTAAAGCAAATTACCTCACAAATTTTGGCACTTTTAGTATTATTAGAGACAGTTTATTTATGGTACTCCCCTGCATTATGACACTGGATGAGAAGATCTGATAAAATTGTCCATGGTTTTTTATTTGACATTCCTATGTCACTTTTGATTCTTAGATGCTACGGTTTGACACTGGTATATCTTCTAATTTATAATAATGGTCAGACACACATTTGAAATGGCCTGGTCAGCCACAATATGCTGCTGTCAGAATACTTCAGCTGAAAGATCCCTTTTGTTGTCCACGAAAGTAACATTTAATTCACTGTAGCTTTTCTGAAGTTTGCCCAAGATTCCTCCAAAAGTGAACATGTGTCTCAAAGATCTATTACTCACAGAAATATTTTAAATGATACCGTATTTACAGAGTAACTGCAATTGAGCTGAATAAATTCTAAGAATTCCTGACCGTGGGAAGATAGTCATATTGTGTCTATTGTTAGTAAACACAATATAAGATATGACAAAAAGTATGTCTTGGAGGAGGCCATCAAGAGAACATGAGGGCTGGTTGACCCTCCAGCTGGATCCAGGCAATTGGAAGCTCCTCTCCCCCTCCCCTGTCCTTGGAGTGTAAGCTCTGCCTACTATTCCCACAGTGGGAATATTCCAAAGACATAGCCTTGAGAAAGTAAGGTGTTGTTGAGATCATCTGGTCTGCATATGTGACTGAACCTGGTTAAGGCCTCTAGATAAACTTTTAAGATTTTGTGGGCAGGTATAGAGAACTACTACTCAATGTGTGGCTACCCAAGACAAGCCTCACACATACCTTTCTTTGCTTATTAAACCTGACCCCTGACATCTACCAATCTGTAGTGCTCTGTCTCCTTTGGTCTCTCCTTGCCCTCTATGTCCAGAGGGCAGTTTCAGAGTTTACCTGGGGAACTCCTGAGGTTGTGACCAGCAGTGTGGTTTAGGAGGGCAGGTAACTTTTATGAATAACAATTATTTTTCTGTTATGTACGTTTTTCTACAAAATTTGAAAAAAATTCTAAAACCTGGTAAGCAAATAACCACTTTGCTTCATAAATATAACACCCTACTCTCTCTCCCCTCTCCCCTGCTCTCCAAGTGTACTATCGGAAAGGACAGCTTTTTTTTTTTTTTTCCCCCAGAAAATAGAAAACCTTGAGATTGGCTTTCTTATTGGAGCTTTTCCTATAATTACCTCTTTCTATATTATTGAGCTAAAATTAGAGCTGATGGGAGAAGAAATTGCAAGTAAGAATGAGGTGGTAGAAAGGCTAGTCACTCTTTTATTTACATTAACATTAATGAAGATGAGGATGATAATTAAGTTAAAAGAATTAGCTTACATTTATTGGTTGGTTACTGTGGGCCAAGTGCTCTACTCCAAATACATGATTTCATTTTATCCTTATAATGATCCACTACGTTGGGCACTGTCATTTCCATTTTACAGATAAGAAAATAGAGACTTAGGGAGTTTGCTTAATTTTCCCAGGATCACAGAGATAAATAAAAATTACCAAACTAAAATTTTAATGCTAATACTTCAATTTAAAACCAAAAGTTTTTTTTTTTTTTTTTGCTATTTCTTGGGCCGCTCCCGCGGCATATGGAGGTTCCCAGGCTAGGGGTTGAATCGGAGCTGTAGCTGCCAGCCTACGCCAGAGCCACAGCAACGCGGGATCCGAGCCGCGTCTGCAACCTACACCACAGCTCACGGCAACGCCGGATCGTTAACCCACTGAGCAAGGGCAGGGACCGAACCCACAACCTCGTGGTTCCTAGTCGGATTCGTTAACCACTGCGCCACGACGGGAACTCCTAAAACCAAAAGTTTTTTTTTTTTTTTTTTTCTTTTTTTTTTGTATTTTGTCTTTTTGTTGTTGTTGTTGTTGTTGTTGCTATTTCTTGGGCCGCTCCCGCGGCATATGGAGGTTCCCAGGCTAGGGGTCTAATTGGAGCTGTAGCCACCGGCCTACACCAGAGCCACAGCAACGCGGGATCCGAGCCGCGTCTGCAGCCTACACCACAGCTCACGGCAACGCCGGATCCTTAACCCACTGAGCAAGGGCAGGGACCGAACCCACAACCTCGTGGTTCCTAGTCGGATTCGTTAACCACTGCGCCACGACGGGAACTCCATAAAACCAAAAGTTTTGATGACGGATCTGTAATATATATTAAGAAGCAAAAATAAAGGCTAAATGTATTTTAAAAAGGGAAACAAATCCGTATGTTAACATTGATAGAGAACTACATTTCCCAAAATGTATAAAAGGGAATATTAACAGGCATTTTGAAGAATATATCCTAATGAAAAGCAGTTCTGTGCACTAAGATTGGAGAATATTAGCCTAAATGAAATTAGAGTTTCTTTATTGCTTGATTTTTCAGAACATTTCTCCAAGAGGAGATTATATAGCATTTCCTGGACTTCTTGGGCATTTAACTTTTTCTCTTGAGCAACTTGCTTTGGGAAATGATTTAAATAAAATTTAGTTTACAAATTAAATTTATCAGCATTTAATGTTTTCAGAATAATTTAAACCATTCTGCAGTGGTATATCATATTTGTTTTATTTGTATTTCCTGACAGTGAATGATATGCATGTTTTAACATGCTATTTGCCCTCTACTTGTGTTCCTTGGTGTGGTATCTTCTTTTCAGGTATTTTGCTTTTTTTTTTTTTTTTTTTGAAACTGTAATTCATGGACCAATACAACATTTTAACTCTATTTTTTGTTCTACACACAGCCAAGGAATGAAAATTCTTCTATTGTTTCCCTTCTGCTTTTTGATCTCCCTATATTCCGACACCTTCCAAAGCATGGATATTGGTCATGAAAGTGGCAATTATAGCTTTTTCTCCTTCCTAATGAAAGAGAAATAATGGTATGTAGTATTTAAAAATGAGTGATATTTGCTCTTTTTTTTGGTAGAGTTTTAAGACTTCCCTGTATTTCAGTACCAGTTATTTTTGAGATTTGTGTTTTGTAAATATTTGCTCCCAATAGGTGACATGTCTTTTCACTCACTTAACAATAAAGTTTTTAACTTTAATAATGTCCAACTAATCAATTTTTCCTACCATTGATCATGCATTTGATGTTGTATCTAAAAATTCTTCAACAAAAGCAAGTCCATGGAAATTTTCTCTTTTTTTAAAAGAATTTTACAATTTTATATTTTGGTCATTGATTCCCATTCATTTTTATTTTCCTGTAAGATCATGTCTAGATTGATACTTTTGAACATGCAGTACCATTTGTTAAATGCCTTTGCATCCTTTAAAAAAAAATCAATTGAGCATCTTTTGGTGGGTCTACTCCCTGGCTCTATTCTATTCTACTGATCTTTATCTGTATTCTTTCGCCAGTATATTGCTGTCTTGATAATTGTCTTCTAGTAAGTTTTCAAATTAGATGCTATGATTTGTCCAACTTTGTTCTTCAGATATCATTTGATTATTATGGGGCTTTTACCTTCCATATAAACTTTTGTGTCAGTGTGTTGATATCTACAAATCAGCTTGGTAGGGTTTTGATTGGGACTGCATTGTCCATATAAGTCAAGTTGGGAAAAATTAACAACAACATTGTTTTTCATATATGATCACAGAATATCTCTTGATTTATTTAGAGTTTTGATTTTTCATCATTTTATTTTTATAGCTATATTCTATATATTTTATTCAATTTTTGTCTAAGATTTTGATTTTTGTTAGTGTTGTAAATGGTATTAATATGAAATTCCATTTGACTTTTGTGTATGTAATTTGATCTTTCATCTTGCTGCCTTGGTATACCACCTGGGAGGTTCCAAGAGGTTTTGTTTTTTTCCCCTTTTGGTATATTCTTAAATGTTTTCTAAATAGACAATCATGTGAATAAAGAGATTTTTTTTCCTTATTTTCTAAAATTTATATAATTTGTGTCTTTTTCTTGTCTTATTGCACTAGTATTGTATTTATAGCATGATGCTGAATAGGAGTGATGAGAGAGAATATCCTTGCCTTATTCCTGATATTAGTGGGAAAATATTTGCTCTCTCCCTAGTTAGTACTATGTTAGCTGCAGGAGAAATGATATTGTTTCTTCTTAGTTATTATTTTTTAAGAATTCACCAATGAAAACATCTGGACCTGGTGCTCTCTTTTTTGAAATGTTAATTTTTTATTTTTGCAATTTATGTAATCAATGTAGGAATATTTAGGCTGTTTATTCTTGTATGAGTTGGAAAAGTTAGTGTCTTAAAAGGAATTGGTCCATTTCATCTAAGTCATCAAATTTGGTGATAGTTTTTCATAGTATTCCTATAGTTGTTCTTTTGATTTTTTTTCACATTTTGTAGTGATATTGTTTCCTTATTGATATTTGTAATATATGTCTTTTCACCCTTTTTTTTTTTTTTTGTAGATTGACTGGCTAGAGGCTTACCAATTTTACTATTTTTTTCATAGAACAAGTTTTTGATTTTGTTGATTTTTTCCTATTGTTTTATTATTTTAAACTTCATCGATTTCAGCTGTAAGTTTTATCTTTCTTTTTTGTGCTTCCTTCAAGCTTAACTTGCTTTTCCTTCTCTAGTGTCCTATGCTAGAAGCTTGGGTTATTAGCTTTAATTGATTTATTTTATAATATATGCATTTAATTCTATAAGTTTCACTCTAATCACTGCTTTTGCTGAACCCTACAATTAAAAAAATTTTTTGGAGTTGCCATCATGGCTCAGTGGTTAACGAATCCAACTAGGAACCATGAGGTTGCAGGTTCGATCCCTGACCTCAGTCAGTGGGTTAAGAATCCGGCGTTGTCATGAGCTGTGGTGTAGGTCGCAGACATGGCTCAGATTCCGCATTGCTGTGGCTCTGGCATATGCCAGTGGCTACAGCTCTGATTCAACCCCTAACCTGGGAACCTCCACATGACATGGGAATGGCCCAAGAAATGGCAAAAATACCAAAAAAAAAATTTTTTTTTAACTGCTGTGAAATATCTTTGACATGTAATAATGTAATCATTGTTAAGTACAAATTCTGTGTTGTGTAGTAAATACTGTTTTGTATCTTTAGAACTTTTTTATCATCACAAACTGAAACTTTGTAACTATTAAGTAATAAATCTGGAGTTCTCATTGTGGCACAGCAGAATGAATCCGACTATCATCCATGAGGATGTGGGTTCAATCCCTGGCCTTACTGAGTGGGTTAAAGATCCAGCATTGCCATGAACTGTGGTGTAGGTTGCAGATGCAGCTCAGATCCTGCATTGCTTAGGCTGTGGTATAGGACAGCAGCTACAGCTCTGATTTGACCCCTACGCTGGGAACCTCCATATGCTGTGGGTTCAGCCCTAAAAAGCAAACAAACAAAAAGCAATAAATCTTTCCTATCCCCACTTCCAACCTCTGGAAACCACTGTTCTATTATCCTTCCCTATGAATTTGACTATTCTAGGTACCTCATATAAGAAGAATCATACAGTATTTATTATTTTGTGTCTGGCTTATTATTACTTAGAATACTATTTTAAGTTTCATATATTTTGTAGCTTTTTATCAGAATTTTATTCCTTTTAAAGAGTAATTAACATTTCATTGTATGTTTATATTATATTTGATTTATCCATTTATATATATATATATATTACACACTGATACAACTGACATCAGAGAGAAAATTAAAATGGAAATTTTCTCTTCAAACTAGTGTTCAGTAAAGAACATCTTAACCAAGACTAAAGTCCCATAAGCTAAATGGGAAAGAAAATGTATTAAACCACACACCTTTTTAAATATACTTCAGATACCAAAAGATAACAGAAAAATGTCTAAATGATAGCTATAAAAAATATTTTGCACATGATGACAAACTGCTAACTTTTATAATAAAGAGCTCATATAAATTGACAAAAATAAAATTAACTCAAAGAAAAACAAATGAAAAATACTCAAATTCACTAGTAGTAGGATAATACAAATTAAAACTTCAATGAGATATAGTTTTTACCTATCAGATTGCCAAATTTAGAGGAGAGTATTAATACGTATTGCTAATAAAGAGTGTGGAATAAAAATAATTCTCATATTCTTTTAGATATTTAAAATGTTATAGGCCTTTTGTAAACACCTAATATGTTATCAAGGCAAATTTTTAAAAGGACACTCTTACATGTATGATAGTTTTACCTTAAAAAGAATCTCTATGAGCTGTTGGAATCCATTGGTGGAGGTTTACCTTAGAAGTGGGGTGGCCTGACTAAAGGAGGAAACCTCAAGGGAAAATCTTCTCCTGCCTTATTCTCCATTGCTACCACCTTGACCTTTGGAGACATAAAACTTGTAGTTAGCTTTATTCATGAGAAGCTTTTACTTCTTTATGTCATACATACTGCTTTGGCCTGGAATAGTTTTCATTCTCACCTTAGTCTAACTTCAAAATTTGGCTTAGAGTTCCCACTATGGCTCAGTGGTTAGTGAATCTGAGTAGGAACCATGGGGTTGCAGGTTCGATCCCTGGCCTCGCTCAGTGAGATAAGGATCTGGCATTGCTGTGAGCTGTGGTGTAGGTCGAAGATGTGGCTCAGAACTGGCATTGCAATGGCTGTGGTGTAGGCTGGCGGCTCCAGCTCTGTTTAGACCCCTAGCCTGGGAACTTCCATATGCCGTGAGTGCGGCCCTAGAAAAGACAGAAAGACCACACACACACACACACACACACACACACACACACACACACACACACACACACACACGCACACTGGCTTAATTCTCATGGCTTACTGAGTACATTCCCTGATGCTTTAATTTTTACTTCCTTTCTGCTATCACTGCTATCTGGTTTTATGACCATCATCACATTCTAAACACTATTTTGTAATCAATTATTTAACCATGATATCTTGCATTATATTCTAAACTTGTTAAAGACAGGAGTGATGTGTTCTTTTACTTTATATATTCAATCCTTATGGCATTTAAACATATATGTGTGTATATATACATACATATATATGTAATAAATTCAATAAATTTTTATTTTAGCAAAGCCAGAATTTATGTAAGCTTTAATGATTCTTTGGGAGCATAACAGCAGTTTATCACTGTATTCCTGTTCTAAACGTGAGATTTGATACATATAGAACCTTAAAGATTTATTAAATAAATTTTGAGTGAAAGAGAAACAATTTGTTTCCAATGGAAATATCTATAGCAAAATGTTTTTTAAAGAGTTTTAATAAATAATAACATGCAAGTCAGAGGGCAACCCATTCTAAATAGCATTTTTAATCATTAGCCATTAGAAAGAATGAATGTATCTATGTAATACTACTAAGTATAAAAGCCAATGCATTTGCTTTTAGTAATTATTTAGTTCTATCTTAAGTACTGAGCTCAAGTCAACCACATTTAGAAACATCTGGACTTGGAGACAGCTGGATTGCCTATTGTGGATACAGAAATTTCCAAAACATACTGAATAGGTATATATATATAATGCATATATAGAGGCATATGTGTGTGTGTGTATATATATATGCCTATTTATATAGCCATGTATACAGGCATATATATCTCTTAATTGTAAGCAATAAAGACTAACTAAAAATCTTAATCAAAAAAATATTTAAAGGATATTGGAGCTCTTAGAATCTAGGAGAGTGTTGAGATAAGATTGGAATACAGAAAAGGATTATGGATGTCTGAAGAGCCAGGCAGCAGAAAATAGGGGAAGTACATTATAGTGTACTTCAGGCAGATTTGTGAGCTACTGCTACTGGCTACTGATGGCTATGAATCTGAACTCTCACTATTCCCAAGCCTTCTGTCACAATTTTAGCATTAAAAGTCTCCTTAGGCAGTGAGATGGAGGATTTGGTTTCTGCAGTAGGGAGAGGTGGCCATTTCCTGTCACTCATACCCCAGAGGAGATCAGGGAAGAGACCTAGTAAACAGAAAAGAGAAATAAGTTAACTACAGAAAATGATGACCACATGGTGGTATCCATCAGGGAGATGGTCTCATCCCTTAAACCTAAAATATAGTTAAGATAAGTCAGGAAATAAAAATGATGTTTTCAAAAAAGAGATCCAGCCTTGTTCATAAAACAATCATGTGATACTTATTGATAATATGATAAGCTTTCTTCTTAGACTTGGTAGGAACATTAAAGATGTGAGGGTGAAAATGCAGGGATATATTTTTTAAATTATAAGCCTTTGGTAACTATAATTCCCAAATCTCTCATGATCAGTATCTGACATACCTCTTACTATTAAACAGAAGTGTCTTTTTTAGGTGCAGAAGCTTAGCCACATTAGAAATTTTAAAGAGATTATTAAAGAAAAGGAAACATTTAAAAGAGGTTCTGAGAAGAGTTTAGATTTCCTGAGTGTATGTGGCAGTGCTGATTTCCTTTACCTCTAGTCATTGCAGGATTACATGCAACAGACAAGAGACAAGTATTTAACTCAATTTTTCATGTACATCTTTTTTTTTTTTTTGTCTTTTTGCATGTTCTTGGGCTGCTCCCACGGCATATGGAGGTTCCCAGGCTAGGGGTTGAATTGGAGCTGTAGCCACCCATCTACACCAGAGCCACAGCAACACGGGATCCGAGCCGCGTCTGCGACCTACACCACAGCTCACGGCAACGCCAGATCCTTAATCCACTGATCAAGGCCAGGGATCAAACCTGCAACCTCATGGTTCCTAGTTGGATTTGTTAACCACTGAGCCACAATGGGAACTCCAATTTTTCATGTACATCTTATATGCAACAGTATATAAGACAGATCAGAAGGAAAATAAAATATTTGTGTATTCTTTTTTTTTTTCCTATTGAGTATTTCCTGGAATATTTAATAATGGGAATCCATCACTTTTAAGTCATAGAATTCTTTGGTACCTTTGGAATTAAGGGAGAAGATGAGGCAAAATCTCAGTATACAGCCAAAATATTTTTTATATATAAATGATATATAGGGAAAAACATGGCAAATAAGTAAGTAACTATCAAGGAAATGTGGCAGAGTTGTTCCAGAACACTCTAGAAGATATCAGGTATTATGGTGCTTTGAGGAGCCATGTCAAGGGGCTAGACAGAATTGTTACCAAATTCCGGGATATATTAACCTCCCAATTAGTGATAGTGAAAAAAATTAAAAAACTTTCCACAGGCACATATACCCAGTTATGAGACTAAGACCAAAATATGGAGCATAGAACTCACAATGGTAGGAGTGTCAGATTGGTGTAGGGCTAGTACCATATATCCATGCTAAGTGGGATAAGCAAGAAACTGCTTTTGTCAATGTGCAGGGATTTTATCACCTAGATAATGTGTCTGATGGTGATTTCTAAAGTCCTTGCTAACGTTCATGCTCAGTGAAGAAGATAGTTTGTAATATGTCTAAAGTTGCTTAAAAAATGTGGTTTGATGAGATTATTTTTGCCTAATTAAATTAATACAAGAGAATTAGGTCCTTGATACCTTAATTGCCTAATGCTTATGTAAACGATATTCTAGATGTGATCATTATGTACAGATAGACACACTATACAGTTCTTTTATATTTAAGAATATATTAGATCAAATGTTTTTGTTAATTTTCAAATTTATTCAGTCACAGGATACATTTCAGTAAAATGTTAACCAAAATAAGTTTTCGTGATCTGGTTTAAACATAAACAACCTTTTGATCAATTCATCATAAGCATGGTTTAGTGACAGCAACTATTGTAGAAAGTTTCCTTGAATGATCTAAGAATTTATTAATTTTTCATCCATATTTTGATAATTCAAAGGAGACCAAGAAAATAATTCAGGATTTTAACATTAAAAAATGTAGATCGACTCTAAACACATTTAAAATGTCTAAATATTAGTTCACAAAGGTTTAATATACTCAGAAAAAGATCTCCATAGATATAAAGGAAAATCACAAGACTCTCACTTTCAGGGTAGCAGCCCAAGAAGGCAAGTTAAACTTCAAAATAAAGGTTTTTAAAACTTATATAGAGACAAAAACATCAACAAACTGAAATCCAGAATGTGAGGATCCCTTTATAAAGAGAAAAAAAACAACATAGATACCGTCATCCTTAGCAGAACTGTCGAAAGAAGGATAAACCAGGAAACAAGGGACGAGTCAAAATTCTAGTCAGCGTTTAATGACCACAGGTGGGCTCATTTGTGACTATTTAAAGCAAAACTAATAATAAGGTAATGTGGGTTTATAGAGTGTATGTAGCAATAAAATAAAAAACAAACGAAGTACAAAGGCAAGGGTTGTTTTAAGGCTCTTATACCCTGTTTGTAAAATAGGATGATTTTATTTCAAAGTTCTCTGTAAATATTGAGACGGTGATCAGCGATCTGGATGTTTATCAGCTGTGCTCTTCACATCCCCAGTTATGGAAGGAAGGAGCTGAAACAGGACTGAGAAAAGGGGAAAGATCTTTGATGAAGAACCAATAAAAATCTCCAGCTACCTCAGGGGTGCTTTGGAGCTGGCATGATCCTCAGGTATGTTGAGGTGGGATAGGAGCTCAGGCCTTTTCACCCCTGCCTAGGATGAACAGTCATCAGTTGTGTACTATCCCAGCAAGGAAACATGAGCTTCCAAGAGGGAGTTTTTTTTTCAGCTGAGACAACTCCAAAGATAACTGACAGCTGACAGCCATCTTAGAGCTGCACTTCCAACAGGTGGGCAAGTCCGTTGTTCGTAGAAGCAAATTTGGCAAAGCAACACAGCATCCACCAAGGTGTTTGTGTTTGTATGGACATGGAAAACTTGGTTTAAGTGTATACACAGGGGTCTTCATATTGTCCTTTCAGGAGGTTGGAATTAGGAGGTACGTGAGAGGAGATACTAAATTTTTTTCTTTATATATATTTTCCTTATTTAATCTAACTTCTAAAAATATTCCTTAAAATTTGTAGGGACACACAAAATGGTGCTTTAATTTCAGCATTCTTTTGCATTTGATGCTGATTGTATTTCTTTGAGGACAATGGTAATTTTTATACCAGTCAGAATTTAAAAGAAAATAAGAATATTTTGTTAGCAAGTTTATTCAGTCTGAAAGATTTTCTTATCTATATTCAGTACATCAGATTTTCTTCTCATTTTTAAATCTGTGAGTGGGAGAAAATACTATTCTTGCTATCTTATTTGCCAACCAATGATAGGTCTCTTTGAGCAGAAAACCAATTAGTAGTTATTCTTATTCTGTGGTTGGATATGTGTTTTAATATTGAAAAAAGAAAGAAAGAAAAGAAAGCTTAGTGCACTATTAGCCGATCATGTTTTTCCTTTGGCTTAAGGTAGCTCCTCATCATAGTCTCAAGCCTTACTTGAGATAGATTTATAGCTTTGTGCATTTCGCTTTTTTTAAATATCAGTACTTCTACCTTGGAGGACTATAAAGGTTCATAGATAATATTAGTCATAGTCCAAGATCAGTAACTGAAACAGTTGTCCAGAAGACAGCATGGTTTTCTTTATTAAAGGTATGTTTATATTCTCTTTTCTTCAATTTAATGAGAGCTATGATGGACAAATGTAGGAACAACTTGATTTTAGAGCCGATAGGTTATTTTGAAGGGAAATTTGATAAGAGAATAGCTTAGATGCCTATGAATAGATTTATGAAATAAGAATTATGTAGAGATATTTCTCTAACATAAAGGATATATAAAAATTGTATGTTTATAAAGCAACTTATATCTCTATTATTACTAAAGTCCAAGCATTTATTAGCCATAATTTCTCTTACCTAACAGTGGCACATATCCTCATTGAAGTTAAGTGAATATAAGTTATTTTTAAATGATATATATGCTATAAAATAGTTATTCAAAGTGCAGCAAATAACACATTAGTAGATTCTGAGATATTTTAAAAGGTAAGCTATTTTCTGTGGCAAATTAACAATACCCCATACCACCTTGAATACAATATTGATTATATCACTTTATAAAATCGTCTGCCTGAGGTCTAAGTTACAGACTTTAGCATCTTATTGGTCTGATAATTGCATTTCAGTTTGCTTTGGGAAACCATGCCTGGATTAATTGAGTCATTATAGTTAAAGTTGGTAATAAACAATAATAGGAAATATTTGTCTGTTCAAGTGCTGTTATTGCCTTTAACCATTTTGAATTATTAAACCATCCAAATCAATACTGCTCACTTATTTTTAATAATGAGTTCAATGACATAAAAGTAAACAGTTTTAGGAAATGACTTTCTTTTTGAAGCCCAGCACATGTTGCTACATATGCAGAGTGCAGAGTGAACCTGCTGCAGCTTTTGGCAGTTTTAAAATTATTGTTAATTAACTCTTCTGCTCAAATTCCTGCAAGCTCAACTGCAGTTGATGAGTTATCATGCTACAGCCAATAAATCCTGAGGTAATTTCATAAACATAGTTATTTAACCTAAATTGGATTCTCCATCAATCGAGAAAAATCAATTTTTAAATGCCATATTATTGTGAGTTTTAATAATAGTGCTTTATAGTTATATTGGTTTACACAAAGAACTTAACATGCATTCTAATATTTCTGCAGAGAAGGGACTAAAATAGAAATAGTATTAATAGTGATAATATATATATACATATATATATAATATATACTTAAAATATATGTATTTACCAAAATTGATATGTAACAGATATGCTATGGGTTTTGATGCAAAGAAAAGTGAATTAGGAATCAGGAGCTCTCAGCTATAGTTTCATTACTACCCCCTATAATTTTCATGAACCCCAACAACTCACGTGACATACTGAGGCTCAGTTTTTGTCTTGGCAAGTGAAAATGAGGAACCAAATTCTTGTAAACATATAGAGTTAATGTATCAGAAGTGTCTTATAAAGGATAAAGGATTTTATAAGAACAGCATTATTTTTATTTTCTATTACTTCATTAAATTTATTAGATTTACATTCTATATTTCTGTATAGCTATATTTTATAAGACTATAATGGCTTCAAATTTGTTTCCAAGGTTATCAAGGATTGTATATAATTTTTTTTCATAATTTAAGATTCAATATGACTTGTTCCAGGGCTCTCTATATTCATAAATAAGATGAAGAAAATGATCTCTTAGTAAGATACACAAAGAAAATCCCAGGTTAGATAAAACTCTTTCTGGGTTAAAACTGGAATGTTTGCTTTTGAAAGAATTTCAGGAGTGATGTTTCATTTCCTATTAGTACAATCAACATGTAAATAAACCTCTGGTTAAAGGAATACATGTTAGAACCTGATAAAGGATGAAAAATTCTACTGAAAGCCTCATTCACTATTTTCTGGAAAAAAAATGGGAATGGGCGAGAAATTGTTGTATTTTCTTTCTAGATAGCTATTTATTGTGCTAAGCATGACTAAATAGTTAACCCGTTCATTTATTAGTGCAATCCTATATTGACTATATGCTGTATGTTCATTGCTAGGTACCAACTCTGCAAGGATATGAAAGAATGGTTCTTCTCCCAGTATGGTGGGGAAAGCCAACTTGTAAGAGATGATTACAGCAATGTGCTATGTTCCATAATCTGTACATGTCTAAAATGTTAAAGACACATCAATCAGAGGTTAACTGAGAATGCCGAGAACCCTTCCCAAAGGACAGATATTTGAATCCTCTATTAGCTGGTTGGTTTTTGTAATGTCTTCCATTTTTAGCTCTATTCTCACATTTTTTTTTTTCTAGTGAGAGAGATTTAAGTACCATACTTTGTCTAAGTCCATATGACTATTTTTCTACTCTGCTTACATCATCTCATACAGTTTTATATTGTTTTGTTTCATATTATTGGTTTCTATACAGTTAAAGAGATGCCATAGCTCCAGAGCTATTCCTGGAAGGGGATGGCCAGAAAATGAGTATTCTGACTTTAGTCCAGGGTACTACCTCTGCTCACAGAGCTATTTTCACATCATGTTCTAATTCTATTCAGATTCAGAAAGCATATGAAGCCATGCAATGATGTAATTTATGTTTTTATTTTATTTAACTATTATTTGTGTCCATCTTCACATCTATTTTTGGCGACAAAAAGTTGACAAAGGATTTCAGAGAGAAAGGGGAAAGGAGGAGAGACAGAGGGAAAGAGAAGGGATGAAAAGGGAGGTAAAGGAGGAAAAGAGAGAGAGAGGCTTACTTTACTTACTATAGGTAAAAAAAGCAATTTGTTGGATGCAGAATATTGGAAAAAAGAAATTCTGTGATGATATGAGGAAGTATAATTTGTGTTGTGGACTTGTAAAAGTTACTCATTAACAGAACTATTTCAATCCATCATAAAGTCTCAAATGCCTTCATGACATTTGACTAAAAACATGATTTTATTTCTAAAGTCTTAGAAATCTATGAAACATGAACAATTGAATTAATTTGTATGAATTTTGGTGCCAGTGAAATTTTACCAATAGTTTAAAACATATGTAAATTTGTGTTCAAATGTTGGCGTTTTCTCAAAGTTTGTCCACCTTTCTGTCCTGACACATCCCCTGACTTTTGAGGTCATTGTAAGAGTAGATTCCTTTTATACCCTGGTTCTTTATTTCATAGAAGTTATACTTGGCTATTTAATAATGCTGCATCTGATGGAAAAACATTATTAACTTTTCATTAATTATATGCCTTATATAGAGCCCCAATAGGCAGCTCTTGATACCTCACTGGAAAATAACTAGGTAACCCTATTATCAGGCCGAATGGGGTTTTCCAGGCTTGGTTTTATTTCTTTATCTTGCCTTTCAGCAGCTAATATTCTACCTTAAGTTTACAATTCTAGGTCATAAAAATATCAATATTTAGTCTCTATGATATTTTAAAATTTATTTTATTCTCTT
Organism: Sus scrofa; assembly: GCF_054392235.1. Classification (NCBI taxonomy): domain Eukaryota; kingdom Metazoa; phylum Chordata; class Mammalia; order Artiodactyla; family Suidae; genus Sus; species Sus scrofa. Next base: position 101,861,346 of record NC_139390.1, on the reverse strand, counting down.
TGAGGTGGGGAGGTATAGTTCATCAAGTAATGAGCTTGGATTCAAACTCCAGTTTGTTCTACAGATCAAAATTAATTATTCCTAGATTCTTGTATTTGTTTTCTTTTGAAGTCATTATTGCTACCCAATAAATCCATGTTCACTGGTGATAATAATAGATGTAGCTTTTAAAAATAAAATGTCATTCCATTTTAAAATGAGTACCAAATTTCACTAGGGGATTTTAGACACTGTCAGTTTCATTTTATCTGATTATCCCTTATATCAGTTTTTTCCTTATTTTCCAAGTCATTTGTTAGGACTTGTTTTCTCCCTATAACAATACATCAGGAAATAATTTAGGCAGTTTTTTCTGTTTTATGTTGAGAAGGAATTGGCCAATAACATTTATTGTGAATTGGTTAAATTGAGTTTTTATTGAGTTTTTAACTAGCATGTGAGCAAATTGTGAGACATGTTCTCAGATATTCTAGATTGTTCTAACATCCTTGTTGCTAATCCAATTCATCCATGTATTTTTGGTCACTTAGTGAATTAATAGTTAAAACTGACTAAGAATTGTTTTCTTCGTGTTAGACTTTGTGCTCATTTAATGTTCATAGCCTATAAGGACTCCCTTTGTAGATAAGAAATTGAGGCAGAATGAGGTTAAATAATTTTCCCAGTAGGCTGGTAGGTTGTATGCTCAGAGTTGGAATTGAGGTGGTGTAACTCTGGGATTGGTCTCTCTCCATTCTTCTCTATATTATCACATCATCAGAGGAAAAGGCCAAGTGCAAATGGTAGAATCAAAGAGGTGTGCTTTTTTAGTGTATATGTAAAATAAAATGATTGCATATTATATGTGCAATTTTATGCTCTGTTTTTATTATCTACCTCATAATCTATCTAAACATTTTTTCTACAATAGGGTAAATACTCTTTAAAACATGATATAATAATGATGCCATAAATATCATAGTATGAATATATCATAATTTACTTAACTATTCTCTACTTTTGAATATTTATATTGCTTTTAATTGTTAGCGTCATAGAGAGATGAACACATGTTGATGTATAGATGTCTTAGCTCGGACTGCTATAATAAAAGAGTATAAACTGGGTGGCTTATAAACAACAGAGATTTATTTCTCCCAGTTCTGGAGACCAAGATCAGGGTGCCAACATGGCCTCACAGTGGGGTTTCGGTTGGAACCCTTTTCTAGGCTGTAGACTGCCAACTTAGTGTATCTTATGTGGAGAGGAGAGAGGGGAAGCAAGCTCTCTTGGAACCCTGACAGGGTGCTAATCCCATCCATGAGGGATTTACCCTCATGACCTCATCTAATCCTAAATACTTCTCAAAGTCCCCAACTCCTAATACATTCACCGTGTGGAGGAATCGGGTCTCAACATATGAATGTGTTGGGAGAAACAAACATTCTTTCTATAGCAATAGATATTTCTTTCAGATACATTTTTAGACAGAGAATTTTGGGACCAAAGAATTTGAGCATGATCTCTAAAAAGTCGATTGACACTTCAGTGAAGGAAGAACTCTGTGCAGACTCCCTCCCCCATGATAGTCACACAGTTGCATAATATCCATTTCTTAAATACAGAGTGAACCTGTGGCTTGTTCTAGTCAGTAAAGTTTGGCAAAGGATGTGTATTCAACCCCTTGATTACTGGAAGAGATTTTTTTCTTTTTAGATGTAATTTATGTCTCAATTCAATTGTTTTTGAGTTATTCTAAAGAAAAATTCACCTGAGTGGATTTGGCTTAATCCACTGAAAGCTCTTAAAAGAGGATCTTGTTCAGAGATGCTTTCCTATGGAGCTTGATTAAAGAAGCTACTGTGAGCTCAACCATTGTTAGAAAATGATGTTGCCAGCAATCTAAAGTGGCATGGTACCATGTTTTTCTCCACTCCAGTACCAGGTTAGAGCATAGAATAGCCAACACCTTGATTGCAGACTTGTAAGATCCTGAGCAGAGGACCCATCTAAGTTATGCTGGGTTCCTCACTGATGGAAACTGAAATACAGGTATCTTGTTTTAAGCCATTAAATTTGTGGAGCCAATGGTATAAGTTTCCATAAGTCTGAAGGCCTGAGAACTAGGGAATCTGATAGTGTGAGCCCTGGTCTGAGTATAGGAGAAGACCAATGCTCCAGCTCAACAGAAAGGAAGTGAATGAATTCTTGCTTCCACCTACCTTTTTGTTCTATTCAGGCCTTTTTTTAAATTTTTTTATTATAATTGATTTAAAATGTTCTGTCAGTTTCTGCTATACAGTAAATTGACCCAGTCATACATATATGTATACATTATTTTTTTCACATTACCCTCCATCATGATCCATCATGAGTGGTTAGATGTAGTTCCCTGTGCTGTAGGGGAGGGTCTCATTGTTTATCCTCTCCAAATGCTATGGTTTGCATCTCAGTTTGGATGATGCACATCCACAGTGGGAAGGGCAATCTGCTCCACAGAGTGTGCTTATTCAAATGCTAATCTCAGCTTTAAAACCTTGTTTAAGGTGAAATAATGTTTAGTCAAGTATATGGGTACCCCATGTTCTGGTCAAGTTGACACATAAAATTAACCATAACAGGACAGATCCAAAAATGGAGCAAGATAGGAATCTAAGAGGTAAAATGTTCTACAGAAGAAGGCAAGAAATTAATGGGAGAAAAATAATCTTGTTGATGGTAAAGGGATATTCAATAGAAATATTTCAAATGAGGCACTTTAGAGTCTATATTATAAGCTATAATCAATAAAATCTTTAGTTCAAATTACACTGTTGACAGATTGTTTTAAAGTAATCATAACCTTTGGCCTAAATTTAAGAAACATAGAGGTTTTGTTCAAATCTGGCATTGAGTTACTCTTAGAGACAACTGATAACTGGATCATACCAACCATGTAATATTGATCATCTTCATAACTTCATGAAGTAGATTCTTATCCTGGCTCGTTCTGTGTCAGTTGGATTAAGCTGGAGTTCCAGTTCCCAAACTCTCTTTTCTGGTATAGTTTTGGTTAGAGTTTGCTGTAAGATGAACTTGGGCCAGATTTGGAGGATGGAAGTGTTGCTCCTTTTTCCTGTATCAGGCTTATCTTCTGGACCCATAGTCCTGATGGCCAACAGGGGCACCAGATTCAGACTAGCCATCTGACTGTGAGCACACAGAGGCAGCTAACTGGCTAGACATAGGTGATGGCTTCTCATAGACCTCATCAGAAACTCTCTCTTCATACGCTGACTTTGGTAGTTGAACCAACTTGGCCTCTTAGATTTTCCAGCAAGTTCTGATATGCGCATAGTGCCAGTACTTCAGATTAATTACTGACTTTCTCTGATGTTCCAACTCCCCCCTCCAGATATTTATTATTTACCAGCCTGCCCATACCCCAGCCCCAGAATTGTGTAAGGGATTTATTCCTGTAAGGTTCATAGTAGTTCTGTTTTCTTGACTGAACACTGATAGACTCAATTATATAAATATATAAATACAGATATAGACTGATAGATACTACTATATCTATTATATATATTATATCTATTATATATATTGCTTTTTAGGGCTGCACCTGCGGCATATGGAAGTTCCCCAACTAGGGGCTGAATCAGAGTTACAGCTGCTGAATTGTACCACAGCCACAACAAAGCTGGATCTGAGCCTCATCTTCATTGTACACCACAGCTCACAGCAAAGCCTGATCCTTAACCCACTGGGCAAGAATAGGGATAGAACCCACATCCTCATGGATACAAGTTGGGTTTGTTACCACTGAGATATAATGGAAACTCCTTATAATTATAATTTTTTTATACTGAGGCTCAAATAAGTTGGTCGATTTGCACAAAGTTTTACAACTTGTAAGTAGCAGAAACGGAATTTAACTTAGGTTGATCAAACTGTAAAGCAAGGATCTTGAATTCAAATGGCCTCAGAGGACTGATGAGGTAGGAGGATGATACAATCTTAAAGTAAGAAATATTTCTCAGAAAGAAACAATTGGTGTCTTCTACTACACAGCCCTGTAAAACATGTACTCAAGTTCCATTGAAATCAAAGACTCAAATTATTAATCTAAAACTCTTGTTTTCAATTTAGGTCAGTGCATTCAAGCTTTCTCTAATAAGGAAAAAAAAGGTGAATGTGAGTTACACTTGAATTACTAAAATACTCCTAGGGATAATTTTTTCACTAAAGGATACTGCTCAAAAATTAAAGCCAAACCTTCATATTTTTAATTGATTGATCATCCTACTGCACATTGATCTGAGTCTATGTTAAGTTCTAGATAATTTTTACTATGTAGAATTTCTGGCTTGGTATGGTTTGATTTTCTGATATTTCAATAGATACCAACAGTTTGAATTTTCAAACAAACTTTTCCACATTAAATTTTTAGGTGAAATTTATTAGGGAACATGCTACACTATAATGTCCCTATCACTCCTAACACTGTTAAGCATTTAGTTTATGCTCATGGCTGAGCATTTTTAAGTCTGGAGAAATATGGTAACTTGCTACATGTTAACAAGATCATAAATATATTTTGATAAAATATTACCATATATGAAAGCTGAAAGATGTAAACTTGCTGATTCATCTGTACTGGGGTTTTCGAGATATTAATTGAGTAACTTATAGGGGAGTGAGTGAGGAAATTAAGAAAAGTTCTCTATACCACCCAATCCATTACACATTGCCATTATCATAACAATGTGTTGTAATTTATCTTCACAGTTAGTCCCAAGTGTACATTATTCATGGATTCGTTATGGTATTTTTATTCTTCTTATAATCATGCTTGGAAAAAATATAATACCTAATAAATTAGTTTCATAATTCCTACTCAAATAATCATCAAAGCACCATGAAAACCTGTGTGATGGGGCTAGCATTTTTTATTGCACTGTCAATAAGATAATGAGCATCAGCCAGTTGTTGAGATGAGATTAAGATGGCAGAATAGAAGGACTGGAGTTCAACTTCCCTCCTAAAAACAACAAAATCACAACCAAATGCTGAGCAATCTTCAACCAAATGGACAGGAAACTTTCAAAAAGATATCCTACTCCAGAAAACAAAGAGGAGGTCACATCAAGAGGTAGGAGGGGTGATTATGTGATATAAGCAACCCCATACCTCCCAAGTGGGAAGCCCCATGGACTGCAGTGTAATTGTATCACAGAGACTCACCTACAGGGATGAAAGTTCTGAGCCCCACATCAAATCTCCATGCCTGGGGATCTGGCATTGGGAGAAAGAGCCCCTGGAACATCTGGCAGTGAAGGCCAGTGGGGCTTATGCACAGGAGCTTCACAAGACTAGGGGAAATGGAGACCCCATTCTTAAAAAGTAAACACAGATTTCACATGCACTGAGTCCCAGGGCAAAGCAAAGTCTCCATAGGAACCTTGGTCATACCTGACTGTAGTTCTTGGAGGATCTCCTAGGAAAACAGGGGGTGACTGCAGCTTGTTGTGGGGGAAGGGCATTAAAAGCAAAGCTCTTGGGAGTATTCATCTGCATGCATTTCCCTGGAAGTGGCCATTTTGAGAAAATCTGTCCCCACCCATCAGTGCTGAGAAGCCCCAGAGCAAACAACAATCCAGGTGGGATCAACCCCACCCATCAATAAACAGGCTGCCCAAAGACCCCCCAAGCACACATCTGCCTCTAATCTCATCTAGAGACAAAGCCCCACCCACCAGAGGGACAGGAATCAGCTCCACCTACCAGTGAGCAGGCATCAGTCCCTCCCATCAGGAAGCCTACAACAAGCCCTGTACAAACTTCAGCCCCAAGGGAGGTTGACACCAGAAGTAAGAGAGGCCACAACTATATTGTCTGCAAAAAGGTCACTGCACCAAAAACATATAAAAATGAAAAGACAGAGAACTATAATTCAGATAAGGGAGAAAGGAAAAAACCCAGAAAAACAGCTAAGGGATCAGGAGATCCTCAGCCTCCAGGAAAAAGACTTTAGACTATTGATGCTGAAGATGATGCAAGACATTGGAAATAAACTGGAGGCAAAGATGGATAATTTACAGGAAACACTGACCAAAGAGATACAAAATATAAAACTTAAGAAGAGATGCAAAATATAATAACTGAAATGAAAAATTCATTAGAAGCAGCCAACAGCAGAATACAGGAGGCAGAAGAACGAGTAAGTGAGGTGGAGGACAGATTGGTGGAAATCATGGATGCAGAACAGAAAAAGTAAAAGAAGATTGAAAACAAATGAAGAGAGTCTCACAGAACTCTGGGACAATGTTAAATGCACCAACATCCATATTGTAGGGGTGCCAGAAGGAGAAGAGAGAGAGAAAGGGACAGAAAAAATATTCCAAGAGATAATAGCTGAAAACTTCCCTAACATGGGAAGGAATCACTCATTCAAATCCAGGAAGTGCAATGAGTACAACATAAGATAAACTCAAGGAGAAACACCCCGAGACACATATTAATCAAACTGACCAAAATTAAAGACAGAGAAAGTATTGAAAGCAGCTAGGGAAAAGAAATAAGTGACATACAAGGGAACCCTGATAAGGTTATCAGCAGATTTTTTTAGCAGAAACTCTGCAGGCCAGAAGGGAATGGCATGATATACTTAACGTGATGAAAGGAAAAAACTTCCAACCAATATTACTTTACCCAGCAAGGCTGTCATTCAGATTTGAAACAGAAATCAAAACCTTCACAGATAAGCAAAAGCTGAGAGCTTTACAACAAATACTAAAGGAACTTCTCTAGGCAGAAAAGAAAAGGCTGCAACCAGAAACAAAAATATCACAAATAACAAGGCTCCCCAGTAAAGGTATTTATACAGTAAAGATAGAAAATATCCATGCACAATTATGCCACCAAAATCAGAAATCGTGAGAAAAGGTGGGTACAAATGCAGGACACTTGAGATGAACTTGCAGGTAAGAAACCAACAACTTAAAAAAATCTCATATATATATATATATATATATAGACTCATATCAAACCTTCGGGGCAACTGCAAACCAAAAATCTACAATTGATAAGCAAATAAGACAAAACTCAAATACAACACGAAAGATAGTCATCAAAACACAAGAGGAGAGAACAAGAGAAGAAGGGAAGAAAAAAGAGCAGCAAAAACAAATCCAAAGCAATTAATAAAATGGCAATAAGAACATACATATCAATAATTACCTTTAACGTTAATGGAATAAATGCCCCCACCAAAAAACATACACTGGCTGAATGGATACAAAAACAATACCCATATTATATGCTATCTTCAAGAGACCCATCTCACTTCCAAGGACACGTACAAATTAAAAGTGAGAGGATGGAAAAAATACTCCATGCAAACGGAAATCAAAAGAAAGCTGGAGTAGCAATACCTATATCAGACAAAATAGACATTAAATTGAAGAATATTTTAAGAGACAAGGAAGGTCACTTCATAATGATCAAAGGACAAATCCATGAAGAAGATATAACAATTTTAAATATCTACGCACCCAACATAGGTTCACCACAATATAAAAAGCAACTGCTAACAACCTTAAAAGGACAAATTGACAGTAACACAATCATAGTGGGGGACTTTAACACTCCTCTTACAGCAATGGACAGACTGTCCACACAGAAAATCAATAAGGAAGCACAAGCACTTAATGAAGCATTAGACCAGATGTACCTAATAGATATTTATAGGACATTCCATCCAAAAGCAACAGAATACACATTCTTCTCAAGCGCACATGGAACATTCTCTAAGATTGATCACATCCTGGGCGACAAATCCAACCTTGGTAACTTTAGGAAAATTGAAATCACATCAAACATCTTTTCCGACCGCAACGCTACACGACTGGAAATCAACAACAAGAAAATATCTGCAAAAAACACAAATACGTGGAGACTATACAACATGCTACTGAACAATCAATGGATCCCTGAAGAAATCAAATAGGAAATTAAAGTATACCTAGATGCAAATGACAACAAAGATACTACACTCCAAAAGCCGTTCTAAGAGGAAAGTTTATAGCAATTACAAGCACACCTCAGGAAACAAGAAAAAAATCAAATAAACAACTTAACTTACAGTTAAAGCAGCTCCAGAGAGAACAGACAAGACCTAAAGTTTGTAGAAGGAAAGCATAAAGATCAGAGCAGAGATCAATGAAATAGAAACAAAGAAAACCATAGAAAAGATCAATGAAATGAAAAGCTGGTTCTTTGGAAAGATCCACAAAATTGATAAACACCTAGCCAGACTTATCAAGAAAAAAAGAGAGAGGACTCAAGTCAATAATATTAGAAATGAAAAAGGAGAACTAAAACAACAGACATCACAGAAATACAAAGGGTCATAAGAGACTGCTATATGCAACTATACACCAACAAAACGGAAAACCCAGAAGAAATGGATAAATTCTTAGAGAAGTACAATCTTCCAAGATGAAATAGGAAAGATGAATGGACCTGTCACAAGCACTGAAATTGAAACTGTGATTAAAAAACTTCCAACAAACCAAAGTCCAGGACCAGATGGCTTCACAGGCGAATTCTATCAAACATTTAGAGAAGAGCTAACACCTATCCTTCTGAGACTATTCCCAAAAATTGCAGAGGAAGGGACACTCTCAAAATCATGCTATGATGAACCATCATTCTGATCCCAAAAGCAGACAAAGATACTACAAAAAAGAAAACTACAGGGCAGTTTTAATGATGAACATCGATGCAAAAATTCTCAACAAAATATTAGCAAACTGCATGCAACAATACATTAAAAGGATTGTACATCATGATCAAGCGGGATTTATCCCAGGGATGGAAGGGTTCTTCAATATCCACAAATCCATCAGTGTGATATCCCACATTTAAAAACTGACGAATAAAAACCATATGATCCTCTCCACGGAAAAAGACTTTGACAAAATCCAACACCCATTTCTGATAAAAACCCTTCAGAATGTGGGCATAGCAGGAACCTACCTCAACATGATAAAGGCCATATATTGACAAACCTACAGTCAACATCATTCTCAATGGTGAAAAGCTGAAAGAATTTCCACTGAGATCAGGAACAAGACAATTATGTCCACTTCACCACTACTCTTCAACATAGTTCTGGAAGTCCTAGCCATAGCAATCAGAGAAGTAAAAGAAATAAAAGGAATCCAAACTGGAAAGGAAGAAGTAAAACTATCACTCTTTGCAGATGACATGATACTATACCTAGAGAATCCTAAAGACTCTACCAGAAAACTGTTAGAGCTCATCCATGAATTTGGCAAAGTCCCAGGATACAAAATTAATACACAGAAGTCAATGGCATTTCTATATACTAACAATGAAGGAGCAGAAAGAGAAGTTAGGGAAGCAATCCCATTTACCATCACATCCAAAAGAATAAAATACCTAGGAGTAAACCTACTTAAAGAGACAAAAGACCTGTACTCTGAAAAGTATAACCACTGATGACAGAAATCAAAGATGACACAAATAGATGGAAAGATATACCATGCTCTTGGATTGGAGGAGTCAATATTATCAAAATGACTATACTACCTAAGGCAATCTACAGATTCAATGCAATCCCTATCAAATTACCAAGGACATTTTTTCACAGAACTTGAAAAAAATATTTTAAAATTCGTTTGGAAGTGCAAAAGATCCAGAATAGCCAAAGACATCCTGAAAGAGAAAAATGGAGCTGGGGGAAGCAGGCTCCCTGACTTCAGACTATACTACAAAGCAATAGCCATCAAAACCATATGGTAGTGGAACAAAGACAGATGTAGATCAGTGGTACATGATAGAAGGCCCAGAATTAAACCCACGCACCTACAGCCAACTAATTTATGACAAAGGAGGCAAGAATATACAACGGAAAAAAGACAGCTTGTTCAATAAGTGGCGCTGGGAAAACTGGACAGCCACATGGAAAAGAATAAAATTAGAACACTCCCTAACACCATACACAAATATAAACTGAAAATGGATCAAATCCCTAGATATAAGACCAGAAACTATAAAACTCTCGGAGAAAACAGGCCAAACACTCTCTGACATAAATGACAACAACATCATCTCAGATCCACCTCTTAGACTAATTACAGTAAAAACAAAAATAAACAAGTGGGACCTAATTAAACTTAAAGTTTCTGCTCATCAAAGGAAACCCTAAACAAAATAAAAGGACAACCCAAAGAATGAGAGAATATATTTGCAAATGAATCAACTGACAAGGGATTAATCGCCAACATTTATAAACATCTTCTGCATCTCAATACCAAAAAAACAAACAACCCCATCAAAAAATGGGCAGAAAATCTAAACAGACAATTCTCTAAAGAAGACATACAGATGGCCAAAAAACACATGAAAAGATGATCAACATCACTCATCATTAGAGAAATGCAAATCAAAACCACTATGAGGTACCACCTTACACCAGCCAGAATGGCTGCCATCAAAATGTCCACAAACAGTAAGTGCTGGAGAGAGTGTGGAGAAAAAGGAACCCTATTACACCATTGGTGGGATTGTAAATTGGTGCAACAACTGTCGAAAACAGTATGGAGATTCCTTAGAAAACTAAAAATAGAACTACCATTTGATCCAGCAATCCCACTCCTGGGCATCTATCCAGAGAAAACCATGACTCGAAAAGACACATTTACTCCAATGTTCATTGCAGCACTATTTGCAATACCCAGGATATGGAAACAACCTAAATGTCTATCGAGAGAGGAGTGGATCAAGAAGAGGTGGTACATATACACAATGGAATATTACTCAGCCATTAAAAAGAACAAAATACCAGCATTTTTAGCAACATGGATGGACCTAGAAATTGTCATGCTAAGAGAAGTCAGACAGACAGTTAGATACCAACATCTAATGCTGTCACTGACACTCAAAATCTGAAAAAAGGTCCCAATGAACTTCTTTCCAGAACAGGTACTGACTCACAGACTTGGAAATACTTATGGTTTCCAAATGAGACAGTTTGAGGTGTGGGGGGATGTGCTGGGTGTGTGGGATGGAAATCCTGTAAAATTGGATTGTGATGATCATTGTACACCTATAAGTGGAATAAATTCATTGAGTAATATAAAAAAAGAAAAATATAAATCAAAAGTACAAAAATAACATTAGCCAGTTAGTAATAAAGTTGTAAATATACTTTTAAAAATAGCCTTTATTGAGATATAGACTTGTTTTAGAAATATTTTTTCATTAAACGTTCTCTTCGCAAGTGCTAATATGAAAATGATTTAAAGTAGCCAATTGGTGCTCACTTATCAATTTAACCTTATGCTCAATTTGCTAAAAGTTAAAATTTTATCCTCTTCTGTATTTTGTGAATGAATATGATTTTTTGGTTATATTCAGAATTGCAGTTATCTGTATCCCTTAGGAGCTATTTGGATGGAGTAGATGAATATGCTTGGACGTGGTTTATAAATAATTTTCAGGGTAGATAGCATTTTTATGCATATAATTTCATATTTCTTATATCACAAGATAGCAGAATCAAAAGGAAAGATTTTTTGTTTGATTCTGACTTCTTTTACAATTTAAGACTTGAACTTTTTGTCATCAAAATTTTATATTCAGACTTCAGTTTTCAGCTCTGATGTGTAAAGATCTTGTAAACTGTCACTGCTGTCCTTAAGCAACAAAAAGTTGAACAAACAGAAAAACAGTGACTTTTCTTGAATTCACAAGAGTACTGAGTTTTCAGGGCAAGTCATCACACTGAAGTTTGGAGAGACAGGCAAATATGGAGTCCAACCTGAGATCAGCTTACCTGTAGCACAAGTCCCTGGATCCATAAATTGATAGGAACACTTAAATGACAATTTTTACACAGAACCGAAAATTAGTATTGCAGTGGGAGATTCCTGGGAGTCACAGTTGAGGAGCCACACTTTTGGAGCTTTACCAGGCTTCCATAGTTATAATCAAGAAAGAGTCTCTGGCAGCGATGTGAAAGAGTACTTATGGTGATTACTTCTCTATAGCATAGGCTTACTTTTCAGGAGGAAAGACTTTACCATAGCCTTGTGGACAAAAAAAAATCTTCAATCTATAATTCTATATCCAATGAAATTATTTTTTAAAAGTGAGTGAGAAATAAAGGATTTCTCAAGGAAACTTATCATCAGCAGACCTGCTCTGCAAGAAATGTTAGAAGATGTTCTTTTTTGGGCAGAAGGGAAATGCTATGTTGGAAACATGGGACTGCATAAAGAAAAGCATCAGAAGAAATAAATTCAAGCAGTTTATTTTCTTTATTTTTAATTGATCAAAAAGATAACTGTTCAAAGCTATACTAGCAACAGTGTATTAGGTGATTATAGCATTTGAATAGATGAAATAAATGACAAGAATATCATAAGGGACTGGAGAGAGGAAATCCATATACTCCGTTATAAAGAACCTGCACTTGTGTAAAGTGTAATATTGTTATTTGAAGGTGGACTTAGATGAGTTGAAAATGTATACTGTATACTCTGGAGCAACCACTAAAAGTTTTTTTTAAAGAAACAGATTTGATCCACTAAGAGAAGATAAAATGAAATCACATAAAATGTTGTCAAGATCAGAGAAGGCAGAAAGAGAATCTGAGGATGACCTGAACACAGTTAAAACATGGTTTATATTAATCCAAATATATCAATAATATATTTAAATGTGTTAGTCTAAATATGCTAATTAAAGGGCAGAGATTGCAAGAGTAGATTAAGAAAAAATAAATGCCGCCTCTATATTGGTGACAAGAAACTCAATTTAAATCTGAAGAATAATTAGTTAAAAGTAAATGGATGGAGAAAGATGTACTATGCTAACTAATCAAAACAGAGCTGGAGTAGTTATATTGTCTTAGACAAAATAGACTTCAGCACAACAAAAAATTATTAAGGATTAAGAGGGGTACTACATAAAGGAATCAATTCTTCAGGAAGACTTAATCATAAATATGTATGCAGCTAACATCAAAAAATCAAAATATATGAGGTGAAAACTGTTAGAACTGAAAGGAGAAATAGAAAAATTCACTCTTATAATTGGTAACTTCAACACCCCCTGATGGTAATTGGTAGGTTGAGAAGGCAGAAAATCAATAAGAATGTAGTTGACCTGAATAACATTATCAATCACCTTTATCCAATTGATATGTGTAGAATACTCCATACTGCAACATCAGAATACATGTCTTCTCTCAAGTTTACATGGAACATTCACCAATATAGACCACATTCCAGACCACCAAACACATTTTTAAATTTAAAAGAATGGAAATCATATATGGTGTGTTCTCTAACCACAATGGAATTAAAATAGAAATAAAAAACAGAAAGCATTCTTAAGTATCCAGATTTGGATTTCCATTGCAATGCTCCAGTGAAAGAAAACAAGACTTCTTGGGGAAACAACTGACTCTAGGATCGAAATGGTGGATATTCAAGATAAACCTGGAGCATTTTGCAATGATAGAAAGTAAGGAAGTGCTTAAAAACACCTCCACCATAATGACGGAGCAAGTCAAAGGGACATGGGGGCCAACTGAAAGACCTCCTGATGCCCAAAGCAGGAACAGTTTGATCAAGTAAGTAAAGTAGCACTAGATAATAACCCAAAGTATAAAATAAATATTCATCAGGCCATAGTGATAAAAATAAATAATTGAAAAACTATGTAATGGAAAATAGATCTTCCTTGTAAATAATTCCAAATTTATGTAGATACTTTACTCTTATGTTTAACTGGTAGTTTCACTTAAGAATTGCACTTAAACTCCTAGTTTTCAGTACAGATTTTACTTTCCTAATTTGCTGTGACTGGAATCCTTTACTCTGGACCCTATCTCTGTTTCCATCAGAGACTGACAGGCAGGGCAACTGCCTGCTACAATAGTCTGGGAGTGAGAATTTGGGGATCTGCCTGTTCTCTATACAGTTATTAAAAAGAAAAGAAAACCTCTCTATTTTCAACTCCAGCATCAACACTGACTTGAGCTCATAAGGATGACGATCCTGAATCTTCTAGAGTTCCATGATGACAAGTGGGTTTTCTCCTTTTTGGCATTTCCACTGAATTTGAAATGATTTTCCTCCTTTCTAGTCCTACTACCACTTAAATAGTCCTTATTTATTGTGATTGAGGGTTGCAGATGCCTCCTGTTTTTTTTTTTTTTTAACCAATGATAGAGTTTCTGCTTGTGTTTTGTTCTTTCTGGTTTAGAAGTGATTTTTGAGAAAAGGGTACCAAAATATCTTCACTTTGTCATATTCAAACTTGAAGTCCACAGTTGGCTTCTTAAGGGTCCTTGTTATTTGATGACTAATCTCTTTTGACAATTCTACAAGAGCAGGCTGACCCTGATAACATTCTGCCACAACATTCATCAATAATGAAATGGCCTTTCCAGCAAAGACAATCACTTCATGACATTTTCAAAGCATTTACATATCCTTAAGGAAAATATGAAATATTTTACACCTTTCAAATTTTGCTGTCCAGGGAAACGTACCATGTTATTTTTTTTATCCCCTGAGTGTCTGGGTAGAGCATGGTTCTCTTCTAAAATAAATAGATTTCCATGCAAGTTAAAGGGAAATGTGGACCTAACTCTAGTTAGGTGATAAAAGTTAAAATTAAGTCAACAGTTGGTAAATATTTATTTCAGTGCTCATAGAGATTTCTACTCCATAGTTACAAAGTCTATGCTTTTCTTGATTAATTTGAAAAAGAACTGAATTAGATAAGACATTCAAATACACCTGAAAAAGTATACTTAATCATCAACAATGATAATTTTCCTGCCATGTCATTATATGTGAATTATTATTCTTATTAAATTAAGGGAGGGAGTTTTTCTTTCCTTTCTTCCCTTTGTCCTTCCTGCCTATATTCATTCATTATATATTTGTTGCCTGTTATTTTCCAGGCATTATTCTATGTTCTGGTAATCTGTTAGTGAACAAAGAAATGAAAGTATTTGCCTTCATGGTGACTGTGTTCTGATGGGGAGAATAATGATTGTTAACTCTTATGTAGTACTTATTGTGAGCCAGGTACCGTTCACTGTTCTTCACACACACTAACTCAATCAGCCCAAACCTGATAGAAACTGTTAATATTTTACTTATCAGCAAACCATGGCACGTTAAATAACTTGGCTAAGTTACACAGCTAGTACCTCACAGCGCTTGGACTTGAACCCCAACCATCTGGTAGTCAGAGACATTAAATTGAACTATTAGACATGTATATATGATATGATTGCTGATCTAATTTATATACTAGAATCAGTCAGTTATCAATTGGATCTATAATTTATTTTTTCCTTCCATATTTCAATAATAATATATGATCTCTGCAAAATATTAGAGAACATAGGAAAGTCATAAGAAAAATAAAATGATATATGGATTCTACTATGTGAAGACAGTTAACATATAGTTGATGTATATGTTCAAATGTATATACATATTTTGTGTATGTATTGCTCAATATATAAGGTTTTGAAATTTTCATTTTAACTTACATCATTATTTTAAGCTTCCAGTAATCATTTACATGGGTATATGTCCAGCTCTTTATACTGAAAATGTGTTTAATAAAAATTAAAGTAACAAGTTCTTTAAGCTTAGTCTCTTTTTTTTTTTATTTTTTTTCTATCATAAACTGCATAGAATATGTCTGGTTTTCCATTGTTAGAATAACTTCTTAGAAGTAGAACTATTGGAGAAAGAGTAAGCAGAGAACTTTTTAAAAAGATTTTGATCCATATTGCCAAATTATCCTACAGTAATGTTTAAATTACCAATACACATTCTTATATTCTCATGGCCAGTCAACCCCAGATATTAATATTGTTTATAATCTTTGCCAATCTGAGAGAAAATATAGTACCTCAGGATATAAATTATTTTCTTTTTTTTTTTTTGTCTTTTTGCCATTTCTTTGGGCCGCTCCCGCTTAATATGGAGGTTCCCAGGCTAGGGGTTGAATCGGAGCTGTAGCTGCCGGCCTACGCCAGAGCCACAGCAACGCGGGATCCGAGCCGCGTCTACGACCTACACCACAGCTCACGGCAACGCCGCATCGTTAACCCACTGAGCAAGGGCAGGGATCGAACCTGCAACCTCATGGTTCCTAGTCAGATTCGTTAACCACTGCGCCACGACGGGAACTCCTAAATTATTTTCATTGGATTTTTTTAGTGACCAAATATTAACATTTATTGTGGATTTGCTTTGATAGATTTATTTTGCATTTATTACCCTGATTTAGTTTTATTTTTTTTGAGAATTTATTTTTGCTTGCTTTCTATTACTACTGAAATTTCTTCATACCTTTATAAGCTTACAGTATTTTCTTTTTAAATGGATATATAAAAGTTCGTAAGGAAATTTTTTGTGACGTCTTTCTCTGACCAAAATGACAATACCTTTTATCAATGTTAGTCACCTTATTAGAACATTTCTTTGTCATATTTATTTACCTTACCACTGATTGGCAAATGAGATTCAAAAATAGCAAACTGGGGAGTTCCCGTCGTGGCGCAGTGGTTAACGACTCCGACTAGGAACCATGAGGTGCAGGTTCGATCCCTGCCCTTGCTCAGTGGGTTAACGATCCGGCGTTGCCGTGAGCTGTGGTGTAGGTCGTAGACGCGGCTCGGATCCCGCGTTGCTGTGGCTCTGGCGTAGGCTGGCAGCTACAGCTCCGATTCAACCCCTAGCCTGGGAACCTTATTAAGCGGGAGCGGCCCAAAGAAATGGCAAAAAGACAAAAAAAAAAAAAAAAAAAAAAGAAAGAAAATAATTTATATCCTGAGGTACTATATTTTCTCAAGAAATGGCAAAAAAAAAAAAAAAAAGCAAATTGATTGCTCCATTAATGACATAGTTGCCCTGTGTAAACTTATTCTTTTTACCTAACTGAAAAATATTTGAAATAAAGAAAGCTTTCATTATTAACTATTTAATAATAATAATGATTAATAGACCTCTGCCAAGTATGTTCATAAAATAATTTTTTTCTTAAATTTCCACTAACTTATAATTATTCAGTCCTGATTTTATTTATTGTGTCAAAATAAGAAAAGCTCCCAATTTCCTTAATGAAATTAATAGCTACATAAATTTCTTTTTATTTCAAATTATATTACTAAATATCTTGTGGATTGTTTAAACATATGTAGACATTATGACAGACTCTCAAATAATAGTAATAATAACTGCAATAAGTAAACTTAAAATATGTCATGTTTCTTAACAAAAACTAACATTTAAAAGGTTATCTTAAGTATCTAGAAAGAGTCCTCTTACGGATTGCGGCATCTTTATCTGCTGTCTGGTGGGGTTTTATTTTTTATTAAACGAGCCTACACTCTCTGCCTCTGCCTTAGTATCTAAGAGAGAAAGAAAGCCAAGTAAGTTAAAGCAAAGCCATGTACCCACTGTTCTCTAAAACTCTGCACTCCCACCCACTGCCTTTTTCCCCATTAGAACTGTGGTGACCCTTTAGGTGGCACCATTTAAACTCCAGTCCTGCCTGCCCCTGTTAGACTCTCAATACTTGTTCACCTTTTGTGTCCATAACTCTGGCTGATGCACAATTTTCAAGATGAATAGAAGCCATTGTAGGACCAAGTTGCTCCCTACCTCTGTCCAATACGAAGTCATCTGTTAGACTTATATCAGCTCTTCAGCCGAGGACATGGCTTCATCTGCCCTGCCCTGGCTGCTTTTCAGTCAGTATCCACAAAGCTTCCTGGAGAGCTACATCTTACTCATGGTAAAGCACTAAATACAACCAGTCTTTCCTTAATCAGTTATATGTCTTTAACAAACACCCAACAAAAAATTTCATTCTTTTTTTAGACATTTTTTTTTCTTTTTCTACAATGAGTAAAATTTATAAGGAAGAGAATTTGTAGCACCTGGACAAGTATGTTGATGTCACTTAGAATCACAGAACAAAATCTTTTACCTTGGTGATGGCTAAATCACTTTTTGTAATTTGACTTAACTCCACAGTTAAGTCTTGAGTTGTCAGCCTAGGTTTCCATGTGATCTTTAATTTTAATAGCTGCATGCTATTGTGCACTAAAAGACTAGTTTATATCCCTGGCTAAATGAAAACTAAAGACAAGAAGAGTTATTTAAAGATAGTATTTGGTTATTGGTAATTATTACCAATTTTAAATACACAGGGGGGGGGGAATGTTTTACTCTAGTCATGTAAGAAACAAAATAATATCATTACTGGGATAGCTGAATATTGCAAAGATATTTGTAATATTGTTATCGCTTCTTAGCAGGAAAAAAAAATCCCTGCCCTAGTGCATTCAATTGGACAGAATGTCCCATAAAACTGTCAAGTTAATCTGAATCATAGATGTTTGACAGGCAAATAAAGATGAAAATCATTGTTCCAAAAATTGGGGATTATAGATCTCCTACAGAAATATACATGTTCAATTTAATAGTGATAATCCTTCAATTTAGATGAGCAGCATTATCTGCCTTGATAATATTTTTTAATATCAAGGGCAGGATTTTATCTTCCAGATCAAAAATACTTTGAAAAAATATTACTTGGGGACCCTATGCACATTGTAAAAATAAAAATAATGGTCTAACAGGATTTTTTAAGAGATATGAAAGTGGAATTAGAAGTGATGCATGTATAGGTTAAAAATAATCTCCTAAATCTTATTTTCAATCAAATTTTATAACAAATTCCAACCACTTTGTTTGTCCCTGTTAAGGAAATTCATCACTGTGGTTATTCCTCCACTAAAACTGTCCTATTAAATCTCTAAAAAAAATATGGAAGAATGATTTACTATCTTAAGAATATTTACTGAAGGTATTTTAGGAAATCTTGACCTTTAAATACAGCTTTCATATGCAGTCCTTGCAACTATTTCATTTCATAAAATAACAGAAAAAATATAAAGAAAAGTAATAAGCAAATATAATCAAGTATGCTACACCGTTATTTTTAAAATTACTTAGTGAATTTTATTACATTTATAGGTGTACAACAATCATCACAACCAATCAGACTTGCTAATAGCTTTTATTTTTATATTTTGATGAAAAAATTAAATTGTTTTGTGTAAAATGTAATGCGAAAGTTCCAGTATGGGTTTTTATTTCAGTGAGGATTAGAGATTGTTGAACCTCTTTTTCATTCCTTTTTTTTTTTTTTTAAGAGGCTGTTAATTTTTATTTATTAATGGTGGAACGTTCTGGAAGGAAGGAGAGGAAGAAGGGAAAAAGAGAAGAAGGAATGCATGTGTTTAGCTGACTTTTATTTCAAGATTCTATGTGCCCTATTTTGTGTTTGAATCATCCAACTTGAATAAGGTCCTGTATATAATAATATGCAGAGGTAAGATCCAAAGTACATTCTCTTTACTTTACTACCCTGCCTAACTGGTAGCATTAAAAATTGTGTAGAAATCAAATGTCAACAACAGGGAATATTCAGTGAGAACTGTAAAAATATTGGGGTTAAAAAGACAAATTTATTGTACTCAATAATGCCATGGAAAATGGGCAGGATTAAACAATTATTCTACATTGTCTGTTTTTTAAGAATTGAGTAAATGTTTAATAAGAACACTGTAGAAAAAATGTTTTTGCTGTGTCTGAAATTTTTTTAAATTTTACTGAAGCATGGTTAATTTATAATGTATTAATTTCTGCTGGATAACAGTCATTCAGCCATCTCTCTCTCTCTCTCTTTTTTCCATTATGGTTTATTACAGGATATTGAATATAGTTCCCTGTGCTATATAGTATGAACTTAGTGTTTATCCATTCTATATATAATAATTTGCATCTGCACATCTCAAATTCCCAATCCTCTCCTACCCGCCTTCCTTCCACTCGGCAATCACATGTCTGTTACTCCATGCCTGTACATCTGTTTCTGTTTCTTAAATAGGCTCATTTGTGTCATATTTTAGATTCCACATATATGTGATATCATATGGTATTTGTCTTTCTCTTTCTGACTTTGCTTAGTATGATAATCTAGGTCCATTTGTATTGCTGAAAATGGCATTATTTCATTCTTTTTTATGGCTGAGTTAGACTGCATTGTGTGTGTGGGTGTGTATATCTCACATCTTTTTTATCCATTCATCTGTTGATGGGCATTTAGCTTGCTTCCATATATTGGCTATTGTAAATAGTGCTGCAGTGAACATTGGGGTGCATGTATCTTTTCGAAATAGAGTTTTGTCTGGCTAAATTCCCAAGAGTGGAACTGCTAGATCATATGGTAGTTCTATCTTTAGTTTTTTAAGGAAACTCCACAGTGTTCTACATAGTGGCTACACCAAATTACATTTCCACCAACAGTGTAAGAGTGTTCCCTTTTCTCTACACCCAGCTCCAGCATTTGTTATTTATAGACTTTTTGATGATGTCTATTCTGACCAGTGTGAGGTGGTACCTTATTGTAGTTTTGATTTGCATTTCTCTAATAATTAGTGATGTTGAGGATCTTTTCAAGTGTTTTTTGGCCATCCATATGTCTTCTTTGGATGAATGTATATTTATGTCTTCTGCACATTTTTTAATTGTATTGTTTGTTTTTTGTTAAACAAATATTTGTATCTGTCTTTAGCAATGACTGCAGAGATCCATTAATATTTTAATACAATTTATTATGTTCTTTAACAGAAAAGTTGCTTTAATATTTTTATTGAGTTAGTTCAAAGGAATGAATCAAGCACATGATCTCTGAAATTGTCAGATTCTACATTTTTGAAGGCATAATTTATAAAATCAATGAGACAACTTAATGTTTTTATTTTACTGTGGTAAGAATAACTAAAAATTCATCCTCTTAAGGCATTTTTAGGTATGCAATACAGTATTGTTAACTATGGGCATGATGTTGTACAGCATATCTTTAAAAATTATTCATCTTGCATGGTTGAAATTTTATGCACTTGATAAGAAACTCCTTATTTTCCACTTTCACTAGCCCCAGGCATCTACTATTCTACTCTCTGATTCTGTAAGTTTGACTATTTTAGATAAGTGAAATCAAAAAAAAAAAAAAAAATATATATATATATATATTTATATATACACACACACACACACACACACACACATATATATATATATCACATTTGTAAATCCATTCGTCAGTGAATGGACATTTCATTTATTTATTTATTTTTTAAGTATTTTGGCTATTGCGAATACTGCTGCAATGAACATGGGAGTACAGATACCTTTTTGAGATTCTGATTTCAGTGATTTTGGATATATACCCAGAAGTGAGATTGCAGGCTCATGTGGTAGTTCTGTTTTTAATTTTTGAGGAACCTCTGTACTGTTTAACATAGTGGCAGCACCATTTTATATTCCCAGCAAGGGTACAAAGGTTCCAATTTCTTTACATCCTCACCAACACGTGGTTATTTTTTTTAAGTAGTAGCCATCCTAAAACTTGTGTGATGATATCTCATTGGGGTTTTGATATGCCTTTTCCTGATAATTAGTGACATTGAGTGTATTTTCATATACCAGTTGTTTGTTTGTATTCAAGTCCTTAGCTCATTTCTTCATCAAGTTATTTTTGCTTTTGGTGGTGAACAGTAGAAGTTCTATATATATTTTGGATATTAACCCTTTTTCATAAATATGAATGTTATATATATGTATATATGCAAAAAATTTCTCTCATTTCATAGCTTGCCTTTTTATTTTTGTTTTCTTTCCCTTCACAGAAGGACTTTACTTTGATGAAGTCTCACTTACCTATTTTTTGCTTTCTTTATCTGTGCTTTTGGTGTCATATCCATTAAATCATTGCCAAGACCAATGCCATAAAGATTTTTTTCCTTATGTTTTCTTCTAGGAGTTCTACAGTTTTAGGTCTTAAATTTAAGTATTAAATCTGTTTTTTATTGAATTTTGTGTATGATGGAAGATAAAGGTCCAATTATATTTTTTGAATGTAGCTATCCAATTTTCTCAAGATCATTTGTTAAAAGACTGTTATTTCTCCATTGTATATTCTTGGTACCTTTGTTAAACATCAGTTGACTGTACGTGAGTGGGCTTATTTCTGAGCTCTCTGTTATGTTTTATTGGTCTGTATGTCTATTTTTATGACAGTGTCATGCTGTTTTGATTATTGTAGCCTTGTAAAATATTTTGAAATGCTGAAGTGTGAGACCTCCAGCTTTTATCTTCTTTCTCAAGATTATTTTGGCTATTCAAGGCCTTATGTGCTTCCATGCAAAATTTATTATTGTTTTTCCCATTTCTGTATTTAAGTGTAAAATATATACTAAAATGCAGTAACGTATTTAGATCTATCTTTTAAAAAGTTTTTTATATTATTATTTTCTATAATCAGAAGACATTATTTTAGAAACTATTATTTATAATAGTATAAACTTTCATGTTTTTACCCTTTTATGGTTTTGATGACTGCTCTTAAGGATGCTCTATCCTTTGAATTACACAGCTATATTTGATGGAACTAACAGGTATCATTTGTTTTTAGATTGTAAATCTGACTCAGGAAGTTAAAGAAATAATTTTTAATGTCACACAGCTAGTAATGGATAGATACAGGACTTGAAACAGGTTTATTGACTCTTCTAGAACTATTTATGTATAAATATATTTATATATGTATAGTTGGAGATCTTTCTAAAAATATTTCCAGACACTTCACTGTGTATTTGAGATGAATAAACTCTGTTATGTAAGGACAATATTTGTAATACTATAGATCTTGATCTGTAAGATGCTAGCTTAAGAACCTCAATTGAACATTATTATAGATTGCTTACTAGGTACCTGGCATTTTGCTGTTCCTGGATAAAAATGTGTAGATGAAACATTAGCCCTGATCTCAGGAAGCACTCAGTAATGGAGGCAGGTAAATATATGATGTAATATGAAGTAAACAGAGAGCCAGTAATTAAGGAGTATACAAGAAACCCAGAACAAGGAGGAGCCTTCAACTCTTTTTGGATTGAGCTGGCTTCATGGATGATAGAACAACGAACTGGAGTTTGAAGGAACTCATTTCCCACTATGCATAATATGAAAACAGCAAGTTTTCCAGCTTGGTGAAATGAAAACCAAGTGAAATGTAGCTAGCAAAACTGTTTCCCCCTGATTCCCATTCCAAAAATTCCTTCTTTTATATTCAGTATATTTGTTGGTAATAAAACTAGTCACCCATTATCTAAAAGAGAAAACCAGCCCTACTGATTCTCTTCCTGACATAATCTTACATCAGTACACTTTGATATTTCCTATGGCCATAACAGCTCTGAGCCAAACCATTGAAAAGGTCTTTTTGCTGTTTTCCTATGTACTACCACCAGAATAATCTTCCTAAAAATGCAAATCTGGCCTGTCACTATGTGGCCAGAAACACTTCAGTTATTTCTAGATAAATGTCAAGTTGGTCTTTATAACAAATCAATCACTTTTTCTTAATGTTTAGATTTAGAAAAGCATTTAGAGACTTGGGATTAACAGGTGAAATTCAGGTTTGTGGGAGTACCCTAGAATTTGAATTACTAGAGAGAGGAACTTGTCACCCTTGCTCACCCCCAAACCTAGCACCTAGCAAAGGCCAGGCTCTTGATATTATTTACTGAATATGTCAGTGGACTTGTACAAACATTGTAAGTTAAATGCTAGTGTTTATAAATGATACATGACTATTAAAATCTCCTATTTACTGTGTGCAAGTCATTGTGCTAGTTGCTTTTCATTGCTTTTCATCACCTTTACTTATATTATCTCTAGTCCATATATTTGTATTATCCTCAGTCTCTAGATTGTTGTCAAAGGACATTGTGGTCTCTATTTTATCAGTGCAATAACTGAGACTTAGAAAGGTTAAAAACTTGCCCAAAGTCATGTAGCTGATGAGTGGCAGAACGGAGGTTCAAAACAAGGGCTTGGCTCTAAAATCTGTACTCTTCTTTACAACAATGTGCCTCCTTCTATCTCTTGTGTGTCCCATCTGTCTACCCTTATTAATTAAGGTAACAAAAGGTCTTATTTATAAAATTTATCAGCCTTATATCAGAGGAAGTTTTCTGTGTACATAACACCCTCCGCTCCCCTAGTTCCCACCCTAAATATATTGGAGCTATTTTAAATGAAAAGATTTTCAAAGGCTTTAGAGAGGAGTGGTAGATTTGGAGATAATTGCTCAGCTTACACATCACTATTTTAACTTAAAGGATTTTCTGATCGAAATAAACATACAGCTCTTACAGAATTTGCCTCCTCAAAGAATTTACTGTGTTTACAAAGACTGTATTTTCATAGTGTTTTAATAGATTAGGGATTTATCTCCATTGGGCTTGATGGATTAAACCTACCAGGCTTATGGCTTCACATTGGCACACATTAGAGATGTATCTATACTTGTAATGAATCCTCTGAAGATTAGATTAAATTCTAACAACATTATATAAATGAAATCTAAAGGGCTAATAGTTTTTGTATGGATGAGTTAGATAGGAATAGGCTACTCATCACAAAGAACTAAGGAATCAGATTTTAGTAGCTATAGTTTGGTTATTGTTTTTACTTCTATTATTTATTGTTTTGTTTTTTATTTTAGTGTTCCATTTCATAAATTTGAGTCTTTATCAAAACTATCTTGCGACTTTTGGCATGTAAGAAGTTTGGAAGTCATCACTCCATTCTAACAAAGAACTGAACAAACTCTAAAATCAAAAACTTCTCTTAAAAAATGTTGAAGACATTTTTCTGTTCTTAAAGAAAAGTGAGGTCACACGGCAAACTGCTGCCCCTCAAATTGAAAAGACAGATAGGCAAATGCAGAGAATCACAACTTACTGGAGCAGAAACATCCATGGGAACAAGAGTTGGGTTAGGAAATCTTGAATTGTAATTTCCAAATTGCTAGAAGCTCAGTTGACAAGTCTGAGAGTTAAAACTCTAGGGGGACATAGAGAGAAGCTCCACACTTTTGTGAGTTTTACCTCCAGGAGCTTAGCCTGATTCATATCAATTAAAGTATAACTACCATTTGATCTAGCAATCCCATTTCTAGTTATATAGCTGAAGGAAATAAAAACACTATCTGGAAGAGATGTCTGCATCCTCATGTTCATTGAAGTATTGTTTCCAGTAGCTAAACATGGAAACAACTAAGTGTCTACTGATGGACAAATAGATAAAGAAAACACTGTGTATGTGTGTGTGTGTGTGTGTGTGTGTGTGTGTGTGTAACAACTAAACAGACAACCTTAACCTCCACACTCAATTACTACCAATGACTAACTCACCTCTTCCGTGTTAGCTCATCTTCTGTATTATAGCTGTAATTATCTTCCATACAAACACACACACACACACACACACACACACACATATATACTCATTTTATTCCTCAACTTAAAATCATGGCTCATTTCCCATTATCTATAAATGATATCCAAACTTTTTTTGTTGTTCCCAGGCTAGGGGTCGAATTGAATTTACAGCTTCCAACCTGTGCCACAGTCACAGCAACGTGGGATCTGAGCCACACCTGTGACCTACACCGCAGCTAATGACAACACCAGATCCATCACCCACTGAGTGAGGCTAGGGATTGAACCTGCATCCTCATGGATACTAGTCAGATTCATTACTGCTGAGCCACAATGGGAACTTCCCCAAACTATTTTAACACAGTATAAATCTCTCCCCCTCCTTTGGACCATACCTACTTCTTTAGCTTTATCCTCATTACTTCCTTCCCTAACCATATATGCCAGCAATATTATTTTATATTCATGAAGAAAATCACCTCAGTTATGATTTCACTGTCTGCTTTAAGTATCTTCTGACCATCCAAGTCTGAGTTAGGTGTTCGGTTCCTCTATAGAACACTGTTATCTCCTTTTTTTTGTGGCGATTATCACATTCACTTTAATTCACTATTCACTTGTATGCATCCCTACTTGGCTATACAATTTCTATGAAGGAGTGTCTGTTGTCTGTCATGCTTCCTTGTATAGTCCCTGAAGTTTATAGTGAGAGGGTATAACACACATGCATGTGTGAATGAATGAGTAAATTTATTTTGAAGTGTTTGCAAAAGAATGCAAGGGGAGGGATAATTTAGCAGTAAGGAAAATATCATTTATTTAACACAAGTAATTGTGCTAACTGTTTTTAAATGTATTACCTTTTGAAATCTAAAAAATTCAAAACAGATATGGTCAAACTAATGTTTGAAAAGGTTAAGTACCTTACTCAAGATCACATAGGTCACAATAAATAGAACTTGGGATTTGAATTCTAAAAGTTATGGGGTAGTCTTTTTTTTTTTTTTTTTTTTTTTTTTTCTTTTTGCCTTTTCTAGGACCGCTTCTGTGGCATATGGAGGCTCCCAGGCTAGGGGTCTAATCGGAGCTGTAGTCACTGGCCTAGACCAGAGCCACAGCAACGCGGGATCCGAGCCACGTCTGCGACCTACACCACAGCTCCAGCAGTGCCGGATCCTTAACCCACTGAGCAAGGCCAGGGATCGAACCCGCAACCTCATGGTTTCTAGTCGGATTCGTTAACCACTGTGCCACAACGGGAACTCCTATGGGGTAGTCTTGTCTTGTCTTTTCTTTCCTTTCCTTTTCTGGACCATACCTACAACATATGGAAGTTCCTGGGCTAGGGATTAAATCAGAGCCACAGCTGCCAGCCTATACCACAACCACAGCAACGTGGGATCCTAGCTGTATCTGTGACCTACACTGCAGCTTGCAGCAGTACAAGATCCCAACCCACTGAGCGAGGCCAGGAATCAAACCTGCATCATCATTGATACTAGTCAGAGCTTAAACTGCTTAGCCACATGGGAACTCCAGGGTTTTATCCTCTATACTATTCTTTCATTCATTCCAGAAGCTTAGAGAATAGTTTAGGAGAAGAAATGGGAGGCATTATGAATTTCTTTGGTAGGAATTCATTTAAAACTGTTGAGACATCTCATAATGGTAAGTCTGTGATGAATTTTTTGTGTCTTTGATACTTTCAAAACTCACCTAAGTGCTGTTATTCCAGATCCCATGTCAGCAATGTGAGACATTTTTATTATTTCATCAGTTATGGTCTTATTCAGTATGCTGAACTCAGTTCAGAGATATTTATCAATTTATCCATCATTGAATCATTGAAGACTTCTGTCCTAGAGATGTATGAAGAAATACAATGACACATACTGAGAGTGAGGGAACGAGGTCGAAGATATTGATAACCACCCTGAAAAATCTGATTTAGAATTCTGTGGTATAAAAGATGAGAAGAGGAGTTCCTCTCGTGGCACAGTGGTTAACGAATCCGACTAGGAACCATGAGGTTGCGGGTTCCATCCCTGGCCTTGCTCAGTGGGTTAGGGATCCGGCACTGCCGTGAGCTGTGGTGTAGGTTGCAGAAATAGCTCGGATCCTGCGTTGCTGTGGCTCTAGCGTAGGCCGGCGGCTACAGCTCCGATTAGACCCCTAGCCTGGGAGCCTCCATATGCCGTGGAAGCAGCCCTAGAAAAGGCAAAAAGACAAACAAAATAAAAAATAAAATAAAAGATGAGAAGAGCTGTTCTACACAATAGCAGTTGTAAATTCTTTGACTAAAATAATGAAAGGTCATTCACATAATATATATATTTGCTATATATCAGACACTGTTCTAGTGTGCTTTACAGTTATTAATTCAACCCTACCAACTATCCAGTGATGAGTTATTCCTCTTCTTCTGGTTTATTTAGGAATTCGAGGCACAGAGATTGCCCAAGATCACATAAGTTAGTAACTGAATTGAAATTTCAACCCAGACAGTCTAGTTTCAGGGTTTTTGGCTATAACCATGGTGTGACTTTAAAATAGCATTTTTAAATGTCTTTTCTCATGATACTTTGAATATAAATTTTGTTTTTAGAAGCTGTTGCTTTTTTTCTTTTTTTCTCTTTTAGGGCTGTACCTGCGGCATATGGAGGTTCCCAGGATAGGTGTCAAATTGGAGCTGCACCTGCCAGCTTACGCCACAGCCACAGCTTGGGATCCAAGCTGCATCTCCAATCTATACCACAGCTCACAGCAACGCTGGAGCATTAACCCACTGAGTGAGGCCAGGGATCAAACCCGTGTCCTCATGGATCCTAGTTGAGCCATGACAGGAACTCCAAAGCTGTTGCTTTTTGTAGTTAGTTATAAACTTGTTCTCTGGCCTACTGGGAAAGATGTGTTGTATACTGTATTTCAGTTTTCTTGGATGGTAGCAAGATAGCATTTGTTTCTAAATAAAGACAGAATAAAGAATTTCAAAGCCATTTTGCTTCATTTTGTGCCATATATATATATATATATATATATATATATATTTCCGTAGCCTCTGATCAAAATGACCTTAATGATCCCTCAGCTTGACTAAACTGTAAATAGGCCTCTTCCTTACTCTAGGCCCCTGAACTCCCTTTTCTTAGAGCATTTACTTTAAAAACCTTGTAATTATGTTTTCTCTGTCTGTTTTACAACCCAGAAATATCTTCCTCAGGCTCTGAGAAACTCTCTTTGAAATGTCATCAAAGAAGAGAGCACCCCCATCTCCCAGTATCCCTTTGAGAGTGTGAACCTAACTTTGGTGGATGTCTTGCTACAAGTTGGTAAAACTATTTCCTGCCAAAAGGTAAGAAAACTTTCCTTTTCAGATAAAGCCAATTAGCAAAGACCGATAGCCTATGATCTCCCTCTCGCTGTGGCCTTTAAAACCTCTGCTACCCATTGTTTCAGTGTAATTGAGTTCAAACCTAAATCTGGACTCTTTCATCTACTACAATAGCCTTGAATAGCATGTTCTTTGCCTGTTTAACTCTTTCTGCTGCAATTTTTGCTTCAACAATGTATCTGTAGAAAAAAGCACATGACAAAACCAAGGTTTATGTGTTGACATTAGAGATCAGCCTTTCCTAGGTCTTAATTCTTTACAAACATTCAAAATTGTAAGACTTTGGTGAAGAAGAATAGATTTGTTATTTTATATTTTTTGAAAGAAAAAATTGAGCCTCAAAATACTCTTCTTTAGGCTCTTATTTAATATCAAATGAAAAAAAAAAACCTATTCTGGAGAAGAAAGTAAATTTCCTCCACTTTTAGTGGTGGGCTTAAGGTATTACATCTCTTAAAGGTTGAGAAAGTAAGGATCTGAAAATGTGTATTTATGTAACCGCATGATGGTGGGGTGAGTGGTTAGGGGCTGAGGGAATTTTAACTATAAGAATTACATAAACCAACAGAAGTTAAGAAACAGATAACTTGAAAGAGAATACTTGGATTTAAAAGATTAAAAGTGCTTGTTTTAATCATATATTTCCTTAGGCAATAACATTTGGTCCATTCATTTGTTTGGAAGGAAGAAATAACAGGAGGATAAGATAGATATCTGAGGGAATTACTATTGTTTATTACTGCCCAGGTTCATTTAAATATATTTAATGTAACCAAAATAGAGAGCTGTCAGCTATTCTAATTGCTACTTTCATTTTATTAAAAAATTCTCTTGAGGTTTTCATTGAAGTTTGACAGGAAATAAAATTTCCCCCTCTTTTTTTTCCCCTTTGGAAGTTTTCAATTATACTTCCGTTATTTATCTAGCATTTTCATAGGGATCTGAGATTTTTTTCTTCAGAAATAAAAAGGGTAGTATTCTCAAGTAGGACACATTTTATTTCTTCCTTCCATGTTAAAAAAACCCAACACAATATTTGCATATTTTTCAAATTGCTTTGTGTGCTTTCTGAAGCACTGGTAAGCAAACCAGCACATTTATACATTTATCTAAGGAGGAAATGATATCCTAAAATACATTGAGAAACCTAACTTGTTTAAGAGCTTCTCAGGGTTAATGAGAAAACAAAACAAAAATCTATAAAATGCGGCCAACAAGCACATGAAAAAATGCTCAACATCCCTGATTATTAGAGAATTGAAAATCAAAACTACCACGAGACACCACCTCACACCAGTCAGGATGGCCATCATCAATAAGTCCACAAATAACAAGTGCTGGAGGGCTGTGGAGAAAAGGGAACCCTCCTGCACTGTTGGTGGGAATGTGAACTGGTACAGCCACTATGGAGATCAGTATGGAGGTACCTTAGAAATCTATACATAGCACTACCATATGACACAGCAATCCCACTCTTGGGCATATATCCAGACAAAACTTTCCTTCGAAAAGACACATGCACCCACATGTTCATTGCAGCACTATTCACAATAGCCAAGACGTGGAAACAACCCACATGTCCATCAACAGATGATTGGGTTAGGAAGAAGTGGTATATATACACAATGGAATACTACTCAGCCATAAAAAAGAATGACACAATGCCATTTGCAGCAACATGGATGGAAGTAGGAACTCTCATACTGAGTAAAATGAGTCAGAAAGACAAAGACAAATACCATATGATATCACTTACAACTGGAATCTAATGAACGGCACAAATGAACCTTTCCACAGAAAAGAAAATCAGAGACTTGGAGAATAGACTTGTGGCTGCCTGGGGGAGAGGGAAGGAGTGGGAGGGATCGGGAGCTTGGGGTTATCAGATGCAAACTATTGCCCTTGGAATGGATTTACAATGAGATCCTGCTGTGTAGCATGGAGAACTATGTCTAGATACTTGTATCACAACAGAACAATGGGAGGTAAAAAATGTATATATGTAAGTGTAACTTGGTCCCCATGCTGTACAGCGGAAAAAAATAAAAAATAATAAAATAAAGTTTAGGGCAAAAAAGAAAAACCCTGTAAAATGTAAAAAACATCATAAATAAATTAATTGATTTAGTGGCTTTCTTTAGGACACTTGAACAATGTGTAAAAGGGTTTTTAAGTATAAAAATTAAAAATTGAATACTCTGGAAGAAAATATATATTGTTTGAGAATAGTTAACTGATTTGGGAGAAACAAAAATAACAAGAAATGCAACCCAGTATATTTGATAAAGTATTTTTTATGTATCTGCCTTCAGGAGATAAAAATTAAGTAAAACATTGTTTTCTCATAATTTCCATCAACTCCAACAACAGGCACTATTTTGCTTAATATTTTTAACCCAGGAATGGGCCCTTTTCAAGTTATATTTGTGAAAGCTATATGAAATCTAGTTTAAAATGTAATATAAACACCACGAGGTGGCTATTTATGGTCATTCATTTTGGTTGTTTCTGGAATCGCTAACTCTGAATAGAGAACATAATAAGTGTGTGTTATCACTTGCATTAATTTTGGTATCAAACCATAGATATTTTAATCATTAATTCAAAATAAGCATCCTTATGAAAAAAAATACGCTTCTTCTGGAGAAAGTCCTTACAGTCCTCCAAGGGTTTTTGATGTGGGCACTTAGTAGAGTTTCTGCCTGAAAGTGGTACCCAGGAGTGATTCTCTGCCACAGCCACCCCTGCCTGGAGGATTAGATCAAAAGCATCAACATCAACAGATTTCTCTTCATGCTTATTCTCTTTGACAGTTTAGAATAGAAATATCTACCAGCTGTTCCATTTCCTACCTTCTTGGTTTTGGTAAGGTGACAAATATAACAGATTTATCAACATTTTTTTCTGTAGCTAAAATGTCAGATTCAGCTTTCTAAATACAACCCCCCCAAAAAAATATTTTAAAAAATGTTACGACTTTAAGCACACTGCACCTATTTTTTTAAATAATAAGACTACCCCCAAAATTAAACATATATATAAATTACTTTTCCTTTGGGATGACTAAAAGCTGAGAAAATAAAATTACAGTGCTTCTTATTATAATTGCCGAATATTTGTATTTCCAGAAAAAAAGAGAGTATAGCATAGTCTTGACTATTTTGTAGATGAAATATAACTTGACAGGGGAAGGGGATAAGGGGAAATAGGAAAAGGCATTTATTTATTGACTATTTCAAAATTTATTTCCTCTGTGACCTTACACATATCCCATAAAGTCTATGGTCTTTCATTTCCTATTTTTAAAATAAAAATAATACTTGCCCTTCTTATCTGAATGGATTCAAATGAGTACAGATAAAGCCTTGCATATTATAAAACACTGTACAAATGCAAAAGATTGCTTCTTTTTGAACTTATTGAATCTGTAATTTATAAAATAATCATTAAGAGTTTAACAATATTTTTCACTCTTTTTACATACTTAACATGGGGTCTAGAACTTAGCTGAGTCCAATAGAATCTTGATTTGAAACTCAGGAAGGTACAGATGCTGTTTGTTCACTATAGCAGGTCTCTGGTTATACTTCTTGACTCACCAGCCTTTCCTAGTCTTTTCCCTAGTCTTTCTGAGGGACTGTCTGTTTTTCCATCTAAGAATGCAGTGGGAAGATCTGAATTAGGGTCTAGATGAACTGGTACCAAGGGATAGAGAATGATGGGAAAGGAGGGAGATGGCAAAATCTTTATGCTGACCATACACTGGGTCTTGCCTTTTCTGACAGTGGAAAGTTGACCTCTTTGCAGATGACCTTCGTATATACGCTGCTTGTGAGATCAGCCAGTTCTCTGGATAAATGCATTTGCTTTGTAGCCATTATTTATTCTTAGAATGTGCCTGAATGAGATCTGGAATGCTATGAACAGTTTTCATTCAGAAGTCATGTGCAGGCTTGAATTCCCTGTTCCTCTATATCCTTAGTTGGAAGCTGATTGGGTTGAGGGTGTGGGCAGTAGCCTGATAGTTCCTCTAGTGTGTTGAGAAAACCTCTCTGGAAAATGTGAGCAGGTCCAGACATTGTTTGGGAAATGTAATCGAGTCTAATGTGTCAGGCAAGTTGCTACTCTTTGCTACCAGTCCCTTTATTTCTGCCTCAATCTAAACCAGACACTGCATAAAGAAAACAGAAAAGACAGCCACTATGGGCTCAGAAGAGGGCAGTGTGGCAAGCAATGGTCCGAGGAGAGGAGTTGTTGGATCATTCAGCTGAATATTGTGTCACTATCTCCTACTCTGTATTATTCCCAGCCCCAAATGTATGGATGTGGTGAATTATGGGGACAGTGGTCAGGTGGAGGAGACCCCATTGCCTTCAAGAGACTTGATTATCTACTTTCCAGAAGCACAATAGCGACTCTTTTCTCACTAAGAGAAGCCATTACAAATCTGGAAAAATCTCCCCTTTAGTCTTCAGGAAACCTTTGTAGATGATCCCTGCATTCAGATGACGTTCAAAAGGCCTGGGACAATAATCTAGAAAGACAAAGTCAATCATCTTAATGATCCCGGAATTATTTCAATTATCTAACCATCCCCTCAAATAAGACAGTGCTTCAAAGAGGTACAGACACATTAATCAGACATCCTGGGATGATAGTATTAGAAGACACTTTAGTCAAAAGCCTTCTAAAACAAGTAGTAAAATAGCCCTTAAAATAGTACTGTTGGAAAAATGGTATCCCCATGTGATAACCCATAACAGTAGGGAGCACACATACTCTTGAGCTTTATGGTACAGGAAAAAGCACCTGCTTTGGGGGTAAAAATAGACTGGTTTCATCTCTACCCTTTAGTACTTTAACTCTGTGAACGTAGGCTACACAGTTTATTTTTGGCTTTCTAATATGATTTATAACAGAGAGAAAATGGTATCTTCTTCCCTGTGGTTGTCTGAGTATGAGGTGAGACAATGTGAATGAAGCATCAAAGTACATGCTTAATAATTGGTAGTTTTCTTCTCACCCTTTTCATGGCTGGGAACTGCCTTCTACCTCTAAGTTCTTCCACAAACTACACAACCTCAAGAAAAGTACTGTGCCTTTCTGGGCCTCTACTTTCTTTGGATTTAAAATGAGAAACTTGGACTGATTCATATTAAGGTCCCTCCAAGGACATTTTTCACTGAAATATGAAGCACGGTAGATTTCTGAAGACATTACCTTCGCTTTTGTTCCCTTATAGCCATCTGTCATCATAGGCTTGGCTGGGCTAGACATAATTACTTTTTCCCTATGGAGTCAAGAAACAAACTAAATGGCAGTGTTCTTGAATAATTTATTTGACTCCTAGAATTAGTAGATTATCATTGTTGCTATGGAAGAAGTAATTTACATTTTGAAAGGGTATTTTATTTCTTTTATCTGTGAATGTATTTTAATCCTTTTACTACTTAGAAGACATGACTCCATTATTTTATGTCAATACTTCCCATATCCTGTGATTTGGGTGGGGTCAGTTATTATCTGCAGTGTCTGATGAGGTTAATGCACTGGGACTCTGAGTGCCTACATTTAGTTAATGAATTTGAAACAGAGTCTCTGGAGTGCGCATACAGACCAGTGTCTTATCAGCTCCTAAGCTTTGTTTTCTTTCTGTTGTGTGATCTGTAGAATAATAGTTTATACATATACACAGAGTTAAACAATGAAGAGTAGGTGTCAGATTTGGAAACACACAGTGCTGTGGAAAGGATATATAACCTATGATCAGACATAGATTAAAATCCACACCTTTATCACTTATTAGCACTTGACTTTGATTAGTCATTATACGTATCTGAATTTCAGTTTCTTTCTCTATAAAATAAGGACATCATTAACCTCCAGATTGGTTGGGATAATTGGATGAGAAATTATGTGTTAAAGAATATTATTATTTTATAATTTTTATTTATTAGAGAAAGACAAATATTACATCATGCCACTTATATGTGGAATCCAAAAAAAAAAAAAATACAAGTGAATCTATATACAAAGCAGAAACAGACTCACAAACATAGAAAATAAACTTAAAGTTACCAAAGGGGAGCTCTTAGGTAAGGGGAAAGGGAAGGAGGGGAGTGATAAATTAGGAGTATGGGATTAACAGATACAAACTACTATACACAAAATAAGTAGGCAACAATGATTGACTGTATAGCACAGGAAACTATATTCAGTAACATGTAATGGCCTATAATGGAAAAGAATGTGAAATTAAAATATATATATATATTTATAACTGAATCACTTTGCTGTATACCTGAAAATAACACATTATAAATCAACTATACTTCCAATTAAAAGAAGAAATTATTTGTTAAAGTAACTTTTAAGTATTTCTCTGTACCAATGTAATGGATTATTATTATTTTTTTTGTCTTTTTTGTTGTTGTTGTTGTTGCTATTTCTTGGGCCGCTCCCACGGCATATGGAGGTTCCCAGGCTAGGGATTGAATCGGAGCTGTAGCCACCGGCCTACGCCAGAGCCACAGCAACGTGGGATCCGAGCTGCGTCTGCAACCTACACCACAGCTCACGGCAACGCCGGATCGTTAACCCACTGAGCAAGGGCAGGGATCGAACCTGCAACCTCATGGTTCCTAGTCGGATTCGTTAACCACTGCGCCACGACGGGAACTCCGATTATTTTGATTAGTAAAATTATTTGATTGCTATCTATCACTTCATGATAACATTAGCTTGGAGGAGAGTTTTAAGTAAGAGAAGGTGAATAAGATATGTATATTATAGAATCCTTGAAAATGAACATTGGAATTACACTTGTAGCTCAGTAGGTTAAGAACCTGACTAATATCTATGAGGATGCGGGTTCCATCCCTGGCCTTGCTAAGTAAACTAGGGATCTGGCGTTGCCATGAGCTGCAGTGTAGGTCAGACATGGCTCGGATCTGGCATTTCTGTGGCTGTGGTGCAGCCAGCAGCTGCAGCTCCAATTTGACTTCTATCCTGGGAACTTCCATATGCTGTGGGTGTGGCCCTAAAAAAAAAAGCCAAAAAAAAAAAAAAAAAAAAAGAAAGAAAGAAAGAAAGAAAATAAAATGAACATCAGTAACTGAAAGTTGTTAGAATAAATGCCCTGGAGTTAGTAAAGAAATGGTAAAGAAAGTACAACACAAGATGATAGGAAGCCCTGAAAATGGGTATGAGAAACTCTTTTTGGTCTTTGCATCCCTGATGACAGTAAATATATGTAGTTAATATGGTTGTTTACCAATATTTTGGTTCTTCTCATTCCAGAAATACTGTAGGGTTGTACTTCTTTACCCTTTTGAAATCAGATATATGGACAGGTAATTTGCTTTAACCAGTGAAGAATGTATGATTATGACATGTAGTTATGTCCCAGGTGGCTTTAACTTCCTCAGCCTACCTCCCAATTAAGGATAATGTAGAGGAGAGTCCCCAGATAACTTATGAAAGTTTTGAAAAAATTAACAAGGAATAAATACTATCTTAAAATATTTTATAGGTTTTTGTTAGCCCAACATTACCTAGATTCTCTTCACCTATGAAATAACATATGGTAATTAACTCATCCAGAGTTTTAAGGGAACTTCTGCCCTTTCATTTAAGTGAAAAGCCAGAAGCAAGAGTTGGGGTAGATAATAATCTGGGGAATATCAGGAGTGTGAGGATGAGAGGGAATTGCCCTCTTCAGAGAAAAGGGCTGGCTCTGGGTCCAGTGCTGTGCTGCACCCAGTGAGCAGTTAAAGGTCAGTGGCCCAAGTTCCGCCCACTGTGCAGTGACCACTCCTGTTTCCATTGTTCCATTTTTATCCCATTACAGATGTAAAGAGTAGTCTTTATGTTTGTTAGTGTGCTCAAAACAAACCTCACATTCCTTTGAAGGCCACACTTGGTACATAGCTAGATGCATATTAAAGAACATGGAGAAGTTATGTTTAGGTGTTTTTACTTTGGTTAGATAAGGAAGATCACAGCAAGCAATGCACACAAGGAGAAAAGTAATAGCTTTCACTCATTATCTCCTTATGCATTTACTTTAAGACCTTTCCATCCTACATTATCTCATCTTACTATCTCTCCATCTCATCTCATGCAGTCCTCACTTTTATTATCCCGCTTTTTTTTTCTCTTTTATTCAGCCAGTGAACTTGAGTGAACTCCTCTAATGTCAACTCAGTTGTCACTTTTCAGATTCCTTTCTTGAAGGCAGTATATCAGATAACCATATTATCTCCTCTCATAATTGCATGCATTTTTCCTTTGTAGCTCTTACCATGATCGTAACTTCTACCTTTGGTTTTGTAATTGCCCAATTAGTGACTGCCTTTGTCATAAGTCTGTAGGCCATGTGGGCAGAGGAGCCTTTCCTCCATGTGTAACCACCTTTGCCCACTTTGACACTAGTAGAGTACATCATATGTGGTTGCCTTCCGCAGACATTTGTTAAATGAATAATGAATATAAGTCATGTGATGGTCATCTAACATACTCATCTTTTTTAACCATTCAAAAGCCCATGAGATAAGTCACTATGCCTTCTTTTCTTAAAAGATTTCCTCCAAATTACACATTTCTAGGAGGTGGAGACAGATTTTGAATTCATGTTTATATGACTTCAAAGCCTGTGGTCTTTCCATTATATGCCCCTGCTTCGCCAGAGACTAAAAGAAATGCTTTAATTTTGAAGGAATTAATAATGCATGGGAACCAAATTGAATATAATTCTATGATCTGCTCTAGAAAAATTTTTTATTATCCAGCTGTAGCTTTGTGCCTTCATCTCTTATCAAGAAGAGGTAATTGTCTTCATTAGTAGGTAACCCCTTTATTCCCACATAACTTTGATGCAGTTGGTAAAACTCTATTTTCTTTGCTCCTTGCTCCCTATGAACTACTATCTTCAAGAGCTGTCAAAGTTTGCAACCAGATGGCCAGCTATTATTCACTCTTTAAGTTCCTCTGCAGCAATGCATCATCAGGTCCATCAGCAAATAGTAACATATGAAAACATATTGTCTCATCTTCAGTATCTCCAAATGTCGCTTTCACATTTGTTATTCCACTCTTGTTCCTAATTAAAGAAGGCTCATTTCCAATTCTCCTGACTGATATCTACCATTTCATAATGCCCTTTATGTTTGTCCTAGAATATTCATCATTGTCTTATTAACACAGTTGTTTTCAAACAAAATGTTAACTAACAAATACATTCTTGACTTTTCCACAGTCCGTGATTATTTCTGTTTGGCATGCTCTTCTATCTTATGCTATGATTCCACACTGGATACATATGCAGTGACATCTGCCATCTAAAACTTGATGGGCGTTTTTACCTTTATAAGCTCTTTATCACACTTTATCCCTCTACCTCTGCTGCCAGCCTGAGTGGTATCTTTCCTGCAGCTCCCAAGTACTGTCCCCTTTTCCAATCTTCCTTCCCAGGCTGTTTATCTCACACACTCAGCCTGCCCCACTCTTTGCTGAGGTTCACTGAGGTCTAATACCTCTCATGTCACTCATTTTGCTCTCATATTCATTGAGCTTCTTAAGAAGATCAGCTCGTCTCTATGATTTAATATCTAATTCTTAATTTTATACCTAAAAGATAATACTCAAAGAAAATCATTCTTACCTCCTCTGCTCTTGTTTGAAAGGCATTTGATCCTATCAGGTTGACATTGATTTGCATTTTGAATTTATTGCCATTTAAAATAAATTAAAATTTTGTCTTAGCTTATAATCAGATTACAGTAGCAGCATGAATCCATCTGACTTTAAAAAAATCTGGAGAGAGCCATTTGCTCGAATAATAGGTCAACTCAAATCATATCATTTTGAATGTATATTGTAGTGCGGGTACCGGTATTTCTGTGATAATGACACTGCTTCTAAAAATTAAAAGAATTGACCATGAAAAAAGTTCCTTTAATAGGATCATTAAATTCTAGGGAGTATGTGGCTTTTCCTTAAAGAGGAGATGGCAATAAATAGGTTGTATTTGCTTTTAGTGCTCAGAAAATGGGATGAGAGATGAAGGACTGAGTGCCAGGGTGCCCCTATTATTACTCCCATAGGCTTGGATTGTTTATGAGGCAATCAGTGTCCCATATGGGACATTCAAAAATTTGGTAACAATGTTCTATAAAAGTCACAAAAATTAACTTGATTTAAATACCACACAGAAGTTAAGTTTCTTTTCTAGGTATAAAACCAGCTCAAAAATTAATTCAAATTAGGGCTACTAAAAATGAGAAGATAGACCTAAATATATTTTACCTTCCATTTCTTTGCAAACACTTTAGTGGAAAGCTTATTTATAGGGAAATATATTTATAAGTATATTTGTGACATAGAAGTAGAAGTATTAATGAAATCAAGAAGAGCTGAGATGATTTTGTTAAATATAACTTTGATCATTATAGAGTTAGAATATTTTGACTTTGTAAGTGGAAAAGTAATAGCATATTCAATTATACTAATAGAATATATTAATACAAGAACACTACCTCACTGTTTTCTATATTGGTCTGCACAACATAAAATTTGATCACAGTTTCAAATCAAATGTGAGTTCTATAATTTTAAAGCTGGACAATGATAAAATAGAGCATACAAAGAAAAATGGCCAAGATGGTATAGAATTTGGAAAGCATGTTACGGCTACTCGTTCATATGATAAATTCATCTAGCTCCCTGCCAGATGTTGGAGCTACAAGGACAAGTATGACAAACATAGATCCTACCTTACAGAAGAAATGAAAAGATAAGAAAAAATGAAAATCACAATGAGATAATTCATGATATGGGGGAGAAAGCAGAAAAAAATGAAGAAAAGATAGAAATGAGTTTAATCAAATTTAGAATAAGAAGATATGTAAGGACAAGAGAATGAAAGAAAAAACATAAGTTATTCTCTGAAAAAGGCTGAGCAGATCAGAGAAAGCGTGGTACTGGGCAGGAAGTCAGAAAGTCAGGAAGTTTTGTGAGTATTTTTAAGGGAGAAGAAGGAAAATAAGTAGAAAGTGTAGTAGGGCCAGATACTAAGTGTTGTATAAACCAGGCACTGAAGCTTTCTTGCATTTAATCCTAGGAGCAATGGGTGGACAGGCCTTGGGATTCAGCTCCAGTGAGTGATACTCACATTGTAGTCTACCTGAATAATAATCTACAGAGTGGCATTCTGCATAACATGTGCAATTGACTTAACTGGCTTTAAATGGAAGGTCTTTTCATAGCTGCAGGCAGAAGAGTGATGTAATTAGGTTTGGGTTTATAATTATATAAAAACCCACTGGCTATTATAGGTAGTATAGATTTTAGGACATGAGTATATTTATATACATAAAAGAATCTTTTTTATATAGATAGTATATACCTGGAACTGGTCTCCTTATGATAGGATTCAGCAGTTAGGAAGATAGTCAAAGTCCCCTTAATGTTGGAGCTTCCATTATAGGAAGGAAATATTAAAAATATATATATTACTAAGTAGATGCAATAGTTTCAAACACTGATATGTGTTATGAACAAAAGGAAATACCATTTGAACTTAGATTTGAAAGATCCCAAGGAGTTAGCTGTGTAAATATCTGGAGGCTCAGGACATTGGTCATAGTAACCATAAAGACTGGGCAGGAATGGGTATTCTGGGATCAAGGAACAAAAAGAAAAGGAGTGTGACAAGAGCATATTGTGTGAAAGAGAAAGTGGAATAAGAGCAATTCAATGAGGTAGGGAGGGGTCGCACCATGTAGGGGCTTGTAGGGATGGTTAAAAGAATTGGGTGTGTAGATATATGCAAGGGAAAACAAATTGAAAGCAGAATAAATATGTTGAAATATATGATGGTAATTCACTTTAAAAGGGAATTAAAACTAATTCTATGTTGCTACACCCAGCCAAATTAGGCGTAATGGGTGGTTGTTAAGAGAGGGAAGATTTTGGTTTCGCAAACTGTCCAAGCATGAGCAGAGCTGCCTGTCAATTGAGAATTTATGCAGAATCAGTATGGGTAACTTCTCCACGTGAAAGGCAGGACTAGTTTACTTCTAAAGTCTCTTTCCGCTATAAATGTTTTTAGTTTCCTTTGGGAAAAATAATTTACACAAAGGTTTCATAAATTTAACATCAAGAGCTTTTGTGAACTATGGTTATTTCACGTCCTTACAGTGCACAGAGAAGATAATGAGAAGGGTCATTGTTCCTGTCATTCTGAATCCCTAGTTTTTTAAACACGTGGGCTGTAGAGTTTGTTTTGTGATTGCTTACAGGTAATATAATTCTGTTTAGTCAACATAGATCAGAGACAGAAAAAAATGAGCATTTTCCTACAAAATACTATTTTAAATAGGATAATCATGCTTTAGTAAGGGAAAAAAAAATTCCACATTCTCAAATAAAAGCACTGATCAATTTCCTTTTTTTTTCTTTTTCTTTTATTTTGTATTTGGAAGTACATACACTTTTGGATCTGTTTTTTTCCAGGTTATACACAAAGTCTTTATGCTTGCTAACATGTCCAAGAGGGGGCATCCTAATCTTTCAAAAATCACATTTATTATACAGCTAGTAGTAGATGTTTAGAGTTATATAGAAGTTATGTTGTGGATTATTATGTGGTTTGGCCATACATAGATGATTATTTTAAGCAAGAGGTGCAAAATAGTTCACACACACTGAGTATCACCTCATGGGCATACTTCAGTACCTTTCTGCTGACCTTAGGACAAAGACAGTAATTTTCATCTTGGCTTGAACAACCCTACCTGCACTTGACCCTATGGCATCTCTAGAATCTCCTCACATAAAGCAGAGAAAAGAAGCAATTCTAAATTAATTAAATCACTTATTTTCTTAAAAATGTATATACTAATATACTTATTTTAAGTTTTTGGTAAGAGTTTTCTAAAATGAAGAGATGTAAACATTTAAATATCATCCAATACCTATCAATCTCAGTGGAGCAGATAAGGGAGGTATCATCTCCACTGACTACAGAACCTTTAGGGTCCTGAGGGGTGGGAGGCAAGGGTACATGCATAGATAGATAGGCTCCCTTGGCCTGAAGATTTTAAAAGGGACATCAGTCCATGATTTAATGTGGTGCTATGAAAAGTTATGAGTCGCCTACTTAAAATATTTTCTTACATAAAATGGCATTTATATAGGAAACATTGCATTTGGATGAATTGCAAAAAAATAATTCCTTTAGAAGGAATAGATTCCTTAAGAATTGTGTGAACTGTAGAATTTCTTTATGACTGATGGATTGCTTTTAATCATTTTAGTTTTCTGCTTTTGTGAGTCCTGCTGCTCTATTTTTCAGAATTCATTTAGTTTTACATTAGCCGGTGTCCATTTAGTACAAGATGAGGATAGCATTCCTTTGCCAGATCATCAACTTTTGAAGGATTCATCTCCACTAATGAAACAAAGTTGAGGATCATGTCAACTAGCCCAATAATTGGAGCAAAGACTAAATTTTCCTCATGTCTTTTTAAAAGGTGTTTTGAGCCGGGCTGTAATACTGTATTAGAACTATAGCAATGGGCTCATGGCTTTGGTGAAGCATATTTTGTGTTTCCTCATATGGGCTGACTGCTCAGGAGAGCCTCTCCATACCCAAGTTAAGCAAACTTAACATTGCTTAAGTTTATAAGGTTAATCTTTTGCATTCAACTATTTTAAGGGAGCTCCGTGGTATAAAAGTTATCAAAAACAAACAAAACTTGAAACTCTAAAGTAAAACACATCACTTGAACCCAACCCATTTATAAGTGTAAGCAATGGCTAATATATTTAAATATTTACCTTTATTTCTTTACCTTAACATTTAGATTTTAGTTTCTTATACTTTATTAAAACAGTGGTGGTTGCATTGATACTTCAGTTCCATGCGCTGTCATTTATGCATTTTATTTCCTTTTTTGCTGCTTTGAATTTTTTAGACTGCAGTATAAAAGAGGGCAGGGGAAATGCCTTTTGTATAATACACAGATGGCTGATATGAATTGATTATGGATAAGAGCTACAAATGTTTTTTCATTTTCTTAAATATTTGGACCTTGAATGTTATCTTCTCTGTCCTTGAGAAAGTTTTCAAAAGGATTTTCATCCCTGTACAGTGAATAAGAGACTATATTTGCCCATAAAACTCTTCTCTTTGTGAAAAATTTCAGCTTTTAAGAATTAAGTCATGGAGGAAGTTTGCATAAATTCATTCTCCCTGTGCTAAAATTATGTTAGAAATGAAGAGTGCCTGAAAACAGAGATAATACAATGCAAATTGGTCTTTGCATGTCATTAACCTGACATCTATGATGTGCCTTGCTCTATTTCAATATTTAACAAGTGTCCAATTTCTTAAGTATGAATAAAAATTAGAAACAATAACAAGCAAGTTACTTTTCAATAAATAGACTTGTCCTTACTGATTTAAGAATAGTAATTGGGTGTAGCAGATTAACTGAGTGGCCTAGAGCAATTTTCTAATAATCTTCTAAGAGCTCAGGAAAAAAAAAAAAAAAACCAACATTTTATTACTTTTAACACACTGCAGTTACTACTTCTCTTAATTCATTTTAGTGAGGTGTCAATAAATTTCACTCCATTAGATGCTGAATTTAATTAGCTCCAGGGTCACAATTTATGTGATTTCCAAGT
Organism: Sus scrofa; assembly: GCF_054392235.1. Classification (NCBI taxonomy): domain Eukaryota; kingdom Metazoa; phylum Chordata; class Mammalia; order Artiodactyla; family Suidae; genus Sus; species Sus scrofa. The sequence continues at coordinate 101,817,874 of NC_139390.1, read as the reverse complement.
TGTATGCTATTTACAACGTCTGGTAAATGTTACCTATGGCAACATAAATATATTTAATCTATAGCCAGCAGTGGACAATTATTTTTTCATTCCTTGGATATTAAGCGTTCAATAGTTCTGTTTCTGATTAATTTTTGGACTTCTCTTTTGTGTTCTTTGGGAATAGGACTGGCTACATAATTTGTGGTTTCTAATGCACGGTGAAAACACTGGTGCCCAGAATTTTAACATGGCAACAGTAGAGCATGAGGACAGGGCCTTTTTGAGCTTGGTATCTTGTGGAACTGCATAGGTTGTGCACCCATGAAGCTAGCCATTAGCGTGAGTATAAACATTTTTAACTTACAACAATCTTTAATGTATAAAAATAATATTCTTGGTAAATACTATGGCTGAATAAATAATAGTAATCAGAGATTGGTCTGAGATGTATAAAAGCAGGAACTTTGTATCTTCTTTGACATTCAGCAAAGATGACTTAGGTTTATGATGAAACCAGACAGTGCTTAGGAAAAAAAATATCCTTTAAGCAAGTGTTGATCTAAAGTCCCAAACTTGTGGATTCTAATACAGGGCATTCTTTGTGAATTTCCATCCTATCCTGAATCAAGAGCGTGTTTGTGATAACTGAGCTTTGCTTTGGAGTTGTGATGTGGTGAGAAATCCTGGTTGTTTTCCTGTTCTCCATTCTTCTGTCCTTTTTTTGGTATCAGAAAACTGGCAAGATTATATGCTGAAAAGCTAACTTGAAGACTTCCTTGTAGTCTTGTGTAACCAACACATTTTAAGTTAAATCCTTTTGCTCTTCCCTCTTTCCCTGTCTGTAACAACTGTGAAGGCTAAAGCTTTAGCAGTTTTCTTTGAACCATGTAGCAACCTTGAGGATGGTAAATACAACTTAGGGTGGAAAAGAATGACAAAATAATCCTGCTCTCTTGATAACATTTTTTTTTTTCTTTGTCTTTCTGTCTTTTCTAGAGCCATACCCGCAGCGTGTGGAGGTTCCCAGGCTAGGGGTCTAATCAGAGCTGTAGCCACCAGCCTACACCAGAGCCACAGCAACATGAGATCTGAGCCGTGTCTGCGACCTACACCACAGCTCATGGCAACACTAGATCCTTAACCCACTGAGTGAGGCCAAGGATTGAACCTGAAACCTCATGGTTCATTAGATTCATTAACCATTGAGCCATGATGGGAACTCCTGCTGTCTTGATAACTTTAAAGGGATCCTAAACTAGCCTGAAATTGCCTGTGTAAATGAGTAATACCCTAATTTATTAAAATTTCTAGTCTGTTAAAAGTGGCCTGGTTTGTTAGTTGCAGCACAATTTTGACAGAAACAGGAAATAACACTCTCTTCTTTTTAAAAAAGTTCACGTTCTACTACATCTTTCTTTTGTGTTGTGATGATAACAGATTCAAAAGCACCCATACAATAACATGAAGCAGAGAAAAGTTATTAAAGATGAAACAAATCAAGTCTACTTCTTTTTGTTAGAATGGCGTTTCAAATCCGAACAGTTGTTTCCTTTGCCTGTTTTATACAGTTGATTGAGGGGGTTATTTTGTTTGTTTTGGTTTATTTGTTTGTTTGTTTGGATTGGGTTTTTTTGTGTGGATGTGTGTGCGCGCGTTTGTGTACTTGACTGTCTATTTTCTTGGTTTCTTGTAACCTGCTGCAAATTGCTCTAGTATTTATTCATTTATCTAATCAGTGCACCATACCAATAACCTGAAAACAATGACTTGCATCTTCCTTAAATGATTCATAGTTTAAAGAGAGATTAAACATGTAAAAATATAGTTTAAAATACAACTTGTTAAGAGGTAAAATAGAATGGGAAGATGCTATGGGTTTCCAATTCCACTAAGGCAAATATCTGCCTAACTTCCTACGAAATTTAAGAGTGCTAGAAAATATCCAGTCTGAGTGAAATACGTTGTAGCATTAAGGAAATTTGATATCCCTTAGCCCCAGTGCTAAATAAACCTTGTTCTTTGACTTTTTCAGCTTTAGGAAATAAGAATATTAGATTGAATTCATGTACTAACTTCCCCCTACGTAAAATCTAAGGATGAGACTGAGATTTCAAAAATTAAGTTCTCTCAATTTTTTAAAAGAATTTCTTTATTTCAACAAGTGGATAAGGGTCCATAAATATAAGTAACATGCATTTTCTTAGGTACAACCTATAAATTACACCTGCCAGAAGGTGACATTAGCTTTTAAGTCACTGTTGCTAGGAAGTATTTGGTTACACTTTAAATTTCATACTTGGTGTTTCTGCCATTCATTCACTTTCAATATTTTAGTGGAGTTATGTCCAGCTGAGATAATACATTTCCTTCTCAACAGGATTCTGTAGTAGACTGCTGAAAAGTATAATTTAACACACATATGGTGGAAAAAAAAAAAGGAAAGCAATGCTGTATTTGATAAGAGAGTAGACTAGTGCAGGCTTCAAAATAGATAGAGGAGGTAACCTTTATCAGTAGATAAAACTTCAATAACTATTACTTCCTACATTAAAAAAAGCAAGAGACTCACAATTTTAAAACACTTCGAGATGTATGAAAAATCTAAAAGCAAGTCAAATAATGCAACCTGCTTAGAGCTTCAAACCCCAAAATACAGTAGACAGATTAAAATAATAAATCTTAACCTATACTGTGGATACTAAAGTATTATTAAAAAGACTTTTTTATGATTTTACCTATCAATACATACACATGTGCACATGCATACACCTTATAGACATGCCAGGAAAACTGGAAAACAACAAAACATAAAGACAAAAGTTAAAAATCCAAATGACCACTTATATTTTTACAACCTAGAAAGAAAATTCTGTGCATTATCTGCCATTTTAATAGATCAATATATGTAAATCTTTATACATGTATATGTGTAACTCTATGATCCAATTATATATGACTTAACACTAACAAACATTGTATAGTTCACTTTTTCCTTTTTTTAACATGTTGGTATAATTCTGGGAAAAATATAAGACAGATGCAATCTAAATATAATTTTTTTTCTTCTTTTCCTGGTGCCAATATATTTGCTTCTCTTGAGCTTTATGGTACTTTGTGCCTTTAGGTGGGTGAGTGTAGGCAAGTGAGACCTGGATTTTGTTGGAGTCAAACAGAGAGAATCTGCAACTGAAAGCCTTGAGAGAAATATGGAAGAGGGAGCATCCAGGGAAATTATTGGTTCTCAGATAATTGTAGAAACTGTAGTGACATTGGCTTTTTATGAGTAGGTCTGTTTTCTCTGGGCACAAGACCAATAGACAGTTTGGCCAAGCCTCCCCAAGATGATTTAAGGAGACCAGAAAGATTCTTTGGGGATTTCAGAAAAACCTGTCTTTTTACTCACTTGTCTATAAGGGAAGTGGATGTTTCTTCCACTAGCCCCTGTGTAACTGCTGTTGCTTGGTAACTGCAATCATACCCCAAGGAATTCAGTCCTATGAGTTACATACCATCTAAACTGGCCATCACCCAGAAGGAGTGATCAATCTGGTCAGAATGACATTTACCCAGCAAAGCATAGCTGCTGCATGAGATGAACAGACACTTTAGTATAATATGGTAACAAAAGTACCTAAGGAAAATAAAGTTCCACACCAAAAATAAAATCAAATAGAATACATTTTTTAAAAATTTAGAGTGAAAAATGTGATTTGTCATCCAAACAAGGTCACTTGAATTCTGAAACAATAGTCTGTCAAATGAAGTGCAAGAAATAGCTCAAAGGTAAAGGCAAATTATATAGAGAGAAAATCATGAGAAAAAAAAATGACATAGAAGATGAAATAACCTAACAAGTGAAATAACATAGTTCGGGGAGGTAATGGGAGAGAATAAATGCTAGAAGCAATAACAAAAAATGATAGAAGAAAAAAAATCCTAAGGTCAAGATATCTGAAATTCATTAACCGAGGATGTTCACTAACTTCCAGCCTTGACTGAAGATAAACTGTACACACATATAAACTACTAGATGTCTGACAAGCTGAAGAGAAAGAAAAAAAATTGAGCTTCCAGGCAAATAGAAAATATAACTTACCGTGGTATTGGACTTCTCATTTACAAGCCTAGAAAGTTGTTCTAAGAACAGTATCTATGAACTGCTAAATGAAAAAGTCTGCAATGCAAAAATTCTTATATTCTAACTTACCAGGAAAAAATTAAGATACCTACTAACTCAGAAGATACATCCATGTAACTCTTCTGAATAAAATATTCAAGGAAGAGGCTTTGGACGAACTAAAAAAAATTTGTAAACTAGAATAAAGGTCTTATGATGGAAGAAGACAGAAAACAGAATGAGCAACTAATCTTTCTCTCTTGCCTTTTTTAAAAATAATTATGGCTAAGTAAATAGGATACTCTAATAATGTGTAATAACTGCCTTAAATAAGGACTTGTAACAAAAGGGATGTACAGCAAGAGAACTTCCAGTATTGATATTTACCAACAGTACTGCATAATCTTGTCAAAACTATACATTGAGAATGGCTTACAGATCAGGAAGGGGAAAGATAAAAACATCCTGCCCCAATTTAGGGATGAAGCTGGGAAAATGGCAGAAGAGAGAAAAGGTAAAAATAGGCTGAAGGTTTTATCACAATGTGGTAGGAAGGAAAAGAAAGGCTTAATGGGCAAAACAATGTATCTTGAGAGAAATGTTATTTTGCACTGAATAAATAATTTAAAAAAATTTAAAAAGTAGCATGGAGGATTTCCCATCGTGGCTCAGTGGTTAACAAAACCGACTAATATACATGAGGAAATGGGTTTGATCCTGGGCCTTGCTCTGTGAGTTAAGGATCTGGTGTTGCCTTCAGCTGTAGTGTAGTTCGCAGATGTGGCTCAGATCTGGCATTTCTGTGGCTGTGGCCTAGGCCCAGTGGCTACAGCTCCAATTTGACCCCTAGCCTCCATATGCCACGGGTGTGGCCCTAAAAAGACAAACAAACAAACAAACAACAAAAAAAAATGCAAAAAACAAAAAAGTAGCATGGAAGTTCATACTTAGAGAAAGATGGAAAGACTAGCAGAGAAGTAAAAAAGGAAAAGAACAGGAGAAAACAACAGTGTAAAAATAAGAAACACAAAATGAAAATTTAAGTAATTCAAGTGAATATAAATATAACTCAGTATATGAAATAATTCTATAATACTTTAAATATTTCAAAATCCTGAAATATGTTTAATCTAGTTTTCCTTCAATCTGAAAGCCAATAAAATATTTTTAGGTTTATTACAGAATCAGAGAATAATGTACCTTAATGGATATCATAGGAAGTGACTATTCTAATGGCCTGTCATTCAAATATTTATATATACATATTTATTGATAATTCTGTTCCAGAATCTTGGCTTCTGAGCTGCTGTTTCTAAAATGACTATTTGCTTTATCTATGTTATGATATAAATGACTTCACCCTGGACCACTGAGAAAGTTCTTTATTAATGTTAACATTTTGTGCTATTAAAGAACTCATCAGTGGCGCAATTTTCCTAAGGTATATGATAAAAACAAGATAAGTCTTTCCTGAAGTGACCTAAGGCCTATTGGTTTTGCCAAGAAAAAAATTTAATTGAGATTTATTCTTCATAATAAATGAAAACACATAAATTTTACTTTTTTTGGATAAAATTTTATAAAATTTTTTAGGAACATTACATGATCAAATTAGCACCTATTTATAACTTCAAAGTAGATTTCTTTAAGTTCATAAATACTTAGGTTTAAAAACAGGATGGAGTATGAATCTTTTCTGTACTGTTGAGCTTTATGATTGTAAATTATAAAGCTTTGATACTTATATTCACCTGTGTCCTGGAGATACTTAATGAGGTAATAAAAACAAGCAAAGAAAACAAAGGTGTAATGAAAGGAGTAAAAAGTGCAAAAAGCAAAATTATTAATACAGCCACAATATTTTAATTACTAAAGTTTTACTTTGACAGAGAGCTATAGACTCTAGAGGCCTCTAAAGCATCCCCGTAGGATAATATTCTTAGGAATTAATTTTCTTCAAGATCGACAACCAAGCACAATTCAAAAGTCTTGGCATTATAGGAATGCCAATTTACACTTGTTATATCCTCACTATTTACACTGCATTTCTACATATTTGATTTTCACAATAGTCTTATTGCCTAAGGTTAAAAATCTGTAGCCTCATCTCACAAGGAATAAAAGAAAAATTGAGGGTGGAGACTTAATCATCTGCCGCCATTACACACACATACCCAGTGACAAAATCAGGACCTAGAACCCAAGTGTTCTGAATTTTTAGAGTGTGTGTCATCCATACCAATTTGGTTTTATCTTGAATATGACAGAGAAGATCAACTATTTTTTATCTGCCCATATTAATTTACTATTTATTCAGATAAGTGCAAACACATTTTAAAATACTCACATCACCTAAAAATAACCTGTATTAATTCAAACATAGTAATTTAACACAGTTTTTATTGAACAAGACATTTTGAAGAACATTTTGTTGGCAGAAGAAATGCTTTTGTTGTTTATCTGTGTACGTGAAGGAACAGGTTAGGTATCCCAAATTTATGAGAAGACAAAAAAAAAGAGATAAATTGGAAGCATAAACAGCTTAACATGAGATGCAAATAGAAGGAAAGTGACAAGAAGGCACATGCAGGAGTTCCTGTCGTGGCGCAGTGGTGAACGAATCCGACTAGGAACCATGAGGTTGCGGGTTCGGTCCCTGCCCTTGCTCAGTGGGTTAATGATCCGGTGTTGCCGTGAGCTGTGGTGTAGGTTGCAGACGCAGCTTGGATCCTGCGTAGCTGTGGCTCTGGCATAGGCTGGTGGCTACAGCTCCGATTCGACCCCTAGCCTGGGAACCTCCATATGCCGCGGGAGCGGCCCAAGAAATAGCAAAAAGACAAAAAAAAAAAAAAGGCGGCACATACAATATCTTAATATCTTTCTTGAAGTATTTATGTTATTTTCCTGTATTTCTGAAATCCCTGAAACAGGATTACTCATAGGGCAGTATTTTATCAACAGTAATTATGTCAACAAATCACTGACGTATCAAATATTTTGTCCAAATTCCCTACACAAAAATACTGGTCCCTTTACAGCAGAATTCCCCATGGTACAATATCATTACAAAGTCCTTGCTTTATTCAAAGTAGATTTGTCCAACCACTATCAATCAAGGTCTTTGAAAGAGATTTTTAAAAAATTATCTATGATTTTATGTCTTAGATTTACATTTCATCATTCACACATCACCTTTGGAAATGCATATAGATAAACAGTATTTAATCACCTTAAAATGCTTATTAAAAGAAATGTACATTCTTTCTGAAAACTAACAACTCCATATATGCCACAGAGAAGAAAATAATTTTCTAAAAATCCATCTTCTTTGAACAGTGTAAACTGGAATTGGTCAAAATATCTCCTCTACCTAGATCTGATCTGAGCAGCAAAAAGCATTTATAGATTTTTAACTGCTAATCTGCAAATAAGATGAGAAAATATTAGATGGTGATATAAAATATTAGATGGGATATAAATGTCCCAGAAATTAAAAGAAAAACAATTCCCCTCTACCCTCGAAGGCATAGTAGTTTTATAGCCAATCCTTTCCCAGTGTTAAATTTAAAAATGAAATCCAGAGTATGCCAGAGACACAAAGGACATATAAATACATATAGCTTCTATGAAACAGACAAGCACAGTGGCATTTTAAAGTCAAACTTGATGTATGTGGGTTACAAATGAAGGAATGTAAATACTCTGTGTTCTAATTTGCATCCATTTAGAAATCAGAAATGGAACCTCCTAAATTTCATATTAAATGATACATAAATATCATAGGTTAGAGGACACGTTTTCAATGCAGTGTTATGGTCCAAAAGTGAAATGCACTGAAGCCAGTCAAATGAATAGAGTTAATGCCCCAGGTATTAAATTTGAAATATAATCTATAGGTTTTTAAAGTAGATGCTAAATAGCTCATGATATTTTCTGCAGAATGTGTAAGCAAGTTTCTAAATTCGGCAACTGCATCATGTTCATTTAATTTTCTTCTGAGTTTCAAACGGACCTCCAGAGTTGAGGAGGCTAATGCACTTGCCTAGAAATTCAAGATGTCAATCATCTTCTGAGAGTGACTGCTTCTTAGAGAATGTCAGCCATATCACCACTTCTTCACACTTCAGTGTCTTTTTTTCCCCTCACTTCAGCCAGTGAAGTTATGTCAGAGAAGATTTGATTAATAACCAGATGAGTTTCCTCCGGGTGTTACTGGAAACAGCAGGGGATGGAGTTGCATATATCTCTAACACTACTGGCCCAATATCTGCCCATCCATGATACCTGGTAAAACAACTTCACAGTTGTACACTGTTCTCATGGGGTACAAAATAAAGGCCACCTGAAATGTAAATGGAGTGGACCACCTTTCCTCTGCTCCTGGGGAGCTGTCATTTCCAAAATTCATTTTACCTCGCAATATTACACAATCTGGATTTGTTACACAGTAAGTATTAAACCAGGATTTAATTTATCTGCAAATCCATCTATTCCACGTAGAGCTGTATTATCACTTTTGCATGATCTTATTTTTCTACTCTTGCTTCCTCCTTTTACCTCTCCCATTCCCTGTACAGGCTCTTCATTGTCTACTGTCTTTCCTTGTAATGACTTTCTTCAGAGGGCAGATCAGAAAGGAAGACCACGGCCATCTTGGGGGACAAGTGGTACCTGGTCTCTCCTGTAACAAAGCCCTGCCAAATCCTTATCACACTCTGCTTCTTGGCTGCATTAGCATTATTTAGATAGTACCTCTGAGATTCACTATAATGCTATCCTCAGGGCCCTTTATCCTCTGTCGTAAGGTGAAGCTATTTCATAAGGAAATCCTTTCAATTCTTCAGTTACAAAACTGTCTTTTAAATGGGGTTCAGACCTTTTTTGATTTTAATTCAATTCTATAATAAAGAAAGTTACTTTCATTTTTAAAAAAGTGTAGAGAGTAAGTCCCAATGGGTGAAAAAAAAAAAAATCCTCTCATTTGGTTTAAGACAGATGAATAATAAAGAGAGAAAAAGATAACTGGATTGTTAAAATTTGACTGCAAGGAGAAGATAATTTCAACTCGAGAGCTGTCAGCACAGAGCAGAGGAAGGATGATAAAATAGGGATCAGAGATACTCCAGGCAAGTGAGAGTTTTGAATGAACATCCGATAATAATGAACAACCTGTGGACATTTTGAGAACATTAAGAAGGTGGTATCTAAAGGCATCTTTCTTTATACTCTTTGTTCTTTGAAATCTGAATATACTACTAAATCGTAGTAATATATGTGGATGTTCAAATATTCTTCACATATCACTAATACAGTGCAAAAATTTGAAATACCCAAAAAACAGGTAAGAGAGCCCCACATGCAAAGAATTGTTGTGGTTGTTTTTTTAAAGTGTAGTTGATTTACAGTGTTTCTTCAATTTCTGTTGTACAGCAAAATGACCCAGTCACACACAATTCCATGTGCCGTACAGCAGGTCCCCATTGTCAGTCCATTCCAAATGTAACAGTTTGCATCCAAGAATTGTTTTTAATGTTATATTAAATGTGATTTATATGCAAGCAAATGATTTTTTATGTAAAAGCTGTCATGTTATATATACTTTTCAATTAAGTCTTGTTGTTATTGTCCTTTTTCAGTCATTTCCTCTCTCTATTTCTTTCTCAAATCTCTTCCCACTTATGCCTTCTCTCCACAACCATGTCAACAACCTATTTTATATTTGTAGTATGTGATATACTTGTAATCTCATAGTTTATCTTGTAAGATTTTTATTGTTCATTTTTTACTTTTTTGCTAAAATTCACCAATAATTTTTATTTATGGTCTAAGGTAAGGACCTAGTTATATTTTCCTCCAGAAAGATCTAATTTATACCAGCTTAATCATCTAACCTATTCACCATTCTTTTTTTTTTTTCTGCAATGAATAGAATGGCCACCTTGGACAAATATTTCATTATTATGTAAACTGGGGTATATTTCTACATCATCTTATGTTCCAGTGATGTACTCGCTCTTCCTCCTGCAACATCACTTTGAAATGGTCATAATGGTGCATTAATTTGTATTACAAATTACCCCTGACTTGGTTAATTAAACAATAAAAAGGTATCATCTTATAGTTCTGTAGAGCAAGATTTTGACATGGATCTCACTGAGGAAAAATCAATGTGTTGGCAGAATTGTATTAATTTCTGGGGGCTCTGGAGGAAAATCCAGAAGCTGCCTACATTCCTTTGGCTCATGGAATTCCTACCTCTGTCTTCTAAGGCAGCAACTGCAAGTCAGATCATTCTCATGCAACCATCTCTCTGGTTCTCTGCAGCCTGGAAGTTTCTCCGTTTGCTTCTCTACCTTATTTAAAAGATGGTTTTAAGGGCTTTGCCATTAGATTGTATTCATCTGGATAATCCAGGCTGTTCTCTCGAACTCAAGGCCCTTACCTTGAATCACACTGTAAAATCCCTTTACCATGTGCTTTACTATATTCAGCGGCTCTGTAGTTGAGGGTGCAGATATCTTTGGGGGCTGTGTTTGTGTCTACCATGGATTACTTTGCTTTAAGTTCTGATATTTGGAAAGGCTGGTTTTCTGACCTGCTCTATCACTGTTCTTTTTCATGCTTTCCTTCTATTACTCAGAATTTATTATTTAGTTAATACTTTAAGAAAGTTTAATAGATCTATAAAAAAATGTATAGTTTTAGAATTGCATTAACCGTTGGAAACTTTTCTGTACATTCCCCAAATTTTGTGGACAACATAAAATGCCATGTATGTGTAATTTTGGCTCTGGAATGATAAGCAAGGAGCATCCTTGCACTTTATTATGATTTCAGATCTACTGGGGAAGGATACAGTAAACAGGGGGAAATGTGAGTGTAATGGTAACCTTAAACTTTCATTAAAATGTAGAGTAATTCTTTTTTTAAGTCCTCAAGGTCTTTCCTACATCGTTTCTGAGGTAAAAGTGGTGAATGCACACAAAACACTCTATAGACGTACATATTCTCTCCCAAATGAAGTGAGCTATGCATCATTACATCTGACAGCTATGTGTGTGTGTGTGTGTATGTTTCTGTGTGTGCGAAGAAATAGATAGTATTTGGCTGTCACTCAAAATTCTGTCCAACTGTAAGAAGTACTTTTTGTTTATTGATTAAAAAGTTGGACTAGTGTAATTCTTTTTGGCCAAGATTAGAGCAGGAAAAAAAAAAAACCAGTTTTTGTGGTAGGGTAGTATACACACACATTCACTTTAATACACATTTTGAAGCAGGATCTTTTGTTTTTATTTTTGTTTTTTTGTTTTTGTTTTTGTCTTTTTGCTATTACTTGGGCCGCCCCTGCGGCATATGGAGGTTCCCAGGCTAGGGGTTGAATCGGAGCTGTAGCCACTGGCCTACGCCAGAGCCACAGCAACGCGGGATCCGAGCCGCGTCTGCAACCTACACCACAGCTCACGGCAACGCCGGATCGTTAACCCACTGAGCAAGGGCAGGGACCGAACCCACAACCTCATGGTTCCTAGTCGGATTCGTTCACCACTGCGCCACGATGGGAACTCCCTGAAACAGGATCTTTTTAAATCCAGGTTGACAAGAATCCAGAACTTGGTTAGGAATTACATTGGTTACATTTTTTGTACTGCTGCAGATCCTCCTCGCCTTATTTATCTCTCGTTTCATCCACCACTGCAGTGTTTGGTTCTGTGTGAGCTCTGACAATTTGTTACAGACTTAAGGTAGTTTCAGGCTTATGCCTCTCAGTGACATTTGTGCAAACTCCAAATTCAGGGGCGTTAGCACTTCATGGGATATGATTTGATAAGCATCCTTTGACTTGCTTTAATCAAAGTCACTTTGAGAAATGTCTTCTATTCAAGCATTGTGAGACCCCCAACTCTTAACATTTTCCCCAGAACTTACTACCTCAAGGGAGAATCTCTTTTTTAAGGGTCTGCACTCCCCTGCAAGTTCACCAAATTGTTCATAAGACAAGATGCGTACAGAAAACGAACTTAAACATTCAATGCAAATGCTTTCACAGTCGTGGGAAAGGAGTTTTACATTTCTGAATCTTCTAAAATCAAAACCCAGAGTATTTATTGATTCCAAACTAAGCTTCTGAGATATTTACTTTAAAACTAATATGTAAAATGTTACTCAGTATCTGGACTTCTTAAGGGTTATTTTCTCTCATTTAAAAGTGATGTCAAATGAAGACTATTAGAGTCTCTAATCATTATTTGCCTCCTGGTAGACTTGATTTCCTCAGGTTTCTGAATCATTTCTAACAACTAAGTAAGTGTTTAGGTGGGTCTTCCCTTAGGACATAATCAGGCCATTGAATGCACTGCACATTACTGCTTTAAACAGCTTCCTCCAAGCCAATAGCATGACTCTGCCTCACAGAGCACTTACTTGAGAGTATCTGAGCACTCATTATTCCTAAAATGCTGAGCAAATATGCATTTAATATGGATTCCATTTTTTTTAAATCTGAAAAAAATCGAGTATCCACAATCATTTGTTTTTAATTCTAGCATTTGCAAATAGTTTAGATTCCAAAGTGAGTTTGTGTAACTGTTTATCATCACTGTCTGCAAACTATGTATTCACAAAAAGACATTTTATAGGCCCTAATAGGGTTTCAGAGATTCGGTTAGACATGCCCTCAAGGAGCTCGTAGTCTCATGAAGGAGTTTACAATCTATGAAATTGCCTTTTGCAATTGCCTGGAAACACCAGGTACTTTGATTTCTAATCCCTCCATTTACTTTAGGCTTAAAAGACATGAGGAAGAAAAAAAAAATAAGATATTTTAGAATATTTGGGACATTTAGAAGTTGTAGCTTGTTAAAAGTAAGTCATTCGAAGGTGTTGGTTGATGAAATGTCTACTAATTCCAAGTAGAATTTGGAAAATTCCCATTGCTTTAAGAGTTCTACATTACTTATTTAGGTTGAGTGGGATTTTGCATACATCAGCCTGGAAATATAGATTAATTTCTTGTGTTAACATAGTTTCTACAAATGCATCTGTTTGTTCATTTATTTAGTAAATATTTAATTTCTGTTATGGACCAGGTATTATGCAAAATGCAAGGCTTCAAGAGTAAACAAGGAAGAGATATTCCTGTTTTCATGGAATGTACATTCTATTGGTGGCAATTTTTCAGTAAATAGGCAAACAAATGCAGAAAGTAAGTATAAATTGTGTAAAGCAAATAAAATGGTGATTCCTTAGGAAATATGTGTGCTCTATTTTAGAGAGGGTGTTTGGGAAAAGTTCTCTAAGGAGGTGACATTTAAGCTGAAAAAGTTGAAATGAGACAGACAAAATTCTTAGGAAAATATTCCAGAAGAGACAAAGGAACACTAAGTGACATGGAAGAATGTTCCAAGCTGTGGTGCAGGGGATAGCATCTATATTAAGAGATTATGTTGGAGTTGGAAGCAGAGGCCAAATCTCGCAGGACCTGGAGGCCACATTGAAGAGTTCACATTTTATTCTAAATGCAATGAGAAGCTAATGAAGTACTTTGAACACAATTTATATAAATAGAGGTATTAAGACCAGTTACATTGTTTTCTGAACCGGCATTAACATGTACAGAGCCTCAGTTCAGTATAGGTACCTCTTTTGAAAGTGCGATTGAATAAATGTATATTTTGAGAAGTTGATGTGATAGATTAATAATTGACCAACTGCAGAAAGATCAGTGAGTTATGAAACAAGGTGGGATCAGAAGACTCTAGGTCTGGGGACGTGAACATTGTCTGGAGAAAAGGAAATTCTCAAGAGGATGCTGTATGGCTCAAACTCCATCCTTGAAGAAAGAAGAAACTGGTGGAATGTAACTTAGTTTAGAAGAGATTAAAATTCAGTGTCTGAGATGATAAAAATTAATCATTGAGGAAATTAGTTAGAAAGATATTTTTTTCTTCAAAGAATAATTAGAGAAAGAATAAACTTCAGTTGGCCTGTGAGTGAAGTAGGGTGATACTAAAAAAAAAAAAGCCAGAAAAAAATGTATATATGTATGTGTGACTGGGTCACCTCGGTGTACAGTGGAAAATTGACAGAATACTGTAAACCAGCTATAATAGAAAAAAATAAAAATCATTAAATAAAAATAAAAAAGAAGCCAGGGGTGCATTATAAGGGAGAAGGATAACCATATAATGTGAGAAACCTTACACTGCATTGTAATAGCTCTTTTAATCAAACTGCATGTAATAATTAAAAATATAATGTGAAGAATGGTACAGTAAAAGGGAGAGTCCATACTCCATTCCCAAGGTTACAGTCTAGAACTCTTGGTAGGACTGTGTGATCCAGGGAAACTTCTATTTGAAGATACTTCTGAAGTGTTCATCATGGATACAGTGGCCTAAAAGAGAGAGTTGTGCATCAAAATCCATCAGAATCAAAGTCCATCAAAATCATTAACAGTCTTTTCTAACTAATGACCAAACAAGTGGAGGCAAGGCAAGCTACTAGGATGAAACTTCAGGGGCAATGGGTGCAGGCCTGGGGAGACAATGAAGAAAAATGTAGAGGAAAAAAATCAACAAAGAGATAGTTCCACGACAGTAAAATGGAAAATTAATGCAGAGAAACACAGACACATCCCAAATGTAGGAAGATATATGCAAGTGATTATGCAAATGAAGAGAAAGGGGTTAAGGGGTGAGGTTTCCTACAAGTGAAAATGCCCAAAGGCATTATTTCATGTCAGTCCAGGGTTCATTACTAGAAAATGATTAGAATCGATGCTATGAAGTCAAGAGGTACCTTAATGGAGAACTTGGCTTATGAAAAACAATAACAGAATTAATGAAGGGGCTTTAACCTTTAAGTTCAATACATATTTAATTCTGTTTGTCTGGGCAAAACTTAAATATAAGGGAAGTAATTTATTGTTAAAGCCATGTAAAGTGCAATGATTATTATGCTAATAGGGCTGGATAAGTAAAATCTCTTGCTTTATAAATGTCATAGATTAAAAATGGATCGTGCTAATAATTAGGGCAATGACGATTTTATGATTTTAACACAGATCATTTTACTCCAGCTTTAATTTTCTTTTCTAATTTAACAATTTTATTTTAATTATGAGGAGTCATTTATAATTATTTTGAACTTCACAAAATTATTCAGGAGTACAACAATTTAAAGCTTCACAGTGGATATTTAAAAGACATGAATCTTTTCACAATGCTAGTTGAAGCTTTTTCTAAAGGAACGGGCAGCTTGAAATTATATAAGAGGGCTTTTATAAGAGGACGATTTGCTTTAACAGTTGCTGCTTTTTGGTTTTCTATCTTGAAATGAAGTCTGTTCATGTGTAAGTGGCTCTCATATTTTGAATCAATTACCTCTGATATTTGGAATTAACATACTGGTCACTTTGTGGTTGCTCTCAAGTTTGAAATAGTCTGATTAGATAGAAGAAATTAACTCATTTGTGACCTTTAACATGAAAACTGTATTTTACCAAAGGTTCACAGATTATCTTTGAAAGTAGTTCAATTTTATAAGTAAATCAATTTTATAAGAACCAGTTTTTTATAGGTATAGAAAGATGGGTATTGTGTGTAGTGTTTTGGGGAAGTGGACTATTTTATAATAGTTTTTAAAATTTTACTACCTGTATATTTACTGATTTTACTACCTGTATATTTCGCAAATTATTTTCCTCTCCTCACTGCCCCCCCCAACACCCCATCTATCCCAAATCAGGCATGTGCCGAACCCTCTGCATTTGGTTCGTCTCCTCCATTTTTGTCGAGTATTACTTGTCCTCCAGTATAACTTCTTCAAGTACATCCATCACAGTATAACTTCTTCAAGTATGTCTTCCTAAACTTTCTTCTCATTTTTGTGTATTCCCACTAACAAAATTCAGTTTTGATCATGTTATCTAACTCCCAGGGAAGGTTAAGACTGACCTAAATTTAAGTTAATGTTAGGTTGGTCCAGTTTTATGTACTATTGTTTTAGGAGAGACATGTAACACCTACTTGTGGCCAATAAAGCATGCTGGAAACTTTCTGTGGAAGGTTTATTTGGAGAAAAAGACAGAGAGAGAGAGAAGGATGTACCCTTGTCATATCTAGATATGATTATTAGATCTTTTGCAGGATGAAGTGGCCTTAGAAAAACAAAAAACTGTGCCAAGACTCTGAGCTGGAGTTTTAGTTTGCAGGGTCTAAAGCCTGTCCTGATAAGTTTCTTATCATTTAACATGCCAATCTACTTTCTGTTTAAACCCATTTGAGTTATTTAAATTACCTCTCTGTACAGAGAACTGACTAGAGCCAAAAAGGTGAAATTACTGATGACAGAAACGAGGGACATGGAATGATAGGTTCTGTTTCTCTTTCTTTAAAACATCGCCCATACTCCCACCAAAGGATAGCTGGAGATAAAAAGAAGATACTATAAACTACCAGATTTGGTGTGAATCTCACTAGACATGAGAAGGAAGCAATAGTGGAGGTTTGAGGTAACTCAAAGACTTTATGACTTTATCTTACTATTTCCTGATTTTTCAAAATGTGACTTAGAAAAATGAGTGTATCAGTTTTCTTTTCCTTTTTTTCTTTTTAGGGCCACACCTGTGACACATGGAAGTTCCCAGGCTAGGGATTGAATCTGAGCTACAGCTGCTGGCCTATGCTACAGCCACAGCAATGCAGAATCCAAGCCACATCTGAGTCCTACACTGCAGTTCACAACAACACCTGGAGCCCTGACCCACTAAGCAAGGCCAGGGATTGAACCCATGTCTTCATGGATACTAATCAGATTCATTTCTGCTGAGCCACAATGGGAACTCCCATTAGTTTTCTATTGCTGTTAATCAATTACTACATACTTAGTGGCCTAAAATACTAGACATTTATTATCTCATAGTTTCTGTGGTCAAGATTTTAGTCATGGCTTATCTGGTCCTCTGTTCAGGGCCTCACAGGGCTGCAATATGATGTTGGCCAGGGCTGCTTTCTCATGCGAAATCTCATCGGGGAGAATTCATTTCGACACTCATTTGGGATGTTGACAGAATCCATTTTCTCGTGGCTATATAACTAAGGGCCCTGGCTTCTTGCTGGGTGTTAGTGGAGACTGTCCTCAAGTTTTACAAGTCATGTGCAGTCCCTTACCACCTGATCCTCTTCATGGGCCATTCCCATAATAGCAGTTTACTTCTTCAAGGCCAGCAGGAGAGTCTCACTTATGTGTACTAGCACGACAGAGTCTTATAATCATCTCATAGTCATGAGGGCATTACAATAAGTGAAATAAGCCAGAGAGAGAAAGACAGATACTGCATGGTGTCACTTATATGTAGAATCTAAATAGAAAAAAAAAATGTCCAACTCATAGAGAGTAGAAGATTTATTACAGGGGACTAGGGACCCTTAAAAGTAGGGAGAGATTAGTAAAAGGGTGAAAACTTTCAGCTGTTAGATGAATAAGGTCTGAGGATCTCATGTATGGTATGGTGACTATAGCTGATCACACTGTATTGTATAATTGAAATTTGCTAAGAGAATAGAACTTAAATGTTTCACAGACACCAAAAATGTCAATATGTGAGGTGATGGATATGATAAATAAATAGATGGGGCAATCATTTCACAATGTATACATAAATCATCATGATGTACACTTTAAATATTTTAAAATATCATTTGCTAATTATACCCCAATAAAGCTGAAAAAATATTTCATAAGCTAATCATGAAGCTTTTGCCATATTCTATTACAAGCAAGTTAGTGGTCCTACCCACTTTTTTGTTTGTTTGTTTTTTTTTTTTTGGTCCTTTTAGGGCCACACCTGTGGCATATGTAGGTTCTCAGGCTAGGCGTTGAATTGGAGCTGTAGCCGCTGGCCTACGCCACAACAACAGCAGATCTGAGCTGCATCTGTGACCTACACCACAGCTCACAGCAATGATGGATCCTTAACCCACTGAATGAGGCCAGGGATCAAACCTGCATCCTCATGGAGCTAATCAAATTTCTTTCCACTGAGCCACAACGGGAACTCCATGGTCCTTACCCACTTTCAAGAAGAGGGAACTATTCAAGGTGTAACACTAAAGAATGGTGATCATGCAGGCCATCTTAGAATTCTGTCTATTTTAATGAGATAATTCATGAGATTAGTAAACACTCTTTGTAATACTGGCTAAAGGCAAATTGAATGTCACTCTATAGCATTGGAAACTAGATTAGAGTAATGGGGAGAAAACTGATTTATGTGACTCTTCCTTGTAAACACAGCAAAAATTTATTGATAAAAGTTATACGATATATTGATAAAAGTTAAAACTGCCTTTAAGAAAAATTTGGATGTGATTTTGTTGAATATTTTCAAGAATGTTTATATTTTATAAATATGTATTTATAATCTACCAAAACAAAATGAAAGAAAGTACACCATCCCTAAAATTCCTGAAAGATTAACTTGGCTGTTGTGCTGACATGATTCTGTCTCATTTAGCCTCTTTCCACTACTGAAACAATTATTTCTATAACTTGATATTAAATAAAGAAACTTCTTTAGATTGAGACTCTTATGTTATAGCAAAAGAATATTTTGAAATGGTTAAGATTAATGAGAAAATGTACAAAGGTAACTCTGTGGAGCCAATATAGCATTATCTCTGTAACATTTTGGGACTGGGTTTGTATTGAGATTTTAAAGGGCAGTGAGAACTCACAGAAGTAATTTCTACTTCCATTTTCTGCTAAACCAGTGATCAGCCCACTTAAACTAATAGAACTTAATAGTGAACTTTTATAGGTCTCCTATTTAAAGAGCGCCAGGTATGCAGAATGCTTTTGAATATGACCTTTTCTCAGTGTGAACCAGCTTTTTATTTACACAATGACTTACCTTATTTAAATGATTTTATGACAAAAATATGCTCATCCCAGAGTTGGTAAGAAATAATAAAAAGAAAAAATCCAAGACAATATCAGCAAAAATCAGGTAATGCTTCTTAAGTCTGAGCCCTGATTTTGTGCTTGATTCTCTGGATTCTAATAAGAAAGCCATGTACAATATTCCATTTAGTTCATACACTAACCTTATTGGGTAGATTCTATTACTATCTTCTATATCTGAATGATAGGGGGGGAAAAAAGGATTTAGGTAACCTACCTAAGACACATAGATATTATCAGATTCCAGACCCACCTGGGGACTCTGACACCAAAGCTTATCAGCTGTCTATGCTATTGTTCTTTTGAAGAATGAAAATAATCTTGCCTGTGTTCTGATCAAATCCACTGTGAATAAGGGACAAATTAATACAAATATGAAGGCATCTGTTCCTTTAGGTGGTAGATAAAAGGCTTTAGTAACTTGAAATATTTAATGTGTAGATCATGAAGAGTGTATTGTCCATAACCCTGAAATATTTTAAAGGTCTCAGGGAGGAGTTCCCGTCGTGGCGCAGTGGTTAACGAATCCGACTAGGAACCATGAGGTTGCGGGTTCGGTCCCTGCCCTTGCTCAGTGGGTTAACGATCCCGCGTTGCCGTGAGCTGTGGTGTAGGTTGCAGATGCGGCTCGGATCCCGCGTTGCTGTGGCTCTGGCGTAGGCCGGTGGCTACAGCTCCGATTCCACCCCTAGCCTGGGAACCTCCATATGCCGCGGGAGCGGCCCAAGAAATAGCAACAACAACGACAACAACAACAACGACAAAAAAAAAAAAAAAAAAAAAAAAGACAAAAAGACAAAAAAAAAAAAAAAAAAAAAAAAAAAAAGGTCTCAGGGAAATGTCCATCGGAATTTTTCTGTTTCTTTATTTTTTATTTTTTTATTTTATTTTATTTTGGTCTTTTTGTTTCTTTATTAATGGATATGTTGGGATGCTCATTTTGGCAGAAAGGGATATAAATGCAAGCAGACTAGAGAGTAATGAAAAGGATATTTTATGTTAAAGGAACGAACTTGTACTGTATGTTTGAAGGTTTCCCTGAGCTGTAATTGGAGTTGGATGTTAACTAGTGCTATGGAATAAAAGAAAGATACCATGAAATGAATAAAATAGAAGATTTTTGTGAACTGAGTTTCCCCTCCCTCTTCTATATACTCAAGATTCAGATTAAGAGGGATTCATATTGCCAGCCATAAAGTAAAAATTTTTCAAAGAAGCATGCATGGAACCATTCTCTAAGCATGGTTTAGAGAAAAACTTGCTTTGGAGTGAATTTTTCACTTGTCATTGGATTGCTTTGTCATAACGTAGACCCGGTTTAAAGTGAAAATAAAAATGCACTTAGTGACCTCTGAAGGGTGTTGGGAAAATGCGTCCCTTTTTGTATATAGCTTTCAATATGAAATGTGATAGGTATTTTGGAATTGTTCAAAAAGCAATCTTGAAACTTCAAGCAAGGTTAAAAAAAAATGTCTGTACTGCTGAGGGTATCCCCCAAACTATAGCAAACTGACAGTTTCTATGCAGTTTTGCTGTCAAGGAAAAAAAGTTAGTACAAATAAGGAGATTTTCCTTCTAGTAGTAGAGACATTTAAGGACAGAAGGATTAAGGATATATTAGGTTACTCAGAGATATTTACTGAATCTTAACATTCAGTTTTCAGTATTTTCTGTTTATTTTCAGAATTTTTATAATTGACCTCAATTGTTTTATCAATAAATCTAAATTGTAAGAATTAGGCTCTTTGATTACTGAAATAGAGCCAAATAGCCCTTAACTTTCAAATGCCAAAGGAATTTATTTTGATAGAGTAAACAGTAGAAATTATTTTTAATATATTGTATATTGATGAATGTAATGGGAAAGGTGGCAAAGTAGATGCATATCCAATGACAATTTTTCTTCACCATTTTCTGTTGATAAATAGTGTTGTCACCTATTTGTGTTTAAGGGAGATGAAATGAACATTGTCAAATTTATTTTCTAAACCCTCTAAGTACTAAAGTGCTGCTGCCTCATGAGGCTTTCTGTTATGTAATTGGTGGCACGAGTTTATCACTGTTTCTCTCCTAACTCAAATAAAGCTGTTTAAACTTCTGTATAAATATAATCCTTCCTGTTTAAACATGAGAGAAAAAAGAGTCTTTTAAGGACAGGCTCAGTATTTTTCCTTTGGTGTTAAAAATATAGCAATTATTGGAGCAAACAAAGGGACAAACAATATCAGTTGATTAAATGAGTTTCTTTTTTAAGTTATGAAATCTGTTTCTATCGAGGGACATCTGAAAGAAATAAATGGCTTTTGAATAAAAGCAAAGCAAATTCTCTCTCATTACATAATTAGGTCAGTGGAGATTTGCTCTTGTTTTGGTTTTCATTTGGATTCTGGGGTACTTTGACCATTATGGAAAATTTGTCTTGACTAATGGAAATATAGATCTATTTTTATATTGTTAATAAGTTCAGTTCTTTTAACATTCTGATTGGTAATTAGACAAATTATTCTGAGTATATTAACAGTTATATGGTGTTAGCAAGAAAAGGTGCATTTGTTAAACACCCAATTTTACATTTCTGAATTTTCCTCTTCAATACCTGCTGTCAGAATTAAAAGAATTTCAGTAAAAGTGTGTGTGTGTGTGTGTGTGTGTGTGTGTGTGTGTTGGCAAGTAACAAACTTGTATAAATCCTGCTGTCCATTTTCTTATTACTTATGAATCACTGAGTATTGTTACAATGTGATCTTGTATTTTAGCTCTACTCCAAGTTATTTTTAAAATGTTATATAATACTATATTATATATTTTTGTATAGCATGGCTATATATTGAACGCATATGGGGAGAGAAAAAGGTCCTCATAGCATTATACTGATTCTGTTTGGGGCACAGTGTCAGCCCATTGTTATTTGAGCAAAACTGGGTAAAAAACAGAGTCTATTTTTATAACTTTTTTTTTAACGAATGTTGAAGAGGAAAAATAATTTTCCTTCTACCCATCTGGGTTCCTGACTGAGACATCCCCTATGATAAACAAGACATCCCCTGTGATAAACAAGAGATTAACAGGAGAAAAATTAATTTTATTAAGTATATACTGGGGCCCCAAAATATGAGTGCCTCTGACAGGGTGTTGAGGTTTATATGCCATCCTGACTTAAGGAGAAGAGGGTAGGAGTCTGGGACTTAAAAGTAAAGACAGTTCCCAGGAATGTTGTAACAGCAAATGTTCTGTAAACAAATGATTGTCATACCATGCAGAGACAAAGCTAAGGAGAAATGTGGACAAACAGACCTGGTTCAGTTCACCCCAGTATACTACACTTAGCTCATATTCTTTGCAGTTATCTCTGATAATAGCTCTTTTCTTGCTACAAGCCCTCTATCTAAATCTTTCAGGCACTGAAGAGAGAGATAAAGGAAATTTTCTGAAAGAAAGGGAGTTCCTGTTGTGGCATAGCAGAGACAAATCCAACTAGTATCATGAGGATAGAACTTTGATCCCTGGCCTTGTTCAGTGGGTCAGGGATCTGGCATTGCCATGAGCTACGGTGTGGGGTAGGCCGGCAGCCATAGCTCTGTTTTGACCCCTAGCCTGGGAGCTTCCATATGTCGCAGGTGCAGCCTGCATTTGCTTTTTCTTACAAATAATCAGTCTAAAATAATCCATATACCAAAAGAGACCTATTTGGGAGTGGAAAATTTTGCTCCCCTACACTTTCTTTTTAAATTAAAGAGGATTTGGGCAATAAGGCTGTTCAGGTTGAATGAACAGGTAGTTGCAATGTAAGTGGAGCAGTTCATGATGATCACATAAATGGAGAAATCATCAGAGAGAGTTTGTTATGGGCTCTTACCTACACTGCCGTGTATAATGCCCTTTTCTAACATGACCTTCCTGGAGCTCTAATCCATAGTGTGTTCTGTGTACCTATCCACTTCACCTGCAAGATGTTTAGGTGGTAAAGGTGTCACTGGTTTCAGAAAGTAATCTCAGTCATTCCGCAATCACTATATTGATAACCATTTTGTCTGAAGCCTTGGTCACATACATATGACTTACATCTTTAATCCTCCCACTTATCTGGCAATTTCTCCTCGACTTACAAACATGCTCAAGTTTTCTCTACCTTAAAAAAGATATTCAAATTGTTATTCTTTACTTTACTACTTGGGTGTGCAGCCCATGTTCATGTGTCCACCACTTCGATTTTCTCTAACAAACTGTCTGCAGTTTTCATCCTACTCAGTATTTACTGAGCGCTTACCATTGTGGTTGGTGATGTTGATCTCCAGCTGTATGAAAGATCCTTCACGTCATCCTTGGATTATGTAAACTTGAATTTACCTTTCTTCTCTTACCGACTCCCTCCTCCCAACCTTTCCCCCTCTTCCTGACTCTTTACATCTACCATTCTTAGACAGTCAGAGCTTGGCATTCTCTTCTGTATTGTTTCTCTTAATGAGATCAACCACATAAGTGATAACTACCATGTTTATTCCAGTGAATTCAGATCTATTATTTCCAGCCCCAATCTCTCATTGCGACCTAAACTACTGGAAAGTCCTTACTTGGATCTTATGGTACTTCCTATTAGGCTTCTCTAAATTTCATCCTCTGGGTTTTATATTCACATTAACAGCTATGATGGAAAAAATAAAAATTATTTCAAAACAAAACAAAACAAAAACCAAGATTGATTTTGGGAAAAAAGCTAAATGGCCTTCCTCTCCTGTTATATACATCTACACGTTACTTTTTGCTAATGTTCTCTATAACTGGTGAACAAAGAAAAAAGTAAACCTCTAAAAATATATATATCAAATATACATTTGTGGAAGATTGCCTGTGAAATAGTAAAGCTGAATAACCATATCTATCCAGAGATGTGCTTGCTTTCCTTTTCAAATTAGAATTACTCACTTCCATCTTCCATTTATTTATCAATAAATATCTGTTATGTATTAAAATTACATAATTCACAAAAAAACCCAGCATCGTTATTTACCTAACCATTTAGTCTCACAACTTCAATCATTGTTAATTCTCCCTGTTCTTCACTGTATCTCACATTGAGCTGATTACCAAAATATTTGCTCATTAATTTACTATCCATTCATGCAATTAATATTTATTGAATATTTCTCTTTTAAATTGGTGATACAATAGCAAACAAGAAGAAGTTTCTGGACTCATGGAACTTTCATTCTAGTGGGGAGAAGACAGACAATAAACTAATTAATAAATATATAAATGCCTATCTTGGATAATGAAAGCTATTGCTAAGAAAATAAGACAGATAAATATGTTAGGGAGTGGTTGGAATGGTGATTTAGATGATCAGAGAACATTTCATTAGTTATATAACTGTCTAGTGAAGATCCAAATGATTTAAAGAATCAGGCATGTGAAGATCAGAATGAAGAGTATTCCAGGGAAAGAATAAAAAAATGTAAGGTTTTTCAGTTAGGACCAGACACTACCTGTAGGAGCAGGAGAAAGAGCATGCCTAAAGCCTAGCAAGCCATGGGTAGTATGTCAAAGAGGTTTGTGATATGGACAGGGGTAATATCTTTTAGGCTTTTAAATGAAGAGTTGAAGATGAAGAGATGTCATAACCTCATTTATGCTTTGAGAAGGTGAACTATAAGCTAAAAAAGAAACTAGGAGACATTTGAGGCAGCCTGATTGATAGCCAGTGGTGGCTTGGCTTAGAGTGTTTACCAATGGAGATGATTATTTGGTATGTTCTGCAGTTAGTGTTCTCAGGATTTAATGATAAATGAGGAAGAAGAACATGTAATGGGTTCAATGATGGAGACTTTTACTGAAAGAGTTAGGGAAGCAAAGGATGTGGGTATTGAGTTCAATTTTTAGGTAGTTATTATGTATGAGAATACTAATGCTAAGTAGGCAGTTGACTGAGTCTGGGGCTCAGTAGGATGCTCAGGCATAGAAAAGTGGGAAGTGTGATATCATGGAAAACAAGAGATAATGTTTTCTCTGAGTCCAGTGCTGTTTATAAGTCAAATAAATTAGGTGGGAATAGATCTCTGATCACTGTATTGGACAATGTAGAATTGATAAGTTACTTTCCTCTTTCAGCAGACTGGTGGGCACAGATGCCTAACTGAAGTGGGTAAATTTATCATAGTGCGAGACATTAAGCTTTTGAGTCTTGAGGCATTCATTTCAAAGATAGCCTTCTCAAGTAAAGATATTGCCAGCTGCATGGCACAGCTACCAGAAAAAAAAAACTATGTAAGAAACTAGGCTTCTCACCCATGAAATTCCCCTTTTAGAAAGTCCTGGGTGAGTTAGGTAAGTAACTACTGAATGACTCCACTTGTTCCTTCCTGCACCCTATTTCCTGCTCTTATGTTTTAAATTCACCAATAGCAAGTAAACCCACAAAACCCCAGTCATTCCACTTCACACTGCAGTAAAGGAAGAACTCACACAGTCCCGCCCTTTCCTTTTCAGGTGTATCATGCACCCTTCATAACTTGTGAGTAATATCTGTTTTTTCCCCCTAAGTTCCCTAATGGTTGCTGCTGAGGTGTACTTTGTAATCATAAGAACCACAAGGTCTTGGTTCTGGATGGGGAAATGACTCTGGGGGTTGGCCAAAGTAATAGGGGCCCAGGTGAATGCCCTCCAGGTATTTCTAGCCCATGGCATCATTATAAATAGACTGGGACCAACACAGAAGACTATAGGTAGAAAGTGGAAACTACAGATTTTATACCAAAATGCCCCTGCATACCATTTCCTCATTCTGCTTATATTACCATTTCCTCTGCCTTACTTTGTGCACTATTGTCTATCATTTGAACTTTTGAAATAATCTCTAGGGCTACTTTCTACTTATGAAGTTTATGTCTCCCCTCTACAAAATGGCTCTTAATTGACTGGAGCCATTTTAAAGTATGGAAGACTATCAATTGTCCAATGGAGATTTGATAGTTTTCTATGAATATAAAATGATGAAACCTTTTGTTCATGTACATTGCATACATTTGAAATTTGAGGTTAACTATTTTCCACAGAGATTCTATCACACCCTTACTATTAAGTTTTTAACAATAGACTATAAGTATTGTGCTGGATAGTTGATCTAGACTAACATTCATTTAACAGGCAGTAATTTATCTTGACTAAGGTATTTTCATATAAATTGCGTTTTATTAATTAAATTTGTTAAATTTGCATTTTTATTGTAACTGGGATATTGCTTTCTTGTATCCCCAACTCAAGGAAAAGGATCAGTAGCTTAAAAGTCACTCACTAAAGCATGAAAGTAGTAATAAAATAAGAATATAAATACTACAGCACAGAATAAAATCATAAATATAAACATTAACTAGAATTTGTATTAAAATATTGAATGTAAATTTGTTTGTTCTCAGAACAAAACTTCTGAAAAAGTAATGATTTCATAACGGCAGCAGCAGAAGAAACTGGCAACCAGGAATTTCGAAGTAGATCATCTTAAATTAGATTTGTTAAACTAGTAGCCATCTACACGAGTGACAGTCCCTAAACTGTTTTGAAGGCTTCATAGCTTATGTGCCAATTGGAAAGAAAGCATTGTGACCTCTGTGGTAAAACAATTGAATTTTACATGCACAGGATGAAAATCATAATTTTCTGTGCAAAATTAATTCACATAGGAAAGAAGAAAGCAAAACTCAGCTATCAAAGTTTAGCATTCCAAGTTTTAGTCTGTATAATAAAAAATACAAATCATGCCATTTTGAAAGAGCTTTACAAATCAGCTAATGATAAATATGATCATGTGAGAGAAAGCCGAACAGACTATAGACAGAACACACTTACCAACTAAAATAGGATATATTTGTATAGTGTTACAGATATACAGCTTGGAGAGCTGTCACCATCTGATATACATGTCATTATCAGCATGTCCTTACCTGTTGAAAAAACACTGATGTATAAAGTGCATGTAGTCCCTGCATATCAGACAAGTGTTCAACATACTTTGAATGCTTATTAGTGAAAAACCGTCGTTCAGGAGAAGAGATTTCTCATTTAATTAAGGCCTATTTTATGAACTGAATGGAAGTGGCCATGCTGTAGTGCCAATCTTTTAAAATTCAATCAATTTTTAAAAATATTTATAGTTGTACAACCATCATCACAACCTAATTTTAGAATATTTTCATCCCAAGCCCACAGTCTACCCCTTCCTGCCCCCACCTGTCCCCTTTGGTAACCATAAATTTTACAGAGTCTGTGAGTCTGTTTCTGTTCTGCACATAAGTTCATTTGTATCCTTTTTTTTAGATTCTATATGTAAGTAATATCATGATATTTGTCTCTCCCTGTCTAACTTCACTTAGTATGATAATTTCTAGGTCCATCCATGTTGTTGCAAATGCCATTATTTCATTCATTTTTATGGCTCAATAACATTCCAGTGTGTGTGTGTGTGTGTGTGTGTGTGTGTGTGTGTGTGTGCGCGCGCGCGCGCGCGCGCGCGCGCGCACGCACCACCCTTTTCAATTCCCCTGTCAGTGGATATTTAAGTTGCTTCCATGTCTTGGCTATTGTATATAATGCTGCAATGAACATTGGGTACATGTAACTTTTATTTATTTATTTATTTATCTTTTTAGGGCCACATCCACAGCATATAGAGGTTCCCAGGCTAGGGGTTTAATCAGAGCTGCAGCTTCTGGCCTACACCACAGCCTCAGCAACACCAGATCCGAGCCCCATCTGCAACCTACACCAGCAATGCCAGATCCTTAATCCACTGAGCAAGGCCAGAGCTTGAACCCTTATCATCATGGACACTAGTCGGGTTTGTTACCACTGACTCATGATGGGAACTCCTACATGTATCTTTTTGTGTCATGATTTTCTCCAGATAGATGCCCAGGAGTGGGGTGCCTAGATCATATGGTAATTTTATTTTTAGTTTTTGAGAAATCTCCATACTGTTTTCCATAGTGGTTGCACCAATTTATATTCCCACTAACAGTGTAAGAGGGTTCCCTGTTCTCCATTCAGTCTCCAGCATTTATTGTTTGTAGACTTTTTGAACCAATGTCAATCTTTGTACCATTTTGTTCTCCAAATAATTTTGCCTCTTAAAAATTGATGCTGTTCCTAATCCACTGCTGAATAAAATAGAGAAAACTGTAAATAAAATCAGATTATGGTCATCTTGTCTGTAGGTTTTTAGTGTGCTCTCTGAAAAAATAGCTAAGAAATCATGACTTTGCTTTTCTATCCTGCTAAACCCAGACTGTAAAAGGTATAATGATTTTGAATGAGATTAGGAAATAAAAAACACTTATTCATGACACCGAAAATGCCTTTAAAGACCATTCTTGAAATTTCAAGTGTCTTGCTCAGCGATTTATTTCAATGATAAATTTAGTAAATTTGGTGTATATGGGGTACCCAGAACCTATCCTTTTTTTTGGCCGTATACATCTACTTTAAAAATTAAGTATAAATAGGAGTTCCTGTCATGGCTCAGTGGTTAACGAATTCGACTAAGAACCATGAGGTTGCAGGTTTGATCCCTGGCCTTGCTCAGTGAGTTAAGGATCTGGCATTGCCATGAGCTGTGGTATAGGTTGCAGATGCGGCTCAGATCTGGCATTGCTGTGGCTGTGGTGTAGGCCGGCGGCTACAGCTCCAATTGGACCCCTACCCTGGCTAGTTTATCAAGTGTTTAGTTCCTTCAGAGCACTATTTTCTTCACTTAATGATGAAAGACATTAGTGATTCATATTAATATACATTTCTTTTTATGTCATATAAGCCTAAATGCTGTAAAAATATCTTAAATGCACCCAAAGAATGATTTGGGCACTTATTGTCACAATCTATGTTGAGTCACTCAACCTTGAAGATTTGACTCTGATATTTTTTAACTTAAATATGATGTGGTACTGAAAATAGTCTTAGTTTGGAAACAGTCCACAAATTCTATCTGTATGATCAACATGTCAATCACTAAGTGTGTGTATGTGTATTAGTCACTAATCTTTCACTTGCGGGTGACAAAAACACACTCAAACTAAAGAGACCAAAAGGAGATTTTATCATCTCATATAATTGGTTGTGTGGGAGGCTGTCCAAGGAATGAAACTTACTTAGGCACCACTGGATTCTGGGCTTCAAACAATGTTATGAAGCTACTACTTCTCACTTTTCTCAGAGTTGGCCTCATTCTCAGGTGGTCCCCTCCCATATTCAGGCAAAGATGTCAGGCCAGTATTAGGCTCTATTATCCTCATAATGACTCTCCTGGTGTAAAGAGAACCTCTTACCCAACTGTTCAAGCCAGTGTCTCAGGCAGTGTTCTGATGCCTCAGCATATCTACACATCTTAACCATCAGTGTGACTAGGGAGATGAGGCTCTTTGATAACCAAAGACTGGCTCATCTGCTTAACTTTGTATTAGTGATGAAATAATTTCCTACAAGGGGAAGAAGTGTTGAGTTAGCTGAAGAAAGGTAAAAAGAAAGTATAATGGGAAGCCAGCAATTCTCTATTGCTTAGAAGATAAAGGGTATGCATGTGAAGGTAAACATTTGAAAATGGAAATTTGGACTAATACAGAAGGACATGTCTTCATCAGAGTATAATATGAGCAAACAAAAAGCAAACCCAATCTTTTCAGCAAAGTATCCCATTGTATACTTAGTTTTGAAGTTCTTATTCCAGTAAATTTTGCATATAATCAAACCATTCATTTCTCCTGAAGTTAACTGAAACAGAAATGTACGTCATTGTTATGACACCTATAGACAGTTTACATAACACACATTACTGACTGGATTTTCTAAATCTGCTTTTACACCTTAAAGCAGAATGCAAAGTTAATTCTAACAACAATGGAAATATAATCCTTTAAAAGCAATCTCATGTGGTCACACATAGTATTTTGTTGTAATGGGATTCTGTTAATATATTTCTATAAACCAACCTCTCAGTTCATGTGATCAAAAGAAAACAGAAGGGAAATATAGTCCCCTAGTAGTTAATTAGCACATAAAAAATTGTATTTGAGAACAAAAGGAGAGAAAGAGATGTGTTTTTTCTTACCATTTCAAATCCTTTGGGCTCTGCAAACTTGTTGGATAGTATACACATAACTAGATTAACTATAATTCAAGCATCTCTAATTTGTTATTTTTCTGTATAATATATGAATAAAAGCATGATTTTGGACATATATACATATATGTATGTATATTATATGTATGCATAATATATATGTGTATATATATTATATATATACAAAATGGTACACTGTTACCACACACACACACACACACACACAGAATTCTCAGGCATGTGTTGAATGTCATCATGCATTCACAGTCCAGGAGAGTTGGTGCAGCTGGCCAAAGGTATCCCTTTGGCCAGTTAACATTAGTATATGGTACTGCAAATGCTCTTGGCCAAATAGTACTTTTCTAGACATTGAGTAGAGAGTAATCTCTGATGCATTGTTTTCCCACTGCAGTCTCTGCCATTTATTATGTTCTCTGAAAAATATCCCTGGCCCAAAATGAAAACACATCAAGAAATAAAATAAGATGTAAATTTAGTAGTACATATCTGTCCAAAGATACACAGAAAAGGTTTGACTGAGGTGTAAGTTAACTTGAAAGAGACAGTGTAGTCTACTGAGGACTGAATTTAGTGGTCAGTTAGTGTTTGATGGCATTATAAAGGAAATCATAGCATCATTAAAGACTGGTGAATAGAACAACAATTATTTATATAGTATATGGAAGAAATACAAGAAATATATTGTGATTTCAAGGTATTTGAAGAGAATAAAAAAGATTTCTAGTACCTAAAAGACAGCCACCACAAGAGAACCAATAATATTATATATAGCATTGAATTAAATATTTCCAGGAAAACATCCTCTTACCCTGTCAGTTCAGACTTGATTGTTCATATTTATTTAGAGGGAATTCATGAATAAAAAGATAAGGGAAAAAAAGGAAAAATTATTTCTAAATGTCAGAATATATAATTCAGAATACTTTTTCTGGTTTATAAACAAACACATATGGAAAATTATTTCTTAATATTAACTTATTAGTATATGTTTTATAATATATGAAATGCCTTATACCATTACTAAGTGTATAAATATTTTTATGAGGGCCACTTGATATTTTCAAAACATTAAAGCAGAATTCTTTTCACAGAAAAGCTGTTTGTGAATACCTTGTTAAAATGACTATTTGCCTCATTTTTCTTTAATATATTCTTTCTGGAAACTTTGCTGAAAGCAAAGTAAACCTACAAATGACCTTTTTAATAATAATATTAATTAAAGTCACACTCTGTCTTTGTTTAATGCAGCCACAGAAATTCTTTCTAGCAGCAGCAAAAGAAGAAAAAATGAACCAGGAACTTTGTAGTCTGCATTTCCGTTTCTTCCTCTCAATTTTTATGAAAAGGAAGTATCACTTAATCATAACTTTATCATTTATCCTTAATCAAACACAACTGTAATTTCTAATTATTATCCATCTTAATAATTAATCAAATTATGTTTGAAAAGTTTCTGTAATATGTATAGACTGCTCTCAAACCATTTGATATAATTGCTAATCTAAAAAGAGCCATAATGAAATGGTACTTCACAAGTGTTTTGAGTTCACATTCACACAAGGGGGATGCTGTGGATCATTGGCATTAACTAATAATGACCTGAGATCAAAGTCAGAGCCCTATGGAACTCCAGCTTTCAAGGTAGCATAATAAGTCTGAAATGTCAAATGAAATCTTCCAAAAATGAAATATAAACTACAATAATGGCCCATCAAAACTGTCAAGCTGGCTATCCAAGTGATATGTATAAGACTGATGATGTATAAAGCTCTAGGAAAGTGGAATAGTTCTAGACAAAAGGCCACAAGCAAATTCTTAGGTCCAATTACAAAAAGTAAACTTTACTGAAGCTGTCTTGTGCTTTACTTCCTGCCATGCCAACACCACTCAGAATAACTGACCTTACCAGGAAATAAAACAAGGAAGAAAACAAAGATCAGTAAAACTCTACACTACTTCTGAATAACAGTTTTAAACAAGAAACTATGATTCTCCTGTTTTATATGCCTGCTTCTAAAGCTCTAAATCTTGGTGTTTAGAATAAAATATACCACTGTTGAAAGCATAAAAGCACAAAGGTACGGATTTGGCATCCAGCAGAGAA
The DNA here is from genome assembly GCF_054392235.1 of Sus scrofa. Lineage (NCBI taxonomy): Eukaryota > Metazoa > Chordata > Mammalia > Artiodactyla > Suidae > Sus > Sus scrofa. The sequence continues at coordinate 101,785,588 of NC_139390.1, read as the reverse complement.
TGACAAGTTGTAAGAGCACAGAAAGCTGTGATGATGGCAAAATCTGATTGTATAAAAAGTAATTAGTGTAATTCTGATCAGAAGAGTCCTTTCTCTGTAACAGTTTGTTGGTCTTAATAATAATAAGACAAAAAAAAAAATTCTTAACGTATGTCTTCAACTCTACTGCAAGCATTAAAAATAGAGCTGTGAAATCTTCCTGAAGCCTGTGAGTTGAGCATTCACTGTTTCACTTCAGAGAGAGAGAAGAGAAGGCAAAAGACACACTTATGGAGAATATTTAATTAAAGTCAGAAAGAACATTAAAATAGAAGAATTCTGTGAAAAATTTCTTTTCATTTCCACTAAATCAGAAGCAATTTAAACACTGAAATGGAAACTGGAAGAAAAGAAAAAAAAATCATTAACTGGTCTGGACTTTTCCATTGTGCTTCTAGAATTCTGACCCTTGTACTCTGTTGAACCTACTTATTACAATTAGTCATTTATTTGTTTTTCATTCACATATTCATTCAGTAATCAACTGACATATTCTTTTATACATTCATTTAATCCTTCATTTATTTATTTAACATTTTCAATGTGTTAAGCATCAGGCTCTCCATCGACCATACGAAAGTGTGCACAGCATGGGATCTGCCACCAAAGTGCTTAAAGAGACAGACAAATGTGTTAATCGGTACATATAATAAAATGTGATGTAACAATATTTTAGAGGAGAATAGAAGTATTGAAATCTACATATGCTTATATGGTAGATATAGTCAAGTAAGCTTTCAAAGGGGAAATGTTATTTTAGTATTTCTTATGATAATTTGAAATTTACCAGGGAATCTACAAAATCTATACTTAGGAAGAATATTTCAAAGAACATTGACTTTGTAGGTAATTAGAAATGACAAATTTGAGGCTTATTTTCTGTTTCCCAACATTTCATATTTCAAGCACTATGTGGTCAGATTTGTGTGTAATAAACAAGCAGAACAAGCAAATGGAATATTTCTTGAGAAACCAGTGATTTTATTTAAAATGGAGTTCCCATCGTGGCTCATCAGAAACGAATCCAAATAGGAAGCATGAGATTGCGGCTTCGATCCCTGGCCTCACTCAGTGGGTTAAGGATCTGGCATTGCTGTGAGCTGTGGTGTAGGTCGCAGACACAGCTCAGATCTGGCATTGGTATGACTCTGGTATACAGCTCCGATTAGACCCCTGGCCTGGGAATCTCCATATGCTGCAGGTACAGCCCTAAAAAAGGACAAAAGACAAAAATAAAATAAAATAATATAAAATAAAATAAAATAAAATTATGTCAGTCTTGACCATAAGGCCAACAATATGAGTGAGACAGGTTACTAAGAGGGCATCAGACTCCCTCCATGGTTATTTAATAATTTTTTAAGCAAGATATGTTAAATGAGAAGGTTATAGTCTTTGACTTCTTAATGCAGAACTAGGATAGTTGATTTCTTCTAAGTAGTCTCAGCATACTCACATGGGGCCAAAATCTTGAGTGGAAATCCTTAAAAGAGAGATTTCTGCCAGAGGGGATTCTGGAAATTAAGATGGCCTGAGATGTCACTACATGGTATTAATGGGATGGCATGAAATTTAATTCATGGGAGAAATGCTTCTGCTAAGAACAGAAAAAGTATGCAAAATTCTAAGGCATGGGAAAACATTAAATTGGACTCTTGATTGTTATTCTTCAGTCTTGTTATGGAAAAGGATATGAAAACTTAAAATATTTTATTTTCTGGTTTGTTGAGCTCTTTTACTTTTTATTTTGCTGTAATTTTTTTTTCTGGTACCCAATAGAAGCTTAATTAACCAGTGGATCCATTTTATAGCTGAACTACTATATAATCAACATATTATTTTGTCTTTATTTAAAATATAGAAGCAAAATGTATATGTAAATTTTTTTTGTCAACTATGCATTTACGTTTTTATCTCTTGTTCTCCAAATATATATTGTCCATAGTACTTTTTAGTTTTCACTTACAGGAATCCGATTGATTTGGATTCATGTGACAGGAAAATATTTGAATTTTTAGGCAGAAAATTTGGTTGAATATTATCTTAGATTGGGATTCCCCCCAAGCAGAATTGAAGCAAAGACTTGTTTTTATTTGCAGACATCATCCTAAGAAATGGATGTGAGGAATAGAGAGGAGGTAAACCCCGGAAACAGGAAAAGCCAAAGATGGGTTGTTAAGGTTCTAATAGGTTTCCTTGGCACTTTGTGAAAAACCTTATGAAACATATCTCAGTAGTTTCCACTCAGGTGCAAAAAAAAAAGTGTAAATATTTATTTATTTGTCCCATCATTCACTGTTCAATGGTAGTGCCATACCTTTCTGGGTGGGGCACATGTGTGAGAGAGAAGTGGGCCCCCCACACTATGGCTCAGAGAAGCCCAGGAGGGAAGGGTGATGGAGGAGGTGGTGTGGGTCTGAGTCAAGGCTGGTGGCATTTGGACAAAATAGTGGAAGCCTATTCAGGGCTGGAAAGGATGGCAGTAGGTGGAATAAGAAAAAAGATCAAGAATTAGGAGATAAGAAGTGCCCAATGAAAATATGTGTTCTTTAAAATAAAGGAGAATTATTTACAAAAGTTAAATGAGCAAATTTATCAGTGCTGCAAAGGATGTTTCAATGAAATGCCACAGCTAAATATGACAAAACTCCAAACTATGATCATCTCCTCTCATTTACAGTTAATTCTCATGACACTTCTCCCTTACTCTGTCCTTAGAAAGAAAGCCCAAATTCTTTCATCTGTATCAGCATTCCTCACACATTTGGTTTAGTGACAACTTTATACTCTTAAAAATCATTGACTATCCAAACATGATTATGTTAATATAAGTTTTACTCATATTTACTGTCTTTAGGAATTAAAATAAAAGTTATAAAATGGATCAAATACATTATAAAGAAAACAATAAATATAAGTTGACAGTAAAATTTTTATGAAAAAATAACTATCTTTCCCAAAAAAGAGTAGCCTTGTTCTACAAATTTCTTTAATGTCTTTTTTATAGAAGACAGTTTCTCATATCTCCTCATTATTCAATCAGTTGAGGTATTACACATTATGTATCCTCTAGAAAACACTATCGTACACTCATGGAAGAATGAAAATGAAAAAGGCAAATGACATCTTAATATTATTGTGAAAATTGTTTTGTCCTTACAAATTCCCTGTAATAATTTCAGAGACTCCCAGAAGTTTTGAGAACTGCTGGTCTGTACATATACATATAGCCCAATCTGCCTAATTTCTTAAGAAATATTATGGTACTGCCATAGTGAATATTACATTTGTCCCAAAACAGCTTCTAGATTCCTTCATCCAGACTTTGTACCCACCATTCCCTCACCTTATCTTCTTTTATACTACTGTCCTTGTCTAAACCCTTTCAATTCCCTTCAAGAAACTTTCTACAATGATTTCTATTTCGTGAGCATTTTTTTTTTTTTTTCTTTTTACTGCCGCACTAGCAGCCTAGGGAATTCCCCAGGCTAGGTGTCGATCAGAGCTGCAGCTGCTGGCCTGCACCACAGCCACAGCAACACCAGATCTGAGCTGCATCTGCGACCTATGCCACATCTTGCAGCAATGCTGGATCCTTAACCCATTGAGCGAGGCCAGGGATGGAACCCATATCCTCATGGAGAGGATGTCAAGTTCTTAATCTGCCGAACCGCAATGGGAACTCCTAGCAAGCATCAAAAAAAATTTTTTTTGCATAGAATTTATTTTGTTTTGCCTCTCTTATTTCTTTACTTTAGGTTCCATACCTTCTAACTGCTACTGTTTTTTTTCAATAAGTATTTGTTGAACAAATTATATGAATTTTTACTCTGCCATTTGTCTATCTTACAGTATAGCATATGAACCAAAAACCTTACCATTTTCTTATCTACACATTTCATTACTAATGACTTTACTGTTATAGATTGAGCGTTCAGAAACCTGTGAGAGAAGACTCACACGTGTAAGTTCATCAGGCCGCCCAAATGATGTAGCAGGATTGCACATCTCTTTTGTCCTTAAGCCTATCCAGTTATTGTTTTATGCTCTTATACTAGACAGTTTTGTCTGACAGACACGAGGACTGGAGAAGACATCCTATGCAATGCAAAGGCAATACTTGTACTTAGTAATTAGTAACTAAGTATCCCTCACCAGTTGTCAGGAATGGCTTATCTTGGGATTTTGCAGGAGACTAAAATGCTATTGAACTTGTGAGTGAAAAAATTAATTAGCACACTGTGGTCCTGCGGGTGCCAAGTATGCTTAGACTCTGAGGAACATTGCAGGTGATTGGTACCTGTTTGCCATAGGCCAGTGACTACCAGCAACATAGATTTCCTAGTTTTCCTTACTCTTTGAATAACTGAAGGTAGTTGAATTTAAAAGGAAGTTGATTCTAGTGCCCCATAATTCAAAGATTGCCTAATCATGACCATCTAAGTGCTTATATCTGTAAGGCTATTTTCTTCTTTCCCATGAACATGGCCTATAACCTTGGGAGATATATAGTCATAATAACATAGGAAGGTAAACATATTTGTATATATTCCTGTTGGACTGTGAAAGGCCAGTGTCAAAGCCGAAATGCCCTTTAATCAAGACCTAGCTGAAGTGAAATGTTTGGCAGTGAGCTTGTCTGTATTTTCCACAAATGATCCTCACTGCCTGTACATGAATCCTCCTTACATACACTTTACAGAGAAGGTGCACTTCAGTGTATCTGGATTCTAATTAAGTTCAAAGTTGTAATGTACAGCAAAGGAATATATCTTTAAAATAACTGGATTAGTTAGATTAAATGACAGTTGAAGAGAAAAGGAACTTTTAAATTCCATTTAAATATATTTATTTAATCTTATAAGATTAAAAGATACAAATTCATCTGTAGAGGAAAGCCTTACTGAATTCAGCTACACACAGAGAAACAGGTAAGAAAAGATACCTCAGTGTTGTTTTGGTTAATAATGTGTGTGTGTGTGTGTGTGTGTGTGTGTGTGTGTGTGTGTGTGTGTAGTTCTAAGCATATGCTGCTATATACTGAGCATTTGGATACTCTCAGGTCCTTTAATGAAATTTATTCTCTTAAAATATTGATAAGCTCACCAAAAGGGATTTCTTTATTTATTTTTAAATGCGTCTGATGCAAATTTTATGGGGGGGCGGTGGCTGGAGAGAAAATTATGCACTGTTTTATCAATGTCAATGATTTTCAATCCATTAACAAATTTCTCTGTTCCATTCTATGTCTACCACTTTTTGCTTTTTTACTCTCTTTAGCACGTGATCTCCCACAATACAAGTATCTTTCTAAAACCATTGATTCATTTATTCACTACTTTTAACTGTCTTTTACCTTCCTTGTATCCTTTCTTCCTAACTCAGCTTTACTCCAATGGTCAACCATGATAATTACTCCTTTGCATATACCAGCAACCCCTTTCTCCCCCTTTACCTCGTGTTACTCTCTTGGCTAAACCATAGCTCTGGTTAAATACAACACTTTACTTTCTCTGAACTTGGCTCCTGCACCATAGATATACACATATGTCTCAATTTAAATTAATAGTAGTTTACCTCAAGAGGCTCTTAAAACTTTGCAGTAATCACTTTGTATTTTCAAAGTCCCTTCCCATAAATAACTATTTTATGTCTTCTTTCTGCTCAGTTTTTCCAAACATTCTCCATTATCTTTAATCTCAGATTTTACCTTGTAATTCACTGAGAAAATGTAAGTTATTAGAAGGGAACTTCCACCAAGATGGCTATGCACTTGTCATACCCAGGTCTATATTCTCTCCCTTTCTTTTGATGCTATAAATGAGCCATCTATGCTCCTAGCTAACACAAAGTGCTACCTTTACACACTAGATATCAGCTTTTCTTGTCTACTGAATTATAGTTATCTCTTCTTTCTTCTCAAATTTCTTCTCTATTGGGTGATTACCACTAGCATACAAACATGGTGCTATTTTTTCTGTTTGAAAATAACCCTTGCTTGATTATACTTTTACCTCCAGCTAATACCCTATTTATGTCCTACAATTGACGGTAAAGCTATTCAAGAGAGTTTCTTGTTTTTTCCTATTCCATTCTCTGTGGACCCTCCAGTCTGTAACCCCACCCCATGGCTCTACTAGAAGAACTTCATCAAGGTCAACAGTAACCTCTGTGTTGCTGAAAGCAATGGCCAGCTCTCACTATTCATCTTATTTTATCCATCGAGAGCATTTGCCCTAGTTAATCACTTTCTCCTCTTTGAAAGTTACCTTCTCTCTCTTAGTTCTTCTATCTTGCTGGCTATTGGTTTTCAGTCTTCTTTGCTGGGTCCTAAGCATCTTCTATGGACTTTTCTCCTTTATACTTGCTCCCTGAGTGATCTAATCCTTTCCTAGAGTTTTAAATATCTATTTCTGCACTCATGAATCTAAAATATATCTCTCTACTGCTCCAGAAAGGTAACTGCACAGTATTGCATGCTCGTGATTAGGAATCCATAGTGTTAAGGTATGTAAAACAGAGTTTCCTGTTTGGTAAATACATGGAGAACTAAAGATAATGGTGCACCCGAAGAGGGTGTGGAAACTCTGCACCCTTTCCCCATTCCTTTCCTTATGCATCTCTTTTATCTGGCTGTTACTGAGTTATAAAAGTTCAGTCTCAGAACCATACCCTATAACATGTCAACGAATATATCCTAGCCTTGAGGGACCAGGATGATGATCACTTAGACCATTCTGCAGGTGTTATCAGAGGATAGACATCAAGAGTTGCTCACATTGTCATAGGTGAAATGCACGGGTGGGAGCCAGGCACTTTTCCTGAAGGTATGATGAGAAATATTAACATACTTACAAGTAGTTCCTGAGTTTGTAACTTGGAAGTCTTAAGTAAAACCTCTTTGGATTTGTTTCATGGTAATCAGTTTGTGGAAATCTCAAAGAATATCTGTGGTACAAATCATGATAGCAAATGCTGTCATGATGTTCTGAACCACAGAGGAACTGGGGGCTGTTTCTGACCTGAATGGGATCATGAGGTCCACAGTCATAGCAGCATTCAGCATTCAGGCCAAAGGGAAAACTTACTGGGCTAAGGTGACAGCTGAGGCAGAAAAGGAAAAAAGTGCTCAGCAAGTTTCTGATTGCAAGAAAGTAAGAGTAATCTGGATGCTGAGACTGAGATGTATACAAGCATTGATATCATTGTTCTGACCAAGAACTTATGTGTGATCATAATGGAGATTGTAGACTTCACAAGGTGCAAAAGACCATCAAAGTTAAAATTGGTGTGACCTATCCAGCTGAAATTGTATCAGAATCAGTATCAAGGACAGATATCCTCTCTTGGCCGATTGCCAACCAGTGTTCAAATCTATCATGCAAACAGAATTTTTTGGACTACAAGAACAGATTAAGTCCTACTATCACTAAATGAAAATCTGCAGCCAAGTTAAAGCTGAGATCCAGAACGTGGGAAGAGAGGTAATCATGTCAATTTTGGACAGTATTACTTCCCTGATCCAAATGGCCAAAAATTTAATGAATGCTGTAGTGAAAACCATGAAAATGTCTTACATAGCCTTGGTCAAGATAGTTCAAAATCAGAGTCCTCTGGGCCTTGGCACCCAGTTGTGATGCCAAGAATGAAGGCCCTGAAAAAAAAAAATTCCTTGATTAAAGGAAAGAAGCCAGAGGAAATTTATGCAGCTGTTTAGATTAGGCTCAACAAAGAAAACAATTCACATAGAATTTGGAGGAAAACATATCTACTGAAACAACTCTTCCACTCTAGCGCCTTTTTTTTTTTTTTTTTGGTCATCCCAATTTCTTAACCTGCTATCCAGGAGAGAACTTCCTCTAGTGCCTTTATTACAAAGTCCTGGGTAAACACACTACTTTAATTTTACATTTGATTAGTTCCGCAAGTACAATAGCTTTTAGAGTTTAACCTTCAGATAAATAGCATGAAACACTGCAAGCTAAACCAACATGAGCAATGTATATTTGGGATCATGTCATTGTCATCTCTGTGTGGTCAGTACCCAGTAAGAAATCAACATATGCTTGTTGAATGAATAAAACCTTTAAATGTTGTTCAGCCTTTCCCATCACAGAGAATATCTTATATCCATTGCCAAATGAACATAAGAGACCCAAATGAATCATCTGTAATAGTTTAAGTACACTCACCCTTTTTATTTTGAGATAAAACATTGACATGAGCTCTTGACTTGGTTTTCATTGGAAACAAAAGACTTGATTAAATATTTTCCCCTTTAATCTTTTTAAAATTTTTATTTTATTTATTTATGTATTTATTTTAGATCCTCACCTGCAGCATATGGAGGTTCCCAGACTAGGGGTTGAATCGGAGCTGTAGCCCCGGCCTACGCCACAGCCACAGCAATGCCAGATCCAAGCCTTGTCTGCAACCTACACCACAGCTCATGGCAATGCTGGATCCTTAACCCACTGAGTGAGGCGAGGGATTGAACCTGTGTCCTCATGGATACTAGTCAGATTTATTTCCACTGAGCTGCAATGAGAACTCGGCCTTTAATCTTCATACTTCCTTTACCTGACCTAATCTGACAGACGTGTGATTACTGCTAAAGAGAAAAAAAAAAAAGTCTCTAGATATCTATGTCTATTGTCAACTGCTTGGGTTAAAAACCATCTGAAATTAACCAAGCTTGAGTAGTCAAGCAACTCCCTGGATTTTGAAAAGTCAGCCACCTAGATCATAAACAAAGCAATTTATTAACATTATAAAGGTTACAATGAGTTTTGATGCCACAAATATGCCTTTTAAAGTTCTATTGTGATCAGCGGTTCTGCGTGTTGAGTGTTGGGTTTAAGTGGGTTCATCAGAACATAATATGAAGGAAGAGTTATCACCTACTGAGGAAATGGGATCTAACTATATCCCTGAGTGAGTTATGACAGCAGAAATGTAAGGAGTTCTGCATGACTCTAAAAATCCATTTTTATCAGGTTGAAATTGTAATTAAAAGGAAAAGACCACTTTAAAAAATCTTTTAGCATTAAGTAAAATGTAACTATGTGCATTGTACCATTAAACTATGAAGTCAAGTTAATGGCAATGAGTTGAAGTGATTTTAATAGCATTCTTTTAAATAGAAGTCATTGAGGTTAAAAAAAAAAAGACAGACACAATATGATTACTTTTTATTCCCTTTCTCCCACATATGTTTATGTAGTTCAGAGTCGTAGTTTTTAATGCTGTGTGATTTTTTTTTTTTCCCTTTCAACTTTAGGACACTGGTGATTTTTTTTTTTTTTTCCCTCCTGGGAAATCAGACTCAGGGAAGGGAAGAGAGTAGTGGGAAAAACAGAAGGAGCAAGAAAGAGAAATTAAAGGAGTACCTCTTGATCAAGTTTAGGTACTGAGTAATTGCACTGGTAAAAGGAGAATATGGCATTCCCATCATGGCTCAGTGGAAATGAATCTGACTAGTAACTATGAAGACACAGGTTCGATCCCTGGCCTTGCTCAGTGGGTTAAGGATCCAGCATTTCTGTGAGCTGTGGTGTAGGTTGAAGACATGGCTCAGATCTGGCGTTGCTGTGGCTGTGGCACAGGCCAGAGGCTATACCTCCGATTTGACCCCTAATCTGGGAACCTACATATGTCGAGGGTGCAGCCCTAAAAATAACAACAACAAAAAAAAAGATGTTTGATGTTTGCTTTCACAAATTATTTCACATAGTCACATTTACTAAGAAGAAAATATCCACATAATATTCTAAAAGGATACAAAAGACTACAAAGTTATGAAATTTCAATATTACTGAACATACTTAGGCACACAGGTTAGCCAAACAACAATGGGAAGAGGTCATTTGATTATGATAATATACTTTAATTTACCTACTTATTACAAAGTAATAAAAATCTATGGTATTTTGTTATCTTACAAAGAAAAATGTTAGTTTGTGTTCTCACATTTTCCATGCTGCTTTTGTGGCCTTTGGACAGATCTGTCACAATTCTGGTGGTTTTAATTCCTTTTAGAGGGGGTAGGAACTTTAGATTGAATGAGTGGACCCATCCTCTTGCTGCTCCCTTTCCCTATTTCTCTCTGTTTATGATGACAAGTTGTGAACTACTCTGGCCTTTTTTCTCTAGTATCCTATCATAGACAACTATCCATGCAACCAATATTCTTCTGGTGGTTTCCCTGCCATATTGATCAGCCCAGCACCAGCACCAATGCTAATTCCAATATTTACCCTTCATCACCTCTGCTGCTGCCTTTGTCCAGGTGCCACTCATGCTGTGTTATTGGATTCTTTGAGTGTCCACCGAATTCCAGTGAGTCCAGGAGGTCTCCACGGTGTATCTTTTCTATTCTTCTCACCATTTCTTTCCTGTGAGTGAGAAAGGGCTGAAACTGATAAATAATTGATTTGCCAAAACACGTCCTGGATTGCCATTCTCAAATTTTTTAGCCTAAAAGAAAGGGAATATAGCAGGTCACTCCACAAAGACTCAAAATTATTCTTTAGTCACTCTTCACTAGAAATTTTGCATAAACTCTTCACATTACTAACATAAATTTTTTCCTTTAATTCTATTTTCTTCCTTAATTGTCCTGGGCTCATAATCCCAGTTTCCCTTGGCACATATCTACCACCTGTATTTTACCCTTCAAGTGTCCCTGTGTCCAGTGCATATCTGGACAAATCGCTTAATATAAGTATAAGAGTACTGTCACAGGCTGGATAGATAAAAGAAAGTGTTTTGAACTTGAATTCTAAGAAATCCAGCTGTACTGTTTACTTGCTGCATATATTTGCACAATTTTTAAACACTTTATGATATCCCAATTAAGTCTGCAAAATATCCCCCAAAAGTGAACATTAAGGTTGATTTAATAGAACTGTTTTAAGGATTATATAAAAATCATATAGCCAGCGTTTGACAAATGATAATTGTTACATTTTTATTGTTTAATAATAAAAATAAAATTAATTAATTTATACTAAGTCATTATTATATGTTTTAAAAGTAGATATTTGCTTCACTCACACTTGGTTCCTTAGTCTTTCCCCAACGAGCCTGATTTTACTCAACTCTATCTTGATAGATTTTTTTTTTTTTTTTTTTTTGCCTTTTTAAGGCCACACCCATGACATATGGAGGTTCCTAGGCTAGGGATCTGATCAGAGCTGTAACCGATGGACTACACCACAGCACTGTCAGATCCAAGCCGAGTCTGCGACCTACAGCACAGCTCACAGCAATGCCGTATCATTAACCCACTGAGTGAGGATAGGGATCAAACCTGCAACCTCATGGTTTCTGGTCAGATTTGTTTCTGCTGCACTATGACAGCAACTCCTATCTTGATAGATATTGATTTGGTTTCTTCTTCCTCTGTTTTAGGGTAGTAAATTACCATTTTTGGTATTACTAATAAAAATCTGGGCCAGGAGAATGATATTTATAAACTTTATACTAAAAATTGTTAGCCTTTTATTTTCTCATGCAGGAAAATTTCTCATATTTATAAATATGATGTTAATTGTTTTTTATAACACATTTTCTGTCTCTAAAAGTAATGCATACTATTCAGAAATTTTAAAAATTACATGAATACACAAAGAAGAATATAAAAGCATTCACAAACCAACTAAACAGAGGCAATCAGTTAAGAATTTGACACAGACATTTGTAAAAGATGTATAAATATCATCAAAGTGTAGCTTACTATACGTACTATTTTGTAACCACTCACATTTTAAAAACATGTTAATAGAGGGTGATATATCATGTTAGGAGAAGACTCCCACAGCATCATTTTAATGAATACATGATCTTCATAAAACAGGTATGGTGCAATTTATTTAACCACACTCATATTGCAAGATTGGCTATTTTCCATTTTTGTTACAATTAACAATGCTACAATGAACATTATATACATAAATCTTTATGCACATCCTTAATCATTTCTTTAGGATGAATTACTAGAAACGAAATTGCTGTGTCAAAGCATATTCGCATTTATTTATTTATTGTAACCTAGTTTTTAATCCTAAAGTAATAAATGCTCTTTGGAAAAAGTCAGTCAGTGCTGAAATATTAAAAAAAAAATTAGTAAAAGTATACTCTCACATGGTATCCCACTTTAGAGAGAAACACTACTATTTACACACTTAATTTTTTGTGTATTTTTCCCAAATTCTTTCTTGATACTCAAGCATGTTTAAATCTGCAAATTTATCTTTGTTAATATACAGGGGCTCATAATACAAATGCCCTTTTGTATCTTCACTTTTTGAATTTAGTTGAAAAAAAATTACAAAAAATAGTATTGCCTGTTTGTTTTAACCTGCTGCATAATATTTTATAACACTGGTATACAATATTTTATTTAACCAACTCTCTCTTGATAAACATTTAGATTATTATTTTTACCTTTATAATGAGTGTTATAATGGACATCCATATAATGTTGTCTTTGTAAACCTTGAAAGTATTTTTATAGGATGGATTTCCAAAAACAGAGGCAATGAATCAAATAATGTGTGCAGTTTAAAGTACAGCATTGTAGACAAGTATTTTCTGACATTTTAATATTCAAGTCAGTATTACTGTTTCCTTGAAATATTATTTCTGAGATAAAAAACAATGCATTTTTTGAAGTAAAAATTATCTTTTCAGAATATTAGACTAAGTTTTAGTGTCTTTTCATGTAACACACTCTATGTGGGGACGTTAGGGAAATAATTCTAAAATTTAATGGTAAACATATCGTCACTTTCAGTTTGAAATGTTGAAAAATAGCTTCTTCAGGATAACTTTTGAATTTAAAATTATGCTGTGTTATTTAATTATTTAGTGCTAGAGCAGCATGCCTTTTTGTCCACTACCATTTTAATTTATACTTACATTACATGAACTACTATGGACATCAGACAACTATATATTTAATTTTGTTTATCCATTTCGCAAATATTGAATGACTGTCTTCTCATTACAAAATCCCATACTATTGTTAGAACTTTGAAGACAGACCAAAAAATGAAAATTCCTGATTATTCATGGTATTTACATTTTAGTGAGGGAAAACAAATTGAACAAATAAAGTACAGATTAAGAAAGGTAGAATTTCATACTAAGAAAACAAAATAGGAGTTCCCGTCGTGGCGCAGTGGTTAACGAATCCGACTAGGAACCATGAGGTTGCGGGTTCGGTCCCTGCACTTGCTCAGTGGGTTAAGGATCCGGCGTTGCCGTGAGCTGTGGTGTAGGTTGCAGACGCGGCTCGGATCTCGCGTTGCTGTGGTTCTGGCGTAGGCCGGTGGCTACAGCTCCGATTGGACCCCTAGCCTGGGAACCTCCATATGCCGCAGGAGCGGCCCAAGAAATAGCAAAAAAACAAAAAAAAAACAAAAAACAAAAAACAAAATAAGGTAGATAAGAATAAGAAGTGTTTGGTGGGAGATAGTACAATTCTAAGTAAAAGAACTAGAGAAAAACTCATCTAGAATGGATTCTTAAAAGAGACGTTTGAAGGAGGTGTTTGATAAATGAAACTAGGTTAAATGGTCAATTCTTTGTGTCCACCTAGCCAGGCCACAACCCTCAATTGTTTAACCAAATGTGTATCAAGATTTACCATGATAGTACTTTGTAGATGTGATTGAAGTCCACAATCAGTTGACTCACAATAGGGGAGATTATTCTAGATGATCTGGGTGAGCCTAATTCAAAGTTAAAAGACCTTAAGAGCAGAGCTGAGACATCTCTAAATAATAAGAAATTTTACCAGTGGACAGTAGCTTCACCTCGTGCCAAGAGTTTCAAACTGCCCTCCCTGACAGCGTGGCCTGCAGATTTTGCACTTGCCTAATCAGCCCTTACAATAAGCCACTGCCCTATAATGATTCCTTTAATGTATAATCCCTAGTGGTTCTTTTTTTGTGCTTAAAGGCTGATAGACACCATATGTACATTCAAAGTATTTTTTTTTAAAGTTTTATGCTGTGAATTGCATGAGTAGCCAAAACATGCATATGATTTAGAATGACTATGTCTAACAGCATAGGGACCTCTGGATGGGTCCTACCCCTGGATGTCATGTATTTCATCCTAGTATCTTTCTGGGCACTCTCAACAATTGCTAGAACCACTGTACAGACAAACAGTTAAGTCTGTAGAAGAACTAAATACCATCAACCAATAGGTTCTATTCAACATTTAGAATACTTCACCCAACAACAGCAGAATATACATTCTTTTTGATAAAGATGTCAAGCAATTTAATAGAGGAAAGCTGTCCCTTTCAAAACATAGTGATAAAGCAAGTGGACATCTATTGTGAAAAAATAACCTTGAATTAAACCTTATACTTTACATTAAAAAATGAAAATGGGTCATCATCTTAAAATATAAAATGTGAAACTATGAAACGTGAAGAAAAATAAAGGAGACAAATCCTTGTTGCTGGGGGTAGGCTTTTGATACCAAAAAACAAAAAAAACAAAACCACAAAACAAAAAAACAAACAAAAGCTATAAAAGGAAAAAATGGTAAATTGGACTTTAAAATTTAAAGACTTTCTCTATGCAAAAGACCCTGTCTTGGGGAGTTCCCGTCATGGCTCAGTGGAAATGATTCTAACTAGGAACCATGAGGTTGCAGGTTTGATCCCTGGCCTCGCTCAGTGGGTTAAGGATCTGGTGTTGCTGTGAGCTATGGTGTATGTCACAGATGTGGCTCAGATCCTGCATTGCTTTGGCTGTGACATAGGCCAGCAGCTACAGCTCAAATTAGACCCCTAGTCTGGGAACCTCCATATGTCATGGGTGTGGCCCTAAAAAGCAAACAAACAAACAAACAAAAAACACCCTGTTGTGGGCATGAAAAGACAAGCTAAATATTATAAGAAAGTATTCGCAAGCCACGTATTTAACAAAGGACTGGTATAAAATATATAAAGAGCCCTTAAAACTCAAAACTCAACAGTTAAAAATCAAGCAACCCAATTGGAAAATGGGCAAAGACAAACATTTCACTGCAAAGGACCTACAGATTCCAAATTAACACAAGAAAAAATATGTTAAACATCATTAGCTATTAGGGAAATAAGATAAGGTATAGGTAAAGGCAGATGAGATCTCTTGGTTTTATTTCTTACAACTACCTGGGAATTTACAGTTATCTAAAAAATTTTTTTAAAGTTGATTTTGATAGAAAAATTTTCACAGTATTAATGTCTTATACAATATCACTTTAAATGCACTCAATTTTCGTGTTCAAAATACTAGTGTTTGAAATTACATAGATTTAGTCTCTTTCACAATGTATCTTATTAATGTATCTTTTATTAATGAATTATGAATTTGGCACAACTATTTTCTGCTTATTTGAACCAACCTGTGCAAATATTTTATATTATTTCACATTATCATCCCTTGCAATGATATGCACTCATTTTATCATGCAGGATTTTTACACCAAATTATGGGAAGTATATCCTTCCCTTAAATATATTTTCTGAAATTTCTTAATTCTAATATAAATTACAACATAATAATAGCAGAGGTAATCTATGTGTAAGTAAAATTATTTTGTCCATGAATAGAAGACTAGGGAATGTATAATGTATTAAATGGACCTCAAGCATTTTTTAATATGAAATGAAAATTAAAATACTTTGAACAAATGACCTTTTGAATGTTTAATGGGATATTCTGTGAACACTTGGGGTGACTTTTGGTAGTTTGTAAAGCAATTAAAGTAATTTCCTTATGAGGCAATCATATTGGTTATAAAAATCTAAAATATGTATGTAAGATATCCTAGATATACATTAATTCAAGCCTATTATGTAAGAATAACAAATAAAATTTTGCTAATATCAGATACAGTATTTTGTTGAGGGAACACATAACTGTGTAAAGGAAATTTGCCTATGGTTTTCAGAGGAAGAGTCACATGAACTTTGGCAAATATTACTTTGCAAATGCCACTCTTAAGAACAGTACCACTAGCAGTAACCTGACATTTATAACTATTCTAAATAATGCAACAAAAGCATTTTCAAGGTTCATGTGCATCTTTTCATATGCAGACTTTGCAGTTCTCTTCAATAATTTAGCTTGTTTGGACACATCTTACTGAATCATGTATTTTGAACAGAAGATATACATTATCTTGTGAGCCAGTCAAGCATTTGCAGCAAGTTATACATTTGGTTCCCTTCTTTTGGTTATTTGGCCCCTTCTACTATTGATCAGGTGTTTAATCCTTGGTGGGTAATCCTACTTGTAGACTACAGTTACCCGCTTTGGCTTATTTATTTTGGTTTATTTACTTTTGTAATTTATTTTGATTATTTACTATTATTTATTAACTTTGACTAATTTGAGATATCTGCTATTTACAGATATCTATGAATTTTGTATGGTAAATTGGCTGAGAATCTGAGGTCCTAAATTGTGAATGCTTATATTTCAGACTTTCTCCCTAGATAAACTAATATCTTTCTTTGAAGCTTGATTCTGACTCCTGTATTCCTGATTCACTTGATTTCGAATCACAGTGTCTTTTTCTTAGTACTAGTTCAATGGACTCACCCTTAATTTTCATGTAGGAATAATTTCTACAGTGGCCTGACAATACTGAGAAGCGAAAACTAAAAATAATGGGTAAAATATGCGAAATACTATCTATGCAACTATGGATCACTATTAAAATTATTGAAAATAATTACCTATAAAATATGTCATTCTGTGTAAGGTAGAACATATTAAATTTTAGTAAAACTCATCATCTTTTCGTTGATGTTTCTTAAAGATAAGTTTATAGACAAAGCCATAATACTTACATAATGCTTTTTTGGCAGAGGGAAAAATTTCAGAGCCAAACTGGGAGTTTATCACCCCTCTCTCATTTAATAGCTACAGAACATAAGCAATTTTCATAATCTCTCAAATGGAATAATGCACTTAAGCCAATGCTAAGCATATAATAAGTGCTCAATAAGTGGTAGTTCTGATTCCTACTAGTATTATTTTAACTGCCAGTACAGCCACTACTATTACTTCCAGTACTCCATCCACTACTGCTTAGACTAAAGGAAAAAAAAAACCCACAGGTAATTGATGAACATGAATTATTTTATAATTGGAGGAGTTATTTAGTTGTTCCAACAGTTCTCTTAATATTTCATGATTCCAAAGATTGAAATACATTTTTAAATCAGTTATTATTAATCATTTTATCTCAATTTTTGGAGCATTTTTATTGCCCTGGCTCAGTACTCCTGGTAGATATGTTTTTCTTGGGCTATGACAGTTCAAATAATTAGCAGTTAATGTCAGTCATCATCAAAGGGAATTCCCTTTTATCCGGAAGAGCAATAGTTTGGTAGGTTGTATCTCTCATGCAATGTAAAATAACAAAAACTGTTTATTTAACCAAAAGGTGAATAGGACAATTTTAACTGTAATCTACTTAAAATAATAGCTTTTGTAAAGAACAGTAGCATTCAATTTCACAGTCAGAAAAAGACAGTGGATATTTATAATAAATAATATGTTAATTCCTATGCAAAAATCACAGATATTCTGTGTATATTTGTGTGTAATGCAAATAAACTTTGATCCCTGGTATAACTGTTTTCCTAATGTGAAGATTTCTTTCTTTGTTTCTTATTAAAAGTGGTTCCAATTAAAAATACAATTGCAAAATTTCTAACTTCCAAAATATTACCATAAGCTGATTCTATCTGTTGAAGCATATTCATACCTACATAGAATTTTATTCTATTTACAGAGCTTACTGAATAAACATTTGTTGAATAACTATTGAATTTGAATTGCTACACAAAATGCAGTTTTGTGTACAATGCCATAAGGTAAAAATGATTGTTATACAATCTGCTCTCCTTTTCTGACACCATATGAAGGAACATTCACTCTCTACAATTTTATTAACATATATTTTTGTCCCCATGTTCTCAAAGTTAGAATTTAAGCCAGCCCTTCCAAAAACAAAATTTTGGAAAACATATTTTCATGAAACAGAAAGAGATGACTGCAATTCCATAAAACTGTTTCAGTGGTTTTGACTACCAAAGTTGCTGAAGGCTACTGCACCTTCATAGTGTATTTACTTCCAATCTGCACTTCAGTGTACAGAAAGAAGACACAAGTAACTAGGAACATGACATGACTATCAGGGTGTGAAATGTCAAATTTAATTTCACAATTGACAACAATTTGTTGCGTTTCTAGGAAAAGGGAGTTAAAGAGATAAGCATTAGGCAAATATGTCTGGAGGTAGACTTTCGTGTTTGCAAAACAAGTATGCTTCCCTGTGCAATTCAAACAGGAAGAAAAATTTAAATACTGAGAAAACATGTTTGTGCAGTTTTATACCAACTTTTAGATATTGTGCCTCTCAATTTAAGAATTATTTTCCCATTCTCTCCAGGGAATGTAATTAATTAAAATACCACATTCATAATTATGATATCTAGGTCCTTTAAAATTGAAGGCAATGTTGAAACAATGCAACATACATATTTGAGATAGCTTAGAACAGATGCCATAGAGGCAATTGAATAAAACAACAACAACAGATAAACTATGTAGCAAGGAGGAGGTCATTAATTATAGTCTCTAATATGAGTATGTCATTGAACAGTATAATAGAAATTACACCTTATGGAGTTTTCAAAAGATGTGGGAGTATTTTTACATTTCTTTACTCATTCACTTAATTCAAGATTCTACAAATGTAAAAAGTCAACTGTCAATTAACTTAATGAACATACATCAATGAGAAGCTGAAATAACATGGGTCTGGCCACCTAATTTTCTAAACTAGGACAAAGATTTTGCTGCTTGAAGTTCCCATTGTGTCTCAGTGGTTAATGAATCTGACTAGGAGCCATGAGGTTGCAGGTCAATTAAACCCCTAGCCTGGGAACCTCCATATGCTGTGGGTGTGGCCCTAGAAAAGACAAAAAAAAAAAAAAAAAATTACTACTTGGTTCAGTGTTTTTGAGACATTATTATACTTAAGGATCACCTCGAAAGCTTGTTTAGATGCAATACTCATATCCTGCCCCGAGATATTCTACTGATTTAATGAGGACCAGAAAACTAAAAATTATTCTCCAGGAAATTTTGAGGAAGTTGAGCCAAGTGAGAGTCTTTTAAGCTATTGTATTTCAAGATCTAATATACCATCAATTATAAGGTCTCAATACTTCTATTATTATTATTATTTTTTGTCTTTTGTCTTTTTCGGGCCATACCTGAGGCATATATATATTCCCACGCTGGGGGTCCAATCAGAGCTACAGCTGCTGGCCTGTACCACAGCCATAGCAATGTGAGATCCAAGCTGTATCTGCAGCCTACACCACAGCTCACTGCAATGTCGGATCCTTAACCCACTGATCGAAGCCAGGGATCGAACCTGCAACCTCATGGTTACTAATTGGGTTTGTTAACCACTGAGCCACGAAGGGAACTCTATAAGGTCTCAGTACTTCTAAGAAAGAAACAAAAAATAAAGTCAATTATACAATCTCATTGACTGAAAAATGCATCCTAATTTTAGAGAAGTTAAAGTGTATTCATCTTGGATTGCTGTACACCATATCACTAATCTCTACCAATCTTTTGACATCATCTGGATAGCAGTTGATTCAAAGTCAGACTCCAATAAATCTCTGATTCAACCAACCAAACTTATTTTATTTATGCCTTATATTCTCTGTAAAGACTTTTGACAGGCATCTTTTCCTGTTATATTTTGATGCATAGAAAAAACTACCCCAAACTCAAGATGTTTAAACAATAATTTATTATTGTTTACTTGAATCTGTGACTTGTTTGGGGCTCAGCTGGGCAGTTCTTACTTTGGGATGTCTCATGTAGTTACAGTCAAATGCTGGCTGGAGCTGCAGTCAAAATAAGGCTCAACCAAAATGGGCTTCCAAGATCGCTCATTCGCAAGACTGGTGGTTGATGCTGGCTTTTGGCTTAAAATTTGGCTAGGAATTTCAACTTGAGTACCTTCATTGACCTCTTCACATGGCTTGGGCTTTATTGCATAGGTCTAGTTTTCTGAGAGGAAGTATTCCAGTCAAGAGTGAGGGTTCCAAAAGGCAAAGTCTGGGGTTGCAAGGCTTCTTCTGACTCAGCCTCTGCTCACTATGACCATGGCATCACCTTCTCTACATTCTATTAGTCAAGAGTGAGTCACAGTCAGTTTATAGTCAAGAGGAGGGGACTACATAAGGGTGTACCTAACAGGAAGAATGGTTCATGAGGCACCATCTTTGGAAAGTAGCTGTGTAGCACCTTTATATATTATCTAATTTTAATCTTTATTACAAATTCTAGAAGGTACTTGTTAGCCAAATAGAGTTGGTTCATTTGACAACTCACAGAAATCAACACATTTCAAGAACAGCAAGCTCTTTGCATAGTCTGTTAGGTTAATTGCCAATGAATCAGTTCCTTAAAATGTTCCTCACTCTATAGTCACCTTCTTAGAGGAAAACTTTAGCTTTTTCAAGCCCATTTGGTCAGATCTTGAATTCAGAAGAGTCATTCTGGGTTCCTTCATCCTATGCCACACACTCTTTTTCCTTCCTTGCTTCCCTCTCCCCTCCACCCTCCCCATACAGCTAGAACCAATGGGGAAAAATTGAGTCATTTTTAATTAAATTACCATGCTTGATTGGGAAACCATAAAAAAATACCTAGACAGCATAGCAATCAATTATTTCTGAGCTACTATGTACCAATAATGTGCTAAGTGCTTTATGTTTCCTATCTAATTGAACTTCTACAATAAACCAATGAGGCAGATATTATTATCTTCATTTTCATGAGGAAAGTGAGCTTAAGAGAGGTGAGAAACTCTCCCCAAACAAAAAAATGTGTTAGAGAATTATTTCAGATTATGTCTACATGGAAACTTATGGACATCTATTTCATAATGGATATTTGAGTTTTTGATCAGTTGATGCTGAACTATTCTTTCTCTTAGTAATTATTCAATATTTCCAGCTGCTTCCTAAGGCAGTTCTTGATTTATGATAATATATTGTTTTTTTTAGATTAGAGAAGACTTGTCTTCCCATTGCTGCTGTGATAGAGAAAATGTATGCAACTTCTGTTAATGCCGTGTCAGTTTGTCTAAATAATTTTAAAAGAGGAGGTAGAATTTAGCTTTGTTTTTTTCTGCTTTAGAACAGATTTTGATATGCTAATCTGACTTGGGTAACAATATATTGTTGCAATCTTAGAAGCAATATTACATGTCAATATAATGGGCTTTGCAGTGAAATCTAAGAGCTCATCCCAAAGATAATACCACCTAGAAAATCAAAAACAAATAAGTAAATTCTCACTACATGTTGCCCTGAATTTGCTTGCTTCTCATTGCAATTTTTGCAGCTTTTATATGTGTAAAAAAAGTGATATGGAGTTTAGATAGAATATTCTTCAGGGAGTTGGGTATGTGATTTCAGGATAAGAAAGAGCTGACCTTTTTAAGAAATTTGCTGGCGGGAAAGCTCAATTTCTCTCTAGACAGTGTCAGTTTATCTCCTGATTAAGCTGGACTTCTTTACATATTGGTCAATCATGTGATCAGCCATGACTCACTCTCTCTCTCTCATAATCTGGAAACCCTTATCATGTCCCCAGTATTGTTTTAGGTTCAGAGGGGAAAAATATTCAGTCTCAATCTAAAAAATAATGACCTGAGATTCAGAGCTGCCCTAGAATTATGAGGTCTTTGCTTCCAAGTTCTCCTAGAGTAAATACTATTTCTATGCATAGCCACCTTTTGTGACCAATGACCCCTTCTGCCATCAAAGGGTCTTGCCATGTAGGGAAAATACAGGCAAGTAAGCAATAAAATTATGGGAGGGTATGTACTATGTGACATGGAAAGTTGACAGCATTAGAGGAAGAGAAAAACAAAGCCGAGGAGACAAAATATTTTCCAGACCCCCTGTTTGAGGTCTGAAAAAGATTTCCCAAAAGAAGTTTAAAGCACTGACCTGAAAGAAAATTAAGAATTTACCCAAGTGAAAAGGCATCAGCTAGAGAAGGTGGGGAGTGGTGGTGGGGTGTTTCCTAGCCAGAGGAATCAGTTTATGCAAAGGCACAGCAATGAGTGAGGGAGAGTGCGTGGACCTGAAGAACTGAGAAAGGGTCAGCCGGTTGTAGCATGTAAAAATGTGGGATAAAGTTGGGAGTGTCGGCTGTCTTAACAAGGGCCACTTGCTATAGCTGTGTAGTACACTTCCTGTGCCAAATATTTTTAACTTTTTCGTGAAGCAAGGAGAGCCAATGAAATTTTTTTAAAGTGAGGAAAGAAAAAAGGATCTTTTCAGGCGACTTGGAGAGGAGAATGGTTGTTGGGGAGTGCGGAGACCAGCTCAGCAGGATGGGGCTGAAGAACAGGTGCTGTGAAACTTATGGAAAAAAGTTAACATAAAATAAGACACAGAGACATTTATCTTCAGTAAAGGTGGGAACCAGAGGACTCAAGGTCTCAGGGACCAAGAGCACCGCCTTAAGAAACCACACTGCTTTTATTGTGTTTTTTAGGATTATGTCAAGTGAGAAGGGGGTTGTAGGTGCAGGATACAGGTTTTTTAAGTTATTTTGAAAGTCACAAAGCCGGTTGCTGATTAAGCTTTTATTCTGACCTTCAGGCATTTAACAATCATTAGTATTTGAGGAAGCTTGGCGTCAGCTATCTATGCATAGCATCTAGAGATCACCATCATGCTTCTGCAGACCTCATGCCTATCTGCAGCAACCCCGTGTGCCATAGTTTGCACCTCGGTTCTCCTTGCTAATGCATATCCTGCTAACGACCCCTCATAAACCCCTTGGGGCCATGGGGCTCCACTTTTATTCTTAAGAGTACGTATTATGCTATGCAAACGGCATGCCAATCTGCACAGGTCCAGCGTGCCTAGACCAACGCATTAAGTCCTCATTCAGCTGAGCCTGTGAATAATTTCTGCCTTTAGGTCTTTGTTCTTAAGCTTAAGTCTTTTACCAGCACTGTGACTGTTTTCCAAGCAGGAAGATGGGGTAAAGAAAAGCAGGACAAGATGGAGTTTTCAGCAAAGAGGCTAAGAAGATATTGTAGAAACATGTCTCGTGACAGGGGAGGAAGATAATGACTGAAGGTAAAGTGGCCTTGGAAAAGCTTTCTGACCATTTAACTTATAACCCAAGTAAGTGCTTAGAGAGTAGAGTTTTTCCTTCAGTCATTGATTTAACAGAAATATACCATATACCCACTTGATCTCAAATTCTTTATATAAGTGGATAAAGGGGGATATAGCAGTGGATGAACCAGACAGCATTTTTGTCATCATAAATTTTATGCACATAAATGAATATATGCTGGGTATTATTTATGCTGTAAAAAATAAGATGGGATAAGGATATAGAAAATGAGGGATGAAGGTGTTCTTCTTTTACGCAGGGGACTCAGGTAAAGGTTCCTATCTCATCCATCTCTTGTCTCTGGATGTTTCCTGTCTGAGGAAAACAAAAAAATTGTAATTTTTTTTATCCATTCATTCAGTATTCATGATGTGCCTCTGTGTTTCAGGTGCTCTGTGAGACCTTGTGGCCGTGTCATGCGTGTTTAGAGGCAGGAAAGATCAATCAAGCCGTACTTTGTTAAAGGTTAAAGGTTTGGATGTTTTTCCCATGGATAGTGGAAGCCATTGTATTGGTTTAAATAAAAATTCCAAGTGATTAGATTTGTGTTTTTAAAAGAGCATTCTAGCTGGCAGGAGAAGAATGAATTTACATATCAGGCATGGGTTCATTCCAACTAAAGGAAAAAAAAACTGATTTACCTTGCTTAGCTATTAGTAGTGAAGGCTAGATTTCTTTCCATTCAAAGAAAAACAACATTTTTTTTTTACCATGAAAGAAGGGTTTCTTCTCCCAAGTAGAAAAAATTGCCTGAGCTAAAATAGAATCTAGTATTTTAAAAGTTTATTATCACCTAATCCTTTGAATTCCTGACATGTGTTTTCAGATCCATAAATAAATCTTTTATGAATACCTTTTTCCTTTTTAATATCAAACATAATTATTTTGATAATAATACCTACTTATTATTCACATTACCTACTGATTGGGAAACTTTCATGTCTAAGAGAGAGATATATTATCTTTGTCTTTGATTCCTAATTGGCACTCATTTTATTAAGAAAACACATGAGGGATACTTTTGTTTTCTCTGCTAAACACCTTTCTCATTAGCATTTTATACAAGTGGAATGTTAAAGTATTTGTTTGTATAACATTATGTAAGGAAGCATCTTAATACGGCCTCGGCTGTATTAAAAACGCCTTATGTGCCATGTTGCTCAGATGGCATGTTTGTGAATAAGTTTTCAAAGCTCCATATGCACAAATATGAAATATGAAGTCTTCCTTCAAATACCAAGAATACAGCTCATTCTACATTTGCTAGTTTATCGTGCTAACATTTATCTGCATCTCCATATCCCAAGATTTGCAAATGAGATAATTCTGTTACAGCATGCTGCCAAGTATAAACAGCTGGCTCTCTTTGGCAAGCAAAATATCATCTGAACATTTAATGCAACTCTTCCTCTAGGATGCCTTTCATCATCAGAATTTAGGGAGGGACAGTTGTTTGGCATGTTTCGAGTTTAATATTTTCTAAATTCTTGTAGCCCGTGGATTCTCTTGATAACTATAATAATAAGAGATATGGGAATGACAGAATATTGATATTGAGCATTGTAAGTGAAATCTTATAAACCTAGAAGAGAGATAATTCAGGCAAACAGTTTGAAGTTTTAAATAGCTAGTTTAATATAAGAGTGCTATCTTAAATTATTTCCAAATAAAATGAAATTCACTCAGACTTTTTTTATTATTGTTATTTCCCCAATACAATTTTTTTTTCTACTGTACAGCATGGTGACCCAGTTACACATACATGTATACATCATTTTTTCTCACATTATCATGCTCCATCATAAGTGACTAGACATAGTTCCCAGTGCTACACAACAGGATTGCATTGCTAATCCATTCCAAAGGCAATAGTTTGCATCTGTTAACTCCAAGCTCCCAATCCCCCCTCCCCCCTCCCCCTTGGCAACCACAAGTCTATTCTCCAAGTCCATGATTTTCTTTTCTGTAGAAAGGTTCATTTGTGCCATATATTAGATTGCAGATATAAATGATATGGCATTTGTCATTCTCGTTCTGACTGACTTCACTCAGTATGAAAGTCTCTAGTTCCATCCATGTTGCTGCAAATTATTTTGTTCTTTTTAATGGCTGAGTAGTATTCCATTGTGTATATGTACCACATCTTCTTAATCCTTTCATTTGTTGATGGACATTTAGGTTTTTTCCATGTCTTTGCTACTGTGAATAGCGCTGCAGTGAAGTTACAGGTGCACATGTTTTTTTCAAGGAAAGTTTTGTCTAGATATATACCCAGGAGTGGGATTGCTGGGTCATATAGTACTTACATGTATAGATTTCTGAGGTACCTCCATGCTGTTCTCCATAGTGGTTGTACCAGCTTACATTCCCACTGACAGTGTAGTGCAGGAGGGTTCCCTTTTCTCCACACCCCCTCCAGCAACAAAATAAACTCAAAATGGCTGAAAGCCTTAAATGTAAGATAGGACACCATCAAACTCCTGGAAGAAAACATAGGCAAAAACTTCCCTAACATTTATTTGTGGCCTTATTGATGATGGCCATTCTGACTGGTGTGAGGTGGTATTTCATGGTAGTTTTGATTTGCATTTCTCTAATAATCAGGGAGGTTGAACATCTTTTCATGTGCTTGCTGGCCATCTGTATATCTTCCTTGGAGAATTGTCTATTCAGGTCTTTTGCCCATTTTTCCTTTGAATTGTGGGCTTTTTTGCTGTTGAGTTGTATAAGTTGCTTGTATATTCTAGAGATTAAGCCCTTGTCAGTTGCATCATTTGAAACTGTTTTCTCCCATTCTGTAATTTGTTTTGTTTTCTTTTTGGTTTCCTTTGCTGTGAAAAAGCTTTTCAGTTTGATTAGGTCCCATTGGTCTATTTTTTGCTTTTATTTCTGTTGCTTTGGGAGACTGACCGGACAAAACATTTCTAAGGTTGATGTCAGGGAAGTTTTTGCCTATGTTTTCTTTCAGGAGTTTGATGGTGTCTTGTCTAATATTTAAGGCTTTCAGCCATTTTGAGTTTATTTTTGTGCATGGTGTGAGGGTGTGTTCTAGTTTCATTGCTTTGCATGCAGCTGTCCAGGTTTCCCAGCAATACTTGCTGAAAAGACTTTCTTTTCCCCATTTTATGTTCTTGCCTCCTTTGTCAAAGATTAATTGACCATAGGTGTCAGGGTTTATTTCTGAGTTCTCTATTCTGTTCCATTGGTCTGTATGTCTGTTTTGGTACCAGTTCCACACTGTGAACTGGTGTGGATGACCGTGGCTTTGTAACATTGCCTGAAGTCTGGGAGAGTTATGCCTCCTTGCTTGGTTTTTGTTCCTCAGGATTGCTTTGGCAATTCTGAGTCTTTTGTGGTTCCATATAAATTTTTGGATTGTTTGTTCTGGTTCTGTGAAAAATGTCATAGGTAATTTGATCGAGATTGCATTGAATCTGTATATTGCTTTAGATATATGGCTGTTTTTACAATATTAATTATTCCAACCCAGGAGCATGGAATAGCTTTCCATTTCTTTACGTCTTCTTTAGTTTCCTTGATTAATGTTTTATAGTTCTCACCATATAAATCTTTTACCTCCTTGGTCAAGTGTGTTCCCATGTATTTGATTTTGGTGGGTGCAATTTTAAAAGGTATTGTATTTTTGTATTCCTTTTCTAAGATTTCATTGTTAGTATACAGAAATGAGACTGATTTCTGAGTGTCAATCTTTTATCCTGCTACTTTGCTGAATTTGTTGATCAGTTCAAGTAGTTTTTGGGCTGAGTCCTTAGGGTTTTCTATATGTAGTATCATGTCATCTGCATACAGTGACAGTTTTACCTCTTCTCTTCCTATTTGGATGCCTTTTATTTCTTTTGTTTGTCTGATTGCTGTGACTAGGACTTCCAGTACTATGTTGGATAACAATGGTGAGAGTGGGCATCCCTGTCTTGTTCCAGATTTTAGTGGGAAGGCTTTCAGCTTTTCTCCATTGAGTAATATATTTGCTGTGGGTTGTAAATGGCTGTTATCATTTTAAATTATGTCCCCTCTATACCCACTTTGGTAAGAGTTTTGATTGTGAAGGGATGTTGGACTTTGTCAAAAGCTTCTTCTGCATCTATTGAGATGATCATGTGCTTTTTGACTTTTCTTTTGTTAATGTGGTGTATGATGTTGATTGATTTGCATATGTTGAACCATCCTTATGAACCTGGTATGAATCCCACCTGGTCATGGTGTACGATCTTTTTGATATGTTGTTGGATTCAATTGGCTAAAATTTTGTTGAGAATTTTTGCGTCTCTATTCATCAAAGATATTGGCCAACAGTTTTCTTTTTTGGTGGTATCTTTGTCTGGTTTTGGAAATAGGGTGATGGTGGCGTCATAGAATGTCTTTGGGTGTGTTCCTTCTTCTTCAACCTTTTGAAAAAGTTTAAGGAGGATGGGTATAATTTCCTCTTTGTATGTTTGGTAGAATTCACCTGTGATGCCATTTGGTCCTGGACTTTTATTTGTAGGATGTGTTTTTATGACATATTCAATTTCATTTCTATTGGTTGGTCCGTTCAATTGATCTATTTCTTCTTGATTCAGTTTTGGCAGGCTGTAAGTCTAGAAAGTTATCCATTTCTTCTAGGTTGTCAAATTTGTTGTCATACAATTGTTGATAGTATTCTTTTGTGGATTTTGTATTTCTGTAGTATCAGTTGTGACTTCTCCTTTTTCATTTCTGATTTTATTTGGATTTTTTTCTCTCCTCTTCTTGGTGAGTCTTGCCAAAGGATGTCAAATTTGTTTACCTTTTCAAAGAACCAGCTCTTGGTTTGATTGATTTTGTCTATTGTTTTTTCTTAATCTCATTGTATTGATTTCCTCTTTGATCTTTATGGTTTCCTTCCTTCTCCTGACTTTAGTTTTTGTTTGTTCTTCTTTTTCTAATTCATTTAGTTGTTGGGTTAAGTTGTCGATTTGAGATTTTTCACTCAGACTTTTGAAGTGCCACCATGTGTCCAAATACATAGTAGGGGTGAGAAAAAGTTTGACTACCAACATAGTGTAAAATATGAATAAAATATAAAAATATTTCCCTTTGCATCCTAGAAATCCATATATGAAGCATATTTCTGCCTTTCTTCCAAAAGTGGAAATAACATTCATTGACAAACATTCACAAAGTTACAAGTAACACCACAACAGATAAGTAATCAAGATTCATTTGAGAAGGAAATTATATGAATAAATGCAAGAAGAATAGTCATTGTTCAAATGTAGTTAGTGCAACTGAGGAAATACATTTTAAATTTTATTTAAAGTAATGGAAACAAATTTAAATAACAGCATGTGGCTATTGCCTATCACATTGGACATGCATATCTAGGCTATGAGAACAATCTTTCTCTGTAAAGATAAGACAAAGGACAGTAATTCAGAGCTGATCCTATAACCACTTCAGCATATACTTCACAGGGAATGCTGACACCTAGAAAAAGCTGTGGATCTTGACTCCATTGTCTGTTATTTCAGGATGGGTGACAGATTGTCTTGGCAGACTCCCGAGAACCACTAGGTCATTCAGAAGTGATGATAGCCTAGATTAGGAGGATGTATTAGCTACCCAAATGAACAATAATCCTTATCTTTACTGAAAATCAAGTGTTTCACAGGAAAGATATGGTTAGAGAAAAGAAACTTACTATTAATGTTACAGATAGATATTACTTTAAAATGTTTCTAGGAGTTCCCGTTGTGGCTCATGCAAACAAACCCAAATAGTTTCCATGAGGATGCAGGTTCAATCCCTGGCCTTTCTCAGTGGGTTTTAAGTATCCAGTATTGCTGTGGCTGTGGAGCAGGCCAGTAGCTGCAGCTCCAGTTTGATGCCTAGCCTGGGAACTTCCATATGCCATGAGAGTGGTTTTAAAAAGAAAAAAAAAGTTTCCAAATGTTTATTTTTATACTTATAATTACAATTATTTATCTCACTGCACAGACACTAATATTTTGAGCCTACTGTATTTAAAATAAATTTAAAATATTTTATGATTAAAATAACCCTAAAGGGTACAATTGTATGGCAAATTATTTTTTGTTATCTTAATAGTTCTTCTTACTTCAAAATAACTTAAACAGAAATTACCTGTCTAAAATATATATGTTAAGAAAAGATAACACATCCAGAAACAGTAAAAACAAAAAAACTTTAGGAGAGATAAGATTCTCTTATAAATCATAATTGCTGAAAAGTACTTGAGATTTTTATCAAAAATAAAACTAACAAGATAAAAGTGAATATTGACTGGATTTTTCTATATGCCTGACACTGTAAGTGGTGGATATATGTGGATTATATACTTTAATAAATATACGAAATGGTGCTGTCATTATTTTCATTTTGCCTATGAGGATTCTAGGACCTAGAGATATGAAATAATGCTCCTAAATGCACACAGCAAATTATTGGGGTGACCAAAATGTGAATCTAGGTTTGCACAAATCCATTTCTAACCAATTAAATGAAAACTTCAGAAGATCTAAAATAATTTCATTTAGTACCATATGTTGTTGGAATGAAAATTTTCTATGGACAAAGAATGACTTTCCCAAGAAAACAAATTGACAACAGAAAACCAGAATTCAAATACATATATTTTTGCATTTGTCAAAGTTAAGATATAAGTGACACTATTTTTGTGTGTGTATAATTTGAACATAACATACCAAATCTGTGACAATGAAATCAATTCTCCTACTCAATTGTAGTACTAGGGAATCCAAAGTGTATAAGAAAGTGTTTGTGCTGCTGTTGTCATTTAAGTTTCTGATTTGCCTCAGAGAGCTGGAGGGCAGTGTGTGTCCACTGCCAAGTTGGCCAGGTGTATGACTACATCTCCGAAATCAATGTAGAACTACTTTCAGAGGAATTGAAAAAATGTTTCCCCTATTCCTTTTGACAAGAAGTCATTACCAATAGCCGTTGGGGGAGATTTGTGGAAGCTTCATGAAAAGTACAAGACCCTTATTTAGTTTTGATGCTCCAAGCCTAGGTCTGAAGGAATAGATAATAGTAAGACCTTTTGCTCGTGAAGAGTAAGTCTCATTGTGACTCTTAGCCATTTTAAACATACAGAACTGAGCTCAGAATGTGGGTTTCTCTATAAATTCTTATTTTTTAAACCTGTTTGGGATTTTTATTCTGTTGGTAACATTAGCCCTAGTATACTACCCTGTAATTTTCTCTTTTTTACTTTAATAGTATTCTAGTGAGGGTTCATTGCTGGTTATTTCATGATTAGGAAAAAATAACATTAAAATGAGTTTTAGCATTATATATCTGAAACAAAGTTAAGAAGAATGAGGAATTGCCTTTTTTGTCCTATCTGAAATTTACACATTATTTTACAACCTTTCTTTCTGAAAAATGGAGGCAAATGACACAGTGATTGGTATCTTGAAAATTGCTCTAGATTTTCATTCAGTTTATGTGGGTTCTGGTTTTAGTCTTAAGTTTAAGCCTGTTACCTGCCAGCTGAATCATTTTTGGTAAATTACTTAATTTTTATGATTGTCTATTTACTTCCCTGTAAATAGGGATACTAACTATCTTTGTGGTAAATATCAAATGAAATACTAAACTTGAAAGCAAACTTTAAAAACAGAAAAAATAAAACAGAAGTTTGAAAGAGTATTATGATTTATAGATATGAAATTTGTGTTTACATTTCATAAAGAAATGCTTACATTTAGCATTCTTTTTTAAAAAATTTTTTTAGTGCTCACTATTGAGCATGTGAACATGCTGGTGTGTCTAACTTATTTAATTATGAAAACATTTACTGCAGATATATTTAGAGGGATAAGTTATTTAATCTCATGTTGATTTATTTCAACAGTTAAGGGACCTTAAAATTTAATTTATCAGGCATCCAACCTAAACTCTGTTTCACCTAGATTACTATTAAAAATATATAATTTTGGTGATATAAAATATCACTAGTGATTTTAAGCCATGACCATTATCTAAAGGATTAAAGAGAGCAGGTTACTAACATCTGTAGGTTTATATCAATATTTATTTCATTTATCTTTGTTGATTTAATGCACATTCAAAATACAGGGACTAATTAGATCAATGTCACATATGAAGATGTTTAAGGAATATTTTTAGCATTACAAGTGGAAATTTAGAGATTCTCACAAGGCTGTAAAGTATCTTGAAAACCTTCCATCTGTTTCTGGGTACTAATACCTATCATAAATCTGAAAGAGGCTTGACTCAGGTGTATGGGACCTTATAGAAGATGTAGGTGGTTCAGGTATAATACCAAGTTCTCCTTCCACCCCTTTCTTTCAGGAACTTGGAATAGGGAAACTTGGGTTGGATAAGAGGCAGAGTGGTTTTCAAGTAGGAAATGGTCTTGACTGGATATATTAATCAAAGAGGGAAAAGTACCAAAATAAATTCTAGAGGGGGAGGAGCTCTAATTAGTTAGTGAGTCCTTCTGTCCATTTCGATATCCTTGTATTAGAGTTAGTAACACTACTAATAATCGATACAAAATAATGCAATTAACATTCTGAAGTATACAACCAACTCTCCTTATACTGATTCCCTTCTTTATTTTTTTAAATTTATTTTTTATTTTTTTGCTTTTTAGGACTGCACATGCAGCATATGGAACTTCCCAGGCTAGGGGTCAAATTGAAGTTGACACCATAGCTGCAGCAATGCCAGATCAGAGCCATGCCTTCGATATCCACCACAGCTCACGGCAACACCAGATCCTTAACCCACTGATAGGGTCCAGGGATGGAACCTGTATCCTCATGGATACTATTTGGGTTCATTACCACTGAGGCACAATGGGAACTCCTGATTCCCTTCCTTATAAGATGCTGCCCCAGAAAAGATTCTGTCTGAAGGATATATACAGTGGTCTACAAGTTGAGGTCAGCTGGTGTTCTAGCTTATACCTTCTATTGCTTTGTGAATACGTACCATTTTCAGCGGGCATCCTCAACTTTAGGGCATTGGAGAGATCTAGTTTTAGCAACTTAAGACAAACATCCGGACATAGTGAAATTACCAAGTCAGTGTCATTATGCATGGTCTCTTGATAGGAAGTCATTTGACCTTCCTCAGACAATCCTAACTTGTTCAGATGCTCTTGAAAAACATCCACATAAGTCATATATCATTTTCATACAAATCTAGTGTGTGTGTGTGTGTGTGTGTGTGTGTGTGTGTGTGTGTGTGTAAAGTGGCATCTTAGATTGCTAAATTTCTCTTCTCACTCCCATTTGTGCCACATTTTTTAAGGGCAACTTTCAACATTTATTTTTTCCCTCACTCTCAATTACCTAATTTTGGCTCTCTCCCTCTCCAGGATATGGATATGTTCTTGTGATCTCTTCAATGCCTTCTATTTAACTAGAAAATTTGTACTGTATGAGCATTACTTCAATGCTATCCTATCAATTATGTACAAGGACTTTTGTATTGATGATCTGATTTAACCTGAATATGCATTACAACACAGGGTGAGGGATGGGGGGGATACAATAGGGGAAAACATTGCTAAAATATTCAAAAAGTGTGTGCATTTTTTTAGGAGGACAGAGCACACACTACAGACCATTACTTTAGTTTTTAAGTTGCTGAATTTTTTTTCTATGACTTTTAGTTAGTTTCTCAAGTCATATCTTCTTTAGTTATTCACATTTCAATCAGTTAGTCACTGAATTATGCGTTACTGATACTTAGGTGGCAGAATCTAAGAGAAGCTTGTATTCTTGAAATTCCAATGGAAACCTGAAGGTTAGTTTGGCTGGTATATCCAAGTTGCAGATGTGATCTGTTTCTATGTCATTAATTCAGCTATCACTTTTATATCTATGAATTTATATATATATATATTTAAAGTATTTGACAGATATAATTTTATATTATGCACATAACTTGATGTAGGACTTTTCAATTTTCAGATATAGCTGTCTTACAGATTTCATACTTCTTGAGGTCAGGAACCTCATTTTGTTCATCACTGTATCCTTCACACTCACCTTAGTGCCTAAAGGATTAATCAACACATAATTACTGAGATGAACTGATGGTTATTTCTACTATAACTCCTTTTTTTGTTCTCAAAAATCAACTTGATTAATGTAGCTCCATCCTTTAATTTAAAGTTTTATATTCTTCCCCAAATCTCCCTTATTCAATGAAGAATGGACATCTTTGCTATTAAATTTCCACTTGGCTGGCCAAGATGGACATGTAAACAAGTTCAGGATGGGGCATTAGTAAACACATCAGGATAGGAGTTGAATAGAGTACAGTAGGTAAACAAGAAAGGGGCTGCATACCTCTTTTGGTAGGGAGGAAAAGATCCAAACAGGAAGTGATACTGGAACTTGAGTTTGAAAGCTAATGCATTTGCTTGTTGAGCAAGGTGGAAGTCATTGTGAGAAGGGTTAGCACAATGTTTATAGCATAGGTTGTCAATACTGATGTGGTAAATGATAAATAATGATCCTCTATGTACAGGGAATAGCATGAGGAAAAGCAGATTGGTGGTTCCAAGAGCTGTAATTACTATGTTCTGACTGGAGCACAGGGCATGAGGTTAGTCTCACAACATGTCAGTCTCACAAGAGACTGAGTACTAAGGAGGAGGCAGAGACTAGACCATCAAAGACCTCTCCTTCCATGGAAAACAAAATTAATTTTGCTGTTTTGTCTGAAAATTCTCCATGTCATCTTTAACCTTTCCTTTTATGTCTGCTACCTTCTACTGATTTAAATA
Organism: Sus scrofa; assembly: GCF_054392235.1. NCBI lineage: Eukaryota > Metazoa > Chordata > Mammalia > Artiodactyla > Suidae > Sus > Sus scrofa. The sequence goes on along the minus strand of NC_139390.1, from coordinate 101,751,499 downwards.
AACCCTTTATTTCACAGGCTTTGTACTTTTTCCTTTTGACCTTATTTTTCTTGTCACTATTAATACTATTCTGATTGTTCATTCATTCATTTATTCATTCTCTCATACAACGACTATTTTTTAGTGCCATTTATGTGCCAAACACTATCCTGGCTATAGGGAAATGGGAGTGAACAAGCCGGTCAAAACACCTCCAACAAGCTTGTAGATAATTCATGCACAATGTATCTGTTAAATTTACCTTTAAATATCAAGAAGTGATAAGACCCATGAAAGTAAAATGTGGAAAGGAATATCAAGTTATGGAGTATACCTTGCTAGAGGGGTGGCCAGACAGTTGTGGCTGAGCAGATGACATTTTAATTGAGACTTGGATGAATTCATGAGCCAGTCATGAGAGGACTGAGAAAAAGAGGTTCAGGGAAGAGTGAATGACTAGAACAAAGGTGTGCTCGTGGGGATGAGTGTGACTGATTTAAGTATGAACCTAAGCATTGCCCCAAGGAGATGTATTTAAGGTCAAGCACATTCCTTATTTGGCAGTAATTATGGTGGCACTGCCTCCTTATTCAAATCCTGATAGATACAATGATAAGTGACTGGAGCATGGTGAGTGAAGAAAGCAGTGTGTGTTCTTGTTTGTCATCCTCACCCTGGGTTAAATTCCTGAACTTTTATTAGATATCCTTTTAATGCTTATTTAGAATATACACTGAGCACTTTAAGAAATGCGGGGTGAAAAGTTTGGATAAAATACAAATATATATTTAGCCCCACCATTAATATAATTCAATCAATAAATATATCTCATGGAATAATACTGTGATATTGTCCTAACTGCAAAGGCATTTCTTCAGCTTGAATGTATTTGAAATGCAGTTAACCATTGTTAGCAGTGTATAGGAGAGAGTGGATTACATTTCTTGAGGCATTTCTAGAGTGAAATATTTTTATCTACCTTGAAGTAAAGCCTCATTCATTACTAGGAGAAATAAACTTAACAGGAATAGCCTAGCCCTTAAAGGATATCTTTCCCTTATCTTTAGATCTGTTCTTTGATTAAGAAAGGCATAATATTTCACCCATGTATGGTTTTTCCACTTTGGAATGTAATCATATTTCTATGAGCACAGCCATATTTTTAAACTGGCAGCTATAAATATTTTCAAAATTCATTTTTGAGAATAACATTTGTCATGGTTAGGACTAGTTCCTTCTTAAGATTCAGCAACTGGTTTTGCAAATGATACAGTATTTCTTAAGAGCTTTACCCTATCAAACATTGTTAAAATGTAAATAAAATAAAAATAATGGAATTTGGATCCATGGGGTGCCTCTAATAGCTTTTCCTCCTTGACATGGAGCTAATATGAACTGCATCTAACCAGCTGATTTTTATAAGATTGCAGAAAGTAACAGTTATTTTCCAGTGCTGCTTGCCACTGTATTATCTCATTTTAATTCCAGAGTCAGTGGACAATACCAATACCTATGGATTACATATTAAAAAGGATTTATGAATTATGGATGAACTGAGACAGTTATTGGCATTTAGAGGAATCATATTTCATGTTATATATTAATAGGAATGAAAGACTAGAGGAATATAGTTACAAAAAAAAAAAATTCGAAACAGACTTGCTTCCTTAAGCCATGGGATATAAGAATAAATGTCAAAAGAAATTACAGTTAATTCATTTAGTGACAATTTCCACAACAGTGACAATTAGAGAAGAGAACTTACCATCAAAAGCTTTTTATTGTTATTCAGTTAGAGCAAATCTAATGTGGACATTAAATAAAAAGTTAGTTTAAAAATAGTCCTATATTGTGATTGGGTCTTTTGTCTCATTGTGTGGTTTTCTGTGATTACTAAACGGAAACTACATGACCATATCACATTTAATAAAATAAAAATAAAAATTTTAATTTTGTGGGTTCAAGTCACTTTTAAGAAAATAGCAAAATATTTTTATTCAACACTTGTGAGATGACATCATTAATTATTACCTTTACTATGTATGTCTGTTTAGTAGGCACACAGTAAAGGTGGCTGGGCCTCTACCTTTTGGGATTAAAGTCTTATTTCCCAAATTCACATAATCCAAAAAAAGTGATTTATTCATTCTCTTAACTGTAAGGAATAGGATCAAGCTCACCAGCCCATAATAAACTAATAAAACTAAATTTTAATATCCAGTCATGGATTACTGTATAATGAGAAATAGAAGAGAAATATCAAGAAGGCTAGACTGTGTACAGACTGTAAAGTATGTTGCATTCCCAGTAGGAATGTCATTTATTATTTATTCATCAAATGTGTATTGATGTCTGATTTATACCAGACATTTTGCTAGACACTTGAATGAAAAGTCAAATAGGGTGTAGTCTCTACCATCAAGGAGTTTACTGACTAGTTAGAACAACTGCCAAGTAAAAACAGTAATTATAGCAGTGTGAAGAAAAGATTCAAAATCTAAATAGTGATCTGAAAGGGCTTCTCTGAGGGGGTGAAGTGAAAAGCAAGTAGAAGTTTGATAGAAGAAGAAAATAATTAGTTCATTTGCAACTCTGCTTTCTGGATCTGTGGGATGGACTGGTACTAAGTTAAGGTGGGAGTTTCAAGCACAAAGGCAGGGATGGCTGTGGAGTAGGGATGCTTCAGCTGCTCTCTGTAATCATAAATTGTCTCTCCGTTAGATCCTACTCATCATCATGCAGCTCAGTTTATACCACATATTTTTATTAACTCATCCTACAAATTATTTGAGCATCTACTGTGTGCCAGGTAGTATACTAATTACTGAGAATTAATTAGTGAACAAAACAAAATTGCTGGCCATAATAGAGTTTAGAATCGAATTTTTAAAAATACCCCCCTTGACTCAGGTACTATGTTCGATTATCTTCCATTTCTGTATCACCTTACTGATATTTATACAATCATTTCTTTTGCCTTGTCTCTCACTTTTATTCTCATCTACTATAAATCTTTCCACTCTGCTCCCAACACTGCTATTGATGTCATAGTAGTCTCCATGTGTCAAAGCCAGTGGCCACGTTTCAGTCTCTTGCTATACAAACATTCAGCAGAATTTGACATTCTTGCCTGTTCCTTTCTCTTTAATACTCTTTTTTTCATTCCTTTTCTTTTTTCCAGCTTCAAAGACAGATTTGCATTCTTTCATCACTGGTTCCTCCTTTACCATCTCCTCTGCTTGTCTTGCCTTGACAGACCTCAAATGTTGTAGTACCTCGGGTTCAGTCCTGGATTTACTTTTATCTTTTCTCCCACTGATCCGCCTCTTTTTTTTGTTTGTTTGTTTGTTTTACTTCTTCTTCTTCTCTCTTCTGTCTCTGCGGAGCATGTGATCCTCACATTTTTAAAGTGATCGATTTAGGAATATAGAAAACAATTTATGAGGGAGAATGTCAGAATTAGATTTTCATTTAAAATTATTTAGCAATCTCCAAAATTGTTTTATTAGTGTATATTCATGATTACATGGAGTAAGGATAGTTGAATGGATCTTAATCATGAAAATAGGAGTAAAATGTTCAAGTGCTTGCAGATATTCTTTCCTGTAGCTCTGGGAACCCATTTCACTGGAACATGTGCAAAGTAAACTAACAACTTATTTTGCTTGGGTTCCATTCTTCTATACAGTGTATATCATACAGTCCTTTATGTTAAAAGAAGACTACAAGTGGTAACTTTATAGCTTATCTTGGTCTACCTATATTATATTCATGCTATCTCTGAGGCATCTTGGTCTCTGCAAGGTGGACATAGAAAAGTCATAGTCCCATTACAACTTTTCAAGCTTTTTTATTGAGTGATGACTTTTAATAATAATCTGATGTTAAAGTATTATTTTCTAGTCATGGTAATGGATCCTTGAAGAATGCTCATCATCCTACGCACAACTGATTATGTAAACTCAGTGTTCTTTTTTTTTTTTTTTTTGAATTCTATAGATTTATTCCTGAGATTCCTCAAAAATTAAGCTAATTTTTTTTAAATGTGGGGATTAAAATTTGTTTTTATTTTTTTTTATTTTCCCACTGTACAGCAAGGGGGTTGGGTTATCCTTAGATGTATACATTGCAGTTACAGTTTTTTCCCCCACCCTTTCTTCTGTTGCAACATGAGTATCTAGACATAGTTCTCAATGCTATTCAGCAGGATCTCCTTGTAAATCTATTCTAGGTTGTGTCTGATAAGCCCAAGCTCCCGATCCCTCCCACTCCCTCCCCCTCCCATCAGGCTAAACTCAGTGTTCTTAGAGCATAATATTTATTTTATATCACCCATGCCGATGTCAATGTACCAATTCAGGGTATGTGGGAAATTTTCTGGAGATACAGACAGAAATGTCCTGTAAATAGTTATTTCATCCTATATTACAATAGTAGTAAATAATTTCTGAACATGAATTGCATTGTTCTAAGTGTTTTACTGTATGAATTTGCTTAACCCTCATAAGAACTCTATAGCAAAGTTAAGCAACTTGATTATGGCACAGAGCTAACAAGGCCCACAGTTCGTTTCCAGAGCCTGTGTTCTTAATTACCAGGCTACACTATAAAGGTAGGTTTCTCCATTAGAATAGTTCCAAGTCTGTGCCATCAGGGTTGGACATCATGCCTGATGAGGATAAATCTGTTTCTGAGGCTGGGAGGAAAACTTTCCATAGGGGTTCATCCTTTACTCCTCCACCTGACCTGAAATCCTTCATAGCCCATCATAACCCACTCACTTCAGTGCTGGACCATTTCCAGCTGTTACGTTCTGGACATTCAAAATGGATGGTTTTGTTGTATTTAGCTATACCGTAGCAGGATATAAAATATAAGCATCTTTGGGTGAATCTGTTCAACATTTTATAGCTAAAATTGGACAGTTTATCTCCTCCTAAGTAAGTGACATCAAAGAAGATTTTACTCATGAAATTCTTGGATAATTGTGTACCTCTAGTATTTAAAATGTCTTTATGTAAAGGGACATAAAAAGAGACATTCAAAGTGGAAACAATTGAGTCAATTACTTGGCATTCTCCAATCAGGGCAGTATATTAGTAGAACAATAAATTAGCTAATTGCAGTTTTGTCTATAAGACATTACCATGTCTATGATCTAGGAGTTAAGTGTTTGGTTTTTTTTCCCCTTGTTTTTGAAAATGACAAATTTTCTTCTCAAATAAGACTCTAAAAGTGTCCTTCTCTCAGATCTCCCATCCTTTCTGCTTCTATTCCATCGTGTCTTTGTTTCCTCTGTCTTATATTCTCCATTTGGGGTTTTTATTATAATTTCTACAAAGTATATGTTAGAATCTGTCCTTGATCTTATTTTTTCCTGAAGGACACAGGTTTGTTTATTTGTTTGTTTGTTTTTGTTTGTTTGTTTTGCTAGCCACCATGAAATGATAACATTAGTGTGGCAGGAAACAAAAATAAATAACTTTATATTATAGCCCAAATTTAAATTTTTGGAGCTGTAGTTCAAAACTGAGCAATAATATTTGCTGTTGCTGCTTGTTTGAGGGAGTTGTGAGGGAGCTAAGTGAAAGGATCAAATGTGGGTAAAGAAGTTTAAATAAGAGAAAGAGAAATGCTTTGATTTTCTATTTAAAGAGAGAACGTTTATAAGGTAGGAATTGAGGTAGGGTAACTGCGACAAAAACCTCAACTCAGTGAGAGAGGACTTTGGAGCTTAGGTTCATCTGAATCCTGTAAGGGGAGGTAAAAATTGAGCAAGGCAAGTATTTCCTACCAGAGAGAAGATAAAACTGAAGAATGAGCAAAAGTAAGGTCTGATATTGCAAATATTGTTTTCGGGTGGAATGGAATGCTAGCCTATGATGTAGGAAGGGATGGTGGGTGAGTGGAACAGGTCAAAGTTGGCAAAGAAATGGTGGTTAAGAGAAGAAACTTTTTTTCTACTTCATCCAGTATTAGTTGTTCTGAAATATTAAACTTTTTCTTTGTAGTGAAGTGATACATTGTTTATGAACAAAGAATGGATTATGCATAAAATAACTAAGAACATAAATCTACAGAATATGTGTATTTAGTAGTGAGAGAGAATAGGAAAAACAAGGCAAAAGAGCCATAAATATAGAAGAGCGCGCAAGTGGCCAAAGGCAACTGTCAAGGGAAACTAGGAGAGGGGAGAGAATACAGCTCTTGGTATTGATATACCACTGTACCACTTATGCACATTTAAGTTTGTACTAAGTGATTTCATTTTTATTTTTTATTTATTTATTTATTTTTTAGGGCCACACCCACGGCATGTGGAAGTTCCCAGGCTAGGGGTGGAATGGGAGCTGTAGCTACCAGGCTATACCACAGCCACAGCAATACCAGATCCGAGATGAGTCTGCGACCTACACCACAGCTCACAGCAATGCCAGATCCTTAACCCACTGTGGAGGCCAGGGATTGAACCCATGCCCTCATTGATACTAGTTGGTTTCATTACTGCTGAGCCACAACAGGAACTCCTGATTTCACTTATTTGGTTTAATTTTATCCCGACAATATCTCTGTGAAACCTGTTGTTTTATCCTGTTTTTATAGATATGTTAATAACTTATTTATGATCATTTTATTTTTAAAAACAATCAAAACTGAATGCTTACTTTAGACTGGCTGATTTCAAAGCTCATATTCTTTCGATTCTGCTACTCCTTGCAGCATTTTTATTAAAATCAGAACACCGTGCTGATTCTAAGAATAATTCTACTCTTTGAGGTTATTACTTGCCAAACTTTTTATATCACACAGCATCATAGGTTAAAGAGAATTAATCATTCACCTCCATTGTACTTATCTATTTTTTATAAAGAATGTGTGTGTGCAACTCTATAAAAATATAATGTCCCCTGTGAAACATATAAAAAACTTTAAAAGTATGAATTAAACTAAATGTAATTGAAAGTACTTACATTTCAGCTAGCATCCCAAAGTAGTTCAGCCCCAGAGTAAACAGACCCCACTATGGAGGGTGCTATTCCATGTCACTATTACCACCTCCTGTAAAGCATGAATTGGGTCATATAAATATGGTGAAATCTCAGTATTTAAGCCTCTTCATCAAAATAAGATAACGATGAATTCATTATGATGAGCAGCATATCTTCTGGTTTGATAGAAGTCACAATTAACTAAAGGATCTGGCTTCCTTACCTAATGCCTTATTAAGAGGAGATGCCACCTGCAGCATGTTATTTTCTAAAAAGTCCTAGTAGACCTGCATATATTGCTGAAGTGGGATCCAATGAAAGAAGCCATACAGAGGTTCCTTGTTATTCCTGAATGTCTGAAAATTTTAACTGCTCACCTTATGATAGCACTTTCCTCCTCTTTATCCCACAACGATTATTTGTTTCGGGTAATGTATTCCTACATATATTAGTTAATTGGCTTCTTCCCTTCTCTCGGCTTTTATTTAAGCATCAGGAGTGGAGGAAGGTGAAATCAAGTCCAAGAGGCCAGTGGACCAGAGACGTAATTACAGGTCACGGTGTTGAGCCTTATAAGAGGATGTCCTCTCTGTGAAGGCTTCTGTTTTGTCAATACTTTTACATCAATACTTGGCAGTCAGTTCTGCTGCTTTAGGGTTTCAGCATATAAAACAGACAAAGTCACTAATATCAAATTGGAGCTACTTTGCATTTGCAGTTGACAAATCCTATTTTAGAAATATGCATGAGCCTGAGGATTAGATCAAGCTTTTAACATTTACATTTTTTTCCAGCGGGGAAGTCTCTGATCCTCTCCTAATTTACCTGTTGTTGATTTCCTGAATCTTTTTAAATCCCTTGCAACTGAGGCTGGTCTCTCCATCAGAGAAGCAATTAACCAAATCCCTGACTAGAGTGTGTGCGGCATCTGTTATAAAAGTATAAAAGGTTAACTTAAATCCCAGCACACAAAGGAGATGTCAGACCAGAACAAATCAGCATGGAGAATTACCTGGAGGGGATACAAGGTTAAGGTGGAGCATATGTACAGTTAAGAGGATGTTTATGACTAGTGGAATTTGTTTTTCAGACTGCTTAGACTGGAAGGTTAGAAATGACATGTCTATTATGAATCAACATAATTCATATTCTGCAGCATTTTACCTGACAAAAGAAAATGTACCTTATTTTTCCCTATGCAACTCCAAATGCAAATAAAGAGTTGTAGAGGTGTCAACTTTCATCTCACATAAGTGCTTAGATATTTTATTTTTTTAAAGAGAAAGAGCAGTTTTTAAAAGATCATGCATTGCCTGAGTTAGGTAGATTGGTAAGCAGATAACAAAGAGCTAATTTGTTTTTACATGTAGATAAGCCTCCTTCAGTCAATTATTATAGGGTGAAATAATAAAATTTATTATAACATTTTGTATATAATTACAAAGCTATACTTGTTAATTAAATGAGCTGGAGTATTACAATTTTAGGTGGAATTATGCAGTGGGTTAAAGACGGCCATATAGTCATTGATACTTCTACCTTTCAGAGGAAGATTCTGAGTCTCCTCCACTTGAATCTTGGTGGGATCTTTGAGTCCCTTACCAGTAAAATATGGCAGGAGTGATGCTGTGCCAATTTCTGAACCAAAGCCTTAAGAGACTGGTAATTTCCATTTCCTATCTTTCAGAATTCTCACTGTATGATCCCTAAGTAATAGTGCAAGTCCAGCTATCTTGAACAAACTATGTTGTGAAGAGGCCTGAGACTACATAGAGAGAAAGGCTTAGTTTAATTCAGTCTTTCAGTCTTCATAATATTCCCAGAGATGTGAAGGAAGCTGTCTTGGACCCATCATACTACCCTAGCTGTCAACTGGACACTACAGGTGACCCTTGTTGGCATCACATAGAGCCAAATAATTGCCCAACCTGCATCATTGCTACCCCACAAAATTATAAAGTACATTAAAAGGTAGTTGTTCTTAAACCTAATCTTTGGGATAAATTTCAGTACAGTGGATAACTGAGTTAGTGGGTATGACTAATTTCATTACTTTTAGAAGTAATCTTTAAGAATTAGGATATTTTCAATTCAAAATTTGTGAATTTAAAAAGTAAATATGATACCTGAGGAAGTGGAAATTATAAAACTGTATATCCAAGTCATACTTTTCACTGAGGACATCCTTAACCTGATGTAATTACATAGATAAAGCCATGAGAGAAGTGCACCATAATATTTTTGTTTCTTCACCATCCTGATAGGTGAGACAGATGTGTTTTCTTTAATGTCCCATATTCTAAACCATTGCCCCAAATCTTTGGATTTGCAAAAATAATGATGTTATGTCAAATGTGAATTGACTCTGTTATAAACTTGTTATAGCTATCAACTGAGATTCTCTATACTTGCAGACTTAAAACCCATCACATAGGCACAGATACCTGAATCCCTGAAAGAGTGTGGTTTCTAAAGATAAAGAGTGGCAGCTTCTGCTTCACCTCCTCCGCTTCCTCCTCCATAACCTCCTTCTGTTTTCCCTTCTATACGTCTTAATCTCTGACCTTCTAATTCCTCTGAATAAGTTTTACGAAGGGTCATTTTACCATCCTCCTGAAGAATATTTCACACAGATATGAGATAAATTCTTATTATTATTTAAAATTGAAATTAATCCTGAGAAGTATTTTATGGCTTTCAGACCCTAATGAAGATTTGATGTGGTAAAGATTTTGCAAGAGCTAGGCTGCCTTCCCAGTGCATTTCCATTCCTCTACGACTTCCATTCCAGAAACCTCAGTTTTCACTTTGTTTTACCAATAAATTATTTTCTCTATCCTTTGATTTTTTTTGTAAGTACACTCGTTTATATCTGAGGATTTATTAATGAATTTAGTTAATCCTGAAACAATATTCCTATGTTTATCCCCAGCAGGCACAGAGAAACTGACCAAGGTGAGCTTCCATTTTTATCATTGTCCTACCCTATATGTCTCTGTGAATAAAGGGAGAAAGGGGAAAAGGGAGAAAGACATTTTTCAGATAGTACTTAGCTCCAAGACTCGATGAAACAAATCAGACCCAGGTGAACACAATATCTCTTCTAGTATCAAGCTTTAGTAATGATTTCAAGGATATGTCAATCAAGAGGCTCAGATAAAAAGGGCTCTGGGACATAAACGGTGTCTTCCAGGTCCTTTATTTTCATCAGACATGTATCTTTGTCCCAAATAATAGAGGAAATCTCAAGTGAAACTTCGTTATCGCCTCACATGGCAGGAAGATTATTTCAGTTATGAACGTTTTCATTTTATCCCTCAGAGAGTTGTGTAGCTTATGCATGTTCTCCAAGGGAGTTAAGCCTCATAACTCTATAGATCTTGGGTCTATATACTAAAAATAACGCTTAAATTGCAACCTTCTACTAATGGCTTTCTACGTGAAAAAAGAAAAAAAACTATTCCTTCTAGGAAATATGATTTCCTATTTACATAGAGGTCCAGTTAACAAGAAGATAAAATGAAGTAACCCACCTTTCCTTTTCTGAGAAAAAGAAAATAACTCTGGTAAAGTGTGTGACCTAAGAGACTAGATGCTTTAATGCTTCTCTGTCTCTTTATATGCACACACTCTCTCTCTCTCTCTCTCTCTCTCTCTCTCTCTCTCTCTCTCTCTCTCTCTCACATGCCCCTTCTCTGCTGTCATCCTCCTTATTTTCTCCCTCTTCTCTCTCTCTCCTCCCCACCTGCCCTCCTCTCACTTTAATGTACATGTGTACCTTACACTTTCTCCTATGGCTCTTTAGTGTCTCCATTATCTCACTCTTTACTTAGAATAACTCTGTTAAATATATAAGGCAGATACAGTTGTTTATACTTTAAAAATAAAGATACATTTGTAGTTTGGTGGGTTTCGTTACATTTTTTTCCAAACTTACAGCAACTTAATAAGTAATCACTGAATACCTTCAATGTACCATGCATTACTCTGAATAATGAGGTCTTTAACAGGACTGACTTAAACAGTGTCACTACCCCTATATCAATTATTCAAATATTACAATGTTTATATATTGTTTTCTCTGTTTATATTTGGCTCAGGTGGCTCCCATGATCCGGCTTCAACTCTGAAAGTGGATTCTCTCCATTTAGAAACCAGTTAATACCTCTTTTGCAAATCATGCCTCCCAGCCACCTTTAATAGGGAATAATCCCAATTTATAGAGTTAATTGGTACCCTCATGATGGGCAGCATTGTGAACTTCCCTTCCAGGCTGCCACAACTCTTACACATACTCGGCTGGCCAAACCAAAACTCTGTTAGTAGTGCTGGCATCTAAGGGGACTATTGTTTCTTGATCATCTAGTTCCTGATTCTGTGACTGTCTCTCATGTGCGAAGGGCTTTCCATTTCCTTTTCCCAAACTTTTATGTAGCTGCTTAGGGGAACTATACCCTTTGCAAGTTTTAGATCCTGAATTGCAGAGAGAAACCTGGAAAGACAATAGACAGGCAACAGTGGAAATAGCTCAGGATCTAATTGAGTATTCTCGGTTGCACAAGCACGGCTAACACTTTTGGGAAGAATGGTGGGACTTTGATAAATGAGTAGGGATATGGCATCCTTAGGATGCAGGTTCCACTTTCCATCATTTGCTTGAAATATACCTTTATTTGGGGGGAGGAAGTTATTAAAATGTACCAAATGTCTACTGGTCATTTCATTAACTTTTTTTAATAAAGAGAGCTAATGCACATTAAAAAGTATTTAGTCTGAGATAGGGCTTGTTTAAAATATACTTTAACTAATCTCAGTGCTAGATTTATTATAATCATCTCTAATTTACAGATGAGGAAATAGGCATTGAGTTATTACCTCAAGTTTAAGTTGCAGAGCAAGGATTCGCCTGTGGGACATTGTGAAACAAAACCTACACTCTCAATGATAAAATTATGTCACCTCTCCACAGTATACCACTTCTCATCTAACCTAACAAAACTGGTTCATCTTAATTAAATTTGACATATCAGTGCACTAATGTTGAGACTTGTGTGACTTAGTATGCTGCATTATTTTCAGGTTTTCATTCCTCCCTATTATAGAATTAAACAACTTTGTTTTTTGATATGTGAGTTTTCAATAGTTCTAGTTGAGTGGAGCCTATTTCCCCACCCCATTAATGTTACACTTGGCCACATGACTTGCTTTTGCCTAGGAAATGTGAATGTAAGTGACAGTGTTATGGTTCTGGTAGAGGCCTGAAAAGGCATGAGACATTTCTACTTGCTACTCTCCTGTGCTTCTGTCATTGAATTGAGAGTTCCTGGGTAATTGCTATATCTGGATTGATGGTGGCTACATGTAGCAGATCTGAACCCAACCTTCTCCCTTGGAGCCCAGCCTCCATAATGTGTAACATTAAGGTGTAAGTAAAACAGAAAAACCCCAAAAAATCTACTCTGGAATAACCAGAACCATAGTGGACCTGCAAACCCAGAAGCAGAAAAGTAAATACTTATTTTTATAAGATATTGACATTTAGAGACCTTAGTTTTATAGTATTAGTGCAGTAATACCTGATAAATACTTTCAATAGAGTATATATAAAATATATTAAAATACAGGATATTACTCTAAGAGCTGTATTTATCCTTAATACTGTTGTTATTTATTACATACATATACACAACCAAAACAAAAGAGTTTAGAATTATGAATAATATAATTGTCATAAAAAAGAAATTGAGTTCCTGTTGTGGTGCAGTGGTTAATGAATCTGACTAGGAATCATGAGGTTGAGGGTTTGATCCCTGCCCTTGCTCAGTGGGTTAACGATCCGGCGTTGCCGTGAGCTGTGATGTGGGTTGCAGATGCGGCTCGGATCCCACGTTGCTGTGGCTCTGGTGTAGGCTGGCAGCTCAGCTCCGATTAGACCCCTAGCATGGGAACCCCCATATGCCACGGGAGCGTCCCAAGAAATGGCAATAAGACAAAAAAAAAAAAAAAAGAAATTAAGAATATAAATCACCTATTATCTATCAATTTAATAAGGATGTGTTGGGGAATTTCATGTTTTCTCCTTATGTCAAATCATGTCTGACAGTCATTTCAAACAAATGTAGTGCTAATAATTTCTAAAAATCAACATGTCTTTTTAAAATCATTAAAATAATTTAGTGAAAAGTCAGCAATATAGTATATATCACTTTGATAGCATTTGGTAATATAATTTAATTTTACTTAGGAAATGAAATAATAGTTTTAAAGTTTTGATTTATATAGAGAATTATCTTACCATACTAGTTGTTAAATACTTTAAATATTGCTCTTGAGTATAAACATAAATGGCAAATGGCCTTTTCCTTAGGAATTGTTCACCTGGTTATTAGAAAGATAGATATTTAAATTTAAAATTAAACAAGCTAAGAATGAGTATAGCAAGCAAAGGTATTATATGAAACTAACTCATAACACATACTCAGGTTCTGAGCTGAATTCTTAGCCTACACAGTGAGTTTTATCTCAACAGGTTTGTCCTGTTGAAGTGAGGATGCCATTTTTTGTACTGAGGAGAAATTTGAGGACAGATGACTCTAACTTTCCTATTGGCTTACCTCAGTCCCATATTCATGTTTTCCTGTCTTATTGGCAGGAGTAGATGGAATTTTTGTGGGGTTAGAAGCTTATAAATTTGGGGGACTCTTCTTCAGAAAAGGGAAAATTTTTGAATGTGAAATTAGTATTGAAAATAAATATATATTTAAAACAAAATAAACTACAAAAATTAGTACAGATTTTGAGCTTCTGATCCCTTTGGCAACTCAGCATAATTCTCAGCTTGCCAATTGCACTTTGAAGTTCTTGCCCTCCTAGAAATACCTGACAGTGCCTGCAATTCTCCCCACTCTCAGGGACTGTGCTACAAGGGAAGAGCACTAGTTTCATGGTAAATCTCCCTCTGTTGATTTTAGTTTTGTTTTGTTTTATTTTGTTTTGTTTTGTTTTGTCTTTTTAGGGCAACAGCATATGGAAGTTCCAGGCTAGGGGTCTAATTGGAGCTATAGTTGCAGGCCTATACCACACCCATAGCAACGTGGGATCCAAGCCAAGTCTGTGACCTACACCATAGCTCACGGCAACACTCGATCCTTTCACGCCCTACAGCAACACTTGATCCTTTCATGTCCTGAGGAGGCCAGGGATCTAATCCTCCTCCTCATGGATGCTAGTCAGGTTCATTTACGCTGAGCCATGACAGGAACTTCCCCTCTTTGATTTTTGACACTCTTCCTTAATGTCCATCTAACCTCTGTATATTTTTTTCCTGTCAAAATTTGGCATCTGTCCTACCCTTGTTCTGCAAACTTCTGTTGAGCAACTGAATGTTTTCAGTACCATATTCAATACTATATTCAAAGGTACTTCTGACATACCTCCTGCTCTCAAGAAGCTTATAGTATAAGGAAAACTGCCATGGGAGTTCCCTTGTGATGCAGCAGGTTAAGGGACTGGCATGTCTTTTCAGCATCCTGGGTCACTGCTGTAAACACTTTTGATCCTTGGCCTGGGAATGTCCACATGCCAAAAGTGCAGCCAAAAAAACTGCCATGGGAGTTAAAAAGTTATAATATAATTAGTGCTGCAGTAGAAATATGCTCTGGATATTAGACTAAGAACACAAAGGAAACAATGTATAATTACATCTAAGGAAATAGAAAACTGTGTGGAGGTGATTGAGCTTCTTCTGAATTGTGAAAGATGAGGAAGTATTGGTAGGTAGAGAAGAGTAGGATGGGTATTTGAGGCAGAGACATGGCTCAGATATAAAGGAATGACCACAGAAGCTCAACGCTGTAGTTAATAAAAATAGTTACCTAATATGACCATGATGAAGTATGTGAGAGGAGTCATATCTCCTAATGGTACCCTGGGATCTTAGATCTCATAATGGGAGGTTGGGTTATTAGATCTCATAATGCAGGCTGGGATCTTAGACCTCATAATGGTACCACCCTAAGGTGCATTCACCTATTTCATAGGAAGAATGAAAATGCTAATGTATTCTAAACAGAAGTGTAGCATGATTGCAATTTTGGCAGCATTAGGGAGCAGTAGTCTGTGAGATCGATTTGAGAAAGGAAATGGAAAGCCCAATTAAAAGACTGCTTTGTAGTTGAAGTTTTAATTGCAGTCAGTTTTGATATTCCTACTTGACTTATGAGAAAAGAATCTTTAAAGGGAAGAAGAGTAATATGCTAGGAGATACGGCTCTTTGAATGCAATATCAAATGGTTTAAAAACTGTTTCTTGATTCTAAGTAAAAATCATCTTTATCTTTTTTTACAATCTGAAGCAAATAAATTTTATTTTTTAAATTTTTTATGATAGTTGATTTATAATGTTCTGTCAATTAATGCTACACAGTAAAGTGACCCAGTTATACATATATTTTTTTTCTTATATTATCTTCCATCATGTTCCATCACAAGTGATTAGATATAGTTTCATGTGCTATACAGCAGGATCTCATTGCTTATCCATTCCAAATTTCATCTAACTCCAAACTCCCAGTCCATCCCACTCTCTCCCCCCACCCCTTGGCAACCACAAGTCATTTCTCCGTGTTGTGAGTTTGTTCCTTTTCTGTAGATAGCTTCATTTTGTGCCCTATATTATATTCCAGATATAGGTGATATCATATGTTATTTGTCTTACTCCTTCTGACTAACTTCACTTAGTATGAGAGCCTCTAGTTCCATCCATGTTGCTGCAATTGGCATTATTTTGTTCTTTTTTATGCCTGAGTAGTATTCCACTGTGTATATGTACCACATCTTCCTAATCCATTCATCTGTTGATGACATTTGGATTGTTTCCATGTCTTGGCTATTGTGAATAGTGCTGCAATGAACATAAGGGTGCATGTTATCTTTTTCAATGAAATTTTTGTCCAGATCTTTTGATTCATGCTCAAAAGTAGTAAACTACTCACAAATAAAACCCAGACATGAAAAGTCATTCATTGTAATGCTTTTCCTGAAGGAAATTTTTTTTCTTTCTAGGACTGCACCTGCTGCAAAATGAGGTTCCCAGGCTAGGGGTTGAATCGGAGCTACAAGTGCTGGTGCCACAGCCACAGTAATGCTAGATCCAAGCTTCATCTGTGACCTACACCACAGCTCATGGCAATGCTGGATCCTTAACCTACTGAAAGAGACCAGGGATCAAACCCACAACCTCGTGGTTCCTAGTTGGATTCGTTTCTGATGTGCCATGAAGGGAACTCCTGGAAGGAATTTTTTTTTTTTTTAATAATGAAACTGATCATAAAGACATGGGTCTATGAGGTTTAAATGACTGTGAAAACATGGCAAAATTGAGATGCCCCATTGCTCTGCATGTACCCAATATACATTGGAGTTGATTTTCATTCTTTGCACCAAGGAACCAGGTAGGTAAAAAGATGGCATGTCAATAGGAGGGAGGAAGATGAGGAAAGAGCAAGGGGAGGAATGATCTTGGGTGGATGGAAGCTCAATAGGAGTATGCAGGACAATTATAAGATAGGGATTCAGTGTTAGAATGTTAGAATAATGCTGGAGAAGGAAAAATTTCCATCATTTAAAGAGTGGGAGAAGTTCAGTCATTTAAAAGGTGGAACAAATATCATAAGCCTTTTCATGTTCAATGATGAAATATGAAGGGCAGATCATGAATGGTTTCCCATCACATACTTTTTAAACATGTCTTCAGTTTGTTATCTCTAAGCCTCTTTTAAATGATACCAGAAACCTTAGGAAACAAGTCTTAAGTAATGTTTAAATCCTCTGAGAGATCTTAGACTGATGTATAAAACTGCTCAAGGTAACACCGCTCCCATCTTCTTTGATTTCTGGTTTATCACAAATCAAAGATTATATACTGGTAGAGTTCCCTGGTGGCTCAGCAGGTTAAAGATTCAGCATTGCCACTACTGTGGCTTGGGTTACTGCTATGCTGTGATCCCTGGCCTAGGAACCTCCATATGCCTTGGGTTCAGCCAAACAAATAAACAAACAAACAAAAAGATTACATACTGGCTCTGTACGACCCATTTCTGAGGTAGAATTTGGCACACATCCTTCTGCTTGAACTTAGTGCTTTCCTTTGGAAAGGCTTCTAACTTTTAATCTTTGATTCCAGCTATATTCTGCTCCAACTCTGCTGGACTTACAGTCTAGGCCTCCAGTTCAGATAAGGTCAACAAATATAAAGCCCAAATAGAGAGGAAATTAAGGTGAGAAGGTAGGAGAAAAGCAGAGATATTTTCAGGAGGAAAGAATAAACAAGAAGTTTCTTACACTCAATATAACCTGCATTTGAATGGAGGATTTGTATAACCAATACTAGACAATGTAAAAATGGCAAAAAAGTAAAGATATTGAGTATTTTCTCAACTCTGACACAGTTTATTGATGTTTTGGTAAGAAGAGCCACCTTTGGATAACAGAAGCATAGAACAAACCTTCTCTAGTCTGAGAACAAGGGAGAGGATTGGATGGGTACTCTGAGTACTATGCTAGCTGTATGGTTGCAAGTACAACACACTCTAGTTTAAAGGAAGACACGAGCTCTGTGTCCATTGTTTATCATATAAGATAACAGAGCTTGCTGTGCTGTCATAAAAAAGCAAAAGTTGATTTCACGGTCTGCAGCTTGTTCTGTTACTTTGAGTAAACCAATTCTTCTTAAGCTCAGATTTTTTGTTTTTTAGCTGAAAAAAAGGAAAAATTAATAATTATTGGAATAAAATGTGATGAGATAATGTATGTTAGCATGTAGGAAGGTTGAATAAATGAACAATACGCCCTAACTTATCCTGAAAATAGTACATTTACAACTAACTGGTGTATTCATCCTTCACATCAGGATAAAGCTTTGTCAGCATTAAAAGAGATAAATTTCATGACATCAGTTTAGGCCATTAACTAAACTTGTATTATACCTGATCTGACTCATTTAGGCATGGGAATAACACTAAGATGTATAACTGACTCTCTAGGGTTTGTGCATAGGGAAGCTGCATTTGAAATGTCATATATATTGTGTTGATTATTCTGTCCTACTTTACATCAACTAAAGTGATTGATACCTATATTTTTGCATGATGTTTTAGATGTCATTTTTAAAAAATTTTTCTACTTGTGGTAGACAGTACTTAATATTTACCTTCTTTTTGCCAATTTTTTTTTTTTTTTTGTCTTTGTTGTTGTTGTTGTTGTTGCTATTTCTTGGGCCGCTCCCGCGGCATATGGAGGTTCCCAGGCTAGGGGTGGAATCGGAGCTGTAGCCACCGGCCTACACCAGAGCCACAGCAACGCGGGATCCGAGCCGCGTCTGCAACCTACACCACAGCTCACGGCAACGCCGGATCGTTAACCCACTGAGCAAGGGCAGGGACCGAACCCGCAACCTCATGGTTCCTAGTCAGATTCGTTAACCACTGCACCACAACAGGAACTCCTGCCAAAATATTTTTAATTAAATTTTGGAAATTTCTTTAATTTACTTACACAATTAAGTGTGTAGCCATAATAAGGCTGTATTTCCTAGATAAAGCATTTGGATAATTAGTTGCCTTGAAAAATGTCAACATAGAACATGTTAACAATATTTGTGTAAGACAGAATCGTGGACAATATTTTCACTTTGTGTGTGTGTGTGTGTGGATTATATTTACCTAAACACTTTTTCAAAGAAAATAATATATTAAATATACAAAATAGATTTTGGTCAATGAAATATAAATAAATATGTTGTTATTGTTTGACAGTCTTGTGTATGGAGAAGGAAAGAGGTAGAGATTGAAATATTATTTTCTGGTATGCCTGATATTTGCCTATAAAATGTTTACTAAGTTTGATTCAGCTCTATAATTAGAAGGAAAAGAATTTGAAATATTTATCCGAAAGGATGAAATGGTAAATGTATGTGGTTTACTATGCATAACATTAGCTAACACTAGCTAAACATCGATCATATTAGGTATTTTACATTAATTATTTTATTTTCATAGAGTGTCATAGGACAGGTATTCTTCAGCATTCCATTACACAACTGAAGCCCAGAGAGCTTGAACTGGGTAGAGTCTCTAGTCATGTGTATCCAGGACCTAGAGAGGTCAAGACAGAGAAGAAGTCTACTGATTTGACTTCACATATACATAAATTAAATCTAATTTCACTTGTCAATTTTTACTACACCTGACTCTCAAATCTGTTTCTGAATTATTTCACAACATAAGCCATTTTATCTTTAAAAATATAGTTTAAATTACATCAACCTCCTGCTTAAAAGCCTTCAACAATATTCCATTGAAATTAGAATAAAACTCAAGCTGCTTAACATGGCCAACAAGACTGTGCAACATCTGTCTCCTTACTACCTCTCTAACCTTGATATGTACCATTCTCTTCTTGCCATTACAGTCTTATTTTAAATATGCACAGCTCATTCCTATTTTCAGTACCTTTACAATTGATATTGCCTCTCAGTGTTCTTACCGTACACTTTTACAGCTGCTCACTGTTTTTGCCATTCAGTTCTTTGCTGAAATACCATCTCCACAAAGAACCAAAATAACATTTTTTCCTTCTACCTTAATGCTCTCTATCCTCCATATTGTTAAATTTTTCTTTATAGTACATGTTTATTGTTTGCTTTTTCCAGCTTTACAAGACCAGGGATTTTTATCTATTTTATTATTAACTCATCAGTAGTAAAATTACTGCCACCTACCAAAACCAAACAAAAACAGAACAACCCCTCCACATATAATATATTAAATGAATGAATGGGTACAATTTAATGACATTAAATAAATATATCTAGAAACATCTTAATTCTCAGACTCACATGGCCTTCATATTTCAAAAGACCTAAAAAGACTCACCTAGTTTAAAAAACTTTCTGAGGTTAGAAGTTTCATATCAGATGTTCATTAAGTTCATGTCTGAGTGCTTCCAGGAGTGGGAAAGTTGTTAACTCTCAATGCAAACCATGCAGTATAAATCATCATCTTGGAATGGTTCTGGCTGCTAGAAATTGTTTTCTATGATTGAGCTGAAAATTGTGTGCCTTTTAGTCTACCCACTGGGACCCTGGAAGTCTTAAAACCTCAATTATTTGATAATCACTATAATGTACATTATGAATCTTATCTTCGGCAGAATAAGACATCATATGTACATTTTACTTATTTTTTAAATAAGATATTCTTTCAATATTTTTTATATTTCTTTCCAAACATCTCCCACCTTAACTGTGTCATCTATATTATGGATCATGGAATCTGTGGTAAACAGAATTAATTGTCCTATAGCTTGCTAGTAAATGTTTAACTGACTCTCCAAGTATAGTTCTGACTTGAATGTTGGTTTATGTGCCGGTTTACTTTAACGAGTAAGATGAAAGTAAAACAACAAAGACCTAGGCCTTTGTTCTTTCATCAAAAACACGAGGGATTTCTTTGCTGAATTGGATAATGGTTTTCAAACATTGTAAGTATAGTTCTCAAATTTTTGAGTTATTCAGAATGTAATAGCTACAGACACAGACACACTTTTAAGTTTAATCATAATGCAACAACTAGTGACAGGGGCAAAATTTAATATTCTTTATGAACATGTTCTCCACATTATTATTATTTTTTTTGTCTTTTTGCCTTTTCTAGGGCTGCACCCGTGGCATATGGAGGTTCCTGGGCTAGGGGTCTAATTGGAGCTGTAGCCACCAGCCTACACCAGAGCTGCCTCAATGCAAGATCCGAGCTGAGTCTGCAACCTACACCACAGCTCACAGCAACGTCAGACCCTTAACCCACTGAGCAAGGCCAGGGATTGAACCTGCAATCTCATGGCTCCTAGTTGGATTCGTTTCCGCTGTGTCATGATGGGAACTCCTCTACTTTCTTAACTTTAGACAATGCACAAAACGCACACACACAAATATTCAGTCTATATGTGGCATTTTCTGATTACTATGGTATAAATACTTACACCATGGTCGATATCAAGCTACCAAAGTGGCATCATTGAATGCAAAGTTGGGAAGAAATACCCAGAAGCACACCATCTATATACTATTTCAGTAAAAAGATGTGATTTAAATAGATAACCTCAAGAATATATATATAATAGAAAAATATAAAATAATTAAAGATGAGTATCATTTCCTTCAATGTTTATTACTTCTGTTTTAATATAATGTAATAAGTTTATATAATTTAACTTTTAATAATGGTTCTGTTTAAACACTAGTTCACAAAATTCCTGAAAGTCTACCAGTCAAATTTTGTGAACTCTTAGGAGCTGGCTCTGGCTCACCATTGCTGGCTGACCCAATCCACCATTCCAAAGCTCTTGTTTCCTAGCTACTTTTTACTCAGGGGTGGCATGTCATATCATTCTCGTCCATGAGACATAAATGGAAGTCAACTGTGATGTTCCTAAAAGAGATTTTGCTTTCTGTTAATGATGTCTGCTTTTTCTTTCTTTTCCCATCTTGCCAGAAAATCAATAAATTGCCATACTGCAACAGCCTTTTGAGGGAAACACAAGTATTTTGCAAATACAGTGACCAGGCCATGTTGTACTGATGAACTAGCACCAGTAATATGGAGATTTTATAATGAGAAAAAAAAAATGTTCAGTTACCATGATCAGCTCTCTGTCACTTGAAAGAAAAAGCATTCCTAACATTCCTAAATGATACAGAACTGAATCCAGTACTCTAGGTGTTTTGGCCAATCTTGACTTCTTGTTCATCTTCAGTGTAGATACTGCATAATAATTTAGAGAGATAAAGACTGTTTTCTTTCTTTCTTTCTTTTTTTTTTTGATAGCCTAATCCAAATTTTGAATAACTGGACTGACCAGGGTTTGTTTTGCTCTATTTGAGCACTTATTCTGGATATGAATTGTCTTCTGGAACATATTGAGGTTGTACTCAAAGTACAACCTCTTCCCCTCTCCCTCTCAGTGCCTTTGTGGGATACAGGAACTAAAGACTAAGCTAAGAAATAGAGAACAGATTAGTGCTTGCCAGGGCTTGGAGATGAAGTGTGGCAAAATGGATGAAGGTGGTCAAAACGTACCACATTCCAGTTATACGTGATTTATGGGGAGATAATCTACAGCAAGGTGACTGTAATTAACAATACTGTACTGTATATTTGAAAGTTGCTAAGAAAATGGATTTTAAAAGTTATCACCACACACACACACAAATTTGTAACTATGTGAGATAATAGATGTTTCAACTAATCTTATTGTCGTTAAGACTTTATACATATATAAAATCACTATATTTCATACCTTAAATCTCCACAATGTTCTATATGAATTATAGCTCAAAAAGCTGTGAAAAATAATTGAAATATGCTCAGGTAAACATTTGTATAATTTCTGTGGTTAAAATATAACACGGAGTTGGGATTTAACCCTGGGGAAGAATTAAATTACTGGATAGTTTTGAGTAGAGCGTGATCTTTCTGGCAGTGGCAAGGGGTGGAAATTCTAGTTTAGTCATCAGGAAAGTGGGCATGGAGGCAAGCTGGGTGATAATTATGAGAGTATGGGACATGAGGGTGGTGGGACTTAGCTTTAGGCTCTTCCTTTAAGGCATACCCTATCAGTTGTAGAGGAAAAAGAAGAACCAAGAATGGTTCCTCATTATTTTTTGCTTGTTTTTTATATTTTCCTGAGAATTTATATGACTTTTATACATTAATAATGAATTCTAGTATTTATAAAGCATTGCAGATAGATAGATGAATAGGTAGATAGATATGTATAGGTGATAGATTAACCCATTTCTTTCACATTAACCCTAGAAGTTTGGCTTTTTATTATTCCCATTTCCCAGAAAGAAAATTTAGAAACAGAGAGGTTAATAGCTAGCCACAAAATCACACAACCAGTAGAAAGGAACACATCCAGAATTTGAACGTTTGTAATCTTGTAAACACCATACTTTTAAACAGAACTGTATGGAAGGGAAAACTGGAAATAAAAGTTCAGATCATATGGTAATGCTGATACGGCTGTTAAACATGGGAGATCATGAAGCAATCAATTAGCAAATATTTAGGTATTCCTATTTGACATAAGCTCTTTGTAGCATATGGTATTATTTGTAACTTCTTTGGCCTCCCCCTGTCTTCCATTTTGAAGCTTTCGAGTGCCTCTAACACTAGGCAATCAAAATGTGTTTTCTTTACCCTAGTGGAGAAACTGTGAGTAAAGAGTGCATTATGTCAATGATTGTTTCAAGAAAAAAGTGAGATTCCTTCAGGTTTTGGATCATTGCATCACAATTGGTTTGCAATTCATATCTTTACATAGCACTTAGCTTTACAAGCACATTCTTTGACTTCATATCATTTTGATATTAATTCTCTCATTACCTCTGCAATGTATATAACACAGGTTATTATTATTCTCAGTTCAGAAGTGAATCTTCTTGTCCTTAAATAGATTAAGGTCTATCAACCTAAAAATCACTTGCAAAGGTGAGATAGTAATTCGAGTTTCTTTAGTTCTTACTGTTGTCTTTTCCAAGAGCTTTGACACAGCATTAGAATCAGAATTAGAATTCGGTTTAAATCTTATATGTTGAAGTGACAGCACCATGACTTACTGTAATTTAAATATGTAGTAGAGTATGTTGAATCCCTAATTCCAGATAGTTTAAGGAGGCACTTGACAATACTGATTGAATCTGTGGTTGGTCTTCCATGCATCTGGAAGAGACAGGTCTATCCAAACTTGATCCTCAATCAATATTCTACCACACACAGGATTCTCAGTAAGAAGAAATGCCTAAGTTTTGGAGAGTCTTGGCGTGTGTGACTTGTTTGATTCCAAACCCTATGACACTCTTAGCCTTAGTGAAGTGGCCTGGCCTATGGACAAGCATTGAACTTATTTTTCCTTATTTTTAAACTTAAGCCAATGGTTCATACAATATCTTCCCAGCAATGTATCACATCCTTACTCATGGCATTTCCGTGGTCATGAGTAGTTTAGATTTTAAATATTCAAATTTTAAAACTCACTTACTGTTGTCTAAAACAGTGTTCAAAATTTTGCTATTTCCTCTTTGAGGAACACTCAGGCCTTCCTAAGCAACAGTGTTCCTCACCCTCTGACCCTGGAGAGTTTGAAAAAGAGCCATCACTAACCCTCCCACTGAAAATTACTGACCTGTACAATTTGCAAGCTTCCTGGACTCACAACATATTCCTCTCTCTGATATCTTGTTAGGCAATGGTAGGAAGCAGCAGGGAGGACAACCTAAGGGATAAAAGAGTCAAAGGAAGTAATCTTTTTTCCCCAAGGCCTGAAGAAGGCATGACCAGATTATTGATCCCACCTAGAAGTGTCCCTCCCGTGCAGCTTCTCCCACGTGGCAGGCAGCTCTGCCCTCCCTGCACAGTTGTCACATGCAAAGAAGTGATTCAAAAGATAACATAACACTTTAGAAGCAGAATCCAAAACTAAAATATGTAAAGAGAAAACAGGCTATACAGGGAAAAAGTACCTTTAATGCTGAGAGTTAACATGCAAAAACAGCACACCTTGCTTTCTTGGCATCAAGTAATGTCCTTAACCCAGATGATAACTTATTTTTCTTGGATTGGAAGAAGATTGGAGCAAGAAAGCTCTGAGATTAACAGTGGGAAGAATAAAGACACTACAAGACAATGCTCTCTTTGCTTTTTTAATTTCAAAAAGCTAAGCTTTTAAATGGTTAAAGAAAACTAGTTATAAACATGTATTGCTTTACTGCTTACATCTTTCCTTGGGGTACATTCTGTTCTTCATTTCCCTTTCTTGTTCTCTGGTCTGCAGTTTTGAACAGCAATTCACTGCAGAGATCCCTGGGTTAAGTAGTGAGGGGAATCATTTCAGCTTAAGCATGTTAAGTTTGGAAGAGGGCACAGAATTCTAGAAGAAATTGAAACTTACAATTGTGCTTAATTGGCTTTAACCCTTCAACATATTGTGTGGAAGTACATTGGGTAATAATATGTACTGTTGCACTGTGCAGATGTTAAAATGTAAAATCCTTTAAATGCAAACAGCACTTGTCACTCCATCAACTATTCAAATTGTCAGAGATGTATCAGCCAACCCTAACTACCCTCTGTAGGCAATATGGAGCCAGCCTGCTGTTAAAAACCAGCATTTAACAAGAAATAACATGTAGATGTGGTGTGTGGTTTAAAACATTGTGTTAAGCATCATTAAAACTCAGTCTCCTAAGAGCCTTATTAAAAGAGCCCTTTCCTCACCATAATAAAACATTTCTCTGTGACTGTTTCGATCTAGATGCTAACAATACAAACAAAATGCCTCTTAATTTAGCATCCCACTAGAGGGCCATTGTGATTGTAAAACTGTAAAAGCAGGGAGAAGAAAAAAAAAAAAACCTAAACTACTCTTCCCAAATCCCACTTAATCAGTGAAACTAAAACACTAGGAGACTTTGATTTTAGGATTTTAGTTTTACAGGTTTTTTTTCCTTCCCTTATTTTCTATGTGTCTTTATTATTGGGAGCTGTGCCTTTGTTCAAGACTGGGAGGAGATGTTGCCATTGACTTAGAAATAGGCCCTGTATCATGGGGTCAGCAATCTGCAGCCCTTGGATGGGCTGGAACAGTTCTCAAGACAATGCATACACAAAACCTGTAAGAATTTATGCGCTCTTGATGGTACTATTTATTTGAAAAGAAAATGAAATTTGAGTACCCTACAATTATTCTGAAGCCCTCCCATTCTATTATTACAAAAAATACATGCATAATTGTGTCAATTAACAGAGATATTAATTCACATCTTCTCTGACAAAACACAGCAAAATCCAATTCTATCTCCAGTCTTACTTTTTTGAAAATATGTATGCCAAGTTCTTCTGTACAACTTTCCCCAGGCTTCCTAGACAGTTTACAGAGCTAACAGGTGAGAAATCACAACGGTATTTTGATAGAGAATGCTAACAAATTAGATTTAGGAGGACTTTATTCTATTATTTGGTCTATTGAATAACTTTTCTAATCCGCAATATTTAAAATGACTCAGGTAGAAGCATATAGGAATATACGTGGCCCCTTGATTAAAACTGACCTTTGCTCTCTTTTGAAATGGCTACCAATGAAGGAGGAATAGTTTTATCTCATTTTCAGTTAATCTTACCCACAAGACTGAGACAAGATGTCAGGAACACTGCTTTTATTTTCACTTACACTGTTTATCCAAATGCTGGAGGAAATATTTAGATAAATATTTGTACCCCAGATTCTCTAAATTTTCTTGAAACATAGAATAGTTTTCCAAGGTTTGAAAACTTATACACTGCTATATATCAGTTATATCTCAGTAAACTGGAAGAAGTAAAAAAATGAAATTTTTGAATAAGTAAAGTGAATTGCAAATCATTTTAATAGCAGTTTCTCTGAATATAAAGATCAAGTTTCAGTCTTTCCTCATGAAATGATGACATCAACACACATGCAATGCTGTAATACATTCTTCCTAAAAAGTCAGAGGAGAGGACCCTTAAAATCTTTATTGGTGAGCCAAGTATTTCTTTAAAGCAGTTCAGTTTGAAAGTACATGCTGATGGTGAAAAAGGAGAGAGATGGGAGACTGATTTTTTTTTCTTTTTAGGGCTGCACCTGTAGCATATGGAAGTTTCCAGGTGGGGGGAAGGGGAGAATGGGGGGGGGGGGCTCGAATCTGAGCTGCAGCTCCAGGCCTACACCATAGCCACAGCAACACTAGATCCGAGCTGCATCTTTGACCTTATTCCACAGCTTGCACAATACTGGATCTTTAACCCAATGAGTGAGGCCAGGGATCAAACCTGCATCCTCATGGATACTAGTCTGGTTCTTAACCCAATGAACCACAATGAGAACGCCAGGAGACTGAATTATTTATTTATAAGAGTGACATGTCAAGAGTGTGCCCAAGGTCCACTAAAGGAGAAGGTTGTATTTTCACTCTATCTTATCTCTAAATAAGTAGTACTGTGAATTCACTACCATTTCACCACATTAAAATTCGCTCAGGGCCCAATAAAATCTGCCAGGTAATTCCCAGGAGGCCCTCTGGAGATACTAGTAAAGTGCACAACATAATTAGAGTGTAGACTGTGAAATCCATTCACACCAGTATGATATGAGATATTACCTCCACCCAGCTGTGGGTTTCTTTGAAATCTTGCCATGTGTTCCTCTGTGGCATTTTCCTTGTATACCACATCCTTTTCAGTTACTAAATTGTTTTAACAATTTAGAGAAATTATACAATATTCTATCTCAATAGAAAGTATGCCAACTAAAATTAGCCCATAAGAAAAGTCTTAGGATAGTCACAGATTTAATATAAATTAGATCATTATGTTTTAACACTGATAAATAAAATTTCACATAGAGATTATGATTCTTTCCAAGAAATGGAGAAGTTCACAATATGACTTGCCATGCTAGCAGGTATTGGTGTGCAATAAAAAAAGACATCCACACTAAAATGTAAATTTCTATTCATTCAAAACCCAGTCTTTTGAATGCCCACTCACAGGGTATACCAGGCACTGTGGCTCCAAAAATGCAAAGATGCAAATTTTGCCCTCACATTATTTATGGCAGAGTGGGTGGACCGAACAAAAGCACCAATGAGGAGAAGGGCAAAGGGCAGTGGGATCACAAGACAAGCCCCTTTGTTTAACCAGAAAATGCTTTTTATTTGGAGAGACTCAAAGACTAGGAAGACATATTCCAGGCAGAAGAGGTAACATGAATAACAAACACGCAATTACAGAACTTTGAAGGAGCTTGGAATGTTTAGGTAATTAATGAGGTCTAGATCATATAGGGCAGTACATGCTATGCAAAATTTCACCTTTCTTGGGAATGGGAAGCAATTCAATTTTGAACCAATTTTGAGGAATATGGTAAATTTAATCATGTGATTCATCTCTATGATGCAGTATAAATAGGTATATTGAATCTCAGAGGTGAGTTGAGGGGTGATATGGGACTCTGGTAACCCAGTAGAGGTTGACAAACTGGTGTGGAATGCCAGATTCCACACCAGTACACCTAAAGTCTAATGAAGAGGATGGATAAGAGAGATATTTAGGGAATTAAGTTGATTGAACTTAGTAACTAATTGAATATCAAATGGAGGAGAATAGGAAAAAAGATTTCAGATGATGTCTGACTTGAGCTTCATATTTGTTTCAATTATCATCTGTATCCTGAAGACTGTCTAATATTTTCCCAGCCCATTCTTCTAAGTTCTCCTTTTTAGTTTCTATTTATTATAAACTCAATGTAACCAATTGCTCTCTGGCTCCCAGTGATGCTCCCTCTTTTCCTACTTTAACCCTAGCTCATGGCACCGTCATTTATTTACCTAAAAGCTCAAGCCATAAAACTTGCTTGTGAAGTTCACATTTCATTTTCCTTCATTCCAATACATACCTAGTCCCATTGACTTTCCTTATAAATATTTTCTCTCCACTACTCTTCATTTCCACTGGCACAAATTCTCACCTCAACTTTCCGCTACAAGCCTAAGCTACAAAATATATTCTCTATTTACTGAAATAGCTTTTTGGTTGTTTTCCCAACCTCAACTTATTTTCTCTTGACCTGTAATTCACACTTCACTGAATTCATTCTGAAGCCAAATAATCTCTAACTAGACATTTTTGAAATCTTTAACATTGCCTATTCAGCTTTGATCTCTGCCAACATCTCAAGCCAAATCTCATACCATTTACTATCTCCTCCATGCATACAGTATCTGTGACTCAGCTCATCTGGCCTCTCTTTCTTGCTTCAGCCAATTGTTACATAGTGTTCTTTTTTTCTGAAATGCTCCTTTTATCCTTCCACCTCTTAATATGAATGATTCTTACTCATGTTTCTCAAGTATCTGCTTAGGTATTACTTCCTCCAGACTAAAGTAAGACCCTAGTCATGAGTTTACATAATGCTCTAAATCATTTTGTAGTCTCACTGAATAAATACTATTAATAAAGAATAATGTACAAGTACAAAATTGAAGTGTAATATTTCAGAGTTGGGATGGTGGTAGATGAAGTGATAAAGCTAAATGGATGGAATGAAAATTAACATTTAAGTGGTAAAGAATCTGTGGTTTAGTTTGTTGGGTGTGTTAGATACAAGGAAATTAAAGACCTCAAGATAATAGCAAGCATTGCAGTGGTGAACAATATAGTGAGGTCAGTAGTGACTGAGGAAGAGGTCAATAGCATGGCATTGACTGAATATAAGGACATTAAAGATGGCATAAGTTTTAAGAAACAGTGGGCTAATACTAGAATAAAGATGGCATAAGTTTTAAGAAACAGTGGGCTAATACTAGAATAAAGGTATGTCATTGATTTCGCATAATTTAATATGGGAAAGAGAGTACATCTTAAGATGGAAAAATAAGGGTGCTGGATGTATGCACTAATGTTTGGTTGAAAGTGATGGAGAGGGAAGATGTGAAAGATGCTTATATTTGGCAAATGGCAATGGATGATAGAAGAAACAGAATTTTTCACTTCAAAGTTCCTGAGCAGAATTTAGATTAAAATTATTCTGATTAAAAAACTGACACAGCCTGTCTATGGTTGCGGAAGTAATATTTATGTGCTGCTGTTGACTCTCAATTGCACTGGAAGGATGAGAGTTAAATAAGTCTCTATGTCTAAAAGTAAGGAGAAAGTCAGATGGTATTAGATATCATTTGTAGTAGTAGTCTGAAAGCTGTAGCCTGTGGGCTGAATCTGATCCTATGATTGTTTTTGAATGGGATCTGAGCTAAGAATGACTTTACAGTATTATATGGTCAAAAAATATCAGAAGAATACATTTATATTGACTGCTTTGTATTATGTCATGCAGTGTTCTAAATATTTGCATGTGTGAACTTAATCTTTACAGCAACTCTGTGAAGTAGGAACTATAACTTATTCTTAGATGAGGAAATTGAAACTCTGAGAGGTTAAATATGTAGTCAGATATAATACAGCCAATGAGTAGTTTGGTTGTGGTGACTCCAAGGATCATAAAACAACCTGTGTTTTAACCCGCTTTCCCATGTGAAAGGTTACTCAGTATTATGAGCTCAATCTGAAAGTGCAAACAAGAGAAAAATAGGAAACGCATTCTGGTGTAGTCCCAAGATGAAGTTTCAGAGAAGTAAGGGAGAGCTTTGTAGAAGAATAAGACCATGTTTCTACCATGATGACAGAGAATTAACTTTGAATCCTAATTAATTAAAATGTTTCCTCTACCCAGGAAAGAGTTCCATTCTTCTCATTAGTAGAGTTTTAATTATAAAAGTTTTACTAATTAATAACAGTTAGTTATTATTAGTTATTAATATTAGTTATTGTTATTTATTTGTTTTTAATTATTTTAGATATTAATATATGTTATTATATTAGTTATTAATAAATAAAATTAGTATAATTAATAACAATATATTATTAGTATTATATTTTTAATTATATCAATTGAAGACTTGCAGAAGTTTGTTTTTCCCTTTTTTTTTTAAGTACCTTGATAATGTCCTAGATTTTGTCTACTGACTCACAAGGTCTTACATATTTACTAGCTGGCCCTTTACAGAAAAAGTTTAACAACTTTTCTCTTTAGAGTAATAATCAACAGGTTATTCAACCCCAACTGAAAACAGGATAAACTTGGAGTAAATAAGACCATGTCCACTATCAATATCTATAATAAGATCAATTGAATGTTTTTGCATCATATCATGCTTAGACTTTTCTAACCAGTCTGTGTTCCATTTTTCTATCACTCCTAGTTTTTCACTAACTAGAAGAACCAAACTAGAATGTAGGTGGTTTGTTCTCTCCACAGGGGATTTTGCCAATGGGAAGTACATCTGTTCTTACTGTTCAAGGTTTCTTTGTTCCTCCCCACAGCCAATATCAATTGTCCCCTGTGCATACACTTACCTCATTTCTGCCAAATTTTACCAGATGTTAGTTGTGTTACTGAGAAAAGAACATGGACAAAATCCAAAGTCCCAGATCAGCTACCTGCTGCCAACACTCACCTTAATTCCTAGGGGATGCATATATACAGAGAATTCCCTGTATAAAGCATCTGACATTGACAATTTCAGCATCAATCAAATTGTTTCCCAGTGTGTACATGCTGTTTGCGTATAACAAGGAGTCCTAACATAATATCCATATTGTTTCCCAAGCCAGAGTTTTATTATTCTTAGTTCAATTTTTATTTTTTACATATATACACATATATATGTATATGTATACATATGAAACTAAACTTAATATTACTAGTGGAAACAGCAAACACCATCAAGCCTAGACCATTGATTCCTAGTCCAAAAAGCCTGAATGTCAAAGAAAAAAATTTATATAGAGCCCATAGCCTTCAGAAGACCAGTCAAGAGACACAGCCAGCCAGAGACTGCTTCCCAGGAGAGAATGAGAAGAATAAATTTCCTTAAATAGCTCTTCGTTCTTTCCAAAATCACTCTCCAGAGATCTTCATTGACTGCCCTATAGTCAGAGGACACCAGGTGAAAAACAGGAGTAAATGTAGGAAGAAGGTATTCCTCATTGTTTCCTTTTCCTTATGCTGTCAGTAAATACCCACCCATCAATAGGAGCCTGTCATTGCACTATATCTGGATAACTACAGGAAATGAAGTGTGTTCATGGTCTAGTCCAGGGGTCATTTTGGTGGGTAGTGTAGTGTTATGGAATGAAAGAGATCAAGGAGTTCTAGTTACAAATGGTACAATACATATGTAGACTAACTAATCAGTTAAGAATCACAAATGAAGCATTGTTCTCCTTTGTTTTTATTTTCACAACAGATGGTTGAATGAAAAACTTCAATAAACTTAGGATACTGATTTAATAATGGAATATTATCAGTAAAGCTCATTTAAAATATGTAATTAGATTTCATCCTTGATTATATGTGCAAATACCTTCTAAGAAAATAGCAGCTTAATTTTTGTTCATAGCCATTTTAAGACTTTGAACCTTATGATTTCTAAATTTTTGTGTATATGATAGTCTAGGAAAGTAATATACATTTATGAGTTGAAAATTATCCACTTTTAAGTTGGTTCTAGGAAAATAAATAATACTGTCATTGGAGAGGAGAAAACTCCTATAGAAAACCTATTACAACATAGTAGAACTCAAGAGAAACCAATAATCATTGATTTTGGATGTGTATTAAAGTTGAGGTGATAAAGTTGATACCCTAAATATTACCACTAAAATTGCTACATTAATAACAATAACAATACCCTATAAATATAAAGAGCTTGCTCAGAGAAAAAAAATATTTTGTTGCTATTAGAGTAGGTCATAGATTCTTAAGAAATTTAAGTTGACACTCACTTCAATTTTACATTTGTCTCAAAGATGATTCTGTATACTTGAGGCCAGTGATGAATATGACAGACATTTATTTTCTCGTTTAAAGGCTTTGTCATCTCGCTAGCATTATGCAGTCTCTCTGTAATGAGATCAAGCAAGATACTCATCCTATTTGTGGTCAACAAAATATTCCCATATATATTCCATTAATTTATTTGAAGCTAAATAAATGTATTTTTTTAAAATCCTCAAATGCAGGTACATTGTATATTAGTGTTACCATGTTATATTGATTTGTTTTTGTTTTGTTTTGACTCAGTTTTTCTAGTTTATACCACTTTACTCACATTAATTCCACCATCTGGCATATTAATCATTCTTCCTCATTGTGTTTGGATCACAATTTTGATGACGATAGACTCAGTACAGAAATCTGTAATGTATCAGTAGAGACATCCTACAGGCTGACAGAGATTAATTAAGCAGCATCAGCTCCAAATTTATCTAACTGCATGGTTTTAAACCTTCCTATTTTTAAAAAATGTTCATCAGTGCATATCCTTATATACTTATTCAGCTATGACTTTGTGAAAGAAACTAGACTAAGAGATAGAAATATGAAAACAAAAGGCCATGATTTTTACCTCACAGGCTAGCTGGCAATACTGTTGCGTTTGCAACTTACTATAGTTAATGTGGTAAGATATATAGAAAGTCTCAGAGAAATGATGGTGCTTAGAAAATTCAATAGGAAGAGTACATGGATGATTTAGGGGCCCAAGGGATAATTTCTCTTGTTGATTACAGCTAACCTACCTTGTTGATTACGCCATGTCAGGAATTGTTCTAAATGCTTTATATGTTAGCTCATTTAATCCTCACAACATTATAAGACCCTTTGGGATGGGTCTTAAGGGCACATATTTAGCACTTTGTGAAGTTTGGATTTGAACACTGTAATCTCTCACTAGATCTTGTATTCATTGGGACCAAATTTGAATACCAATAAATACCAAATTAGGAGTAGTTAACTTTTTCTTGCTAGCAATAGGCAAGTATTAAAAGGTGATTTAAGAAGTGAAGTAACTAAAGTAGTTACATATTTTAAAAAGATAATTCTTTTAAAAACTCACGTGTGAAAAGTGGAATGAATAAAGATGTTGAGGAGAATGGAAAAACAGAGTTTTTGACTTCCATATTGAGGGAAGGAGGGCCTGAACATGGGCAAATTTTTGCTTACTTTGATCAGTTCCACCTCCATATGCATGACCCTGCTTATCAACTGTGTCACAGGAATTCCTAAAGAAATTCTCTCCCTTTACCTCTGCCCTTGGGGAATCTTTTGGTTAACCCCAGTTAACCAAAGCCACTTCCTTTGCACTGTTTTTGCAGAAGTGCTGCTTTTGATTTCATGCTTGCACATGACAACTTGCCCAGTTTCTTGATGCCTGGGAGTTTACTCTTTTATAATAGAGATTTGATTTCCTAAAGTCATAGTTTGTCCTTTCCCACTTTTACATCAACTTAATGTCCTGGAAACCTTAATCTGAATCTCAGCTTTGTCAAGACTCTTGACGTGGAGAAGAAGGGGTGATCCTTTCACTCAAAGATCTTACTGAGCCTCAGGGCAGGCTTCAGTCTGACTCCTGCCCTCTTTCTCTGCCCCTTTCTTATGAGTCTCAAAGGGTTTTACATCTACAGTACATGTTGCAGGACCTGGTCAATATTAACCTGGGCTCGACTAGGAATAGGATAAACCTCTGTTATGCCTATGGTAAAGTTCTCCAATAAATGTTCTATGAGGTTTGCCTCTGTGGAAAATTTGAGGTCTCTCATGGAATGGGGGCAGTTAATACACTGACCGTTCTGTTTATACGGATTTATACATATGACACTTGCATGTCGATGTGTATATTGTGACTAAAGACCTCATCTTGGCTAGCAGCCATCACACAGAGAACACAACAGATTAATTCATTGTGATTTATAAAAATTACATGTATTCTTAATATGAATTATTTGTTTAATTAACACCTTCTGCCTTAACAAGGGGTGTTAGCATATGGAAGCATCTGTTGGGCCTGGCCTCCTGATGTGAAATGCAAGATTTCTGAAATTTGAACATTTGTACAAATGTATGAACACACATTGAATGGCTATAATCCGTGTAGCTCTCATTTAACCAAATGGTTCTATGGATTGAAGTGTAAAAGGAATCAGTTCATAATGAGAAAAGTTCTCCTTCTGCCTAAGTGCTGTTTAGTTCCAGTTTATAGCAACTAATTTTCTGGTAACAAACAAATGGAGTTTGTTAGATAGTTGGGTCAACTAGAGGAATTACCAGTAATTTAAGGAAGCTTTATGAAAGATGAGACTTAGTAAAAATGGGTAAGAAAATTTAGTGGAGACGGGCTGTATATAAGTAGAGAGTTAGAATTTGATTTGTCTCAGGATTTGTGATGCCTCTACTAAGGTACATATATGAAAATATGTAAATGCAAAGGTATAGCAGAGGGAGATTTAAGTCAACTTAGTGTCTATGATTAGGAGTTTCAGTTTAGTTTGCAAGGCAAGTAGGAATCAGATTGAATGAACTGATTGCATTATAAAAGTCAAAAGTGGAAGAAGTTGCCTGTAGTCCAACAAGTTTAGCTAAGTAGTTCCATAGACATGTTTAAAGTGAAACCAAATATATGAGGCAAGAATCAAAAAGAAATGCACATAGAGTTCCCATTGTGGCTCAGTGGTTAACGAATCCAACTAGTATCAGTGAGGATGTGGGTTCAATCCCTGACCTTGCTCAATGGGCTCAGGATCCAGCGTTGCTGTGGCTGTGGCATAGGCTGGCAGCTTCAGCTCCAATTGGACCCCTAGCCTGGGAACCTCCATATGCCAATGTGGCCCTAAAAAGACAAAAAAGAAAAGAAAAAGGAAATGCAAAGATGCAAGAAATATCTGAAGGAGGAAAGATTAAATGAGTCACTGTTTTAATCCATAGAACTGTGAGCACTTTAACAGTATTAATAACAGAAGAGATTTTGGGCAAGGAAAATGGTTTTGCAATTGGGAGAAAGAAATAATTCCTGTATAGAAATGTTGGGTTTTAGATATTATTGTGCAAGTTAGAACTATTTTTAAAGGGCCAAAGTAAAAAAAAAGAATAAGGTCAAGTCTCCATCAGTAGAAATATTCAGAAAATGTGAATATTATTGGCTGCCCAGCAGATGGACCAGATGCTGCAAATTTAGTTTTCCATCTGTGTGACTTTTTCAGTATTATTGTTAACATTGCCTCCTTTCAAGAGTTCCTGGTGTGCGTGTGTATGTGTGTGTGAGCACGTGTGCATGCACACATATGCTATCCCATCGTCTTGCTGTTCTTTGTCTGTTTCGTGGTGCTGAGCATCAGCATTGGAAAACAGGCACCAGCAGGTTGAGTGCTAAATGAAAAGTGTAAAAATAGAAGTAGCAGACTCAATGATGTGGTGAGATCCATAAAACTAGGGGATTAAGGGAAAAGAGCAATTGCTCTTTGCCAATATTTGCTTTAGATGTCATAGAGTAAGATATAACCATTTGCCATACAATTAAGATTAAAAAATAACCACCAATCTTAGAAAACTTGTTAGGACCTGGTAACCATGCCATGACACCCTGTCCACTCAAAAGTCCTCATGGGATGATGAGAGCTCAGCCTAAAAGAGAAGCACTCTCAGACACTGGGAATGGAAACACGCTCAGAAGAATTACAACAATCTCAATGAGCACATATAAGCAGAAGCATAAAAATGAAAAAATGACCTAATGATTTCAGATGCTTACAGAAATACATATCTGAAACGTCTGTAGGTTAAAATATTATTAAATGCCAATTCTTGGTACTCAAGTTTTAGCATAAATGTAATTCATTTTATATGTCAGACTTAAGAAACACATAAAAGGAAGCAGAATTTTTAGAAGTCAAAGGAATAAGGAGAAGCTTAGGACCTGAAAATCTTGAGATTCAATAGTCTGTAGAAATACATTATGTATTCAGGAGAACCATTTTAAGCCTGACTAGAACAGGATAGAAACATTAACTCAAGAAAAAAGAGTTGTACCCCTTGACTGAAAGCCTCAAATAAAAGGTAATTATCCAAGTTCATTATTTTTATTTGTTTTAGTGCTGTTATATTTATTCTAATGCCATATCAAAGTTACTCATGTCAGTTTAAAAAATTGTTTTCCATTATGGACATTTTGTGATAATTATTTCTCTTTTAGAAAATCCTCTGTTCTCTTATTCAGAGCCTCTTTTCAGCTGGTTTGATTTTGGTTTTGACTTGTCTTTCCTTTAACATGTTTTTATTTTCACTTTGATTTTTTATCTAATTAATAATAATCTTGTGAAATGATTTTCTAAGTGAAAGCTGGACAGTCTCTGAGTTGAGTCAGCTTCCAGGTGACTATGGGATTGAGACATTTAAAAAATATATATCTATCCATTATTTCCCAGGCATAAGCCCTTTCTCTTTCTTGGAAATGTCCCAGAGATCAGTTTCAGGGTCTCAGCCAGAACCCAACTCCCCTGCTCGCTTTTACTTTTAGAGAAACCCTTCTTCCTCCTTTCTAGTTTCCTTCAGAGGAACTCTCACTTTCATTTCTTCTCAAACTCAATTGTTGTCTAGTTCTTTCATGATAGTTTTGAAGGCTCATCAAACCCAGATCTGAATCACTAGCAATTGAAAAGGACTTTGACTTGCTTTGAGAGTTTCAAAATCAAACTTCAGGGTGAGAAGAAATCATTCTCATTTCACCTTCCCATTGTGACAAATAAAAAAAATAAAATAGCAAACTTTCAATATATGAACCATCCAAACATTCTAATCCTGCCACATAGTCAAAACAAAATGTTGATTAAATGATTAAGTGGTGTATCTGAGGCTTGTCCCTTGTCACTTTCTACCACAGCAGGTGAAAAACCTTCCTTGCAGCTTGACATGGGTCTGTGACACCATTCTGTTCCCAGAGGGAAGAAAGTCATCAGGTGATGATGGTGGTGGGTAGGGGCTTTAGAAATGCCTTTTTTCTTTCTTTCTTTCTTTCTTTTTTTTTTTTTTTTGGTAAAATAATCAAATGAGGGTGAACATGGCTGTTATACCTGGGGGTGCAACTTTTTTTCTCTGCGACCCTGAGGCAACAGGCTGTACACTGAGGATGGTCCTGGGTCATGGATGGCATCTTGGAGCAGTTGAACTGCTCCACCAGCAACTGCCTACACTCTAACATTTCTTATTGTGTAGAGATATTTCTTTATTTTTTTCTCCACCCCACCTAAATGAAACCATGTTTGGCCTATGGCTAAAAACAATTATGGAAATTGGCTTTTGTCTCAATGACCAGTTCAAGACAAATGTTTATATACATCTGAATCCCTACTTTATACAAGTTGGATGTCCAGTATTTTTTATATTGGTAGAGCTTACTGAGTTACATGTACCTGGAGTGGCCCTATGTTATTTAACAGGTTAGCAATGTAGACAAGTCTACCTCTTTTATTAGCAGAGATGTAACTAGTTACAGAGCTCTGTCTACATTTTGAATAAATTAGTTTCTTTCTTAGGAACCGTTTTTGCCTCTAGATGCCAATTTTAGATCTTTAATTTACCATAATAGGACTTGTGAATTCTTTTCCTTCCACCATTAATTATTTTGCAATCTTATGTTCAGACTATTGGCGGAAACTTTTCTTTCAGGTCATCATAGTTCTTTGTTTTAATTTATTTCCTTTTCCATTTTGATCTATTTTGTATGATCTCCCCAATATTTTCTTCTCATTCGAAGCTTGTTGACAACTTTGAAATTATCTTCATCTTGAAAATATTTCTTCTTGGGAGTTCCTGCCGTGGCACAGTGGAAACGAATCCGACTGGGAACCATGAGGTTGGGGGTTTGATCCCTGGCCTCGCTCAGTGGGTTGATGATCCAGCATTGCCGTGAGTTGTGGTGTAGGTCGCAGACATGGCTTGGATCTGTTGTTGCTGTGGCTCTGGTGTAGGCCAGCAGCTACAGCTCCCTTTAGACCCCTAGCCTGGGAACCTCCATATGCCATGGGTGTGGCCCTAAAAGGACAAAAGACAAAAAAAAATTAAAATTAAATTAAAAAAAATAAACTCAAAATGGCTTCAAGACTTAAGCATAAGACATGATGCCATTAAAAAAAAAGAGAAAATATTTCTTCCTAATATTGTAAGGCCACTTAAGTAAAATATGCTAGACTTAATATATTATAAATATTATAATTTTAGTTTAAGTTATTTATTTTAGATATTACATGGTTGAAAATATTAACAATATACAAGGTTTCATATGTTTTTAGAATATTTAAGCATCCAGTTTATACAGGTGTGGATTTTGTGTCTTTAAAACTGTATTTCATTTTGGTTTCAATGAGAAAATTTTGTGTACCACTAGGGCATAATTAAAACCCTGCCTTTATAGTTATTATATCAAAG
Source organism: Sus scrofa (assembly GCF_054392235.1). NCBI lineage: Eukaryota > Metazoa > Chordata > Mammalia > Artiodactyla > Suidae > Sus > Sus scrofa. Next base: position 101,712,582 of record NC_139390.1, on the reverse strand, counting down.
ATGAAAACTTTGAGATACATGTATACAACGTTTAAATTATTCACTAATTTCAAAACAATCAAACTCTTTTAATCTACTGGGCAAAGAAAGAAAACTGGGTCCAGGAAAGATGATGCAGCAGCAGTTCTGGGGCCTGTCTCATGGTCCCTTGCTCAGCTCTGATTTTAAGTATAGCTGTGGAAGGTAGTTTTCTGTAAGCTCAGATTTACCTGGCAGTGACCCATCGAAAGCTGACCATGTGCCTCTCCATTCTCTGATTAGGTGAATTCTCTGGCAATGCAAGAATCTACTTAGTCTACTTTGCCATATTTTAAGTGAATTATTCTGGATGACATTATTTTTAATACTTCTCCGAAGGTTTTCAGAAGGTCAAGCAGAACTGTCTAATAATAGTAACCTCAAATTACATCCTTATCTAAGTTTTCTTTCTTCCCTTTCCAGTCTACCTCCTCCTTTTCTCCTGCGTCATGAAATCATCTATCAAATAAACTGTACTCAAGCCTTTATCTCTGACTCTGCTTCCAGGGAAATAGAATAGGTATATTCTGTGAAAGTTCACCCCTTATTCAAATGGTCCCATGGGCATTGCACAAAAGGCACAACAAACACAGGCAGTGCAATGTGAGTGTAAGAAGGGCATCGAATTTTGTAGTAAGTGTTAGGTAGGAAGAAAATAGGACGTCACCAATTTTGTTCTGGGTAGTCAGCCCACCCAGGGTGCAATTACAGATGACAACTAACAAAACAAGAACAAGGTGTGGTACAGCTAGATAGGCTGGTGCCAGCACAAGGCTTCTGGCCCACCCCATCAGAGGACTGAATTTGATGGATAGAGGGCCTAACTCAGAAACCCTCATGCAACACTGGTTCAACATGTCAAGGTCAACAACTGTGCAATGCTAAAATTTGGAAGCTACCTGGAAGTTCCAAACTCATTCATAGAACATGAAATACTAGGTCTATGCAAGAAGTTGATTCCACACATTTTAAGCTAGTTGCCCATATTGCCTTTTGGTTCAGTTTTCCAAATGAAAGACATTTGTCACTTCATCTTCCTGTTTGAGGAAAGTAGGAGCTAAGAAAAATAGGTCAGCACTTTTCTGCTTTTTTTATTCTAATATAGTGGAGGCAATTGGAGGTTAGGGAGATGAAAGAAGGAGGTAGGATCACTCCCCATCTCCCTCTGTCCTTGGAACCTGTGAGTCATTTCCGTGGAGCCTCTTGTGTTCCATGAAATACAGTAAGTTTCTATAGAGACAAGACCCTTCTCTTATTTGGCTTTATATTCACCATAGTGTCTGCTTGGTAGAAAGTTTTGAAACTTAATTAATTTTCACAGTTAACAGCTAAATGGATAATTCATAGAGGTAAAATGGATAATTCATAAAGGGTGCTTATATTTCCCAGATTTCTGAAGCAGCCAGAGCAGAGTAAATAGAGAACAGGTGGTACATGTAAAGTCTAGATTCGGCATTCAACTAGTAACTAGATAAGCAATTACCATGGAGATGGCTTAATTTTTTGCTGTTCTTCTGGAAAGTTTTCATGTGGCATAGCTTAGGTTAGGATCCATGTGAAAATGTCACCATAGTTGCTGACTGGGGTCTTGTAAGTCATAGGATATGTATTCAAATCTCAGCTCTATTACATGGTGGCCATGTAACTTTGAACAAGTCATCTCACCTTACTGTTTTCCTTTCTGCTAAATGAGTGGTTAGCTTGAAATAATCTCAAGACCCCTTCAAGTTCCAAAAATTTTATTCTAGTTCACAAACAGCCCAAATGTTCATAAAATATTCTGGAATTGACAGTACATGAGTAATCAGATCTTCACTGAACAAAATGAGTCATTTTTGGATATTTACACTAAACATTTTTATTCCTCTCAAAATGCATATTTATTTTTGGTTTAGGCATTGAGGTGTAGATTTAAGTGTTGTCAGTAGGAACACTCTGGCCATTTTTATAAAAGAATGATTCTCTTGAGAGATTAAAAATTCTAAATGCAAAAAAGCTTGGGAAATATAAACTACATTTTTGTGAACCATCTGATTTTGCAATTGTCAAATGTGTTTATATTCACATTCACAATAGATTTCATTAGAGATTCTTAGCATATTTTTACTACATGATTAAAACCTTTATAATGTTTGAAGACAGCTCTCCTAAAGGAACAAATGCAATAGAAACAGATGTAGAAATCAAACAATATAATGTATGTGAAAAAATTTTAAATTATAAAGTGTTATATACAGATAGAGGATTATTACAATGAGGTATAATATTGTTACTGAAATTGCATACATTGTTTCTAGATCATTTAAAAAACTCCAAATGATCAATTTGATGTCATACTTTTCTTTTTTATTCTTGTTATGTATTTTGGATGTCTCAAGTTAGCATTTCATACTTCACAGCAGCTGATTGAAGCTAAGGAATAGCAAAACTGACCAATTTTTGTGGTGTAAGATTCTGTGGGCTTTCTCGGCCAGTTCGTGGAGAGATGTTAGCCCACCATGCAGGATAATGAAATCCCTGTGCTATCAAGAGTATAATAGATGAAAGTGGAGATTGAACTTGCACTTTAAGAATAATGGAATGGGAACTTGGAAGCATTACACTAGGGAAAAAAGGGGATAGCACTGTCAAATTGTAGTCATTTAGTTGGATCAGACTTACCAATGGCAATGACTGAGTCCTCTGAAGAAAAGGCCCTCACAGAAATATCAGGACAGGGGTAGGGAGGCTGAACCAGATGGCAACTGCTATCCATATATTTACTAGCTTGCCCATGAAGTCGGTAGACTGCCTGTAGCAATGTTCTGTTCTCTGCAGGGAAATGTGTAAAGGAGTTCTTTGTAACCCCTAGGGACCTCTTTTGCAAAGACACAGTCCTGAGAGTGCCAAGAAGAAAAGTCAGCAACCTAGTATTGAGTAGATTTTAGACCCTTCTTTTGTCATGCACAAAATCGTAATTAAGAGTACAGCTAATTGTTCCTCAATGCGTGTATATGAGTTCAGTTCAGTGCTCAGTGAATCAATGAGTCTACCAGTCTAATGTATGTTGAGTGCTAAAAAAATGTGTAAATTTAGAGTAAAAGTAAAATAAGTAAAGTATAAAATGAAATTAGAATAAAGACTGTGTTTTATAGATGAACTATTTTACTCCAAATGTTAATTTTGGATTCCTCTTCTAGTTACTTGTATAGAAAAATATTTTATTTTTCAAAGAATCACATTACTCACTCTCATGCTTTCTGACCTATAATTCCAGGCTTGGTTGAAACTTTTTGGAGATGTGAGGGACAACAGCCTTTATAATACCTGCATGGCTGAGGAGCTAGGGGATGAGGAAACGTAAGGTGTACTTGGCAAGTTGCATCATCTTTTCTGCAATTCTCATGGTATACTTATGTGCCCTGGGTCAACCTGCTCCCTATGCAAAGAGGGTGGAATTAGATTCTTTTTGGCACTAAGAAAAATCAGCACTAGAAAACAGATTCCCCAGAGTCACACTCAATTGCTTGGCTCACTGAGCTGTGTTGCTTCTGAGGTGGTTCTGAATCTGTCCTAGTGTCTTGTGGGTATTCCAGACATCTGCCAACCAAGCCTATAAAGGTGGTTTATGTAGACATAACCTGATACTCCCTGAATTTTCATTTTTTAATAAACAGAAGATCTTTAAATAATATAGTAAACATCTGCTAAATATAAACTTAACAATCCCCTATAAAACAAATCTCATGATAAGGAAGAAAAATGGGTGGGTAAGATGTGCCTTGTACATGACTTGAAGGTTTATAGTCTGATTTTCATTGAGACCATTGTCTGATTCCTTTGTCCAATGCAGATATTTTTTGTATCTGTTTTGGGAGTCAGGGGTCATCTTTATGTTGAGGTTAGAGGCTTTTATTAGAGAACTTATTAATAGAAAGCTTACCCTAAGTTTGAGCTTGATATTCCAGATCCTTTCCAAATAACAACATTTCGAAATGGAAATGATTGCTGCCTCTGTTCTGAGTAACAATCAACCTTGACAGTTTTAGAGGACTAAATGCTGCCTAGAGACACTCTGTTTCCTGTTGGTCAATGCCATTGACTTTAGAAAATATCTGAAAACAGAGATCTCAGTTCATTGCAGCTTTTTTCCAATTTTCCCACAAAGTTCTCCTTCTTTATTTCATTAAGGCCAATTAGGCATATTGCACTGGCAGAGATTAATACTGTTAAATGTCAATGATGTGTCTGCCTTGAAAAAACTATTGAGCTGAAGAGTAAATAGCAATACAATAAAAATGCCCTGACATCTTCCTTGCAAGAAAGCAGAGAGCTATAAGATGGCAGGAAGAGTAAAGAAGAGGATAATAATGGTTGATCACTAAATTGATTTCAGTAGTTTACATTCCCAGAAAACCAGCTGAATATACACACAGAAAGCAAAGCAAACCAAAAGGAAATGATGGAAGGTCATAGCTGGGTACAATCTTTGACATAAGTGATGCTGTTGGCAATGCTCTCAAAAATGTGTTAAAAATGTGGCCTTTCCTCTTCTGTGTGACTCAAAATGTCATTAATTAGCAGCATTCTTATAAAGTCCTACTGTCCTCTAGACATGTGGTCTGTATCATTCAATATCTAAAATCTACTTTCTGTAAGAAATCTCTCACCATGCCCCAAACATCACATATAACAGAAGTACTTTTCTTTGTTGAAACCAAGGTGACTGGTTAGGTCAGGAACCAGCCAGTTATGACTGGGCACCAAGTCTGGCCTGCCAGTTGCTTTTTTTTTTCTTTTTTTTTTTAAGGGAACACACCTACAGCATAAGGAAGGTCCCAGGCTAGGGGTCAAATCAGAGCTGCAGCTGCTGGACTATGCCATAGCCACACAGGATCCAATCCACCTCTGCGACCTACACCACAGCTCATGGCAAGGCCAGATCCTTAACCCCACTGAGTGAAGCCAGAGATTGAACCCACATCCTCATGGATACTGGTTGGGATCCTTACCACTGAGCCACAACAGGAACTCCCACCACCTGCTTTTATAAGGCCCTAGGGCTAAGAATATTTTTTTTTTTACATTTTTAATGGATGGAAAAAAATCAAAAGCAGAATAATATTCTTGATGTGTGACAATTATATGAAACTCAAATTTCATTGTCCATAAAGAAAGTCTTATTGGAATATAACCACACCCATCCTTTCGGTTTCTGTACCATCCCCAGCTGCTTTCACAATGTAACAACAGTGGCAGAGTTGAGCCATTGCCACAGGCTCCATGTGGACAGCAAAGTTTAAAATATTCACTATCTGGCCCTCTACAGTTTGTGGGCACTTGGGATAAACAGTCATTTAAGAATATGGCTGAAGTTTGAAGTTTAGTGTTGAAATTTTTTTTTTTTTTCTTTCTGTACTCATCAATTTTCAAACGTAAGAAGAAGATGTAAAGTTTGTGGGAGGATAAGAGGAAAGAAAGTTTCAACAAGTTGTTTTTTTTTTAAGAACTGGAAATTACTCTGTGTACTAAGATTAGTAAGTATTTTCCAGAGAAAGAGAACCAATGTGAGATTGATCTGTTATCTATCTATCCATCTATCTATCTAAATTGAGAAAAGAGATTTATTTTAAGAAACTGGCTCATATAATTGTGAGACCTAGCATGTTGGAAATTGCAGGCTAGGCTAGCAAACTTGAAATTCCATCAAGTGTTGATGTTGCAGTTTTGAGAATAAGGACATTTTGAAGGCAGAAGGCCTTTATTTGCCTTTTGGGAGGACCTCAGTCTTTTAAGACCTTCAGGACTTGGTGAATAGTTTCTGTTTAAGCAGAGGAAAACTGAATTGCTGTGTCTCTTTTTCAAGTTGGAAAAACAGAAACAATAAATTGTTTAAGGAAGGAGGAAAAATTTGGGAATTAATTTTAATTTATAATTTACACCAAAAATTAATCCACAGTTTAATAGGCATAAGAGCACAAATGAGAGCTTGGAAAGCAGTATCCTTCATTTTTCAGGACTATTTATACATTTTTCAGGACTATATTCCTATATGACCTTTGTTATCTTACACATATGCAATGACAATAGATATAAAAGTTGTCCTAGAGTATTGGTTAACTAGGGCTGCCAAGACAAAGTGGCTTAAACAATAGAAATTTATTTTATCAGAGTTCCAGAGTCTAGAAGTCAAAGATTAAGGTGTCCACAGGGTTGATTTCCTCTGAGATCTCTCTTCTTGGCTTGCAATTTTACTGTGTTCTCACATGGTGGTACCTGGTTGTATGTTGTCTGTGTCCTAATCTATGTCTCAACATGTCATTAATTAGCAACATTCTCAAAAAGTCTTTTTGTCCTCGAGGCATTTGGAATGTATCATTAAGGACATCATTCATATTGGACTAGGGCAGACTTATATGAACTCATTTTACCTTATTTGTGTTTTTAAAGACCCTATTTCCAAATACAGTCAAAGGCTGAGGTACTTAGAGGTAAAACTTCACATATGAATTGGGATAAAGAAGGCACAACTCAGACCCTATCATCTAGCAAATATTCAGTGACAGTATTTTCTATCTGCAAATGAAAATTCATAGATTTGATCTGGTTTAAAATAAACCCCTCTCGGTCCCCTCCCAATTACTGTGCTTACCTCTTCCCAAAGTTAACCCTTGTCCTATCTTGTTTTTGAATTTTATGTAAATATGATGTATTCTTTTCTGTCTGACTTCATTCACTCAACATTATAAGATTTATCCTTGTGTGTGTGACAGTTCAATTTATTACTGTAGAATATTTCTTATATGAATATACCACAATTTATTCATCCTATTTTTAGCTATCAGCTATTATGAATCACACTGCTATGAATATTTGTGTAAATCTCTTTAGAACACTTTTAAATTTTAAGTATGTCAAAATTTCTTTTTGTTAAAGAAAATAATAAAGAGAAACACTTCTATCATATGGTTTATCTTTGAAAATACAATTTTTAATCTATTCATCATGTTTACAGTTTTTCTGTTTGTTTTAGTTTGGTTTTGACACATTATGTTCCAAGAATTGTGCTAAGGCCAATTGTAGATACAGTGAGGAGCACTTCACACACTTCTTTGAAGGATTTTGAAGTAATATGGATTTGAGGTAGTGATTTTCAAATTCTGGCTCCAAGTCCAGCAGCCCTCCTCTGAGCATCAACTGGGAACTTACTAGGAATGCAAATTCTCAAATTATTCAATCATGACTCCATGGGTAGGACACAGAAATCGTCATTTAGAAACCCTGCAGGTGACTCTGATACTTTGCTGAAGTTTGAGAACCACTCTGGTGGAAGGTGAGAAGACAGAAAATGAACACATAATGCATAGATTTCTTTTCTAGAAGCCAAGGGAGTCTGTGGTAGCAACGCTTAAATCACTGAGTAAACAGAGCCTTCCCAGAGAAAACCATTTTTTATCAGCTTTTTTAATAAAGACAGAAGCCTTCTTCCAAGTGACCTTAGCCTTTTTATCATAAGTAGTAACAACTTTTTCCTGCTGGCTTTTAATTTCTTTCATTCATTGTCTCTAAACCTGTCACCACCTGTTAGGAAAAGGTCACCTGTATCATGGAATATATTATACAACTAGGCAGTAGGGGAGCAGCCTCAGATTCAATGCTTTTATGGTAATATTCTTGCTGACACTGTGACTTCTCCAATTCCAAACTCTCTTTTCTGGATCTATGTGATATATGCTCATATTGCCTTTTTGCCTATCTAGAAATGGGACATGGTCAAATTCCTCCCTAGTAAGAATTTATAATATGATGGATAATAGGATAGGCTCTGAAGAAAAGATGCCTGGATTCACATCCTAGTTTTTTACTTCTTAACTGTGTGGCTGTGGTCAGATTGCTTACTCCACTATGTGTCAGTTTTCTCCTTAATAAAATGGGATGCTAATAATACCTAATTTGTAGTGTTAGAATAAGGTTCAAAGAAATTAATACATAAAAATTACTTAGACACAAGTTTTGCACATAAGGAAGTTTCAGTAATTGCTAGATTTTAGATGTTTCTTGGTGAAATTCACAGTCCTATTTCTTTTTAATCGGTATTTTTACAACCAACAACATTCCTGTATGACAATGATCCATTTAAAATAAATAAGGGAGGAGTTCCCGTCGTGGCGCAGTGGTTAACAAATCCGACTAGGAACCATGAGGTTCCGGGTTCGGTCCCTGCCCTTGCTCAGTGGGTTAACGATCCGGCGTTGCCCTGAGCTGTGGTGTAGGTTGCAGACGCGGCTCGGATCCCGCGTTGCTGTGGCTCTGGCGTAGGCCGGTGGCTACAGCTCTGATTCAACCCCTAGCCTGGGAACCTCCATATGCCGCGGGAGCGGCCTAAGAAATAGCAACAACAACAAAAAAAGACAAAAGACAAAATAAATAAATAAATAAATAAAATAAAATAAATAAGGGGTTGCTTTTTTGGTGACCACTGACCTGAAGAGATGAACTGTTACAAATAATCAACTTATGATTCAGTAATCCTTTGGTATCCCCAGGTGATGTGTTCTAGGACCCCTAGGGATACCACATTCCAAGGAGGCTCAGGTCCCTGATAGTGTGGCATAATAGCATTTGCCTATAACCTATACACAACCTCTTGTACACTTTAAATTATCTCTAGATTACTCATAATATCTAATACAATGTAAAGGCTATGTAGATAGTTGCCAGAGTGCCAAATCCAAGTTTTGCTTTTAGGAACCTTCTGGAATATATTTTTTCTAGTATTTTCAGTCCAAGGTTAGTTGATTCCATGCATGCAGAATCCATGGATATGGAGGACCAACTGTATACATTATTCTACATTATGAAGTACACTGCAATCATATGAACTGTCATATGAAATATATATACACATATATAATGCTTGGTTCCAGACTCAAATAGATATTCCCATTATTAAGTACTATAAACTCAGGATCTTTGGTAATGCATATCTCCCTACAACATGTTGTTGGTTCTATTGAAATATGTGTAACATTGATACATATACACATGTAAATCAATACATTTAAAGATTTCTAGATTTTGTAGACTAAGAGTCTAGCAAAAACTAAAAGGGAATGGAGATAATTTCTTTCTGGATTGCCTGGGATTTAGGATTCATGATTTTTTTCTCATACTTCTAAGTTCCTAGAGCATTTTTCAGACCTACATCAGCTCCAAGACCTTTATCTCCCTCCTATCACCTGGATTTAATTTTTCTAACTTCTTTATATCCATTCAAAATTTCTACCATCTACTCTATTTTGGGGGCTCTCTTCCATTGATAATTGACTATGGAGTGCAGCACAAATTTCCCAAAAGCAAAAACTCTTTACTATCTTATAAAAGAACTGCATAAACACTTTTCATTTGAATAATTTTTCCTTTTTTTAAACTATGAGAGTCATCAACCAAAAACATAAACATAAGGGTACAAAAAAGAAACTTCACAATTACTTGAAAAAAATTACGAAAAAGAAACGTCACAATTACTGACCTCAGGTATATACTCACTACTTTCTTAGTGAGATAAAGAACATTATTCTTGGATTTAGTATATGAGGCTTCAAGAATTTAGGAATAAAAAATTTATGACATATAATAATGTTTACTTTTTGATACATATATTTTTACTGGAAGTTTGCAAGACTTAAAAACAGAAGATGCAACTAATACAAACTGTGACTTCTCAAATTCCAAACCTTCTTTGCTAGATCTGTGATCTATTCCAAGTTTGTCTTCTTGCTGATCTAAACATAAGAAACAGAAGCAAACTCTTTTAAAAAGCATTATTGCATTGTTCATCATACCACAGGCTCTGAAGACATACCTGGGCTCTCATATCAGTGTTTCATTTTCTTTTTAATAAAAGGTGTTTATTGGTTCATTAAATTGTTTCAGCTATTTCTCTCGTTAGTTTCCTCTAGATGGCTCCCATCTCAGGTTCTATTGGGCAGATGTAGTCATTCCTATGTGGTTATAGCAGTTCTAAACTTCACGTACTCATAAAAAAATTCCATCAGAGAGTCTTAACATTCCTAACTAAACCTAAGAGTTAGACAGTTAACGTCATTCTCTCTAAGCCCTGAAATATAAGCGCTTGAAAGCTATAAGCTGGCTGACCTACCTGACTCATAGCTTTCTCCTGGGAATTAGAGTTGAAGCGAACCATCCACACACCCTGAAGAGATGAACACCGTAAGGAAAATTTAAGGTCCTGTTATGAGGAAGAAATAAAATAGCTTCAGGGTAGCAAATAGAGGTTCACATCAGGATCAGAGAGCCTGTTAGACTGTGAATATACCCACTGGTGGGCAGCCTGCATCCTCATCTCAGCCCAGCTCTTGGTCCCACCCATTTCCAAGCATGCAGTGTTTCTTGATAAAGATGGAAATTCTTTCCTGGTGGAATATGACCCTAAAAGAAAGTCTTCTGAACTAAGCACAATAAAAAACAAAACAACAACAACAACGACAAAACAAAAAAGCAGAAGGGTCAGGAAAGTAAAGGAGAGCACACATTTGGAAATAACAGATCTTATAATTCTCTGTTGTGACTGAAGAGTCAATTTTAAAGGGGTAAGGAGGGAGGGATAAATCAGGAATTTGGGATTACATATACAAACTACTATGTATAAAATAAATAATCAGCAAGGACCTACCTTATTAGCACAGGGACCTTGATTCAGTATTCTATAATAACCTATATGGGTAAAGAATCTGAAAAAGAATGGATACATGTATAGGTATAACTGCAACATTTTGCTGTACACCTGAAACTCACACAACATCATAAATCAACTATTCATAAAAAATATAGACAAAAAATAAAAATTAAAAGAGTCAACTTTACTCTCATCTTTTGTTCCTTTAGTTGGAAGCATATTCTCTCATGAACCTCCCTTATAAAATCAAAGGATATATAGATGATTTTCTAGAAAAAGCAGTTAGGACAACTAACTCAAGCCCACTTTTCTCTAGAGAGCATCTGCCTTTCCAAAAATATTTGAACAGGGTTAAAGCCCCAGTGGAACTGTGTCCAAATGAAATGTTTATACTAACTCATTGATTTTGTGCTTGCCGATGAGATTAGATATGTTATTTTATTTTTAGGTATTGTAACAAAATGTCTGTCAAATCTGTTTTACTCTATCTAACCCTTAGGTCAGGTACTACCCAAGCTTTATACAGCAGTTTCCCAACTTACTATCTGAGAATCCATCTCCCCAACCCACTCCAGAATGCTGCCAAACCTATGTTTACGAACACTGTAAATGTGTGTCCAATTATAAAATATAAAATCCTGAGTTTAGTTGCCAATTTTACTTCACTGTGTTCTTCCTATTTTTTTTTTTTGTAATGTATGGTGCATGCTAAATTTTACCATCACTCAGTCACTATTCCCTTAACCTGTCTTGCACTTTTATGTCTCTACCAATCTCATCATGCCTTTGCCTTAGTTTGAGATGCTCCTTTCCTTCCTCTACTTCCATCCGTCCTTTTTGATGTGTTAAGTAGTGATCTCTTACTTGAGGTAATTTTTTTTTTTTAATCTAGTAAGAAGTCATTTCCTCCTGGGAGTTACATCATACTTCTATACTAGAAGGTATGTGTTACACGTGGCATTGGACTGGTGTCAAAAGTGGCCTCCCCATCAGACTGCAAGCTAGAAAACTGGAGGGCAGAGTGATTGGAAACATGGACTTGGGACTTATGAGAGTTATAACTTTGCCACGTTCTAACTTTGTCACTAAGGAGTGTGAGCCAAGGTAGGTTAACCTAAATGTTTGGTTTTCCCATTGGTAGAAGGTCATAGCACAAATAGCTTCTGGGATGAATTATATAATTTGCATTGCGTTTTTTCAGATCTCCCTGAACAAGTCCACAGAACATGAATTTAGCACTATCATGCCGAACACTTTAGAATACTATAGGCCAGTTTATTTTGGGGGTAGGGCATGGGAAAACAGTGATCAAAAAGAGGAGAAAGAGTTAATCTTCTAAATGAATGCGATTAGCAATGGATATGATGATGTTGAAGACCCCCTCAGGAACTGGTGGTGATAGACACCATTTTGCCTGGCTTGGCTTGTTTGTTCTTAAGTTGGGAAGTTGGGAGTTTTTTTGGTTTTTGTTTTACTGCCACACCTGCAGTATATGGAAATTCCCAGGCTAGGGGCTGAATCAGAACTGCAGCTGCCTGCCTACACCATAGCCATAGTAACATGGGATCCAAGTCACATCTGCAAGCTACACCATAGCTTATAGCAACACCAGATCCTTAAGCCACTGAGTGAGACCAGGGATCAAACCCACATCCTCCTGGGTACCAGTTGAGTTGTTAACCCACTGAACCACAATGGGAAGTTGTCAGGTAACCATTTATTTATCATCAAACCCAGACACATCTGAGAGTGAAAGGGATTTTGTTACTCGTTACAGAGGTACAACAAGCTTAAACAAGATTGGCCCAGACAGACCTTCCCTGTACATGCTAGAAGATTAAAGTTGTATTTCTCAGCATCTGAAAAAATAATGATGTATTCTGCTGCAGAAGGAGAAGATGGAAATTATAAATTTCAATACAGATGTGCTATTAAAGATTAGGACATGTAATGTGCAATTGATTTCTGATTTATATCTTTCAGCAAAGATATTGCTAATAACTCATAGTACAAGTAGTAAGAGAAGGTCTAAATGCTGAAAATCTGCAAGTATTATTCCTAGGCACTCTTCTTACCTCCAAATAAATCCTCTCCTTCAGTAATGTCTTCCAGTTCTATGATTTTAAACACCATGTATAAACCAAAATTTCCAAATGTTCATTTCTAGACCCTACCTCAAATAACTAAATATTTTCTTGCCATCTCCACATGAATATGGCCTCTATGGTCCTATCCCTACCTTTCTGACACTATCTTGGGCCCTTAGTCAATATAGTCAAGATACCGTGCCTCTTGGAGTTCCCATTGTGGCTCAGTGATTAAGGACCCAACAAGTATCCATGAGGATGCGGATTTGATCCCTGAACTCACTCAGTGGGTTAAGGATCTGGCTTGCCTTGAGCTGTACTATAGATCAAAGATGCAGTTCAGATCCTGCATTGTTGTGGCTGTGGTGTAGGCTGGCAGCTGCAACTCCAATTTGACCCCTGGCCTGAGAACTTCCATACGCCATAGGTGTGGCCCTAAAAATAAATAAATAAATACTCTGTTTCCATCTCTTCCTTGAATATGATGAACTCTTCCGTTCTCTTGACTTTGCTTCTTCTATTGCTATTGCCCAGAACATTTCTTCTTTGAGCCTTTTCAGGGCTTACTGATCCTCGACCTTTACATCTGGGCTCACCTCCTCAGGAAAGTCTTTGACGACCATTTCATCTTTCCCCAGTTGTTCCATCTGGTACTTATCTCTTACCTATCAGTTAAATGAACAAATATTAAAATTCAAGCCAGTAAGTGTTGGTACCAACTTTAAAAACTGATGTAATTTGAATAAATATATCACTAGATCAGCAGATAGATAGCAAAGCAATATTTCCTGAACAATTAAATAAAAGGATTCAGGTTAAGACTTACTTGCCTAAGCAGGTTTTTAATGCATACAAATTAGTCCTTTCTGAGAGAAGATACTTTCTGAAGATTTATTTATTATAATTCAAAATGTGTATTTAATTATTTTTTATCAATTTTTCCACAGCCACCTAGTTTTACAAATGACAATCCTGTTTATCATCTTACTTTTTCTAAGTTACATAAATCTCATAGTTGGGAGAAATTGTGTATGTATCCATATGTCTATGCAACCAGAAGTGTTCTGCTTAATTATTTAGAATATGCATGGTTAGCCCTGATCAGTTCCTCAAATGAAATTATCAAAGTGTTCATGCATAGGTGAAAGTAGATTTAATCTCAGAATCTATCTTGTCCCTCACATTGGGTCTTACCTCTTCTCACTGAAAAATGTTAAGGATCTCCTGACTTAAATAGACACATCTTAATCTCAAAGCATGTAGTTTTGCTTGGCTCTATTTCTGTTTATTGTCTAAAGCATTGTCAGCCTGCTTGCTGGTCCAAACTGAGCACAGCATATATGAAGCATACAGGCTGCAGTGCATTTTTGTCCAAGTTAGCAGCCCCAGGTGCTGTTGGGACAGTATATTACTCCAGTGGTAGAAGGCCTTAGGTGGTAAGCAGACTCTCTCTATGTATTAGGTTCAATAAAGAGGACTTCAGCCATTTTGGCCAAAGCTTATTTACGTTAATTTCGATTTTCTTAGTCATCTCTACAAGGTGTTAAATCCAAGATAGCCGACAAAGGATGTGTCTGGAGTCAATGCAAGGTGGTAGAGATACAGATTTCAGGATAACTCTGTCGTCAGCAACCTGCTGCTTATATGGTGGGGTGGATCAGGATCTTGATAATAGATGAGTCTCTGCAGTTGAATGTAGATGGATTAATTTTGATTCAAGAGGTGATTCATGTCTAATTGGATTTGTATATTAAGACATAAAACCCTTTAATTGAGTATACTACAGAAATTTGAGTACATCCTCTGCCTATTTGGACCTAAAATGACCAAGGTCGATAGGCCTTAGACCTAAAAGTCACAATCCTTAGTGATTGGTTCTTTTAGTTTATAACTTTGGTCATTTTCAGTGTACAGGTGAATCCCCAGCAGGATGAATCATATGAGCACATATTTCCCTTTCTGTTGACTGAGGTCTGGAGAAGGCCAAGTAGCTCTCTTCACTTCTCTTCTTTTTCATTTTCTCTGATCTGTGCTTTATGGATGACAGTCTTTTCCATGGTAGGTAATCCCATCATTGCTTCATTCTGGGAAGAAAGACTGGACACATTATGACTTTTTTTTTTCAAGAGAATTAATTAATGTAAGTCAGCCCACATTCCCTGCTACCACTAGCTCTATATACCAAGAGGTGCAATAACTTTGGAAAAACATTATATGCTAACAGGAAAGTAAACAAAATAAAGATTATACTACATCCTTATTCCAGGAAAATAGAACCTGCCCACTTCAGTTTGACAGACTAGCAGGGTTTCTAAAAAAAAGTTTTTTTTTTAGAGAACAAAGATATGTTTCTGCTAATTAAAATCCAATACCATGCATGATAAAATGTAACAACTACAAATGTTTATGGGCCCAATAAAAGATCCTCAAAATACATGAATTAGAATAAAATATTGATAGTTTCACAAAAGTAGTAAAAAAAATTAACAACGTTTTTCAATACTCAGAGAACAACTCAAGACAGCATGTTAAATGACATGTTAGAAAGACAAATAGATCAATGGAGCAGGACAGAGACCTTAAAAGAAACCCACATATAAATGGTAAATTGATGTTTGACAAAAGTGTCAAGGCAATTCAATGGGTAAATTTAAAAGTCTTTCCAACTGGACATACTTCTGGGGGAGTAGGGAAGGAAATGTTAACATATCTTACATACACAAAAAAATTAACTTGAAAGGAATATAGACCTAAAGATAAAAGCTAACCAATAAAACTTTCAAAATAAAACACAGAAGAAAATCTTTGCCTTGAAATAGGAAATGACTTCAGATAGGACACAAAAACAGCATGAGCATGGAGTTCCTTGGTGGTCTAGTGGTTGGGGCTCAGTACTTTTACGGCTGCAGTGCCGGAGTTCAGATCCTCACTGGGGACCTAAAATCCCAGGTCATGCCTCTACATGCTGTAGCCAAAAATAAATAAATATATATTTTTTTAAATGAGCAAATAAAAGAAACAAATTCATTGGACCTAATCAAAATTTAATTCTTTCCCCCCTTGTCAACATTAGGAAAAGTAAAAAGACAGGTCTGCATAATTGAAACTGTTCTCCAAACATATTATTCCCCAAATAAATTCCCCAGACATTTACCTGACAAAGGATTTGTTTCTAGAATACAGTAAGAACACTTAACTTCACAATAGAAAGACAAAATGCCTATTCGGTGACCCAAAGATTTGCATAGACACTTCAGAAAAGAAGATATGCAAATAGCCAACAACCCTGTGAAAAACATTAACATCATTAGTCATTAGGAAAATGCAAATTAAAATATCAAGGAGATACAACTCATACACATCGGAATGGTTAAATTTAAAAAGACTGAAAAACAGAAACAAAACAAAACTAGTACTGGTTAAGATTTACAGCAACCAGAACACTCAAACACTACTGGAGAAATTGTTTGGCATTTCCTTAAAATGTAAAACATACCCCTACCAGACAAAACAGCCATCCAATTCCTAGGCATTTACCCTAGAAAAATGGATACATATGACCACATAAAGCCTCATATTCAGGTGGTACCAGCAGTTTTACTAGTAATAGCCAAATACTGTAAATAACTCAAATGTACATCAACAGGTAAAACACATGTGGTGTATCCAAACACTGGAATACCATTCAGCAATCAAAAGGATCAAAATACTGATAATTGCAGCAAAAGTGACAGATCTAAATCCACAATCTGAGTGACAGAAGCCAGACAAAAAAACCACATACTATATGATTCCATATGTATACAATTCTAGAAAATGCAAACATATTTCAAATGACTAAAGCTGATCATGTCTTTGGACATGAAAAAGGAGAGGGAATGATGAACTGCAAAAGGCATGATCTATTTTTGGAAATTTTGACACCGTTTTGTATTTTGATTATCCAGATGTGTATCCACCAAAATTCATCCAATTGTATATATTAACCCTAACCCTATATTGTATATATTAAATCACAGATTATTGTGTGTAAGTTATGCCTCAAAAAAGCCAATTTAAAGGTAGCAGTGTTGGGATTGAAATTAATAATTTTCTGGAGCCAAAGAAACCTTTTAAGCAGTATTTATTCTTTTCTTTTAATATGCTTATACAGCTTCATGATTCAAGCTCAGAATTTTGCTAATGGAGCAAAACCAGGCTGGATGCACTTATTCCCAACTGTCGCCAGGAAAGAGTTACCTCTGTAGTCTCCAGCTAATCATCAGTGTGCTATGAAATGCTAGTTGTTACTTTATGAGAATATGCGAGATTGGCATTATCCCAGGATGCTTAATCTGTTTTCGTTTTCATCATTGTGTACCTACCCATAAGCCATTAAAGATTCCATGATGAAATGTGAAAGGAAATAAACTAATTTCAGTGGATATTGCCATTTCCCCTTCTACTATATTCCTCTCATCCCAAGGCAGGTACATCTTATGCTAATAGGGCCTCCCTGTGTCCTTTTTCCTTATTTTTTAAAGCATCCTTTTACACAGTATAGTTCTGTTTTATAGTCTGGTTAAATATAATTACTTTATATCTCACTAGAGATAATAGATCCTTGAACTTGTAAGAAGTCACTTATGTGGTTGTAGTTGTATATTTATTTTTAGACATGTGCTTTGAAGTATAAT
The DNA here is from genome assembly GCF_054392235.1 of Sus scrofa. Lineage (NCBI taxonomy): Eukaryota > Metazoa > Chordata > Mammalia > Artiodactyla > Suidae > Sus > Sus scrofa. The sequence continues at coordinate 101,695,123 of NC_139390.1, read as the reverse complement.
GTTTTAGTTGGTTTTCTTTCAAGCTACCATTTGTTTTATGATTTAAAAATGCCAACGGTAATAATTTGATTTTAGTCATTGGAACTAGGATTTAGTTATACAGCAATTCTTTCCCTTTCACAGAAAAATGAAGCAACAGAATTTTCATGTGGCTAAAGACAGAGAGCCACATAACTACTACTACCCTGGCAACACAACACTTGTATGTATTCATGTATTAAATGTTCCACCAGATATTTTCAATACATATTATTTTAAAAGTTTGTTTTTCTTATTTTTATTTATATCACATTTATATATGTTTAAATTTAACTCTGTAGTTTTCCACAGAGGACTGAATTGCTCTTTTTGTTGATTATTAATAGTTCTTTTAAGGGTTTCCAACATGCTTGTTTTAAAATTATAGTTGATTTACAGTGTTGTATCAATTTCTGCCGTACAGCATAGTGACCCAATGCACTCTTTTTCTCATAACACACACTTTTGTTGTTATCCTTGCAACCTTTTATAATAGGACATCTGAGAAGGGGTATTTTTTTTTATATTTTTCTGATTACCTGATTTGGTAAGGGCATATAAATAGGATTCTGGTGGAGGGGGGAACCAAATCTTGTGTGTTTCTTAATTCTTCTTTCTTCATTGCTTGCTTTTAATATTTAAAATCATTTACACAGTTTCAGTTGTGATTTTGACTTTATTTTTACTAGATTGTTTGAATTCTCCTTGACCAAGCTTATCCAGCCTAGTTTCTAGCTCTGGGCTGGGAGGCACTCTAATGGAGGGAAAAGAACAAGGATTTTAGACTCACAAAGAAGTGAATGTGTTAACTGGTTGCACTACTGCCTAATTGTGACCATAGGTGAGTGACTCAGTTATGCTGAGGCTTGTGCATCACATGGACTTAGGAGAGCTATATTACTATGCGGTTTTGTGAATAGAATAAGGCTTTGCAAGTAAAGTGCCTGGAGAGTAAGTATACTTTTCCTGTGCTTGACGCGGTCTTCTTCCCAGCTACCCTGACCTTCACCTCCAAGCCTAGTCTCTTCATTCATACATTATTAGTGATTCCAAAGGGCACCCTTCTTGATTTTTGACTGATTTTTAGATATTAAAATGCTCTCAGTTCTTATATTGCAATTAACTTGCTCTTTTGCATTTACCTGCACTAATTATTCTATTATTCACAATGTGAAGTTGACCTTGGCTGAGGGTCACTGTTCTAATCTTATCCTTTTGTTATGTTCTTTTATTCAGATATAGTAATTAAATATCCCGTACTGAACTTCCAACATTTAATTGATGTACTAGAGTCATTATTCACTTTCTATTACATTTGTTCAAATGATAGAAAATGGAGTTAGAAATTGAGAGACTAATATTGATGATATTGATTGAGCTATTCTCAAAGAACATCATGTATATTGTACATACTATATTAATTCCTAAATTATTAATATTTTAAGTTTAGTAATGATCTTTGGTATGCTATAAAGAATAGTATTGGGGAAGAGATGTAATGAAAGAGCCTGAAAATTAACATTTAGTTCAGCTTTATAGGATAGTATTCTCTAAGAGTTATCATAATTATTTGATTTAATATCATGTTTATTATTGTTCAGTATATTCAGTAATTTAAATTTGCTTTCAAGTTCCTAGTTTTATTATAAATGTTTTAATAGGCAAATAAGACTTTAGACACAAATTCAAACAAAAAATTCTGAAGCATTTATTTGAACATACATCCCCACCCATGATATGGAATTCCTTAGTTAATTATTGCTGGATTCAATACATTAAAAAAAACTTGCAGTTTAATTTAGGGGCCATATGAATTGCATAATTTATGAAACTCAGTCATGAAAACACCTACGATAATTCAAAGTAATATGTGTTTTTTTTTTTTTAATAATGATAACAAGAAAGCATAGCAAATTTTACCAATCCCAGGACACCTCTTAGAGGTAGACTTAATTGCCTGGCTTTTTTGATAGAAAAGAAAACATAATAAGGAAAGGAGTCCAGAGGAATACTTTTGTTGCAATTAGTGGTGGTGCATGTAGTGAACTGCTAAGTATCCATGACTAATCGAGATGGACAGGGCTGTCCCTTGCTAATCACAGAAGATATTGGCCTGTCCATAGGAGAAAGGAGTGATTATATCAAAAAGAACAGTCAGCTATTACCAGGGCAAACTCTGTCAGGACTGTCTGTGAGTGATAAGAGTAAAGGACAGAGATGAAATTAAAAGCAGTATTAACTACCCTTAAATAAGAAGGCATTTTTATGTGCTTATGTATTGCACTGAAAAATACTTTTTTTGAGCAAGGTGTATTTTTATTTATTTATTTATTTTTGTCTTTTTAGGGCGGCACCCATGGTGTATGGAGCTTCCTAGGCTAGCGATCAAATCAGAGCTGTAGCCACTGGCCTATGCCACAGCCACAGCAACACTAGATCCAAGCTGCATCAGTGACCTACACCACAGCTCATGGCAACGCCAGGTCCTTAACCCACTGAGCGAGGCCAGGGATCAAACCTGCGTTTTTATGGGTGCTAGTCAGATTCGTTTTCTCTGAGCCATGATAGGAACTCTAAGAGGTATTTTTAAAGGAGCACACTATTTTATTAGGTCTTGAAATTATTCGCCATAAAAAATTAATCATAGTCATTGTTTTTTAGAGTAATGTAAAATTTAAAATTTATAATTATTTTATATTTTATAATTAATCTATATGTGCTAATACAGCTCAATATTAAATCAAATACAGAATAAAGGATAAAGCCAAGAGAAGCAGGTGGGTTGGCTTTTTTGAGGTATGGTAATTCTGTTTGTTTCCGTCTGCAGTTATTTATGTAAACAGGCAATTAAGTCTGAGTTTATAATTTGTAAATGATTCTCTTCTGCCAAGCACAGGTTTAACTTTTAAATTGTTTTGTTGTCACTGAGGCTTCTGTTTAGATGCCATCTCTGAATTTATCAAATACTTTTGTTTTGGGAATCAGTAGTTGGAAACTTAACTTCTTTATGGGTTGTCACTGAATCATTTCTATTCTCTCTTATGGGAGTCTTTGGAAAATTCCTCTTTTCCAGCTCCTTGCTTAAATCTAACTAATCTAAGAATAATATAAAAGTTCAGTTGTTTCTACAGAAATATTATTTTCAAATTTAGAGCTCTAATAAATGAATATGATTAGCAAAAGAATTATGTTGCAGTGAGTAAAAAACTCAACAGAATTTGGGAGAAATGTTTTTATTCCTTTGTATAGTATGCACACACAATAAAATCAGTGGAACAGCAGATACAGAATCAATGTAATATTAATGATCAAAATATATATGTATCAGATATTGGTGTGTATGTGGGTGTGGGTGTGTATATATATGTATATATATACCCTCATGTCAACTCTATAGTAGTTTCTATTTTTATCCTTTGTTTACACATATGAGAACTGAGACACAGAGAGTATAATTACTTTAATATCATACGGCTAATATGATAAAACAAGAATTTAAATCTATACAGTCTGACTCCACAGTCCATAAGTTTCATTACTGTAATATTTTTCCTCTAAGAGAAGAGCAGTTTCAGAGTACTGTGACCAGAATTTTAACTTGGTAGGGTAAGATAAGCTTGATTTAGATTGCTATGGAATAAATAGAAGGAATAGTTATAGTCTTAGATTTTTTTCTTCCAATGATTGTTGTAACTCAGCCCCAAAGGGAGAACTCTAGAGACCAGGCATAGATTTTTGGTTGCCTAATACAACTTTAAGTGTTATTAAGCCATTAATATAAATTGAGATCCTCCAGTAGCTCCCACCAAAATTCCTTTGAGGGTTTACTTAACCAGCTTACTGCACTTATTCAATTCTAAGGCACCATCGACTTTAGAACAATTTTCTAGGTATAGAGTGTGCTTAACGGAAATACTAGGAACTCATGGAATCTAAGACACCAGCAAATTTTGGAAAGGAGAAAACACAATAGCAGTAATGCCGATCAATCAATGACACACAGCATTATAGTTTGTCAGTGAGCTGCTGACTCTCAGGGGTTTGTCCATGGCAGTGGCCAAAACTATTTTGGAAAAGGTGGGGCAAAGATGAGTTATGTAAACTTTCCTGACACTGGCCACTGAAAACTTGAGCTTATAAAAGTTTATTTTTCCATTTTCTTCCATTCCCAAAGCATATATATTTTTTTTCCTTAGCCTGAAGAAACCCCACCCTATCCTCTTAACTGCCCAGAACACAGGCTTGCTGGTACAGGTGTGGAGCCCTTGCTCTGTAGGTGACCAGTGTTTTCTGGCAGTGTCTTCACCTTGCCTTTCATAAGACCTGAGCCACTGACCACAATCTTCCTCAAAATGTTCTTCTATGGGCATTACATTGACGTCTGACAGTCCCAAATGACCACATTCAAGTGAGATCCTGTTAATCCTGATGTTTGCTCAGTGGGCTACAGATATAAAAAGACAATCCAAGGAATATATCTGTTCCTCCTCCCATAGAATGAATTGGGCAGGACAGCACTGAAAGATACCTCTGACTGAGCTCTAGGCTCTGGGCTCCTGCAATTGCTGCATGTAGTTCTTTTCATCCCTAAGTAAATAGGGTATGTATTTTAACCTCTCTGAACAAAACCTGTGATATTTTATCACCTAAACATTTTTTAATGCTGCTGTTGTTCCAAAAATTGAATCCTTCCCCCTCTCTCAATTGGAGCTGTAGGTGAGCCTGGTGCCCATTGAGACCCTCTGATTGTTCTTGGAAGCCACTTTCATGCTTAAGTAGTCTGCTGTAGTCTTCACCATGCTTTGCTCTCTTAAGTACACGTACTCACAAGGTTTCCTAGACTGTAGGTTACGTGTAGTTTGAATTTCAAATGGTTTTCCTTCTTACTGACCTATCACTACAAGCTAGATTGTCTCATCTTCTTGAGACATATTTCTAAGAACTTTTTTATGTATTAACCTAGTATTTTTAAGATCCATAAAAGTAATTATTATAAATATCAACATTTTATAGATAAGAAAACTGAAATATATAAGGGGTAAATAACTTACTAGTAGTCACCCACTTGGCTATATGGTCAGGTTTTGAATTCAGGGAGTTTGAGTTTATCTGCACACACAACTACCATGCTATGCCATTGTGAAAAGAGAAGGTAGGCTTATAGTTGGGAGTCAGGAAATTGAGTTAGTTCCCTTCTAATGGTCTCAATAAACTCTATGATTCCAGTGTAGCAGAAGGTTCAGTAGGATTGAAAATTGGGAAAGAGATGAGAAGGGAGTCACAAAGGTTTGCTCAGAGACTCACCATTGGTGTGATGTTTTTCTGTCAGCACTCAGGAAACCACAAACTGTATTACTGAATGACAGGGGAGGAAAGGAGTTGAGGATATCAATGGAGGATGGTTCAGGTGAGCAGACATCCAGGATGAGTAAAAAAGAAAAGCTTTGAGATGACTATTGGAATGAAATATTACACAGTGAAATTTTTTTTCTGTATGTGAAAGATGACATATTGTTCAGGTTTAGTTAAAGTTAGATATGTAAATTCTGCAGAATTCAAAGCTATAAAGAGTAGAGTCTGAATTTTCTGATCCAGGATGTCTGTGGATAAAGGAAAAATAACCTGATTTTATACCTGGTTTGAACCTCAAAGGATGATGTGTCTACGAAAAGATGAGTAGTTTATGGTGTTGGCATCATATTTGGGAAGCTACCACTATAATGTGCTCTTCTTCCAGAAAGATGTTTCAGACCTTGCAGTTGAAGTGACTTATCATTTAAATTTTCTCTGGATTTGGTTATATGCTGTTATGCTTATCTGATATAACCATGGTTGTTTATAACTTGAAATAGATGAGAAAATTGTTCAGTGATTCCTATGACAAGATTTTAAACACAGGGAACATTATCAAGATCAATCTAATAGAAGGCTTCTCTTTTTATTGCTTATAAATGCTCCTGCCAAAATCAAGGACTGAAAGAGTTTTGTTCTTTTTACATTGTATACCCACACTTTTATTACTTCAGCAACATTCTCCCTAACTATTTGTATAGCGTAAAACTTCTCTCAATATACTTTAAGGAGTCACTGGGCACAAGCCATATAAAATAGTTATGCAAAATAATTACAAAGTCCAGGATGTTTGCAGATTCAATTCATTCACTTTGCTCATGTTTTGATACCAAGGAGAGTTTTGGTTTCCTATTCCTGTCTCTGAAATATATCTCAATAGCTATTTCTTTCCATCTCCATTTTTACCCCCTTTGCTCAGGCCACTACCATCCCTTGTCTGAAATGCTGCCATAGATTCCTAACTGATCTCCCTACATTTTTTCTTATCTACCTTCCTTATCTTTCTCCTTACTGCACATAATATCATCTTTCTAATACAGAAGTGCCATATCTCTATTTCTATTATTTCATTTCTTACCTATTGTGCTCAGTGAAAATGTTCAGGGCCTTTTTTATATCTCTAGTCTTCTATCTCATCACTAGTGTCCTTGTTTCTAGGATTTTGATTAGAAAACTCTTCTGCTCCTCATCTCGAGCCTGTTTCCTGTTACCTGGCTGATTTCCAATTCCTTATTCAAATTCAGTTTCAATGTCTCTTCCTATAAGATTAGTTCCCTTTTGATTAATGTAAGTATTTCTTCTTTGTGCTCCCAAAAACCCTGTACTTATTTTTTTCTTATATAAAATGTTCAAAAGATTATGAAATCACTTGCTTCTTTCAGTAGAATATAAACTCCTTGAGCTCAGTGTCTCCTGTTAAGCCCAAGGACTGGTAATATTAGGTGATTATGTGTATTTGGTAAATTGAAAGTGATTTGACATTATGCCACAGAAATCTTTCTCAGTTCTCTTGGATAAAGAAGACACACAACATCAACTTTAGATGGTTTTCTAGACGTAAAGGTTGGGTTTATCCTGAAATAACCCAGAAAGTGTCTGATATATTAAACTGATTACTGTGTCTCCCTTAATCAGAAATTTTCCTGATCCAGCTCTTCAGAGACATTCTGCCTATCTTATATGTCTACAGTGTGTTTCTCACGCACTTAGAAAGCTTCCTGAACCAGCTCTCCAGAGATATTCAATCTATCTCTAAACCATCTTTCTCTTTTGTTTAGCTCATCTTATCCTTGGGGTTCACCTTCTGACTCATCTTGTTTCCTCTTGCACACATACTCCCAGTCGTATGGACTGAAACTTTTCCTCTAAATAATGCTGTTTTGGTCAAAATATGGGTCATCAAAAATTCCATATATAAATCCCCTTAGGTAACAAATACAAATGTATATATAGGAAAAGAGCTTATGCAGATGTTCAGGGAAGACATGCAATCTCAGGATTGGCAATTATAGTGAAACTCTTGTGTGATTAGGCAGTACAGATTGCAGGCAGAGAGTAGAAAGTAAGACTACCTTCAAATTTAACAGGTCTACCAAACATCAGTGCATTTTTTTTTTTTTGGCTTTTTAAAAATCCAAGTATAGTTGATTGACAATGTTGTGTTAGTTGCTGTGCACAGCAAAGTGATTCACTTATGTATGAGTATATGTTATTTTTTATGTTCTTTTCCATTATGATTTATAACAGGATATTTACTATAGTTCCCTGTGCTGTATTGTATGATTTTTTTGCTTATCCACATCAATGCATTTTTAACAAATGTAAGTCAAATTCAAAGGAAATGACTGCAGAACTCAAATGTCTGAATTGTATTTTATTTTGAAGACTGATTTAACAAAATTTTTACAGATAAAATTATGTAGGTTGTCCACTTGATCTTAGCCAAAAGCCAAGAAGCAATAAATTATGAAGATTCTATACACATAATTCATAGAAAGGTCTTATACTGATGCAGTTGTAAGTGACACAAGCAAGAAGGTTATGATTCTATACAGGAAATTATATCTTTTCTTCTGTACCATTGGTAACTTCTTTATCTCCCTTAAGACAGCCCTTGGGTAAGTGACATTTCAAGAAGCCACCAGAAGACAGATAATGGCATTTGATTACTTTAGAGTTAATCGTTAACAACATGGTTGTGCTAGTGACATTGTTTATAGTGTTCAATTAAATGCCAATTTAATGACACCACATTTAAACAGCATTGCTGAGCTTTATGTAGTTCCAGCCCAGAGGATTGACCAGCTGTCCACCCTTGCTGACCCACCACATGCCTTTCCTTCTATGTTTCAAGGAGGCAGGTAATTGCTAATCCTGACAGAGACTCAAGCAATCTATTGTCTTGCTGTATCCATGATGTCTTTCCTAATCAGAAATGAACTGGCACTCTTCACAGCTCCAAGTACCCAACAGAAAACTGGGTTTGAGTATTAGTATGGTAGGAATTTTGTTTCATGAAGTCTTGGCTGGATATTTCACTCTACATCTGCAGCTTTTTATTATTATACCTTGCATTTGAAAGGGATGATGGCTGCATTACCACCGGCTCAGCAGATGCAGGGTTATCTTTTCCACTCAACCAATTCACTTGGAAATAGGGTTTTCAGACCTGAAAAGTATTCCCATTCCATGAGTGAGAGAGAAAACTGACCAAGGACTAATATTCTGTGATGATGAGACTGCTAGCCCCTGATAATCTGCATTTAAAGAAACCAATTTGAACCAAAGTGCTGCTACTGAAATGTGTCATTTACTAATAGACTTCTATAAATATGTGATATTTTGCTCATCCATATAGTCTCAGGTGAAAGGAAAGAAAGTTAAGGACATTTTTCACCCCACTGCCTCACTAGCTGCTTGTTCAGTGTATTTTAGAGATGACCTCCAATGGGAACAGTTCTTTAAGATATCAATCCTATTATCCACGTTATTGCTTTTAAACAATACAGCAGACAAGAGCTTATTTTGTGCCTCGTCTGTTGTTTTTCCTGATGATACAGATACATAAGAGATAGTCTCCATCTCAGAGGACTTCATATGCTAGTGGGGACAACAGAGAAATAAACAGAAGAATGGAATGTAGAGTGCCTACAACTATGATTAGAGCATCCATATTGCACTGGGTGATATAAAGGAGAGATATTTTTGTCAAAACAGAGGAAAAAATTAAACTACATGCAGAAAAAAAAATGGATTGAATCACCAGTCTGAGATGATTTCTGCTCTTGGTTTATATAACTATATTATCAACTTCTAGAATACATGTTTTAAATATACCATGTATTACGTATAAGGAAAATCTCTGTGAAAGTATAATATCAACTTGAGTAATGTGAGGAATAAATGTTTTATTTGAACACCCTAATACGTCATATAGCAACATCTGACATATAGCAATTGGAAACATTCTATATAATTAATCAGTAATTATTGTTAATAGATCAAATAATTTAATAAGATATATGTTATTTTTATTAAAAATCTATAGCTATATTTATATCTAGAGAGAGAAACAGAGACACAGAGGGAGTCATATGTTACACATCAGATATTAATACTACAGAAGACCTCTCAAGGAAACTTATGGCAAACCACATTTTGAGAAATTTTATTTTAACTAAATTATAAGAAGAGCCAAATTATATTTCAAAACTCTGGTTTACCATGGATGCACCCTTGTTTTATATCACTTCTAGCTATTCAAGTGAGAATTTAATTAAAAATTTCTTACTTGAATAAATAATCTGATAAAATGAGATCAGCGATGGCTAGTGACTGGAGGGGACTGTCTTTGGTGATTAATAGCTCTGCCAATGCAATGCTGAATCTTATTTACATTGTATTCTGACCCTTAAGTATCACTTGATCTAAGGAAAGCCAGTTCAAAGCAGAATATTAAATCAGAATTTTGGGGTGGAGCATAGTAATATGGTTACTTTTCCTTTGGGATTTCAGATCAATTATCAGAATTAATAACATTAATTTGTGAACCACTGTCATAATTCATTTTAATTTATCCCAATTTTTATTTCTATCCCTTCTTTGGTATCCACCTAATGAGGTCAATTTAGTTCTTCAAATGTGCATGTATCCTTGAAGAATGTCCATTGTTTTTGATGCTACTTTCCTTGCCTTTTTTTGGTCAAAAACACATTATTATGCAACTAATATTGTGCTGTATCATTGGCTTCTTTCTTACCTGTTTCATTTAGAACTAGTTTTTAGGTGTATTCATACAGTTTTAGGTATTTGCTGTTCGTTTATTCTAACTAATCCATAGTTCCAATTATTTAGAGGCAGGAATGTGATTTTTGTATTTTGAAAATTTACATACTGAATTTCACTATATATTGCCATATATATATGTAAACCTTCAGCAGGTTTTTGGCAGTTTGCACTCCCATCTAGAAGTGTGTGGTGGATTCCATCGGTCTATCACTTATTTTCAACACAAAACTCATGCAGATTTCTATAGAAGTAAATCTCCATAGTACATAGTGTATGGTATAAAATTTAAGTAAAACAAGCTGGCATGTCTTGTGTTAAGAGATGCTCCATAAATATTTGCTAAATTAATTGAATTAAGTGCAGTGAACTTCTTGTTCTGTCATTTATGTGTCACTTTGGACAATCTCTTAGGTCTCTATTCTGTAAGATAGATATACTATACACATTTATTGGGTAGTTAGAACAAGAGTCATTTATAAGATTTAGTCAAATATTCAGAAATAATAAAAATTAGTTATTATTGTCATTATTTTTATTATTATTATGTCATAGTGATGCATATCTGTTAAGGAGTGCAATTAAACAAGTTTTGAAAAGGCAGGTAAACCCATACATCTAGTCTCTCTCCATTACAGTGGTCTCAGTAGAGTACCCTTGGTTTTTAAATACTTAAACTTCATGGAATGCATGTAACTCTCAATACACTTCTAGCTATGTTTACATAAGAAATTTCATATTCACAAGTGGAAAAAATGACAAACATTTTGAGAAAACAAGGTGCATGGCAAAGTTAAGTTACAATTCAAATGCAATTAGTTAAACATCACAATCAGATGTCAATATTTTGAAAAGAGCAGCATATGTCAGCAAAAGAGAGAGGCATGCACTGGGGATATTTGTGGCTCTAAGAGCCAGCATCATTCTTGCAAACCATTCTCTGCCCATGTACTTGTCCTATTGGTGTTTCCAGGATGCCTTTCAAAGTTAACTTTTGTTTAACCTAGATTCATACAAGACCCCCCAAATTAAAGTATCAAAGAAACTGTGAGAAACAGGTAAATGCAAAAGCATAGTATAGTAGAAAAGATGTTACTGTACACAAAAACAACTCTTTAGACTATCCATATCAGTTATCTGGTAATGGGAAACAATTTTTAATCATTTTTTATTTCTAAACATACTCATACAGGAGTTTTCAGTGTTTCATCTACATTTAGGCAATACATTAGATATTTTACTAAAGTTGATTTAAGGTTTGTAGTAGCTCCAGTGATAATATTTGGGAGGAGTCCTCTTAAACTAAAAGGATACGAAATTAACCTACATTTATTAATGTTAAAAACATTTATCTCTAAATTTCCTTCCAGGATCCTGAAAGGGGCTTATGTAAGTGAGGGGCTCTGAAGGTTAAGCTTCATTATTTCTTAATAACCTCTGGGATTTGGGAATAATGTTTAGTGTATCATAATCTTTCCCCTTTTTACATAATAGGAAATAAATTCTGAGCTAGCATTTCGGCACAAATATCTGATTTTCAGGAAAATATAACTAGTTGATAGTAAGCAGATAACTTCTGTTCTAAGACAAACTATGAAGAAAAAAAAATCAAGTGAATGGGAGGAAAAAGCTTCAAGCAATCATAGCCAAAACTTCTTTAGTTGTTACTTGATGAACTAAGTCTCTACCAATCCTCTTTTTATTTAGACTCATTTTCTATTACTAAATGTATCAGTGCTTGGATTCTCAATTTAATCAAACCCATTGCACTTATAAGGGACAATTACAAGGCGATTTTATTTTTATTTCCCATTGTCCTTAAAATATACTGTGTGGAGTTATTTGCTTCCCTGCTCCTGGATCAAGACTCAGGAAGATTCTATGACATTTCTCATTATTCTGTGCTGATATATGAGTTCTCTCATTCCTTTGCGTCATAAATTAAAATGCCTAGTCCCGTGTAAAATAACAACTTCAAAGGTGAGTTCCAGTTTATTTTCTCCTTCCTCACTTAGCTCCTCTGCTCCTTTTCCCCTCTCACCATGGGTATTTTCTGACCTTTTCCAAAATTTGAGGATGAGGGCAGTGGAATTGATAAGGGGAGCAAAAACAATCTCAGCTGACTTATAGTAATCTGATGACCTAATCATGACTCTTTCACTCTGGCCCCTGAGATTTTCTCAGCTGCATTTCCCCAAAGAAATGAATCTCTCTGTCACTTGGTCACTTACTCCTCTCTCGTTCTTATGCACCCCTCAACCTCTTTTTTTTAATCTCTGGGTTTTTTGTCCTTCAAAGAAGCCATATCAAACAAGATCTAAGACCTGATGCTGGATTTACAGCCTGGTCCATGGGCAACAATCATACAATCATACATTTTTTTAAATTTTATTTATTTTGTATTATTTTTTAGGTTTTTTAGTAAAGCATAGGTGATATACAATGTTGTGCCAATTTCTGCTATACAGCAAAGTGACCCAGTCATTCATACACACACACACACACACACACACGTCCTTTCTTATATTATCTTCTTCAGTCCAACAGACTATATGCCTCCTCACCACTGTTCCTCTTTCTGTTCTGCTTCAAAGTAGGAAGCCAGCCTGCCTTTGCCCTATCTATTTCCTAGGCAAAAGTCAGAAACCAGACCTGTATCCCCAAACTTCAAGGGCACATTTTTTTTTTTTTTTTTTTTGGTCTTTTCAGGGCTGCACCCATGGCATATGAAAGTTCCCAGAGTAGGCCTATGCCACAGCCACAGCAATACAGGATCCGAGCTACATCTCAACCTACATCAAGCTCATGGCAACACTGGATCCTTAACCCACTGAGCAGAGCCAGGGATCCAACTCACGTCCTCATGGATACTACTCAGGTTTGTTACTGCTGAGCTACAATGGGAACTCCCAACAGCACGTTTAAAATTCTCCAGAATTTGTCCCTCTTATGGGGTTGTTGTGGGTAGGTCTCATGAACAAAAAAGCTACTCACCACAAATCAAAAATTCTCTTCAATATATCTTCAATGTTGGTAAATGGTTTTATAAGTTATATGTCTTATTTGCTGCCAACTTCTTTGAAATATATTTATCCTGAACTGAAAACACTTGAAATCTGTTATCCTAGTACTTTATTCAGAACATCCATAAGAAATGAAGACATAGAACACCTTTTGCAAATCCAGATATTTTTCAGCACATCATCTTTTATTCTTTGTATGGTAAGTAAATAAAATTTAGTATTTTTTTTTTCCATTTTAGGGCTGCACCTGTGGCATATGGGGGTTCCCAGGCTAGGGGTCTAATTGGAGCTATAGCTGCCAGCTTACACCACAGCCACGGCAATGTCAGATCCAAGCTGCGTCTGCAACCTATACTACAGCCACGGCAATGCTGGATCCTCATCTCACTGAGTGAGGCCAGCGGTGGAACACACAACCTCATGTTTCCTAGCCGGATTTGTTTCTGCTGCGCCATGACGGGAACTCCAGATTTAGTATTTGTAGTAGTTCTTCCTCTGTTTATATCATGGTACACTGGGTTGTCCATTTAAAAGGGCACTGAATGTTTTGTTTTGTAATGTTCTTAATTTTTTTTCTTCACTAATGTTAATCATAGTTCTATAGATATGTGAGACTAGTGTCTTTATTATACAAGATACATGCCATTGTCATTTATCCTTAATCTGGAACAAAAAGGCAAAAATGCCTCAGGGAAGATACTGGTCATATAACTGATAAGGGACATGTAAGATTCAAATATCTTATCCAGTTTTATTTGGGTTTTTCCTGTTATAATGAAGTTAATACTATTTGGCTTACTATAAAACCAGAAGTGTAACTTGGGGACAGTTTTGTCAAATATTTTGAATAATATGGGATCTTAATAACGTGTATGTATATATATGTATACACCTATATATATAAAGTGTGTATACATACATACTGAAGACCTCTTTCTAGAAATCACACAGCAGAAGAATCAAGAAGCTAAAAGAAAATAAATTGACAAATGTTAATCTAAAAAATTAATAGAGGGTAAGGGAAAAAGACTGGGTTACACGTAACATGAGAAGATAATTTTTACCCCTCAAAATTTACTTCTCTATATCAGAAACTAGACAAAGTTACTTTGTATATTATTTGTTGACTTATTCTCCTTTTGCAGGTAAACACTGAATTTTTTTTTTTTTTTTTTTTTTTTTTTTTTTTTTTTGCTTTTTAGGGCTGCACCTGGGGCATATGGAGGTTCCCAGGCTAGGAGCTGAATCAGAGCTATAGCCACTGGCCTATGCCACATCCACAGCAACACCAGATCCGAGCCACGTCTGCAACCTAACCACAGCTTATGGCAACACTGGATCCTTAACCCACTGAACAAGGCCAGGGATCGAACCTGTGTCCTCGTGGATCCTAGTCAGATTCATTTCTTCTAAGCCACAATGGGAACTCCTAAACATTGAAATTTAAGTATTTGCATGAGTGTAAATTAGAAATGGTTTACAATTTTATAAAAGTATCCCAGAAGAAAAAAAAAGTTCATTTTATAGAACAGTGATTATTTTATTCATGTACATTCTATCCAGTATGTTAAACATAGAATAGATCAATTTCACTTTTTAAATATCAATTATTTATTTTTGTTACATTTAGAACAGCTGAGAGTTTTAGTAATAGAACTATCTTGGGAATTTCTGCTTTCAAATGAATCTCTTGGCAATAAAATTAAAAAAAAAAAAGTAATTCAGGAGTTCCCATTGTGGATAAGCAGGTTAAGGACCCAACGTCTTTGTGAGGATGCAGGTTCAATCCCTGGCCTCCCTCAGTAGCTTAAGGATGCAGCATTGCCATTGCTGTGGCATAGGTCACAGATGCAGCTTGGATCTCATGTTAAACTGGCTGTGATATAGCTGCAGTTCCAATTCAATTCGACCCCCAGCCTGGGAACTTTCATATGTTGTAGGTTCAGCCAGAGGAAAAGAAAAAGAAAAACAATAGTAATAATTCAGATTCAGAGCCTGGATATTACTAGTTTTAGAATTTGCTACCTGTTTATAAAGGTGCTTTTATTCTGACTCTAATGTAGAGATTTAATATAGTTAAAAACCTTCTGGTGGCATTAGGTCTGTGCTAATGAGTCCCACCTTGCCTGAGTCATGTCTATAGTGTGCTTAAGGAATTGTTGTATTTTTTTTTTTTTTAAGTTTTTCCAACCCTAGTGTCTGCTGTGCTGTTTGAGAAATAAAAATCTTTAACAAAATCGAGAAAATCAAGTTTGGGACCTGCTTAGCTCTTCAATGAGCACATTTCCTGAATTTCACTTTAGTCCTTGTGTGCATATAACACAGTCCAGAAATGCAAGTGATATACTTGCTGGTTTAATTGAGGCATTACCCTCAGTGCAATGCTATGTAGAATTATAATAATGTAACTTAATGAGTTTTGTATTGGCATTTGGATTAGTATAACTAATAAATCCCAGTCCACTTATTTTCCAAGATCACCACTTAATTTTTTAATGCACTGGCTTTACAGAATTTACAAATGCAGTGATATTTGAAATATAAGGAGAAAGTTAAAGGATTCTGACTCTGAGTTTCAACTATGAAATGTAGATGTACAGATTCTTAATTTGGGAATAGTTTAAAATTTTTTTTCATTTTATAGGTAAGAAAATTGGGGTTGTGCTGATAGAGCCAACAGGTGATTGGTGTTAGGATAGCCAGTTGTGAGTGAGCATCACTGGAACACAAACATTTCAACTGCCACTAATCTAGAGCTCCGCCAATAACACTGAATCCAAGCATGAAGAGATAAGAAAGAAATCAGCTTCCCAATCTTCCATCATCTGAAATTTACTTAAAACAAGCATAAACTAATAAGTTACACTGCCTTAGGCATGCTCCTTTCATTCTTATTCATAAAAATATTTCACACATAGTAAATGCTTGATAAATATTTGTTGAAATTGGATTTATTCAAGGATAAATATAGTGTAACACATCTTTTTAAGGTTTTACCATATTAATATCAATTCATGAATTTCACTAGCTCTGATGTTCTACCTACTTAGTAGCAGTATCTGCCCTTTATCTAAAAACTCTGTTAATTCTGAGGGATCTCAAAGCAGGTGCTTAAAAAAATGTCATCTTGTGTTGTTTTGCTCAGAATCTATGAGCCTATTTATATCTCTGCTCTCTTCACCTATGGCTTGAATACTGTTCCTTCGGGCAGTGATATCCTATAATAGTGGCCTCCTTGCCCTACCAGAGGCCAAAGGTGTTCTGTGACTAGGGATAGATGTGGGGAGAATGACTCTCCACATTTCTGTGACTCTTCTTGATGCCTGATGAAACACTTCTGGACACACCAGGTAGTAAGTGGGAAAGCTAGTATTTAAAGTTTGGCTCCAGGCTCTGAGCCTCTCCCCTAAACTGGAATGTGGCAATGATGTTCCATCCTCTACATTATCCTCCACTTTCTGAGGATCACACACCAAAATATCTTTCTTCCGTCTTCAGCCAAACAATATTTGCACTTAAATTTATTGAATAGGTTGTTTTTAGGGGAATAGATAAGGAAAGGGCTTTGTCTAGCTTCACTTTCTAGAAGTTGTGCTCCAAATTCCAACCCAACTCATTGCAAATGAATTAGCAAGATTTTCCAATCTATGATATATATTTTACATTTATCCCTTGCATTTTATACTTATTGATCTAAGACATTACAGTCTTGCTTTGAAAAGCTATATAGCACTATCCAATTTTTCATTATTCTATATAGAACATTTTTTGTGATGCTGCTGCACTGTAAACAACTCAAAAAATCTCAGCGGCTTAAAACCCTATTTCTTACTATGGGCTTGTAGGTCAGTTGTGGCACTGCTGGGTTCTGCTGGGCTCAGATGGGGTCAGCTGGGCTTGGATCCAGGCTGCATGTTGTACTCGGGTGTGCTCAATGTTTCTTCTCATTCCAGGACTAGTGACTCATGGCAGGTGACAAAGGTGTAAGCAGCAAGAAAAAACATTCAAGTTTATTCAGAGCTTCTGCTGCATCAAATTCATTAACATCCCATTAACCAAAGCAAGTCACATGGCTCAACTCAAAGTTAGCAGGATGAGGATGGAGATTCCTGTACTATTCTGGGAGGCCTGCAGAGTTATGACAGAACAGATTTAGATGGAATGCTATTACAGAGAGGAGGTTGAAAAATAGAACGATAATCTATTTTGCCACAATTGTAAAATAATGAAATATTTTCATTGAATAATGAAAGCAACAATGGTGACAGTAATGATAATGACAGTACAGGCAAGTTTTCTTTCCCCTAGTTTTTAACATTTAGCTATATTTACCCTGAGATTTTTATCCTTAATGTTAATGACCTAATACATTGGTCTTATGGGAATGCTTTATTTTATCCCATGAATAATTAAAGAACATTTGGGGGAAGAAAGAACTTTCTCCCAAGCAAAAAGAGAAGTGCTTAGGAACTGATGTGGCACTGTCAAAGGACATAGGACCTTGAGAGCACTTTGAGGATATGACTTTCAACCTAACACCTTGCCTGGCTTCAATCTTATTCTTGAGTATTAGGGAAAGGAGACTGTGATGTCAAACATATACATTTAGAATGTCCTTAAAAAATAAAAATAAAAACAGGAGACTAGAGTACTTTGTTGCTTAGGTAAAAGGAGTACGTCATATCTTGGATGAAGATTTCTTGTTCCCACTTTGCAGGCCTCCCCAAAGCCCAGCAGATTGAGAATGAAACAAGAACATTCACTATGTGAGCTAGAAACAGGAGAGGATATTCTGGCTCATCAAGCATGGATAGCAGCAGGAAATCTCCAGTTTTGGTCTGTGGGGACTTGGTGAGACAGACCAAAGTAGGAGGAAAATGGTAGACCCATGGTAAGTGACAAAGACTAGTTCTAGCACATACACAGACATTCGTTGAGGATAAAATTCAGGGGAGAAATTTTACTGCTACTGCAGGATGTTTTCATCCAAGGTAGTGTGTTTGAAGAAATTACAACTTATGTTGGTTTTGCCATTATTCAGTATGATTATTATCCATAAATCACTGTTTTACCTTCACTGATGTGACAGAATAGTGAACTCTTGACAATTCTTTTGTTCATGGAAGGAATATGGTTACAGAGCTCATTTCCGTTTGCTTAGACTAAGAAAACAAAATTGGATCTACTTTAAGGAAAAAAGATGAATGATAGCTTATTGGATCAATAAAAAAAAATTGTTGCCATTTGGTTAAGAATATGCCCAAGGGTCAAAAATTTTCTTGACACATCTAAGTTTTTTAAGTTCCATAATATGCTATATAAGTGCTAGAAATTGTTTATTTCTATCTAGTTAGAGGAAAATAAAAGTTACTTCATTGGTACCAAAGAATTGTATTCCAATACTTTTCATTACTTGAGGGACATTCCACAGAGTGTGAAATTCTCAATAAAATTGTAAACTCATTGAATTGTCTCACACTGAGTTGAATATCAATAAAACTACAATTTCATTGGCAACTGCTGGACAGCAAAAATGGGAATCTCATTGATTTACATTATCATAGTTTAATATCTTTTAACAATGTCTCGGGTTCACTCTACAAATAACTTTCCTCTATCTTTAAACTTACACTTTCTGTAGGACTTTCTTTCTTAGGAATTGCATATATCCCCATGCTTTAGGCATCAGTAAATCCTGAAATTGCATCTCTAGATCTACATTTCAGCCTCTTTAACAATTTGCCTTGGATATCCTACAAGGAACCAAAACTTGGCAGAGTTCATTTCCTGCCCGCAATCCACTCATTTCCTTTCCTCAATATTTCCCCAAACATGCTATTCCTCTTGACTTTTTCATTTCTGTAAATAGGTCTGGTGTATTAAACTTGGAGCTATTATCCTTCTCTCACTTCTTTATATTTAATCAATGCAAATTCTATGTCTACAATTCATCAATATTTTATTCCTGCATTTCCATTTTTAGTCCATTTCTTTTACTGCAGAGACTCCTAATTCTTAAATTCTTTGAAAAACCTTTCCAAATATAATTCTCAAGGTCATTTCTCTTGCCTTCTTAATTCACCTATAATATCTCACTACTGATTATTCCCCCTGTTATTCCAAAGTTTCTTTGGGGGGTCCACTTCAAATGCCATTAACTCCATTATGATTTTTTCTAGTATCATAGCGATGTATAGTTTTTTGGTCATGTGAATTTCCTTGTAAATTTTACTCCTCAAATATTGTCACCTGAGGTTAATCCTTTTTGAAATGTAATCAGTTTTGTATTTGTTCTTCCATTTTCTCCCACCAGGCACAAAATTGAGTGTCGTCTTATGCTGAAGATGGTGAGTTACTCATCTTTCTATCCCAGACTGTAATTTGCACATAAAAGATGAACAGTAAGTTCTGACTAAATTTAATCAGCATCTCGACTCAGGCTCTGTGAATTCACAATTTATTTTCTAGCAAAAACAAGTATCATATTTTTCTTCCAATGGTTTTGCAATTGAAGAATTACCTAAAGTCACATCGATATCTGAGAACAAAAATGCTCACAAATAACTATTGATATTCTTTTGCTTTGATTTATTGGAAGGCATTATTTTTTTTCACCCTAAACCTAGGAAGATTTTAAATCTTATTAGAATAAAGTGCTTGTTTAAAATATTGTCCTCACTCAAGAACTGGAATATTGGGCCAGAAATTCTTGTCATTGGCAGGGTTGGTGTAAGTGTCTTACATTGAGGAGATGTGTTTACAAATTAATTGATTTTGGTGGCTACTGATACTGAAAATGGTGTATTTTAGGTAAAATTGAGTCATTCCAGTTTGTATTAAAATTCAGTAAAACCTTAATCTGCAAAAAAAGGGAGATATATAATTTATATGGCCAATAATTCTTTAGCTAAGTACCTCCCACATTTGCTATTCTAATTCTCTTTATTATGCAGTCTAAACCAACTCGCACTTTCTCCCCTGATAGCTAAAGTTGAACATGTGCTAAATCTTGCAAGCATATTTTCTATGAAAATAAAAATAAGTACAGTTCATTTGAGATGATATCCTTTATTTTCTGGCTATTTTTTGAATTGCATGTTTCTAATAGTACATGCTTATGTCTCATGAATTGACATTAAATAAACCCTGAAGCTCTGGTGCTAAAATAGACAATTCAGCAATTAAAGAGACAGAAAATGGAGAGAGTATATTTACTTTAACACTGCCTCCATTATTCTAAACCTCCTAACAACAGTAATAAAATATTTTAGCAAGAGTTTCCAGATGCAATAGGAATTTAATTTTCTTCTCAGAAAAGGGAACTTGTTCATAACTCACTGGAGAAGCCTGGGCTTATAAGTTATTCATTTCTTCTTATTGTGATAAAATTGAGTCAAAGAGTAATTTATTTTCTCTTTCAATGTGGTATATATACATAAAACTAAGTAATTGGAATAAAAATTAATATATGTGAGTTACATATTATTACTTTGGGAGCTATAAAGTCTTGGTGGTTTCAATAGTATAGATCAGAATCTCTCTCTGTTTGCAACTTCACCCATGGACATTTGTGAGTGGCCAGTGTGTGTGCAGGTAGGCTAGGTAACAGGAAGTATTGTTTATCCATGCCACATTCACACCAGCCAAACCACTGCACACGTGTGGGATGTGCTTTTCCAGGGAATTACCCAACATCTTTGCTTTACTGTGCATAAGCCATTTAGTGGTGCCTACTGCAGGAGGTTTGGAAGGTATTGGTCGCATTGTCCTTAAAGAGCTGTTTTTACCCACTGTTCAGTTTCAGTCACAAAACTGCAGTATATATATGGGAAATATTTCCATATAGCTATTTCCATTGACACTAAGTTTAGTGTGAGTGGTGTTGCTGCATATGTAGAGTTTATGTTCTTAAAAATATTCTTTTTCTTATTATGCAAGTCATTTAGGAATTTATAAACTAGGGAATTTTTACCAATACACAGGAAAAAACACTTCTCATCCCATTATTTTATTCCTTTTACTTTGCATTCAATCTTACATTTCAATATGTGTATATATACACATATATGCATATACATGTATATGCATGTATTTGAATCTTGCATTTTTCATGTTATGTTGTCACTGGAAATTTCCCATGTCATTAATTTTGAAAAAGCACTACATTAATGGCTCCTTAACATCCAAGGTTAGATATACTCCAATTCATCTATCCATTCTCCTATTATAAATCACTGACTTTTTTCCTCTTAATTAATGTCATAGATTCAATTCCAATGAATTAATTTCTAAGGAAGGTTAATTTTACATAAACTATAGTGAACCATCTTCTTTCAGAGTTCCTTATATTTTACCTAGCTTGTACGTTTCATAGCAAAGATACCCCGTTTTATTTAAAATATATTAAACTATCCTTATAATATGTTACTTACATATGAAATCACTTGCTTCTTTTAAAACCATAGGTTATTTTCTCTCTTTCCCCAGTCTTTATTTGGCTGTGTTTTTCTGAATGTGCTTAGTACTAAACCATTATACTAAGTGAAGTCAGACAGTCAAAGACAAACCCTATATCATATCATTTATATGTAGAATCTAGAAAAGGGATATGAATGAACTTATTTGCACAACAGATGCAGACTCACAGAGACTCACTCACTTTGCAAAACTTATGGTTACCAAAGTGGATAGGTAAGGAGGTGGGAGGGATGGACTGGGGGTTTGGGGATGGACTCAGGGTTTGGCATGTGCACACTGAGGTACATGGAGTGACTGGCCAATGGGGACCTGCTATATAGCACAGAGAACTCTACCCAATATTCTGTGATAATCTATACGGGGAAAGAATCTGAAAGAGAATGGATATGTGTATACATATGACAATCACTTTGTTGTACAGCAGAAATTATTACAACCTTGTAAATCAACTATACTTCAATAAAACTTTAAAAAATAAAGGATATTAAGACATAAAAAAATCTTTTTTCCAGGCCTGTGTAACACTCCACTATCTAGGTTGATATCCTACATCTCCCCCTCACACTTGGAGCAGCACACGTGATGCAATACACATTCTTCTTTCTGGCCTTTCTCACTTGAGGAACTCATTTATTCTGAAGACTTCAATAACCAATGCCATGTGACTTGAACTTATTTTGTATACACATATATTATCTCTTACTTACTATGGGGAAAGACTCTTGAATCATAGAATACACCAAAGGATGTTTCCCATATTCCATATACTTAATACTATGGTATTAGCACTACAACGACTGTTAAAAACAATGCTCATTGGCTCTCCACTATATAGGCCAAGTATTGTGCAAAGCACTTATTTTATATTCATTTGAATTAAACTTCAGAAAAAATTCCATGAGGTGGGTATTCTTATTCTAATTTCACATATAAATAGTATGAATTTTCAGGATGCTAAGTATTTTGCCATGGTCTGCATGACCCTAAAGAACAGATATAACCTGTCACACTATTCAGTCTCATCATGAACCATTCATCATTAATGCACACAGAGAGCATTACCATCCGTCAAATAGCTTCTTTGTAAGGCAGTTATTTTTATCTTAATAACTAATCCAAAATTCAAAATAGAGCTTTACCATGGTCCTGAGAGAAAGCAATTCAGGGGTTGAACCCGAAATGTGAGATAGTAGATAGTTCCCTCCCTAAACCTACATAGTTCCTTAATCCCTTACCCGAGTGCATCTCTTTCTAAATTGTAAAGCTTGTTTTTGTTGTCCCATCCTATCCCTTTTTGCCTTTCTCAGCCAGTGAGGTCTGGATAGTGGATGTAGGATTGGGTATACAGGATTCGTTGGTGAATAATAACTCAGTACAGCCACAGATTTGTAGGCTTGTAAAACTGTGAGCTCAGCACTGTTGGTAATATAAATTCAAATGTTTTCTGTCTTGGGCCATGTAGCTCCCCATTCATGTTCCTTTGTTTACTTCTTATGGCTTTAGGATGCCTTTCTCTTTCTTCTGCCACTTCTGTAGTTGCTTTTTTTCTAAGATTTCTCTCCTCAACAATATGCTCTCACAGTTATTCTCCTGATTGAGGAAGAACCTCATGGCTTTTTTCAAGTTTTTATTCTAGTCTCCTCAACAATATGCTCTCACAGTTATTCTCCTGATTGAGGAAGAACCTCATGGCTTTTTTCAAGTTTTTATTCTAGTCAGGTTTCCTTTCCTGTTAGAGACAAAGAAATGGCATAAATTTAATTTAAAAAGAAAAGATGTGACCAAAATTCTCCCATAGGAATAAGGAAGCCCTAAGTTATAGTCCAAAGGAGGTGTGGACCAGTTGTTGAAACTAGGCGTTTAGTAAGGAACTGGATTTCACTCTCAGTTCTGTCACATGGCCAAGTGGTTTAACCTTTCAGAAGCTCAATTCCCTCATGTTTAAAATGGGAAAGCTGTAAAATTCAGCTGTATTTTATAGCTTAGTCTGCAATTAATGTCTTCTTTGTTTTGTAGTGATGAACAAAAAAAGGAAAGAAGAAAAGAAGGGAACACAGATAGCAAGCAGCAAGTGAATGGAATACTGCACATCTACCTAGCCAGCAAGGGGCGCTCTCAGGAGCCTATACCAGGTCAGTAACTGCTTCAGTTACTGTTAATAAATATATGCAGTTTGATTGGTTTCTAGTTTATTAACCAAAGGTAGTTGTTGCATCTTAAACTAAAAAGTGTAGTACAAGTATCATTAACCTTGTCAAATTGCTAAATTTGAAAAATGCTAGTACAATTTTCACTTCAAAAATCGCATTATTTCCTTGATCCTTCCCCACATTCTTTCTCTTCATTGCCAGTTGCTGAACTGCATATTACCTTTTTAATTCTGCATCTTTGTTTCATAGCATACCCTCATTTGCATTTCTAAAATCAGATGTTCCTTTCATATAACACAGTATCCTAATTAAAATATTAAAAGATGCTTTTTGAATGAAGAGAATTTACATTGCCATAAAAAATGCTCATAGTGATGCAGGATGTTTCCTTTTTATATTTCAATGACACTTTCTCTCTAAATTATTTCTAGTTATGGAGTTAACTCTCTCGGGCTTTAGGGTAGATTAACACCGTGAAAGAGGAATAGACAGCAGAAAGAATCGTGGCAAAAAGAAAATGTTGACTTCATAGTAAAATTCTGAAAAAAAAATTAATGTACTTACTTCGTAATTAACTCCCCCCAAGGTGTCTTGTTTTCTTGATTGATTGTTTCATTTGGCCTCCATGTGCAGAGTAGAGCTAATCACATTTTTGGTTCACAGCTCATTGTTCTTCTGAGTTTGTGGAAATCAAGTCTCTTTTATCATTTGACTTTGCTTCCTTCCCTGATTTCCATTCTTATCTCACTCACACTTGCTGAGATGTTTGAAACTTTTCATTTTTCTTTTAAATATCTATGTGTTTATATGTATTTTAGGTTAACTAAAATGATATGGCATTCTGTTTCCTACTCTCCTTACTCAATACCATGATTTAGGGGCCTGAATGATATTGCTAAATGTTTCTCTAATTTGTTGCTTTTTAGCAACATTCCATTCATTGTTCTCATCATTACTTTGGGGATAGACATCTTAGTTGTCCTCAACTTCCTTTACCCATATGCAATACCATTATAAACATTCTAGCAGAATCATGGATGAACCTGGAGTTCAAGCTCCAGGTCATAGAATGTTCATACCTTTAATTTTTCTAAAACTTTCCATGTGGCTTTACAGAATGGCCACACTCTAGAAGCCTTTATTCACTCTAGAAGCCTTATTTTCCCCCACTTTTTCAGAAGCAGGTACTGTCATCTCCCTCTTTAACTTTTGTATTCTAATGGGAATGAATGATAGCTCATCAGTTTATTTCCAAGTCCAAGCATAGTCCAAAGGAGATGAAAACCAATTACCCTAAAACTAAGTTCCCTAATCAGGTTTATGATTTATCTCTCTATCCAAAACTGTATTCACTTTTTTGTCACCTCTGACCACAATTCTATGCTAACTGAACACTAATGAATCAGAGGCAAATGACTTAAATTGCTGTTGTTAATAACATCATTAATGTATTAAAATTATAGCTATGTTATCATACAAACTTAGGTTTCTCCAGGGTAAGGTGAGAAAGTCCCAAGTCATTCAAAGTCACTCAAAATCCTTAGCCATGGACCACCTGGCCAGAGAATTGTAAACCAGAGACATCCTGACTCCCAACACTATGAGTAAGAAATGTTACCAAAATGTCACAAAACAGTGATTGATGCCATCTTCTTTGTTCTGCCCCTTTAAAAAGCCTTTAACTCAGAGACCAGGTTGGAATGTATCTGAGGTTTGTCTCCCACTCCCTTGCTTGGCAGTGGCAATGAACTGTGTACTTTCCTTCCCCATAACCCTGTGTCAGGAGATTGGCTTTGCTGCAGGTTGGGTGGGTGCACCCAAATTCATTTGATAACAGAGATTGCACAGCTGTAATCTGTACTCCTCTACCTACAAACCAGGTGACCTCAGGCGAGTTTTTGAATCTCTATGTCCTTCTGATCTTCACTGATAAAGGAAGAAAACACACTAGCACAGAATTCATATTGGTGCTGTGAAATTTATATGAGCAAAGAAAAGCATTCAGAACCACATCAGGTTCATCATAAACCCTATTTAAATGTCACTCTCATTGTTAATTTATTTCTAAAAATGTAAAGTCCATGAAGGCAAGTTTCTGTTTATTTATCTACTGTTCTAACCAGAGTGCCTAGAATGGTTCATTTACATAATGAAATACATTGGTGATGTTGGAATTTTATTATATTCTTGAAATCCACTGAACTTAGTCATATTGCATCATTTTTAATACATTAAGGGATTCAATTTTTAAATTTTTTCTGTTTTACCCATGGTATAAATCTAGAAAATCACTCACAAAAGACTATGTAGAAAAAGAGAAAAACATAAAACAAATCCTCCATTTCACCCTCTCATGGTAATCAGCCCTCCTCTGCCTGGGAACCCTGGACACAGTTCTTCCCCAAATATATTTCATAGCCTAAACCCTAAATTTTCAGAGCTTTCTTCCTAAATCTACAGCATTTCTAGTTTTGGGATATGAGAGAGTATTAGAAGCTTAGGCTAATTTTTCAATTTTTATTAACTTATGAAATTTGGAGTTGACCAAATGCTGAGAGGAATCACCAGTTCATTAAGTAAAAGACTTAAAAGTCCAAAAAAAAAAAAAAAAAAAAACCAAACATATTGACTAGACTAAAACAGTAAAAATTCAATTCAGTGTAAATTTAAATGTAAGGTATTATAGTTACAATCAACTTTTCTACTGTCAATCAGTGGAATATGAAAGGATTGTATGCGCTTTATGTTAAATTATTGGGAATATTTAATTGATCAATTGGTCTCTTATAAGATAATACAATATGGTATCTAAAAAAATAGTTGGGGGATATCTGCTTCTGATAGACTAGATATTCTGCTAGAACTTCCTGTATCAGAAAACTAGGTCCAGAACAAAATGGGTGTTTGATTCAGTGATGAAGTACAAGTGAAAGGGCAGTTTCCATGAACATTACAAATTCAAATTCTTCCTCCTTCTCTTCCTCTGTATCATCATAATCTATAAACTTGTGTCTGAGCCGCAACATTGAGTAGTGAAATGTGTGAAGAAATGAGGTTTGGGAATGGATGCAAAAAGCAGTTCTGCATTGGAGCACTGGTCCTTAGGATTTTGAGATGAGTTCCCAGCATTCATATTGATCTAAGCCCTTAAGTGGAATTGAAGAGCTTGAGAGCAGAGGCAAATTTTATCTCCTAGAAGGAAAAAATCTTCTCTAGAATAAAGCATTGCTAATTTGGTTCATAAGATTTCTACAATTAATATCAAAAGGGGCTCAATGAAATAACCAAGCATGCAGGAAGGGAAGTTGCAAGTACATGTTAGCTGAAATGATTAACAAGGTTAGACTTCACCTCCATTCCAGACTGTAGATATTAGAACTCTTAGAGATAGGCTATAGAATAGGTAAGAATAAAATTTTTAAAAACAGGTGAAATAAAATCTATGAATAAATGACTATTAAAGATGATGGCATATTTAAAAAAAACAAATAGAACTGTCAGAAATAAAAATATGATTATATGATTGCTTAAAAAAAAGTTTTTAAGTGCATAGATTTACAGGGATCCTACTTAATTGAATAGAGAACATTTGAGAGTATATATATATATATATATATATATATATATATATATGTATATATATTTTTTCCAGTGATTTATTTAAATTAAGTGCAGATAAAGTAGCCTATGGAAAATACCATAGACAGATTAGAAAAGGACTGAGAACTAAATCACCTTCCTAAAAAAAGAATGGAGAGAGAAGAAGAGAGGCAAAACTTTAGAGAATAATGACTAGAAATTTTCAAAAATGATAAAGCACATGAATGCATAGATATAAAAAACACTGAAAAAGAAGTTTTGTTTATAAAATTATGGTATAGGAAGTAAGTTATGAGATCTTTGCAGTGTGAAATAAACAATGAAAATGACAAAGATATTACTCAAGAACTCTTTCTATCTTACCTATCACTGTATTCCTAGAAAATAATAAATCATTGTGCACATAGTAGGTTAATAAATATTTGTTCCACATATGAGTAATGATCATGAAAGTGTATATCCTCCTTTTGCAATTAACATAATAGCACGAGTATTTCTGCAAGTTATAGTTTTTACTTTTAAGTATTTTTATGTGCTTCACCATCTGTTCATTGCATAAAAATAAATTTCAAGATTGTTGGACGCTTTGACTTATGTTTATCACCACCATAAACCAAGGTTCTTAGCAGTGCAATCTCCCTCATCAATTCCTACTATATTTTGCTTCCTTTCACTTCTATAAACCACAACTAAATCTTTGTTAAAAAAAAAAAAAAAGACAAGAGCAAAATCCTAATTCAAATACTAATGAGCATGCAAAGCTAATGAGAAAAATCCTAAAACTTCCTCTGTGGTTCTTTATTCCTGTTAAATTATTTTTTTTTTATTTTTGTTGTTGTTGTTGTTGTTGTTGTTGTTGTTGCTATTTCTTGGGCCGCTCCCGCGGCATATGGAGGTTCCCAGGCTAGGGGTTGAATCAGAGCTGTAGCCACAGGCCTATGCCAGAGCCACAGCAACGCGGGATCCGAGCCGCGTCTGCGACCTACACCACAGCTCACGGCAACGCCGGATCGTTAACCCACTGAGCAAGGGCAGGGACCGAACCCGCAACCTCATGGTTCCTAGTTGGATTTGTTAACCACTGCGCCACGACGAGAACTCCTATTCCTGTTAAATTATTTTTTTAATGTAATGACATCACAGTAAGCATGAAAGGCTTCTTCTTTCTTTTTTAAAAACTTTTTTTTATGGCCTCTGTTGTTCTAGTTAAATTTAAAATTCACTTTCTGGGAATTCCCATCATGGCTCAGGAAGTGACCCACCCAACTAGTATCTGTGAGGATGAGGGTTCGATGCCTGGCCTCACTCAGTGGGTTAAGGATCAGATGTTGCTGTATCTGGCTCAGATCCTGTGTTGCCATGGCTGTGGTGTAGGCTGGCAGCTGTAGTTCTGATTCGACCCCTAGCCTGGGAACTTCCATATGCTACAGGTGTGGCCCTTAAAAAAAAAAAAGAATCACTTTCTGACTCTAATCACTACACTTTACATAAAAGCATTGAATAGGACATGAAGAAATTTTCTATCCTTTAACTTGTTATTTAAATGTCTGGTGATTCATTCATTCACTTTTGGTCAAGGTACTGAGGCCCAGTTGAGTGGGATAAGCAGCCAACATAAACCAAAATCTATTACACACTTCAAAATTACAGCTATCAACAAAAATATGTAAAGTATGTAAAGATAAGGAATCTTTATTTTCTATATGAGGGCTTTCATTTTAGTGAATGATTTCAGGAAATCTTCTGAAACAGGTAACTGTGGTCTAAGACAGATAAAATTTTGCTTGATGTGTAAGAGAAGACATCATATTTTAAAAATGATTTTTACAGTTAAAGTAGATAGCAAGGAAAATACCCTGACTTTTTGGAAATCAATACAGAATATTCAAGTGTGAAAGGAAAATCAAAATGGAGTTGGTGTTGCTTAGAGAGCTTTCTGAAATGGCTCTATGGGGCCATTGAGGAAATGGGATTTATGTAAGTCTTAGCTCAGATGGAATCTGAACTTGTGGCCACTTATTCTCTTAATGCAGGCAGCCAGAATATCTGTACAGTGTTTTAGAATCTCAAGATACTTATGAGACCCTTGCTCTAAATAACTCATGACTGCATATCCCTTAAGAACAAGTATTTCCTTTTTGCATCAGAGCCAATAATAATTCTTGAAAGACAATTTTAACAACCTTGTGGCTTTTGCCTTTATAGGCCTCTCTTTGTCTTTGTGAGAATACTCTGTGTTTTACCTGAATGTGTGTCTCTCAAATTGCAATTCCTAAGACCTCAAATAAAGCTCTTTTTTTCTTTACAGCCTAGATACTGATTATTGTTTGACACAGGCAAGTTAACTTTATATAGTTTAGAAAGGTGAGAATTTGAAATGACAATTAGAAACCAGTATTTTTAATTTACAGAAATGTCCAAAGTTTCCCAAAACTGTCAAATACACAAATCCGTATAAGCATTGCCTCTTGACTTTTTTTCAAAAGCTTTTGAGAGCTTAATAACTTGCCAAGCAACAGTTACATATGAAAAAAGGACTTTGTACATCTCAGAAAGGACTAAAACTTGGATTGTCATCCCTGTCTGTGAAAACATGAATCCGGTTAAAACATGGTTTTTGTACTCAAATGCTATTCCTGTCAGTTGAGAGTTCTGGGTTTTTATGCAAATATTGTTACTTGAGTATATCTGAAAATTTTTTTAGAATCATCTTCAAAGTAAGGACAGATCAAAGTGCAGGGTCCTGGATCAAAACAAGCAATGCCTTTTTTAAAACTCTTATTTTTACCGTAGTTCGAAGCAAGTTAATAAATGCTATCTCCTCAACATCATCACAGGGAAGCAAAATTTAACATTGGACCTCTCATATGCTTATTCTAAAGAGTAAGAAGCACTGTAAATCAACTATAATAAAAAAATTAAAAAGCCCCCCCTAAAATAGAGTAAAAAAAGAAAAAAAGTAGAAGAATAGGAAACTGTATTGTTTTATATGCCGAAGAAAGCAGCAAATGTCTGTACTATAAAAAGTAATTAAAGTTATGCAATGGAAACACATGTAAAACTTTTGTCCATACCTGTATCTTGGCTTTTTATCACATTGAACTGGGATGATATGCTTACATTTTGTTTCCTTTACTGTATAATAATCCTCTAAAGGAAGGGACAGTATCTTACTTATCCCTGTTTCATTGGTACCTCCAACAAATATCTGCCTCACAATTGCTCCTGAATGAGAGTAAAAAGAACTGGGGAAAAAAAGGAGAAAGAAAGTCCCTTTGATAACAAGATTTTTTAAAATAACTATGTCATGGGAACTTTACCTTGTAATTAATTTTGTCATATGTGAAACCTAAAAGGATTTGTAAATGTGTTAATCAAATAACATTTCCTCTGGGGTATATTTCTATCCATTTAAACAGTTGCATATATTGTACCTTAGAGTATAAAAGCAACTCAAAATGACACTATCACATTAAAGATACAAAGCTTACTTCAACTTTTAATTTCCTTTAAAAATGCAGTGATGTTTTACTAATGTGAAAGAATTCATAAATTGAAATTAGTTATTTACATTAGTTTAAGTGATTACACAAATCTCTAAGTAAAACAAGAATTCCCATATGAAATGCATTCTACTTTTTTTTACCTTGTTTATAAATTACTTAACAATAACTGGTATTTCTATGGACTAAAAGAATTCTTAGATTTGCTGTGTAAAAATCTGCTGTGTATTCATGACAGTATTAAATTTAATAAGAAAGATTATAGCAGCAACTAAGCCAAACATATCACACATGAATGTGATTTGAAAATATTCTGTAGACTTTTAATCAGTTTTAAAAATTGGTGTTTCACAGAACATTGTCTCATGAGATGTCCCCTGGAAGAAAAAATCTAAACAAGACTAAATGCTAAGAGGATTAAGTCCCAAGTTGTCATAACTTATTTATGACCTTCTATTCTGTGAATGACCAAGAGCTGATGTTATAGAATCACAATGGTATAGAAGTTCTGCATTGAAATTGTTACCTTACTTTCTTACAGGAATAGGATATACACTAGTCTGAAATCAGATTGTTTGGTATGAGAATATCATTTCAAGTCATAGATATCTTGTTAGATACATATTTAAAGTATCAACTCATTACAATTAAATGTTCAGTTAATGTGTGTAAAAAACAAAATATTTTTTTAGATTTCCAATGAGAAAAAAAGCAATCATAGTTTCCATTTCATGAAAAGTTTTTCATACAAATTTTGAAGTAGAGATCAGAAGTCAGCTTGATGCCCAGTGCACACCATGTCTACATCTACAGTGATACTAACATCTTTTACATCTATGTCTACATACTGACATCCACCTTAACCTTACATCTATATCTGTATTTCCCTGGAGTTTCCTAAGCCCTCATGATTCTATAGCCATTTTAGCCACAATAAACAAAATTTACTTGGCTTCTAAATTCACTCACATAATGCATAAATTCAGCCTTCTGCAAAAATGCCCCAGTTATGCCTAGGATTTTCCACATAGCCTCAAAGGCATGTACAGTCTTCATGTTCTCCTGCTCAAGCCCTTCCCTCACTGTTTGTTCTCCAAATAGCTAGTTGGAGGCAACATCGTTCCAGTACTCTGACCATTTGCACTCTTCAGACAAGGTCAATGTCCAGTCAAGAGTAAGTTAGTTGTTCTCCCAAATCTGCAAAATCTTAACTAAGGAAAAGAAAAATTCTGTTAGCAAAGAACATAACCATTGTAAGACTGACACCAAAGCCAAGTTTCCAAAGAATATAAAATACTTACATTTTGTTGCATAAAATCACTATTAAAATGATATTCAAGTTTACAGTACTAAGGATCAGTTACAAGTTCAGAAATTCAAGAGAGATGAGGTAGAATGATATGGAAAAGTTCATAGAACCATAGAAATAATGGCTCAGTATGAGTCTCCAAATGAAGAGATCTTTAGTAAAGTCGGGTCTTGTGAAGCTCTTAGGAAAAACAAAAATATGTTTGTAAGATTTGTAGTTTAGGGTTTTGGAGATTCTAAGGAACAGGGGAGAATACAGGCATATAGGATTGAGTGAAAGATCTCAGATGGTAATAAGAACTTATTAAGTACCTGCAGTTATGCTTTAGTTGAAAATTAGCTCTATTGTTTATGGCATGATGCCAACAAGCCCAAGGTTGAGTGTTTTCTATGGACTTCAGGGTCAGTTAGGTGTCCTCTTCAGTGACCTCTAATTATAAGAAAGGCTTAGCAAGACATTTACATATGCTCCTTGGGCTCAGGGTAAAGAACAATCATGGGAACTCTGGGTAGTCACCCATTCGACTGAATGCATACCCTCAAGTCATGTGCATTCTACTAGCTATCACAGCAACATCAAGTTATATATAGTCATGAACAAAACCAAAATTACTTCTCTCAAGAGTTGTTTTAGGAGTTTACCGTCATGCATCAGCAGAAATGAATCTGACTAGCATCCATGAGGATGCAGGTTTGATCCCTGGCCTTGCTCAGTGGGTTAAGGATCTAGCGTTGCCCTGATCTGTGGCATAGGTCACAGATGCAGCTCCCATCTGGCATTGCTGTGGTTGTGGCATAGGCCAGTGGCTAGAGCTCTGATTCGATCTCTAGCCTGGAAACCTCCATGTGCCACGGGTGCAGTCCTAAAAAGACAAAAAAAAAAAAAAAAAAAAAAGGGTTATTTTATTTCTATTTTTTTCTTTGAAGTTAGTATCAGAGAATGCTGTGGTGCAATTTCAATGAAGCATTTGGTATTATATATAAGAAGTCATACAAATGTTCATGTATTTTAAGAATCTCTTCTGAAAATTTAGCTTGGAAAATAATTTGATAACGAAAAAGATATACATTGTAGAGTTGTTTAGGTCAGGCAAAAATTGAATGCAAGCAAAATGAAATGTTAAATTATAAAAGACTGCCTTTTTCAGTTTTAGAACTTTACTGTATAGGCTGTTAGACATGAATAAAAGAAAATATAATTATGGCAATTGAAGGAGAATATAGGAGAAGTGCATGAGAGAACGATAGTAGAAAAAAGCAGCATGAAATGTTAAGTACATCATGAATACACTTGAATACTGAAATATGAATACAACACAGAAACACAGAAATGTAAGATCATGGTTGAGAAAGAGAACAGTTGAGTTCAAGTGGTGGTAAACAGTATATTCTATAGATTAGTGCTATAGAATGTGTAGGTTCTGCAGTCACAGAGGCATGGTTTTGAATTTTGCCTCCACCATTTACTAGATATGTGACTATGAGTAAATTTTTCAGCATTCTTTTCTCCACTTAAAGAAAAACACACAACATTATGAGATGTCTAAGTTTTATTCAGGATTTTAGGGAGGACTGTAGCCTAGGAGCCAGTCACTCAGAAGCTCTGAGTAAACTGCTCTGTTGAGGTAGAGGAGAAGCCAGTTTATAGATTATTTTTTATAGCTAGGAAGTACATTCAGCCAAGTATACGTCTTGGTAAAATATTACTGCTAATTACAAAGAACAGATATCCCAAGTTTATGATTTTAGTACTTTTCTATGTATGGAAATATGCAGGAATCTGGGGTCATTGAAATTCTTTCTGAGACATGCAACTAACCATCTAAGGGCCTGCTTGTCCAAAGCACAGTTTTTCATCCCGAGTTCCTTTCAGAGTGCACTGTTCATAGGCAACTGCAGTGGGTTATGACTTAACTCCTGTAGAACTGGATGGTGAGCCATAGCATTTATCGTAGGGATCTTAATTTTTCTGCATCCACATGCACCTTAGTCTGCTCTTCTGTAATTCTGGGATAATAAAGATGATTAATTCTAAGTAATTATTCTTTTAGTAAAGATTATTGTTACTCTTTGAGGTAATTCTAACCACATCAAGATGTTTGACTATTGAACAAAGTGAGTTGTGCAGATATCCTGATCATATGCTGGTACTCAATATATATTTGTTACTATTAGAGTAATAATAATAATACATAATTATTATTTTTCCCTTAAGTGATTTTGTATTTTTCCAGTTTTCACTCTTTAATTTTAATAATGATAATGATAGCAGCAAATACTTAAGTTCTTACTAACCTTTGTCAAGGAGGGATCAAAAGCATGCAGTGCAGAAAAAAATAAGCTTTGTAATTCACACAATTTTCACTGTTGGGAATGTTACCCATCTCTCTGTCAGTCCCCTCATCTGTAAACAACCTACTCATGTGTTTGTTGCAGATTTTTAAAAGGTGATACTTGTGAAATACTTGGAAGTTATTCAGTAAATGGCAACTATTTAACTTACATGTCACAACAGCTCTACAAGACAGTTACATGTTAAATTCAACCTTACATACTACCATCGAAGAAGCCAGCTGAGTCAAGAAGCTACCCCAGCCACACTGCAAATAAGAAGCTGAGTCAGGATTTTAACTTCTATATGTCCGACCTCAAAGGTTATGTTCTTAATTGTTATGAAGTACTGTGGCCGATTTTTATGACCAGTCATTGCTATAGCCACATCAGT
This sequence comes from Sus scrofa, assembly GCF_054392235.1. Classification (NCBI taxonomy): domain Eukaryota; kingdom Metazoa; phylum Chordata; class Mammalia; order Artiodactyla; family Suidae; genus Sus; species Sus scrofa. The sequence continues at coordinate 101,660,181 of NC_139390.1, read as the reverse complement.
TTGAACCATAGAGGGACAAATTTGTCTATCCAAAATGTCTCTTTAGCATGAGGATTAATTTAAGAAGATTATTTTTAAGAAAAAGAAGACTTGGGAAGTTTTTCTTGTTATTCCCCTCTTCCCCTCTCCCCTGTAACTGCCTAAATAATTTAGATAAAGGACCTGTTCTTTGAATAGAGCCATCACCAGAGATGTCTGCAAGGATATGAGCTGAGTAGGGAAAATGCAGAGGAGCCTAGAGATCAGAGTCTACTCTCTGTCCCACTGCCTCTTCGTGACCCAGCAAACACTGATTTACTAAACATTTGCTTTTCCATCTCCATGTGAGTTGCCTTCCTCCCTTTTAAAGTCTCATACCACTATGGCCAACATTCTTTTTTGTCTTTGTCTGAAAATGGCATTTAAGGTGAGAATTTTGGCCATCTTGGTAAGTTACTCAGGTTTCCATGTATACATGTCATTAAGCTTTTGTTTCATTATCCCCTGCTAATCTGTTTCATGTTAATTTAATACTCTGACCAGCTAGAAGAATACAGAAGAGCAGAGGAATATTTTTTTTTTTCTTTCTGTACAGAAGAAAAAGTAATAGTAAACAGAGCGCTGTAATTATCCCCCCCCACCCCCTGCATCCTGAACTGGTGTACTGCTGCCAGGGATGGGGGCAGTGATAAGGCCCAAGATTTTCACTGTATCCATCCTCCTTTCTTTCTCTCTAGGACCCCTGAGTCCCAGCCTGCAGTGTCACATACTGCCCCACTCCGCTGCCAACGTTACTGCTGCAGTAATCCTTTACCCTCTTCCTCCTGTCTCTGTTATCCACTCACCTTACTTCTATTCATTCAAGTTCATAAGCCTGCATTTTGGGTAAGAAAATCTAATGCTTTTGAGATGTCTGCTCAGCTTGATATTGAATGACTTAAATGCACAATGTCCTTTCCCCAGCCCAGGAGTGGACTCAGGCTCCTCGTTCCTCGTTTTCAATAGAACTCCTCATTCCTTCCAGGAAGTGTAAGGTCTGGGAGTTAGGGAAAAGGGATGCTTAAAGACACCCAATACTAACTGGTCTCATGGCCAAAAAGAGATACAGTTTCACTCCCTGCCTCTGCAAAATGACTTTGTGTAAGAAAATGACAAATAGCAGCCCTTTGTATTGTAGCATAAAAAGACGCAAGACATTTACATCAAAATGTTAGTAACTTAGCTTGTTTCAATAAATGTTAAGTAGAAGTATATTTATTCAGGTATTTTCTCCCCTCATATATTTTGAATCCATAGTCAAATGTTTCCCTTTATATTCAGACTCTCATACCTTTTTCCATTTGGAATCACGTCAATCAGTTTTACAGCTGAAGGCAGTGATATGCTGACAGAAGGTGAATGCTACACGATCTGGTTTCCAATTTAAGTTGCTACTTGCTGCTCTAAAAGTTTGGAAAAATTATTTTCTTTTAAAACAGGGAGTAGGAGTTCCTGTCGTGGCTCAGTGGTTAATGAATCCGACTAGGAACCATGAGGTTGAGGGTTTGATCCCTGGTCTTGCTCGGTGGGTTAAGGATCCGGCGTTGCCATGAGCTGTGGTGTAGGTCACAGACGCGGCTCGGATCCTGCATTGCTGTGGCTCTGGCGTAGGCTGGCGGCTACAGCTCCGACTAGACCCCTAGACTGGAAACCTCCATATGCCACGGGAAGCAGCCCTAGAAAAGGCAAAAAGACAAAAAAACACAAAAAAAACAAAAACAAAAAAACAAACAAAAAAAAAACAAACAGGGAATAAAATCCTCATGAAGATTGATCTCAGTTAATAATACTGTGGAAACCCAGGATGCCAGAGGTGAGTAGTGTTTACATCCTGACATCTTAGCCTGAGAAGAAGAGATTTTCTTATTTGGGGATGTGACTGTGTCCTTGGTATTTGCAAACCTGTTCCTGGAACTTTCTTCCCATGATTTCATGAACTAAAATGTAATGATTTTTCCTTTTCCCTTTCACCCATGAAAGGTTTTTATTTTCTTTCCTTTTCTTTTCTGATCATAATTTTTCTTTCTGCTCCTCATTTAGTTATCACTTCTGTTTCTAGATTGTATTTCCTCCTCTGTAAAGCCCAGAATGTGCAAACCTTTACTCTTATCTCTGAATTCTCCCTTGATGGACAGTGCCAAATCTCCAAAGACCAACTTTGTCTTTCGGTGTCAAAGTTGTTAGATATAATTCTCCCTCCAGATATTCTAGCATAAGGTGGACATTTCAAATACATTGTAAGCATACATCTATTGTTAAAACTGAGCTGACATGAAAACATATATATATATAATATGTATTATTAAAATATATACTATATATAAGTATAAAATAGATATTATATTTATATATGTTAGTTTGTGTATATATACAAATATATATTATATATTATATATAATATCATATCTATTGTATAGAATATATAATATGATATTATATATACTATAGTTATATAATCTTATACATAATATATAACTTACGTACTTTACTGTCACCTGACACTCAGGACAAAATTCATTAATTTACCTCCACATCAACTTTCTTGATGTTTTCATGTCATCTCAATTTTATCTGTAGATGCAAAATCTCTATATCTTCTAGGTTTATATTTCTTAGTTTTCCTTATCAAATTCAATAAGTTTATTGATTCCCCTTTTTGCTTATAATGTACTTGAAATGTCCAACTTCTGCTAGAATATCTAGAGGGAGAATTATACTTGGCAACTTTGGCATAGCAATATCATGAACTTATGCAATAGCCAGCCTCCAGGATGTCCCGTGATGATTTCCACATCCTGATGGCCATGTCCTTCTGTGATTTGTCACCATGTTGTATTAGACTTACTCTAATGAGTGGTAAATAGAACTCAACAGAGCTGAGAGTATGTAACTTCTGAGATTCAGTTATAAAAGGCACTACAGTTTCCATCTTACCATGCCTATTTTCTTGCCTTTTTCTTTTGGCTCACTTCTATCATGTCGTAGGAGCCCTAGAAAAAGGTCCATGTTGCAAGGACCTGAGGCTACTGTCCTCAGGAATTTTTTTTTTTTTGTCAAAAATCAGTGAGGAACTGAGGTCTACTGTCAGCAGTCAAATGACTGGCTTATAACAGCCCCACCAGCAGAGACATGTAGCCAATCTTCTTTCAATTCCTGACCTGCAGAAACTGAGTGAGATAATAAATGTGGGTTTAAGCTGTTTCAGTATAAATTATGTATCAATGGATAACTAATTCAATGACTATATAATATAAATAGCATATTTATGTGATTAAATTATCTTGAAAAATTAAGGAATGGAGAGGATCCAGAAGACATCTGCTAGAATCACACAGTCCCAGAGAGAAAAGTCTCCTCCTGGAGCAGCTGAGGAACTGTGGGTATGTGACTAAGCTCTACCCATGTGGCTCTTTGGAGAACATGAAGAAGTCGAGTCAAAAGAGATATTGAAGTTATTTAAATTTACCCAAAGCAATCATCTCCTTGTAGTCTTTTGACAAGTAACTGAAAGGATCTGAAAGGAAAAGAGATTCACTCAGGATGTTTGGAATTCATAATGCTAGCTGTGGTGAGGACGCAAGTAGCTGCTCAAGCTCTGATGAGGATGAGGAGGAAGTTGCTTCTTTACGTTTTAATCTCTCAATTATAAAACATTAATGACAAGCCTATGTCCATCCAGATGATAAATCTGTCAAAGATACTGGCATAGTGTGTGGGAATAGTGTGCAAGATCTTCTTTTATTCTAAAACAAAGTATCCTTGCAGTGTTTCATGTTTGAGAATATATTCATCAAACTTCAAGGGTTTTGGCTAGACTTCAGATAACAGGTAAGCATCCATCACAGAAAGCAAGAGCTCCTCAGCAACAGACTTAATTACTAAACTAGCAAAATATGCTCATTATCCTGCCATATTGAGAATCAAGTGAGACGATTCACCACAGAATCAGCATCAGTCTCCACATAAGTTTTGCTGAGATAACATCTTTAGCAGTTGTTTTTTGAAACTTAGTGGCTTTAAACATGCACCCATAAGACCTGCTGGGAAAATAGCTCAGAAAATGTGAAAATCCATGTTCTCATATATACTTATCCTGCCAAAGTCTTCAGGACTTGTGTAATCATGACATTTACTTTTTTTTTTTTTTTGTCTTTACAGGGCTGCACCCATGGCATATGGAAGTTCCCAGGCTAGGGGTCTAATCGGAGCTGTTGCTGTCGGTCTAAGCCACAGCCACAGCAATGCCAGACTCAAGCCGCATCTGTGACCTACACCATAGCTCACGGCAATGTTGGATCCTTAACCCACTGAGTGAGGCCAGGGATCAAACCTGCAATCTTATGGTTCCTAGTCAGATTTGTTTCCGCTGTGCTATGATGGGAACTCCAACATTTACAATTCTGATGTCCTATTTAGATAGCAATCATTGGAAATCAATTGAAGTCTGGACTTCTGATGCAGTATATGTGGTTTTGACATTCATTTCATTGGTTGATGTGCTGATGGTAGGGGAGCACCTTGTCATTGATCCTAAAACTATTTAAGTATACAAATTGAGAAGCTTTTCTAGCAGAATAATATAATAGTATCAAATGCTTATGACTGATTTTTCAAGAAGAGTTTCAGAGAGTATATAGGATTTTCAATCTTTGAATGAGAGTAGAAGTGATTGACAAGGCATTTATGTCAAACAAAAGTAGCAATGGCAGAAAGTATGACTGAAGAAAAATGCACGTTGATGCAAAAATAAAGTGAAGATAAAACTAGAACCACATATATGGCCTATTAAATCATCATTTTAGTTGATCTTGAGGTATAGGCCATTGATTTGAAACATATAATATAAAAATAGCATAGACATTTTATTTTTATTTTTTGGCCAAACCCATGGCATATGGAAGTTCCTGGACCATGGATCAAATTCAAGCCTTAGCTGTGGCCTACACCAGATCCTCAATCCACTGAACCACAGTGGCAATTCCAGGATAGGCTTTTTAATACATTGATTTGCTAAAATAGAAGTAGAACAGAGTAGGAAATTTTTTGAAAAGCGAGTGGTATTGGAAAATGTAAGCTCATTAAAACTTTCTATAGTGTGTATTACAAGCTTTAGAGAAGGGCTGGCTGTTGATTCCTTATGATTAGGATGAATAGTCTGGTTTCCTTACTATGCACCCTACTTTCCCTTTTGGTGTCTGTAATGTTAATAGAACTGAACTCGTTCCACTTAGAAGTTACACAAAATATTGCTTTAAATGTTTCAATGCTTTAGAGAAACCAGAATCATCATGGAGCTATTAAAACTATTTTAAGGCAGAAGTTTCAAATCACAGATATCACATGAGAATATTAAAAGGGGTAGATTTCATGAAGCCATATTTAGTATATACAGTCACAGTAACTTGAATTAGTCATTGTCCTTTGAGGGTACATTTGGATGGATGGGAAGACAATCAGGATCAGTGCGTAGAAGGTGAGACCATGACCTCTAGACTGTAAGATGATTATCAATTAACTGGATATCAACTAACATCCCTAAGGAAGGCACAGATTCATCAAAACTGAAAACAGAAGTCTCAATCCCAGCAATGGAAAGGATATCAGAAAAAAATGTTACATTATATTTGATGAGTTGCTGTGTAGAGGGGATTATAATTTTGATCCAAGGCATATCTGGTAAGTAAAGCAATGGCTCTCAACTTCTACATTTAATAAGACCCATCAGTCTGCTCAGGACACTGGTAGGGAAATTTTACATAGAATAAATTTATAACCAACCCAGCTATACCACTGTACTTTTCTACTAGGAAACCACATAACATAGAGGATACATCAGTTGCAGATTTATCAAGTGTGTGTATGGAGAAACTATTTTAGTGTACATGGCAGAAGGGTCATTATATAAAGGTGCCCAATTACATTCTATATTCCAAGTTTTTGAAGAATTTTGCAGTATTTTCTGAGCTAGGATTTATATACATTGTTAGCAAGGACTGAAATTTTAACTCTTTGGTAAAATTAAAGTATTATAGCAAAATTAAAGGAAAATGATAGGATAAGGGTAGATTGTCAATTTACAGGAACTGCAGATACAAATGTGGGTTTTCAGTACAGGTTGAGTATTTAGAGAGTAGAGAGGTAATTCCAGTCATATCTTCAGTGTTCTTTCTTGTAGAAATGTTCAAGAATATCATCATGGTTAGTTCATCAGCTGCCTATGTAAGGCATAATCGGTTCTTTGTTGGCATTTACTGCAGTATGTTTGAAAATTTTACAGAAATAAGGTTCCTCTCTGATTTTCTACTTAGGGTTCTATTAAAACTAGAAAACAGTATATACTCATATGCTATATATATTTAAATGTTATGTAAAATATAAAAACCATCCCAACACTAAAATATTTAACTGGAATAACGAACAGGATTTTATTCACGGGATTTTATTCTCCATGCTGAAGATCTGGAGAAAAAATGTTGTTCTAAGTTGATTTTATTTTGCTTACTGAAAAATACATTCCCTCTTCCTAAAAAGGGATTTTGTTGTTATCTGGCATTTTCCCTTAGTCTCTGAGATAATACTTGGTATAACAACATCAAAAATAGATATTATGAATTTCCAGGAGAATCAAAAGTTGTTTAAAGGTGAACTAATTTCAGGTTTCAAAAACATTCCAGCCCTACTTTGTGTCCCAAGTTTTTTTTAAAAAAAAACCTAATCTGCAAATGAAATTTTTGATTTTCTTAAAGTTCAACACATGGTAGGGATTTTCTTTTATTGTTTTCAGTAATTTAGCAATAATACTAACTTGCATAATTTTAAACATTCTCTTCCAAAAAAATAAAAGAAGATAAAGGTAAGAGAAAGATTTAGATTTTCTATTTAAAGAAAAAAAAACTTTCTAATGAGTTGTGACTGAATAAGAGAGATTTAGCTTTTTCCAGTGGGGCCCATAAACTGAATTGTCAGAAATTAACTGTGTATGTTCTAGAAGTGCTGCTGGAACTTTGCCTGGCCTTTTCAAATGGTAATATTGATTATTTCCTCTGGAATACAGGTAGAGTTAATTAGAAATTAATCAAAATGATTAACCTCTGCATTCCTTCAGCCAATGAATCACTTTAAAAGATGTCAGTGGAAAGCCCCAGGATACCATTTTAGGTAAGATTTTTGTAGTTTAAAATGCAGAGAAAGCCAAAACCCAGCAATTTACTAATCTAAAATATTGCCCTAGTTTGGGTACAGTAGCACTGGTAACACTCATAGATGTATTTCATTTTATGCAAGAGGCATTAACAACTTAAATTTGTTACTATAGTAAAATTTATTTTTCTGTTATATAAGGGTATGTGGGATCATATGTCTCTTTGGAGATTCTTTGGAGACATAAGCAGGGATAAATAAACTTAGCACAAGATATTTTTCATGTGTCAAATATATGTAATTTCAGGTGATAAATTTATGGACACATACCCTAAATCAGTAGTTCTCAAAGTTTTGTCCCTGTATTAATTGCATAATAGCACCTGAACTTGTTACAAACTCGAATTTTATAAGCCCCACACAAGATGTACTGAATTAGAAGCTCACGGGATCTGGGCAAGCAATCTGGGCTTTAGTTAGCCTTCCAAGTGATTCAGATCCATGCTCAAGATAAATACGGTCCTAATAAACCATCATTGCTAAGAGAGGTCTACCAATGAAGGTAGCATTCTCATACTTTTCAAGTCTTAAATGTTGAGGAATCTCTAATTAAACTTAAATTTTATAAGACCTCCAAAGCAAAGATTGAAACAGCTTTTGTTTTCTGGCTCCATGAATTAAATCCAAACCTTAAATTTCATAAATTAGGCACCAAAAAAAGCAGTTGTCAGAGGGACACTGTAGGGAATTGGAAAAACTAGGAATAATATGATTTGCTCTCAATAAGTGGAGAACCTCCATATGCTGCGGGTACAGTCCTAAAAAGGCCAAAAAAAAAAAAAAAAAAAAGCACATCTGCAAACTAAAGTAAAGAAAATACAAAGCTACAAAGCACAATAATGCCTGTATAGCCATATCACCAAATTGTGCTCCAGAAAATCTGCTATAGTGATCTCTCACTATATGATATCTATCTTTATAGTTATACATAAATATATATTTATATATTGTTATAGGTTATATTACTGACTACATTGTTATAGATCTTATCTAACTATAGTATATATGTTAATATACTATGTATTATGTAACATAAAACATTTATAATATATATAATTTTATATATGTACCTAAAAATAAAAATCAGAATGTTTGTAGCCAACTCTGCAAAGTGATAATGTATTTTTTTAAGAAAAATCTTTAAACACAAACTATTTTAAACACATAATTAAATGTTTTTTTAAACTATAAAAAACATGAAGCAGCTTATTAAATAAAACTGTTTAGCTCATGACCTCACCTAAACTCACATACTACTCAGCAATTACTAATCAGCTTCCTTCAAAACAGGACCCTGGCAGTAAGCACCTGCAAGCACTAATGAAGGCAACAATTCATAACCAAGATTGTCCTTCAGAATCGTCTAAAGGATTTCAGTACACACGTGGACCAGAAGTCCAAGCCAGAGCTCCCAGAGAAGAATTTTCAAGGTATGACGTGCAGGACGTTTTGTTTTAATTCATGATAAGGAAATTTCATTTTAAAACAAATAATCTGGGCAGTATATGATCCACTGGAAATCTGAAAAAATAAAGATCTATGATATCATTTATATGGGGATCTAAAATATGGCACAAATGAACCTATCTACAAAAGAGAAATAGATCACGGACACGAAGAGCAGACTTGCGGTTGCCAGGGGTGAGAGGGTAGGAAGTGGGATGGATGGGGAGTTTGGGATTGGTAAATGCAAACTATTACATTTGGAATGGATAAGCAATGGGGTCCTGCTGTATAGTACAGGAAGCTATGTCCAATCTCTTGGTTAAGAACAAGATGGAAGATTATACATACACATTATATATTAACTATTTTTAAAAAACTATAAAAAAGTATAAAAAACATAAACTTAAATAAAACTATCTAGTCCATGTATACATATATACATATATATAAATAATGTACAGATATGTATGACTGGGTCACATTGCTGTACAGCAGAAATTGAAGGAACATTGTAAATCAACTATACTTTAATAAAAAATGTTTAAAAATAAACAAAACAGATACTGATAAAAAAAAGAATCTGTGACATGCTGCTGTTTTACATTTTGGTTTTTTGGAAGCTAGTGTTTCAGCTTCTTCCCCTCATTCTCCAACTATTCAATCCATTCTGCTTAGTATTCCAGGTATCCTTAGAGTGTCTAATGGCTGTTCTTTCCTAGCTTCCAACACTTTGGCAGGATGGTTCTCTCCTGCTCTTTCTCTTTCTCAGGTATATATTACTTCATTGGTCCTTTGTGAGGAGAAGCAGAAATATTTGCTTAGTCTATCCTATTTAACCAAAATTAGAATTAATGGGACTGATCCAATGTCAGCCATCTTGACCTAGAAAACCTTACTTTCTTATTTTTCTGTGGAAGAAGCCTTTCTTCTAGTACAGTTTAAGTGTTGCTTTTGTTATAGTTGACCTGGTCGTGACTATTTATTTCTAGTTTGGATTTACTTTGTGTGTCCTTTATACACATATTCTACATTTGATTCGTATTAGTCTTTTGTTCTTTTGGTTCAGAGAAGAGTTTTTACTTTTCTCTGCACCAAATGGAGGTTGTTTCCCTCCATTTCTCTGATCCACAGCCAGTCCTGTTTGTCACCTGCTCTATCCTCATTACTTCAGTTGTTGCGGTTCTCTTGTAATTTGACTCCTCTCTCCACTAGCACTCTTTCCACTCCAGCCTATTTTTAAGATGTCCTGCCCCAAATGCTAGAAATTCCATGATCTTTTAACATTTAAATTGGTAGTTCAGCCTCATATTCTTCAGATTGCTATGGCAAGTAGTTTCCAGACATATGCCCATATTCAGGATAATATTTCTTACCTTTATTCTTCATTACTTCAGGCCAGGATGGTTCTAAAATAAGTATTAGACTAATCTAGAAATGTAGGAATTATAGCCTTCCAAATGCCTATATTTATAGGCATGGGTAAAAAAATCCCCAAGACTGGAATATGTCTCTTGAAGAAACAGTTTGGCATGACTACGTTTGTTTTTTTTTTTTTTTAATGATTTTTATTTTTTCCATTATAGTTGGTTTACAGTGTTTTGTGCTGTAACTACAGTTTCAAACCAGCATATATCAAGTGCCCAGTATTGTGTGAAAGAAATCCATATAATTTTTAGTCCTCTTTGTGTCAATAGCCCCCAAAATATCTTTTTTCCAGGCATTGCTGTTCTTTGGTTCCAGGTGTCCTCAAATCAAAACTCTTGTTTTAGTCTCCTACTTTCATTCTTGCAAGTTTTTTGGACTTATTTATTGATCTTATATCATCAGCTTGAGGCTTTATGCTCTAAGGAAGTTAAAAGTCCAATGACCTCTTAGTTTTTCTGCTTCTAGTTGCCCAAACTATGTCCATGCTATGATTACTCAGAACACAAACCTGTTTAATTTCTGATACTATGAATACTGTTTCATGTGGCTGAAATTGGAGTGTCCAGAAATGTGGTTAATGCATTCAAACTATCTGAAGCAGTCTGCACATTTGGCTGGATATCTTTTTAAAAATTAAGCATGCCAGTATTCATTTATTCCAACTCTTCTTTGATCTGTGATGATTACTTTCTGTGTAAAATGTTTTTCAGTTCCAATGCCAACACTCCCAGTTGATCCTAACTTGCTAATTGAGGGGGAAACTTTTGTCCTCTAAACCAACTACTAAGGGAATTCCTTAATCTCCTTCTCTAACCAGCTTTCTCCATCTGTGCTAGGTGCAGAATTCACTACTGCTGTAGATATATCAAGAAAGGATTTGATCATGGTGATTTAAGAAAACTCTATCCAAATACAGGTGCTCATAACTTGGGCAAACATTGAATTTTAGGTGATATCATATTCTTTGTATTTTTCATTAGTTACTGACTACTTCAGTTATTTGATATTGCCATAAGACCCACAACAAAGGACTGCAGAAGCTCGGTTGCTTATACAACAATAAACATCCATTGCTCACATCTCTGAGGTGGTTAGATTAGAAGACTGCTGATCTTGGCTGAGCTCTTTCACAGGTGGCGTCAATTGGCTGTTGATCAATCTAGGCTGACCTTGGCTGGACAGCTGGCTCACTCAGGTGTCTGTGGATTGGCTCTGATCCACCTGTCTCATCTTCTCCTAGTAACAGTGGGTTAGTCTAGGCTTACTTTTTTTTTTTTTCTTTTTTTTTTTAATGGCAGTGGCAGATGGCAGGAGAAAATATCCCCAAACCTCAAGCTTGCTTCAAGCCTGGGCTTGTATTGCATCTGATAAAGTCATGTTGGCTAAAGCAAACAACTTGGTCATTCAAGAGCTGAGTTGGAGGGCGTTACAAAGTTACAAGGCAAAATCCCTGGGTAGAGGGGAAGGTGAAGAACTAGGGTCATTAAAGCATTCAATTACCACATTCACTGCACACATGAGAGAAAGACATTTAAGGAGATAGACACTGTGAGTCCAAATAGCATAAAAGTATTCACAGAAGGTTATTATTATAATATTATCCCTTGGACATCTTCTTCCAAGACTGAAGTCAAAACTGCTAAGTACAGTTGGTGTAGAAGCATACCTAAGGGAAAACTGCCACTTTCACTAATCACTTTCTATTAGAAGATGAAAATTATCTAAGTTTTTGTGTTAGGACTGTTTTCAGGAAAAAATATGTGTATTTTTCTTGTTTTTAAAAAAATAATAATAATCCTAGACTGCTAATGGGTACAGGGTTACTCTGTGGATGATGAAAATGTTCTGAAATTAGGTAGTAGTAATGGCTGTATGGTTCTGTGAATATAATAAAAACCACTGAATTTTATAAATTCAAAGGATGAATTTTGGAGTTCCCATTGTGGTTCAGTGGAAACGAATCTGACTAGCATCCATGAGGATGCAGGTTCAATCCCTTGCCTCACTCAGTGGGCTAAGGATCCAGTGTTGTTGTGAGCTCTGGTGTAGGTCGCAGACAGGGCTCAGATCCTGCTTTGCTGTGGCTGTGGTGCAGGCCAGCAGCTACAGCTCCTGTTTGACCCCCAGCCTGGGAACCTCCATATGCCACAGGTACAGCCATAAAATGACAAAAGACAAAAAAAAAAAAAAAAAAAAAAAAAAAAGGATGCATTTTAAGGTAGGTTAACTAATCATAATAAAGTTGTTACTTAAAATATTTAAACTTTGAGGTGTCTTTCATGTTGCATGGATTAGTGAGAAATATATATTATGTACAATATATATTATTTTAATCTTCCATGCTTAAATTTATGAACAATAATAGAAAAATTTTAGTTATTTTTTCTATGCAGAATTTTGCAATGCTTTCTCTCTTTTTTTCTTTTTATGGCTGCACCTGCAGCATGTGGATGGAAATTCCCAGGCTGAGGGTCAAATCAGCTGCAGCTGAGGGCTACACCACAGCTACAGCAATATAGGATCTGAGTCACAGTGACTTGCACCGCAGCTTGTGGTAACGCAGGATCCTTAACCCACTGAGTTTGGTCAGAGATTGTACCTGCATCCTCAGGGACACTATGTTGGGTCCTTAACTCGCTGAGTCACAATGGTAACTAATGGAATGCTTTCTTAAAACTGATTTTGATATAGTTCTAAATTAAGTGTGAGTAAACCTTAAAATAAAACTAAATGTAATAGTGTAAATCCATGTCCTAGAAAAACATAACCATTATAAAAAGGGATCTCATTGTATAGGAAGTAAACAGGTATAGGTTTATGATTAATAAGGTGTCAGATATACTTTTAAAATATCTGTCCATTATCTAGGCTTTTTCCCTCCCTGAGTTCCATTTACCATGAATCACTAAGAGCATAACCACATTTGTATACAAAACATAATACAAGAACTCTACAATATACTTATTAAATCCAAAGTCCCAGTGCTGGTAGAAGGGTAGGAACATATTGATGAATAGGACAAGGTCTCTGCCTTCAAAAAAAAAAAAAAAATTACCTGAATTTTCATTGAAATGTTTTTCCTGAATTTATTTTTTTTCCTGGGTTCTTTTTACAATGAACTATCTAATTGAAAGATGCGACTTATGGATTTTATGACATTATAGCATAAAGAAAAAAATCTACATTAAGAAGTTGATGCTAATATTGTACCTTAAATTTCAAAAAAAAAAATTGTCGATGTGGCATTTTCATAGAACCCTGTCATCTACATAGAGGAAAGTACATGACATGAGCAAGCTTTTGTTACTTAAAGTTATGACTCTATGCTATGAGCGTTCTCTTAGCAAAAAGTGTCTAAGCTATATACACAAAATTAAGGAAGACTTTATGTACACAGAAGTATTATTTTTAGTGTGTGGATACATTAAGCCAATAAACTAATTTATTTTTCTTTTTAGATATTTTTAGCAGAAATAAAGGTCCAAATGTGGTATGTTGAACAGATGAAATTACAATTTTATAGGCCACAAATGGTCGGATACTGAAGTATTTTCAAACGAGTGCAAGTACTATTGATAGACTGTATATTGAGACACACATAGGCATGCTCTGTGTCATTTCCTAACAACTGCATTCTCTCCTCTAGAGTAAGAAGATACTAAGTAAAACCCCAAATCAGTTGGCATTAAAGGCCATCATGGTTTAATCCCTCAAGATGACTGGTTTCTGAATATAGAATTAGCATTTCTACTCTTCTATATATCTGTGATTTTGTTGCTAACAATAATGTAGAGTTCCTTTTAAGATAATTTATTTACAGCAATCAAAACCTGTGCCATTCCAAGTGATGTTTACTGGATTACTATCTAATACACCTTCAGTTTACCTCTAAAATTAATGTAAACCTGAAAAGAGGATGAGGAAGCAAAGGGAAGAATATTCAATATAAAGATTTATCTTGAGAAAATATTTTAATGAGAATCATTAAAAAGTGGTGAGAAATACTACTATACATAAAATAGACGGGTAACAAGGACCTGCCTATATATAGCACAGAGATATTTATTCAACACTGTGTAATAACATATATGGGAAAAGACTCTGAAAAGGAATGGGTATTTCTTTTACTGATTTACTTTGCTATATGCCTGAAATTAATACAACTTTGTAATTCAACTATATTCTAATGCTTTTTTTTTAGATTGCAGCACCCCCCTCCCACAAAAGTGGTGAGAGTATCATAGAATAAATCATCACCAGGTAAGCTAGCTTGAGACATGGCATATACACCTATTGATATAAATATCTTAATTTCTTTCTGCATTAGTTTTTTTTAATCTATATGATACACAATATTATTTCCTTAGCTTCATTGTAGAGCTGTTGTTCAGATTAAATATTCAATATTCATAAGCATTATTTTCAAAATTAAAAATCCAATACATTATTAACTATTATTTTATATTAATTTTAAATTACAACGGAGCAACCACCTCAAAATTTGACAAAAGTAATCCATGTCTCAGTAGTTTTTTTTTTGTTGTTATTGTTTTTTGGCCCAGCTGCAGCATGCAAAAGAGAAGATCCAGGGCCAGGAATCGAACACATAACACAGGGCCCTGAGCCATTGCATGATAACACTGGATCCAAACCCACTGCACCACAGGAGAACTCCCCAATGGTATTTTATAGTATTTTGGTTTAACAAAACCCAAAGAAAATGGCTCTATTTCTTTTTTTTTTTTAATTTTATTGAAGTATAGTTGATTTACAAAGTTGGATCATTGTGTTAATTTCTGCTATACAGCAAAATGATTCAGCTGTACATTCTTTTTCATATTCTTTTCCAATACAGTTTTTCACAGGATATCGAATATTATTTCCTGTGTATAGAGTAGGGCCTTGCTGTTTTTCCATCCTCTGTGTGATAGTTTGCATCTGCTAATCCCAAACTCCCAGTCCTTCCACCTCCCCTCCTTATACCTTGGCAACCACAAGTCTGTTCTCTAAATCTGTGACTCTGTTTCTATTTTGTAGATAGGTTCATTTGTATTGTATTTTAGATTTCACATATGAGTGATATCATATGGTATTTGTCATTCTTTTTTCTGACTTATTTTATTATTATAATCTCCAGGCCCATCCATGTTCCTGCAAATGACTTTATTTCATTCTCTTTTGTGACTGAGTAGTACTCCGTGTGTGTGTACCACATTTTCTTTATTCATTCATCTGTCAATGGATATTTAGGTTGTTTCCATGTCTTGGCTATTGTAATTAGTACTTCTATGAGCATTGGGGTGTATTATCTTTTCAAATTATAGTTTTGTCTGGATAAATGCCCAGGAGCAGGATTGCTATATCATACAGTATTTCTATTTTTAGTTTTTTGAGGAAGCTCTATAATGTTTTCTGTAGTGGCTGCACCAATTAACATTCCCACCAACATTGTCGAAGAGTTTCCTTTTCTCCATGCCCTCTCCATCATTTCCCTTAATTGCTGACTTTTTAATGATGGCCATTTTGATTGGTATGAGATGGTACCTCATTTTAATTTTAATTTGTATTTCTAAAATAATTAGTGACGATGAACACCTTCTCATGTACCTGTTGACCATCTGAATGTCTGATTTGGAGAAATGTCCATTTAGGTCTTCTGCCCATTTTTTGACTGGTTTGTTTGCTTTTTTAATTTTTTATTAAAGTATAGTTGATTTACAATGTGTTAGCGTCTTCTGTATAGCATGATAGTTTGTATTTTGTATAGAGTTGTATGAGCTATTTGTATATTTTGGAAACTAAGCTCTTATCAGTCACATCATTTGCAAACATTTTTTCTTAATCCATAGGAAATTTTTGTATTTTCATTTTGTTAATGGTTTCCTTTGTTCTGCAAAAGCTTATGCTTGTGTTAGGTCCTATTTATTTATTTATTTATTTATTTATTTTTTATTACCTTGGGAGACTGACCTAAGAAAATCTTGGTGTGATTTATGCCAGAGAAAGTTTTGCCTGTGTTCTCTTCTGGGAGTTTTATGGTGTCATGTCTTTAAGTCTGTAAGCCAGAAAATGTCTCCATTTTTAAAACATTAGTAAAATGTAGTACATTTGTAATAATTCTGCCATCAAGTATCCTTCCTCCACAATTTTACATTCAGGATTGCATTTTCAAAACTCCCTAAAAGAAAGCTCATTGAATTGTCCATTTTCAAATTTATGTATAATCTGAAACACTACAATAGCCTGAAATCTCTCTTCTTTTCAATTAACTAATTTTATTGTCCCACAAACTGTGACTAGACTTTAGCTATTTATGTTGAAAATAAGCATGCTCATGCAGTATATCATCCTTCAAGAACTATAATCTGTGTATTAAATATAAAGTGATTTGTTGTATCAGTTGAGATGCTTGTAGCTGAATAAATGCCTCAAATTGACTGAATAAGAAAACATTTATTTTCTAACATAACAGAAATGTACAATTGGTCTGGGACTATTAGACACATTGGTGCAAGGATATTCTCAAAGGCATGAGGTTCTTTTCACCTCTTTTTTTCTACCATGTTCAGTTGGAGTTTATGCTCATGGCTACAAGAAGGCTCTAGTAGACTCAGATGAAGTATTAGATATGAAGAATCCAGGTGAAGAAAGGGACTACCTCTTTCCATATAAACACATAAAGCTTTTGCTCACAATTCATTTGCGAGGATAGATTTATATGAAAAACACTGCCGAGAGGAATAGGTTCACCATATTGACTGAGGTAAATTATTTAGAGTTGGAAGGATGTTGAAAAGTCAACCAGAAAAATCACTTAAATTGTATACTGTTTCATTATTTTCATACAGTCATCCTGTGCATAAATCTTAAGATAAAAATACAGGCTCCTGAGATTCATATTTTTATATTCAGAAGCAATTTTGTACTCCAGATTAGCACCTAAGTAGCTTTCAATTGATAAGAAACAAAAACAAAACACAATAACATTTTATTTACTTCATTCTACCTCATGTAGATGCAATTATGCATGCTTCTGTTTTCTCCATAAGATTACTCTTCATGTCAGAAAAGGTATTGAGATACCTACTTTCCACAAAAACTTGCAAAAGGCAAGATGTTGATTAAGTGGTCCACATACATTCATTTTATTTAATTTCAGGATTTGCATGTAAGAATAACTGAAAACCCCAGCTTATGTACTAAGAATTTTAGTATTTCATTATCACATACAAACAGATGAAAAAGAATTATCAGACATGTGAGGAAAGTCTCTAACATGAAAAACCTTAACAAAGAAAGGGAAGAATAGAATTTGAAGGAAATAGAAAATATTAAATAAACACAAATCTCAGAAAATTGTAAAGGTTGTATACATGAAGAAAAATAGAATTGTATAATAAAAATATTGAAGAACAGAATTAACTCTGTATGTGTGTGAGGTCTGTAGAACTATGTAGAAAGATATAGTTAATTAAAATTTCTAGTTTAAAAAACAAAAGATATGGGAATATGTTAGGAAAAAAAAATATCAAAGTTAGAGGACCCACCCAGAAGTAGTAATATCTAATAATAGGATTTACAGAAAAATATAACAGAAACTATGGAAGTGAAAATTATATTTAATTATTACACAAATCTCTCATAACTGAAAACAGTTTCCAGAATTATCCAAAGAGTCCCCATAGCAATGACTGAAAAAAAACACCTATACCAAAAACAGTCCTCCTAAAATTTCACAACAATGAATATAAAGTGAGGATTCTAAATTTTTAGAGTGGAGGCAAAAAAAAAAAAAAAAAAAAACATGGCCACCTGCAAAGGATCATGGATACAGATATTCTCAGACTTCTCACTGGAAGCTAGAATGATTTTTTCAAAATTCTGAGACAAAATGGTATCTATCTATCTATCTATCTATCTATCTATCTTCTATCTATCTACCTATCATCTGTCTATCTATTTACCTACCTACCTATCTATCCAGCCAACTACCAACATGTGTGAAGCTTGCCAAAAAGGATTTTCAGATATTCAAATTCTTGACGCACATATGCATCTTCAAGAAGCGAACTGAAATTTGTGCTTTGCAATAGTTCAATGAGAAAAGCAAGAAAGTAGAAGAATGGGTACTGGAAAAAGCTTTCCCAGAGAACTGAAAGGAATTTCCAAGTTGATGGGCAAGAGAAGAAAGTCCCAAGATGACCACAATGCAATAATAATAAGTCTAGGGAGCGAATGGTTCAGTTTGGGGTTGGAGGACAAGGGACTTTAGGAGGCATGCTTCTAAGAAGAAGTGAAACTGAATTGGACAAACTATTGCATTTGGAATGGATAAGCAAAGAGATCCTGCCGTATAGCACTGGGAACTATATCTAGTCACTTGTGATGAAGCATGATAGAGGATAATGTGAGAAAAAGAATGTATATATGTATGTATGACTGGGTCACTCGGCTGTACAGTAGAAAATTGACCAAACACTGTAAACCAAACTGTAAACCAACTATAATGGAAAAAATAAAAATCTTTTAAAAAAGAGGAAAAAGTTGACTGGGAAATGGGTTCTTTGAGAAGTTATTTAGAGACTGTTTGAGGATGAACTAGTGATGGTCACCCTTAAGGGTGACCAAATGTAAAAATTAACTCCAGGGCAACAAATAGCTGTGCACAATATGAAAAATGTTAATATACTGCATGGACTAGTCTACATGGCTTAGCTATGAATAATATTTACATAGTCATGACAATGCAAATATTGACTACTGACTTAATTAAATACTAAAAATCAGATGTATTTAATTATATTACAAGAAAATTCTTGTGTGTGTGTACATAGACATAAGTTCATGCATGTTTCTATTTATATGCTTTAGCAGAGAGAAGGCAGGATAAGAAATCCTGTTCTTTCTCTTCTGTTTTCATTTTAGGAAGGCCAAATGTACTGCTTATTATTGAATAGTCAAGGAAGAACAGAGTATTTATATGATTTAGAATACAGAGGTAAATAACAGAAGAAATAGGTATAATGTTGAATAGGGTATGGAATCTGGGATTTACAATCTGAGAAATGGAAGAGACCACTATCTTGGTGAAAGAGTCACTGAAGTAGGGAACTCTTTCAACAATATGTGGTATAATTTTGCTAAAAAATTGAAAACTAAAGAAAAAATAGATGAGAGTATTCCTTAAAATAGAAGACAAGCTTATATTTAGTAGCCTCCAAGCAAAGAAAGTGAATGAATACCAGGATATTCTTATGGTTTTGTCAATTCTTTTGTACCTATAGAAAAGCATGGCATGTATATGTCTAACCTTTCCAAAAATTAATTATATGATATATAAAGGAAATAAAACCAAATGATATATAATCACCTCCTTCAAAATATATACATGGCTTTAATGAAATGATGCTTGGAATATAGGCACAAAATAGGCAATAAGTATATATAGGATACCTTGAAGAAAATGTCAGAGTTCCCGTCATGGCTCAGTGGTTAACGAATCTGACTAGGAACCATGAGGTTGGGGGTTTCGATCCCTGGCCTTGCTCAGTGGGTTAAGGATCCTGCGTTGTCATGAGCTGTGGTGTAGGTCGCAGACGTGGCTCAGATCTGGCATTGCTGTTGCTCTGGAGTAGGCCGGCGGCTATAGCTCTGATTAGACCCCTAACCTGGGCACTTCCATATGCCACTGGTGCAGCTCTAGAAAAGATTGAAAAAAAAAAAAAAAGAAAGAAAGAAAGAAAGAAAAAAAAATATCATATAATGAAATTCTTACCTTCCATCTTAATGGTATTTAATTATGCAACATATACTTTAAAAGTAGAGGATAATCTTGAAATTAGTATCTCATCAAAAGCTTTTTCTGGACACTTGCCTATCTTTTAATTTTTATATTCAATAAAAGCAAATGGTTTGCCATCTTAGTGATTTTATAATTGATTATTCTGAAAAATTAACATATTCAAATTTTGATATTTTATGCAGTAAAGACATTTCTTTTTTATATTATTTGTATTCCACCAAGGGAGTTTGTAAATAGAACATGGATCTGTCCCAGAATAGCAACTACCTAGTAAATAGGTCCAGATGTTTAGGATAACAACTTTCCACCTGCATGTCTTTAGGACTCCTTTGCCTTCTCCCTCTCCACCTCCCACCAAGTTCCCTTCTGTCATATATTATTTGATGTAGCAGATGTGGATTAACTAGAGACATACAACAGCTTTTTAAAAATTGAACAATTCTAGATTTTATCAGCATGGTAATAAAAAGTTACAGTATCTTTCAAACTCAGAAAACCATTGGGTGCTAGAAAACATGTGAATAAGTTTATATTTCTCACATTAAGATTCACCAGTTTTTCAAAGAATAGTTCATATAACACAAAAACTTTGAGGAAGGGGAATGGATTTTTGTAAAATGCATAGTCCAATCTCAATGTAATGCCTGCATTTGAACTGAAATAGAGAGATAGGGAGGTTTAGTTTCCAAAGTGATAGACATAAAGGTAGCTCTATGTAAAGTATGGAGTGTGTCT
This sequence comes from Sus scrofa, assembly GCF_054392235.1. Classification (NCBI taxonomy): domain Eukaryota; kingdom Metazoa; phylum Chordata; class Mammalia; order Artiodactyla; family Suidae; genus Sus; species Sus scrofa. Next base: position 101,639,555 of record NC_139390.1, on the reverse strand, counting down.
TTAGAGAAACTTGTCCTGTGGGGATAAAGGGAACTCCAGTAAGATCTTGGGTGTACCCAACGGTGGCTCTGTTCCTATGCAGATGCAATAACCACAGTTCTGTATGGGAAGCTCCCTTCCATGCATGATGCTGGCTTCTTTGCCAAGCTACTGAGGGAGAGAAAAATGATTACGCTATATGTCCAATTGATTCTGCCTCTCTTGTGGAGTGTGTCAAATAAATTGCATTTTTCCTGAGCCCACTTAGATGGAGGATTATCCTGCTGTGTTCCTTTGGATCCTGTACAGATTTCTGATTGCTGAATTGTAACACTAATCATAATAATTATCTATGTAATAAGTTCACAATATGAATTGTTACAGATGGTCACATTTTCTATCACAGAGCAATCAAGCTTATTTGTACAATCTACTTGCTCCTAGATAAAACAAAAGGCAACATGTAAGTTTCTGTATGTTCATCACACATTGTAAGTGGCAATTTAGGTCTAGTACATCAGAGAAAATGAGAGATGATAAGAGAGAGTGCTAAAGAACTTTTCAATAAAGCATATTTGGATTTTGCTATTAGTTTTACAGATATTATCATTATATATCCAATTAAATACTAAAGATTTCTTTTTTTCACAGCAAGCAATTTCATTTTTCCTATCTAGAATCTGAAATTCATTTTAACAAAAGAGGACATGCAAATGAATTATAATTCAAATACAATAATAAAAATCATTGAAATAGAATGTAGAGCAAGTATGACCTTCCAAAAAATGGTCTTTTAGGATTGACTGCAGTTGGAAACAGTTTACCCTCTCTGCTACTTTAATAGTTGCCATGTGTATGGTTGGTTAATAATTAGCCAAATATGGCCACCATTTACAGGTGGTGGCAGAAGTGAAGAGATAATTTGTTGACTGATACTTTGCTGAAGAGAGAGTTTTGTCTTGTTGCTGACTCTGAAACATGGCTCATTCTGCTTACCAATGTTTTATACTAATATGCCAAAAAATTCTTTAGAGCAAAGGGAACATTACTTCTCCTCTGACTTTTATTTAACATTTAATCACCATCCAAAGAGCCTTTTGCATTATGAGGTAACTGTATAGGACATACTTGAAAAGACTAACAACCTCAGCTGATTATCTTATGGTGTCTAACTTGTATCTATTCATGACCAACTAGACATCTATACATCTATACCTGTATACATACATATACATCTATACATGTATACATACATACGTACATACATCTATATATCTATACATGATTAGACCAGCTATACATCTATCTGTCTATAAAGGTGACTACATCCCATTCTCTGCTCTGAGGTCCTTTTTTATTTTATTAATGATTTAATTTTTAGCCAGTAGGATTTTATACTGGTCCATTCTGGAAGAAAAACCAAACATGAAACATGAATTTTGCTTAGTAACTTCATATCCTAGTCACTGTTATATGTTGTACTATTTGCACTGTAGCCTCAGTATTGAAATAGTTGTTAGAAGTGTCAATGGTGAAATTATTTAACAGTTTTTATTACACGAATTTTAAGCTAAATGTCTTTTTTTTTCCCTTAGGGCCACACCAATGGCATATGGAAATTCCCAGGCTTGAGGTTGAAGTGGAGCTGTATCTGCTGGCCTACCCTACAGCCACAGCCACACCAGATCTGAGTGGTGTCTGTGACCTATACCACAGCTCCTGGCAATGCCAGATCCTCAACTCACTGATGAGGCCAAGGATCCAGTCTGCATCCTCATGGATACTAGCTGGGTTCATTACTGCTGAGCCGCAAGGGGAACTCCTAAGCCAAATGTCTTGAATCCATTTGAATAGACACACAACAGTTGTGATACCTAAGAAGTGAAGTGTTCAAATATTCTTCAGAAAATAAAAACATGTAGAGTGAATCTTTTTCTTTAGGCCTACATGATACTACTCTTCACATTAATAAGTGTGTGATAAATGTCCAAAAATGAAGCAATCTTTTAACTCCCCCCCCGCTTTTTTTTTTGAGATACAATCCCCATTTGCATTTTATTAAAACTTGATTTTCTCTTTACTGTAAGGAATAAACTTTAAACTTCCTAAATTTCTAATTTGAAAACCAAAGTAATGAAAACTTTGTTCTAGGACAGGTGTATGTCAATTCATTTAAACTTGGATAGAAAATTGCAAAGTAACATTGCAGTGGCTGTGGAGAACAGTGTAGAGGTTCCTTAAAAAACTGAAAGTAAAGTTATCATATGATCCCGCAATCCCAATCCTGGGCATATAACTGAAGAAAACTTTAATTCAAAATTATACATGCAGGCCAATGCTCATTGCAGCACTATTTACAATAGCCAAGACATAGAAACAACATAAATGTCCATCAACAAATGAATGGATAAAGAAGATTTGTATGTATATACAATGGAGTATTACTCAGTCATAAAAAAGAATGAACTAATGCCATTTTCATCAAACTGGATGGACCTAGAGATTATCATATTAAATGAAATAAGTCACATGAAAACAAGTATATGATATCACTTATATGTGGAATCTTAAAAAAATGATACAAATGAAGTTACTTACAAAATGGAAATATACTCATAGACATATAAAACAAAATTTTGGTTACCAAAGCAGATGGTGGGGGAGAAGGAGAGATAAATTAGAAGTTTGGGATTAACATATACACACTAGTATAAACATAATAGGTTAACAACAGGGACCTACTGTATAGTATGGGGAACTATACTCAATATGTTGTAATAACCTATAATGGAGAATAATCTGAAAAAGTACATATGTATATGTATAATGGATTACTTTGCTGTACACTTAAAACTAACACTACATTGTAAATTAACTATAGTTTAAAAAAGAAAGAAATAGCAAAGTGTAACATCATGTTCCTTTGGTGGCTAGCAGATCATTAACTGAATGATAGCAAAATGTTCAAATATAAAGAAATAATTCAGTCAGTGTTATTTTCATTAGATACTAAAGGATGCATAATGCAGCAAAAGTTATATAAATATGCCACAGAAATTTCCATAACTTTGTGCTTTCTCTCTGCCTCCCAAGGATGTGCCTTCCAAGACCATGTTGTTACATAAATGATCTTTAGGCTAACATACATATTTCTTTTGGAATGTCTTAAGAGTGAAAATTATAATAGCTAACATTTATTTTGTGCTTATTCAGCTTATTCAGCAGTGTATTGTGGTAAATGTTCTATATGGATTATTTTTATTTAATTTTTATAATTTCACAAAACCCAATTTTCAGTTCAGAAAATTGAAGTTTAATGACATTACCCGATTTACCCTACCTAGATCACACAGCTACACCTAAATACTTATCCTTCTCATTCCTGAGTCAGAGATCTTAAAGATAGTTATTAAAAAAAAAAACATTCTGGGATATAGAGGATATAGACATACAAATAATTTGTAAATATATTTTCTTACAAAATATTACTTCTAGGTTCTAGAATAATAAATTGTATTTTCTCAAGTTAAAATATTTACTGACATACAGATATCAAGTGCATGCTTGTCAAAAATTTCTTAGCTTCTTAACAGTTGCATGAATAAAAGTGTATAGCTGTTTCAAAGAGTGTTTTAAGGAACCAGGAATATATATGAATTTAAAAGATTAGAACTGGTTGATGACCAACAGAATGATAAAAACAAAAAATTGGAGGTTATCTTCTCTAATGCACATTATTTACATCTTTACCAGACAATAACAAGTTAATGTGTAACTTCCACAGCCTAATGACAGACAAAATACATTCCCCTAGATGCTGAAATAATCCTTGAGTGAGTTTGATAAATATTTTTTTCTGGACTCTCTTGGCCTTATTTGTATGTTTTCAATAACTTTTCTTTCCACAATTATAAGTTCTAATTCCTGACAACCTGCTTGTGGCTCTGATGTCATTCATGCTCTGATGTTCCTTCATTACTCAGTTTTCCTTTTAAGCCTTCCTCCCTCCCTGATATTCTCTAATTTGCCTATGAAGTAGGAGTAGGGTTTTTCTTTATCATTCCTTTTAAGCACTCTGAGGGGCCTTTTAATCTGAGACTTCTTCTGTAAAAAAAAAAAAGAAAAAATCTGTAAAATCGATATCCATTTTTAACTCATATATCTACTACTACTTTTCGTCTTTATTTCTTAAATCTTATTTTCCAGACATCAGCATTGTCCCTAGCATTCCTATCTTAGTCTTTTAGTTTTTTGTGTTATTATTTCTTTCCCTGAGAAATTTTCTTGATCACCCAGTTTGCTAATAGATTCCTCATTCATAGCCATATGGTCCTAAATTCCATTTATTTTTATTTTAATATTATATATAACATATATATATATATTTCTGTTTATTTCACATGTTTTCTTATTACCCATTCTTGCTTGCTTGCTTTTTAGGGTCGCACCTATGGCATGTGGAAGTTCCCAGGCTAGGGGTCTGATTAGAGGTAAAGCTGCCATCCTACACCACAGCTCATGGCAATGCTGGATCCTTACCCACTGAGAGAGGCCAGGGAATCGCACCCACATCCCCATGGATACTAGTAGGGCTTGTTACCACTGAGCAATAGGAACTTCCTCCTGTTTCATCTTAATACCTTCCCTTTTATGTTTTAGTTTATCATTTGGCTAATTTTAAATCTTGAAAATATGTTCTAATTCTTTGTTTCTAACAGGATCAGTAGGTGTGTTTCTCAAGTGTTTTGTTCTTTGTATGTGTGAATTCATTTTCTAGTGCTTATGGAGGAAAGCCAGGCTTTAAATGTCAACTCCTGTGTGCTTAAGGGATTTGGAGGGAAGTGGATAGATGAGTGAGTCCCAGAGTAGAAAATCCCAGCAACCGATAAACCATTAGCAATGACCAACCCCATTAAACAAAACCTAAGGTAAGTGTCTTCACCTTTTATCTTCCGAGAAGAATCAGCATTGGAATAATCCCTACTATAGATTTTATTCAAGATTTGGGCATTTGGAGATGGTGTAGGAAAGTGGCTGTCTAAAATTATTCTTAATTTCTTTTTGCCAGCCCTCTTTTGTCAGGGCGTCTTTGCTGTTCTGATTTTGCTCTTGTATATATTCTTGTATTCTTATTTATACCTGTATTGGAGTTCTAGGTGTTCATAGGAGCCAGAGCTCCGCCCCACAATCACTGTATGGGAGAAACTGTAGCAGAACTGCCAGAGATTCCCCCCGTTGTTTATTCTCACAGGCTGCTTTCTGCCCAATCAAGAGCAACCCCCCCCGCCACACACACATAGCAGTTCAAACTTTTGTCATCCCAAGACTGTCTCTCATGACATTTCTAGTTTGATTTGACTTTATACTTATGGTTAAAATCATATAAAATTTGAAATAATGTTTTTTATGATACACAAGTTTATAACATAAAGCAAGCAATATGAAGAGAAATCTACAGTTCAAGTATAAATATTTCATTATCAAGTTTCTACAAAATGAAATAATAGTTCTATCAATGAAAATGTTCCATTTTCTATGTACGTGTCTCTGCAGTGTTTTAAATGTGGTTCAAGGAGAAGAAAGAAAACCTAAATATCTTTCAATTATGTTGCTCTATCTATTGGCTGTAACCGAATTATCACTTGGAAATGTTCTATTTTGCAATAACGAAATGTAGCAAGAATCTTTAACATTGACTTAGGACCAATTGAAAGGTGACATGGCAATCTAGGCCTTTCATCTCTTCTTGAATGATTCCCTATTCAAAATGACCTGGAGTACTGAGAGCAGAATGTTATGTTTTCTTGGGTCTCCATTCAAAGTACTTTTAGTTCACTGTGTTTCACAATAAATCTTGGGAGAGCCAGTCATGACAAAATATGCAATGGTGTGCCCTACTTGAATAGTGTCTGGCTTTCAATTCTACAATATTGTATACTCCATTCTTTGATTTATTTTAGGCAAAGAATATGTAAAACAACAGGCTAATAATATGTCCCCTGATTGATTTTACCTATAGTTAAGCTATTCTAAGCAATTTTAGGCTGAGCATTTGTTCTTTCTGTAGGTTGGTGAGGATTATGAGCAACTGAGCTACTTGGTTATTATCATATGTGTGGGGCTCAGAGCTCAAGTTTTGTGTATTGATTATTTTGCAAGGTACAATGGGTTTAGCCAAAAATTTGCACTTTTTTCTTTTGTATTTAAGTTTTAAAATATATATATAACATGTGTTTATCTGAAAAATTGATGAAAGTTCTCATGGCCTTTCCCTTGTGAAAAATAATACTTTAAAATTAAATTTTAATTTGGAGAGAAACTCCATATCTTGGAACGTGGCAGAAAGATAAATTCGTAACATGATTCTGTGGAAATAAGTTGGGGAATAAATTCCATTTGATGATGATTTCTACTAACTGGGATGAATTGATTCTCGCTATCTATAGAATCGGAGTCACTGTATATCAGGATGCTACCCTCCAGAGCTGTAGTTCATTGGTACATAAACCCTTGATCTACTTACTATAGCACTGGATGTTTTCTTATATCAACTCTGGCAAAGGCAAAAAAAGGAGAGGGATGAAAATGGCTTAATGCACAGGTGCTTCAGCTACCACTGTACTTGTGTGTTTCAGGTTATAATACATATCCTTAACACAAATCCCATTTTTCACATAATATAATAACACCGCTGTTACATAGTGATTGGTATTATAAAATGTGCTGTGAGATAAATGCTGTTATTATGAAAATCCTATTAACAAGCCCCTATGTACTATACATGCAGGGCAGATTTATTAACATCTACTCTGTAGGCACTTTCCTGAAAACAGTCTTACCAGCTATGAAATACTATGCAATAATGCCATTAATAAAGGTATCTAATTGCAGTATATAAAAGTGAAACATTGAATAGCTTGAAACCTCTTCTATGAATGGTGAGATTATTTCAAGTAGATGCACTGAGCAATGGCTACACTGTTTTACCCCTTTTTTATACTGCCACATGTCAAGCAATAGATCATTAAAGTGCATGGTCAGGCAGTTAGGCTAATGAGAAAATACTGGTTCTTTTACAAAAAGCTGTCAGTAGATGGCAATGTGACTGTTTTATAAAGCATTTTTATTCCATATGGAATGAAAAACTTGAGATCATTCACATTTGCTACCTAAATTACTGTAATTTTTCCCCCCAAAAAAGGGCTCCAAGAGCCATTTTAAACTATTCTTTAAATAATTGATAGTTACAAATGAAAAGCCAAGCCTAGAATTTCCAAAGTGATCAAAGTTGTTTTAATTTTCCAGTGGTCATGGTTGAATAAAAATAATGTTACAAACTATATCATCAATAATCTGGAATTGCAGAGCCTCCATTTCAAAGTAAAGCACTTTCAGCAAATCCATATTATGCCCTCACTTAGGCACTGTGACCAGCTATGGCCCACTGGTGCACTATTACAAGACTTTGAGGAATAATGTTGCATTGAACACTTTTAATTTTCTCGTTTCCCCATCTTTTCTTTTATGCTTTCAGAATTTTTCTTATCCAAATAAATAACATGTTATTCTGTTATGTTTAGTGATATTTTATGTCATTTTATTTTATTATTTCTTTTTTTTTTTTTGTCTTTTCTAGGGCCACACCCACAGCATATGGAGGTTCCCAGGCTAGGGGTCCTATCACAGCTGTAGCTGCCAGCCTATACCACAGCCACGGCAACACGGGATCCTTAACCCTGAGCAAGGCCAGGGAGCAAACCCACAACCTAGTCAGATTCATTAACCACTGAGCCACAATGGGAACTTCCTAGTGATACTTTATATAAATACTCACATGCCCATATATACTACATATATATGCATATATGATAACATAATATTAAATAACCTAAAAAGTCAAAGCATGCTGGGCAGTCTGCAAATGCATTAAGAGGCTATGGTTTCTGAATTCATTACAAGTTATAAAAACTGAAAAAGAATATTCTGGAGAGAAATTCTGGGAATTGAGTTTTGGCTAATGTGGAAGTTCTAAGAAAAGGAAAAATATGTTGAAATTCTTGGACAATTCTATCAGAAGACACAAGGATAGTTGTCATCTCTACAGATTTATTTTAATCATATTAAAGCTTTAAACTTGTGATTCCATTTTAGGGTATATGAAGGATTTGTAAAGATAAAGATATATTATTAGGAGTGGGATTTTATGAATATGCTGTGTGCTATAACAGGGAATCACTGGTCAGTTAAAAATGTGGTTAGTAGTCATGGTCTAACCTGTAGGAGAGTCAGCTAAATATCTGGATTTACAATTTTATTAATAAGATAAATGGAAGTAACTTGTCAATATCTAATATTTCCTGAGATCTCATTAGTTATTGAAAGTTTACCCTGTGTTTGATCAGCAAACACACTAAAATGGGAAAAATCCAATGCTGAGACTCCTATTTAGTCCAGGATCCCTGAAATCTCATTAGTTTCCACCCCAGATAAACTGGAACTAATCTCACATCTCAAAAATTAGAATTTTCAAACACTGGCTTCTTTCTTTCCATAACTCCTAATAAAGGCCATATATGAAAAACTCAGAGCTAACATAATTCTCAATGGTTAAAAGCTGAAAGAATTCCCCCTGAGATCAGGAACAAGACAAGGATGTCCACTCTCACCACTACTCTTCAACATAGTTTTGGAAGTCCCAGCCACGGCAGTCAGAGAAATAAAAGAAATAAAAGGAATCCAAATTGGAAAGGAAGAATTAAAACTATCACTCTTTGCACATGACATGATACTATACCTAGACAATCCTAAAGACTCTACCAGAAAACTGTTAGAGCTCATCCATGAATTTGGCAAAGTCACAGGCTACAAAATTAGTATACAGAAATCAACGGCATTTCTATACATTAACAATGAAAGAGCAGAAAGAGAAATTAGGGAAGCAATCCCGTTTACCATCACGTCCAAAAGAATAAAATACCTAGGAGTAAACCTACCTAAAGAAACAAAAGACCTGTACTCTGAAAACTCTAAGACACTGATGAAATAAATCAAAGATGACACAAATAGATGGAAAGATATACCATCTCATAGATTGGAAGAGTTAATATTATCAAAATGACTATACCACCCAAGGCAATTTCTTGATTCAATGCAATCCCTATCAAATTACCAAGGACATTTTTCACAGAACTCAAACAAAATATTTTAAAGTTTGGAAGCACAAAAGACCCAGAATAAACAAAAACATCCTGAAAAAGAAAAATGGAGCTGGGGGAATCAGGCTCCTGGACTTCAGTCTATACTACAAAGCAACAGTCATCAAAACCATATGGTACTGGCACAAAGACAGAAATATAGATCAGTGGAACAGGATAGAAAGCCCAGAATTAAACCCACACACCTACAGCCAACCAATCTATGACAAAGGAGGCAAGGATATACAACGGAGAAAGGACAGCTTGTTCAATAAGTGGTGCTGGGAAAACTGGACAGCCACATGGAAAAGAATGAAATTAGAATACCCCCCTAACACCACACACAAAAATAAACTCCAAATGGATTAAAGACCTAGATATAAGACCAGACACTATCAAACTCCCAGAGGAAAACATAGGCCAAACACTCTCTGACATAAACGACAGCAACATCCTCTCAGAGTATTGACAACAACAACAAAAATAAACAAATGGGACCTAATCAAACGTCAAAGTTTCTGCACAGCAGAGGAAACCCTAAAAACGAAAAGACAGCCCACAGAATGGGAGAAAATCTTTGCTAGTGAATCGACTGACAAGGGCTTAATCTCCAAAATTTATAAACACTTTCTGCAGCTCCATACGAAAAAGCAAACAACCCCATCAAAAAATGGGCAGAAGATCTAAACAGACAGTTCTCCAAAGAAGACATACAGATGGCCAAAAAACACATGAAAAGATGTTCAACATCACTCATTATTAGAGAAATGCAAATCAAAACCTCTCTGAGGTACCACCTTACACCAGCCAGAATGGCCATCATCCAAACGTCTACAAACAATAAGTGCTGGACAGGTGTGGAGAAAAAGGAACACTAGTACACTGTTGGTGGGATTGTAATTTGGTGCAACCACTGTGGAAAACAGTATGGAAATTCCTCAGAAAACTGAAAATAGAACTACCATTTGATCTAGCAATCCCACTCCTGGGCATCTATCCAGAGAAAACCATGACTCACAAAGAAACACGTACTCCAACTGCAGCACTATTTGCAATAGCCAAGACATGGAAACAACCTCAAATGTCCATTGAAAGAGGAGTGGATCAAGAAGAGGTGGTACACATACACAATGGAATATTACTCAGCCATAAAAGGAACGAAATACCAGCATTTTTAGCAACATGGATGGACCTAGAAATTATCATGCTGAGTGAAGTCAGCCATACAATGAGACACCAATATCAAATGCTTTCACTGACATGTGGAATCTGAAAAAAGGACAGACTGAACTTCTTTGCAGAACAGATGCTGACTCACAGACATTGAAAAACTTACGGTCTCTGGAGGATACTGTTTGGGGGATGGGGGGATGTGCTTGGGCTGTGCGATGGAATCCTGTGAAATCAGATTGTTACAATCATTATACAACTACAGATAAATTCATTTGAGTAATAAAAAAAAATAAAAAAATAGGTTTTCTTGAATGTGGCAATGGAAAATGCATAAATCACAAAAGATCCTTGAATCTGCATTTAGGTATGTAATTTAAGAATAATTTTGGGAGTTTCTGTCATGGCTCAGCACTTAAGGAACCCAACGAGCATTCATGAGGACTCGGGTTTGACCCTTGGCCTCACTCAGTGGGTTAAGGTTCTGGCAGTGTTGTTAGCTGTGGTATAGGTAGCAGATGTGGCTCAGATCCTGTGGTGTAGGCAGGCAGGTAAAAAGACAAAATGACAAAAAAAAAAAAAAAAAAAAAAGAATAATTTTGCCAGTGATTAAAAATAAGAATAGTGGGGAAGATAAAAAATAATTTTCTTCTACCTGTTGACCTGAAGAAAAACACAGAACATAAGAGTTTTTAGTTTAAGTTTTTATTCAGCATCTCACTGAGGAGTATAGCCTGGGAGACAGCTATTCAGTTAGCTCTCAGGACATGCTCTGAAGAGTCAGGAGAGAGGCCCTTTTTTATACGTAATTTTTTGGCTGGAGAATGCTTGCATACATCTTGGTAAAAGATTATTGCTTATCACAAAAAACAAATATCTCAAATTAATGATTTTAGTGCTTGGCTAAGTATGGGAATATGTAGGAATCTGGGGTCACTGAAATTCTTCCCAGATATGCATCTAACTATCTCAGGGCCTGTTTATTCAAAGCACGGATTGCCTCATTGTGTTTTTCATCCTGAATTCATTTTCAGAGTGCACTGTTATTGGGCAACTCCAGGAAGTTATGACTTAATCCTCGAAACTGGCTGCTGAGCAATGTTTTTTTTGGTTAATTGTTAAAAAAATGTTCTTGGCTACTTTCTTGGCTGAGACATACTCACTGCCCCACATAATAAAAGAAGGTTAATAGGAGACACATCTCTTTAAATAGTAAGTTCAACTAAAGATAAAAGATGTTGGGGGGGTGTCTATCAGGAAAAGCACACTAAACAAAGGTAGGGTTTTAATTTTTGTTTGTTTTTCTTCTTATGACCACACCTGAAGCATATGGAAGTTCCTGAGCTAAGAGTTGAATCAGAGCTGCAGCTGCTGGCCTACACCACAGCCACAGTAAAGCTGGATCCAAGCCACAGCAAAGCAAGATCCAAGCTGCATATGTGATCTGTGCTGCAGCTGGATGCAGCAAAGCCAGACCCTTAATCCACTGGGCAAAGCCAGGAATTGAACCTGCCTGCATCATCATGGATATTAGTTGGTTTCTTAACCCACTGAGCAACAGGGGAATTCCAAGGGTAAGTTTTTTATGCAGATTTAGTTTGTTGGTTTTTCCATTGATAGAGTTTCTAGAGGTTTAGTGTACCTTCTCTTCTCAATAGAGGAGGAGACACCCTTACAAATATTTCCCTTATAATTGTAAATATCTTTCACAAAAGGGTAACTTCTCAGTTTTCAGAGCTTTTCCTATGTCTGCTCTTTCTAAAAAAAAATCAACCAAAAAAAAAATCCTTATACCCAAAAGGCATATTTTAGGAAGACAAATTCTACTGACCTTCATAGCATCCTTTGTAGAAAGATATAATTTAATATTTACACATATTAAAGAATTAAAGGAAATAGTGCACTTACTTCGAATTTTTAATTTTATGATTTGAATAAAATCTGAGGTTCTATCCTATGATTTATTTCAGATAAACCTTAGTAGTTTGTATTGTAAGGACAAATATAAATTAAAATAAGAGGCTTAATTCTTCCTGTTAAAAATGAGGGAAGAGATTTTCTTCCCCTTTTTCTTGGAGCATTTACCTAGAAAACTTGTAATTGCAGTACTTTCTTGCCTCTTTGGAATGTTTATAAATCCTTTTGAAGACTAAATAGGCCTTCAGTCAGTTGGCCTTTTGTCAGCTTTATGACCCAGGAAAGTTTTTCTCCACAACCTGCAAGCCATCTCTTTGAAATGCTAGCATCCAGGGAGAAAAAGCATTCCTATCTCTCAGCTTCTGTGAGAGTAGGAGCCTAAATTCTTGGTGGCCACCTTACTCCTGAGATGCAAGCTATCTCTTGTCATAAAAGTGAGAAGTTAGTTATTCTTCCAGATAAAACTAATAAACTAACACAGATAGTCAATCCAATTATCAGGTAAAGTTAGTATGTGTGACTAATTTGCAGTCAATTCCTCTTAGTTAAGGGCTAGTTATTGTTTATCTTAAAAAGCTTGATATAATGGGTTCTATCTGCTTGGCTATGTAAAACAATGAGATTTCTTTTTGCCTTTGCAACTTCTCAGATGATGATCTGAGATGCTCATTACATTCTGGTATAATGTTTATTCAGTAATAGAAGGGTTTTCCTTCTCTACAAACTTCATGGAGAGGATCTCTGGGTTGCAAGATGATTTTGTTTTTAATTATATTTCCTTGACAGTATTTAACCAGAATTCAGATTTGATTTTCTTGCTTTGGATTTTCTTCCCACTGTGTCAATTCAATCTTAAATATTGCTCTGGGCATGATTCAGATTCCTGTACTAGTTACCAATTCTTATTGATACAGTTGCAGTTTATCTTCATGATCTTTCATTATTCATTGAAGATAATTGTGTGCCTTATAGCATGCCACTTGTTTCAAATAAAGCAATAAAGCAAGACATAAAGAAGAAAGCCATCAGGGGAATTTTAATATTTTTTAAAGTAAGAAAGCAAACCCTTTAGATGTTTCCATTTTTAAAAAAGATCCATGCAGTAGTGTAGGCGATGTTTTAGGCAATAAAAATAGCATTGTTTGGCAACATTTATTGCTAAACTAGCATTGAAAGTAAGTGTAAAACAAAATACTAGTTAGAATTCTATCATTCCGTTTGTGTAGGAAATAATGTATATCATTATAAAGGGCTTATGCATATTTCTATTAAAATAGCATCTTCTTTTCAAGGAAAACATGAGGAGACAGAAACTTTTGGATTTCCGGTAGAAGTAGTCACATTAAAATAATAATTCAAATAACCTTGGGGTTGGTCTTAATCAATGGTTTCATTAGACATTTCTCCATCTGCTATCATCACATACATATGTGAGTGAGAAAACCTATTCTCTGAAGTGATACTTTAATAATTATTTTTAAATCAAGTGCCTGGATAGAAGGTTGTATATCTTCAATTTTGCAGATATTTTTAAAGACCAATTAAAATACAAAAATATATTTTCATTCTATAAACAGCAATGATTCTACCTTTCAAAAACAGATTTTTCTTACTGTACTAAATAGACTTAGAATAATAGCTATATATCATCCATAATGCTTTTCTAAATTTTATAATTCTTGCTGTGTTTTTGTTATAAAACTGCACATGGAGACATGAAAGTAAAGCCTAGAACCTTCAGTTCTTTAATAGAGTGAAGAAATCAATCTTAAAGCATAGATTTGATTTTCTAAGAAGTTGAAAGAATAGCATATATAATCCAAGTATTCTTCATATCTGATCTCTATGCTTTCCAGGCCTCTAAACGATTAGGTGTTGAAGGTTAGATTGGATGTCATTCAAAAGACAATTTTCCTCGGACTGGCAATAATATCACAGACTGGCCTAAGACCTCAAAGTCATAAGTTATAATCAATCTATCTTCAGAAAAGATGTCATATTATAAAAATCTCTAAGGTTAAAGGAAGAGATCCAACTTGCATTAAACATATTTTATCTCCCTTGTTTGAGGAGAGGTATACAGCAAATTTTCTATTCTTATTTATTCTGAAAAATTTCATGATGAGTTAGTTGATTGTGAAACATTACTTTTAGGAGATTCACATATAAACAGTGATTTACACTAAGTATATTTTTACATCCAATCACATTTTACTGATGACATCAGTGTTCTAAGTGTTGTACCAACTATATCTGGGCGCTAAATCAAAGACTGTCAGGTTCTACTACTTACTCTGATTTATTTACTCTGATTTACACATCCAGATTTTCAGATGTGGCTTTGGTATCATGCTTAAGTATAAAAACTTGGAGGCTAAATGGAATCACAGTCCTCTAGAATTAGAAGGATCCTAAGAAATGTAGTTTGTTTCTTCTTTCAGTCAGGGCTACATTATCTCAGACATGTGAGAATATGTCCAATAATATTTTCAAGAATAACAATCCATTTTAGTGTGTAGCACCCTTGAGTCTAAGGAAACCGTTCATATAGTCAACTCTGCTACATAAGAAATTGTTTTTCACTTATTCTTTCTTACATGGAGTGGAATTTATTGAAAGGTTGTTTGATACAGTCTGGGGCAGTTAATAAATTATAGCCCTCAACTTGTGACTTTCCTATTTTAATACGTATATTACCTTACCTTCTTTTATTTTAATCATGGAAATAAATATGCTTAATTTATTTTTCAAGATGTATTTTAATTTTAAAATAATATTTGGATTTCTAATCATATTCAGGTAGGTATACTGCATTTCTAGAGAAGTCATATAAATGTTTAAATTTCCTTTTTCTTTTGACTTAAAGAGTTCTTTTTCTAAAAGGGATAAACTTAATGCTTGCCTCACTATTTAAGTTTTTGTTTTGGTTTGGTTTTTTAAGTAAAATTAAGTGTACTCTAGTGTTTAATGTTTATTTTTTATTTCTCTAAATTAAGACATTTTTGGGAACAAAATGTTTTTCATTTAGTAACAGTCAGGTCTACATATTTCACAACTAATACTTTTGAATGTATAATTATTTTAAGACTTCAGATATTAAATAATTATTCTTACTCTGGTTCATACCATGACTGATAAGATTCTTTTTCTCTAACATCTTCAACTAGATTTTATGTTCTGATCTTATGGAGGCTAACTTGCTTTTATGTCATCAACATGCTATAAAGAGTGAAACATTTATTTATTTAGTGCTACCTAACTTACTTTCATAGCAACCATAACAAAAGAGAAAAGAACTTGGATTAATCAAACTAAAATATCAATGGAATTTTTAATCTGCTGCGAACACCATAGTGGGGACTACTTAGAGCCCATAGTGTTGGCTCCTGGGCTTGTTATAATTCATTCCCCAGTGCTCCACTGGGAAGGGCTTTAAGCAGTTTTTTTTTTTTTGTTTTTGTTTTTAATTATTTTTTTCCCGTGTGGCTCGTGGCATAACTATTTGGCGTTGCTTTAAGCGGTTTTTAAAAGTTGTTTTATTTCTTTTCTATCTAAAATAACAGTTGCTAGTTAGTAGTAATGGCTAGATCCTTGTTATGTCCAAAGTTTAAGAGTAATTAAACATGACTATATCCTTTTCCAAAGCTGGACAGGAAAGGACCTCATGTACAGGTATTTGTCTTGGAGGAATGTAACTGATTAGGTAAGCACAGGGGAGTAGCAGCTGCATGGCGAACAGGGAAGAACTATGAGGGGACATTTTAAATAAGAGAGGGAAAAAAATCATGGTCTTGGAAACTATTAACCATTTTATGTCTGAAATGGGCATAGATTTTTAAATATATGCATGACTATAAATACCACAACATTATTGATATTCACATCTGAATCGGATATGCATTTCACACCTAATATTTACATTATGATTTCATTATTACTATTTCAATTTACATTATTCATTTTAAAGTTCATTTTATATATATACATATAGTTAGATATTTTTATAGCTTCATTCTGCTTTTGCTAATGCACATATCAATAGGCAAAGAGAAAACTATAACAAATTTTCACTGTAAAATATGGAGAAAATTAGCTAAGATTTTGCCCAGAATTAATATCATTAATGACATTGTTTTGTTAAAAGTATCTCAAATCTACTATGCTACAGGTACACAATCCCTTATCCACAATGCTGCAATCCAAAAGTATGAAAATCAAAAATATTTTGAAACTATTTTTAAATAGCACATTTCCCAAATGAATATCACTATTTATTGTGTTTACCTCCTTTCATATTTTTCATTGCATATATATTAAGGTTTCATTACACTGCAGAGTGCCAACCCCTCTGTGAGAATTATACAATACACAATATATGCATCAAATTAACCTTATAAAACTTGATGACTTTAAATTATGAAGCATATCCAGGCCCAAAGGATTTAAATGAATAACTGGAACTTGTGCTATTTAAACCAAGGTGAGACTTTAAACCCTTCTATTCTGAAATTTCATATCTTAATGTATTCATACACCATCAACTTGTTATTGAAGGTCATATAGAAAAACAAAACAAAAAAAAGCTGGAAGGTGGTTAGAAGTCATGCATTACAGTCATAAGCCTTCATTTTTAGCAAAAGAAACTGCTGGCCAAGAGAGTAAATTATTTTGTTTAAAATCATGCAGCCAGTAAATGAATGATGAAAGGACTGAATGCAACTGTCTGTTCCACTATGACCTCCTGTAAATTAAGAAAAAAAAAAAAAAAAGTAAAGGGTAAAAACTTGCTATGGCAGCAGCAGAAGAAAAATGTGGTAAGATTCTGCAATTCAGTTGGGGAAATGGTGTTGGAGCAATTGGTTAGCCATATGGAAAAATAGACTTTGACCTCTACCTCACATCATACACAAAAATCAATTCAAGATGAATCATGGTCCTAAGTGAAAAAAGTAAATCAATAACAAACTTTGAGAAGAAAACATAGGATATCGTCTCTCTTACATTACTATAGACACATATTTCCTAAGTAGAATAAAGAAAAAGCACTAACCATATAAGGAAGACAAAGAGTAATTTTGACTTTAGAAAACTCACCAAATTTCTTTTCATAAAATGACACTATGGATAGAAGAAAGACCAAAATACACGACATAAAAAATGTCTACAAACGTCTGACGAATCTATCAGGAATACATAAGGAACTACTACAAATCAATAAGAAAGATAAATCATCATATTAAAAACACACACACACAGCTGAATTCACTTCACGAGAAAGGGTATTTGAGAAAATAAGAAAATGAAAAAGGGCCCTGAATATTAATCATCAGACATGTCCAAATTAAGCCACAATAATACAGCATATACCCACCCAAATTGTGAAAATTAAAAAGACAAATAATACCAAGTGCTGCCAAGCTTTTGGAGAAACTGGAACATTCCCTCTTTCTGGAAGGAGTGTAAATAGGTACAGTCACTTTGGAACATGGTAATATTTGCTACCTTAGATATACATGGATAAATCTCACAGATGTCATAGTAGGTGAAAAAAAAAAAAAAAAAGCCTAGACAAAAGGGAAACTAGTCTATTATTTCAGTTATATTAAGTTCGAGACCGGGCAGAAGTAATCAATTGTGATAACTTTAATAGCTGCCCTGGACAACACAAAGACTGGGATGGGTCTCAAGAGAAATTTATGGGGTAATGAAAATATTCTGTATCTTGTCTCTGGGTGATGATTAAGTAGTTATGTCTGTTCAAACTCCTCCTTGAGCTCCAACTAAAAATTAGTCACATAGAACACTATGGGTTTTTTTGGTCTGTTTGTCTTTTCTAGGGGTGCAACCGCTGAAGCAGATGGAGATTCCCAGGCTAGGGGTCGAATGAGCTCTAGCCGCTGGCCTATGCCAGAGCCACAGCAACATGGGATCCGAGCCATGTCTGTGACCTACACCACAGCTCATGGCAACACCAGATCCTTAACCCACTGAGCGAGGTCAGGAATCAAACCCGTAACCTCATGGTTCCTAGTTGGATTTGTTAACCACTGTGCCATGACAGGAACTCCGAACTATGTTTATAATGGAACTAAATGAAAAGATGGAAAAAAAAAAAAACAGTAGAGAAAAAGTTCATTTTTTTTTTTCTGGCCCCACCCACCCCTCCCCATCCCCACCCTCGGTAATCCATTAGTCCACTGAATCTCTGGGTCACAGAGATTCAGTCTCATCCCAGAAAACCAGATTCAAAATCCAAAGCATGTGGACATTTTCAGAAATGGAGATTTTCAAAGAACCGAGAAAAGAGCCCCTGAAATCCTGCAAATGAAGAGTGGTTTCCTGCTCCTGGAAATCTGGGAGGAGTCAGGGATTGGATTGGCCCATCACTTTTTAAAAATTTTCTAATCACTTTTGCTTCTTTTTGCATCAAACATATACATGGAACCACAGAAGCAAATCCCAGCAGGCTCACGTTATCCACCTAGGGGGGTACTGAGCACACTGTAGGCACCTCCAGGAGTACTTAGCACACTGTGGGTGAGAACCATGGCGTACCAGGTACAGAAACCTGGGCTCTGATCCTGGAGGGATCAGACCCTGTCTTCAATTTGATTTTACCTTCTGGATGGTCAAAGCCAGGGAAGTCCCCCCAAATCCACATCCTCTACAGAAGGATTGCAACAGACCCCATCTACCTAAAAACCCACTGTGGACAACCTTTTCTTATTTCAGACCATTTCAGCTCAATATCCTTTTCAAGCAATGCTCTGCCTGTCTTCCTGAAAGATCCAAAGGGTGCGGCTGAGAACCTTGGTTTAAAAACGAATGAACCACATCATGGAGGGTGGAAACATTCTTTTTATCTCACAGAAGAGTCCAGCAGTCAATCAGAGTTAATATGGGGTTCAAGGAAGAGCCAGAAGGTCTCTGAGCTAAGGCATGGCGAGTAGACACCCAAACTTTCCAAACATGCCTCAATCTGTCCAATTTTCAGTTGCCCTCAGTACACATTCTTGCCTATAACTTACCTCCTTAGGATCCTCTTGGCTTCAGCCTTCTGGAGTCTGGGAGGGCTTCTAAACTGTCAGAGAAAAAGTTCATTTTAATTCGAAGTTCAAGAACACTATTCACAGATGAAATGGTACTTGAACTAAGCATTCATTCAATAAATGATCATTATGCTTCTTCTATTTGCCAGTTATGTGTTAGGTATTAAGAATACCTGGAAAGTAAAACAGTTGACACCCTCAAGGAGCTTAGACTAGTAGTCATGAATGATGACTAGATGCCTGTACATAAGAAGGAAGATGATTCCAAGCTGGACAAATGTGTTGTAGTAGTAAATATGGATGTGTGTGAATTATTTAAGAAATGAAAAATAGTTCAGTTTGATGGAACATAGGTTTCATTTAATAAATGATAGTCCCAATCCACGTTTCTCTACGTTCTATAGAAATATTTTCATTGTCTTGTCCATTTTTCTTTGTCTTGTTCTTTCTTTCCTTTTTTTTTGTTTTTTTAGTTACTTTTTTTGTCTTTTTTTTTTTTCAATACACTTGAATTGATTCCCAACCCACACAATTTATATTTTCTAATGGGCTCATTATATTACTGTTATAATCATATATGACTTTCTGTATCAGCAGAAAGAGAAGATTTAACAGGGTTCTAAATTCCTAAGTAACTGCCAAGCTGGATGTCAAAGAGCGATATGCACAAGGGTATTTGGAATTACTATTTCAAATTACACAAAGTGTTTTCACCCTGAACTCCAGTGTAAAGCTCTTATCCTTACTGAGTCAGTCTGGGGTGGAGGATGGACAGTGTGTGGGCTCTGATGATTCTTTTTAACGCTCTAGCTTGAGTCATTGGTCTCTTTCCCCAAAGCCCATACCCTGATTCTGACCTCAGGGAAAAAGAAGGATTTCTTCCTAATGTCAAAACAAAGTTGGTGCATTCATTCAACCCCAGGCTGTCTCAGAGCAGGAAAAGTCTTAGAACCACAAAATAGCACAGATTAGTAGTTGCCATCGTCACTTTGAAGATGGAGAGATTTGGATTCCAAGGCCAATTTTGTTACCTGTTTGACCTTAAAAAAGTTGTTTACCCTCCTGATCTTCAGTTTCTTCTTTTATACGTAATATATAATACTTACTGAGTGCTTATTGTATGGCAACAATTATTTAAAGCACTCTAGATATTCACTCATTAAATGCATGAAGCAGTGGAATGATGAATTCGTTTTTGCCCTCATTTCACAGATGAACAAAACTAAACACAAGGCATCTTAACAATTTTCCCAAGGTCCCATAACTTGTGACTTAAAGCCTATTTTGAAACCTGTCTGGGTCCAGAGTCCACATTTTTCATGACCACTATGAAATGCTGCTTTATGAAAGCTAGAATTGAGACTAAAATAATACTAGAATTATTTCAAAGATACATTCAATTAACATGTAAAGTTCTTAGAAAGTTCCTAGCCTCTAGTAAATATTTCATACAAATTCATATTTACTATCATTTTTAAGTGAGATAATATTATTATCTAATGAGGCTTGACTAAAATGATGCATGTGAATAACTTAGAAATTTAAAATGTTCACATTATTATTATTATCTTACCAGCTATAAAGGACAGTGTTCGAAAAAGGTTTACCAGAGGGAATACAGACAGGTGTCACTTCCACATCCCAGGCAACACAGGAGCAAGGCTCACTTCCCTAGCTTGCAGTGGTGGCAGTCAGAAGGAAAAAATGGGCAGAATCCAAAATGAGCTCATTCTGTGAATTCAGAAGGAATGAATCTTCACTTGTACCTAAGCCATCTACCCCCCAGTACTGTGGCCCCATAGTGCCCTTGATCATTATCATTATTATTATTCTTGGAGTGGTGAGAGAAAGGGGGGGGCGGTGCTAAGCACCCTCAAGTTGTTGAAGTGCATCACTAAATGGAAGAGAGAGAAATTATTTTTACAGTTGTACATTCAGAAGACACTTTGGGAGAACATTTTATGCTATTGTCTAATCCAGTGAATCAGGCAGGCCTCAAGTACGTTTTTTACCTATAATTTCAGTGTTGAAATAACATTCTAGGCCCGAGAAGAATCTGTTCTTCCCTGGGAATCCACATCAGCAAATGAAAACAAATAATTCTCTATCTCTGTAAATGCTGCTCTTGCTCAGAGTGAAGGGATTTCAGCCTAAGAAATGGAACCAGACGCTATGAGATGGAGGCTCTAAGGCATCACCTTCAGAAGAAATCTTAATAACTGAGAGGCTGATTTCTTGTAAATTCCTAATTTACAGAAAACAGAGACTTAGCTCCTCCACAACGAACATCCACAAGAACCTCACCCCATCCTCAAGCCAGTGAATTCACTGCTTGCACTGGGCTGGGGTATCACGTTTGCAGAGATACAACCACACCACACCCTCAAAGGACCTGTAGCTTAAGGCGGTTTGCCTTTTCTGGATTGCAAATCTACAGTCACACTGAATAAGCTTCCGTTTCTCGAATCATTAAGTATCTTGTAAAAATGCATACTTTGAAATAAGGCCTCTCTAAGTGACTTCTAGATGAAGGAATAAGTGGAAGGCCGCTTAAGCTTATTATAGAACTAGAAAAGTATGTCATTTTTTAAAATAGCGCTTAAGAATTTGAGAATAAATAGACCTACAAGAAAATACTTTTTTCTCAGTGGGCTAATTAAATCAGGTAACGTCTGCAAACCAATGGATACAATAGTCTAGGCTGCATTCTTAGTACCTTTCCTTTTTCCTTTTTTTTCTTCCAATATTGAATTCTGCCGCCACAAGCTGCGCACCCGCGACCTCAGCACATGCGCCGGAATCCCTCCGCGCGTGTCTTGCGCACCCGCCACGCAGCTCGGAACTTTACTCCAGTACTGAGAGCCGAAGACTTGGCACCGACTTTGAGGAGAATCCACTCCCGAAGAGCGTAGGGGGCCCAAGCGGCAGGATGGTGACCCCTTCCTTCCTGAAATTGTCTCCCTCAGCAGAGGACTGTGACACCAAGATGAATTTAATGAAATTCCGCGAGGTACTGGGAAAAAAAAATACTCTCTTTTGAGGAAACACTGTGCATGAGGAGCATAGAGGAGAAGGCGTGAACGTTTCAAGGAAGCTGAAACTAAGGTGCACCTGGAAGGGAGGATGTCCTTAACTAGCAAAGGGTAAGGAAGTTCTTTTCAGCTTCATATTCCTTTCTCCTTTTGCTAGAGCTAAACTTGTTAAATTATATGAGTTTTCAGATAACGCTTTGGAAAGCAAAATCTTAAGTATTTTAACGAAGTTCATTCTGCTACAGTCAACTCATGTTTTGTTGTTTAATTGGAAAGTACTTCTGACATAGCTAATCCAAAACTCTCATTAAATACCGGCAGTAAAAGCTTTAATGCCAATCATGCAGAAACTATGTGGATATGACAAATTGTTTTTAATTATCATATAAACATATTAAAGCAAAATTTCATGGCCAACAAATTTAAATAAGATGAACCAGTTTATATTTATGTAAACAGATATCAGAGGTGCATTAAAAATTAAACATCATCAAAATCGTTCTTATTAGTAATGTCCCTTTCACATTGAACTAAAAAATTATATATTGTCATTTTTCTACTAAATGTTTCTTACTGTTCATAGATAAAATTAGTTAATTCCTATGATTTAAAACTGTTAATTAAACCTTAGGATATTTTCTCCTTTTAAAATTTAATATAAAGTGATAAAGATATTGCAAAGAAAAGATAATTAGTTATGATATTAAAATTTTAATGATTCTTCTGGGCTCTCATGTAAAAAAGATCATGGAATGAAATATTTATAACAAAACAGCTCTTCCTCCATCATTTATTTCATCGGTTATATTTGTGGCCTGCTAATCCAATCTTGAGTCACTTTTCTAATTTATGTATGTAATTTAAGGAGTTTAAAATTGGCCTAGTGGCTATTTCAATACCTGTCATTTCATGGATTGTGAGGTTACATGAAAAGAAAGTTGATGAGTCAATGGTATGAGTCATTTTATTAAAGCCATAATTATAAACCACTAACTTATATTCCTTTGAAAAACTTTTGGAATCCTTAATAGTTTAGATTTAAAAGATTTTTTTATAGATAGAACTCTTCTGTTCTTGGAGTTGCAGTCCACAGACTTGATGATTTTAAATTTCTACTTCTGTAACACCATGCCATTTTTTTAAATAGAAAAGCAGATGAAATCTATTATTAATGATTTAGATTGTCTTAGTTTGGAAGCTGTTCGTTAGAATTCAGTTACATGCTTTGAGAAGTTATTTTAACTTTTGTTTTTAGAACCATATGTAGTAAATTTATCTCTCCCACCAATGTAGTAAAATTTTGGTAAATAGAGATCCAGGACCAGATTCTGCTTCCTTTCCTAAGAAAGGTGTATGTTGGATTTTAGCTTGAGATGTAGGGTAATTTTAAATAGAGAATAACATGAAACGTTGTACCATGACCTGGAACCATCCATATGAATGCCAACACGTGTATGTAAAACACTCTAAAACCTGTATTTTTAATTATTTTGACTTTGTAATCTAGCAATATGGAAATGCTACACTATTTTCCAAAATCAGGGAGCTGGTTAGATGCTGATAACATTTCTATCTCAAAATCATTACCTTATATGATCATTTTTTTCTATTTGACATTCAAACAAGTAAAAAATATGAAATAAAAATCAAGCCTAACAAAATATGTTTTATAATATTTCTCATGTAAATACAAGTGGCTATGGAATTAGCTCTGTGGAATTTATGTTGCTATTTGTTTTCTCAAAATATTGACCTCTGCAGCCAAACTCCTAATTGAGTGGAGAAACAGACATTTCGGACAGTTTCGGTTTCCCCAGGGTGTAACTCCTGGCTGCCTTTGTTTTCATGTTTTCTACATGCTAGAAAGAAGGCTTTCATGATAATTGCTCCATTATCCTATATATTGGTTTCTTGTTCTCTCACAAACTTAGCATCAAAGATTGGTGAAAAATTGGTAGTGACAGATTGTCAAGGAGTGTTGTGGATTGCTTTATTGAACCCTGTCATTCACCTTTTATTTGTTTGCAAGTCACAGAAATGGATTTTGAGATGTATGCTGTTTAGCTTTTTTTGGTCCATAGTAGAGTCTGAAAGAGAGCCCTTATCTGAAAACAAATTATTAATTTTAAAGTGGATTGTGTAAGAAAGTGGAGATGGAACTAAGAAAATCAGTAGGTATTACTAAAAACAAACACATACTCTGCAGTTCTGGATTATTACCAAATACTAAAAATTTCTGTCAGGTTCTGTAGGGAATTAATTGCATTGTTAAGTTGGGAATTTGAAGAGCGTTTAGTAAATGTATTTACAAACATGTGGCAAATTATAGCAAAATTTAAGGAGATTTTGTAGTAATCTGGGATACCGTTATGACCCATAAACTTGAAAAGTAAGGAAAAGATGAAGTTACAGGAATCAGGAGAGAGAACACTTTGACATGATCTGTGATCATCATCAATTGAAGCACATAATAGGGCAGTGAAAGAGCAATGGGATGGGTTCCACAGTCTTTCTCTTTCTAATGTCCTGCTGGTGTTCTTGGCTGGATTCCACTGGTAGCCAGACAACAAGGAAGTTGGTTAAACAAGCAGGGCATAAACAAGACACAACAGGAGAACATTCAACACAGTCTGTCTACAGCAATTTATGATGGACTAATTAAGTGTTTCTCTTTTTTAAACCAACTCTTGTAGCCTCCAGTGCAAATATAGTATGTCTTGATTTACAAAACAACTTAGAATATATGATTGTATCAATCCCTTAAACTTCCTGTAGATAAGAAATCAGGTAATGCTGATCTCATTTTGCAAATCATTCAACTGCCTAGTGGAAGACATTTAACTTGCAGGTGTTAGGACTTGGGTGCAAACTCGTCTTCTATTTTTAAGCCTAGTATTGTTTCCATTAATTTCCAATTATGAAAAATATTTGAGAGTATTTATTTTCTTCCTATAAAAAGGTAAATGATTATTTTTTTGACAACCTTGGGCATCTGCCCTCTGTCAGTAAACTGAGTGTTTTGGTACATGGTCATGTAACCATTTTAGTTAAACCATTTGAATGTAATTGACGTTTAATCAATTAAGCTAATGGTTTATAGATTCAGTTTTAATAGTGTTAAACTAAAAGATAACTAAAAGATAAACTAAAAAGGAGCCTTGAATCCAAAGGAGGCTCCTTCATCTTCTTGAACAATACTAGAGAATTTATATTCTGAAATATAGTCTAACATAGTCATTATATTGTGGTTATTGTTATATCTGAGGGAAAGGAATTATTTTATTGTATATTTGTGTATTTGTTTGGGCTTTGTCTTTGTAATACCTAAGTGATTTAGTATGAAGTAGGGCAGAATCTGTTGCAAAATTGCATTGAACATTTAATAGCAGGGAGATGGTTTCCCATTTGGGGGTATCCTTGGTTAAAGCTGTGTTTTATTGTCATCATCACCACAAAAGTGTTCTGAATATGCAGCCCCACAGTAATAATGGCTCAGTATGACACGGTGGGCAGATTCCTTGGTTACGGGTAGGAGCTGAATCCTTTCTCAACCCTGGTATTAGCAAATTATGAGTGAGTGTTAGGTTCTCAGATTTATAAAGCATATTTTATGAAAGCTCTGGAGTGGAGTTTCATTGTCTAAAAATTATCTATATCTCAACTGTTCTTTTGTTTTAGAATTGTGTATTTAAGCACAAAGTATTGAATTTGTGTAAAAATGGCAAGTGCTTCTTATGTGTTGTTTAAAAATAAGTAAAACTGACATTAGTTCTAATCCCTGCAGTGAGAACTTGGGTCCAATAGTTAGTGCCTTTGTCTTATGTTAATTAGAAAGTACACTTTCATTGGTAGCAGTAGTATAAAGGACCACTAATTTAATTTCCTTTCATATTTTTCATTAATTTTACATGAAAGAAAAATTATATGGTAGTGAAGTAAAGGCCTAATATTTGAATTTGGTATAAAGTATATGTAACTCTCTCAGTAATTTAGAATAAATATGTTATGTTATACTAGGTCCCAGTTAATAAAAAACAATGTATTATTGAAAAAGTCAATTCAAATATTAATTTTTATTGTGTTAGTTTTAGTAAGGCCTAGAAACAGCATTAATAATTTTAAAAATATACTGTGTGCGAAACTATTTAAACACTCTTAAATTAAACTGGATTTTTAGTAGAGCACTGACCAAGAAATCATCCTCTAGACACTTCTTTTTGGTATCTAATACATTTTTAGTGTTAAAACATTTTGCAAAAATATTTACTGATTTTAATATGCAAAATTTAGTTGCATGTAAATATCAAGAGTATTGACAGGATTATTTGTAATTATTTCTAGGTGGGTCACTCTTTAGAGAGTTATTATCTATGTAGATATTATAGAAGTTGGGAAGCATTTCAGATCAAAAAGGAAAGTGGAGTTTATTTCTCCTTCAACCTAGGGAGTGTCCTCTCTGAGGGCGGATTGGAGCTGTCCTAGCTGTCTGTACTCACCATTTCTCATTTTGTTGGTTTTCTTTACAGAGAAATCTCATCCTAAGTCTCAAATTATGTTTTCAAAGCCATGTACAGGAAACTCTTACCCCACGTATCCCAAATGCATGACTTAGGACTCTCTAAGTCTCTTTTTCATCTCCATTCAGCTGCTCTTTTCATGATTTCTGTAGCAGTGCACTTCAAGTCAGGGTTTCTTTCATGGCATTCCTTCTGGTTAGAACACATTCCTCCTTTCTATTCACCCTTAAAACAGTTTAATGGGATTTTCTTTCAAAAGCCTTCCCACAAACCTGGCCCCATCTGTACCTTGCGTTTTCTAGTCTACCCTCCAACCCGAGAAAAAACTATTAGGTAATTGTCATATTTGTGTTGGAGTTGTCCTTAAAGTTAAATTCCATGAAGGCACAGATTTTGTCAAATTTGCCATCATTCAGATTGGTGCTTGATACTGATTGGGCTTTTTAAATGAATGTTTGTCTCTTTTCCTTGAGAGTGTGCTATGTTCTCTGTAGAGATATTTTCTTTTACTTACTATAGATTCGTTAGACTTGGAGGCTTTAGACAATTACTAGGTAGTTAAAAGTTTAACTCTTTGAGCTGACCAGGAATAAATTTTCGTGAGGGTGTTTAAGATTATGAAGTACATGAACTAGTTGTAAACCTGTATCATGCCCCTAGTTTAAAAAGAGAGAGAAAAAAGCTAAAAAACAAAAAAACAAAAAACCCAAAACCTCTATAACCACTCACAAGTATTATGGGTCCAGAAACACCAGAGATTACACTGAATTTCTGAGGAGAAAGTTGTCTTAATTCTAATTATCTTTTTTTGAAATTCACCAAAGAAAAAATGCATGCTTAATATACACGCATAATACTTAGAGTTTACAGATGGAATACTTTGTACAGAATTTATTCTTTTTTTATTTTCTCATAGATTTCACACCCTTGCAAAAACCTAGGGACAAGTGCTAAGTCATTTGATTTATTTAACTCTGAATTTCTTTGCTTTAGGATTATAAATCAGACTCTTATTGTCACTTTAATGCAAAAAGGGTTCTTTTGTGTTCATAATATAGATCAAGATGTGATTTAAGTCGAATCTTGTCAAGGTAACTCCTTTTTAAACCACGAGAAGAGACTTGGCTGTAGCCCAAAACTAATGGGAGTCATATTTTATAATAAAAAGCAATATGTTAGTAATAGAGGCTTTGCTGCTTCTTGCAGTCTCCACAAGCACAAATTCTTGTCAGTTTTCACAGCTAATGCATTTTTTTGTCAAGTCATAAGCACTTTTAAAAAGCCTCTACTTAATATTGTGGAAGACAGAAATTCTAATTTTCCAAAGGAAGCAGTGAAAATAGAGATCTTAGCCTGGAGGAATAAGATATAAGATGCCTGACTATCAAAGGAATCTCATTTTGAAAAGAGAGACCATCAGAGAGTAGAATAGTGTGAATATAAAATTGAACAAACTTTCAAATTGAACATAAAGGGGTGTCATATTGCCAGTACTTTCCCTCTTCCTCACATTTTATAAAGGGATCCTTCAACTAATCAAATGTAAAAAGATGACAAGAAGTAATTTATGTTGTTCACATCCACTGTTTAATGAGTCCTGGGAGAAATGAAAGGTAATTTCACTCGTGTTTGCATATACTGAAGACACTTGTCACACATTGCTTATAGCTCTTGTAAGGCTACTTGTCTGTAATGTAGAGTTAGATATTGATGTGAAACTATTGCACAAGTTTCAGGAAAGCTAGTTACTTAACTTTTACTTTCTATAGTTGCCAATGTTGAGAAAGTCTAAGTTAAGCTGTGTAAAGGCCAGTGTGAGCAAATAAGTCAAATGGGGGGAAGTCACATTAAAAATACTGATTACGTAAAAAAGGCATCTTCCTAGGAAAGCTAGTCAGTCTTATTAAATTTATAAATTTAATGAAAACAAAAGGCTAATTCAATTTACAGCTTTAACTTAAGGAAACTTAACTTTATTCTTCAATTTTTACATAGTATATGAGATTTCCAAAGCTCTTACTTACCTGTGAACTTCCAAGGTTTTCAGAGTTTCATCATTTCAAGGACATTCATGTAGCTTTTCAATATTTAGTTTTGAAATATGCAGATCCACTATGTTCACATTGTTAGTCCTATCTTCATGTGTCCATCCTTCACAAGGGTGTCACAGATGGAGATGAATAGTATTCTTTGATGTCAGTCTGGCCTTCTTCAGAAGTATCATCAGTGGCTTAGTAGATGCAGTCTTTTTCCTTTGCTCTTATGTGCTCTGGAATAAATGTGTTATGTCACAGATGTCTTCCTTTTGATTTTGTCCTTGAATTATGTGATAATAATGTTCTTTATTTACATGACCAAATTCCAAACAGCAATTAAGCTGCTTTGGACATTTTAACATAATCTGTTACTTACCTCTTATTATTTTGTTCTTCCCAAATGGGTTTGTGGTCAAAATGTTTTTAATCTATCTTCTGGATAGAACCCTGAGGTTCATACAATTTAAATAAATGATAAAATCAGGATATTAATATAGGTTATAACTCCAGTGGGCTTTTCTCCCTCACAAAGCTAACTCAAATTATTTTAAAGACAAAATCATCAACTTTTCTTATGATTATATACTTAATAACTGAAGAAGCTCTAAGTTTTAATAAGAGTAATAAAGATGAGTCTTGAAGAGAGTTAATTGATACAAAAATGTACACGTGCTTGTTATTTTCTTTTTAAAAGAACCATTGTTTCTAATAAAACATTTCAGTAGAACCTGAAACTGTATCTTTACTTTTCACCTTAATTTTTCTTGAGCGGGAATAGAGAATATATGCAAAAGAAAACATGTTTTAGACAAAGAATCTTTTACTTATAATCTCTGAAGAGGTACTTAGTTTCATTCACAAATAATCTGTTACTAGGACACGCGATATCACTTTCATAGGCCCAGAGTACCAAATTCAGCATCTTATTTAGGTCATTTCTATTGGAATTTTATTGCTTATGTTGCCTAGAAATTGAAAATTATTGAGTTAATATATTCTGTAATTTTTCAGATTATTTTGAGTGTTTTTATTCTTGAAATAAAAAACTATTATTAAAAATCATTATTTTTTTTTAGAAAAGAAGTTTGCTTTTGATAAAAACCTGCCTTAACATGTATTTGTTGTCTACTAATACTCTCCCTAAGTAATCTCATCCATTCCCAAGGATTCATCTACCAGAGACAGACTGAGAACTGTTGAATTTCCTTCTCCAGCCTAGAACTGTCCTGAGCTACAAGTTACATAGCCACTGCCCCACTAGATCTCTCTCTGCTTAGGTGTCTTAAACTAATAGACTCATGATCCCTTGCTACACTCTCTAACTAGCCCCTCCTCCAGTGCTTTCCATCTCATTCAAATATATCACCATTTTTCCAGTTTCTGAAGATAGTAATTTTGGAATTATTCTTGATTTGTCTTTCTTCTTCACTTTTCTTCCGTTTATCACCAAATTTTATTGATCTAAACCTTTCCCCATTCTGTCACCTTCTCTGCCGGGGTCCAGCCCCAGCAGCCAGGAGACAACGAACAGGAGGAGGGGCTACAAAAGATGCGGAAAGAATTGGAACCATCTCCCTCAGCAAATGCTGCAGATGACCCGTTTATTGAAAGGAGAGCATCAGCTTTTATATATTTTACTCTTGTGCATGATTATACAAAACAACAATATGTGCTAATTTATTATTCCAAACTATTCTTTTAGTTTTAGATTTTAAATAAAGATTACATAGAAAATACGTACAAACTGTACTTTATTCTTAGAAAATAAGTGAATAGCAAGCGGAATAATAGGTATCTAATTTTTGCTTCAATAAGATTTGGCATAAGGTGATAGACATTCTTGCCTCAAGCTGCCTATTGTGCTCCTATAGCAGACATGAGCAGCCATTAATGGGGAGTGGGGTATTCACATGTGGCTTGCTTTTGAGGTCAGGCCTCAGACCATTAGCAGGTCGTGGGAACATAAACTGTCTTATATAAACTTTATCTATATAGAAATCTTTATTAATTATCACGTCTATATATCAAAGAATCTTGCCAATTATAAAAATAATAATTTCCACCTGGTGGGTCTCAACAGGTAGCATTTATTGTGGAAAAATATCTCGCCTTATAGTAGCCACAATTGTTGGGCCATGGGCAACACCCAAACCACCCCCTAATCTGTCTCCTTGGGAACGGACCAAAGTCCAACAAAATCCCCAGGCTTATGTGGAAGTTCTGCGTAATATTTACTATTACTCCACTGAAGGGAAATTTCCCATTCTTAGGAGAGTTCTTTATACATAGTTCAATTGTTTTCAACCTATTTAACAAGGGCTTTGGTTTGTAAGTAGGTAATGGCCCATACTTGGGTGGAGGCTCAGGAATTTGAGAAGATTCCCATTTTATGAGCCAAGAATAACTTACAACACACATAAATGTCAGGCAGGAAAGAAGCACAAGAATAGAAGAGGAAATCATTTTTCAGGAATTTTTACTAAACAGGATCAGCTGGGGGATTCTTTGAAACTGCTTTGCAGCTTCAGTTTCTTCAGCCTCTGCTGTAGCTTTGCTTACAGTTAGGCCTCACGCAGGATTATTCTTCTTAGCCACTTTGTGGCTCCCAGCACTTTTCTTTACCTCCACTGCTATCACTAAAGACCAGAGAACCACTGCCCTTTGTTGCTGAGACTAGATACAGCATCTTGGCCTTCCTTCCTAATTCCTACGCCATTTACAAAAGGTTCCAAATGCTTAATAGAAATAACAGGTATTATTTATACCTCTCTACCTCTCAAAGCTTGTCTCTCATTCCTCTCTATGTCCACTTTTGCAAACCCGTTAGACTTGGTTCTACGCATGCTTTCTTTGTTCACATCTGGAAATCATAACAGGAAATTACTTCTTCCAGAAGCTCCTCTTCTTCACCACTACAATTTCCCATGCTTAAGCTTATGTCATCCTTTATGTATTAACTAAGATGTCACTTCCTTTGCTGATTAGATGCCTCAGTAAATGATGTCTCTGCATCTCCTTTTATGATACTCATCAAAATTATCATTTTGTATTTATTGCCTATCTTTCCCTCTAGAATTTAAATTTCATTAGGGCACAGACCATTTTATTTCCTATGCTGAATTCCTTATATTTGTCATAGGACATTGACAAAGAATGAATACAATAAGGGTATCAGTATTTACTGAGTAAATAAATATCATTTTGATTCTTGATTATTTATCCACAATACTATTCATTTTTGAAACCATTATGCCATCTACTTTCTGAATATGTATTTGTATATATATATATATATATATGCATATTTTTATCCAAGTCTTAATTTGCTGTATAGAATCCAGTCAAAGCCAGAGACTTTCCTTTAACTTGGGTCAGTTAGTAGCCTTCTTTTGATCTTATGATTCAGTCAGTGATACATTTGACTTTTAAGAACTGAGACTAATAAAAAGCAAGTTTTATTTCCTTAGTGGTAAATTTATATTTTAAAAGTTATTTGCCAAATATTATTAAAATTCATGAAATTAAATTGGACAAAATTGTAATTCTAAAACCTAAATTGCAGAAACTAAATCACGTATTTTAAACCTTGTAAACTGAGGTCACACCTAAATAGTCCACACTGAGTCCACATATTTTTTTTAATGACAACAGTTATATAAGACTCTTATATCCTGAACAAGTCAGAAATGATTGCATTTGAAAATTTTAGTTGCACTCCGTGGGGGTTTGGACCTGTGTAAATTAAATTAAAATGTACATTTTCATATTATGGAATTATTATTTGTCATTTTCTGTGACTTTGTCAAGTATACCTTGAATTCTGATCTCCATTCTGTCACAAAGCTACATTTCACTACTAATTATAAATCATGTTGAGATCTTTGGTTGCCACATAATGTTCAGAAAGGAGAGTGACATTGGCCATTTCCTTTCAAAGGAAGTATGACTTTGCCAGTGTCTCATGCTACCGTCAGAAACTGTGGAGCACATACAGTGGACGTTAACTCATAACTGTTCTGATTCTGACAAAACAAGTGGCCATAGAGAGGGAAAATTCTTCACCAAATTAAGTTTTATACAATGCTAATTATAAAAAGTGATAGTGAGGAGGGGATTCTCAATTTCAGTGTATGATGGATTTCCTTAGATGATGAACATTTTAAAATCATTAAAATTTGAAATTATAAATATGTCAGTATGACAAAGCTTACTAACTTTCCCCAGCATCTTTTCTCATAGCACCCTCATCCCACACTTGTTTTAGTAGGGTTCATGGAAGTCTAGCTGGATAGTACATTTCTGAGCTCTCATTTTCTCATGAGTAAGTTCTCACTAATGTAAAACAAGCAGCACTCATATATACAAGTCCCATGCCGATTTCTTTCCTTTTTTTTTTTTTTTTGAGAGAAAAAAAAAATCTTGCTGTATTTCATCCTTGTCTTTTTTCCATGGTTATATTACACAACAGCCATCTCATGACTTGTATCCTTCCTTTTCCAGTTATTATACTGCATATATTTTCACAAATTTATTCTTCTTAAGCTCCGTGACTCTTTAAGTGTGTGCCATGCCGATTTCTTAAAAGAACACTGCTTCTTCTCTCTTTCTCTATTCTTGGGGTTGATAGAGTAAGCCAGCCTCAAACTTGTAGATTGGAAGTGGATGACAAAGTAAAAAGAAGAAAGCTGGGTTCTTAGAACATCTATGGAGAAGATGGCCCACCTACACTGAGACTGAAACATGAGAAATACAATTTGAAGAGAAACCTGTATTTTTTTTATATTTTCATAATCATTTTTGATTTTCTAAATAATAAAATCAAAATATAAATGCATGTGGATATATATGTATGCATGCCTCTGTATGTATGCGTATATATGTTTTAAAATCTGCTGACACATTGCTTAGATAATCTGTATGTATGCATATATATGTTTTAAAATCTGCTGACACATTACTTAGGTAATGTGTTTTGTGTTAAATTAAGGGTAGAAGAAATTTTTGCAATTATAAAAAATAAAGCAGTATGGTTAGGCAAGGAATTATCAAGGAAAGTAAGACTTGATTCTTCTTCAAACTAATTAGTTTTTATTTTCTTTTTTCAAACAGAAGATGCTTGAATACAGACTCCTCTGTTATGGGAAACAAATAGATTAAAAATTGCTAACTCCTAACAGTTTGTTGACTCTTCTCTTTTTAATGTAGTATTGTGTAGCATGCAAATAGATGATGCCTTTCTCTAAATGCCTAGGCTTGTTGAAGTTATCCTTGATCTCCTTCTGGACTCTGAGTAGAATTTATTTAAAAGCATGAAGATGCTATACATGCTTAAGTGTGGCTTGATAACATTAACTTGAATTTTAGCTCTAACCCCAGATATCCAAATAGCATAAATAAACTATTATATTGACTTATTTAAGTTTCTTTTTCTTTGTATTTTGAAAATTTTTGTGGTTGATACACATTAACATCTGCATAGAAGTAACATCAGTAAAATTCAAGTAATGAATTCAAACTCTCTTTATCCCTAAATGCTATATAATACCTTAGACTTCCAGAATTCCTTCCCAATCCTGCTATTGATCATTAATACCTAACTTGAGTCTGTGTGTGAGCCACTTATTGGTAATTCCCAGATCATCACGAAATCATTTATAGGAATAGTTGTTATATTAAGGGTCTGGCTAACTTGGAATTCCAAGATGCCTTATGTTTACAACTTTAAAAGGCAGAATTTGAATTCTGATTTTGAAGAGGCCAATGTAAGCATGGTGATCTAAATTTGGCTTTCCAAATTAGTATCATTACCAGAAAGCCTGAATGCCCACAAGATGGGCTCCTGACAACTTGATTGTGTTCAGACGTTTCCCAAATTGGGTGCTGTGTTTGAAAACTTGGCCGAGTGAGATTGACACAAGCTTCTCAGGGAACAGTGAGAAAAACAGAAGGCAGATCAAATTTGGGCCTGCCAATCTTTGACAAGCTTGCTTTAACTTTCTCTCCCTGCAGTTCTTTGTCTTATATTCTCTCTTCCCTGAAATTGTGACACAAAGGTTATGACAAGCATGTGAAAATAGCTAGTGACTTAATAATGTTGGATATGACTGGAGCATCACAGAACAGCACAGGGTGGCTCCAGTGATGATCACCTTTCTTTCTTTCCATATATTGCAGCCAGTCTCTTGAGCTGTCCAGAAGTGTCATATTCCATCAGTGAAATCAGATCAGTGCATTAATATGCTCCTCTACGTTGAAGCTCATAGTTACTTGTCACATTAATATTTTGCTTAAACCAACTTTGCCTGAAATATAATAATGGAGATAACTCAATTCTTGAAATTTTTTTTCAGGCTCTTGTCCAAAGTCCAATTCATACATCCATTGAAGTAATGGACAGTTTGAACAAATGAGTTTTCATTTATTTGTATTCATTCAAATAGAATTGAAAAGACCGTATTGAAACAGGTTTTTTATATATTTGGATCTAATAGTTAACATTTTATAATACTAAATTTTGAATCTTTAAAAAAAATCTCTATATATTCAGTTTGGGGGCGTGATTGCTTTGATTATTTTATCCTTAGTTGTTTTGTTTTGTTTTTATAAGACTGTCATTTTTATTGGCTTAAATTTGACTACAGATGTGCAGAGTTTATTCTTGTAGAGCTATAGTTTATTTTGTTTTTCCTTACTCCAGAAATTGAGAACAAGGTATTGTCAATGACAATACTAACTTTTGGGAGGAAGTCTGTCATTACACATAATGATGGTTTTGAATTTAGAGGATAAATAAGTAGAATTTGGGGAAACAACATTCCTAGAGCAAACCAATTCTTGTTTATCTTTGAAAAAAATAGAAGACAACTAATAAAATGACATATTCACCATCTTTATTTTTATGTTTTTGGCTCTTTACTCTTGTTTCAACGCTACATTGTCTACCTGATAAAGTGTATATACATTTCAATTCTTAATATTCTTTCTGAAATAAAAATTTTTAATAGGGCTTTTTATACCTCTTTTCCTATTATGAATTTTGGTTCAACTAATTATGAAAAAGTTTAAAGAGACCAAGTCATTTATCCAAATCTTATGTTTCACTTAAGTTATAATGAAAACAAACTGACTGCAATGTTTCAATATACAGTTATTAATAAAAGTAATAGGAATATTTAAATTTATTGCTGTTTTGCCATGCAGAAGGCAGTATCCTGTGTTTTTTTAAATATACTATTTTATTTTAACCTCATATCGAATGCTAAAAAAGGTTTTATTATTATTTCAGTTTTGTGGATAAAGAAACAACTAATTGTTTCAGAGATTTAGAAGCTTGTTTAACATACACTGTAACTAGTTAATAGCAAGTTAATAGCCAGTGTTACAGAGCAACTCAGAATTTATAATTATGTCTGTGCCTGCTGGCCAACTACATGACTCCTAAGACTTGCACTCTCCCCTAAAATAGATTGACTACCATGGTAAACATGCATTGGCACTGTCTTCTTACCTTTATAAAGCTTTATATTATGACAGAAAACAGAAAACAGCTGTGTCTTCTAAAGAAATGATATATCTTAAACATACCAAGTTCACACAACCAAAGATGTATTGAAATACTGAGAGGGAATACAATAATACCTCCACATACTTTGTATCCTATGAACTTCCTAATAATCATACAAAGTAAGACGCCATACTTACATACTTGGTATAATATAGAGAACTCAGGACTCTGAGAGATAAGGGTGCTCAGTTCTAAAATCCAAGACTCTTGGCTCACTGTTTGCTATACACATACATTTTCACTGAAATCTTAAATAACAACCACAGCCTTTTGTGCTAATTATCTTTAAGAAACAGTCTGCTCAGGGTTTTGATTTTATGGAAGGACTAAGCATATCCATAAAAATAATGTGACTTGCTCAAAGTTTGGATTTTTTTTTTAATTTTACTGTGCCACCAGCTATCTGTATGATCTTTTGCAAATCACTTCAGTTCTCCAAGATTCAGGTTTATAATGTAAAATAGAGGTTGGTTATAACCTTTCTGTTCTCTTGCAAAAAGTCCCTGTGCATAATGCAGTGTGTTTCCAGGCCGGTATTTGCAGAGCCAGAGCAAAAACAGATCTCATGGCTCCATTCCTATTGTAC
Organism: Sus scrofa; assembly: GCF_054392235.1. Taxonomy (NCBI): domain Eukaryota; kingdom Metazoa; phylum Chordata; class Mammalia; order Artiodactyla; family Suidae; genus Sus; species Sus scrofa. The sequence continues at coordinate 101,602,511 of NC_139390.1, read as the reverse complement.
ATATCACTCATATTCACTTGAATTTGCATCACTGAAATAGTCTGGCTCATCCAAAATCTAGTTCTAGGTGAACATACAGAAATTATATATAGATATTTCCATGTACATGAAGTCCTGAGAGGAGAAAGGACAGTGCTATGAAAACCACAGAGAGTCCAAGGCTTTACCACTTTGATGATGAGAACCTCAGATTAATATCTTAGCCACACCTGAAATGTTAGTGTATTATTTAGTGAGGTCCTTAGTGCTAATATTCAATTAAAACAGAATTGCAGACGAGTAATCAGCATTTAACTATTTCTGAAAGATATGCTTTGCTTAGAATATGAATTGAGTCTCTTTGTCCTCTGTATAAAAACTACTCCACAAAGTGAATGTGCATCTTCCATTTGGCAATTTGTTGTGGGTTATTTATGACACACCCACATATGGAAGATCATTCTCTCTTTGTATTTTCTTTGGATCACTGTCTTGTGCCAGTATTCTGGTGGCTAGCCTCCAAAGAATATGTATAATTCACAGAGAGTTTCTTAGTCAGCTAAGTTTCCAGAGACAAATAAATCTAGATTGAGTGACCTTAAACAGAGGTTTAAATGAACACAACACAAACACACCTAACCCTATTCATGGAACATCGTATTTGGCAAATGTTAACTCTAGTGTTTCTTAGGGATGATCTTATGTAAATACTAGATTATCTCTGTGGATGCTTTCATAATTGATACAGATATTAAACATTGCTATAATTTGTGATATTTTGCAGTGAACACAAATCAAACTATCTTTCAAATAAAATATGAAGCTGAAAATTCTCTTTTGGAAATTAAACACATTTAAAAAGGGGGGCATAAATATTAGATAGTAAGCATATAAAAATCAGTGGCAGAGGTTTAGTTACTGTCTAATTATTTCACAGATCATTCATATTTTTCAGGAAGAATTTAGCATTAAAATATATACAACAGAACCCCCCTTACACCACTGATTTCTAGCTATTTCAGAATCACGATCCGCTTTCCTTAGTGGACCTGACCCTCAGTATATTTGTCAAAGCATTTGCTATGCAATGACCATGCATCTATATTCTGTATAGATGTAAGATTTCCACTGATTTGGAAATATCAAAAAAAAATCTTATTATACTCAAGCATTTCTGTGATTTCTTAGAATTATTTCTTAGAAACTTTGTACTGAAGTTTAATAACTTCTCATGTGTATATCTTGCTGTAGAGTATATAAAAATGTTTACATGAATTACCCATACAGTCCCACAGATAGCACAGAGGAAATTTTTATACTCTTTTAAAATTTGATGTAACTAACATTCATTAAGAGACAGGGAATTATCTGTCATGTCTTTGTAGTAAGTGCAAGAACAAAGCCTAATACTGTCTGGCTTTGTTCCCTGAATATTTATCTATATCTTGCTGCCTCCTAAAAGGACCTAGAATGTAAATGGGATGCCCAACAGCCACTTAGAAACTCAGAATGTTTATAAGACAGAAACAGGGGCTTTGATTTATGACTCAATTCTTTGCTGGTTCTTTTTTGGAATTTTCAGTGCTCCCTATTCTATTGTCAGATAATGTATACCAAGAAAACTCTCTGTTCTGTTAGCCAGATGGTACATCCAGGAGATAGAGGGAGGACCCAAGTAGATAAAGTGTGGAGCTAGAGGCAGGCATATGATTAGAATGCAAAGCTTCCTTTCTCCATCCATGTTTCTGATGCTGGGTTGCTCTCTCCAAATGTTTTACACAGTTGCCAAAAAATCTGCATAGAAATAATATTCATTTGTGCTTGCAGCATTCATTAGTTACCCTGCATTTTCTCTGAATATCAAGTACATGCCCAAGTGAGATGGGATATAAAAGCAGCAGGCAATGCAATCCAATTACCCAAGGAATAGTGCCAGTCTTCAACACAGCAACGGAAAGGCTGAACCTTAAGGCCCCGATACATGTATTTATAATTGCTTACGTTTTGGAGTTTGTTTTCGTCATTAGCTTTAAAGAACCTAATGAATTGCTTGAAACAACGCTTGAGTTCTTAAAATTTTACATGCCTTTGTACTTTGAACATAGGTCTATCTCATCCACTTTACTCTGAATGCCTCCATTGTAACAGTCCTTCCTTGACTTGTCCCATGATCCTCTGTACATGACCTCATAGTTAATCACTCACTCATTCCTTCTTAAACTTCCATATCCTATTGCCTCCTGTCTGTAATTCTAGCCAACTTAACACTTATTCCTTAAGTGACAGCATGCCTCAACTTATTTTTCATTGTTTTACTGATTTATTTATTCTACTGAGCTACAGGATGACACTTGTAATGTTGGCAGGGAAGGCATGGGAAAAATCGAGGGAATATGGGCAGGCATTCTAGATTGTTCATTTGAGGAGATCTCTGTTCCCCAATCAATATTCTTTGCTTTAAAATTGCTCCTGGATTTATATACAGTGACACTATCCAGAGCTGTATATTTCCATCTGTGCTTGTAATTGCAATTTTGATTTTTTATTTGGATTATAAACCTATCCCAGCTGGGTTTTCTTGTGTGGCTTCATTCTCAATGGCAGAAATGAGATCAATGTAAAATTATAACCATATTGCAGCTTAAAAGTACTTTTTTCATTTACATTTTAAAAATAAAGAATTAGAGGTTTTTGATTATGAGTTGCCATTCAGTGCAGGATAACTTCATTTGATTCTGCGTACTTCAAATTTCAGCCTTTCCTCAACAGGTAATCTCAGTTTTCTAAGAAGATAGCATTTTATAATCATTACCATTCAGCTGCATTTGTAACAATACTCTTCATCACTCAGACGCTCTTTTCTGAGTACCTCCTAAGTGCCAAACTCTGTGCTGGCTGCTGAGTAAATGCAGGTGTTCTAGATGCCCTTGCAGCCAGAACAACAGAGTTTACAGTTCAGTGGTAATTAGTGCCATTTTCTAAATAGTCACATTCTTCTGGGAATGTGTCACAGTTTCACTTCCTGTCTCCCTTGTCTTTGTCTGGTACGTGAGCCAGTTCTATCCAATAAGTTTTAAGAAAGGTGTCACCTCAGGTTGAGGTTTTATCATTGTGAGACCAGGTAGTATCTTTCTCCCTGGTACTGAAACCAGCAATGCTCTAAGTAGGTGGGGGCTAGTCCATTAGCCTGGTTCTTAGAAAGAGGACAGTTACAGCATAGAGAAGGAACCATCATTTATACATGATGGGAATTTAGTGTAAGAGGAGATGACATTTTTTTTTTTTTTTTCTTTTTCAGCCACACTGGCGGCATATGAAGTTCCTAGGCCAGGGATGGAATCTGAGCTGCAGCTGTGACCTACTCCACATTTGTGGCAGTGCCGGATCCTTAACCCACACTGCCATCCTGGGGATGGAACCATCACTGCCACAAAAACAATACCAGGCTCATTAACCACTGGTGTGGTTTGCCACTGTGGGAACTCTGACATTTTGTTTTTTAAGTTACAGAGGTATGGAAGATTATTGATTATAGCTGTATAACCACAGTTATCCTGATTGACATAGGAAAAATAAACTTCCAAATTGAATCTCAGACTTTATTTAAAAGGTTCCTCATGATGACTGTCTCTGTCTCTCTGTTTCTGTCTTCTCTCTGTCTCTCTATATATGTGTAGAAACAGAAGGTGAATTGATACATTTTTATATATATATATATAAATTATGTCTATCCCATTTTGTATATTTTATGTGCTTATCTTTACAATTTAACCCTATTAATAAATTCCAAAATAACATGTATTTAGTGATTATTGATTTAGGTAAGGAATATTATAATTTGTTCCCTGTCTTCCAAAATTAGAACCATTTTTCAAATAATTCATAAAATAAACATTTATAAATAAAACAAATATTAATTTTCTTAAGCTATCAAAATGTACAATGTATTTTCTTTTTTATTTTAATCAAGTTGCACCTGTTGCTTATGGAAGTTCCTGATTCAGGGTTTGAATCAGAACTGCAGCTGCAGGCCTACACCAAAACCATGGCAACACTGGAACCAAGCTGCATCTGCAATCTGTACCACAGCTTGTGGCAACGCCGGATTCTTAACACAGTGAGTGGGGCCAGGGATTGAACCTGCATTCTCACAGACACCATGTTGTGTTCTTAACCCAATTAGCCACAACAGGAACTCCTACATGCAACTTAAATAAATTTTTAAAAAAGACAGGCTATGGGGAAATATTTGGGATAAAACGACCAGTGTGTAATGAAGTAGACTACGTAAGCTCACCTTCTATTTCCATTAAGAAGGCCAGAAAACTATTTTTCTGTGTCTTGCTCTCACTCCATCTTTCCTAAAATAAAGTAGAAAATTGTTGAAAACTCAGACTTTTTCTTCAATAGGTCAAGGTTTGAGGTATGACAAAAAGACTAAAGCAGGAAGGTGGGAGTATTAATTAGAAGACAAGCATGACTAGATTGATCTTTGAAATACATCTAAAATATTTATCCTGGTGCTGAGTTCTACTCAAATTGAATCACAGTAGACCTGGAATATAATGTCTAGACACATCTAGACATTTTAAAGTTGGAGGCTTATTTTCATTTATGAGAAAACCACTGGTTGTAAAAATGAGTATGCATTCTTGGAATTATTGTGAAAAAACAATAACGCAAATGATCATGAATAGCCTATGTCTGTCAGGAACCCACTGGGTATTGTATATGCACTATTTCATTTAAGTCTCAAAGTTATCCTGAAAATTGGTACCATTCCTTCCATTGTTTGGCATCCCTCAGCAAATAAATAGAGGTCCACAATTCCATGTTATTTTTCTCTGACTACAAAAGCTATCCTTTTTCCACTAGGAGGGCCCAAATAACAATGATTTGTTATCAGAATTTCATGTCTATCATTTAACTACAGAAAACTGAACTTGCCTTTAAATGCTAACTTCTAGTTTTTGTTTTTTGTTTTTTTGTTTTATTTAAGCATTTAGGACAATTAGGAATTTACAAAAGTTTGTAAAGTACCTGATAAAATCACTGAGCTAGTATCAGCAATGATCTCTAGGAGGTGATTTTAAATCACTGAGAAGAGTGGTAATGTGCTCTGTGCTCCCTGTCACCCCAGCTGTAAATGATTGCGTGCCACTCCTAAATTTATAAATTCAAAAAGGAAATTCAGAGAGAGTCCCTTTTCCACAAAACACCCACCCTTCCTTTGCATAAAAGCAAGAGGCTGTAGGGAAACTTTCACATTAATACCCATCTCAGTAAGGGGAATAAAAGTGATTTGGCTAGTAGCATATGAAATTGGGGACATCTGAAAGATTCATAGTTCTGCCCTATTAACTGAAAAATGTCCGACTCATTTTCCTTCATGCCACAAATGAGAGTAACTCTAGTGGAGGCTATTCCTGTAGCTGTCACTAAATAACTTGTCTCATGGTTTAACCAAGGGATGAGACAGGATGTCATACTTCAAAATGAAATTAAAATAAAATAGGATAAAAATATAAATAAAAGAAAAGGACCCTTTTATCTACTGTGAAATTTGAAGTACTTGAGTTTTATCCCCAGACAGCTTTTAAGTCAACCTGGTGAATTCTAAATTATTAGTACCAGAAATAGTATTTGGTTTAAATTTTCAATACCCTCACTTAATCCCTGCCAGATTTTTCTGTACTCATTCTGAAGAGTTATGTATGCTGGAACATTAAGTGACAAGTGAATGGGGCTTTCCCCCCTCCTCTTGCTTTTTCTGGCCTTAGTAACATTGGCATTCAAATTACAATAGTGAAACAAAAAGTATCCACATTTTTTCTTTCAGCATATTTTTTAAGTTTCTTTTAAATTTCTTTTTTTGTGGTCATAATATTTACAGGAAAAAAGTCACATAGAAATTTATTTAAATAATTAAATCAAGAGGTTTTCCATTTTAATGAAACAAAACTCCCAGAAATGAGGTAGTCTGGTCTCTTTTCACAATGCTTTTCTAATGTCACTAATTCCCCTTCACTGTAATGGGATTTTGTGTCATTGTCATTCTCATGAGATTTTTACAATATAAATCCATAGACATGATGTTGCAATGTCAAATGAAATAAGCCTGCAAGTCTATGGAGATATATGTCAATGATGCAAATATTTCTAACCTGTAGAAGTAGCAATATGTCAAGATGATGGCAAATAATAACAGGGGATTTCTGGCGATACTGCTTTTTTTGGAGCAAAATCAGTACAAAAAAGAATGTCAGTACAGTTTTATTGAGACAATGATCTTATTATCAAGGCTGTAATAAAAGAAAGATTGCTAGTGTTTGTGTTCATCCAAATTATTTTTTTTCTGTATTTGGGGAATTGATATTTTTATATACCCCATTGCAAAGCACTTAAGAGCTTCTTAGTCTTAAAAGGAGTATTTCTGGTCTTAGGAGACTGTCCTGATTTTAACATCAAGAAGGCCAGATTGCTTTTACTCTGTGCCTAGTCTGAGTCTGATTATTACCTATTGAAGCAATTATTACTATTCTGTGCTTCCATGCTTAAGTTTTAGGTATAGTTCAGCTTTGGCAAAATCTGAGTTTGACATGGTCAAATGTGTTCATGAAGCTTCTGAAATATGCTAAGAAATGAGGCATGAACTTAATTGAAAAATAGAGGAGTGGGGAGGGGGAAAATATCATCGAAGATATATTTGATTCTTTAAGTATATTCAAGATAATGCCACAGGGAGAGTAATTTGACCTTACTGAGTAAAGGCAATTTATTATAAATAGATATTTTTTGTGCCATTCATTTGTTTCTGAACATGGAAAGAGTCCAAAATAAAATATTGAAATTCATGATTTTGAATTATGTGAGCTATTCAATCATTACTGCTGGAGCACCAGACATAAGGGGTAGTTTCCAGCAGCAGTGTTATTAGAGTGATAGTGAAGTGGCTGAGAGAGCCTGTCCTGAAACAGCAATTGAAGAAATAATCAGAATAATATCATAGCCTCTCAGGAGGAAGAGGAGCTTATATACACAAACATATGTACTCAAAGTATATTCAAGCATGTTTTATCTTTTTTTGTATCATAATATTCTTGTGATAGAAGTAAGGGTAAGGATTTTTTCTGGTTTTGCGTGGGAAAATGGACACAACCCTAGTCATTGTAGTTCCTTCTGATAATGTATCAGAGTAGCATCATGTCAAATTGGATACTTATATCTAAAATACCCCAGTTTTTGCTTATTTCAGGGTAGTTTGAATGTGCACCTAAAGTGAGATTTTTTCTTGAGTATTCTACTTCTTTATTTATACTACATTTCTACACACATCAAATTGGAATTCTAAATATTAAATGCACCCATCTAGTTTCTCTTTTATAAAATACTGTTCCTGGAGGACTGACCCTACCAACATCATAAGCTTACAATAAAGCTACAATACTCAAGAATGTGTGATATTGACAAAATAATAGACACATATATCTATGTAACACAATAGAGAGCACAGAAATAGGCTCATATAAATATTTTCAATTGATTGTTGAAAAAGGAGCAAAGACAATGCAACAAAGCAAAGATAGTCTTTACAACAAGTGGTGCAAGAACAATTGGGCATTCACATGCAAAAAAAATAAGTATTTTCACATACCTACACCCTTCACAATAATTCACTCAAAATGAATCACAGACATAAATGTAAAATGCAGGACTATAAATCATGGAAGATAACATAGGAGAAGACCTAGATAACCTTGTGTATAGCAGTGGCATTTTAAGTACAACAGCAAGACTTGTTCCATGAAAAAATAATTGATAACCTGGACTTCATTAAATTTAAAAACTTCTGCACTCTAAATGGTATGAGGAGAATGAGAAGAAAAGCCACAGACTAGGAGAAAATATTTGCTAAAGACACATCTAATAAAGGACTGTTATCTCAAATACATAAAGACCTCTTAAAATTCAACAATAATAAACAACCTGATTAAAAAATAGACAGAAAACCTTAATAGATACCTCATTAAAGATATACAGATAACAAGCACATGAAAAGGTGTTTAACATCACATGCAATCAGGGAAATGGAAATTAAAATAACAGTGGGATAACACTACACACCTACCAGAAGGGCCAAAACTGACAATACACAATGCTGGCAAGGATGTGAAACATCAGGAACTCTCATTCATTGCTGGTGAGAATAAAAAATGGAATAGACAGTTTGGTAGTTTCTTTTTTTTGTCTTTTTTTTTGTTGTTGTTGTTGTTGTTGCTATTTCTTGGGCCGCTCCCGCGGCATATGGAGGTTCCCAGGCTAGGGGTTGAATCGGAGCTGTAGCCACCAGCCTACGCCAGAGCCACAGCAACACGGGATCCGAGCCGCGTCTGCAGCCTACACCACAGCTCACGGCAACGCCGGATCGTTAACCCACTGAGCAAGGGCAGGGACCGAACCCGCAACCTCATGGTTCCTAGTCGGATTCGTTAACCACCGTGCCACGACGGGAACTCCCAGGTAGTTTCTTATGAAACTAAAAATACTCTTACTATGTTGTCCATTTGTGATAATGATGTTATCAGTTATGCTCATCCGAGGTGAAATATACCACTCTGGTGGGGGATGTTGAGAATGGGAGAGGTTATGCATCATTGAAGGCAAGGAGTAAATGGGAAATCTCTATACCTTCTGCTCAATTTTGCTCTGAACCTAAAACCACTCTAAAAGAGAGTCTATTATTTTAAAAAAGTATGGATCAGGGAATCAGACTGCTGTAAACCAGCACATATTTATCTTTATTAGAGCATTTATTATTTTCCAGGTAATTTTATTTCTTACAATAATGTTCTTTAAAAAGAGCTTATAAACTCTGTTTTATACATATGAAATATAAGGCCTGGAGTTGATGAGTAGATGGCGAAAGTCAAATGGGTGTAACTGAGAATATTCAAGGGATGAGTCATGTGTATGTTGGGATCCAGGACTGTGCCCTTCAAAGAGATTCCTTGCTTCATTGTTAATCCAATGTCCATCCAGTAAACAGCATTTTCAGTAACAAACATATTTACTCAAATTGTCCTTAGTTCACAGAATAAACAATTATTTGACTTCTGTCTTATTTTAACTCCTTGGCAAATTATGCTGTGTATTTTTGGCTGGGGTTAAAAATAATAGGACCGGCATGTCTTCTGTAGAATTTTTGTATTTAACAGTTAACTCATGCACACACAGATAAATATGGGTGCGTTGTTAGGGCTAGCATGTGGTGTCATTTCTTATTCTACCTCGCATTTTTCCTTAAGTTTTTGTTTTCTTGGGTAAGAGGGTTAGAAGTGACCCATTTGTAAATGGAATTTTTTTCTAATAAAATATTTAAACTCTGTTTTACTCATACTTAACCTTAATATAGGGTCAGTTGATTCTTTGTTTAGAATAAAAGTATATTATCACCTTCACTTAAAACATGTGCTGTTACATGGCAAAGGATTCTTTTAAATTAAAGCAGTGAGTCATTTTATGAAAAAAGATGGCTCATGTATCTAATTTTGCTCTGTGTTAATCTGATTTTTTGTTCTCCATAAATCCAAGTTAATAGGAGTGGTAGTACTCAAAGTAGATAGATGATTTTAAGATTTGTGTAGAAATATTTTTTTGGGAAATGGTAGATACTGTAACTACTGTCATTTTATGGGATGATCCTCTTTAGGATTTTATGAGAGCTTATCAGGAAAGGATAATGAGTGTAGAGTGTATAAAGGAATTCTGTTGGTAAAGATTTGAGTAAATTTTATAGTCATGTTTTGTGTGCATAAGGTCAAAACAAAACTAAAGGCACAGCCTCATGACTTCATTTTGAGTTAAACTTTACCTGTTAGGTGTTTTACTCAGATTTTTAAATGTCAAAAAAAATTGATCAAATAACAATGTGTATTTTATATTTGATAAAATATACTACTTACTGATATTAATGGTGATTCCTGATAATTAATATTACCTTGTGCCTTTGGCAAAAGTATTAGACCTGTCTTTTTTGAAATGACACATTTTTTAATTAATCTGTCTTATATTTTTTGAGGAAAAGCAGTGACTATCTCCTAACTCATTACTTTCTCATTATCCTAGTACTTATCTAAAATTGTAATTTTTGTAACAATTAGTTTTAGAAAAATCTTACAGATTAGTCCTCTCCTTTTGCTTTTGTTTCCTGGTATCTAAGCAGCCTCCCCCGACCCCCGCTTTCCAGAAGGCTTCCTACTGTTGCTTCCAGAGCTCTTACTAGGCTGGTCTTCAGACTTCCCTTCTCTGACTTGCCTGTTACCTTTACAAAGGAAATGCATTTTGCATTAGCCTGTTCCAGGAATGGGGCTCACTGCCAAATATAGACCTCTTATTCAGAAATTATTAATGATTTCACAAAGACAGCAGTAGAAAATTTAGCCAAGTACAAAGTCCTTCTAAGCATGAAGCTCTGTGCAACACACATGTTGCGGACTCATAAAAACTGGACTTTTCCCTATTTCCTTGGTTGTTATGCCCCAGAGCTTCCCTTCTTGTTTGATACATCCTTACTCTACCTATATCTTTCTCACACACTGATACCCTTTTTCCCCCTTGCTATAGTTGTGCAGCCTTCAGTGGTTCCAGCTGTTGAGAATCCTACATGCCCTCTTCCTATTTTTCTGGAAGAAAAGTCAAATAGAGGAAATATTGGGGGATTTTTCTTAGAATAATTTTATCATCAAGAATCCTGCAAAATATCCTTTGTATTCACTTTTATTTGATAATTGAAGTAGTATAAAAATTCTACTATGAAATATTATATTATGGCTTAGTTTTGTTGGCTGAATGTATGATTAATTACTGAAGTATGTATCTTTTCAAAGCTGGCTTATGTACATGTGAAAATTAGTTCATTTGACAGTAGTGTCTATGAATGTGATGACAGCAGTGACAGAGACACTTTTTAAAAAATCAGAGTGCTTAAATATTAATCTTTGTTATCATCATTAAAAGGGTCGCTTCCTCCCATAGATGTGGCACCATTTGGGGGATTAAAGAGTTCTTAGCTGCCCCTCCACTTTCTCATCTGTGTCCTGATATCCTCTGGAAACCATTTTCTTCATTATCTCCTTTCTCTACTGGTTTGTTTTTTGAGTTTCAGATGTAATAGCAATTAATCTGACAACCCATTTGATGATCAGAAGGTGCTAAATCTTCTATTTGTTTCTCCCATGAGATAAATGACTTTTTTATACTGACTCCGTAGATGATCCAGTGACTTCTAGTTTATTGCCTCTTTCAAAAGGATATTTCCCCTTCTGACTATTATTAATTTTGTTCCAATCGGAAAGGAAGATTTGGTGACTGGTATTGGTGGATATGAGGAATTTTCTGAACATTTTCCCCAAAGTAAAGTTCTATACTTAGTTGACTAATTCATTTGTGCTTAGGCCCAGTACTGGACATACCAAAGTTGAAAACATTAAATATAAAAATATAGTGATTTTTCACCCTATCTCTTACACAAGGAGCATGGAAGTAATCATTTATACTAACACTGATAAAACCAATTTATTCTGTGTATACACTTAAAAAGAGTTTTAGATCTCATTTCTCCATCCAGAAGTTTTAGTTCCTGCCAATTTTTCCTATTTTTAACAAAATGGGACCCAATTAAAACAATTTAATACTTTGGCTACAAGACAAAAGACTAAGAAAATATCTAGAAAATATCAGTAATTAGTATAGAACATAATGATATGTGCCATCTATAGAAATTTAGTTGTATAATGATTTATTAAATGTAAAAATCTAAACAAGTAACCATATTGCATTTGATAGAACAATATAGACATCACTCTTTTATTTTGACTCCTGATACTTCATCATTATATAATTAATGTCACTTATTCTTGGATTACCTTTTGTGCTACTTTCTCTTAGAATTAAAATTTTTAATACAAGAGCAAAATCCTTCTATTTGTAACAAGTAATGTAGTATATCCTATTATATTATCAATTGAAATTATCTGTTGCAAATTGCCCTCATTATGTCTTTAATAGATTATGTTTTCATGCTTATGATATTATTTAAGTTATTTCAGAGTAATTTGTATACCTTCCAGATAGAATTATACAAAGTATACAACTAAACCAATTTTATAAAAATTTCAAATCTTACACTGCTTTTATCTTATTTATTTACTTATTTATTCTTTTTTTAGTATAATGATTTTTTTCCCATTATACCTGGTTTACAGTGTTGTCAATTTTCTTCTATACAGCGTGGTGTCAATTTTCTTCTATACAGCGTGTCAATTTTCTTCTATACAGCGTGGTGACCCAGTTACACATACATGTATACATTCTTTTTTCTCCCATTACCATGCTCCATCGTAAGTGACTAGACAGTTCCCAGTGCTACACAGCAGGATCTCATTGCTTATCCATTCCAAAGGCAATAGTCTGCATGTATTAATACCACGCTCCCAATCCATCCCAATCTCTCCCCCTCCCCCTTGGCAACCACAAGTCTGTTCTCCAAGTCCATGATTTTCTTTTCTGCAGAAAGGTTCATTTGTGCCATTCATTAGATTCCAGATATAAGTGATATCATATGGTATTTGTCTTTCTCTTTCTGACTTACTTCATTCAGTATGAGAGTCTTTGGTTCCATCCATGGAGGCTGCTGCAAATGGCATTAATTTTTTCTTTTTTATGACTGAGTAGTATTCCATTGCGTATATACACCACATCTCCCCAATCCAATCATCTGTTGATGGACATTTGGGTAATTTCCATGTCTTCACAATTGTGAATGGTGCTGCAATGAACATGTGGGTGCATGTATCTTTTTTTAAGGAAACTTTTGCACAGATATATGCCCAAGAGTGGGATTGCTAGGTCATATAGTAGTTCTATGTATAGATTTCTAGGGTACCTCCATACTGTTCTCCATAGTGGTTGTACCAGCTTACATTCCCACCCACAGTACAGAAGGGTTCCCTTTTCTCCTCCAGTATTTGTTATTTGTGGACTTACTGATGATAGCCATTCTGACTGGTGTGAGGTGGTATCTGGTAGTAGTTTTGATTTGCATTTCTCTAATAATCAGGGATGTTGGGCATTTTTTCATGTGCCTGTTGGTCATCTGTATATATCTTCCTTGGATAAATGTCTATTCAGGTCTTTTACCCATTTGTCCATTGAATTGTTGGCTTTTTTGCTGTTGAGTTGTATAGTTGCTTGTACATTCTAGAGATTAAGCCCTTGTCTGTTGCATTGTTTGAAACTATTTTCTTCCATTCTGTAAGTTGTGTTTTTGTTTTCTTTTTGGTTTCCTTTACTGTGCAAAAGCTTGTCAGCTTGATTAGGTCCCATTGGTTTATTTTTGCTTTTATTTCTGTTGCTTTGGGAGACTGACCTGAGAAAATATTCATAAGCTTGATGTCAGAATATGTTTTGCCTATGTTTTCTTCTAGGAGTTTGATGGTGTCTTGTCTTATTTTTAAGTCTTTAATCCATTTTGAGTTTATTTTTGTGCATGGTGTGAGGGTGTGTTCTAGTTTCATTGATTTGCATGTAGCTGTCCAGGTTTCCCAGCAATGCTTGCTGAATACTTTCTTTTTCCCATTTTATGTTCTTGCCTCCCTTGTCTAAGATTAATTGACCATAGTTGTCTGGGTTTATTTCCGGATTCTCTATTCTGTTCCATTGGTCTGTATGTCTGTTTTGGTACCAGTTCCACACTGTCTTGATGACTGTGGCTTTGTAACATTGCCTAAAGTCTGGGGGAGTTATGCCTCCTTGCTTGGTTTTTGTTCCTCAGGATTGCTTTGGCTATTCTGGGTCTTTTGTGGTTCCATATAAATTTTTGGATTGTTTGTTCTAGTTCTGTGAAAATGTCATGGGTAAATTGATAGGGATTGCATTGAATCTATAGATTGCTTTGGGTAGTATGGCCATTTTTACAATATTAATTATTCCAACCCTGGAGCATGGACTATCTTTCCATTTCTTTATATCTTCTTTAGTTTCCTTGATTAATGTTTTATAGTTCTCAGCATATAAGTCTTTTACTTCCTTGGTCAGGTGTATTCCCAGGTATTTAATTTTTGGGGGTGCAATTTTAAAAGGTATTGTGTTTTTGTATTCCTTTTCTAAGATTTTATTGTTAGTATACAGAAATGCAACTGATTTCTGAATGTTCATCTTATATCCTGCTACTTTGCTGAATGTATTGATCAGTTCAAGTAGTTTTTGGGTTGAGTCCTTAGGGTTTTCTATATGTAGTATCACGTCATCTGCATACAGTGACAGTTTTACCTCTTCTCTTCCAATGTGGTTGCCTTTTATTTCTTTTCTTTGTCTGATTGCTGTGGCTAGGACTTCCAGTGCTATGTTGGATAACAGTGGTGAGAGTGGGCGTCCTTGACTTGTTCCAGATTTTAGTGGAAGGCATTCAGCTTTTCTCCATTGAGTAATATATTTGCTGTGGGTTTGTCATAAATGGCTTTTATTATGTTAAGGTTTGTCCCCTCTATACCCACTTTGGTAAGAGTTTTGATCGTGAATGGATGTTGGACTCTGTCAAATGGTTTCTCTGCATCTGTTGAGATGATCTGTGGCCAACCGAATCCAACAACATATAAAAAAGATCATACACCACGACCAGGTGGGATTCATCCCACGTTAACAAGGATTTTTCAACCTATATAAGTCAATCAATGTCATACACCACATTAACAAAAGAAAAGTCAAAAACCACATTATCTAAGTAATTTAGATGGAATTATGCATGTGAGTGTGTGTTTTGGACTGAATTATTTTAAAAATTACCTTAATTCTTAACTTGTTATACTGTTGTATGTGAAGAAATATATTAAAAACTTGAGAATGCATTTGAACTTTCGTAAGATAAATATTTATATTTTGTGAAACAATACAGTTGAAAAAATCATTAAATATGTAAATATGTTAATATAGTAGTCATATATAAAGGATGATAAATTTGAAATTATATAATTACCCAAGTGAACAACTATAGCTATAGAGCAAATAACAAGAGTAAGATACTAACTGCATCTGAATTTAATTTTAAATTAAATTAAAATCTATCTGGAAACAGTTGATCATGGGATAAAGCAAATACTTTAATT
Organism: Sus scrofa; assembly: GCF_054392235.1. Lineage (NCBI taxonomy): Eukaryota > Metazoa > Chordata > Mammalia > Artiodactyla > Suidae > Sus > Sus scrofa. The sequence continues at coordinate 101,587,371 of NC_139390.1, read as the reverse complement.
TTTTGTTAGTTTACTTTTTAATGGGGTATGCATGTAGTAGGTTTGGAAGCTAAATAACATACACATCTAAATTCAGCTACTAAATTTTTCAGATAAAAATGCTTTACCTACATATAGTTTGAATAGCATATTATATTTGAATATTTCATTAATAGACAAACTTGCAACAATATCTTAGTATCCGAACTAAGAGTCAGGCTCATTTTATTGCATTATTTTATAATCTTTTATAGCTGATCAAATAATATCACTGAAGATGGATTTGCTGAAGTTTAAAATATCCTAATGAAATGTGTGTTTATAAGAAATACCATTACTCTCATAGGTTTAAGATATTTTAATTTTTTGGCAAGAAAACCATAGCATTCAAAACCGTTTTATCTTTGTAAAATTTGTTAAACATGATAAACTTTATAATTAATTTGAAGTGCCTTTGGTGTTACAAAAAATTATATAAAGTTCTTAAATGTCAATTATTATCTGCTTTGAACTTTTTAATAAATCACTGTTCTTATCTATAAAGGAAACTACATGTTATGAGATGTTGCTAAGAAAAATTAAATTGAAGTGTCTCCAGTGTACAACTTGCATTTAAATATTGAATAAAGATGTGCTTCACTGTCATAATTTATTAAATAGATCTATAAATAACATTAGGGAAAATTCAGTTACATATAAAAATAATTTCTTCGCATTAGCTCCTCCTATATCTATATTTTGAATGATGCAGTTAAGGGGTATTGAGAAATATTTATTATAGTAGGTCATCAGGATAAAATAGGGACAATGTAGTTAAATCACTTTATTTTTTTTTTTGAAACGTGTTTAATGGAAAGGATGAATAACTGTCTTGCTTCAGAATTAAATTCTTTTGCCTTGAGTGAAAGATTTGAGTATTAGCATAACATTCTATTTATGTGAGCTATGCTGTATATTTTGTCATTTTTTACATTACAGTGCAGGGAATGCTACTGATTTATTGTTGCATTTTTAAAGGGCAATGCTACACTGAAACTAGAGACTGAAAGAAGCTAAAAATCATATTTGTTAAAAACTCAGACTTGACATGGTTTATGATCACTGATTATTTGCCCTGTTTATAGGGCTGTATTTAAAAGTAAGCTAATCTAGCAAGATCAAATATGATTGATGTTTTCCTATTTATTATTTTCTAGTGTTTCATTTTTTTGGTTTTAAGATGGTTATAAGGTACAAGATATATGAAGTTGTATGGAAGTTAAACAATGCAATAGTGCTTTCCATTTTCATTTTGCTCGTTTGAAGAGAATTATTTTCTGAATATTCAGCTTGGGTCCTATAAGCATCCACTATAATCAGAGTAATTTTAAAAATATCAAATGAATTATGAATACCCTCTTCAGCTATGCAAGCAGGATGTTAAACGGTTGTATGAAGATTTAAATGCTATGGTCTAGTATATAAGGTAATTATCAGCAGTGCAAAAAACATCCCTGCTTATAAATTATAGGGGCTTGAGAACTTGAAACTTTTGCAAGATTAATTCTCAGTTGAACTATAAGAAGCAAAATCTGACAGCTTATTTGGTTAAACATCTGGAAACAGGGAGTGAACTTATATGATCTCAAAATCTTGAGTGTGAATATTTTTGTTTCTTTGTTTTTTTGTTTTTAGGTCCATTTATTTTTTTCTACTGTACAGCATGGGGACCGAGTTACACATACATGTATACATACTTTTATTATATATTAAAATTAATGTTAAAACTCAACTTCTTTGAGTCATAGGAGTTATAGAAAGTAAGAATGATAGCTATATTTTCTGTAGTTTTTAAACAGTTATTTATCAGTAATTTTTTTTGGGGGGGCCACACCCATGTTATGTGAAAGTCCCCAGACCAGGGATCAAACCTGAGCCTCAGTCAAGGGCTGAGCTTTGACAATGGTGAATCCTTAACCCACTGCACCACAAGGGAACTTCCTATCAATAAATTGTTTAATAGTAATTATTATTACTTTGATATATCTACAAATAAATTATAACTTTGATATTTCTTACATCATATTGTAATTATTCAAGGTATAGGCAGAGCAAGGAGATCTAGTAAGGGACTTGATTATTTAAACCATTAGGTGAGAAAGTGGAAGAACTTTCTGTTAAAAGTAGTGCGAACAAATCTCTGATTGTAATCTTGGAGATTAATGCAGATGAACCTGATTTACTACATCTAGTTAAGCTGATTGGACTGCCTTTAGTAAATAGCACTTATTAGAGTGGTCATTCTATAGAAACTTTATTCTGTCACTTGGGTTAAGAATGAAATTAAGCCAAGATAAACTTTCTAATATCCTGGATACCTAAGATAATGTACTCTACCTTGGAAAAAAATTTTTGTATGTTTATTGTGGATTAATTCAAGTGGTTAGTGTTTCTAGACTTCAAAATACAATAGAGAAAAGAATGTAAAACTTTAAACTAGTAAAGCTCAATCTATAATTACCATTTACACCAGGAAAGAAAAATATTTCTATTGTAATTGACCTGAATAATTGAGTAGAACGGAAGGAAGGAAGTTTATTTATTTGAGATACCAAGTGAAAACTATAAAACACAAAGGGAGAAGGACTCTTTCATTGAGAATAAAATATTCATGTTGATAACTTACATAAGACAAAAGATGGAGTGTTTTCTGCAGGGAAATTACTTTCTTTGATGAGCTCCATTTATGCATGATGGAGTTTTAAATTTTTGAAAACCCCCTTGGTTATTTTTTCTTCCTTTCAATTCTTGTGGTTTTAATTTCAGACATAAACAGATGTAAAATTTTCTTGCTAAAAGCTTTTTACTCTGTTTAAAGTCGAATTTATGACAGAAAAAAAAAACCAGAATGCTTTCTTACAATGACAGTGATTAGGAAATCAATATTTAAGGCTTAAGTCTCATGAATTGCACGGTGAACAGTGGCTCTTTTTGTTTTGAAACTATCCTATGATAAAATATATCTTCATTTACTTTGCTCTTTTTAAATATTGTTTGTTTGAAGCATTTTCTTGAGAGATGCTGAGTATTATATCTGCTAACTAGCAGCTTGAGTTTGGAAGCAATTTTGTTTGAGTGAAATCCACTATATAATGACTTTGAGTGGCCTGCAAGCTGTGTGTTAAGACACAAATATTTATTTCTTGGGGATAGAAAGCTATTGGTTTCACTTGGTAATTTAATGTGGAAAACATTTTAGAAGCTGTACTGGCAGGTAAGTGTTTGAATATTACATATTTCCTATCATCCTAATCAAAAAAGAAGGGAAAATAGAATATACCTCATCTCTAGAGACTTGGGTTCTAGTGGTAGAACATGAGACTGGATGGGAAAATAAATGTGTTGATCTTAGTATGCAAACTTATTTGTATATCCTGTGAGTCACCATGCAGTCTGACACTGTTTGAAGGAGGTTACTAGTATCACCCCTCACAAAGGACAAAAGTGGGCAGAAGAATGTATAAGTTGATTTACGTCAGCAAAGCATTTACAGAGCCTGATTGCATGCTGTTGCTTAATGCATTAAGAGCAAATATTTAGGGAAATGCACTTAGTAACTTAACCATAAACAAAGCTCTATGGGATTACCAAGTGTGGTAAATAGAGACCTGCATTGGCAGAATGTTTATTATTAGAATTGAGAGACTCTGAATTTGCTGCCTGTATCAGAATAGTTTGCAAATCTCTGAGCCCAATTTTGCATTCCTTGACAGCAGGAATCTAGCTCAGAGACTCAGGACTACATTTCATACCTTACAATCTGGCAAAACCTAGTGATTGAAACATGCTTTTAGAAGTTCAAAAATGCTTAAATAAATAAATGGCTACACACACATTTATAGTTATTTATATGTATAAATAAATACAAATAGACATCCATATTTTCGAACTTTCATATAGAGTTAGTTAATTGAAAAGTATAGATTCTTTTATAGAAGAATAATGTTTAAGAAATCAAAGATTTTGGAATGTCTCTGCCTCTAAATATGAGATGGTGGTTTTGCCAAACTGATGTCCATTTGACAAATATTTGTTGATTGTCAGTCCCCAGAGACTCAGAGGCAACTGTGACCCATTTATACTCTTGAGAATCATGTAGTTAGCTGATGTAGACAGAGAATTCAGTCAAATTTTCATACCTTAAAATTATAGGTGTAAGTTAAGTACAAGTTATTATGCAAACACATTTTACTCGAAGTAAAAGGAAGTTTTTGCCTCTGGTGATGTGGAGTTGAATTCTGAAGAGTAATGAGTAGAAAGCTGTGATGGAGTGTGGGATTAAGGTGAATAAGACATGGAGATATGAGAAAACCTGAACCTGAAAGGTAAGAGGACATGGAACTCTAGGATTGATCATATGTTAGGCTACATTAAGAAAATTCAGATCATTTCAGACATTTTTTCTGACCACAGTAGGATGAAACTATAAATTAATTGCAGGAGGAAAACAAGAAAAATCCAAATATATGGAGATTAAACAACATGCTACTGAAAAACCAGTGGATAAACAAAGAAATTAAAGGAGAAATCAGAAAATACCTTGAGAGAAATGAAAATGGAAATACAATATACTAATAGCTATGGGGTGCAGTAAAAACAGTCCTAAGTGGCAGTTCACAATGATGGAGATATACATCAGAAAACAAAAAATAAAAATCTCAAATAAACAATCTAATTTTCTACCTAAAGAAACTGGGAGAAAAGGAAGAAACAAAGCCCAAAGTTAGTGGAAGGAAGGAAATAAAAAATATCAGAGTAGAAGTAAATAAAGACTGAAAAGACAATAGTAAAGACCAATGAAACTAAGAGCTGGTTTTTTGTTTTTTTTTTTAAATATAAACAAAATTGACAAACCTTTAGCTAGACTCACTAAGAATAAAAGTGTTCAAATAAATGAAAAATCAGAAGTGAAAGAGAATTCGCAATTCATATTAAAGAAATACAAAAGATCATAAGATTCGACTTGAATCATTATATACCAACAAATTGAATTATCTGTGAGAAATAGATAAGTTTGTAGAAAAATAACAGTCTTCCAGAGCTGAGCCATGAAGAAATAGAAAATCTGAAAAGACTGATTTTTAGTAAAGAGATTAAATCAATAATCAGAAACCTCACAGCAAACAAGTCCAGGACCAGAAAGCTTTACTGGTAAATTCTACAGAACATTCAAAGAGAATTTAATACTGTCCTTCTCAGACTCTTAAAAGTTGAAGAGGAAGGAATGTTTCCAAATTCCTTATGTAAGTCCAGCATTACCCTGATAACCAAAACCAGACAATTGCACCATTAAAAAAAAAAAAAAAAAAAAAAAAAAAAAAAGAAGAAAAGAAAGAAAGAAAATTCAGGTCCATATCCCTAACAAACATAAGTGCAAAAATACTGAACAAAATATTAGCAAATCAGAGTCAATGATACATTAAAACGATCATATGCCATGATTAAGTGGGATTTATTTTGGATGCAAGAATGGTTCAACATTCACAAATCAATCAGTGTGATATACCATATGAACAAATGAAGGTTAAAAGTCATATGATCATCTCAATAGATGCAGAAAAAGTGACAAATATATGGAGATTAAACAACATGCTACTGAAGTTTTACAGGGATTGCATTGAAAACATCCATTCATTATTAAAAACTTTCAATAAGTGGACATAGAGGGAACATGCCTCAACATAATAAAGATGTGTATGACAAGCCCAGAGCTAACATCACAGTCCACAGTGAAAAGTTGAAAGTTTTCTAAGATTAGGAGCAAGACCAGAATTCTCACTCTTGCCACTATTATTCAATATAATATTGAAAGTTCTATCCAAAATTATTAGATAAGTAAAAGTAATAAAGGGCCTGCAAATTAGAAAGAAGAAAAATCATCACTATTATAATATAGACAATGTGATTTTATATATAGAAAATCCTAAAATCTTCACCAAAGAACTGTTATGATTAACAGACAAATTCAGTAATTTTGCTGAGTACAAAACCAATATAAAAAATCTATTGTGTTTTTATGTAACAACAAACTATCAGAAAAATAATTAATAATATAATCCTATTTACAATTACATTAAAAAGAATAAAATACCTAGGAAAAACTTTAACCAAAGAAGTGAAAGCCCTCTGCACCAAAAACTGTAAGATATTGATGAAATGAAGATGATACAAATAAGTGTACAGAGGCTGTGCTCATGGATTTGAATAATATTGTTGAAACGTTCATGTTACCCAAAGCAATCTGCAGATTCAATGCAATCCCTGTAAAACTTCCAATGGCATTTTTCACAAAAATAATTCTAAAAATTTTTAGAACAGCTAAAGATCCTGAACAGTCAGAGAATTCTTGCAAAAGAAGAACAAAGCTGGAGGCATCATAACTCCCTGATTTCATACTGTATTACATAGCTATAGTAATCAAAACAGTATGGTAATGGCATAGAAAGCAGATGCATAGATCAATGGAACAGCGTAGAGAACCCAGAAATAAACCCACACATACACAGTTGATTAAAGGATGAAAGGATGCAAGAATATACAGTGGTGAAAGGACAGTCTCTTCAGTAAATGGTTTTGGGAAACTGGACAGCCCCATACAAAAGAATTAAATTAGACTACTATCCTACACCATGAACAAAGATTTACTCAAAATAGATTAAAGACTTGAATATAAGATGAGAAACCATAAAACTCCCAGAAAAAAACACAGGAAGTAATAAGTTCATTGACATTGGCTTTGGTGATGACTTTTTGGATCTGATTCAAAAACAGGCAACAAAAACAAAAATAAGCAATTGGGATTGTATAAAACTAAAAAGCTAAAAGTTAAACAGCAAAAATAAGCAATTGGGATTGTATAAAACTAAAAAGCTAAAAGTTAAACAGCAAAATGAAAAGGCAACCTGAAAGGAGTTTAATGTCTAGACTATATAAAGTTCCCACACAGCTAAATAACAAAAAATCCCAAACAAATTTGAGAAAATAGAATGTGTACATGTATGGGTGACTGGGTCACCATGCTGTATAGTAGGAAAAAAAAATTGTATTGAGGAAATAACAATTAAAAAAATAAATTAATTAAAAGAAACCATGAAAAAAAAAACCCGATCTGCTGAATTTCAGAATAAACCAAAAAAAAAAAAAAAAAAGCAGAGTACAGGTAAATCTACCCAATACTGTGTAATAACCTACGTGGTAAAAGAATCTGAAAGGAATGGGTATAATGTAAATGTATAACTGAGTCACTGGATAGACAGTATTTCTGAAGACACACAGGTGGCTAATAGGAACATGAAAATATGTTCAACATTATTAATCATCAGGGGAATACAAATCAAAACCACAATGAGATATCACCCACACTTGCCAGAATGGTTATTATCAAAGAAATGAGGTAACTGTTGGAGAAAATGTGGAAAAAAGAGAACCTTTGTGCACTGTTGGTAGGAATGTAAATTGTTACAATGACTGTGGAAAACAGAAGTTCTTCAAGAAATTAAAAATAGAACTACCATATAATCCATCAAATCCACTACTGGGTATCTATCTAAAGAAAAGGAAGACACTAATTTGAAAAGATATGGACCCCTATGTTCATTGTAGCATTGTTTACAGTAGCCAAGATTCAGAAATGACTAAATGTCCATCAGTGGATGAGTGACTAAAGAGGGGGGGTGTGTATATATGTAATATATATAATGGAATATTACCATGCCATGAAAAAAGAATGACATCTTGCCATGAATGAATCTTCAGGGTATTATGATAAGTGAAATAAGTCAGATAGAGAAAGACAAATACCATATGATTTCACTTATGTATGGAATCTAAAAAAACAAAAAAAATGAACAAAATCAAACTGATAGATACAGAGAATATATTAGTATTTGCCAGAGGGTAAAGATGTTGAGAGGTTGGTGAATTGGATGATGGAAGTCAAGAGGTATAGACTTATAGTTATAAAAAAATTAAGTCTTAGGAATGTAATATGAAGTATGGCTGCTATAGTCATTAAAATGGTGTTGTGTATTTGAAAGTTGCTAAGAGTAAATCTTAAGAGTTTTCATCACAAGAAAAAAATTTTTTGTAACCTATGATGACAGAGGGTAACTACATTTACTGTGATCATTTTTCAGCATATACAACCATCCAATCATTTTGCTGTACACCTGCAACTAATATAAGGTCATGTCAGTATACCTTACTAAAAACAAATGCAAGACAAAAAGATTAGAGGATATACAAACAGTTCCACATTCCTTCCATGATGCAGCTGGGTACCTGTAGAGAGAATACTGGATTGTGTCCTGTCTCTGTCACCACTTTTGGTAGTCTTTGCAAGTACTTAGCTTCTGAGATTTATTTCTTTACCAATAAAATATATTCAATAATACATTGCCTTCTAGGGATACTGGGAGATATGTTTTTGTTCATTGCATATATGGAAAAGGGGTTCAGTAAATAGTATTTAAAGAAATTATAATTATCAACAATGACTTTAACCAGAGGTTCCCAATCTTGACTGCATATTTGACTAATTTAGGGAACTTCCAGAAAGCATTTTAAAAATGCTGATATTTGAATCTCATCCTTAGAGATTCTATTTGACAGGGGCATCGATAGTCCCTGGATATGAAATTTAATGGGGAATACAGGAGAATCTGAGAAAGTATCAGTAAGTAAAGAGAAGGAAATTGGGAAAATGTAGTCTTCTCCAGAGAAGGCTTTATTAGAGTCTACCAACATGCTCAGGAACAGATTACCTTCAATCCATAGAATAGAAACATTTCCATTGTTAGGTGTGATTAAGAACCATTTCTAGGTTTTTACCCGTTTCAAACTAGTTGATTTTTGGGGGGCAAACCAACAGAGGCAGAGTTTCTGCTTTCTAGAATTCTCTTTTGTGCATTAGTTCCATGTTTTATATTATGATAAAAATAGGTTGGTTATAAGTTGTATTCCTTATAAGGATATAAAGGAAGTGTGGAGGAGGTGGTGAAGAAATCTGATATTGAAGATAAAGATTCTTAGAGCTCTTTGAACTACTTCAGTTTAACCTATCTAATTAATATGTGTTAAAAGAGACTGAGGCCCTGCTTTGAAGATGTGAAGTACAGCAAAAGCATTCCTGCCTGAGCCTTTAACCATAGGTTTGATGGCTGGCAATGATATTTTTAACCATAATAGGACAAAAAGCCTGAATTACAGCAGAAAATAAATTGTAAATGCATGAGGTAGAAAGTGGGAGCTCAGTTTTAATTTTAAATAATTTACTCCTTTTTGTTTCCTGGCTTACCACAAATAAATCTTATATTCTGCCCTGATTACCAGAAAAGAGATCACATGATAGATTTTCTTTAATATTGCACATCAAAGAAAACGAAAAGTAGTGAAAATATTTTTAATGGATTCAGATTCCTAAGGCCTAGGATTTATTTCTTACATAAGGTACAACTTTGTTGATATTTTGATTCTGTAAATAAAATACAACATGCTACACTGTTGTGATTGTTATCTGGGATCTCCAGAAAAATGAGTTCTTTTACCCATGTATTGTTTTTCCCTAAATACTTTAGGCTAATTGGAACATAATTAACAACATTTATTTTCTTTCCATGAAAGCTTTTCTATATTGTGAAAATATTTGCTTGTGAAATATATAATTGCTGAAATATTTCCCACCTAAAATCATTGTAGTTCCTTCATGCCATTCTTTGGATAGAAATATTTGAAACCGCATCATCTTCTGAAAAGATTTTATTAAAGACATTCTTTTATTAGGTGTATTCTAATCAATACCAATAAAATAAGTTGAGTAGAAATTAAGACAAGATTATAATTAGCACATATAAAAATAACCATTGGTGAAATGTATCCGTTTTTGTCTTTCTTCATGTCAGATTCACATACTTACAGACTTGTCTGTGAAGGCTGGTTTTATTTCTGTACCTAGCATTTACACAAAATCCCATTACCATCTGACATTTGCTTCAGCCACAGAAATGGATTGTTTTTGTTGTTAAATGCACCAGCTACTTTGATGTAAGCGAATGCAGTGCTCACTTTTCAGTCCCTGACTTACTTCACTTTTCATCAGCTTTTGATACAGTGAAGAGTCCTTTTTAGAGACATTCTCTTCGTTGATGTCCGCTTGTCAGAGAGCACCTGTAGTTGAACAAATTGGGGTTTTGGATACCTAGTGCAGGAGGGAGACTACGCCACAGGGAACTGTGGGGCATCTTAATAAAAATGTGCTGAGAAGTTCTTATTACAGGTTGTGGACTTGGGTTGGGTGATTTGGAGGAAGGTCCAAGGAAATGGAATCTGTGCTAGACTGGGTGCTTTTGGGAAGCATTGGGATTCTGTGGCTGTGTATCTCAATACCTTTTATTTTGTAGGTAGAACAAGCAGGGGAGGCTAAAACTATGATTCATGAAGAAGCAGCTGTCATTCTTGTTAGCTGAAAGTTGGGAAGTTTGAAAATATTTGTAGTTTTCGTAAGTGTTCTTGTATTTGTATTCAGACATGATCAAAGAGTACTCTCGTTTTTGTCTCATTCCATCATAGTTATATAGTGACCTTGTCTCACCATAGTTATATAGTGACCTTCATAGGTGTTCTATGAAATTGTACACATTCAGCAATTGGCCTGGCTGTGTCTCAGCTGATACCTTGTCAGGATTGCCTTTTTCTTCCTTAATATCATAGTACTGTATTCTTTTTGCTTTCTTTCTATTACTTTATATGCTCCTTTTCAGTCTTTGAAACAGTCTTCTTCTTTCTTATAATCTTCTACTCTTAGCATATCCCAGATCTTATATCTGAATAGTTTTTTATACTATTCTATGTTTCTTATGTAGTTTCACTCAGTTTTATGACTTTAATTAGTATTTGCTTTCTTCAGACTGAATTTTTCTATGCCTAAAAGATGGGTTTGAAAACTACAGCCCATAGGTCAAATACAACTCCAAGTCTGTTTTTGCCCAGATATAAGATGATTTTTATAGTTTTAAATGGTTAGAAAAAAATCCAAAGATGAATAATGTTCTATGACACATAAAGTTACATAAAATTCAAGTTACAGTATGTAGACAAAGACAAATGAAGTGTTGCTAACTACCCGGTCCTACAAAGATTAAGTCATCAGACATTGCAGTTGCTTACCTACAGTCCAACCTGAGAGGAATTCAATATAAAAACCTGAGTGAAGACTCTGTACTTTGGATAAGCAGGGCCCTTAGATAGATGTGTATTTCAGGAAGAATTTTAATGAACCTAGATTCTTGCATCTTTCCATACATTTTCAAAAGCACTAAAGTCATTAACTTGAGATATCTGTTCTTTGTGGATGGCATAATCTTTTACCAAGACGTATGCTTAACTACATGTATTTCCTAGCCAAAAATCATATATAAACTGGATTCTTCGCAATCTCTTCAGAGCAGTTTCCTCAGAGCTACTGAGTGTCTGTCTCTTGAGCTAGAGTCCTTATTTAATAAGATCCCCAAACAAAACTTAAACTCACAACTCTCAGTTTGTACATTTTTCTTTATGTTGACAAGTGTCCAGAGATAAAATTTTATTGGAATCCTGGCATGCTTATTTGTTTAGTTATTTTCTATGGCTGCTTTCTTGCTATAAGAGCAGTGTTGCAATAGAGGAAGCAAAAATTGTTTACTAGCTCTCCCTTTATAGAAAAAGTTTACTGACCCCAGTCTAAAATCATGCATTTAATTAGTAGTTAAGATTTTTCAGTTGAATATTTTAGTATTTAAAAATATTCAAAGGAGAAACTTTGTTCACCTCCAATCCATTCCTATGTCTGTCCATCTTCATGTATGGGGCCACTATCCACACAGTTACTCAAACAGAAACCAAGTCATCCTTGATTCTTACTTATTCCCTACCCTATATTTCTAGTCCTTTTAGAAAACCCATTTTTTCTACTTCCTAAACTGTATTGCAAATAGGTTAGTCAGTTTCCATTTTTTTTTCTGCCATCCCCACCTTTGGTCTACTCAGACAGCCTCCTTATTGATTTCCCACTTATGTGACTCTGAATCCCTAAACCATGATATTCCTATCATTACATCTTGTGTGTTTTCTCTGTAGCAGTTATCATACTTTTTATATGAATATTTGGGTTTAAGCTACATACACACAAAAACAAACACACACACACTTATCTATTACCTACCCTAACAAGTAAGTTCTAGGAAGATAAATTCATGCCTTTTAGTTCAGTAGTGGATATAAACACTTTGAATAGTTACTGGTGTGGAGTGGAAGGTCAATAAGTGTTTTTTTTTTTTTTTTTCCCAACCAGTGACTAATTGCTTAAAGACCACAAAGGTAGAGGTGCATTTACTGTCCCCCCCACATGCACACAGTCCATTTCTAAGGAGAAAAAAATGTAGTAATGCATATTCAGTTGATGAACATATATGTCACTTACATGAATGCATCACTTTAAATTGGAATCACATCCATAGGAGAGGAAATTTTCTCTGATGCTGTTTTTAATTTACATTTTTTGGGAATTATAAGTGGATCAGCTTTGGTGGTGGTGGTGGTGATGATGACTTTTTAGCAAACAAAACAAACAAGCAGTTTACTTACATCATAGCTGTGACTCAAAAACTATGTCTAGTCATTTACTTGCTAATTTGTCAAGCATTAGTATACTTCATTTTATACAGAAAAAAACTATCCAGTTATTTTTATGTGGATTCTAAATAGGAAATTAGAAACTCTTCCAAAATAATACTGAAATAAGGATGTAGACTAACTGTATATAAGCACTGTGTTTGTGTGTTTAGCAATTGGGAGAAACTGCTGAATGCATGAGTTAAGCTTTAGGTAGAACCAGTGTGGTCAAATGGCCGTGGGATATGGCATGAAGACCACTTGAGAACAGTTTTGTAAAGTAATAGGGAAAGAGGCCAGACTGCAGGACTTGACAGATAAATTACCTGATAAGAGAAAAGGTGGTGAGTTGGCAGTAAAAGGGAGAACAGAAATTGGATGGTAGACAGATGGAGAAGCAAATACAGCAGGAAAGGGGAGGGAATGTTCTCAGTGTTTGAAAGCAGTAGAAAAGAAATCACTAAAGTGGAAAAAATGAAATTTGGCAGAGAATGAAGAAAATGTAAGAACCATACCACTCAGGAGCTCAAGTGCCTTTCCAAGTTTTTAATAATAGTTTGGATTTCAAAAAGTGTTTTTACATAATTTATATCATATGACCCTCACAAAAAGTGTGTACCTCTGAGTAAATCGAGACAGGTGGTTCTATTCCCATTTCACAGATTAGGAAACAGAAGCTCATAGCCTAGGGTCATGTTGTGGGTAAGTAACATAAGGGAGAACAGAAGTGTTCTCACTCCTACATTTTTATACTTTCCACTACACCATGTTGACATTGTGGTATTAATCCTTAAACAGGAAGAGATGGAAATCTGCTGTGAGAAAGAGAAACATTTAAGGAGATAATCTGAAAGAAGTAGTTTATTTTCCCACCCACTAACTTAAACTATTATCACATTTAAGTGAATTTCAGTAAGCCAAAAGTGTAGAAAGAGAGAAATGACTCATGCAGAAGCAAGGTAGTATTTGTTTATTTATTTATTTTTAAATTACTGGACATACACCATGTACCAAGTTTTGGAGATAAAATGATGAGTAAAAATAGCTGTAGTCTCAGCCTTAATAAACCCCCATCTCTAGTGGAAAGGATTGGCTTGTGTGTGTGTGTGTGTGTGTGTGTGTGTGTGTTTGCTATTTCTTTGGGCCGCTCCCGCGGCATATGGAGGTTCCCAGGCTAGGGGTCGAATCAGGGCTGTAGCCATCGGCCTACACCAGAGCCACAGCAACGCGGAATCCGAGCTGCATCTGCAACCTACACCACAGCTGACAGTAACGCCGGATCCTTAACCCACTGAGCAAGGGCAGGGACCAAACCGGCAACCTCATGGTTCCTAATCGGATTCGTTAACCACTGCGCCACGACGGGAACTCCGAAAGGATTGGCTTTTAGTGAAGTAACGAAATTAAGTATTTGAGTACAAACTCCAATATGAAGGCAGTGTCGACAGTGCTATGAAGGAAAGGGCCTCATGGAGGCTACAGGGAGAGAGAATGATTGCTTAATGAAAAGATAAAATTGACCTAAACTCTAAAGGAGGAATAAGTGAAATATCTGAGAGTGCTGCTAGAGTCTTTTAGGATGGCTCTTACATATGAAGAAATGAAAGGATCAAGTATGACCAGAACCATTTTAGTTTTTGTGCCCTGAATTTTAACCAATATAGAGAATTCTGTCTTCATTTTAAGTAGTTATGTGATGATATCAAGCCATATGATTATTTTTTTTTCTTTATCTATTTTGTGGCATATGGAGTTCCCAGACCAGATCCAAGTTGCAGTTGCAACCTGCACCACAGCTGCGACAGTGCCAGATCCTTAACCCACTGTCCTGGGTTGTGGATTGAACCTATGTTCCAGTGCTCCAGGGATGCCACCAATCCTGTTGTGCCACAGTGAGATCTCCAAGCCATATGATTCTTATTCAGCATTTTTCTCAAGTGATGGCTTAAAAATAGAAACCAAAAATGACTACTGAAAATATTAATTTCTGGTAGAATATGTATATAAATATACATATATATAAAATAATGGACTAGGTATAATGGTACTATATTTATAATATTCTTATATATATTGAATCTCAAAGATCTCAAAGAGTGTGTTCCACATGATAAGCAGTCATGAAATAATGATTAGCTAATTATTTCAGTATATATTTATTGAAAACCTGGTAAGTATAATATGTACAAACACCTTGCTGAATGCTATTGTATGTTTCTTATCCTCTATTTGACCAAGGCATGGTCAGGGCATGTTTAAAAGGAATCTTCCTGCTGTCAAAAAGCCATTACCATATGTGTTTGAAGTACTTATGATCCCTAGATTTATGCTGTCTTTTTCGCCTTAGCCTCAGGTAGGGCAGGACAGATCCATTCTTGCAGTGCTGTAGTAATGAAAATGTTCCTTATCTGTGCTGTCTGTCCCCAGTGGCAGTCATTAACTACACATGACTATTGAGCACTTGGAATGTGGCTAGTGCAACTGAGAATTGAAGCTGTATTTAATTTAAATTAATTTTAATTTAAAAAGCAACATGTGACTAGTCGCAGCTATATACTGAAGTGACACTTCAGATGAATTCAAAAAAGACTGTTGAGTTCTTACTGCAATACTTCTGATACATTTGACATGAACTTGATATTTCTTGTATCTAGTGGCCTGGATATAATTGAAAGAGATGTTTTCTTGGTGTGAGGGAGAACTTATCTTAAGGTAAAAAAATGTAGGTGTGAACAGAAGCTCATTTTCCCACCTCACTTGGGGAATAACAGCTGAACTTGCTTGTATCAAAAAATCTGCCAAAACATGTAGATGGAATTGCACAGAAAGTGATTTTTTTCAATGACCCAAAAGAGTCAAAGCAAACAGTTTTCTTTATGTTTACCATTTGAGTAATAGCCACTTACAAAGAGACAGAAACCATAAAAATAAATGAAATAAAATTAACTTTATAATAAACATTCAGAAAAACCTAGTGGTCACATAAAGAAGCCGATGGGAAATTAACCTGTGGTCAGCCAACTCATTTCTCTCCATCATAATCCCATATCTAGAGTTTCTAAGAGACAACTTTTCTCTCTAAAATATATTTGAATGTGAATGCATACAATTAAATTTATTCATTCAAAAGATAGATATAGTGTAAAGTGAAAAGCCTATTTCTCTTCCCTGTTTCTGTGATAGCCATCTAGTACTACTGCTTAGATATTGTGCTTACTATCAGTTTTCTCTTTTTGGAGAGTTTCAGAGATACATAATTACTTCTTCAACATATTTACTGAGTACCTATTATATATTAGGCATTGTTCTAAGTGCTGGTTTATTAAGGTGGAAATAAAAAGCAGAACTAAAAATTTCTTCAAAAAATTAAAAGAAAGGGAAATAGGCAATGAGCAAAACAACTAAGAAAAACACGTGCTAAGTTAGTGATAAATGCTATGGATTTTTAAAAAGAATTTTAAAAGAGGTAAAGGTGTTGAAAGAGGAAAGGGGATTAAGGATTGCCTCAGCTGGGGAAGAAGTTTACATTTTAAATAAGATGAGCAGAGAAGGATTTTCAGAGCTTCTTTTTCATCAAAGACTTGAGGGAAGGAAGAGGACAAGATATGTTTAGGCAGAGAACTGCATATGCAAAGATCTTAGGTAGGAGCTTGTCCAGAACCTTGTAGGGAATCATCTTTACAATGTGGCTGGAGCAAGGATCACTAGGTGGAGGATTTTTATGTCAAGTTACTATCAGTCTTCTGATAGTTTTACTGTTTATGTTGTATGTATGTTTTTTTTCCATCAAATATTTTTCTAGGTTGGGAGCAGGGCTTCCATATCTCCAGTACCTATCATTTCTCTTAACTACACATTAAGTTCAAATAAAACAATTGCATATTAGGGTCTGATTATTTCCCCTATGGAATACATTATGTTGTATTTGCAAAAATGGGTAAGCTAGTTTCTGTTCCGTGGTTCTTTTCAAAGGCCAAGTTCATTTTTTTGGTATAAGATTCTGCCCCATATGAGAAAGATTGTTTTGCACTGAATATAGTTTCCTAAAAACTTAACAAAATTTTAAATTTACTTGAATGTAGTAGCATTATTGCCTTTTGTTATTTTTACAGAAAAAAAAAGGCTTATGAAAGAGAACATTTCACTCATTTGGTTTATTAATGAGCACATCAAGGTCTAGAGAGAGGTAAAATGACTTGCCTAGGACTCACATAAATGATGATAGTTAAAGCTAGCATTACTGTGTTCATAACATGTGATAGCCATTGTGCTAAATACTTTACAGGCACTATGTAATTTTAATCCTCCCAGCAATTCTGAGAGGTGGCCAGTACTTATTGTTTTACTAATGAGGAAACTGAGGGAAATAAGTAACTCCTGCAAAGTCACACAGCAGGTAAATGGTTCAGCTGGATTCTATATACATCTTTATTTATTTATTTTTTTTTAGCTCTTTTCAGGACTTTTATTATATAATGATTTTTATTTTTCATTATAGCTGATTTACAGTGTTCTGTCAATTTTCTACTGTACAACATGGCGACCAAGTTATACATACATGTATACATTCTTTTATCTCACATTTTCATGCTCCATCATAAGTGACTAGATATAGTTCCCAGTGCTACACAGCAGGATCTCATTGCTTATGTACATCTTTATACCTCAGAAAGAACTCACACTAATAACTGCTTGCTACACTGTTAAAGGGCCAGGAATGCCCTATTCAAAACAGGAGAGGCAGAGAGGTCTCCTAGGAAGAAAGCAAGCTTTGACCTGATCAGTTGTTGGATTGAATTTCACCTCCATGTAAGAGCTGAATATTCTGGTGCAAGCTGCATAACTTTCAATATGTTTCTAGTTGTAAAAATTGAGGAGCCAAATCATTGAGGAGCTCCATGTTTGCTTATTGGGACTTTGACTTTATCCATTATGGCTAAAAGATAGATGGTATCAAGCTTCCTAATTTAATTTTTGAGTATATTATAAAGTAAATAAAATAAGCTATTCAGTTAGAAGAAAGCCTTCATATGCCTAAAAAAATCATATATTTTATTAAAAATAAAACATAAATGGAAGTTTAATACAGTATCAATAGAAAACCTCAAGTATCTACCTATTTTAAAGTTAAGAGTATATTGATTTGTTTTTCTTTTGTTTTGTTTTTTGTTTTTTTGCCATTTCTTGGGCCGCTCCTGCGGCATATGGAGGTTCCCAGGCTAGGGGTCTAATCGGAGCTGTAGCCACTGGCCTACGCCAGAGCCACAGCAACGCTGGATCCGAGCCGAGTCTGCGACCTACAACACAGCTCACGGCAACGCTGGATCGTTAAGCCACTGAGCAAGGGCAGGGATCGAACCCGCAACCTCATGGTTCCTAGTCGGATTCGTTCACCACTGTGCCACGACGGGAACTCCGGAGAGTATATTGAAATTAATAAGGTGTTCATTAATTTGTCCCATGCCATCTGCTCCCTTTTCATTTCTTATTTCCTACTTTTGAAATTTTTTTTAATGCTCAGTGAAGAAAGTTCATATTATCAGTATGGAACATTATGTATCTAGCATTGTAAATGGCATTTAAAAAGTAACTGTTTTGTTGGCACATGCAGAGCTATAAACCCTAATAGTCATTCAATATTTATGTTACATGTAATTTGATATTTTTTTAAAATAGGCTTTGAATAGGCTCTTAATCTGAAGTTGTAACTGATTTTTGTTGTGTTTACTAAGAAGCAAAGTTTAGTTACTTTGATTGCTGTATTTTGCAAAACCCCTATTTTTAACCTGTTCTTTTGTATATGAAAATGATACGATTTACCCACAGTGAACAGAAAAGTTTCAAGTTGTTTTTGCATTATTAGTAATGAATTTACAATAAGCATTCACCTTCCTGCACCGAGACCACTGGTGATCAATTGAATGCATTTGCTGGATCACCAACTGAGATTACAAGGTATAATCTGTGGCTAGGGATCAGAGATTACTCTGTGTAAATTTAATTTACCCTATGGGCATCAAAAGCTCATTAATATACCATTCTTTCCAACTGATCTAAAAGCTTGAAGCAATTAGTATTTGAAAAAATATTTTCATTAACTTATTTTTTCAGTATGTAATCTGTGTTGCTTCCACTTTAAGTATTGATAGGGTGTATTTTTAAAAAAATGTATTGGGGAAATAACTATTAAAAATAATAAAATAAAGTAGAAATTCATGGACTATATCTAAAATTTTTGTTGCTGTGGTTGTTTTGGATTACAACCCCTACAACTACGATTTTTTTAGCAATTTAGATAGCTCTTAAACAACAGAAAGGTAGCATGTAGATGTTAGTTTCATCTGCTTTCCAAATTAAGAGACCAATCACTTTCAAGAGATCTAGGTTATTCCTGCAAGGAAGAAGTGAGAAATCATTAAGACAAGAGAGTTTGCCTCTTTTCAGTGGCAGAGATACTGTATTAGCTGCTTTAGCCTGAAGGCAGTTTATTGGTTACACAGATGTGTTAGAAATAGGGCTCCTGGCAGTGATGAGTATGACTAGTGAATGAAAGCACGTTTTTCATATACTTCATCTAAGACATTATGTTTTTCTTATCAATTATTACATGCGAGTAAAATGTAAGTCTGTGTGATTTTAGCTTCTCTTATATCCATATGTTATTTATAAAGAAAATATTCATGAACAGAAAGTGATGAGAAATGTTTGTGGGAAGCAACCAAAGGGTTTTGTTTTGTTTTAAAACTCTGACATAATTTAAAGTTATATTACTAAATCTCTTCATTATAATAGCATATTGGCAAATGATACTGTGAATGGATAATCTGTAATACTGCAAAGATTAGGGAGAATTCTGTATAATAAGTTAGACTAATTCTTTCATTATTATCCCCCCTTGGTAGTATATCTACTGCTTGGAGGGGTATATTAACTCTTTCAGTCCATTAGCGTAATTTGTTTTTTTCCTTTTAGCATGTGTGCCATATGGCCGTTCCCAGGCTAGGGGTCAGTTTGAAGCTGCAGCTGCTGGTCTGCACCACAGCGACAGCAATGTAGAATCTGAGCCAAGTCTTCGACACACACCACAGCTTATGGCATCACTGGATACTTCACCCTCTGAGCGAGGCCAAGGATCAAATCCACATCATCATGGATACTAGTTGGGTTCGTTACCACCGACCCACAAGGTGAACTCCTCCTTGGTGTAATTTTGAGGACTTTCAAGTAATAGAGAAAAATACAATAAATAAAATTACAGTGGCTTTAAGAGAGAATGTCTCTGTAAATCCCTTAGTAATATACTTTAAACAGTAGTAAAACTGAAATTGAAAAAGAGATTAACTTGTAATTAGGGCTATTAGAAAGTAAAACTTTGGGAGTTCCCGTCGTGGCGCAGTGGTTAACGAATCTGACTAGGAACCATGAGATTGCGGGTTTGGTCCCTGGCCTTGTTCAGTGGGTTAAGGATCCAGCATTGCTGTGAGCTGTGGTGTAGGTTGCAGAATCGGCTTGGATACTGAGTTGCTGTGGCTCTGACATAGGCCTGCAGCTACATCTCTGATTAGACCCCTAGCCTGGGAACCTCCATGTGCCGCGGGAGCTGCCCAAGAAATAGCAAAAAGACAAAAAAAAAAGAAAGAAAAAAAAGAAAAAAAAAAAAGTAAAACTTTGACTGCTTTTGATATTCCTTTTGTTACATGATGGAGAATTATAAAATGTGTATTAGGAAAATTTATTTTTTTCCAACTTTACTGAGGTGCAAATGACAAATAAAATTGTATTATTAAAGTGTGTAACATAATTCTTTTATATATTTTTATATATTGTGCAAGGACCCCCTACCTCCGTCAAGTTAATTAACACTACCATCACCTCACATTTACCTTTTGTTAAAAAATGAAAACATTTCTATTCTCTTAAGGAATTTCAATTATACAATACAGTGTTATCAACTATAGTTAATATGATACTTGGAAGTGAAGGTCTGTACCCTTTTAATAGCCTCTCTCTATTTTCCTCACTTGCCAGATGCTGACAACCAGTTTTCCTCCCAGTTTCATTGAGTTTGACTTTTTTTTTTTTTTTAAGATTCCACACATATGTGATACCATGCAAAATTTGTCTTTTTCTGTTTGGCTTATATCACTTACTATAATGTCTTCCATTTTCATCTATGTTGTCATAAATGACGAGTGCTTTCTTTAAGAAAGAAAAATATTCTGTGGTATATATCTTTTTATTGCACTTCACCTTATTGTGCTTTGCAGATACTGCATTTTTTATGGACTGAAGATTTGTGACAATCCTGTTTTAAGCAAGTCTGTCAGTGTCATTTACTCACTTTTTGTATCTGTGTCACATTTTAATAATTTTAATAATTCTCACAATATTTTTATGGTGACCTGTAATCAGTGATCTTGGATCTTACTGTTGTAATTGTTTTGAAGCACCATACCCTGCCCATATAAGATGGCAAACTTAATGGATAAATTTTGTGTATATTCTGACTGCTTAGCCCACTAGTTATTCCCTCGTCTCACTGTCTCCCAGGCTCTCCCTCTTCCCTGAGACACACTGACAGACAACAGATCCTTAAATTGTTTCAAAGGCCTGGCAGCTGTAAATAATGCTGCTATGAACATGAGAGTGCAGAAGTCTTTTTGAGGTTTTTTGTTTATTTGTTTGTTTGTTTTAGGGCCGTATGTTCCCAGGCTAGGGGTTGAATTGGAGCTGCAGCTGCTGGCCTGTACCACAGCCACAGCAACGTCAGTTCCAAGCTGCATCTGTGGCCTACACCACAGCTTGAGGCAATGCCAGATCCTTAGTCCACTGAGCAAGTCCAGGGATCAAACCCACATCCTCATGGATACTAGTCGGGTTCTTAACCTGCTGAGCCATGACAGGAACTCTTGGGATAATTTCTATTGTGTGTGTGTGTGTGTGTGTGTGTGTATACTCACAAGTAGGATTACTGGATCATATGGTAATTCTTTTTATAATTTCTTAAGAAACTTACATACTGTTTCCTAGGGTGGCTGTACCAATTTAGTCTTTTACGCATTGCATATTCTTGGCTCCTTTGTTGAAAATTAATTAGCAATGTATGTGTGTAGGTTTATTTCTGGGCTCTGTATTCTGTCCCATTGATCTTTGTGACAGATATTATGTCCATATCATACTGTTTTGACTACTATAGCTGTATAATATAGTATGAAATCAGGAAGTTTAATGGCTCCAGCTTTGTTTTTCTTTCTCAAGATTGCTTTGTCTATTTGGGGGTCTTTTGTGTCTCTATACAAATTTCAGGATTTTTTTTCTGTGAAAAGCATCATTGGAATGTTGATAGGAATTACATTGAGTCTGTAGGTCACTTTGGATAGTATGGCTCTTTTAATAATATTAATTTTTCAGTCCATGAAACTGAGTCATAATGAGATTTAGTAGCTTGAACACAATCACACAACTATTAGGTAGTGGAAATGGAAGCTGAGCCTAGCTACCAGTAGGGTGCTAGATCCCTTGCTCTTAAACCACTATCCTATTGCTTCTTTTTAATAGAAATTAAGAGAAAGAGCTGACCACAATGCCATGAAATTAGAAACCAACCATGGGAAAAGGAAAGAGAAAAAACCTACTACATGGAGACTAAACAACATGCTACTAAAAAACCAATGGGTCAATGAGGAAATCAAGAAGGAAATTAAAAACTACCTTGAAACAAATGATAATGAAGACACAACCTCTCCAAATCTATGGGATGCTGCGAAAGCAGTGCTCAGAGGGAAATTTATAGCAATCCAGGCCTTTCTCAAAAAAGAAGAAAGATCCCAAATGGACAACTTATCCCTCCACCTAAATGAATTAGAAAAAGAAGAACAAAGAAGTCCTAAAGTCAGCAGAAGGAAGGAAATTATAAAGATCAAAGAAGAAATCAATAAAATAGAGACTCAAAAAACAAGAGAGAAAATTAATAAAACCAAGAGCTGGTTCTTTGAAAAGGTGAACAAAATTGACAACCCCCTGGCCAGACTCACTAAAAAGAGGAGAGAAAGAACCCAAATAACCAAAATTATAAATGAAAAAGGAGAAATCACAACGGATACAGCAGAAATACAAAAAACCATAAGAGAATACTATGAACAACTATATGGCAACAAGTTTGACAATCTGGAAGAAATGGACAGTTTTCTAGAATCTTACAGCCTGCCAAAACTGAATCAAGTAGAAACAGACCAACTGAACAGACCGATCACTAGAAATGAAACTGAAGAGGTCATAAAATCACTCCCTACAAGTAAAAGTCCAGGACCAGATGGCTTCACAGGTGAATTTTATCAAACATATAAAGAGGAATTGGTGCCCATCCTCCTTAAACTCTTTCAAAAGGTTGAAGAAGAAGGAATACTCCCAAAGACATTCTATGATGCCACCATCACCCTCATTCCAAAACCAGACAGAGATACCACCAAAAAAGAAAACTATCGGCCAATATCATTGATGAATATAGATGCAAAAATTCTCAACAAAATCTTAGCCAACCGAATCCAACAACATACCAAAAAAATTATACACCATGACCAGGTTGGGCTCATCCCAGGTTCACAAGGATGGTTCAACATACGCAAATCAATCAGCATCATACACCACATTAACAAAAAAAAGGTCAAAAATCATATGATCATCTCAATAGACGCAGAAAAAGCATTTGACAAAGTCCAACATCCATTCCTGATCAAGACCCTCGCCAAAGTGGGTATAGAGGGAACATTCCTGAATATAATCAAAGCCATTTATGGTAAACCCACAGCAAATATAATCCTCAATGGGGAAAAACTGAAAGCCTTCTCACTCAAATCTGGAACAAGACAGGGATGCCCACTCTCACCACTGCTCTTCAACATAGATTTGGAAGTCCTAGCCACAGCAATTAGACAAACAAAAGAAATAAAAGGCATCCATATAGGAAGAGAAGAGATCAAACTGTCACTGTATGCAGATGACATGATACTATGCACAGAAAACCCTAAGGACTCCACCCCAAAACTCCTTGAACTGATTAATAAATTCAGCAAAGTAGCAGGATATAAGATTAACATTCAGAAGTCAGTTGCATTTCTGTATACCAGCAATGAAACATTAGAAAAGGAATACAAAAATACGATACCTTTTAAAATTGCACCTCACAAAATCAAATACCTCGGAATACACCTGACCAAGGAGGTAAAGGACCTGTATGCCAAGAACTATAAAACTTTAACCAAAGAAATCAAAGAAGATGTAAAGAAATGGAAAGATATTCCATGTTCCTGGATTGGGAAAATCAATATTGTGAAAATGGCCATCCTACCCAAAGCAATCTACAGATTCAATGCAATCCCTATCAAATTACCCATGACATTTTTCACAGAACTAGAACAAACAATCCAAACATTTATATGGAACCACAAAAGACCCAGAATCGCCAAAGCAATCCTGAGAAACAAAAACCAAGCAGGAGGCATAACTCTCCCAGACTTCAAGAAATACTACAAAGCCACAGTCATCAAAACAGTGTGGTACTGGTATCAAAACAGACAGACAGACCAATGGAACAGAATAGAGAATCCGGAAATAAACCCTGACACCTATGGTCAATTAATCTTTGACAAGGGAGGCAAGAACATAAAATGGGAAAAAGAAAGTCTATTCAGCAAGCATTGCTGGGAAACCTGGACAGCTGCATGCAAAGCAATGAAACTAGAACACACCCTCACACCATGCACAGAAATAAACTCCAAATGGCTGAAAGACTTAAATATACGACAGGACACCATCAAACTCCTAGAAGAAAACATAGGCAAAACACTCTCTGACATCAACATCATGAATATTTTCTCAGGTCAGTCTCCCAAAGCAATAGAAATTAGAGCAAAAATAAACCCTTGTGACCTCATCAAACTGAAAAGCTTTTGCACAGCAAAGGAAACCCAAAAGAAAACAAAAAGACAACTTACAGAATGGGAGAAAATAGTTTCAAATGATGCAACTGACAAGGGCTTAATCTCTAGAATATATAAACAACTTATACAACCCAACAGCAAAAAAGCCAATCAATCAATGGAAAAATGGGCAAAAGACCTGAATAGACATTTCTCCAAAGAAGATATACAGATGGCCAACAAACACATGAAAAAATGCTCAACATTGCTGATTATAAGAGAAATGCAAATCAAAACTACCATGAGATACCACCTCACACCAGTCAGAATGGCCCTCATTAATAAATCCACAAATAACAAGTGCTGGAGGGGCTGTGGAGAAAAGGGAGCCCTCCTGCACTGCTGGTGGGAATGTCAACTGGTACAGCCACTATGGAGAACAGTTTGGAGATACCTTAGAAATCTATACATAGACCTTCCATATGACCCCGCAATCCCACTCTTGGGCATCTATCCGGACAAAACTCTCCTTACAAGAGACACGTGCACCTGCATGTTCATTGCAGCACTATTCACAATAGCCAGGACATGGAAACAACCCAAATGTCCATCGACAGATGATTGGATTCGGAAGAAGTGGTATATATACACAATGGAATACTACTCAGCCATAAAAAAGAATGACATAATGCCATTTGCAGCAACATGGATGGAACTAGAGAATCTCATCCTGAGTGAAATGAGCCAGAAAGACAAAGACAAATACCATATGATATCACTTATAACTGGCATCTAATATCCAGCACAAATGAACATCTCCTCAGAAAAGAAAATCATGGACTTGGAGAAGAGACTTGTGGCTGCCTGATGGGAGAGGGAGGGAGTGGGAGGGATCGGGAGCTTGGGCTTATCAGACACAGCTTAGAATAGATTTACAAGGAGATCCTGCTGAATAGCATTGAGAACTTTGTCTAGATACTCATGTTGCAACAGAAGAAAGGGTAGGGGAAAAATGTCATTGTAATGTATACATGTAAGGATAACCTGACCCCCTTGCTGTACAGTGGGAAAATAAAAAAAAAAAAGTTATATATAAAAAAAAAGAAATTAAGAGAAAGGGGAATATGAATATACAAAGACTTTAGAAGATCAAAGGTGCTGAGTGGGATATTTCAGAAAGAGATTATAGAGTAACAGATAAACTTAGAATGGAAGCCCTGACCAAGAAAAGCTGCTGACCATATAATTGTAACAGGGGTAGATGGCCTTAAGTTGCAGGAACTTGAGATGATTAGTTAAACTGGGAACAAAGTAGTCACACCATGAAGATGCTTTGCTTCTTCAGAGAAGTTGCTAAGACCTAAACTTTCATTATGTGGGGAAGCAACCTTCAGAGACAACTCACTACATCCTACCTTACTCTAAGTTAACTGGAATTCATGTCTCTCTATCCAAGACAAGTCTTATTCCTCCACTCTTCATTTTTTCTATTCAAATATCCAGGGAAACATATAATGTCCACCAGGTCTTCCTGTTGTGACCCATGTTTTCAGGATGTTAGGTTGGGGATCTCACTGCTGTCAAGTCTATCCTAATTCTAAAGTAAAATTAAATTCTTAGGCAATTAGGAAATCTATCCTTTAGCCACAGATGTTGCAAATTTAGATTAAATTTTATACCTACAAGTTATTAAAGCTAGATATTGATCTAAATACCTCATAGACACTGTCTCATTTACTTCTCACAGTGAGCTAATTTATAAGGTAAATACCACTATGTACCCATTTTAGAGATGAGGAAAATGGATGTTTTGGAAGATTAAGTTATTTTCCCAAAGTTACTGCCAGCATTTAGATTAAATTATTGCAAACTATGCTTTATAATAATAGCCGTCAACAAAAATTTACTTTTTTTTCTTTTTTTTTTTGCAAACTGTCTTCTCCAAAATGGAATCTATATATTTTTAATGCAGGAACTTGACTGTAGACTTATTTTAACACTGGAGCAGTAGGTCCTGAGAATTTGAATGTTTTAAATAAAAGTATCCCTGCAGCTAGATGCAGCCTGTACAGCACCTTCTGTGTGGGCTGAGTGAGACAGGTTGCTTCATGCATGGTCTACAGGTGGTGGGGCAAACCACCGCAGTTATCACTGACTCTAGAGACGGTCATGGCCTGCTCCCACTAAGGCTCCCTGAACAGGCACCACCTGTGGTTCCAATTACCTCAGAGGAGGGCCTTGCAGTCAAACACAAGCCGTTGTTGCTCTCACTCCCCTAGGAACTCATGCACCTTGCTGCTGCTACTGCCAAATGCTCTGGTCACCTTGCAGATCTGCCTAGAGCTCATTACCACTTCCCAGGGCCCTGCAAGTAGGAGGAGCCTGTGCCACCTTCCTGCAGGTCCTTGTTGCTGTTGAGAGCCCAATGACCAGGCATTGACTGCTGGCCCTACCCATTGCCTCCTTCTCCCTGAAAACACACTGAGCATCCTGGGGATAAAAAGCCTGCTCACACCAAAGAAAGAGATAGCAAATATTCAAACTCCCACACCAAAAATAAATAGCAACCCCCCCAAAAATACAAAGGGGTATTCTTGTGTAGAAGTTGCCTTACAAGTCTATAGTTTGGCTTCCCCAAACTCACAGAAAAAGAAAAACACAAGCAAAATGAAGAAGCTCGGAAACCATTCCCAGTTAAAGCAACAGGAGAATTCACCTAAGCAGTCAACAATGAAACAGACCTCTGCAGTCTCCCAGACTTTGAGTTCGAAAAGGAGATGGTGAAAATACTGAAGGAATTGAGAGAGGATATGAACGGTAATGCAGATTCCTTTAGAAAGGAAAGAGAAAATATGAGGAAGAGCCAAGAAAAACTAGAAAAATAAATAAATAAATAAAAGTATCTATCATATGTATAGTTTTTACCTAAAGGAAGCAGAAATTAACTATGATCCACATAAAGATATATAAAATACAATTTTAATGTGATTATTTGGAATAATTTTCTGTTACATATCTTCTCATTCTTACTTTTGGAATAGAGTAGAATGTATACATAATGTGGAGAAGAAAAATATTTTTAAAAACTACGAAACATATTATCTGAAAGAGTTACATTTCACTTCTTCACCACTTATTAGACTTGTCTTCAGATAAAACAAGCAATATCTGAAGTTGGAAGTTTGGAGTTCCCATCGTGGCTCAGTGGTTAACAAACCCAACTAGCATCCATGAGGACGCATGTTTGATCCCTGGACTTGCTCAGTGGGGTTAAAGATCTGGTGAGCTGTGGTGTGGGTTGAAGACGTGGCTTGGATCCTGCATTGCTGTGCCTGTAGTGTAGGCTGGTGGCTGCAGCTCTGATTTGACCCCTAGCCTGGGAACTTCCATATGCATGGGTGTGGCTCTGAAGAAAAAAAAAAGAATCACAAGAGAGGAGGCTCAGCAGGTTAAGAATCTGGTGTTGTCACTACTGTGGCACAGAATCCATCACTGGCCTAGGAACTTCCACATGTGGGGAAAAAAAAAAAAAAAATTCGTAATACCTACACATAGTAAGTACACAAAAAACACTTTCTAATCAATCGATTATGTATAATCAGAGTACACACTCTATGCCAAGTGACTTACCAAGGTTTTCTAGAAATCAATCAATATTTTTATTTTAGTGCATAAAACAAAGCTTCGTTATGTTACTGTATCATTTTACCTTGGGTTATTTATTGTGGTAATCATTAGGGTTGCAAAGATGAAAAAGATGCAGAAACTATATACCTGTTTATATAGTTGCAGACAAGTCTTATCACAAGGTTCAAAGGAATGATCTTGACTGAAGATAGTGCTTAAGTCTCTAATGCAGTGAAGAACATGACAGCCCTCATAGAAGAGTTAGTAATGCCTACCCAAATTCCTCCTCAACCTGAAAACTCAACTAGTTTTCAGGTTGAGTAGAAATTTGGCAAGGTCATATTAGATTGAAGGTTCTGTGTGTTTTTGTGTGTGTGTATACATACATACATATATATATATACACACATACACACTTGATTACTGAGTGTACAGAAAGTTAAGTTGGTAACTTGAACATTGTGGAAGACAGAATAATTACCTCCCAGGATATCCAGATCCTAGATCCTAAAACCTGTGAATGATAACTTAAAAGAACAAAGGGACTCTGCAAATGAGATTAAGTCAAAGATCTTGAGATGAGGGAAATTATTCTGGATTATCCTGGTGAGCCTCCATGTGATCACCAGTATCCTGGTCAAAGGGAAGCAAAGGCAGATTTGACTAAAGAGGAGAAGATGATGTGATGGATGGAAACAGAGATTGAAAGATGTGTTTTGAAGATGGAGAAGAAGCACAGCCCAGGGAATACAGGCCACTAAAAGCTGAAGAAGGCAAGGTAATTGGATTTTCCTTTCAAAGCTTCCAAAAGAAACAAGGTCTGCTAATAATCTGACATTAGCCTGTGTATCTGATGCTTTTAGACTTCTGACCTCCAGAACTGCAAGATAATAAGTGTGTGTGTGTGTGTGAGATATTCCACTAAGTCTGGGTAATGTGTTGGCAGTAGCAATGCATGAGCTGTTGTCTCCAAAAGCCTCACTTGAATCACAAACCTGACATTAGTCCCAGAGGTTATCTTAGACTCACTTATTAACATTATACATTTTATTGGTGTTATCATCCACATGCTCATCTCATATATTTTATGATCTATATGCATTGAAGTCATTTCTCTTTGTTTTTAGTCACATGGCCCAGGGTGCTTCCTTAGGAAAGTAATTGAATAGAATTCATACATAATAATATAACTGTTCTTTTTCTTTTCTTTTCTTTTCTTTTCTTTTCTTTTTTTTTTTGGCTGCACTTGTGGTGGATGGAAGTTCTAAGGCCAGGGGTGGAAGCCAAGCCACAGCAGAAACCTAAGCCATATCAGTGACAATGCTGAATCCTTAAGCATTAGGCCACCAGGAACCTCCATAATGTTCATGTTTATTTCTAAGTACTTAATGAGTCACAAGCTTGGATATGAATTTCAGAAGTGCAACTTTAGCACCAAATCAGAAAAATCAAATAGTAAATATAAAATAGTAGGAGGACCAGTGAGGAAGAGACTAGATTACATATAGGAAAGATTTATCCTAAGTGGGCACAGTAGCTAAAGACATACTCCAAAATATTTTGGATCCAGAATCTACAGTCTCTGGATTACTGAGTGTCGGAACCAAAGATTACTCTGAGATTTATAACTTAGTCAACAGAGTAAAGAGGTAGCTGAGATAGGAAATCTGTGTGTAGGACTAGCTATACGGACATAAATATATTTAGTTTTTGTTTCCTTTTGGACATTTGTGTGGAGAATGATGTTTTAAAATGAAAATGACATGCAGTACAGATGCCAGAATGACAGTGTGGAATTTGGAGATAACTGAAGCCACCTGGAGGTCTTTAGGAATAGCAGGCTCCCAAAAGATCATGGAAAGATAGGTCAGAGTTCCAGTTCCAGAATGCTAGGAAACATAACCATTGAAAACTGCATATAGATGCAACGAGAGAGACTGTAAAAAAAAAAAAAAAAAAAAAAACAAACAAAAAAAAAACTCAATGGAAAGAGCATAAAAAATCTAAATGGTGGAGTTCCCGTCATGTCATTAATGAACCCAACTAGATCCATGAGGATGCGGGTTTGATCCCTGGCCTTGCTCAGTGGGTTAAGGATCCGGCATTGCTGTGAGCTGTGGTGTAGGTCACAGACGCACCTCGGATCTGATGTTTCTGTGGCTGTGGTGTAGGTCAGCAGCTGCAGCTCCTGCTGGACCCCTAGCCTGAGAGCCTCCATGTGCCATGGCTGTGGCCCTCAAAAAAAAAAAGTCAAAAAAAAAAAAAATTAAATGCAGATGTTGAATCCTAAGGAAGATATCTACAGAGGTGTGTCCTCTCTTGCATACCAGAAAGTGAGATAAAAGAGATCAGTGATTGCAAAGCAGTGTTGACATCCTGGATGAGATTATAATTCATAAATCTATAGTTATTTTTCCCCAAGATTTGAGTTAATGGCATTAAAAAATATGATGTAATGGAAATATCTTCATCAGAAGGATATGAACTTGTGAGAATCTATAAAATGCTTCATATGCCCGCCCTTTTACGTTTTAGGGTATTTATTCTAAATGTTATGTTCTTATAACGGTATAATAGTAAGTGCAGTTAAACCTGCCCCTCAATTATTATGACACTTAAAAATAGCTGTATTAATTATTTTTTTTTTGTCTTTTGTCTTTTTTGTTGTTGTTGTTGTTGTTGTTGCTATTTCTTGGGCCGCTCCCGCGGCATATGGAGGTTCCCAGGCTAGGGGTGGAATCGGAGCTGTAGCCACCGGCCTACACCAGAGCCACAGCAACGCGGGATCTGAGCCGCGTCTGCAACCTACACCAAAGCTCACGGCAACGCCGGATCGTTAACCCACTGAGCAAGGGCAGGGACCGAACCCGCCACCTCATGGTTCCTAGTCGGATTCGTTCACCACTGCGCCACGACGGGAACTCCAATTATTTTTGATTTAAGAAGAATTCTCATACATTTGGGTTCATAGTCTTTATGTATATTGGTGGGTTCTTGTATCTGCCTCATATAAAAATGCTAGTACGGTTTTTGGTTAGAGGCTAGGAATTCTCAATCTTTGGAAAATGAAATTAGAAGAGTTGAGACATTTATATACAGTAGAAACAAGGATACCTGTTGATCTGTGAAATGTGAAGTTTCTGATGCAATCATGAAGAAAAACATTTAGGAAGGAAAATGTTACCTGCTTTTGAATGCCCTTTTAACTTGGTCATGGTGTCACTGTGGTCATTACTCCTGAGTAGTAAGATTATTAAACTCCTCTTGAATAAAAAGAAATAGCCAGACTCAAGTTTATATGAAACCAGAAGGCGTTCTAAAACTTGTATTTTCTTCCTATTTCTTAGATTCTTTGCTTTAATCAAAAGGCTATAAAATGACTCTTTTCCCTAAGTTTTATTCACATATAAATTTTAATTTCAGTGGACCCTACTTTTGAACTAAAGATAGTCTTTCTTACTAGCCATGAGTCATTCCCACTTGTGCTGTTATAAAATATTAAATACATTTAAACTAATCTCTCCTAAGGGAATAAAAATGGGATATTTCTTTCAACATATTTAGCACACCGCGCTTTGTAATGAACTTCAGTCTTGTTTCCAGTGTTGAATCATGGACCTCTGAAGAAGCGAATGTTTCTCAACACCATTTGCTCTTCTCACCAAGGCTTTGGGAAGTAGCAGCCTCTGGTTCAGCTAGGAAAATGTGATGCTTCTCTTGCAGATTTCACTGATTTTTCTATCAAGGCTCTCTTGTTGCCCAAATCAGTGGTTAAATGACTTCAGTGTCTCTTAAGATACTCAAATGCATACTTTACTGATTTAGAGAATATTGATAGATCCCAACAGAGTGGGTGGTGAATGAATATGATCTCTCTTTAGCTTTCAAGAAAGATTTATAAAGATTTTTGGTTTCCTTTTCTGGCTCACTTTATGGCTAGATAATACACTCTGAATGGTTATGGTTCTGTTCTGCCTACGATGGGACGGTTGGCTGCTGGTTTGTTGTCATGGTTGCTCTAATCTAATATTATAGATTCTCTTCAAATCTAGCAAATGCCGGTAACTACTTCTGTAAATTTGGAGCAACAGTTATATTTTGTGTATCAGTTTTGTCATTTGTAAATGGGAATGGTAGTACTTATTGCATGAGTAGTTTGGAGGTTTATGAAACATTGTGAAAATTAAGTGCTTAACACAGTACTTAAGTCACAACAGGCATTTAACGAATAGCTATTCAGATTATTATGTAATGTTATATACATTATGTTATATAAAAATTTTATATTCAGATTTCTGGAAATGCATACTTGACAATTTGACCAGAGAGGAAGCCTCGTATATCTCTCTTACTATGATATTTTTTAGTTTTCTAAGCCCAATATCTGACATACCTGAGAACAAAAACATAGTAGACTATTATGATTAGATGAGTTGACTGTTTTGATCCTATTTTCATAGCATATAATATGGTATTGTGTTATACCACTTTAATGCAGACCTTGGAATGATTATAGCAGTTTTTTGTTGTTGTTTTTTTTAAAAAGGCAAGTAAGATATTTACTGACATCTTTAGGTTCGTATATCATTGACTGAAGTCTGCAGATCATTGAGCACAGTCCATGTCCAGAGAAGGTTACAAGCACTAATAACATGCTGAGTGTTTCACAAATGAAGTCAACATCATTTGAAATGAAAATCCCTTTAATGTAATAGTATGGACTAACCTACTATCTTTAACAGTTACTAAGGAAATAGACAATCTGCCCTCATGAAAGAGAGAAGAAAATATTATCAAGCACTTATATTGAGCTATGTATTTTCATTTATATTATCTCAATTAACTTACTAAAAACCTTATATATTTTATACATTATTAGATGAGGTAACAGAAAATCATAGAAGTTAATGAACTTTTCCGAAATTGGACACATAAATGAATAGTGTAGCTGGAATTCTTCTCAATATAATATTTCACGTTCTAGGCAGTAAAAAAGTTAACATAACCAAGCTAAAAATAGGAATTGGTTATTATTCATTCCATACATTAAATACTTGTTGCTAGTTGATAACTGTTAGAAAATGCAGTCAAATAGTTGGTTATTAGAAGTGGAAAGTGTTTAGAGGGGAGATGTATAATTTCTCAAATCTCCTTTTTCTTCTTTTTGTGACTTATTTTTAAAGAATTTAGAAAAGAGGTTTTTAAGATATTAACAGATTTCTAAATGAAATCTCGTGTCAAGAAATAACAAGGGGAGTTCCCGTTGTGGCGCAGTGGTTAACGAATCCGACTAGGAACCATGAGGTTGCGGGTTCGGTCCCTGCCCTTGCAGAGTGGGTTAATGATCCAGCGTTGCCGTGAGCTGTGGTGTAGGTTGCAGACGCGGCTCGGATCCCGCGTTGCTGTGGCTCTGGCGTAGGCCGGTGGCTACAGCTCTGATTCCACCCCTAGCCTGGGAACCTCCATATGCCGCGGGTGCGGCCCAAGAAATAGCAACAACAACAACAACAACAAAAAAGACAAAAAAAAAAAAAAAAAAAGAAAGAAATAACAAGGCCTTAGAAATGATAAAATGTTTTATTAAATGCAAGTCCATCGTAATTAGTAGTCTAACAAAATTATGGCTCCAATTTTGGGTATTCTAAGTGAGTTATTAATTTTTTGACATTAAATAGATCAAGACATTTGTGTTCCAAGACACAAACTTTTTTTTTTTTTTTTTTTTTCATTTTATGGCTATACCTGTGGCATACAGAAGTTCTTAGGCCAGGGATCAAATTGGAGCTGCAGTTATGGCCTATGCTACAGCAATAGCAACACCAGATCCGAGCTGCATATGGGACCTATACCACACTTGTGGTAATGCCCGAGGTATCTTTGACCCACTGAGTGAGGCCAGGGATCAAACCCTCATTCTCACATAGACAATGTTGTATCCTTAACCCATTGAGCTACAACAGGAACTCCCCCAAGACACAGACTTTTAATTTCAATTCTTCCACTAACTCTAACTTGGTGACTTAGGAAATTTTTTCACTTCTGCCTCTGCTTCTCTATTGATAAAATATTAATTATGATGTCCTACTTCATCAAAATAATAAATTAGTAAATATAGTAGGAATTATTTTGACTATTAAGATTATAAAAAGTGAAGTTTGAGGTGTTAATACAATCTAAGCCTACTGAATTTCAAATTTTATGAAACTTTTTTATTAAAAAACTATTGTGGATAATGTAAAGTATTTCACTGAAGCAGTAATGTCATTTTAATATTCAGTGATGATATTAAAGGATTTAGTATTGCCTAACCACAGTTTCTTGTTCCATAAAAGGATGAGCATCTTTCCTTTATTTTTTAGTACTCTTTTTAAAAGCACTACTCACAAGTTGAATGTTTTTAAGGCTAGAGAAAAAAAATCCTAATGGAAAAGTAAAATCTCAACTTCTTGGCCTGAAACCATGTAACACTGTTTTTCAGATGGGAAAAAAAGGCAGAGCATAAGATGTGATGAACCCTTAATACTATAAGCTCCTCTAACTGAGATGTGGTGGTAATTGCTTTTTATTTTTTTGTAACATCTCCTGGAAATGGTAATGCTTTCAAGTGAGGATCAAAGAGAATGACCTACATAAGAAATAGATTGCAACATGTAGTTACATTTTTCATCCTTTGTAATATGCTTCTTGCATCTACACTTCTAATAAGAAACACAGCATAATGCTCATCATTTTTTAAAATGAGTTGTCACTAAGGTCAGATAGGATACTTGGAAACTAGGAAAAAAAAAATACGATTTCAACCAGGGTGTTAATGCCAACAGATGGATCACTAGATGGATCAGTCTTCACATACCAGACTTGTACATTTAAAGGAAATAAGATCAAAAACTCATAAAAATGTAGCAATGTGTATTTTTTTCCTGAATTTTATATATGCACATATTATGTGTATTTTGTATATATATATTATGTATAGTTATGAATTATATATATACATACAGATAATTATCTATTTCTGATGCAGTGTGTGTGTGTGTATGTATCATCACAGATTTCTAAAAGAGTCATTAATAACAAAATTACACTGTGTTTAAGCTTAAAAATAAGTTTAATTCACAGATTTTTGTTGTTGCTTTTCCAGCCTTGAATATAACCAGTCAGGCAGTGTACCTCGAAATCTGTGATTACCGGTAATTCTTTGCAAGGGGAAATATCTCTTGCCAACTCATCACAATGATAAATTTATGTAATTAGTATTATGTTCCTTAATGTACAAAATTTCCTAGAGGAGTAGCACCTTAAAATATTATTAGGTAAACCAACATATCAAATATTTTCAGTAACGAAAGTTGCCAGAGAAGACCAGAGGTTCTGTGGACAGTTTTACTGTCTAAAGATTGGCAGAGAAGGAGTTCAGTGATACCAGGAAAAATACTAACCACCTAATTCACAATTTTTTCCCAAGGGCTCCTTTCCTCTACTGATAAATTAAAAAATAACTGACACTATAATGTTCCTTTAAAAAATGATGTGGTCATCTTCTGGTTTTTTTTGTAAATGTCCTTGATAGCAGAAGAAGGTGAAACTATTTAGAAATTGCCCAGGTTGGGTGAGTACATTAAAAATAGTCACATTTGTTTTGATTGAAAATGATTCCTATCCTGTCAAGATATCCAGAGTGGTGTTCTATAGTTATAAAATCACTATTCCTTCAAAAGGTAAAATTAATTTCTGCATAGAGTCTAAATGTAGGCTTCCAAAACCATTTCAGGGAGGCCAGAATGAGTTGTTGGTTGTCTGCCAACATGCACTTAACAATTTTGGGACAGGCATAAAATGCTATAAGGATCCGAAAGGAAATAGAAATGAATCAGTCAATATGCCTGCAATAAAAGGAAATGCTTCAATAAAGAGTTAGCTGCATTTTATTTTGTATAACAGATTTATCCCTTCCATAGAGTTTGATATAAATTTCTTGAATATCTGTGTATTGAAATCTTATTTGTCTTATAGTCATGATACAATTTGATATGTATTTCTAGTAGAATAAATATTGTTTCCAGGAAATCTGCCTCAAACAACAAACCACTTAATTAACTTAATGAAATGCTTATCTGTTAGGAGAATAGTATTCAACTAAAACACATTATATATAAAATATTGAAAAAATTAATTTCAGCTGGAACTGGTCCTGAATTTTGAGGGAAATTGTCCACCTCACGGAATAGGCTATTTTGAATTGAAACCCTTTAACTTCTGTTACAACATCTTACTAATATTCTTCCCCGTAGACTCTGTTCAGGCTTGCACCTTAGTGAAAGTGATACTTTTAGAAATGAACAAATCAATTCTGAATAAACTCAGGAGATGATAATAATATAGTATTTTTCCAAGCAAATATGAAATGTTCTTCATAATTTCAAAAATTATCTATTAAAGAACCTGAAAATTCTTCATTCATAGTGCAAGAGCTCCTTCTGCTTATTTTTTCAACCCCAAAAAAGAAAATCTAAGAGAAAAAAATTACCAAAAATAAAATAAAGGGAGGCATAATAAATATGGATTGACAAAATTATTAATTTAAAAAATGTATATTCATTAATTTTGTTATGAACACTCTAAATAATTTCTGTTAATATGTGGTATATAGTAATGCTTACTTTAATTAAAATGCTCCCACAAGTTTTCAGTGGTAAAACTTGTTAAATATAAATAAGTGCTATAATTTCTGAGTATGCCTTTTGTACTCGTAAGAGTTTTACTTTTCACCTGGAAATTCTTTTATCTGAAGAGTGTTTAGTTTGTATTTGAAACAAATTGAAACTTTAAAATTGAGATAAATAAGAGATTCTTTGTTTTGATTTTTTATGTTTCATGTTTTAATTTTAGCAAACAGTGGGAATGTTTTTCATGTATTTTGTTTGCCAAGAAAAAGTATACAATAGTCTTCACCCACATACTAAAATTTTGGCTAACAAACTAGAAATCTGTAACTTCCAAGAGAGAGACCAAGCAATATTCATCCAGTTAAATAACTCTTCATAAAAGGCTGTACAGATGAAGAAATTCCCTTTGGGAATTAGGTTCAGGATTTTGGGAGAGATTATGTGTTGGTGACTTAAACTTATTCTCTTCCTTTAGGAGATAGCTCTGAAAAGGGGAATCTCAGTACCTTTTTTTCTTTGACATATCAGATGTTTTCGCATGCATATACATGGAGGTCATATTTTCTCACAAGAGTAGAAAGCCTATTTGCTTTTCGGATTTCGTATCTGGAATCTAGACCAGAATGTCAGGGCTGGAATAGATCATAGGTTTCTTGAAATTAACTTCCTGATTTTACAGAGAGAAAAACTGAGTCTCACCGAGATGTGACTGTATGCAAGAGGACTCCTATTTGTACAGGACACAACCCACAAAGAATGCGTTATAGGAAATTTATATTCAGATGTGCCATTTTTAAAATATCTGTACTTCTGTTTTGCTCCTCTGGAAACAATTATTGTGATCCTAAGAATTTAATAGAGTATTAATTCTAACTCCATCTCACCTCCACATCTATCCACCTAGACAAAGGTCACAATTAAAACAGTCTTGAATGATACTGAATACTTAAGCTATTTTAAATTATGGAATCATGGAAGGTTGTTATGATAAAAACAAGTGGACTATGCAGCCAATAGAACCCTTGTATACAATATTATAGTCTAATAATTAAAAATGTGCTTAATTGTTACTTGATGTAACAAAAGAGCTCAAGAATAAAAATCCTGTCTATTATTTATTCTGAAGTTTTAAGCTCATAAAATTACTTAAGAGATTTTCCTCCTAATAATCTGGCATGTCTACATATTAGTCAGTTGGAATATTCAAGTTCACCTATTCAGCACATATATCAGTAGTTTTTCTAGCAGTGAGAGTTCATTCTTTCTTTGCAAAAATTTGTTGCTTACTACCTTGAGAATAGTAATAATAGATGAATGTAAGTAATAGAAATTCTTCAATGCATGTAATCTTTAAAGAGCTCTTGCTATAGAGATATTTCTAAGAATGCTAAAGGAAAAAGCATGCGTGTATACATATATATGTTAACTTTAGGTACATAGATACATATTTTATTTGATGACCAGAGCTGGAATCTGAGAAAGTCTGTTCTTCATGATCTCTGAATACTGAGTTTTAAGGTTTTGATTCATAAGTAAGAAATATATAGAGCTTATTTCTCTATATTAGTTTGGTTGGTTATTTACTTGCTTTACTTAAGAAAGCCCTAGATCTAGAGGAAAGAAAATAACTGTTAAGATTTATAATATTGTCTTCAGTCAATATTTATATCCAAAATCTGAAAATCTGGAATTTTCACCAATTAGACCAAGCTGCAGTTACTCCAGTTTATATTATATTAGAAATATAATCTAAAATAAGAACGAGGGAGTTCCCGTTGTGGCTCCATGGAATAGTCAAGTAGAAGGCAAGTAGCCCATACGTAGATAGAAACAGTGCATAAAAACATCCCCTTTTACCCAGAAGGTGATTAAATAGTACATTCTATATAGTTGCATTTATATTCAGTAGCATTGTACATATGCAAATACAACTTTTTTCATTATTTTGGAGAAATTATATTAGAGATTATGTTTAGATTTTAAAAGAAAAAACATCTAACTTGTTTTCTGTTTTTTCTATCTTACATGTGTGTTCTAGTATATAAATTAGTAATCATTTGGTGTTAATATAATGGAACTATTAATTTATGTACATGCATTTAACTTTTGTGTCATCATGATCAAAGCAAAAAACACTTTAATCTGTATTATGCAGATAGGCGACAAAGTCGCTAAGATATTGCATTTCTGATCCATCACAACACTTAAGGGGAGGCTAGTTGAAAATTTAACAGATATTTAATGTTCACTTCCTCTTTTGATTTTTAGTATAAAGAAATACAATCTAAAATAAGAACGAGGAAGTTCCTGTTGTGGCTCAGTGGAAACAAATCTGAGTAGTATCCATGAGGACACAGGTTCAATCCCTGGCCTCGCTCAGTGGGTTAAGGATCCAGGGTTACCATGAGCTGTGGTGTAGGTCACAGACACAGTTCAGTTCCCGCCTTGCTGTGGCTCTGGTGCAGGCTGGCAGCTGTAGCTCTGATTGGACCCCTGGCCTGGAAACCTCCGTACACTGCGGGTGCAGCTCTTAAATGCCAAAGAAATAAAATAAGATAAAATAAAATAAAATAAAATAAAATAAGAATGAGACACCAAATGCCATATTCATTCCTTTTCCCTGAGAAGTATATATTCTAGACAATCATTCATATCTTGTTTCTTCTTAATGGGCAGTGACAGTCTACAAGACATATATTTTAAATATTTCAGTATATTTTATCCCATTGTTTGAAAGAAAGTATCAGTGTTAACACAAGCTTTCCTTTTTTCCTTTTTTTGCCTAACTTTTCAGGTAATTTTTTCCAACTTAGATTCAATCCTAGTTTAACTTTTGTCATTTCTTCAACTAGAAAAAAATTATATATATATATATATATAGTCTAGGAATCTAACCCACATCCTCATGGATATTAGTTGGGTTCATTACCACTGAGCCACTATGGAAACTCCCCAAGTAGAAATGCATTTAATTCATTTAATAAAATAAAATTGCTTTAATACTATTTTTGGAATATTTTATAGGCTAATTATAGACTAGTGTGTATGTGTGTGTGTGTATACACACAGACATCTGTGGTCAATAGAAATGGGAAGCATGATAAAGATCATCTTAATCATCCTTCTAATTTGATATATAAATTGAACCCCATGGAGATTAAATGAACTGTACATATTTTTGAAGCACTGTTAGATATGAAATTAGAATTCCAGTTTCCAGATGTCCATCCCTTTTCCTAGTAAAAATTTGTGGAGATTTCAAAGACACAAAATTGAAATAGCTTAAACCACAATGAATAGAATTATGCCAATGATTTCCTATTGTGGTGCAGTGGTTTAAGGACCTCATATTGTCCCTGTGAGGATGTGGGTTCACTCCTTGGCCTTGCTCATTGGGTTAAAGATCCAGCATTGCCGCAAGCTACAGTGTAGGTTGCAGTTGGGGCTTGGATGCAGTGTTACCAGAGCTGTAGCATAGGCTGCAGCTGCAACTCTGATTTGACCCCTAGCCTGGGAACTTGCTGTAGGTGTGGCCATAAAGAGAAAAAAAAAAAGAACCCCTGTGAGTACTATACAATGGTCAGAATCTCTGGCTCTCCATTGATTTATTCTGGTTTTTTTTTTTTTTTTTTAATGTTGGGTAGTGCCGAAAGAAAAAAAGGTTTTTTTTTTTTCTTTTTTGTGAAGCTCATTATTAAGCCTCTAATACTATGGCACCTTGTAAAAATGCATTCAGTATTAAACCCACCATCCTTTCATCTAAGGTTCTATAGGCACTTAATTTAAAATTGTAGTGATCATGCCTAATAGCCTACTTGTATGTTCACCTGATGCACTGAAGATGTAGGAGTTCTGTGGGTAGTTCTCTAGGAATGTTATGTCTGGCTGCTTTTTATCTGAATTTATTAAGTCTAGCAATACTGTGCAGAAGTCCATAAAGTAGTAGATAACTACTACACTTCTGAGATATATATCTATATCTACATATATATATATATATATATATATCTTGTGGGGTATCCTCCAGCTGGAATTTCTCCAGATTTTATTTTGACACAAAATAGCCTCAGTTGCTTGGGTATGGACTCTGACTGTGGCTGCCTTGGCAGTCTAGAAAGTATTGTAGTTTGGTGAACAAATCATGTGCAAGAGAAGTTAAGATGGCATTGAAT
Organism: Sus scrofa; assembly: GCF_054392235.1. Lineage (NCBI taxonomy): Eukaryota > Metazoa > Chordata > Mammalia > Artiodactyla > Suidae > Sus > Sus scrofa. Next base: position 101,546,325 of record NC_139390.1, on the reverse strand, counting down.
TAAAACTGGATTAATATTAATATAAAGGTGGGTGAAGGGAGTGGGGCTATAAAGGTCCTTCAGATTTTTCACTTTAATAACCTATTTTCAAGGATGGCAAACCAAGCTGATAAACTTGTCTTTGGACTAAACCCTGGAGAGTTATTATAGGTGTCAGATTGGAAATGGCATTTATTGGCTGCCTCTGAAAATATCAAACTGGTTTCTTTACTGGTAAAAAAGTTGAGTGCACAGAGTTGATAGGTCTTAGAGGTTTTTTTTTTGTTTTTTTTTTTTAATGTGTGAATCTTCTTTGCTGATGAAATTCTGAGATTTAAGCAAACTAAAGAGATGACAGGTTTTCCTAGTTTATTACAAAATAACAGTGACTACACATATCAGAGTGTTGGGCAGTAAGAGTATCACATAAATTTACATTTCTTTGAAGTGCATTGGTATGCTGGAGGGTTTATTTATAGATGTGTTGTATTTAATGTTAATCTAAATTAAAATAGTATTAAAATGATTCAAAGGATCAGTGATACACTTTCCCAAAGTCTCTGATATAAATCTTCAATTGGTGAAAATTTAAGTATCTTAAGACAAAGAAGAAAATACAGTGGATTTCAGAAGAGTGTCTCATAAGATTTTAACTAAATATATTTTCCGAAGTTGCTTCCTTTAAAAACAGTTTCTTGCGGGAGTTCCCAATGTGGCTCAGTGATAAAAAACCCAACTAGTATCCATGAGGATTTGAGTTCCATCCCTGGCCTCGCTCAGTGGATTAAGAACCTGGTGTTGCTGTGAGCTGTGGTGTAGGTCGCAGAAGTGGCTCAGATCTTTTGCTCTGGCTGTGGCATAGGCCAGCATTGCGGCTACCATAGAACCCTTAGCCTGGGAACTTCTGTGTGCCACATGTGTGGCCCTAAGGATCAACTAAAAGCAAAATAAACAAACAAGCAAATGAACAAGTTTCCTGCAGTGCTGTGTAGAAGTGATTATCGGAAAATTCTTTATGTTCATTTTAAATTATACCCCTAGTTCTTTCATATCCTATGAGTAAATGGCTTTTTTTCTTTACCACCATTTTGGAATTATTCTTTTTCAAGTTTGCTGTCTACTGGTCCTTCCACTAAAGGTGAATAAGAAGAAGAATTTGAAATTTGCACTTGAGAGGTAATGCCTGACCCTCTGGATACCTGGTTTGGAATTCTGAATTTATAGCTCAGTGGGAATCACTAAATTTTAGAATGACCCTGTTAGGTTTTTTTTTTTTTTTTTTTTTTTTTGTCTTTTTAGGGCTGCACCTGTGGCATATGGAGGTTCCCAGGCTAGGGGTCAAATCAGAGCTGTAGCCGCCAACCTATGCCACAGCTACAGCAACACCAGATCCTAGCCACGTCTGCGACCTACACCACAGGTCATGGCAATGCCCAGATCCTTAACCCATCACTGAGTGAGGTCAGGGATCAAACTCGTAACCTTGTGGTTCCTAGTTGGATTCATTTCCACTGTGCACAGGAACTCTTGACCCTGTTAGTTTAAAAAAACAGATCTTATTTAGACCTTCCAAGCTGCTCCACATTAACATTGTGTTCTTGCTGAGGGTGTTTAACTGTAACCTGTATTTCCTCATCTGTGAATTGGATTCATTATTCATAACAGATACTTTATGAGATCAAATGAAATAATGGATGTAAAATTTCAGTAGAGAATTTTATAAAATATGAGCCTAATGATAGTGATGAACTATTATTTTTATTCTTTTTTGTTGTTGTTGTTGTTCTTTTAAGGCCACACCCTTGGCATATGGAGGCTCCTAGGCTAGGGGTCGAATCAGAGCTGTAGTTGCTGGCCTTTACCACAGCCACAGCAATGCCAGATCCAAGCTGCGTCAGTGACCTATTTATACCATAGCTCACGGAAACATTGGATCTGTTAACCCACTGAGCAAGGCCAAGGATCAAACCTGAATCCTCATGGATGCTAGTCAGATTCCTTGTCGCTGAGCCACAACGGGAACTCCTTTATTCTAAAACAATTGTGTAGGGGGTTCCCATTGTGGCACAGGAGAAACAGATCCGACTAGGAACCATGAGAGTTGTAGGTTCGATTCCTGGCCTCTCTCAGTGGGTTAAGGATCTGGTGTTGCTGAGAGCTGTGGTGTAGGTTGGCAGCTGTCGCTCTGATTTGACCTCTAGCCTGGGAACCTCCATATGCCGCAGGTGTGGCCCTAAAAAAGCAAAAAAAAAAAAAAAAAAGAAAAACAAAACAATTGTGTAAAATACCTGTAAATACAGTTACAGATAAAAATCCCATTAAAAATACTAAATCCGTTATTAGTTAATTTTACATTTTTAAAGAAAAGTTGGGTGGTCCCTTGTGGCTCGGGGGAAATGAACCAGACTAGTATCCATAAGGATGCAGGTTCGATCCCCGGCCCAGCTCAGTGGGTTAAGGATCTGGTGTTGATGTGACTGTGGTGTAGGTCAGCAGCTACAGCTCCAATTCAACCTGGGAACTTCCATATGCTGCACCTGCAGCCCTAAAAATAGAGAAGTTGGATATCTGTGAAGTGAGAATACGCATACACTACATTGAAGTTACTTTCATTGTTTAAAAGATAGCATTTAGTTGAATGGAATTGTATTTAGGTTATAATGTAAAAAATAAGGGAATGTTCCAGATGTTGTTTATGCTCCAGATCCTACCCCTGGATAATCAGGCCAGGCTGATCTAGAGTTGAGAACACATCCTTGCTTGTTCCCATCTCCTTCCCTCTCTGGATTCACTTTCTTTCAGGTTTCTCCAAAGGAGAACTCTCCCAATTAATCACATGCTCCTGAATCTCTGTCTTGAGTTCCACCCTAGGAAACCCAGCATAAGACAGAGGGTAAAAACAAATGTAAAAAGATCAAGAAAAATGTCTTAATTAGAATAAATAAAGCAAATATAAACATTTCTTACTGTAACTTTTTAGGAATACTATAAAACCTCTTCCTAGTATTAATTTGATTTTAGAGATATATTTCTTGGGATTTTACAAGGTTCCATTAGAGCCTTCTCCTTACAATTCTGGATATTGCTTTCTCTGGAATCTGTGTACAGAAAAATCCAGGTACCCAATTAACTCTTGCACAACTGTTCATGGTAAATTGAGTTTTCGTCTAGCCTCCCTTTTCACACATAAAGGGCAGGACATAGTTTTTAAGAAAAAAAATAAGGCCCTTGTCTGTTTCAGCATGGCTAACTATTGTTAATCGGAGATTCATATAAGCATAGATAGCTTTCTGTGGACACTATGCCTTTACCTTTAAAATAGAGTCAAGGTTATGTTATATCACAATATCAAACAGTAGTAGGTGATTCAAGTGGGATTTTAAACAAAAATTGAAGTATTTAGAAGTTTTCTAAATGTGCCATCAATGTATTCTTTGCATTTATAGACTCTAGAAAATATTTCTCAGAACAGGCAAGAAGAGCAAAGTTAAGAGTTGGTAGAGATGTATAAAATAGCATGTAATTCCATCTATGTTTTGCTCTGGGGAAAGTTTTAAGTAGATGAACTTTCTTTTCAAAGGGCTCCTAACTCCTTTTATGCTCTCTCTCATTCTGAGGTATAATTTGCCAGGACTAGGAGCCCAGTTTGTCCCTCCACTATGGGGGTGCTGCACACATTCATAGCAAGACACCCTGAGAAGGCACCGGCCCATGGAATCCCCTTCTTTAAAATCCAGCATCTGGAGTTCTCATCATGGCACAGCAGAGACGAATCCAACTAGGAGCCATGAGGTTGCAGGTTCAATCCCTGGCCTTGCTTAGTGGGTTAAGGATCCAGCATTGCTGTGAGCTGTGGTGTAGGTTGCAGATGAAGCTCAGGTCTGGTGATGCTGTGGCTCTGGTGCAGGCCGGCAGCTATAGCTCCAGTTGGACCCCTAGCCTGGGAACCTCCATGTGCCACGGATGTGGTCCTAAAAGAGACAAAAGCCAAAAAAAAAAAAAAAATTAAAATTAAATCCACCATCATTTTTTTGAAGTAACCATTTCCTTCTAGGAAGGAAACAGAGTATTTTGGGTAAAATGTATTTTAAACCTCCCTTTTCTTAAGAAAGTGAAAGCAAAAGAAGAAGCTGATGATTAATGACATCCATAAAAAATGAGTGACAGTATTTTAATCCTCCAAGTTATATTCTAAAACAGTAATTTCTTACCTTATAAAATGGCTTTCGTCAATGCTGGTGTTTTAAATCTCCCAGTTATGTTTGCACTTTGAAAGAATATTTTCTTCACCCATAAAGTGGACTAAATCAGGAATTTTACTGGCTAAAAATATTTTTATAGAATTGTTCCAACTTGTTTTCCCTAAAGATAGAAAGATTTCTGTGAAAATGTGGTGTGGAAGTCACAGAAGTGCAGACCTTTCTTCTGCTTTAAAATAGAAACAGTAAACAAAAATAAATGAATATGGTAAAAATTAAACCTGTAACCCTCAGCCATAAAGAGAATAGACTCACAATTTAATATTAAAAGTGTAGTATGAGAGCAGATATTTTGGCACTTAATGAAAGTGCCAAATCTGATGTATGGACAGGTTTCACTAATTAGAAGTAAGAGGGCTAGGCATGGGAGTAGGGAAACCAGAATCAAAAGATACAGTGTGTTTCTTTAGGCCAGTGAAAGGGTGGGGTTTGCTCCATTAGTAAATCTGGAGAAATGTGGCAGTTCTGGAGATGTTTTTGATTGTCACAACTAGGAGAGGGCACTAGGTGCAGCTAATGGGGAAAGACCAGTGAGGCTGGTAAGATCCTGCAAGGCACAGCGAAACCCTTCAATAAAAAACAATTATTCAGCTCAAAACATCAGTAGTGCCTTTACTGTTCTAGGGTAAAGCCTCTCTTTCCCACCAATATAATTATGACCAGGGAAAATTGTCTTATGCAGAAAAAAATAAAGTCATTGTTATTTCCTTTCTGTTTTTATTTTGTTGTTTTAGCTGCATACCCAATTACAACCTAACCTATGGGGCATTCACATAAGGGATCCTCAAAGTGGGCCAAGTTATTTCAAAGTCAAATAATAATTATTTTCTACATTTGGCCCATATTTGTACCTATTTATTACAATATTGCTGTGTTCCATTGGGGGTCGACTTGTCCCATCATTTCTGACCCAGAGAAAATTTTTCTGGGCAGACAGATTGTACAGCTCTAATAGCCTCAGGGTGGCCCCTTGGAGGGTGGCACTGTGACTACATCAGTGCATTTCCTTTAAGTAATCTTTACCTCTGGACTTTTTATTATTATTTCTGTCTCCTATAAGGTGAATATGGGTACATTTTTTTGTCTTTTTTTTTTTTTTTTTGAAGGGCCGCACCTGCGGCATATGGGAGTTCCCAGGCTAGGGGTTGAATTGGAGCTATCTATAGCTGCTGGCCTATGCCAGAGCCACAGCAGTGTAGGATCTAGGCCGCGCCTGCAACCTACACCATAGCTCTAGATCCTTAACCCACTGAGCAAGGCCAGGGATCGAACCCACATCCTCATGGGTACTAGTCAGATAGATTATTTTCAGCTGAGCCACAATGGGAACTCCAAGTTTGTTTGTTTGTTTGTTTCTTTCTTTCTTTTTTTTATGGCTACACCCACAGCATATGGAAATTGCTGAGCCAGGGGTGAAATCTGAGCCACATCTGCAAGCCTATGCCCCAGGTAGATCTTTAACCCACTGTGCTGGGCCAGAGATTAAACCCAAACTTCCACAGGGACCTGAGCTGCTGCAATCAGATTCTTAGTGCACTGTGTCACAGTGGGAATTCCAATATGTGTGCATTTTTAAAGAGTAAAAGAGTAACATTAGGTGGCAGTTTCATTTATTTCTTAAATTCTTCTTAATGGTGGTCTTGGTAAGCCAAGCAAATTCTGTAATAGCTGTAAGCAAGTAACTGTCAGTTTGAATGGAGAAACTCCCGTGAGGAAAGTAGTTAGAATTCCTGGTGCAACCAAAATATATTTTTCATAAGAATTATTTTTGCTGTAACAACCAAGAGCTGTGATCATTTACTATAAACAGACAGTGTTGGAATTGTAGAGGCTGCTTGTTTTGAGAGTTGTGTAAAGCCTGCTGCTAGTATTGGGAGAAGGTTGTCTTAGGGAAGAATTCCCAGGATGGTTATAGTCCCTGATATTTTAGGCCTGCCCTGGCCCAGGTAATATTATGTTGGAGACGTTACCTTCTGTGCATGTATTGATTAGTGGCCAGGGAGGAAGTCCATGGAAGGAACTCTGTGGCCAATATGTTAGTACAGTATCTTTCCACCTCAGTAAGGGAGGCTTCTCATGTAGGGGGAGAGAGATCACTTTAATAGGAAAAAGAAGCTACTATTTGTAACGTTGTTGGTAGAGTTTATACTTATCATCATCCCGAGCATTAGGAAGAGCTGTAACTTTATAATCCTGTATTTTTTGTTGGTATTGACTCTGGGTTAGAGTTTTATTTATTTATTTATTTTGGCTGGACCCCCTACATATGGAAGTTTCCAGGCTAGGGATCAAATCCATGCCACAGCAGCAGCCAGAGCCACCTCAGGGACAACTTTGGATCCTTAACCCACTGCACCACAAGAGAACTCCCTGGATTAGAGTTTTTAATTTCCCCAATAATGAGCATCTGGTTGTAATATCAGTTGCATACTATCTCTGGGCATTCCTTAAGTGAGCCTTGATATATAGTGGCCCTTTGTTCTATTTGTTTGTTGTTAGTAATAATTGTGAGTTATGTCTGATATAAAGGAAGAGTTGGCCTGTCAGGTTTAGAAGTCATTTAGAAGACACAGACTATGTCTTAGAGTCCAGCTCTGTAGGAATAGATGTTGATAGTAGTAGTAAACACAGGAGGAAGTGTGCTAGCCCCAGTATTGATGTAGGTGGTCTTGTTAATAGGATTGACCCACCTAGTTAGCCAGCAGCATCATTCCCATTGTCCCTGATCTGACCCATATAGTGTGCATGTAGTATGTTGTTTGCAGACATACCTTGTCAGCAGTAGGATGTAAATTAGCAGGGCTAGAGTGATACACCAACTGTGTAGTCAGCAATGGTGAGGATGAGAACTTTTAAGGTAAGGAAAGGTCATAGCCACAGAGTAGGAGTTAACACCAGAGATCATCTGTGGTCAGCAATAGAGGTCTGATTATCCCCTGGGTAGTGCCAAAATGCTATTTCACAGTCCAGGGGTGATTAATCCCGTATCCTGGGTGTTGAGAGAAGGTCCAGGTTTGTTCCACATTCCTTTAATTGAGCAGAGTATGTGGGCAGTGGGTGAGGATACTTCTTTCTCCAGATAATGGTGAGTGGCCTGTTCAGCTTAGGCTGGATAATGAAGGGATGCAGCTAAGGATGGTTTTGGAATTGATGATCCATAGCAGGTTCTCTTAAAATCAAGGGGAAAGTGTTTAGTCTTTGAATTTTCTAGAAGAAAGAAAGGGAAGGGAGGGAAAGGTGAAAGTACCAGATGGTCATTTTTTGCGATGAACAGCAATGTCAGGGTTCCTGTGTCTGTGAAAACTGATCCTTGGATGTATCTGGTGTGTATATAAGTACCACTATTTATAGTCTCCTCATTTATTGTTCATTTAAATGTAGTGTAGTTATGACATGGATATACGCATATGTGTAAATTTAATGTAGTCAGAATTGTGAGCAGTATTTTTTTTTACCATTTGGGGGACCATTGACCTTTAAGGTCTCTCAATAGCTTTTGTTCTAAAAGTTCATTATATCTTTCTTTGATACCTACTACTGTAGCATAATAGGATAGATTTTTAAGGCTGTTATTTTATAATGCTTTTTATTGGTTTACTTTGTGGTGAAGCAGAAGTCTTGATCTGATTGTATGACTTGTGTCACCCTCAAAGGCTGTTAAAGCTGTTTTAGTAACTGCTCAAGAATGAGAACAGAGGTGTTCACCTTGCAAGTATAAGCTAATAGAAGAGCTTTATAGGTATCCACCATTGTTAAAACATATTTAATGGATCCTACCAGGGAGAGACCCAGTGAAATCAACTTGGCAGTTCTCATGTGGCCCTCTTCCTCTGTCAGTTTATCCTCCCATGAAATAAGACAGGTCTATATTTCTGGCATGTGATACAATTCCTACTGATTCTGTATACTTGTCCCTCTGTCGGGTTGGCTCTTCTATTAACAACCCATTTTCATAACTTCATGATGCCCTAAAGCCTTGACCTCTCACGTGCCCACCAATAGAAGGGGTGTGGTGATCCATCTCAAGGTTTAGAAGACTCTCCCTCCCTCATGAGACTTACCTGTTCTGGTGATTCAGTTGGTTTGTTAGCTTCAGCTTTGTATTGTGCCTTCTACGTTTCTTCTCTGGAGCAAACCAAGGTATAAGCAGAGAGCCAATATAATATTTTTTTTCTTACATCAATTTATCCAAATGCTTTTACCTCATACTTTTCAGCCCAGATTTTGCTGAAGTCTCAATGAAGTAGTTAGCTCATTAGCCAGCAGCCAGGTGTCAGTAAAAAACGTGAGTTTTAGGAAAATGATTGTCAAGGTCATACTCTATCTCTAGGAGTATTGTACTCAGTTCATCCCTTTCAGCACTTTGCCCCATTCCTTGGAAATTGGAGTGTTTCAGTAAGGGTATTGGGCTATGGATTGTCCATTGTCTGGCTTCCTTGTACCCCACATTCTCTCCCTTTTTAAAGAAAGACCAATGCTTTTCTTGTTTTGAGAGTCTCCACTGAGCAAGAGACAGGGACATTTCATGGGATTTTGACAAGTTAACCTCAATGGCAGGATATGTTGCTATTTCCTCAATAAGTTTTGAAAATCCAGTAGAACGTAGTTTAGCTAGAACCTATAGATATCATCTCCATTTTAATTAAGAGACCTCTGTTGCTGATACAATTTTACAAGGACTTTTTTTCATTCATTACTCAGTGCATAATAAGAATCTCAACTTACTGGTTTATTGATTCTGTCCAGTGAGGGCCTCAGCTTTAATAGTGCCCAGTACACCACCTGCTGTTGTCTGTCTAGTGGTGAAATACCTTTGGGCTGGTCTTGGGGGCCACTTTCACCAAAATCCCATAGGTAACTATTTCCCTTGTCCTTTTGGCTCTTAGAAGCACGTTTTGGGATAGTCAGAACCTCTGTAAATACTGTCTCAAGGCACAGGTGAGAGAGAGAAGGAAGCCTCCTTCAAATCATCTAGGGTATGTTTTTCAGTTCTAATGAAACGTAGAAGGCTTTAGGTGACTTGCTAGATGAGAGCCTTCATGCTTTAGAGATGAAGAGTGGATTGGTAGCAGAATATGAAAGTTTGAAGCCTATCTTGTACTTGATTAAGGATAGTTTGCCCTTCTGAAATCCAGAAATATGCCCCAAATTTAATAGACTGGGAAAGACTTAAATGTTATGCAGGTGTCTAGTCCTTCTCAGTGAGATATTTGTTCACAGTTGTGGTTTATGAGATAGTCTTGGTCAGGTCTAGTGAGAAGGTTGTTACTGGTATAAAACCAAAGCCAAGGCAGGTGTTTAGGTCTTACCAGTAATCCCCATGTGCATTGCAGTTATTTGGGCACCCCATAGGCAACCAGGGAAGGGTGTACTGTTGACCCTCAAGGTGAAAACTAGTTGTGGTTGACTCTTATATGTAATTTTTTACTGAATAGAACATGTTAGCCAAGTCTGTTACTCCAAGTCACTTACCCAATACTATTTTGAATGCTCTCCATTAAAGTGAGAATATTTTATAAAGATGCTCTAATAAAGGGAACAGCCTGGTTTAACACTCTATTGTCTATACTGATCCTCCACTTAGGAGCAGTGCTTTATTTTTTATTTATTTTTTATATTCTTGCCTTTTTTTTTTTTTTTTTTTTTTTTAGGGCTGCACCCACAGCATATGGAGGTTTCCAGTCTAGGGGTCTAATGGGAGCTATAGTTGCAGACCTAAGCCACAGCCACAGCAACGCCAGATCTGAGTCATGTCTGCAGCCTACACCAACAGCTCACAATAATGCTGGATCCTCAACCCACTGAGCGAGGCCAGGGATCGAACCCACAATCTCATGGTTCCTAGTTGGATTCGTTTCCACTGCACCATGATGGGAAGTCCAGCAGCAGTGCTTTAAACACAGGCTATCCCAGGGGATTAAGAGGTGAGATAAGAATGAGTACACCTTCTTTAACCAAGCTCTACAGGCCGTCATCCTTCAGTGCCTTCAGTGAGGTTACTGTGGTGTGTGAATCACTTTCACTGTAAAGGAAGGTTAGCTGGTTCCCACTAGGCAGCACTCATCATTACACCAAAGACTTAGGCTTGTTCTAGGAAGTTAACTCCTGACTGAAGTGGTCTGTTCCAATAATGGGAAAAGGAACAGTGGTATCAGGGAGATGGGAAACGACAGGAAAAGAGGCATCTTTTAACAAAACTGAGCCAATTTTAGTAAACTAGTAATTACCACTTTACTTGATCCTGCTTCTAAGATGCAAGACTGTCATGTCCTGACAGGAGTGAGGGGGTCTTAAAGCATAAGGACTTTCCGGGATTAGGGAGATATGAGCAGCCATGTCCAACACAGCCAGCCAGTGTTGTTTAATTTTTGGAGCCTAAATTACAGTTAATGTGGTAAAAGGATGATTGTCTGGTTGAAGGGTCTCCTTCAGAGACCTCTGGATCCCTGTGTTGGGGTGAGTTCCTGCCACTGGCGCTGAGGGTAGGGCTATCACTGAGGGACACAACTGCTGTGAATTGTAATCTAACTCTATTAAATATTGTCATTATTCCACTGATTTACCAGAGATTATCCAATTTGAGACTTCCTTGTCCCTTAGAGTCCGGTGTAACCTCTCTTGATCATCTTGAGTTCATTCTTAAACAGGACCTGAAAGATTTGTTTGTTCTAGGGATGGAGATGGCCTCGTTGTTGATAGCAATTTTGATGTAAGCCAGGTGGAATATTGTTTATAGAATTAATAGGAAACACGAGCTCTGAGTTTGTCATTCAGGAAAGTCTCTTAAATCCAAAGCAGCTACTGTTTGTTGAACTGTTTTGTCATTAACCATCATAGGCAGTAAAGAGGATTTCTGTTTGTCAGGAACCTCCCTGAGAAATGGCTGTGCTGACTCAGGACTCGATTCAGCCTCCTCTGGACTTGCCTAATCATTATACATTGCCTGAAAAACCCATTCTGACCTCCCTCACTGACAGAGGAAGTCCTTGACCTTTTATAGCATTTTCCATTGACAGTCCAGACAGAACTTAAAGCAGGGTAGGCAGACTTTCAGGCCTTAAAAGTCCACGTCGAAAAGGTCCATGTCCGGAGGTCCAAAACCTCCCCTGGCAGTCCCTCCCATTGTTTACAGTGATTATGCAGGACCGTTTACTAGGGATACCATTCTTCCATCCTGTACCGTGGTAGCCATTTGTTGAAGTTTAACCCCTGGTAGGTGTCTTTTCCCTCTTTATTAATTTGCTGGTGATCATCAGCATGATGGAGGGTAAACTGTCCTCATCATTATCATGATTGTATTGTGCTGGCTTTTACTCTAGAAGCCATTGATCCTTTTTTTGGGGTCCTGCCCTCCCTCAAGTCTGCCCAGGGATTTGAAATCATATAAAAATAGGACTTCCCATTGTTGCTCAGTGGAAGCGAATCTGAATAGTATCCATGAGGATATGGGTTCAATCCCTGGCCTTGTTTAGTTGGTTAAGGATCTGGCGTTTCTGTGAGCTGTAGTGTTAAGTCACAGATGTGGCTGGGCTTCTGTGTTGCTGTGGCTGTAGCTTAGGCCAGCAGCTGTATATCCGATTCGACCACTAGCTTGGGAATTTCCATATGTCGCAGCAGGTGTGGCCCTAAAAATATAAAAAATAAATAAGCAAAAAAAAAAATGTGTTTAAAACCTTATGGAGCTGCAAATAATAGATAGGCATTCTCTGGAGGAGAAAAAAAGGGGGGGAGTGTTAACTAGGTGAATATGAAAGGTACTTAGAAAAAAAGGAGAAGAACCAGCCCGGTGACCCCAGTGTAGGCATTTTGGCTGGAGAGGTGGGGACCAGGATATACAGTACATTGAAGACACTGTAAAAAGTCTTATCCTGAGAAAAATGGTAGCATTGAGGTATTTGAACAAGGGATATGACAGGATCAGAATTCTCTCTGAAAAATCTTAGCTGTGGTATCAATAAATATTAGAAATAAACATGGGTAAATTATGACAGATTGACAAGAGGAAGTTGCAAAAGTTGAAAAGAACAGTATATTTTTGGATAATTATTTGTCTGAAAAATAATTATTACATTCAAATAAGGAACAAGGTAATTGGGCATATTTCTCAGGGCTCTTTGGAAATTCCTCTTTTTTTGGCTTTTTTTCCTTAAGAATATGGTTGATTTGCAACATTGTGTCAGTTTCTTCTCAACAACAGAGACACAGTCATTCATACACGCACACCCCCATTCTTTTTCTCATACTATCTTCTTTCATATTCTATCCTAAGAGATTGCACATAGTTCCCTGTGCTGTACAGTAGGACCCTATTGCTTATCCATTCTAAATGTGCTTGATATAGTGGAAAAGTTTTAAAATATATAGATTTTTCACTCAGTATGAGAGTCTCTAGTTCCATCCATGTTGCTGCAAATGGCATTATGTCGTTCTTTTTTATGGCTGAGTAGTATTCCATTGTGTATATATATATACACCACATCTTCCTAATCCAGTCATCTGTTGATGGACATTTGGGTTGTTTCCATGTCTTGGCTATTGTCAGTAGTGCTGCAGTGAACATGCAGATGCATGTGTTTTTTTCAAGGAAAGTTTTGTCCGGATATATGCCCAAGAGTGGGGTTGCTGGGTCATATGGTAGTTCTTTGTATAGTTTTCTAAGATACCACCATACTGTTCTCCATAGTGGTTGTACCGGGTTACATTCCCACCAACAGTACAGGAGGGTTCCCTTTTTCTCCACACCCCCTCCAGCATTTATTATTTGTGGACTTATTAATGATGGCCATTTTGACTGGTGTGTGGTGGTATCTCATGGTAGTTTTGATTTGCATTTCTCTAATAATTAGGGATGTTGAGGATTTTTTTCATGAGCTTGCTGGCCGTTTGTGTATCTTCCTTAAGAAAATGTCTATTCAGGTCTTTTGCCCATTTTTCCATTGGGTGGTTGGCTTTTTTGTTGTTGAGTTGTATAAGTTGCTTGTATATTCTAGAGATTAAGCCCTTGTCAGTTGCATCATTTGAAACTGTTTTCTCCCATTCTGTAAGTTGTCTTTTTGTTTTCTTTTGGGTTTCCTTTGCTGTGCAGAAACTTGTCAGTTTGATTAGGTCCCGTTGGTTTATTTTTGCTTTTATTTCTGTTGCTTTGGGAGACTGACCTGAGAATAAAAAACAGAAACAAAAACAAATAAAAGAACTATACTATCATGATTGAAAATAAAATAAAATAAAATATATAGATTTTTTTTGTTCATGTGTTGGTAATCCGTGTTTGTTTGTGTTTAACATGAATGCTTATAACATTTGATTTCAGAATTTTAAAAAAATTTTTACCAGGTTATATAGAGTACAGATATCTTCTTACCTATTTTTCCAAATACATGTTAACACTCTTGGTTTTCTTTAGATTATAAAACTTCTATCATTTTACAGCATTGTTTCTTCTTTATAATCTGGATTTTAAAAATTTTTAATAGGTGTGTTATGTACCCCTATCATTACTAAACCTAATTATAATTTTTTAGTGTTTTCCCTTATATTTTTCTTGTTTTTAAAATATTTTTCTTATTTTCTCACTTTTTGGCTTCTTATTTTTTTGGCTTTTCTGCAGTTGATAGCCTGCTCTTTACTAACAAAAATCTGATTTAATTGTTGCTTACTTTGCTTTTCATTTTAATGTAGTCATTCCTTGACTTAATTTGTTATGTATCTTAAATTGTGTTAGATCTATCACTTACTTTTTTTTTGAGAAAAACAAAACTTTTTCATTAGTCTCTTTTTAAAAAAATTTAGATAAGATTGTTTTATTCTAAATATTTGGTTCTTACTTCCCTGTTTCTCTGTAGCAGTGATAGAGTTACAGGTTCCTTGGTCTCTGTCTAGACCATAGAAAAGCATTGGAATGGCGGGCATTTTACAAATTTATTACAATGAAAGTACATTTTCACATAGAGAGAGAGAGAACTCACCTGCACGCAGGTTGGTTAAGAGAACCCAACTCATTGTACAATTGTTCTCAAACCCCACCTCCCAGGCAGACCTGAGTGAGGACCCAATTTATTCTGCTCCAGCCCCCTATGGGGCGCCTTCTATGCTGTGCACAAGGGCTGAGTGTTGTTTGAGCTCTATATGGGGCATATTTGATCTGATTGGTTGCGGGCAGGATACCTTATTTGCATGGGGAATAGGTTATATAGAGCTGGGATGAGGAATGGGTGACATTCCTGCCCAATCAGGCTGTTCAAGGTGGGGGAAGGGGCATTACAGTGAGATATGACCAATGGCTTTGGGGTTTAATCTCCTTAAAGGGGACTTGAAGCCTATAACAGCAGTATTTTTTTTAATGTGTCCTATGTTAAATATTGCCTGTTTCTCTATTTCAATTTCCTACATGTTCTTAGGAAAAGTATTCCTTTTAGATTATCTGAAGCATGCCTAGTAACAATCCTTAACCACATCCAGTCAAATGAATGGGTGCAGATTTAATCATAATGCTTAAAGGGTGAAAGAGAAAAAACAAGACTGTATGAAATAACAGCAAGATTATATATAAATCTTTGTATAAAATAATAGAAATAAAGTAATCATTAATTTGCTCAGTAGATGTAGTTATTTAAGGAGAACCACATAGGTACTGACAGACACTCTCTCGTTGATCAGAATTTAGTCAGTCTCTTCTGGGCCCTCTTCTTGGTGAGGACTTCACAATGGCCTCCATTCTTGCTGGGGCTGCATAACACAGTTTCAGCAAAAATTCAGTTAAATGGGTTTACTAGGAATCCTCCTAGTCTAGATATCTCCTTTTCCAGTGGATCCCTCACTGTCCATTGGCTATAAATCTCCAGTTGTCCTTGCCGTATTTGGACTTCAGCCCAGTTCTATAATGCTTCTTCTCTTTTGCTGTAGTTTACAAATAAAATCTATTTCTACCACTTATACTACTATTTGGCTCCGACTTTCTTTAAAAGTACAGTTTAATAGCATGCAATCTATTAAAATTGAAGTCAAAATACTAAATGAACAGGAAGTAAAATTAGAGAAGTTTTAAAAAATGAGTTCAGGCACGCTTCTCTCACCGAAAAAAACAAACAGGAACTTAAAGGGCAAAACAGTAAAGGAAAGACCAGAACAGTGGTGGGGCTCAAGCTGCAACACCCTGCAGAAAACCTTGCCTTAGTAAACTAATTGGTTTCTGTTTGCTTCCTTTCTGGCCCCAGGTGCTTTCTGCTTTGCTCAGTAGGGTTCCCAGTTTTTCTAGGAGTGTGTTAGTCTATTACTCAGTGTGCAGTAAATACACAGTAAAAGCTAACTTCCTAACTGCCTGGAGCTGAGCTAACTTCCACAACAAAGCTGTAGGATTGCTGAAAGGGGAAGGGAGCTGGGAGGACCATCAGCTCCTCCTTCCAGCCTTGGAGATCAGTTATTGGCTGTGCAGGGTGCTGTGCAGGCTGAGAGTGACCAAACTGAATTACCAAAGGGGAATGAGGAGTGTCCCATTTTGTGTTAAGAGGATTTAAAACAAAACATCTTTTTCAGGGTGTTTTTATATCCATTTATATGATGATATATACAACCTCCATTGCAGACATAATTTTAATAATAATTATTTAAATTATCATTCAAATACTAATTTTATAATAATAAAATTAATATGTATGTCATAAATTTTAAATTTTGTAGTTTTGAAATTGATGGAGCATTATGTAAAATTTCATGATTTGGTTATTTTGGAGAATTCATTGGTACGCTCAAAAAATAATCTCCACAGAATTAATTTTGTGAACAAGATTGCTTTGTAAGTACTCTATTTATTAAATGTGACAAGAAGATTTGTGTATTACACAGTCTATCATGATTCTTAAACATTAACTTCAGAGTGCAGAATTGATAGTATATAAAAATGTGATTTTTGAGAATGAGTTTACAAATGATTAGATTCTACCATTGCCTTATCTAGAATATTTTTCTAGAACCAGCTATCAAATTTTGTGTCTCCTTCAGAATCAGTGAAACATTTAATTGGAGTTATATAGGTAAGCTAAGTGCTCAAGAGTTCATTGCATGCAGGCAGGTAATAATACTTCACTCTCTGACAAAACACATTCTTTAATAATGAATGTATTTCATTTTTATTTTTTATTTTTATTGTGGCAGAGATGAAAAAATAATTTATGATTGAAAATTTTATGTAGTGGATTTTTAGGTCGCCTAGCTACCTTACTTGATATTCCAAAAATGTTATTCTATATTTGAGTACTGCAAACACCATCTAGATAGAAGTCTTCTCAGAATGGAAACAGATTGTTTGACATTTGGTTATTCTTTATTGTGATAAAAGTGGTTCATGGAAAAAAAAAAAAGCTTCTTTAAGCTTTAGGAAAGAAATTGGCAAGTGAACTTAGAAAAAAAAAGAAGTTGATTTTGTTCAAGGGTTTGACCAAGCTTAAGAATTAGACAAAAAAGCTGGGATTGATAATGAGAATGGCAAGAGGTTATTTTCTTCATTTCGCCAGTGCTTATAAAAAGATCAATTTTCACACCAGCACTTACTGAACAGAAATTAATAGTTTCACATACTCTATTTACTGCAGAAAGGGAACACAGAATCCCAGTATTTCTGAAAGTGGGGTCCTAATGACTCTGTACTATTTAATAATAAGATAGCAAATAGATCTTGGTGCAAGTTCAATTTTTGAGTATAACAACAAAAAAAAAAACTAGAGTTAACAGCTAAATAAATAAATCATGTTCAGTACCTTGGTTGAGTTTAACAAAATTTATTCAGCTGGATGAAAAGATTGCTGGGACATTGTAGGTAAGGTTTCCAAAATGTAATTGAGAATGTCAAAACGAATCATAACAAAATGTACTACTGTGCAGATTTATGCTCTGTACCAGACATTCCTAATGCATGGGGTAGTTACACAAAAAAGCCTTCAGTGCCAGTTATGAAATTGTATGATAGAAGAAAATTAATTTCTCTCTTCCTTTATGATAACACATTCTAATGGCTCTAGCTATATGAGAGCATTTTTAATACAAAGGCCATGAATTATATGAACCATGCATGAGATTTGAGTGGAAAGAAGTAATTTTCAATATGCTAATGCTCTGCTGTACTGCTTAGAACATTGGTCCAATAGAAATAAACCTAAGTCCTAAGTGAAATGTAAAATTTTCCTAGCAGCCACATAGAAATGAGTAAAGAGAGAGAGGTGAAATTAATTCTAATGACACATTTTACTTAACCTCAAATATCCAAAATGTTATCCTTTCAACATGTGATCAATATAAAAATTATTGAGATATTTTACATTTTTTCTGTTCTTATAAAACATATATTTAAAGCTTATAGCACATCTCAATTTACACTAACCACATTTTAAGCACTCAGTGGGCACATATTGAATGATACAGGCTTAGAGAAAATACCTATATTACCTCTTCACTTGAGTTGTATTGAATAGTTTAATTGTCTTCATGAATGTATAATGTTCATTATATGAAATAGTGATTTAAGTTATAAATTTAGTACAATGGTCGGGATATTTCTCTGTAAAGTTTATATATCAATTCACCAAAATCAGTATCTTCAAATGGAAATACTTTGTTTACAGTAGTTAAAAACTGGAAAGCAAAGCTCCCAGTATCATCTTTTGTATTAGTGGATTGTCCTTATTCCTGATTTTTTATATCAGTGGATTATCCTTTTTCCCCTTGTATGTGGGACATCTCAATATTTCTTTAATGTATAAAATAGATATATACACTATTTCACAGGAGACTATACCTATGATTGAAATGTTATGAATCCACATGTATCTCTTCCATTTACAAAGAATGAAGTTCTGTAGGGTCCATGCTCTCAGGCTCACTAAAAAGGATTTCATTTACCTGCCCATTCTCTGTCACACTGTCTTACTGACACTAATTCCTTAATTTGTCCATTGCTACTCATCATTAATAATGAGCTTACCTCTCTCTAAATACATAGTCTAAGCCAGAAATAATGCTGAGTATATGTCAGTGAGAAAAAATGGGTAATGGGTATATTTAAGAGATGGGCAGTATCTGGACAGGGACAAAATAAATGTGGGTAGTCAAATACTCTGTTCATGGGGAGAGGGTCTGCCTGCTTAGGTAGGATGTGAAGCAGGAGGGAGATACCAGATCATGAGGATGACTTACTCAGATCACCTTAAGGAGCACTAATCAGTGGGCTTGGCTTTAAAAAAAAAGGCAAGGAAACAAACAAAAAAACAAACTCACAAATAACTAGTCATCCTTGATGTAAGTAAAGGAAATGAGATAGCTGATAGCAAATACTTCATCATGTAATTAAGATTCACAGGTCCCAATTTATTAACAAGTTAATTTGACTGAAAAGCATTGGTTAAATTTTTAATTAAAAGTTCAAAATCACCATAAACCCATGATCTTATTATTTCAATCAACATGTTCTTTGTGTCCCAATAGTACAAATATATCTGCTGTTTAATATTTTGATTGCCAGTTTAAGTTTTAAATGTCATAATAATAGACCACATTTTTAAAAAATTTAAGCAGTTTATCATTTTAAGGGTCATTAAACATAAACACTTCTAGTCCTGGTTATAATGCATAGGTCAAGAACTGGCATCCTTATTTTGAAAGTGATAATTATTTTTCTCTGTTATTTATTGCCAAAGTGGAATGCAATGAAAAATGTTAGTGTCAGCCCTTGAAAAATAAGCATGATGACTTGAAAAAGTTATAGATTATGCTCTATCTAAATAAGAATGTTATGGTAACAACATATTAAAGTATACATTGAAGGAATGTAAATATTAACTGTCCATTTCAAAGTCATGAATTATAACTAGTAAAATTAAAATACAAAGTATGGATTATAGGTAAATTTATTACAATGAAACATTATGTATTTATTTGTTTCACAAACTTGATAGTATCTTTGATACACATTTTAGCAAATTTCATATAGCAAAACTTTGATATAGGAAAATAATTAAAAACAACTAGTAGATATGGTGAATAGATTAATAGTATATTCATACAAATCAATACTAGTTTATCTGTAGCATGATTCACAAAATGGCAACTTAGATTCTATATGGGAAAAAAAATCAGAGTGACTATTTTAACTATATTTTAATGTTTTAAACTTGTGTTTATATAATGTCTGCAATTTCACCAGGGTCCTTGAGCTCCACTAATCTTATCAATAAAGATCCAGAGGCTTACAGCCATAATGTAGGATTTGCCAAAAGCACTGACCTCAAAGAGACATTTGAAACCATCTAGTATAGAGCCTTTATTTTGTGAATAAAGATCATTTGCTGACTTTTGCCAAATTACATCCCTCTAGACTCACAGATCTTCATTCACTTTTTTTCCCATTAAAAAATAAATTCTGCATTTCTTCTGGGATATTTTCCCCCTGCTATCAATGCAAGTGTTTTTGATGGCCACAGTCTATGTCTCCTCACCTTCAGGAAAGGAAGCTGCTTGGCTTAAGCCATCTTCCTGGCCAGACCGATTTAATGAGGCAGATGTTTCCAACACCAGCAGCGAGTGGTGCCCATTTCTATATTCTTTCTCCCACAAGTTCAACTATATTGCAAAACAACACAAAAACAAACAAACCAACCAACTAGAAAAGATGAGGCAGAGACTCAGAGATTTAGACAACCTTCAGTGATTTAACACTATGAGAAAAAAATAAATTTTGTTCCTTGCAAACTACTGAGATTTGGAGTTGGCTATTGTATACTCTAGTTTAAGCTGACTGACCAAGGAAGTGAGGTAAAATATGCCCCCAATTTAACTCCTCCCTTGTCTCTGAAAAATCTTTTATTCTTATAGTCTGGCTTGTGTCGGTTTATGTTAATGCAGAGTCTGCCTTCTGGGCAAAAACCTATGTGTGATCTTTCAGGCTGTCCTATAGACAATTACAAAGGCTTTAACTGGCAGGACTCAGGGGGAAAGCTTCTCTCCCCCACCAGCCATGTAGCACAGCCAGTGCATTGTGGTCTCTGAAGGGAGTTTCAGTCAAGGACTTAGCCTCCCCTGGTGGCCCCCACTCTTGACATAGTTTCTAGCAGAGGTGCCTCCATTCACAGGGCCTTCAGCCATGGTCTTCCTTGGTGTCTCCATCAAGGCCTCTTTACCTGGGGGGAGAGGGGAACACCTTAAAGATATTTTTCTCCACTCTGACTTAGTGTTTAATACTTGTCACTCCTAGCCCTACCCTTGCTCTTTCCCTGGGTCTCTGGGTCCATAAAATGACAGGAGCCTTTTGTTCAGGGTTCCCTTAGCAGTGAGATACCCAAGTCTGCACTGATCTATCTGACCCTCTCAGGGAGCCATTCTATGGAGGAAGAATGAAGCACAGGGGAAAATCATTTTCTGCCTTTGCCTCATGCTTATGCTGTTGTGGTGCTTCAAGTCTTGATGGTTGCTTTCATTTTGATTTGTTGCCCTAACAGCTTCCTGTTGGCCTGTTCCTTCCAGCTCAGTTCAGTCCCTAACAGTCAAAACAGTCTACAAATATTGAGTTATTTGGACTCCTATGTTTTTTCTCACTCTTATATCCAATCATTGGGGAATAATACTGGAATATATTCAGAATGCGATCCTGATCAATTTCATCACTTCTGGGGCTGTCACTGTGGGCCCTGCCAACATCATGTCTCACATGGATTAGTGTTCGTATAATTATAGTCCTACCATTCACCAGATTCCTACTCTTGTCTTATTTTCAGAATAATAGCCAGAGTGATCCTGTGGAAATATGTCAGATCATGCTCTTTCTTAGCTCAAAACCCTTCCATGGCTTCTGATTTCTTTGAGAGTCAGAGCTGACATCATTACAGTGACCAACAAAGCACTGAGTGATCTGTACCCATGCCAAAAGTCATATCTCTGTCCTTGCCTTTTACTCCTGCTTCCCTGGCTATAGCTGGTTTACTTCCAAGTAACTGCCTTGCTAACTCTCTCACCTCTTTCAGGCCGTTATCCAGATGCTGCTTTATCAATAAGCTCTACTCCAATTATCTTACTTAAAATTGCCGCATAGACACCCTGTCCTCCTTATATAGTTCTATTTTTTCTACTTTAAATAATATATATCATTTTATATTATACTGTACATTGTAGTTATTATTTATGTATATGCCTGTTCTTTCTGCCCAAGAAGGTCAGGTTCATACAGGTTGTTTTCTTCACAGTGTTATGTTTTCTTCACCAATAAAGTCGAAGTTCTAGGATAGACATTGGCACAGAATAAAAGCTCAATAAATATTTTTAGAATGAATGAACACATTAAGATTTTATCAATAAACAGACAAAAAAGTATGAGTCTGGATTATGATCTGGAAGTCCAGAGTTATCACTACATCCTAAATACTTCCTGTGTATCTAATATCCCCTGTGCTACCACATGTTACACCACCATGTGACTCCTCCAATGAAGAATTATACTAGTCTCAAGGCATTTTCCATGTAAGCCTCTCTTCCACACCCATCCACCAGGTTAAATCCTAGCAGTTCTTTTTATTCCTTTACCTGAAAGCCACACCAGGTGAATTACTGAGTAATTTGGTAAACCAATCACAAAGTGATATAAGGCATCACCTTACAATAGGTCATTTTTAATGTTCACAGATTGTTTCATTATCTAAATCAAAGAATACCTTATGCAGAAATTTTAGTCATCAGAACAGGGCTAGAGGGGGCATATCATGAAGAACAAAGTCCTTTTAGGTCATGCATCTAGTTATAACTCATAAGCAAGTTATATGTAAGAAGAATATGGATAAACAAATATCACAGATGATTAAGTTTCTTCAAATTATAGGAACATGGCAACAAGCTTACTTTTTTAGTGATCCATTTCATATAACCTGATGGATGTTTTAATATCAGTATATAAATACCAGGATTATGTAGTTATACATATATGAAACTTTTATGTATATTATTAATATATATGTACATAACCCATATGTATATACATATATAAATTATGAAAAATAAAAGGATATATTCTATTTATGAGAATTATTGTATTATAATTGTATGGTAAAAATTTGACAGTAGTTCAAAAAAATTAATTGGCCAAAGGAAAGATGGAAGAAAGTAAGACAAAGTTAGCTTTCTGTTTCTATTTCCAATTTAAAAAGAAAATGTCATAGCTTTTAATTTAGTCACTTGTGGTTTAACTTAGTATATTTTAAAATTTAGAAACTCAAAAAAAAAATTTGATGTGAAAACCTGTAGGATGATCTGGACAATCAGGTTGGCTCTTGTCTAGTTGTATCATGATCTATAATAAATGGAGAGATTAAAAATTCTATCCAAAGTCTTTTTCTAAAGAAGGAAAAGAATTTAGTTTACCCAGTCTCTTTACTTTGTCCCACATCTAAGCACTTATACAGATGTTAAACATTAGGTTTTCCATTATGTTGATTGATTCTAGACATCTTAAGAATATTCCTCTCTGTAGATGTCAGCACAATGGATTTTTAAAAACCCGTTGTTTTGAGTGATGATCATCCAGGGAAGGTATATGACATTTCTAGGGGAATTTTACCATTTCTGTAAAATGTGAGATTAGCTCATGGTGGTGGAGAGAAATGTATAATAATGTCAAACATATGAAATTCTTATAATGAGGTCTTGGGTACTTGTTCATAAGGGAAAGAAATAGATAGAGATTCCTTCAAGGTGTTTTATGTACTTAAGGAAAAAAAAATGTTTCTCATTGCTGCTGTAGTGCTCAAAACATAGTGAAGGTCACTGCAGTGGGAAATGTCTCTGCTGATTTAGATAAATGTGGCCTCATTCCAGTATATTCTGTTTTTCCTTTTATCCAATTGAAAACCTACCACAGGTTTTTACTGTAGGCTGTCAAACAGAGCACAAATATTTCATAAACCACAGTGGGCTTATTAAGTTGGCACCAGTTTTAGCCTTTAGGGCAGTTTACTTCATGATTTAAAATGCTTCCCCCTTCCCTTCTTTATTGTGGAATGCTCAATACAGATGTTCTTGTTTTGAAAACCTAATGTTAATGATATCTCCCAATCCATGTGCTTCTATTAGTACACAAATCGAAGGTAATAGACCATATTTCATGAATGAAGGTGGCTATGGAGAAGCACCATAGATGAGTAATTTAAACTAAAAAGGCCCCAAATAAATTGGCCTTTTAACAACTTGATGATTCTAATGCTTATGTTGTCTGCTTGCCATAATAAAATAGATAAGGAAAAGTCAGACATAGAAAATCATGTAATGAAAACAAAAACACCTTTGAAACATAGAATCTTTTTTTTTAAAAAAAAGATTATGGTTAGCCAGACACTATCAGATAAGTTTAAGGTATGCTAAACCTTTAATCTGTATAACAATTCTATATGTGGGGTTATTAGCGTTATTTTCCAGACAAAGAAAATTAGGGAACTTTCCCAAAGCCTCGTATCTAATGAGGTACCAAAGGGGATTTAGGCTTTTATGGTCCTTTCAGAGTATATATACTCTTAACCACTGTACCACTACTAATTTGGGTAAAATGTAAATGAAGAGATGAAATAAAATTAGTAATAGGAAGGAAGTTATAGGTAAAAGGTTAAAGAAGGATACAGTGATCAGTAAAACAAAATTAAAAATAAAACATACAGAGTAGCAAGAAAATGCAAAACCATATTTATGAAATATTTAATAAAATATGTAATCAGATATTAATAATATTTAATTATATAGCAACTTGTACCAAAAGCATTAACGTTTTATCTTTTATTTGAATAAGATTATAAAAAAGGAAATAGATTCCTAAGGGAATAAAATTATGTTAAAAGAAAAAATACATGAAGTTTATTTAACATGAGTAAAGTAGAAACATGTAGTATAAGCCTTAACACACTGACCTAATTCAAAAGCAAAAATGATTGCACTGTGGTCAGGATTCCAGCTGTCTGCCTGGTTCCTTCATTCACATGTGTGCATTCGTTAATGTGTCGCGGGTGGTTTCCTTGCTGTAAGCTCTGATATGGACCCTGGGAATTTGGGGGTACACAAGCCAGACCAACCCCCATCCCTTGTTGAGGGAGATAGATGATGAACATATTTGTAAGTAAAGCAAGGGAATCTCTGTAAGTGCTATGGGGAGAAGAAAAGCAGAGGAGGACAGGGGATGCTAAGAGATTGCAAGGTTTTTTGTTGTTGTTTTGTCTTTTTAGGGCCACACTTGAGGCATATGGAGGTTCACAGGCTAGGAGTCTCTTTGGAGCTGTAGCTGCTGGCCTATGCCACAGCCACAGCAATGCCAGATCCGAGCCGCATCTGCGACGTACACCACAGCTCATGGCAATGCTGGATCCTTAACTCACTGAGCGAAGACAGGGATTGAACCCGCAACCTCATGGTTCCTAGTCGGATCCATTTCTGCTGTGCCACGATGGGAACTCTGAGATTGCAGTTTTAAAAGGTGATCAAGTAAGGTCTTACCCAGTAGGTGGTCCCCTAGGAAAGAGCTGGAGAAATATTTTGGATATCTAGAAGAAAACTAGTTCAATCAGAAGGAACTGGAGATACAACTTTGCTGAGCTTGGAGTGTGTTGAAAACCCTTCCAAGGAAGCAGAGGCCTTATTAGTCTCTTGTAGCTGCTGTGGCAAATTACTACAAACATGGTGGTTTAAATAACAGAAATCCATTCTCTCACAGTTCTGGAAGCCAGAATTTTGATATAAAGTTCTTGGGCCAAAATTTCTCTGGAGATTCTAGGAGAGATTTTATTGCCTGTCTCTTCCCAGTTCTGGTGGCTGCACATGTTCCTTGGTTTGTGGTCATATCACTCTCATCTGTGTCTCTGTCTTCACATGATCTTTTCTTTAGTATGTCTCTCTCCAAACTTCCTCTGCTTCTCTGTTATTGGGATCCACATGATGGCACTTATGGCCCACCTAGGTAATCTAGGATAAGCACATTCTCTCATGACCCTTAATTTAATCACCTATTTGGCCATCCAGAGTCAATTTATAGCTTCCACTGATTTGGTGGATATTTTGTTGGGGACCTCTTTCTGCCACAGAGGCCAGTTAGACTAAAAGCAGAATGAATGAGGAGAGAGAGCATGAACAGGATGAGAAGGGGGGGCAGAGTCTGTAGAAGACATAATTATATATTGGCTTTTATGTGATTAAGATGAAGCCACTGGATGACTTTGAGCAGATAACTGACATTATTTGGCTTATATTATTAAAGGGACACTTTAGGTGTTACGGGGAGAGCAGGTTAAGGAAGATGAGAGTAGAAGAGGGTGACCAGCTTGGAGTTCTGTTGCAATTATCTGAGTGGCAGATGTGTCCTAAACTAGAGGAGTTAGGAAGTGAATTAAATAGTGGGAATGGTTGCATTCTAATATTATGTGAAGGAAGTTTAGAAATTCTCAAGAACCCTGACTTGACTTTAAAGCTATATGACTGTTTTGCAGGAGGTTCATGAGGGTATTTGTTCCTGGGAAAATATCCTCACTCTGGAGAGTAGCAAGAGTAGAGAGGCTTTGGTCTCTTGCCAACAACCCAAGCTATTACATCTAACAGTGTATGTGAAGGCTCTTGAACTCAAACTTAGCAACTAACTTCTCATTGGAGAAGCCACTAGAAAGCATGTTCCCCCTCATGTCTGTAGATTGAGCTAATAATTGAACATTTAGTAGACTATCAAATCATTTGTTAAATAAAATTATGAAAATAAAATTAAAGCTCAGTGTACTTAGAAAATGGGTTGAATAGAAATCTCAGCAAAAATGTAGAAAATCATTGGATCCTTTCTTTGAGCATAAAACACTGCCAGAGCAGGGAAATAAATGCTATAGAGCAAAGCTGCAAACTGATAGCATGTTGGTGGTATTCAGCCCACAGATTTGTTATCTTTACACAACAGAATGTTTGAATGTGTTGTCAACATTTAAAAATTGGGCATTTTCAGAGTTCTCATTGTGGCTCAGCAGGTTATGAACACAGCTAGTATCCTTGAGGGTGTGGGTTCAATCCCTGGCCTTGCCTAGTGGGTTAAGGATATTGGCATTGCAATGAACTGCGGTATAGGTCACAGATACAGCTTGGATCTGGGTTTCTGTGGCTGTGGTGTAGGCCGGTGGCTGCAACTCAGGTTCAACTCCTAGGTTGGGAACTTCCATATGCTTTGGGTTTGGGCCTAAAAAGAAGAAAAAAAAAAGGGTAGGAGGCATTTTCATATAAAAATCAAAGTTCTCTTCTAGAAATCTTTATTTCCAGCTTGAGAAATGAAAAAATTTGATTAACAGTGGCCCATGTTCCTGCATAACACTAAATTGGTGGAGCCTTACACAAGAGTCCCCCATTTTAACTTTGCTCAGTGACAGTATGGTAGCCAATGCGGTTTATCCGAGGCATGATTATTGCTAATTGCAAACTTTTCCCAATGCCCCGCCATGACTACTTGAAAAGAGTCTCCTATTTAGAAAATCCCCACAGTCCCTCTTCCCCCTTTCCTTCCTGAATGAGTTTACAGAGCTCTCTGCCCGCTGGTGGTTCCAGTGTGGGTTCTTACTAAGACCCACTGCATGGCTGGCATCCTGGGATGTGCCTTCTTCATATGGAGACTTCTACTCGCCTTTCTAATAAGCCTCATTCCTAGGATACCAGTATGTATTGTTTCCAAGTTTATTTTCTCACTTGGTGGAGCATATTTGCAATAATCGGAGAACCAACTAGAATGTTTCAAAGGAAGCACAGTCCTCTAGTCAACCTCCTGTACTTTTTTTTTTTTTTTTTTTTTTTTTGTCTTTTGGTCTTTTTTTGTTGTTGTTGTTGCTATTTCTTGGGCCGCTCCTGCGGCATATGGAAGTTCCCAGGCTAGGGGTTGAATCGGAGCTGTAGCCACCAGCCTATGCCAGAGCCACAGCAGCACGGGATCCGAGCCGCGTCTGCAACCTACACCACAGGTCACGGCAACGCCGGATCGTTAAC
The DNA here is from genome assembly GCF_054392235.1 of Sus scrofa. Classification (NCBI taxonomy): domain Eukaryota; kingdom Metazoa; phylum Chordata; class Mammalia; order Artiodactyla; family Suidae; genus Sus; species Sus scrofa. The sequence continues at coordinate 101,519,080 of NC_139390.1, read as the reverse complement.
CCACTGAGCAAGGGCAGGGACCGAACCCGCCACCTCATGGTTCCTAGTCGGATTCGTTAACCACTGCGCCACGACGGGAACTCCAACCTCCTGTACTTCTGATGGCAATTATGAGTTTGCAAGTTTTACAAAATCACCCTCAATTTTTATAATTTGCTAGGACTCACAGAAGTCACTGAAAACTGTTTTGCTTGTGGATACAGTTTACCACAGGGATATAAACAGATAAAGATCAGCCAAGGGAGGAAGCATGTAAGAGAGACTGGGGCAGAACCAAATGCAGAACTTCCTTGTCATCTCCCTATTGAGGCAGGAAGTATTCCTTTCCAGGTATGATGTGGGATAATGTGTGCAAAGTATTGCCAGCCAGGGGAGCTCACCTGAGCCTTCCTGTGTGGTGTTTATTAGGATTTCATTACATAGGCATGATTGATGGATTGATTACACACATGGTTGATTGCAATCCCTTGTCTGATTATACCATGTGACTTCCAAAACCTCATCCTGCATTATTTGTCGTTCTGGTATGGCTATCTCCCACCCTAAAGTGTGGCTAGCTAGCTTCCACCCTAAATCTGTAAAACTGTCTGGTATGATCCAAGGCTACCAAGTAAGAAAAAGACATCTCTTTTAAGCATATAATTCTAAGTTCAAAGGCAGACCATCTCTTTGAGCAAGGACAAATTCTCTGCTATGAACTATTTATTATACAGTAACTTCTTAAGATTGGTATTTGGGAGTCAAAAAATATAGGAATTTATTAAAATGTACAATGATTGCTCACTTGGAAGGGTAAAGAATTCTACCCTCTCCATCTAGCCAGTTCCAGAAACACATTTTTTCACTAAGAAGGCAATATTCTAGCTTTTAATAATGTTTTAAGAATTCTGATAACTTTCTTACTTGATCAATTATAGATGACTTGCGTTTTTTCTCTGATGCTCTTATAATTTTCTCTGCATCCCTAGTATTCTTAAATTTCACAATTATGGTTCTTAGAATAAATCTTTTTTCATCCATTGTATTAGGATTTGGTTTCTTTTTTTTTTTTTTTAACTGGGAGCCTCATGTTCTTAAGTTATGGATCACTTGTATTATGTCCTTGATAATTATATATAATACCCTTATATATAATAATTCTAACTTTAAATATAGTTTTTTGGAACTCCTATTATTCAGGAGATGGACTGCTTGAATCAGTCATGTAATGTTAGCCATTTTTCTAATATTTTCATTTCCTTTTCTTTTGTGGCTTTTGGGAGGAAGGTTTTCATTGTTTTTCTCTATAGAAAGTTTTTTTTTTTAATTTCCACTATTACACGTTTAATTTAAGAGTGTTTTGTTTGTTTTCTGAATGCTCCTTTTACAGCATCTTGGTTTCATTTCACTGGTACACTCTTTTCTCTTTCCATTTAAAGGTACTAAAATTTAAAATTTGTGGTTTTTCTCTTTGTATTATCTTTAATTTTTTTGGCCTTAATAATTTCTGTAAGTGGCTTTCCTCAAAGTAAGGGTATTTCTTACAATATATTCATATTTACTGGAAATTCTGTATGAATAGGTGGTATTTGCTTATTGATAGAGCTCCCTGCAAAGGTGATCAGAGAGCAGTCTGGCTTTTTTTATTAGGAAAATTCTAGATTTTCAGCATTTTTTTCTCTTGGGAATAATATTTGGAAGAGGTAGAGCCCTTCAGACTCCTACTCAGAGTATAGGCCTGGTTGTTAGCATTTGAGGGACTCTGGAGGCCATAATTCAGCATTTAGATTTTTATATTTTCTGGATGAAAATAATTACTATCACCCTTGATAATTCTGAGCATCTCCAAGGTTATAAACTGTGTGGTCAGTATTACCAGGGAATAATTTCTAGTCTTTTACTAGAGTGGAAAGGGATAAGTGCTTGGCTTGTATGGCATCTTCTAGATCTGCACTGGGATTTCATCCATATAAACACATCGTAAGTTAAAAATACTGTAAGGCAAAAATGCATCTAGTATGCCTAATAAACACTGTAGTTTAACCTTGCCTACTTTGAACAACTTCGTAACATTTATATCAGCCTACAGTTGGGAAAATTCATCTAACACAAAGTCTATTTTAAATTAAAGGGTTGAATATCTTGTATTTGTTGGGTACTGTACTGACAGTAAAAAATAGAATGGTTGTCTGGGTACAGATGATTCCAAGTTGTTTACCCTCATGATGGCATGGCTGACCGGAACTGTGGCTCCAGCTTCCTGCCACTGCCCAGTATCGGCTGCATAACTCTGGCCCAGGAAAATATCAGAATTCAAGATTTGAAGTAAGATGTCTACTGAATGCATATTGCTTTCCCCCCAATCACAAAGTGTAAACCTCCTAAATCAGGGACCATCTGTACTGGAGGAAGGCATCAAAGAATGTAAATACTTGTCATATAAACTTTGCAACAATCTTTCCTATAATGTTTCAAACAAACTTCTTCTTTTTTTTTGTCTTTTTTTTTAATATTTTCAATTTTTTTTAGGGCCACACCTGCAGCACATGGAGGTTCCCAGGTTAGGGGTCTAATCAGAGCTACAGCTGCCGGCCTATACCACAGCCACAGCAACGCCAGATCCCAGCCAAATCTGTGACCTACACCACAGCTCTCAGCAATGCCAGATCCTTTAACCACCAAATGAGGCCAGGGATCAAACCTGTGCCCTCACTGACACTAGTCAGACTTGTTCCCCTGAGCCATGACAGGAACTCAAAACTTTTTACCATGTGACATACCTGATCTCTTTAAATCCCTAACCTTTGAACAGCCCTGCAGGAAGAATCAACCTGCTTTTGTGGCCCTCCCCCATTGCAAGCTTAGATTTCATTTTTTCTCCTTTTAGTAGTCTAATTATCCATCACCTTTTCAGCTTTCAAAATGTAGTTGGCAGTTCTTGTCTGCTGTAGTATCCTCTCTTATTCTCCTTTTCCTTGTGGGTTTCCTCTAGTTTTTTAAATCTTTTTATAGCCATTTCAGTGGCATTTTCAATATGCTTTCAGCAGATTCTGGACAAATGCTTGCGTATTTAGCCTTCCATGAAGGACTAGAAGTCAAAATCAATTATTGACCAATATAATGAGTGACCTCCAATTAAAATGTGATCATTGTATTACTGTATCTAAGCTTATTTCTTCTATTCAAGAATGGGTTAATAAATCACATTTCAGTTGCATACTACCTGACCGTTTATATAATATGAAATAATTCTTAAAGTTATAGCAGATTTATTTATCCACAGTCTGAGGATATTTATTTTATAGGTACTTACACATATATTTATTTTAGAGCCTTAGACACATTTATCTCCTTATACATTTCTACTTATGCATACACTCATCCAATTGCTGTTACAAATCATGTTTATTGAGTACCTCCAATGACTCAGACCTGGAACTATGGACTAGGAGTACAGAGATCAATAAAATGTAATTTCTCCCTTCAAAGAGATCACACTTTTGCAGGGCTTCTGTGTGTAGAAATAAGTTGGAACTTGGAGCTCAGGAATTAAACAAACTCTATGCTTCAGAGCATGACAGGGGATCAGAAGGTAAGCAGTGAAAAGCTTTGTAAATGAAAATAGTTCTGATATTGTTCACAAATTAAAGCTTGAATGCTGTATTCATTGGCACTCTCTCTAGACACTTAGATGAATTGCATTTGCCCACATTATAGATTTACTTCTAACAAGTTTAGTTGTATGATTTCCCAGAATGCCTAATATTTAAAGTAGCAAATAACAAACTCAGACTGCAGCTAGGATGGGAGGAAAGTGGCCTTAGGATGAAAAAGTGCCTGACTGTGATTGAGTGTCTACAGCAAGCAGTCCCAGTGAAGTTAAAGGCCAGGTATAGTCCTAGTTTTGCTACCTTTTAAGAAGGTAGCCTTGGATTAGTCATATTAACTTTCAAGGATTTGGTTTCTTTATCTGTGAACTAGGGGAAATGATCATGCTGACCTTCTAGAGTTCTTATAATTAAAATAAGTAAAATGCATGGAAATTAATAACACATTGAATAGTAAATGTTTATCATAATCTTTTGAGAACACAGCTGACTGGGGTGATTCAATGAGCTGAAAAATGGCTCAACACAATTTCTCAGACCCTTTAATTCAACTCTTTATTTGGGAAGCAGGGTCTAATCCACAATCAGAAATGACTCTGTACATTTAAAATACAGTGAATTGTGTTCAGAGGATGGTTTACATGGTTATTGAATACTTGAGAAACTTAACAGAAAAAAAGGTATTGAGGAAACCCAGATATAAGCCCCAGAAGAAAGCCCCATCCCTCTTCTTGGGAAAGATGCATAATTGCTGGACCTGAGGAAATGGAGTCACCCAAGAGTGGCAGCTCTTGGAGGATGTAGGAACACTGACTCAGTGGGAGAGGGAGAGGTACCCTTGCATCTCCCTTCTTCCACCATCCAATCCCCACTGACCTCAGAAACTGGCAAATACCGCAGGAGGTCATGACCTACACTACAGGGCAGAGTAGGAGTGGCCAGGAGTCGATGTGCAGGCAGGCAGGCTCAGGACCAGCACTGATACTCAAAACCTGACTGTGTTACCCACACTAGCTGGAGAACTGCTGAAACTACTGAATGTTCAGACTCAGGTACACCCCCAAAATCAGTGCTTAAAATAATATTAGTGTTATTCAGGTATCTTGGCAAACTCAACTTTTGCATTTCATTAAAGGTGTGTGTGTGTGTGTGTGTGTGTGTGCGCGCGCGCGCCCCCAAGCACACGCACATGCTCAGGTGTGTATGTAAAGAGAGAGAAACAAGTGAATATTCCCCAGTCTTCAGGAAGGCTCTTTCCTGTGCTGCTGTTTTACCTCACACCCTATTGTTCGCAAAGCCCTGTTTTGAACCTATTTATCACTTTTGAGTATGTTTCACTTCCGTTGCCTTCCCATAGAAATAAGCTGGTAGAGGGCTGGAGTCATCTGTTGTTTAGTCCATTCCTGGAATTGTGTATGATGTAGTATTTGCCACATAGTAGATATTTAATAAATACTTTTTGAACTGAATTAAAAAACTGTAAATGACAGACCTTCTTTAGGTTCTTTGTTCAAAAGTTGCTGTATACTAAAAATGATGGGATTGAGCAGAGTATCAATTCTTAGAAAGCAGGGAATGCAAATTTGAAATTTGTGCCACAGTTTTGCTGTAATATTTCTGGGTAAATTAATATAATCCCTTTTGGATATTCTGTTAGTTCATACTTTGCCATGGAAGCGTAAGTGAATTTTTTTCTTCCATTAAGATTAAATAGATCATTTGATAGTGTGAATTTCATATGGTGCCTGTTCAGTGTAATTTTTAGTTTATTAATTCTTATATATGACAATGCAGATAATCAAATGATCATTTCACAAAATATCTATATACACATATAAGCCAGAAAATATGGGTTCTAGGTGAGAGTGTGTTCAGACTGTGACATCCGTCACCACACTGATTGCCATGTTGGTTGATCTTAGTGACTAAAGGTATTTATTTTCTTCCTCACTAATGCACATGTGTCTCCCTGAATGCTGTATTGTCTAAAAAGAAGCTGTATTAAAAGAAAAAAGATCTTTCTATGATTGAGGAATGTACTTATGACACTGTTTCTTATATAGACATTTGTTTGTTCTGTTTGTTGAGGGTCCTATGTAAGTATGTACACAAAAAATAAATACTAAACTTTTGCCAAGTTTGAAAATCACTTTTGAATCAGGTTACTTTACATTCACTGTTTAGGTGTGTATGCACTTGTATATTCCTCTTCACAGTTGCCAAACATAAACTAAACTTTTCTGGAAGCACCGCATTTTTCACTTGCTTCACTAACTGCAATTGGGAAGAACAGATGAAAGCCATGTATGAGGTGTGTGCATATTTCAGCCTCTTCTCTGCTCTTAGTTTCCAGTTTCTCTCTTCAAACAACTCCCAGTCCGCTGTTAGCATGGAGATAGAATGCACAGTGGGGGCACTGACTTTCAGCTCCTTTTACCTTTTGAAACTATATTGCTGACTGTGCATTCTTAAAAAGGTCTTAAACTGGTACCTGACAAAGTTATTTATAAAAATAGTAAGACTTTGATGTTCTTGTACTCTTCCCTCTGAAGTGTGCAGTGGCAGTGAAAGATTGTGTGGACTAAATGACCTTCCCAAGGGTAACTTTTATTAGGAGCCAAATGAGTCTTGCCTCTCACAGATGTTATTCCTAGGCTTTATATGTGTAGGTAACTCCAAAGACAAGCTTCCTGTAAATAGACATTGCTTTGTGGTCACATACTCATAATTCTTATAAAATGAAATCAACCAAAGGTTGTTTAAAAGATCACAACCACTTTTCTATGAAATATCTTTATTTAGTTAATTATATCAAATAAATATAAAACACTCTGGTCAGTAATTAGTGACTAGAAATATTTTATATTTATTGATAACAGGAAAGACGTTTATCATTTAATTCTTCATGGGCAATTCAGGCTTTTTGTTACATTGTAAGGAAAACAGAGTAACCATATGAGAGTGACTGGAAAGTGAACTATCACTTTTTGAAATTTGAAAATTTTAATAAAGTGTCAAAAAAATAAGCTAATTCTGGAATCTCTGGAGGATATTACCATGTCCCAAATTTAGTTATAGAATCTTTTAAAATTTTTTTATTATGATTGATTTACAGTCTTCTGTCAATTTCTACTGTACAGCAATGTAACCCAGTCATATATATACACGTGTGTGTATATATACACACACAGACATATTTTCTCACATTATCCTCCATCATATTCCATGAGAAGTGATTAGATATATACTTTCCTATGCTATACAGCAGGATTTAATTGCCCATCCACTCCAAATGCAAGAGTTTTCATATACTTGCCCCTTACTCCCAATCCACTCCACTCCCTCCCTCTCCCCTTGGCAGACACGAGTCTGTCCTACATGTCCATGATCTTTTCTATTTTGTAGATAAATCCTTTGTGCTATATTTTAAACTCTACATATAAGTGATATTGTATGGTGTCTGTCTTTATCTTTCTGACTTACTTCACTCAGTATGAGAGTCTAGTTCCATCCATGTTGCTTCAAATGTATTATTTTGTCCTTTTTATGCATGAATAATATTCCACTGTATATATGTGTGTGTGTGTGTGTGTATGTATATATATATATATATATATATACCTCATCTTCCTAATCCATTCATCTGTCTTTGGGCATTTAGGCTGTTCCCATGTCTTGGCTATTGTTAATAGTGCTGCGGTGAACCTATGGTGTGTTTATCTTTGTCAGTGAAATTTTTGTTTGAATATATTCCCAGGAGTGGGATTGCTGGGTCATGCAGTAGTTCTATATTTAGTTTTCTGAGGTATATACATATTGTTTTCCATAGTGGTATACAAATTTACCTTCCCACCAGCAGTGTAGTGTATTGGCATATAGTTGCTCATAGTAGTCTATCATGATCCCTTGTATTTCTGCAGTGTCAGTTGTCATTTCTTTTTCATTTCTAATTTTATTGATTTGAACCCTCTACCTTTTTTTTCTTGAGTCTGGCTAATGGAATTTTGTTGATCTTTTCAAAGAACCAACTTTTATTTTCATTGATATTCTCTATTGTTTTCTTTATCCATATGTTATTAATTTCTGCTCTAACCTCTGTCATTTCTTTCCTTCTACTAATTTTGGTCTTTGTCTATTCTTTCTGTAAGGTTAGGTTGCATTTTTTCCTCTTTCCTGAGATAAGATTGTATTGCTATACAAAGTAGCAGGATATAAGATTAACATTCAGAAGTCAGTTGCATTTCTGTATACCAGCAATGAAATATTAGAAAAGGAATACAAAAATATAATACCTTTTAAAATTGCACCTCACAAAATCAAATACCTCGGAATACACCTGACCAAGGAGGTAAAGGACCCATATGCCAAGAACTATAAAACTTTAATCAAAGAAATCAAAGAAGATGTAAAGAAATGGAAAGATATTCCATGTTCCTGGATTGGAAAAATCAATATTGTAAATATGGCCATCCTACCCAAAGCAATCTACAGATTCAATGCAATCCCTATCAAATTACCCATGACATTTTTCACAGAACTAGAACAAACAATCCAAACATTTATATGGAACCACAAAAGACCCAGAATCGCCAAAGCAATCCTGAGAAACAAAAACCAAGCAGGAGGCATAACTCTCCCAGACTTCAAGAAATACTACAAAGCCACAGTCATCAAAACAGTGTGGTACTGGTATCAAAACAGACAGACAGACCAATGGAACAGAATAGAGAATCCGGAAATAAACCCGGACACCTATGGTCAATTAATCTTTGACAAGGGAGGCAAGAACATAAAATGGGAAAAAGAAAGTCTATTCAGCAAGCATTGCTGGGAAACCTGGACAGCTGCATGCAAAGCAATGAAACTAGAACACACCCTCACACCATGCACAAAAATAAACTCCAAATGGCTGAAAGACTTAAATATACGACAGGACACCATCAAACTCCTAGAAGAAAACATAGGCAAAACACTCTCTGACATCAACATCATGAATATTTTCTCAGGTCAGTCTCCCAAAGCAATAGAAATTAGAGCAAAAATAAACCCATGGGACCTCATCAAACTGAAAAGCTTTTGCACAGCAAAGGAAACCCAAAAGAAAACAAAAAGACAACTTACAGAATGGGAGAAAATAGTTTCAAATGATGCAACTGACAAGGGCTTAATCTCTAGAATATATAAGCAACTTATACAACCCAACAGCAAAAAAACCAATCAATCAATGGAAAAATGGGCAAAAGACCTGAATAGACATTTCTCCAAAGAAGATATACAGATGGCCAACAAACACATGAAAAAATGCTCAACATCGCTGGTTATAAGAGAAATGCAAATCAAAACTACCATGAGATATCACCTCACACCAGTCAGAATGGCCATCATTAATAAGTCCACAAATAACAAGTGCTGGAGGGGCTGTGGAGAAAAAGGAACCCTCCTGCACTGCTGGTGGGAATGTAAACTGGTACAGCCACTATGGAGAACAGTTTGGAGATACCTTAGAAATCTATACATAGAACTTCCATATGACCCCGCAATCTCACTCTTGGGCATCTATCCGGACAAAACTCTCCTTAAAAGAGACACATGTACCCGCATGTTCATTGCAGCACTATTCACAATAGCCAGGACATGGAAACAACCCAAATGTCCATCGACAGATGATTGGATTCAGAAGAAGTGGTATATATACACAATGGAATACTACTCAGCCATAAAAAAGAATGACATAATGCCATTTGCAGCAACATGGATGGAACTAGAGAATCTCATCCTGAGTGAAATGAGCCAGAAAGACAAAGACAAATACCATATGATATCACTTATAACTGGAATCTAATATCCAGCACAAATGAACATCTCCTCAGAAAAGAAAATCATGGACTTGGAGAAGAGACTTGTGGCTGCCTGATGGGAGGGGGAGGGAGTGGGAGGGATCGGGAGCTTGGGCTTATCAGACACAGCTTAGAATAGATTTACAAGGAGATCCTGCTGAATAGCATTGAGAACTTTGTCTAGATACTCATGTTGCAATAGAAGAAAGGGTGGGGGAAAAAATGTCATTGTAATGTATACATGTAAGGATAACCTGACCCCCTTGCAGTACAGTGGGAAAAAAAAAAAAAAAAAAGATTGTATTTCTATAAACTTCCCTTTCAGAACTGCTTTTGCTGTGTCCCATAGGTCTTAGATTGTTGTATCTTCATTGTCATTTGTCTCTGTGTAATTACCTCTTTGATTTCTTCAGTGATCCATTGGTTGTTTAGTAGCATATTGTTTAGTATCCAAGAGTTTGTATTTTTTGCTGTTTTTTTCTCATAGTTTATTTCTTGTCTAATAGCATTGTGATCAGAGAAAATGCTTGAAATAATGTCAGTATTTTTTTAAATTTATCAAGGGTTGATCTGTGGTTCAAGATGTGATCTATCCTGGAAAATGTTCCATGTGCACTTGAGAAGAAAATGTGTCCTGCTGCTGCTGGTAGGAGTGTTCTCTGTAGCCCTGCAGATTGGAATGTGGGTTAATGGGCTTCCCCTGGCTCCCTTGGTGTGGAAAGAATACCACTGATATAAGCCTTCACAGGGCCACTGTCAGGAGTTCTGTATCTTGTACTTTTCGCTGGTTGGGCAGCTTACAGCTCCATCAGAGAGTGGGCTCTGGCAGCTCTCTCATGGGAATGGGCTACTGCTGCACTGGCACGATCCTCTGCAGATTCTCCTGGGGAGCTGAGAGGCCTGTGTTTGCCTGTTTTTTCCCTGCTCAAGCAGATCACCGCTTTTGCAGGAAGTAGACACTGCTGGTGCTTCTTTGCTGGTGCAAGCCTCTGTAGAGTCTGTTGGCAGAGCCAAGGTGCCTGTGTTTTCCCTAATCAGCAGGGAGCAGGCTCCAATGGCCCACTCATGGTAATGGGCATTGCCTCTCTAGGCAGAGCTGAGACTTCTGTGTTTTCCCTGCTCAAGCAGGTCATTGCTTTTGCAGGAAGTGGGCACTGCCTCCAGTAGCTTTTTTAGGCAGCGCCCTCCTGGTCAGAGCCTTTTCACATTCTCTGGGTGAAGCCAAAACACCTGTGTTTTTCCCTGATCTCTCAGGGGTTGAGTGCTGCCACCGCCAGCAGCTTTTCTGGCGCAGGTTAGGCCCCACTAGTGCAGCGCTCCCCTCCACTGGCAGGAACCAGGAACCTGTGTTAATTCCCCGATGTAGTTATTCCACCTACTCCAAGAGGGTGCTGCTTCCCAGCCATTTCTAGGCAGCCGCTATGGCCAAGTCTTTCCCGAGCTGATGCAGTCAGCGTCCTGCAGCTTGAGTAAGCGGGAGTAGAGAACAAGGCTGTAGTGGTGAATCCCACCCCTTCCTTCCAGCATCCCCAAACAGTGGCATCTAGTCTCTAAGCCTGACTGGGTTGCTTCTGCTTAGATGTTCTCCATTGTGGTTGCCCTGTACTTTAGTCCCTCCAGGCTGTTTCCAGATGACTGACCCCAGTTTTGTCCCCACATAGCTGGCCCCAGCTCCTTCTTTGCGTCTAATCTCTAAGGCCAAAGTTTTAGTTCCTAACACCTACTGGCACCTGCCTACAGTTGCCCGTTGCCTGTAGCACTGACCCTTTGTGGAGGGCTGTCTCCTTCTTAACTGCTTCAGACTATTTGTTTAGAGTTCCTCCTTCATTTTTGGTTTAACTCCTTGCTGGTGGGGGAACTCTCTGGGGTGCAGGAGCTATTCCTCTTTCCAGGTGCCTCCTGGCAGAGCAGTTCCCATCTTGTTTCCTTCTGCTTCTTTTTCACTTGTTCTTCTTTTCTTCTTTTTCATGTTCTATCTGGTTTTGTAATGTTTTCTTGTTCTATCATAATCTTGAGGTCTTTTTGTCAATTTTTTACAAATTTTCTGTGCAAATAGTTCCGTGTATAGTTGTATTTTCATTGCATTTGTAGGAATAAATGAGCCTTATGTCCTACTACTCCTCCATCTTAGACCTCCATGTAGTTGTAGAATCTTATTCCCAAAAACTCTCCCTAGTTTTGAAAACAATGACCTTTCACCATGGGTGTGAGAAAGTAAAATAACAATGTAGAAAATGAAAACAAAACTGTCATGACAATTTTTAAATATAGTAAAGTAAAAAATACACACATGAAAATACAAAGTGTAAAGTTTGTCTTATATATTCTCCATTTTGCTTAATGCTTGTGATCTGAGTTTTTAAAAATAGAATCAGTGTTTCCAAGATCTATGCTATATTTTAAAAATTGCCTTAGTGACTGATATAATGCTTTCAGGGTGATTTATAATAATTACTTTTACTGTTGCGGATATTCAGTTTCTAACACGTAAAAATATATATAGTAAATGATGCTACTGTAGAAATCATGTTTTTGAATTTTACTTTGTCATTCAAGAAATAGTGGAAATTAAAGTAATTTCAAAAATCATATTAAATAAATTGTGATTATACAAAGATAATTCAGACAGAATATAGTATCCTATCTATATAAAATATCAAAGGCTAGTATGTGAAAATTTTGTTTCAACTTAACTAAATACATTTTTATGATTGTATTCAAATACTATTTTAAGAAAAGAAATTAAACTCTGCATTCAAGTATCTAATTCCATGAGTCTTTGAGACAGTGTCATCAAATGACTAAGATCTGAAAAAAGGATATTTTAAAATTTCCGTTTGAATTCCCCTAATTATTAATACCTGGATTAGTAATAATGCACCCTTGGGTATTACTTCATAATAGCTGTTGTCAATTAGTCAGTATTTACTGAATACCTACACTGCACACTGCTTGCTAATATCTATCCCATCCACAGTATATTTACTGACAAATGGCAAGGGTCATCAAAATGTTCTAGGATCTTGCCAAAATTGTAAGTTCATATTTGAGATGAAAATTAATAGTGACTAACTGGCTTCCTGTGTATTCTTGGGAAAGTAATTAGACATAGTTAAATACACAACTCCTCTTTGCATGCACCGTGAACATCATCATAAAGTTGTGTATGTGTTACCAGAAATTTCATGCAAATCAAGGTATAGTTGTCGGTTCTTGGAGCTTTTCTTAGCTTTAACTCCCCAAGTGAAATTCATATGTTTTTAGTTGGCCTTCATTTGTGACTGATCCTTTTAAATATACTCTTTAAATTTAGTATAGTTTATAGATGATATGGTTAAAAATAGTGATGAGTATTCATAAAATTCATTTGTAAATATATTATTATTATTATGACTGATAATATTTATTCTAATACCCCTACTAACTTTATTATATATAATTTTAATAGGATATCTCTGTACATTTGATGCTTTATTTCATACTCTGACATTATATGATGTTACAGAGTTTAATAAATATTAGCATTAAGATTTAATTATTTTTAAATACACTTAACCAGTATATATGAATGTGTGTATCTGTATCTTAAATAATGTTTCTAAAAGTAGAATTTCCATTTCAATTTTATTCAAATTTCAACATCAAGATATGAAAAATATAAAATGTCTGATTCTTTAATATAAATAGTCATTTTAAAATATGTTGTTTATAAACTAACTCACTGATAGAATTTCAGGTATTTTTTTGTGTTTTTGTTTTATAAAAGATAATTGAAAATTAATAATGCTCATTTTTAAAAACTATAAAAATAGAAAATGGTGGCAGGAAAATGTTACTTTTGAAACAGGCACCCACTTAAAGTTTTATACACAAACACATACATATATTTGATTTACTATTTTACTTTATTTAAATTGAGAAAGACCACCTAAAGTTGTAGGGTACAAGTGTTACCACTTGGAAAGGAAAATAATCAGGAAAAATATCAAATGCTATGAAATTTGCTTTAACAGTAATTCTGCATTACTATCTCTTTTGTTTGTCCAGCAACTTAACTGATTAAATAATACCAACATGAAGTGTATTTTCAAGTCTTCATATGTGCATCCTTGTCCATAGTTAATCTATGTCATCTACTCTGTTTTACAATAATATTTATTTGCCCAGAACCCCATGGGACTCATTGAAATCAAATACATTTTGCTACCATATTTTTCGTCAAATTAGGTTCTGTGTTTAGGTTCTCACTGGAAACCCCAAACCGAATTTCATGGGAATAATGCCAAACAATCTAGGCACAAGCAAGCATAGAAGAAAAACACCCCATATTCAGCAGAATACTGTTTTAGGACAGAGGATTCAGAAAAACTTTGAGTCCAGTTGAAATTTCAGGGAGAATTAAAATGGCAATAAGTGCATATAATGAACCATGCTGGAATTTGTTCAGGATATCAGGGCCAAGTGCTCTTTTAATTATTTAGTTAATGGCCCTCTTCATGCCAAAATAGCCACCGTACATTGAGAGTAGCAGCCTGTTTTTCAGAAGCATGCCCTCATTTGTGCACTCTAAAACCAATGCAGAAGTTAATTGCTTATCTAATGCCTTCATTTCTGTGCCAAGACTCCAGTTTCACTCATGAAGTTAGGTACATGCATAGATCATTCTTGGGATTTGAGAGATTATCTTATCAGTAGGTAAATCAGTTCTCTTTCATTGAAATGATTTGTATATAAAGATCCAGAACACTAAATCTTCATCTCTAAGGACATATCTGACTTTAGAACTCAAATAAAAATTATGTCTTACCTTAAGGAGTCCTGAACAGACTGTGTACATTATTTAAAAAAATAATCTACCCATTATTTATAACTAATTCTTTGTCACTAGTCTCCCTCAGAAGATGATTTAAGTTATAAGTCAGTCATTCAGATGTTTATAAATATTCTTGGATGCAATTGCTAGTCAATTTGTTGAGTTTTTCACATTTTCTATGTATGCTTTGGTATTTTTTAAGTGAAATTATTCCACTCAGATATTTTTTCCCTGAGAGAGGATTTACATGAATTATGAAATGCTTCCACTTTCCTGTAAGTCACTAATGCCCCCAAACATTAAAGAGACTCATATAAATTTTACTCAGGCCCTGCAGTACAAACAAATGTGTGTTGAGCATCTACTCCCCCAGGGAATTATGGGAAGTATGAGGTAGTTTGTTTCAATTTCTCCTTATTATTGCACTGGGTCTGAAGTGACGGATGCAAAGTCAAGTGTTCAGTTCTTCACTTATGTTTATCCTTCCCTCTGGCATTGCCCCTTCTCTCTTTTCTGCAATCTGTCTCTAACTTCCACTTCAGATTTGGGAAGATATTTCTACATTTATAAAAACAGGCTTACCTTCCTTAAAACAAATCATAAACACAAAGTTATGTAACTACAGTTAGAAATCTTACTGCTAATACAACTAAGTTCTTTAAAATCTGATAGTATTAACAGGTTGCTTTATAATAGGGTAAGTAATTTGATTTAAAGGTTTCTTTCAAGGATTACAGAATATACCTCATACTTTCTTTCTTTAATTGACTTTAATTGTGGTGTAACCTGTGACTATCCATAAAGATCACAGAAAATAACTGAATATACTTACTGTTTCTGGGTTCATCATTTTAAGAAGGTCATTGACTAGTTTGAAAGTGTTTCAGACAAGTGCAGCAAGGACAGTGAGACTCTAAAAATAATATTAATAATGGATTTTTCTACATCTATTTTTCTCTGAAATAAAAAAAATACCCTCAGTGTTTTTATCTACTTTACCTCTCAATGTTTAAAATGACCCTTTGAATAAGAGAAGATTTTTTAAAAACTGAGGAAAATGATACTCAGATGACCTCACATGCATTAATAAATGGAAGAATCAGAATTTAATACCAGGCTTGTTATACTAACAATCACTGACATTTTCAAGATACCATCATAATTCTGTAGGAAAAAAAATACCAGCTTATTTTTATTTGTACTGGAAAGCTGACCTAGAATCAATCAATCAGTCAATCTACAATAGGGACACAAGTTTTATGTTCATATGGAGAACTATGAAATAAAGAGACATGGTAACGAGAAAGTAAGAGATAAGGCCAAGAATCCATGTTTTTTAAAAATTTTTCATAATGTTCTAAGTAAGGTGACATCAGTACTTCACAAACAAAATTCATGAAGCACTTTCAGAACATATTATTGTGTGGGTAAAATATATGTAGAGAAACAAAACAAAACAACACAAAACATTTGTCAAGGTACAAATTACCAAAGGAATTTTAATTCTAAGAGGTCAAACTGGTTTTTAAGAAAAATAATGGTTGTGCATGTGTTTTGGGCTCATTGAGGAGTGCTGCATTCACAATTGCCCTTGCTGTTGAGATTTGTGCTAGTCCTTTCTGAAGACCTGTCCTGTTAGCATAACAGGTCTTTTTATCTTGACAAAAACACAATTTTTCAGATGTGAGGAAGTTAATACCACCATATTGTCTAATACAAAATTTATTACTGAACAAAACCATGAGAATGTGTTAGTGAAGGAAAAACAGAAAGCTGTAGATTTTGCTTTAGCACTTTTGAGACTGCCACATTTCAACACATTTGTTCTCCAAATCTGCAAGGAAAATTTGTTTCTAGGAGGATGCTGCATGCTTAACTTAAGGATTTTAGACATACTTGGCCCTATGGTAGATGCCGAAGGCTAAGCCTATCCTCGGGTTGGAACAACAGCTGCAGGATTAAGTAGACATGGGTTTTATTGGCCTTTATTAGCTTACTGTAGTGCTACATTTTCAGCTCTCCTTATTCTTTTGATTGCTTAATAGAAATGAGACATATGTTAGAGAACCAGACTTCCTTTGTGGCAGATTTTTGGAGCGCCAAAGTATTATGTCAGAAAGATGAGAATTAGGAGGCACTTTTGGTGGGTTATTGTTAATTATAATTGACCATAAGTAAACCATTCCATTGAACTGTCATACTCAGGACAGAAAGTTAGAGGACTTCGAAGAGGACATGATAGGATGTATAAATTCCTCAAATTTATTTAACCAGGACCACAAATTAGTATCTTGAAATCCAGACACATAGAAAGGCTTTTATTTCAATGTTATTTAAGCATTCTTCTGCACTAAACTTTACCCTCATTTTCTAAAGCACATACCCAAGACAGTGATGATGATTGTGTAGCTCATCCCAAAGCTAATGAGTTGCTGACACAATCAAAGGAACCATATTTTAACCACAACATTAAGTTAAATAATAAAGAGTAAATGGCAGAATGTAGGGTTAAAATTTCTTAATATATCCTTAAGAAGAATTTTTTCCACTTGAGAGTATTCCTGTACAAATTTTTTCTCTTTATGTTGTTCATTTTTTGAGAACAGGGATGAGTCCTTATTTATTGTCTTAATTCTAGCGTCCATAATATACTAAAATTGCTTGTTAAAAGTACTTTTTATTCCAACTACAAAATGTACTTTTGCTTTTAAAATTAAAAAGTTAGAATTTCCTTATTTGTTAAATTATTGATTGCAATCCCACAAAGTAGGAAATTTAATAGGACCAACAGAAATTCCTACAGATTTGTCAATTTCCATTCTCTAATGTTAAAATCTAGGTTTCTTTTATAAATGGATTTTAAAAAATTCTGTTCAAAATATTAAAAATGAAGCTTGACAAACCTGATTTAGAATTTTCTTACTTGTATACAAATGTAATATGTTAGTTACTGACCTATTAAAAATTAAATGCATAAACCAGAGATACAAAAGCATGGAAATCCTGTGAAATTGGACTGTGATGATCGTTATACAACTATAGATGTGATAAATTCATTTGAGTAATAAAAAAAAGCATCAGACTTGGGTATTTATAAGGATATAAAACTCTGAAAGTAAATTTTTAAAACTTCTTTAACACAACATTTTTCAACTTCAAATTTCTACCCTCAACATAACAACATAAATTCACACAAAATGTCTAAACTCACAACCTTAGTTTTTATTTTACTTTATTTCAAAAAAAATTTTATTATAGTTGATTTGCAATATTCTGTCAATTTCTGCTGTACAGAAAAGTTACCCAGTTATACATATATATATATACACATTCTTTTTCACATTATTCTCCATCATGTTCCATTACAAGTGATCTGATATAACAACTTTAATTTTTATTTATTTATTTTTATCTTTTTGTCTTTTTAGGGCTACATCTGCGGCATATGAAGGTTCCCAGGCTAGGGGTCCAATCACAGCTATAGCCGCTGGCCCACACCATAGTCACAGCAGTGCAGGATCCGAGCCGTGTCTGCAACCTACGTACACAGCTCACGGCAACGCTGGATCCTTAACCCACTGAGGCAGGCCAGGGATCAAACCCTTGTCCCCATGTAAATTCAGGCAGAATTATCTTTCTAAGATGCAAATCTTAGATGGCGACTCTCTTACTGAAAATGCTTTATAATTTGCCCTTGCTTTCAAGATATAATCCACATTCCTTTAAATGTCTTGAGATGTACTCAGTTTATTTTTCTCTTTAGTGTCCTTCTGACTGTCGTGACACCCACCTCCCTCATGCTTATGTTGTAGCTTTGCTGAAGTACTTAATGTTCCAGGACTGTGCACATCCCATTTCTTCTTCCTGGGATATCCTTCCCTAGACCTTTGTTCCTTTTCCAAGGCTGATTAATGCCTACTCATTTCTCATGGCTCAACTTAGATGTCATTTCCTCCAAGAAGCGTCTTTACTCTTCGCAGCAGCCCAGTTTATGCAACTCCTACCTTTCCTTTAACACCTCTTATCGCACAGTAATTAAATTGCCTATTAACTTGTTTTTATGTTCCGCTAGGCAATAAGTTCTACAATGATAAGTACCCAAGACCCACACAGATTGGCATATGGTGCTCATTCATAAATGCTTACTGAATAGATGAATAAATAAAAAAATGAGTGAATAAATGAATATATAATAGGATGCTTACTTTGGTGTAAGAAATAGAAATATACTCCAAGAATAATGGGAACAAATTAGAATCAAAGCCGTTGTTGAACACTGCTTTTAACTTCTTTTTTTCCCTGTGATCTCCTACACATGACATTATTCTGACCTTGCTGGTATACACACTATGTCCTTTTACAAAGAGGATTTTAAATGTCAGCCAACTTTGACTTGTTAGAATTTTATTCACTAAAAAGAAGCAGTGGGAAAATACGACAGGTGGGTATGTGTTGAGGATTAGAGTACACTGGGGACTGAAATGATGCTACCAATCTCATTAGCTGTCTTCTGAGCAGCCAGATTCTACCTAGGTCCCCAAGGTGAAAGGCTAATAATTAATTCAATTTACTATCTATTCTGTGGAAAGCTCCAAAGGTTAAGATTATGGAGGACCGATGAGGGCAATCTTTTATACTGTTTAAATTGCTGTTTAAATTTGAATTAGATTCTAGCGGTGACAGTTTGAAACCGACACAGTTTAATTCATTTATCACATTCCAAAAACCTGCCTACCTGAACTAGCTTTAAAGTGTGTCTTAAATAAGCAGTCAGTCAATGCACTTACGTGTCCATTTTTATTATTTGCTTGGAATTTAAAGATGAACAGCAGTTGCCAGCCTTGTCAACTTTTTTGTTCACTTTCTCTCTACTATGGGTTCTTCTACCTGCCATGATGTAAAAAAAAAATATTGATAATATAATATACTCCCCAAGACACAGCATTCTGGTGGTAGACTTAGTTAATATGGTAATAATAACAGCAATCATTTATATAGTATTTATGATTTACCAGGCTATATTTTACTAGGCCTTATTTTATCCCCTCAATAGTCCTTCCAGGTAGGTATTATCATTCATACTTTAGAAATGAATAAACTGAAGCCCAGAGAGCTACATTTTCCCAGATTATATAAGTGAATGACAAAACTGTCTTTCAAAATCAATAACAGAAATATTTACCTAAATTCACCCGTATTTGCCTCATTTGAATTTAGTTACTCTTCAGATACCCCCAAATCATTTTGTAAATTCCCAGGGAATCTAGTGTTCTGCCTACAGATTTCTACTTGGTTGCCACATAGCAGTTGCCATTTCTTTTTTTCCTTGCTCTGGGCCTCCCTTCCATTGATGCTTGTTGTGATGCCACAGGCAGAAGATCTGTTGGTGTTTCCCCGCTCCATCAAATTTTCCACAGCCATTGTCTTCCAGACACTCTGAAATCTGCTATGGGCATCAATGCTAAGCCAAGGTCACTGGGCACTGCATGCAGGAAGGTTTTCTACTTCATATTGGTGCTTATGACACTTTTTACCTCTCATCTGTTGGTTTTCAATCAAGATACCATTGTAGGTTATGATGCTTGTCTTTAGCAAGGGGCCAAATATGTGGGAGAAAAAATAAGATGCTATACTTGATATTATCCCTCCATTTATTTTAGAAAGGATAGACATCAATTCTTCTCTTGAAGTTAGTTTGATTTTTACTTTATTATTTTTTATTTTTAATTTTTTTTTTTTTTTTTGTCTTTTTAGGGCCACACCCACTGCACATGGAAGTTCCCAGGTTAGGGGTTGAATCAGAGCTGTAGCCGCCGGCCTGTGCCACAGCCACAGCAACATGGGATCCAAGCTGCGTCTGCGACCTACACCACGGCAACACATACACAACACATACACATACACAGAAACCTACATCATAGCAACACTGGATCTTTAACTCACTGAGCAAGGCCAGGGATCGAACTTGTATCCTCATGTATACTAGTTGGGTTCATTACTGCTGAGCCACAGTGGGAACTCTGCTAGGGGATATTTCTTTACCGGTGTTACAGATGAACAGAATTTGAACATATTAGGTTCAAGCGTAGACATTTGAAACTAAGTTACCTATTCTTTTCTCTATTAGTGCTGTTAACTTTCAAGCACACTGAAAACAGACTTTGTCTGGGATCTTTTTCTTCAAAAAGTGTGAGCCACCTCATTCAGTTGAGAATGTTCACCTCCTGGATGCCAGGTCACCGGGCCCAGTATCCACTGTAGAAGGCGGCAGAGCTCCTGCACCCGGGAACAGAGGGAGAGACCAATCAATCATTCTTCCTTTACTGTAATCAGTGCTGCTTCTTTTCTGGCAAAATAAGGGATAAAGAATCAGAATCACTTTTTTTTTTTTCCCTTTTTGGATCAATGAAATGTTATCTGAATTACCAAAAACTTTCTATGCTTCAAATGGCCTTATATGCTTATAAAAGACAGAGGTAGGAAGGAATTTCTATCATCAGTCTAAATATGTGGTACACCATGATAACATCTCTCTGGGGTCTAATGCAAAACTGGCAGGAGCACTGGAGAACTAATAGACTTATCTGGTTACACTGTTGAGTAATTTATATCTTCAGTGTGGCTTTAGAGGAAGAAGAAATTTCAGCACAGAAAAATGAATACTATTCTGTGTTTGCAAGAAAGCAAAACTGTAGAGTATACAAAGGATGATATCTAATAATGGTCAGAAATACAGAAAATGTAGCAACAGAATGAAGGATTCTACAGCTATCACTAGTACTGCTGACTGTTATTCTTGGAGTTGCCTCTTTTTTGATTTTTGTTTTTATATGTGTTTGGTATCACATATAAAATAGTAGGTAATGATAGGTATAAGGCCTATTATTAACAGGAGCACCAAAGAGGAAGAACAGACTGTATAACATTTCCACTGTTCTTTTTGCTTGATGAAAGAGAGGGCTATAGAATTTTAAATGTTGAAAGCATTCATTTTCATTTGTAATAAATTACATATTTATTACATGCATTTAGATTTTATTTTTATTATTTCAATATAATATTTTTAATATTAACTTTCTAGGCTGTGACATTGCTCATCACTTATTGAAATGTGCTTTTGGGTAGCTCCCAGTGTGGCTCAGCGGATTAAGAACCTGACTACCATCCATGAGGATGCAAGTTCAATCCCTGACCCTGCTCAGTGGGTTAAGGATCTGTGTTGCCCCAAGTTATGGCATAGGTTGCAGATGTGACTTGGAACCAGCATTGCTGTGTCTGTGGCATAGGCCTGCAGCCGCAGCTTGGATTTGACCCCTAGCCTGGGAAACTTCCGGATGCCTCAGGTATGGCCCTTTAAAAAAAAAAAAAAAAAAAAAAAAAAAGGAAATGCTCTTATGGGATTATCTTCTTTTGCTAAACTTGACATCTGTGAAATTCAGTCCTATTGTTGCGTGTTGCTCTACTACATTCTTTCCTGATTTCTGAATAGTACTCTTTTGTACAAGTGTATAATAATTTATTTGCTCATTTTTGTTTTGATGAGTATATTTGAATTATTGGTAGTTTTAGGATACTGTAAATAAAACTACTCCAAATATTTTTGTGAACATCTTCTTTGTACACATGCACTTATTTCTGTTGTGTATATTCGTATGTGGAATTGCTGGATGTAGTGCATATATATTTAACTTTATCAGATAATGACAAATGCTTTTCCAAAGTGGTAAAACTGAATTACATTCAAATATATAGTATTTGAGAATTCCAGGTGGTCCACATTTCTGTCACCTATGGAATTGTTGGGTTTTTGTTTTAAAGAATTGTTGGGTTTTTGTATATGCGCTGACATTTCATGGTAGTTTTGATTTACGTGTCTTTCATGATTTATTTCCTGAGTCATGAAGCTAAAAATGTTCTGAAGAAAAAGAAGTACATTTTGGCTTTCCTAGTACACTTCTCTTTTTGCTCAGATATGGTCTCTTCTGTCCTGGATGCTTCGGTCATTCCTCCATGCCTTTAAACTGTTGTTCTTTTGTATTTCCTCTACTTTTATGATTGTATTTGTCGTAATGGTTAGGCTGATATAATCTCTTCCGTCATGGTCTGTCATGGAGACTTGGCATGTTCTAGGGGGTTTTTAACAGAACCCCAATAGTAATTTTATTCCTGTTTTGATGTGATTACAGGGTTTCTTGCTTTTGAATTAGATGGAGATATGATGTATATTAAAATAACAAAACTTATTGGAAGTATTAACTTCACATAAATTTGGGGGAATTTCCATATGAAAAGGAAAAACATGGTTCACAATGTTTAAGTCATGGGTTCTATCAAGAAACCAAAAAGTGCAAAAAAGGAGATACTGGTACAGAGATTTATTTGGAGAGAGGCCCATTACCGAATGTCTTCCCTTCTTCTTGAGGGATGTTTGATGGAGCTTTACTCCATTTCTAGAGTAGGCATCACTGGAGTGAGTGACACTTCAGAAAGGGACCACCTGGGGAATTTTAAGTCTTCTCTAGGCAGCTGGGAGACAAAGAATGGAATTATGCCTGAGAAAGCTAACACAGAATATGTATTGAGCAGTGCTTAGAAAATTTATAGAGTCTTGGAAGACTAGGTGCTTTAAAGTGTATCCAAGAGAATGATAGTGGGGTTGCCTTGAAGGTCTAGAATTTATCCAAGTAAATTTGTAAGGGTAAGGTTTGTCTTGAGTTTATCAAGTAAGAGTTTATCAGATAAGTCTGTCAGGTTGATGAGTGCTTCCTGTGGCTAGATAAGAACCTTGTGGGAAAGAGGAAGTGTGTGAAATAATCTCGTCCAATAAAACTGAGTACAGATGCAAGGGACAAACCAACAGTACAGAGTTGGCACCCTGCTAGTGGATACCCCACAGCTGTGCTAGATGCCACAAAAAATGACTGGGAATAGTGGTAAATCCTTGTAGGGGTCTGGCAAAGGGGACCTGGTGCATGGCCCAGGTAGGGAGCTCTAGACTGTCTCTGAACGAGAGTCAGCTTTAATCATCTTTCAGGACCAATAAGCAGGAAGCCCAGAGGCCAAGTAAGAAGTTCCTTATTTTCTGCCTCTCCTTTCCCCAAACCTGTTAAAGTAGAGAAAGAGCTGCTAGAGAGTGAAGGAGGGTGGGGAGAGAAAAAAAAAAAAAAAGACCTCTAGCTTCTTCCCAATTGCTGGCTTAAAATCTGAAACAACTTCAAAGTGGAACAAGGGAAAAAAATGAAGTTAACTTTATAGTTTTAGTTTTTACGTGGAACTAGATATTATTATATGGGACTAGAAAATATCCAGGCTAGGAGTTCTCTTCGTGGCTCAGTGGTTAACTAACCCGACTGGGATCCATGATGATGTAGGTTCGATCCCTGGCCTCACTCAGTGGTTCAACAATCCGATGTTGCCGTGAGCTGTGGTGTAGGTCACAAACTCGGCTAGGATCCTGCATTGCTGTGGCTGTGGTCTAGGCCAGCGGCTATAGCTCTGATTTAACCCCTAGCCTGGGAACCTCCATGTGCTGCAGGTGTGGCCCTAAAAAAAAGAAAAAAACAAAAACAAAACCGGAAAATATCCAGGCTGGATTTATGATTTAAAAAAAATATCATGTGGAAATATCCGTAATACTTCAGTAGTCACTGTTTTGCCAGAGTTTCTAATCCAGCGTCAGGAGAAACTAATTTTTACAATGAATGAAGTTTTAAAGGTGGGATGGGACAAAAAGGTCTGTGTGTGTGTGTGTGTGTGAGAAAGTGTGTATGTATGTTTATATGTGATTAATTGCTATCCGTATATCTTGCTTGTTCAACAGGCTCCTTATAAATTAATCATTCTAACTACGCTGTTCTTCACTTTGTTTTCTTGTCACTTGCCATTTAAGTTTGGTAATCCTCTCTTTAATAGATTCTTATTTGCTGTTCAAACCTAATTTTGTTTACTGTATTGTTTAGTTTTATAACCATTATTTAATCAAAAATAGTATCCTCTTGAAATTCATCATGTTATTGTATTTTTCCTAATTTTAATCATACTTATTTTGAAATCTGTGGCTGCTAGCTTCAATCTCTGGAACACTTGTGGTCTGTTTTTAAAACTCAAATTTTTATTTTGTCCCCATTTCTTTTTTATCTAATAAACTTTTCCTTTTGTTTAGAATAAATTTTTTAAATTTTAAATGATTTTTATTTTTTCCATTATAGCTGCTTTACAGTGTTCTGTCAATTTTCTACTGTACAGCAAGGTGAGCCAGTTACGCATACTTGTATACATTCTTTTTTCTCACATTATCATGCTCCATTTTAAGTGACTAGATATAGTTCCCAGTGTTATACAGCAGAATCCCATTGCTTATCCATGCCAAAGGCAATAGTTTGCATCTATTAACCTCAAAGTCCCAGATGATCCTATTTCCTCCCTCTCCCCCTCGGCCACAAGTCTATTCTTCAAATCCATGTGTTTCTTTTTTGTGGAAAGGTTCATTTGTGCTGTTCATTAGATTCCAGATATAAGTGATATCATATGGTATTTGTCTTTCTCTTTCTGACTTCACTTAATATGAGATAATTTTTGATTTATAGAAAAGCTTTGAAGGTAATAGAGAGAGTTCCCATATATTCCCACAAAAATTTCCACTATTATTAACAGTTTTCATTAGTATGGCTCATTTATCATATAGGACCAATATCCATGCATTATTATCAACTAAAGTACACATTTTGTTCAGATTTTCTTGGTTTAAACTAATGTCCTCTTACTTATGTTCCAGGATACATTTAGTTTACATGTAGTTGTCATGTCACCTCAGGTGTCTCATTTTCCAAAACTTTTCTTATTTTTGAGGACCTTGAAAGTTTTGAAGAACACTGGTCAGGTATCCTGAGGATTTTTCTGTATTGGAATTTGTCTGTTTTTGCATGGTTCAATTGGAATTACTGTTTGGGGGGGCGGGGAGGAACACATCAGTCAGTACTATTCTCACCAACATGAATTATCACTGTCGATGTTAATCTTGATACCTGACTGAAGTAGTGATTGATGAATTTCACCAATGCTGTTTACATATTTTCTACCTTTCTGTACTGTATTCCTTGGAATGAAGTCATTTTGAGCAGTCCATCCTTAAGGGTATGGAATTATAGCCCACCTCTTTAGGGACAAAATATCTATATAGCTTATTTGGAACTCTTCTACATAGGCTATTTGTCTATTCCTTTATTTATTTATTAAGTTAATAATTTATTTTACTCTTTCTTTCTTTTTTTTTTTCATCTTTTTGTCTTTTTAGAGCTGCACCTATGGCATATAGAGGGGCTAGGGGTCAATCGGAGCTGTAGCTGCTGGCCTACATCACAGCCACAGCAATACCAGATCAGAGCTGTGTCTGTGACCTGCACGACAGCTCACAGCAAATGCTGGATCCTTGACTTGCTGAGCAAGGTCAGGGATCGAACCTGCAACCTCATGGTTCCTAGTCGGATTTCTTTCTGCTGTGCCACAATGGGAACTCCAATTTTACTATTTGTTTATTGCCCAAATTGTTCCAGATCTGGCCATTGGGAATGCTTTCAGTTGACTCCTGTGCCTCTTTGAGTGCCAGGGCCTCCTTATTCTTTCTTTTTAGAATTTCCTTTCTTGCTGCTATTATAGGATAATCCAGGCTCCTCTTGTATATTTCCTGACCTATTCCCGGAATTGGTCATGTCTCTAAGGGGTTCTGATTTCCTTCATTGGTGTTAAAAACCAAAATCTTGAAGTTGGTTCTGTTCATTGCTAGTAGGTTGTAACTGCTTGTAGGCCCACTTGTGAGATAAAACAAAGAAATATGTTCATATACTAATCTATTCCCTATGTCCTATTTCTTTTTATACTTAATAATTTTTTATCAATTCCTGGACATATTTATAATAAACATGTAGGATACCTGAATTACATGTTCTTCCAACAGAGGAGGTCTTTTAAAAAATAATGTATATACATATACTATTAGGAGGCAGATAGACTTGGGAAGTAGTATCTTAATGCAGTTAGGGGTTGGATAGATTCAAGACCAGATTTCATTCTACATAAGGCTTGGTTGATTTTGATTTTTTCCCTCACAAAATAGAGTCCCATTAAATACTGGGGGAGTATGTGGGCCCTCTTCATTGTTAAAACCTGAACTTGTCTGCTTTGCACAATGAGACTACCAAGGTTCGGTTAGCTTCTCAGCCACTTTCTTAGTTGCTGCACTCTGCTTAGTTTGTACTTCCTGGAAATTGGCAAGTGTTTCAAATGGAGAATTAGAACAGGTCACACTTCTTTGGGTTCCTGTTACTCCAAGACCTCCCCTCAAGTCCAGGCAGTTTTCGTAGCCCTAAAATCCAGTTATTATTTTTCATACCCTGGGAGACTTCTAAAATCTCTGGTTGGCTACTGCTTTACTTTCGAGATTCTTCTGGGGCCTTTCACACTCTTGTTCCATTCTGCTTTAAAAAGGGAGCAAATACCTTGAGGAAAAATATATGGTGTAGAATGTCATGATCACCTCATTGAGTTTTCCTTGTCTTCAAACTCTTGGCCACTCTAGTCCTACCCTTGGTGGCTCTCTGATACTTTCAAAGACAAACACACAGTCCTTTTTTTTAAAGTTAGTCTCCATAGAAAATTTGGTCTGTTGTACCTTAAGGTCATAAGAGAATTTTAAGAATCTTTTCGTGATAATAATAGGATACATGATCTCAGGAAACTGAGGAATCCCTTTGATTGTTACTTTTTTAAAGAACCTGGATGGGAATCTTGACTCCTTTATGCCTTTGACAACGTAAAGAGAATGTATTTAATGTATTTAATCTCAAATCTCATGATTAATACATGAACATTAATTTTAGTAATATCTTCTCAATAGTCTTAGTAATTGAATTATTTCTTTTATAGATAATCACAATGAGGTCATAATGATTAAGCTGAATATTTTTAAAACAATTTTTTTTTGCCAAGAACTAAGTATACTTTTATAAGAACTTTTTTTTTTTTTGCCAAGTAAATGAACATGTTCTATATTTTTAGTAATATTTCATCGAAGGTTTAACAATCTATTTGAAAGAGTTCCATGGCCTTACATTCCCCTAGGAGTAACTAATATTTTCATTAATAAAAGATCTGCTATGTCACATTATTATCTCTGGCTTGTTGATTCAAGTAAAGATTAGCCTCACCTGGTATGATCGATTCAAGGAAATAAACTCTATGTGCTATTTTAGCTAAAAAGGTTAAATGAAATGTCAGTCAGTTATTAGAGAATTTCAGTACTTGGTTGATTTTGAATGCCCCAATACAGTAAATAACACTTAGACTGAACTTTCAGAATGGCAGCATTTTGCAGAACATAAATTAAACCTGTGTAATGGTTCTGAAAAGTTCAGTGATGACATCATTCTCAGGTCCAGGAAACTTGAGCGATTGCAGTAGTGACATAATTTTGTTTTAGTTGGTCTCTTTTTCTCTGTTATTTTTTTAAAAAAGAATCTGTATTTTAAATATTATGTATGTATATTTTAGGAGCTTATGTTGGCTCCAAGATTTTGAAAATCTATATGCATATTCAGATATAATCCTTTTGAATTTTTTTGCATCAACATAACTCATATTTAAAAATTCTTACATCGCTTATGTTAAATGTAAATATTCCTATTTAAATATACATGAAATGTAGAAAAAATGAGTAATAAAAAATAATAATTAAATGTAATACACTACCAACTTAGACTCTAATTCTCATTACCTTTTATTACATCTGTGAATGGCTTTAGGGATCTCATGTTGTAACTTTCCAAAAATAACTTATACCAAGTTCAATGAAAATTCGTAAACTCCCTATGCTCTCTCATGTTTATTTTTACTTATTCTTTCTTGAGATCTTATTACATGTGAACAGAAAAGCACTCTTAACTACCTAACCTTACACACATGAAAATAAAAGCAAAGTTATGAAGAAGTTAGTGACAAGGTACTCTAATTTTCTGTTCTTCTGGATCATAAGGGACTTGCCTAATAATATTGTGGAATGAACTAAATGTATATTTTTGTATCTGTTCTACTTTCTCCACCTATTCATGACAGATTTAAAAATAGACAAGATCTTATTTCTGGCACATATTTTCTTTCATTCACTGCAAATATAATAATCATTTTTCCTCACTTTTTAAAATCAACATTATATATTGTAGTCATTGTTATGATCAGCAAGGCATACTTATTATTGGAAAGCCTTCAAATTCTTGGACACCTCTTATATCAGTAAATAATAGTGCATCATCTGTTAAGTTATAAAAAAATACAAGACCAAGGGTAATAAATGGATCTTATCTAATTAATTGGTATTTATTTATTCATCAATTTAAGAGCTCTTCATTTATTTAAAATCTAAAGCAAATGCAAAAATTTAAATTTTAGGATGCAAACCTTTGTCTTTTTCTTTCTTCTTGATCCTCTGGTTATCCAAGACTCCTTCAGATGGAAGTAATTACATTCATATTTTAGATTCAGTGTTTAAAATGTATCTTGTTACAACTATAGAAAATAGATATGAATTTCTCGACTTGACTTTGAGCTTCCTGAAGAGTAATACTATTAATATCATAATGTTTTATGCTTATCACCTAGAAGATTGATTGACATATATACTTTTTCTGTAGATGCATAAATAAAAGTTATAGTATACCTCAGATTTTACAAGACAATGAGGTCATATCCTAGAGGTCATCTAATAAGAATTAAGAATTCCTTAATCAGGGACGAGTTCCCGTCGTGGCGCAGTGGTTAACGAATCCGACTAGGAACCATGAGGTTGCGGGTTCGGTCCCTGCCCTTGCTCAGTGGGTTAACGATCCGGCGTTGCCGTGAGCTGTGGTGTAGGTTGCAGACGCGGCTCGGATCCCGCGTTGCTGTGGCTCTGGCGTAGGCCAGTGGCTACAGCTCTGATTCAACCCCTAGCCTGGGAACCTCCATATGCCGCGGGAGCGGCCCAAGAAATAGCAACAACAACAACAACAAAAAAAGACAAAAAGACAAAAAAAAAAAGAATTCCTTAATCAAAAATAGGTATAAACCAAGACTGTGCTATTGTTGATAGAAGTTTGTTGAAACAGTCATCCTAGATATTTTGGTTTTTGTGTAGAACTCTTTCATGACTATAAAATTACATTTTTTTCAATATGATAAAGGAGTTAACATACTTCATGATGGCATGTGTGGCTTTATGAAGGCTGAGTACCTCGTGAGTACCTTTAAAATAAGGTTTGGAGTTGAAGTTCATTTCTTTGCCCTGTTTAGTTCTCCTATCAGGGACAGAGGTTTTTGATATATGTTTGGCACTTGGTGTACATTTTCTGTATGGTGTCTAATATGTATGATTCTGTAGTTGGTAAATTATCCTCTGTAGCTCAGGTGGTATTGTGCAGAATGATTTCATCGGTATTGATTTAAGCAGTTGATGGTTGCACTGGAGAGGGAAAGTCATTCAGTTTTATCAAAGGGCTTTCAGTAAAAAAGCAATTGGTTAAGCCTGTACTAAATGACATATCTTCAAAAAGAGATGTCTTGAGCAATAACCTTAAATTTAATTCTGAGGTTTCCTCTGCATAATTGCCTTGTGCCTTTTTAATTAAGACGTTTTTAAAGAAGACAAAAACAAAAACAAAAAGGTTTCGCTATGGGTGCCTGCTAAGCACCAAATTCACTAAGAAATATAATTTTTTATTAACATAAATATTCTCAG
This sequence comes from Sus scrofa, assembly GCF_054392235.1. Taxonomy (NCBI): domain Eukaryota; kingdom Metazoa; phylum Chordata; class Mammalia; order Artiodactyla; family Suidae; genus Sus; species Sus scrofa. The sequence continues at coordinate 101,489,080 of NC_139390.1, read as the reverse complement.
CTGGCATGCGAATTGGGTGGCTATAATAGCATTTAGCTTTCTTAGAGAAATAATGCAGCAGTCAGTCTGTTCTTGGGTTCCTATTTTGAGGACTGTTTAAAATAGTCACTTCAATTTTCTTTTAGAAAATAAATCTTTATATTCTGAAAGTCTGTTTCTGTTTTCTAATTTGGAAATATTCACATTAAATAGTTTGGAGCTATTGTTTTAGTCATGTTTTCAGTGTATTCTGAGTTAACCTAAATCTTTGAATTTCTGTATGCACCAAATTTAGGCAGCTTTCAACCCATGGCAAAACTTCCTTATTGCATTTTGCTTGTTATCACCTGATTGACATTACCTGAGCAGTCTTTCCCCCTGGTTCCCACTGGCCCTTATCTTGCCCTAGCTTATCCTTCTGTTACACATTATATGTTAATCTGTTTTACTTACTTATTATATTTACTTTAGTGTCTATATTTCCCACTGAGATGTAAGTTCTGTGAAAGCAGGGATTCTTATATATTTAATTCAGTCACAAATCCCACATGCCTTGAACAGTGTCTTCCACAGGGAAGACACTTAGTAGATACCTTTGAGCATATAAATCTGCTCCTTCATGCAAATGTGAATAACAATAGTATTCTTCCCAAGAAAATAATTTTTTATGGAACAAATGTGTTGATATCTGTATGCTATCTGAGAAATGACATTAAAGATGTCCTTACTCAAGTGTTTACTAAGATTATTACTGTATGAAACATATATATATATATATATATATATATATATACATGTGTGTGTGTATAAAATATGGTTCAAAAAGGGCCAAAGTCAAGAGAGTTTCCAATGTGTGTGTGTGTGTGTGTGTGTGTGTATAAAATATGGTTCAAAAAGGGCCAAAGTCAAGAGAGTTTCCAATGTGTGTGTGTGTGTGTGTGTATAAAATATGGTTCAAAAAGGGCCAAAGTCAAGAGAGTTTCCAGTTCCATCTGACGGAGCATCAGGAACAATTTTATGGTGGGCACCCAGGTACAGCCTTGAGGTAAAAGCAGTATTGTCAGATTTTTTTTTTTTTGTCTTTTTTTGCTATTTCTTGGGCCGCTCCCACGGCATATGGAGGTTCCCAGGCTAGAGGTTGAATCAGAGCTGTAGCCACTGGCCTACGCCAGAGCCACAGCAATGTGGGATCCGAGCCGCGTCTGCAACCTACACCACAGCTCACGGCAACGCCGGATCGTTAACCCACTGAGCAAGGGCAGGGACCGAACCCGCAACCTCATGGTTCCTAGTTGGATTCGTTAACCACTGCGCCACGACGGGAACTCCAGATTTGTTTTTTATCATCAGTTTCTCTATGAAGTTTAGTAATCCCAAGAGTCCTTTGTCCTCTTCTTGAGGGTAATGAGTGTCTTCTGAGTCTACTTTTGTAAGGCTAGTATAGAGTCGTAGTTGTGAAATCATCTTTTTGTTCATTTTTCATTTATTAAAGTAGACATGTTATTTTACCTGTAGGTCATTGGATGTTTAAATATTATGACGCTAGCTAATGTGAACCTTCCCTGGTATTTTTCAAACTCATCTATTTCTTGAGCATTTATGTAAGATTTTTTTAAAAGGACCATGTACATCTAATTTATATATATGTATATATATATAGAGAGAGAGAGATACACTATATTTTTCATTTATTCTACATATAATACACATATATAAATGCATTTTAAAATATATGTAATATTTATGAAAATAAATCATCTGTAAAATATGTGTTTGTACAACTATGCTGTGTATATTTTTAAAATCGAGAAGTAATAAGACAGAGGGAGAGGGGGGAAAGAGAAAAATCAGGAGGCTACAATCTGTCCTTTAAAAACTGCCTTTCCTTTTGTATTTTTGTTTTTATTTTCATTACCCTAGGCAGTAGATCAAAAATGATAGATGCAAACTATTGCTTTTAGAATGGATTACCAATGAGATCCTGCTGTGTAGCACTGAAAACTATGTCTAGTCACTTAACATGGGGCATGATAATGGAAGAAAAAAGAATGTATACATGTATGTGTAACTGGGTCACCATTCTGTACAGTAGGAAAAAAATTGTATTGGGGAAATAAAAAAAAATAAAATTATTAAATAAAAAGACTTTTATTAAAAAATATATTACAGTGATTCATGTGAAAGAGTAGTCTGTCTATGTTTTCCTTTAGGAGTTTTATAGAATCTGGTCTAACATTTAGGTCTTTAATCAATTTTGAGTTTATTTTTGTGTATAGTGTTAGAGAGTGTTGTTCTAAAAAGTTTTTTGCATAGCAAAGGAAACCAGTAGCAAAACAAAATGATGACCCACACAATGGGAAAAAAAAATCTTTGCAAACAAAGCAACCAAAAAGGGATTTATCTCCAAAATATCTTATCATACAGCTTTATATTTAAAAATAAAGGCAACCCAATTAAAAAAATAGAAGATCTAAACAGACATTTCTCCAAAGAAGGCAGACACATGGCCAGTAGACACATGAAAAGATGCTCAAATCACTAATTATCAGGGAAAGGAAAATCAAAACTACAACTGAGGTATCACTTCATACCAGTGAGAATGGCTATCATCAAAAACTCTACAAACAATAAATGCTGGAAAGGGAATGGAGAAAAGGGAGCTCTCGTTTTCTCCCACATTGTTGGTGGGAATGTAAGCTGGTGCAACTACCATGGAGAACAGTATGGAGCCTTCTTAAGAAACTAAATACAGAACTACCCATATGATCCAGCAATCCCCTTCTCCTGGGCATCTATCTGGAGAAAACCATAATTCGAAAATATACATGCACTCCCAGTATTCATTGCAATACTGTTTGCAGTAGCCAAGACATGGAAGCAACCAGATTGTCCATCAACAGAGGAATGGATGAAGAAGATGTGGTACATATATACAATGAAATATTACTCAAAAAAAATCATGAAATAATGCCGTTCACAGCAATACAGATATACCTAGAAATTATCATACTAAGTGCAATAAGTCAGATAGAGAAAGGCAAATACATGAGATCACTAATATGTGGAATCTAATGGGAACGATATTATAGAACTTACAAAATAGAACAGACTCTAAGATTTCAAAACCAAACTTATGTTTACCAAAGGGGAAGCATGGGAGGTGTGGATAAATTAGGAGGTTAGGAATGATATGTACAACCTATTGAATGTAGAATAGATGGGTAACGGGGACCTACTGCATAGTACAGTGAAATTTACTCAGTACTGTGGTAAGCTGTATGGAAAAATAATCCGAAAAAGAATGGATGTACATATATGCATAACTGATATACTTTGCTGCATGCCTGAAATTAATGCAACTTTGTAAGTAAACAGTAAGCTATAAAAATATAAAAGTGTATGTTAAAATGAATAGCAAGTACCTTTCCTAGGAGTCAGAGCTATTCTCATGAAGAATCACATGCCAGAAATCACACTCTACAGCTTTATGGTGAGGTCAGTTGGACCACATGGAGGATTATGGTTTTTGTCTTTTTAAGGCCATACCTGTGGCATATGGACGTTCCCAGGCTACGGGTTGAATTGGAGCCATAGTCGCACCACAGCCACAGCAACACCAGATCTGAGCCACATCGGCCACCTACACCACAGCTTGTGGCAATGCCAGATCATTTAACCCACTGAGTGAGGCCCAGGATCAAACTCGCATCCTCATGAATATTAGTAGGATTCTTAACTCACTGAGCCACAATGGGAACTCTGGATTTTCTTTTTTTAAATATATGTTAGAAACAAGCTAGGGCTCAGAACAAAAGCAGGCTGAATAATTTGATTGATCTTAATTGTCTCTAGGCTTGCATCTTAAAATAAGATGGATCCTGTGACTTTAGAGGAAAGATAGACAGTAAAAATCTACAAAGAAGAGTGAAGCAAAAGCATAAGAGACCCAGAAGATCAAAGAGAACTCTTCCATGTCTAGAGCCTCTTGCCCAAACATTCCTGCCTAGGCATGTCCTGAGCAGAGGTGCAGTTCGGCTGTCCACCTGACAGTCCCAGTTGCCTGGGAGAGAGAATGGGCAGAGTGAGGAAATAAGTGCCAGTGACGTGACAAAATCAGAGAGATGATGGTGCTTTCATGAAGTACCAGGAGAGCCTCCAGCCTATTTGTGTCTCCAGGCTCTAGGAAATAGGAAGGTTAAGCCATATCCATCATTCTATACGTTTGAAATCCTAATCTGTGTCTTTGAATCTGACAAATAACGAACAGCCTTTCTCCTCAAAGATAAAGTGAAGGGGTAGTAGAACAGGATAGCAAAGAAATCCCATTTCACTGGAGCCCGATATTGACAATAAAAATTTTAAAAAAAGAGTAATGAGATCCTACTGTATATAGCACAGGGAACTATATCTAGTCACTTATGATGGAACATGATGGAGGATGATGTGAGAAAAAGAATGTGTGTATATATGTGTGTGTGTGTGAGAAACTGGGTCACTTTCCTGTATAGTAGAAATTGACAGGACATTGTAGTCCAACTATAATGAAAAAAATAAAAATCATTAAGAAACAATAAGAACAAAACAAAAGAAAAAGAGTATAATAGAGTACCGAGTTAGAAGATGAAATATTAGATGAAAAGTTGATGTTAAATTTTCCAAGGGAAAAACCTCAAAGGATGTAGATAGAGAAGGAACATCAAACAGCAAAATATTTTGTTCACTTTTTAGCCAAATAATTCATTTACATTGTAACTAAACAGAAGAATATTTTATATCTTTCTCATGTTATAGAAATATATTTTATAATGGGAATCAACATATCTTTATATGTTAACAGAGTGTATGTTTCAGTTTATGTTGAAGAAAACAATTACTTTACAGATAAGTTTGCTAATCTGCAAACTTCCAGACCACACCTGGCTGAGTGCAGGGAAAATCTGTGACTTTGAAACCACAGAGGGAGGAAGGTGAGCACCAGAGAACACTCTCTCTGATGAATGCTTTTTTCCATGCTTTTTCATCTGCTGCTTCGTTCTGCTATTCTTGTTCTTAAAATGGCAGCATCTGAATGTAGATTTTGGCCCTAGAGGAAATACACAGATAACACATTATGGAATTTCTTGAAATTAATGTGGCTTTAACCCATCTATGCTAACACACATGAACAACAACAGGTGTCTTGTTACCTATTTAATGCTTTTAGGCCTTATATATCTTTTCTTAACATTAAGCAAGTTTTCTCAGCTATTTTACAATTGGAAACAATATTACATTAGATACTGACTATGTATGTTTTCCACACATTGTCTTCAATGTTTTATTCATTGTTGATAACTCATTATACTGAATCCATTTCTTATCAGTCATTTACATAAGCTAAAAAGAGATTGGAATATGGAATTTGCTTCTATTGTGAAGTGTACTAATAATGTTCTATTAACTTGAAAAAGTACATACCTCTTTAAATACATAATTTTATTATCAGAAAATGAATCATGGATATTGGGGATTAAGGTTCAGTTTTCCCTTATCTACTATATTGAGAGAAATAATAATTCAAGCACGTGAAGTGAAAATGTATATTATTCATTGCTTATAAACATGTTTGGTTACTTATTCTGGGGATTATTTTATCTCCAGGGTGATGAAATAGTTTTCCTTTAAATATGCTTCCATTTCTAATAGAGGAGGAATATTTTTGCATTGCCCCTCTGGCTTTAGTTCTGATGTAAATAGTAGGGAAATATTACCTGGAGAAGCTAATGTTTGGAAAACATATTTTAAAGATTGATTTTCAAAAGGGGAAGGGAGTATTGTTAAAAAATATAGGAGGTCCTATGCTCAGCGGCAATGAACCCAACTAGTATCCATGAGGATGTGATTTCAATCCCTGGCCTCGCTAAGTAGGTTAATGATCCAGCATTGCTGTGAGTTGTGGTGTAGGTTGCCGATGCAGCTTGGATCCCACATTGCTGTGGCTGTGATATATATAGGCCAGCAGCTGTAGCTCTGATTTGATATATATATGTATATATCCTTATGTCCCTTGAGGGACTGCTTTTAACCAGTAGAATATAGCAGCAGTCAATTGTTACTACTATTACTAGGTTACAAAAGATTGTGACTTCAGTGTTGCTAGAGGAATCTCTCTATTGCCTTCTTGGTTTGAATGCTTCGATGTAATAAGCTGTCATTCTGGAGAACATTTTGTGGCAAGAATCTGAGGTTGGTCTCTGGCCAACAGATTGCAAAGAAGTGAGGTCCAGGAACCCTTGAGGAACTATGTCCTGCCAACAACTATGTGAACTTGGAAGAGAATCTTTCCCCAGTCAAAACATAAGATGACTACAGACCAGAAACATTTTGACTGTAGTCCGTGAAATACCCTGGTATTAAAGATCGAAGTAAGCTGTGCCTGAAGTTCTGACCCACAAAAATTTTTGTTGTAAACTATTAAGTTTGGGGGTAGTTTGTTAGGTAATAATAGATAATTAATACACTGAAATAAGAATCTTTCTTTATTTTGCCTGTAAGGTATATGAGATAACAGAATACTTCACTAGAGTTTGTATAAGATCATTTTTTAAAATCTATAATTAATGGAGAGATAAATATGAATGTTTGTGATACTTAAATAATGCAGTTCCATGCTTAGCCTGTGCTGTTTATATGCACCTGCTCATATTGTAATTTGCATAATTTTAGAATGTGTCATTATATATGACAATTGAAGTGTGCATATTATTTTAGAATAATTCCATCTTTTCTGAGTTTAGTAGAGATTGTTTAACAGTGCGTAATATTTCAGGAAATAGCTATTATAAATCTTGTATTTTATAAACAGTCTTAATTTCAAAATTCAGACCATATGGTTTAAGAAAGAATTAGTATGGATAAATGGCTAGCTTCCAAAATAAACTGAAGATCAATTAATTCTAAGGTAACATCACTTCTTATATTTAGGAATGTTATTGCTTAATTCTAAGGTGATTCATGCATATTCTGAACACAAATTTGAAGGTTTGAAACCATTGTCTTGATGTGTGATGAATTCAGACATGTGTATGCTACTTTGCTGAAACAGACGAAACAGCATATGTAGCAATAGTATTTAAAATGCACAGCTTATGTTTGACTCTGTGTGACAACCAGGTGACAATGATAGATTCAAATGCAATCCTGACTTGGAACATCAATTGGGGAAATGGCAAAGGCCTTTCCAATATTGTACATTATTCTGTGACTGCCAGTAACAAAAGCTTTCACTCCCAGTAATTTTGCATGATTACAGTTTAAACAAAAGATAGTTGATGAGGGTGAAGCCTTGTAGTTAGGAAGCTAAGAAAGATCTCTCACTAGATGCATGACTTGAGCGTGATCCCAGCAGTTTCTGTGGCTCTGAAACATGTATGCTTAACAAATTGCAGATTTAGGCCACATTTTGTTATGTATTTAAATGACAGCAGTAGTATTTTTTGAGTTGTTAATATCTAAGTTGTTAGCATTCACATAACAGGTTATTTTCTATGAAGGACATTTGTACATATCTTGATTATCAGTTACATCAGTTACTGTCTATGATCAATGAATCATTTTCTATTTATTGCAAGATTAGCTACTTAAGAGTTTCTTAGAATATAGTGTCAATACTGTACTCTATTAGCTTTAGGCTTTTAGGGGAAAATGCACAGCTCAAATTTATATGTCAAACAAGTAGGAATCCCTTATTATTGAATTTGTAAAGTACTTTATGATACCTTTAAAATGTAGTACATTTCTGATTCCCTGCTGCTGTCATATGATAAACTGCTTGCTGACACATGAGTTAAAAATACCAAGCATTCTCCAAATAATTATACTGTAAGTCCATAACCATCTGACACTTCTACCATTGTTTCTTGAGCCTGACCTTCAAACAAGAAAACTTTGATTAGTGAAAACCCAGTAGTTTCCTTGGATTCATAAAATTTAAAGTCAAGAGCTTCCTTAAATTTTATGAGGTTCAAGCCCTGCATTGCATTTTCCTAAAAAAACAAGATCTCAGAAAAGTTCAGTGATTTCTTTGAGGTCAGGAAATTGGAAATTGCAATAATGTTATAAAAAGTCAAGGTCCATTAATAGACCAAAATATCCTCTTGAAAGACAGAGTTAACCTCATAAATAATAGCCCTTCTACCCTCTATGAATATTCAGTAACAGTCAAAAAAATAGAAACCACTCTAGATATTTCAAGCAGAGAGGAGTTTAATGCAGGATAATGATTATAAAATATTAGAAGGTGCTGGAAGGGCCACTGATGAAGTTGTTGCCAAACGTAGAAAGGAACTGGCTTCTCCTTTCTTTCCTTGTTCTCAAACTCACTTGAGCTGCCCTTTGGTGAAACCTGAAGACAGATGACAAGAGAATATGGGAACTGTAGTTTGCAAGCTTCACAGCAAGAGCTACAAAGGGAATTATATAAAAGTTGATTGCAGGTGTTCTCCTGTGGTGCAGCAAGTTAAGGATCTTGATCACTGTTAGGCCCCTGCCCCCAATTAAAAAAAAAAAAAAAGTTGATTGCAGAGCTGACAGTCAACAGAAAGAGTTGATGTAGTTGGAAATAAGTACTTCTGTTGCTGCAAATGTAATGCATGTTTCACGTTATCTGTTCTAAGTATTGCCAAAGAAATATAAATATTTTTATGATTTCACTCAGGAATCAAATCTGGAAAAGGAAAAGGAGATTAGGGTTAATTTTCAGTTCATATTTAAATCAATAAATTCTATTTATAGCCAAATGAAGCCTACATAAATATTCCTTCTACCTGTGAATGCCACCAAAGCCCACCCCTTATATACTGTGACAAATGTACAGAGTAGAGAGATATGGAAAGTATTCTCTGTTCTACCAGGATTTGGTTGTGCCCTCCTGTAGAGTTTCCTTTTGGCTGTGTTCTAACCTTAAAGGAGGTTCTAGATCTTCTTTAGATTTCTACCAAATAGCAATCTACTCAACAAGGAATCAAATCAGCAATAGTGTTTTCAGCAAAAATAAACTGAGATGTTAAGGAGAGGTCCTCTTCAAAATTTAAACTAGACATTTCTTTTAAGCTATTCTTAATAGCTCACAGGTCTTCCCCTTTTGCATACAGCGTCTAATATCCCTTTCCTGCCTCTTCAGGGTAATTCAATCTTACTTCAGATCTTTAAAGTGTACTCACCAGGAAACACAGAGGCCCTTCAGGTCCAGCTCTTTCAGGTTTATGCTGAAGTTCAAGTTCAATAGGAAGAAGAGTCCAAGAAGTAGATTTTTGTGCAGGAAGTTTATTGTAGAATACTTTGGGGACTAAAATTTATAGGAGAGTAAAAGAAGCAGTGTAAGAAGAAGTAGAAGGTAGCCTTAGATACAGTTATAACAGAGGCTTCAGTTTGTTTCCAGAGGAGCTCTGGACCCAGTGCAGTCCTTCCTGAATTAGTGTAAAAGAGCTCAGCCTTCATACCTATAACTTAGACTAGTCACTGGATGTGACTGCCCCCCCTGAGAGTGGTGTGACTTTGGATGGAATGGGGAAGCATTTTTCCAGCCAAGGTCAATCACCAGGAGGTAGGAGGTACTCAGCTCTGAGTCATCGGCCATTAATGCATCGGCCATCTGGGGGCATGCGTGCTTTTGTCTGAGAGAGGAGTTCTGGGCAGGCACCACTGTGTACACTGCTAGAGAAGTGGTTGATTCTCCTGTATGTTGATTAAAAAATAGGATGTTTAAACCATATTGTTCCAACTTTCAGGGAGTGAATGATTTTACTTCTTGCAAAATCTAACATCCTAGGATGATGCTAGTGAGAAAACTTAAAACAACATTTGCTTATGCCCCTGTCCAGACTTTCTACCTCCTGGTCCTCTTACTCCTTATTTTACAGACCTGGGCATAAGCCATCATTGAGCTATCCCATTGGAGATTGACTTAACTTAAATACTGAGTAAATTCTTTGTGGCACCTTCTCTACACTATCCTAGCCAGATGGGAGCTCTTCTGTGTCAGTGAAGGCATCTGGGTTTTTCTTGGAAATTCAAGAATAAATAACTCCTGATGGCTGGGGTTGGCGGTATTAGAATGCAGGGGTACCTGGGTGAGCCAGAAGAATGCACAGACTAGTTTTCTTCCACAGATCCTCTAAATAAGAAATAGGCCTCATCCCTATGCCCCGACCCCAAAAGAAAGATGAAGCCTTGTCGCCAGAGTGCACTGCATCCGGGATCTTTGGCTTCTGTAAGGGAGGGAAAAGGTCCATCTGCTGCCTCCCTGCACCCCTTGCTCGTGTGGCCAGGATGATTCAGAAAACAGCACCTCTCCTCTTAGGTCTGTTTGCACTAGACAATGAGGATACAGATTTTCCAACAGTGAACTCTAAGATGCTTATCTCAGTGTAGAAAAGAAAAAAAAAATTTGTAGCGTGATGGGTGTTCCTTTGATTGATTTTTTTTTTTTTTTTTGAGTCTCTCAAATACTTCTGAGAACTATTTTTATGGACTTAGTGGTAGGTGTAGCTCTTGGATATTATTTGGGACAAAGTTATTCACACTAAAAGAGAGTTAGTGATCTTTGACTTTGAATGACCCCGGGCTTGCTTGCCTTCTAATCAGAGGTGGGAAAGCTGACTGCCCTGAGCGTATAGGATCCTACTTGTTGGGAGGACAGCCTCAGTAGCCCTGTGATGTAAAATGATACATCCAATCAAAACTTTCCTGCCCGGTTATTCTAAGAGTAGCCAATGCTGCCTTCTATATATGGATATATAGAATATCTCTGCAAATACTAAAAATCTGAGGGTTCACTTCTGTGGATGAATCTAGGTTTCTTCAGAAAGATCCTATTATGCATCAATTTCAAAGAGACTTTTGTAGTCTGCCCTGATTTTTCACATTCTATTCTATTTACCTCATCATATTGTAAAAAAGTTTCTCATGACTTAACATGTATGTACAAGTCTTTTCTCCTTAATGTTGATGTCTGGCGAGAAACTTGACATACAAGCCCTTTAACTGTCCTCATTAGTGAAAACACGTTTAAGTGCTGTTAGCTGCAGTGACAGACACATTTGTGAGTTGAAGAACATAGATAATCCTAGTGGTGACCCTGAAAACCATGTATCAGATGCCATTGCTTCTCTCTTAGAGGCCTGACACCTCTGTCATGCAGCAGCATATTCTCACCACAACTTAGTCTTTCTGCTCTTTGGCATGTTTCTTTTTTGCTTTTTGATAAAGCATATAGTTTCACCCACTGGTTGCACAATCTTAAGAGCTGACCACACAATTCTATTTTAGCAAATGAAGAGAACATAGGTCCTAGTATCAAGCAAAATATTAGCTGCCTTTTGAGGGGAATGAGTCTTTCAGAGCAGAGCCAAAGACCAGTTTCTAGCCTGTGACTTCATGGGAGCTTTTGGATTCTTCCAAGTTAGCTTACAAAATGCTCTGCAAAATGTATCTTAAACAGTGCATTTCTCTGACCTCTAAAGCATCACTATGTCAATTCAGAGGCCTTTCCATAAACTTTCTTATGACATTAAAATCAAGCATAAAAGACCATTGTTCAATCCAGGCTCCCATTTCAAAGTTTAACAGGCATACTAAGAGGTAGATGATGGTTAGTTATAGTGACCTAAAAGCAAATGCCACTAACTGCTGTATCTTAGGTTGTAAATTTTTGTTGTCATATTAATAAATAGCAAAGATATGACTGTCTTCTATTTTTGCCCTATTTCAATTCTGAAGTACAACCCTAAATGCCTGAATAACTCCAAATGCAAATTTCTACTCAAGCTAGTTATTAAGCTACACAATTTTTCCTGAAGTATATTGTAGGGGAAACTTAGAAACCTTGCATTGAGAAACTCATAAAATTTCATTCCTAAACACACACACACTCAAAATTAGACTGCCTTCTAAAAATTACATCAGCAGTTTCTAATATCTTATAAAATCTTCACCCAACACAAGTATATCTAATTCCAAGAGATGGGATAGGGTGGATTGTTGTAGTGGTAACAAGGAAAAGTAAAGTTGTCTTGATAATATTACATCAAAAATAAGCAACAATATGGAGTTCCTGTTGTGGATCAGTGGGTTAACCCAACTAGTATCCATGAGGATGTGGGTTCCATCTCTGGTCTTTCTCAGTATGTTAAGGATAGGGCATTGCCATGAGCCATAGTGTAGGTAGCAGATGCAAATTCAATCCAAGTTCCTATGGCTGTGCTGTAGGCCTGCAGTTGTAGCTCCAATTCAACCCCATCAACCCCTAGCACTTTCATATGCTGCAAGTGTGGTCCTAAAAAGCAAAGCCAAAAAAAATAAAATAAAATAAGCAGCAATAGACATTGAATGAATAGACATTTCCTAGTATAGAGAAGGAAAAGATCCTTTAGCAATAAAGAGTTTTTTTAAAAACAAACTTTAAGACATTGCAGACTAAAGATTAAAAACTTTTAATATGTGTATGTAGTAAGGAAGGACTAAAATTAGAGAAGTTTGGACCAGTTGTCACATGTGACTAAAAAGAGGCAACATGAGGAGAACAAAAAGCAGAAGCATTTCAAACCAGAAACCACTCTCATAACCACATTCAGATAAGCATTTTGCAGTTTATTACATAAAATTATGTCTTTAATAACTACATAGTTCTTACATAGACCTCGTTCTCATTTTGTAAGTGAGAGCTCTTGGCTTACTTTTATAGTTTAACAGAGATGTGGATTAGTATTTAAACTAGATGAATTCCACATGACTATTGGATTCAAGATTTGAGGATCTAAAGTGAAAATGCGGCATAATATATGGAAATATTCCTGAACTTATTGATAAGTATGAGTGTACTACATGCTATACAAACAACAAGAGAATGTTTCTCACTCTTAGGGCACTTTCTTCTACTTCCCCCTTCCTCTTCTGTTCTTTTAGCTTATTCAGAATAATGTTGTGCATAATTCAAGCATAATTTGTGATCTGGTGTCTATGAGCACATCAGTTTTATAAGCAGAAAATTTTATGAGAGAAAGAGTCTCTAAGAAATATATGCATATACATACAAATGTTATATGTATACAATTAATATATAATACATATAGCAAGAAATAATGAAATGGCCAGCAGAGTCGAATAGTTACTCGCTCCAAAAAATTTTAGCAAATAGAATTACTCAGATTTAAGTCATTTGGCTGCTGAAATAGATTTCATGCATTTGCTAATGTTAAAATTTAAGAGACCTTTGTTTTTCTACATTGACATACCATAACCCTAATTACCCATACTTTAAACAAAAAGATAAAAGACACAGGATATATGTTCAAAAGAGTGTCATGAACAGAAGAGAAATATAGGGAGTAGTGACCATGACTTTGACTTATTTTTAGGTATTATAATTCATTTGCCCAATTCTGTAAAAATTATAAGTTTGTACCCGTGAGAATTTGAATGTATTTAACCTTTGGGGAAGCAGAAAAAAATTAATGTTTCATTTTTACAAGGTTACCTATCAAAATGGGATTTTCTTTTTTTTTTTTAAATGGACATTTTTTAGTTTTATTTTTAAGAAGGTAGTATAGTATACATGATTCACAATTGTAAACACAATGACTTTAAAATTTGATATCTTTTATATTTTGCATCTCTTTGCTTCTCAGTTTATGTTTCTCTTGGATGCAGCTCTAGTTAGACCAATATGTATCTAAATGTTGTTCTTTAAAACCGTTTTTGGCAGTATTTCATCACATTGTCTATTGTGTCATCTCTGTGTTTCACTTTGAAAATGTAAAATTTGAAAAGTTGTTCATGATGTCAGATGACTAAATTTCGTAATGAAATGGAGTATGTGTGTATAATATATGGGTTATATATGTATACATGTGCATGTAACTTCTGTATCTATATCCATATATTTTATCCTAAGAAATTCATTAACTTATAGATAATGTCTGCATATGAGGAAATGGGATCTCATCTATGAGCATATATTTTCATATCCTTCTTTCTTATAGGAATCTTTGGTTCTAACTATCTTGTTTTGTCCTTCCTTGACTCTTGACAGCTGACAAAACATTTCTTTCCTGCCATCACAGAGATTTTTCTAAAACACAGAGGTACCATGTGTCCCCTTTATGTCCCAGTTCCTATGGTATGGACTTTTAAACTTTGTAGTGTGTCCATAAAGCAAGGAATCTGCAGTTTCCATAAGATCAGCATCAATCCTCCCTTGTCTAGTAACAGCGTTTCGATTTTCCTCTGTAATTTGCCCTTTCTGCAGTTCAGGCTGTCTTGAGACACATATCCCATGAGATGTTAAACCAAATTTATTTTGTTCCCACAAAGGAGGGAATCTGTAGTTTTCATCAAACCAACATTAATTCCCACTTGCCTGGCAAAGGCAAGTTGATTTTTCTTCTGTGATTGTTCCTCCCACAATGCATGCAGCCTACTTGGTGTCACTTAGTTTGGCCACATGACACACACTAGTGAAGCCATTCTCTACTATCTAGAAATTCAGATTTTAAGAGAAGTGAATGGAAAAGAGCTAAAGCAATTGAATCCAGACTCCCAAGTGCTATTTAGTTCTGGTTACCTCTGACCTCTCATTAAACCCTTTTACCTTATCCTAGCTCTTTTCTGAGAATTAGGTCTTCAGCTTTTACCCTGATTCTGAGAAATAGCATATGGTTCCAGTTACTTTTGTTGTTACTATTTTTGCTCAAGTAAGAGGGTCAGTTGCTGTTGTTTGTAATTAAAGGGTGCCCATTAATTCAGGATTCATGGTGGGCACTTTGCTTACATAGGCTCTTTTTCTTACCAGTCCACATAGGCTCCTCTTGATGCCTTTTTATTGGCTAATCCTTTGCCTGGAATGTCTTTCCTGCATCATTCTTCTTTATGTGCCTAGGGAATTCTTATCTTTTCCTCTCAGGGTTATTTCCCTTGAGCAGCCTTCCCTACAGCACTACCTCCTTCTCATGTTATAATAAGTACCTCTTGCCTATATTCGAACCGTGAGCAAATTGTGCATACTTTAATCATAGCAGTGATACTGTAGGTAATTGCTTATTTCCCTATCAGCCTCCTCCACCAGAAACAGTTGCTCCAGGAGAGGGTCAGTCCCCAAATCTTTGTGCCTTCAGGATTCACTGTAAAATCCCCTTATGACAAATATAATAAAATGTTTGTTGAATAATTACGAGAGTGAGCTCTGACTTATTAAAAAATAAAGCACAGAGAGTTCTGAATATTGTAATTAGTGTGTATCAGAGAGCACTTTTTCTCTAAATCTTGGAGTTGTCCTTCACATGCCAATAAAAGTTTAACATTGCCATGTCAGTGCAAATCAAAGGACATTGGCAGTTAATACTGTGTTTGAAAATAGTAAATTAATCTATCTGTAATAGTTAAAGGGATTAGCATTACTGTCCAAACTGTGGTACCTTTGCAAGAGAAAGAGGGCCTGTTGTGCCAAGACAACTGGTATAAACTGGATTGTTCTTGCTAAACTAGGATACGAGGTCATCTTAGTTACAGTTAACTGACTACAGGTGAAGACCTAGCAAGGTCAATGTTTCTGTGGTCCTTGATTTGTTATAGCATTCCCTAAAGCAGGAGTATTTTTTTACCCAGCATCTTAAGGCATTGAACGAAAGATATATGTAATGGGCAATTTCTTTAAGTGTAATTTTATTTTGTTTTTAAGTTCAGCATCTATCTGGATGGTTTGAAAGACAGGAGTCAGCCCTACTCCCCACCATCTTTTCTTCAGGCCAAGCCTACTGATGAAAGTCATTTTAATGCTGTTTGTTATAGAGACCTCAGTTTATTTCAAAGACAATAAGAATATTAGTTTGTAGTATCTCTATATGCAGATCATTTTAATTCCTTGGATATACAGAAAAATCTTTGGTGTTGGACAGGTATGTTTTAATTTCAGTTGGCTTGCAACCCTACTTTTAGTGAGCTGAATAAAGATTTATCCTGAAATTCAGCACTGCTCAATCTGTTATTAATGCACAGCTGAGGGGTCCTCGGGGTGCACAGAGCCATGAGCTCATACTTCCAAGTGCTTAACTAAAAATGCTTTAAGCGTTCTTTGCCCTCTAGTCTCCTCTGTCTCCATAGTCTACATTCCTGTCCCAGTTTTTGAATGAAGTCCATGAAAAAATAGACATTTGACATTGACTTTATCCTTTGTCCAAATTCAGTGCTTGAAGAAACATGTCTGAGAGTATTCTGATGAACTGTCCATTGACATTTAAAATCTACTAGACACTGTACTATCCCCAAGAGGAGCTCAGCCATTGGGGCTAAAATCCAATTTGGCTGTCACAAAATATAGGATAAATTTGGAGGTTAAAAATAAAATAAAAATAAAGATCTTTAACTCTCTGGCTAGCAATAGTGTTGTTTCCAAATAGTAATCATCCTTTTCAAGCATATGCAATAGGGCCCTGGAGAAAATCTGTATAATCTTTGAAAGAAGTAAATGTTACTAGTTCAATAATACCAGGAGGAAATAAAGAGTGCTATAAGGTTGGATAGCAGAATCAGTTTATGTGTCTTTGGAAAGCCAATGGAGGATAAAAACAAGAGCATAAAGACTAGTAAATATAAAGTCTCCATTCTTCCAGGGACATTGGAGAAGCTGAAAAGCCTCATGAATGTCCCTGGTGGAGAGGAAATTAGACTGACACTGTCATCTACATGGTATGTTGCTCCTAGGTACTGGAAGCAAAAAAAAAAAAAAAAAAAAAGACAGAACAACCATGGGACAGGACCAGAAATGGTATAAAGAAAAAAATAGTGGCTCTGGTAGGAAAATGCTCTGAAGACTCAGCACATTCTGTGCAGGCCTGGGAAACCCTGGAGATTGAAAATCAAGATAAGTGCCTCCTGGAATTTCACACACAAGGCTGAGAAAAGTTATATTGCTGTCATTGTTATTGTGAGTGACTAGGTGTTGAACTAATAAAACTTCCCAAGACTTCTGTGCCTACCTCCTTTGATTGTGATATATGTGATATTGATATTTTGATATTGATCTTGTTAATTAGGTTTTGTAGTTTATTGCCAAGATGCCAGATTTTAAAAATAATATACGAAATATATTTGAAAGTTATTTGATGTCAAGTTGCTTTCGTACATTTATTTTTAATTTTGTTGAAGTATAGTTGATTTACAGTATGAGTTTCAGGTGTAGAGCATAGTGACTTACTATTTGTATAGATTGTCTTTCATTTAGAAATATTACAAAATAATGGTAGATTGCTTTTTTTAATGAAAACTTTCCCAGAGTTAAGTATCTCCAATAAGTTCAAAATTCTATGAAACCTTAATTTATTAAAATTTTCAGAATGTTCTTAATAGAAGATACTAAAGAGAAAGGACCATTTGTACTGCCATCTGCCTTTGCTGCAATGAGCAGTAATACACTTCAAAGCACATCAGAAGCTCTCCATAAGTATTAGATAAAATGAGCATAATTAAATGAAATAAGTTGGAACAATGTTTCAGTTTAACAAGAAGGTTATTCATACATTTAAACTGTATGCAATAGTCTATACACTTTGGTAAGTATTTCAGACTCAAATGTAAGCAAGATATTTCCTAATTAAGCAGTTTTTTCACTATCTATAAGGGAAGGTAGATTTAAGAATGAATAGGAGTTCTTGGGACTTCCCTTGTGGCACAGTGGGTTAAGGATCTGGCATTGTCACTGCATCACTGCAGTGGCTCAAGTGCTGCTCTGGAATGGGTTTGATCCCTGGCCTGGAAACTTTCACATGTCGTGGATATAGCCAAAAAAAGAGAGAAATGAATAAATAATAATACTTTTCCAAATGCAGTAAACATTATGTCTAAGACAGAGCACTTGTATTGAGGTAGTCTGTGTTAGGGAAAGATGGGGCTAGAAATAGCTTTATAAAGTAAGCATTATGAAGAAAGACCAACTTTACACAACCAATAATAGGGTGAGGGCATTTTGGATGGAAGGAAGAATTTGTTCAGAAATAAATGTGCAAAGTGGCAATATGAGTTCCTGGAAATCCAAATAAGTTAGCATTGTGATGAGTCTAAATTATCTTCAAGATGAAAAAAGGAGCAGTTCATGAAGAATCTCTTATGTTATGATATGGAACTTGACTTGGGACCATTCACAATGGAAAGCTATTAAAATGTGGACATTTGACAGCAGGGCAGGCCTTTTTATCTTTCAATTTCTGTGGTTTAAACAGTGTAGCATATAGATGGGCTATAGATTATTTATTTATTTATTTATTTATTTATTTTTAGTGGCTGAAGAAATGGCTAGGTGGCTAGATCAGGCATTTTTAATTAAACATCCTCTTCTCAAATGTTCTAGAAATAATTAAGTATTAATTAATTCCTTGCCCTGATCTGTGATTTATGCATTTACTTTTCTATTCAAGGGAGTTACTTTATACATTTGTTTAACAATCCTATGCCAGATATGCTCTTTTGGACAGTTTCTCTCTATGTTGCATCTCTGTGCTTTGAACTGCTTTGTAATTTCACTGAAGATAAAAGCCTATAAACAATGTTAGAGTTACTCTGTCCAGAGTTTGTGAAACCATCATGAGATTGAAAAAGAGGATGAGGAAAGGACACAAAAGATACAATAAAAGGATTAGAAAACCAAGTCTAGTTAAAAAAAATGTTAAGTACTTTGAACAGACAGGAGCAACTTCAGATAACTTGGAAATGCATTGCTGGGGAATCAGAAGTGTTATTCAGACAGTGTGAAAAAGAGGCTGTGCTAAAGCTCTGGCAGTTATTTTCTTTACTTTTACAAGGATTTACTTGGATTCTTTTTTGTACTAACATTAGAATATCACATTAAAAACATTAGTCACACTTTATGGAGGCATTTATGGATAAAATATAGAGAAATTATTCTAATTTATGTAGACATTTATAGCAAAAAACAAAAAAAAGCACTCAGTTACTAAAGAAGCACAAGGCAGAGCTGCATAACTTAAATTTGCATTATAATTTTCAATAAACATGAATTTTTGCATAGGAATAGACTTTGAATCAGTAGCAATTATATATTACTTTTGCATATTTGTATGAGCAATAGCATAATAAACTTAGATCTTAAAATTTCTATGAATAATAACTCAAGTTTGTGTACTATAGCAGAATAGTAATAATCATATCAGTGACAACAAAAAATAGAATTTGAGATTTAGCAATAAACTTACTACAATGAGCTTCCTTCATTTAGGAAATATACTTCTGATATTCAGTGAGTCCCATTGTTGTCAAAGCACTAAATATTTGAAAAAGTGATTCCATTATCCTTACTACCTTACATAAATCCACAGATTTGTGTATATGATAGTTAATAGAATGTATAGTCATAAGGGAAAGAAACTTTATCTTAGATATTGTCTTGTTATAGCTTTTTCTCTTATTTTCTTCCTGCGGTAGTAGTTTTGTTGGCTTACATTTCAGGTCCATTTGTATATCTGATGGACATTAGTACTTCCCCTTAGAAAAATGTTAATAAGCACTTTGCTTAAAATGTAAGAGAGATTACAGAAACATCTGAAGCCTATCCAGAGATCCCAGATCAAAAATTTTTTAATTATAATTTTTTCTTTGTGGATTAGAATCTGCCCATCAGTTTATTTCTCTCTTCTCAATTGGTTTTCAAATACCTCATCTAGAACAGTCTTGTTTTACAGTCATATTGTGGGTGTGTTTCTTGAAGTGGGATTTGGAATTGTTGTATGTCCAATCTTGATGTTTCAGCTCATATTTCATAGAATCCTCTGAGGCCAAACTGTGTTTTGAAGATGACATGAGTTTAAAACTTCACAGTCAATATAGACAACTCTGAGCATTAAAGACTCCAGGAGGACCCAGTTAGAGGAGGGCTATCATAATCTGTGAGATTTACTTCCAGGAGCTTGGTCATGTTCTTATAGTAAACATCAGAGAAAAATCTCTTAATGCTTCTAGTAGGAGGAGAAGAAAGGAAGAATTTTGAAATATATGAATGCACTCTGTTGTTCTTAACAAGGACCGTCCTCAGGAGAACCTAGCTAACCAGATCCCAACCTTCTGGGGTATCATTAGTGGTTCTGCGAGAAGAGAAATGCCCAGATTCAGTCAGTTCTAGCCATCCTCTCCCACTCAGGGTGGTGGCAGCTGGGGGTATGGAAAAAAAAAAAAACCTTAGAAAAATGTGAGGTTCATAGTCTAGTAACACAGGCTCACTAAAAGACTGGAGCATTATAATGTGAGATAAAAGAATGTATCATGTATGTGTGTCTGGGTTACCTTGCTGGCAGCAGAAAATTGACAGAACACTGTAAATCAGCTATAATGGAAAAAATAAAAATCATTATAAAAAAATAAAAAAATAAAAATAGAAGACTGAAACCTCATCATAGGTCCATAGAAAGCTTCTCCTCCCTCTCCACCTAAACAATACATTAATAAAGGCCTATTTATAATAGTTTCTTTTACTCAGTACCTCACATTTGGTTACGAAGAGAAATTAGAACATAAGTCAAAAGGCAAAAAATACAATTTGAAGAGACAAAACTAGAATCAGAACAAGACACAGGGTATTGAAAGTACTGGACTGAGAATTTGAAACAATTGTGGCTAATATGTGGAAGGCTCTGACAGATAAATATGGGTGGGCAATATAAGTAAAGAGATGGAAATCTAAGAAACAACCAAAAACATATGCTAGAGATCAAAAAATGCTGTTACAGAAATGAAGACTGTCTTTGATGGGCTTATTAGTAGACTGGACATGGTTGCTAAAAGAGTATCTGCACTAGAGGATTTATCAATAGAAACCTACGAAGTTGAAAAACCAAAGAGAACAAAGACTGAATAAAACAAAAACTGAGTATCTACAGACTTGGGACAGTGTGGCAAATGGATTTTGCAGAGGTGTTTGAGTTAAAGATCTTCAGATGGGCCTGGATTATCTGGGTGGACCCAACAAGAGAGGCAGGAGAGTGAGAGTGAGAGAAGGAGATGTGAAAATTGAAGCAGAGGTGGTGTATGTGTGTGTCAATGTGCATAACAGGGGAGGGCAGGGAAAGGGAGAGGGAGAAGAATGGGAAGATGCTACAGTACTGGCCTTGAAGATGGAGAAAGGGACCCCTAATGTACTAACCAAGAACTATAAGTGGCTGCTGGAAACTGAAAAAGGCAGGGAAATGGATTCTTCCTTCAAAGCTTCCAGAAGGAGCCTTCCTTGCAACAACCTTGACTTTCGCCCTCTGAGACTGATTTTGGACTCCAGAAGAGAATAAATTTTTGTTGCTTAGATCACGAGGTGTGTGGTAATATTTTGCAGTAGCAACAGGACACTAACACACACTCTCAACATGTCATAATTTGACCAGAGGCAGGGAACGGGGGCAGTAAATATATATGCATGTATATCCTAATTATAAGATATTGTAAAAAATGAATCAAAATAAACAATAAGCAAGTTTGTGGCAGTGTAAAGTAGTATAAAACTAATTGCCTACAAGATGAAGAACAATTTCAAGGAAGGAACAGCATTTGAATTTATTCTTAAAGAGTGTGGTAAGGCATTCTGGGTAAATGAGGTAGCTTAATTAAAGGATGAGCTCATAAAATCAGGTTTCTTATTTTAATATTTATTTTTATCAACCTATCCTCTGTCCGTAGTTTAAAATGACAATAATGAGAAAGAATGTTCTGTTGACCTACTCTTCCCCACCACAGCATCCTGCTTCTTGGAGTTAGTCACTTCTGTCATTTTGTTTTTCTTTCAATACTTACCTCAGTAATTTTAAATAATTTATTTATACTTTTAATTTATATTCTCCAAGTATAAAGTTATATCTTCAGAAAAAGGAAAATAAAGTTTAAGCTTTCTTACATACATCCTTCCCCCTGCAATACTTTCTCTGTAATTAGAATTAAAAAAAAATCAATAGTCAGTGTTTACATTGTACAACTTTGTACCTACTATTTATAGCTGAATCACTGTATTCCAGTTATATGCCTCATCTTTTTTGAAAGTTATTTCATTTTCCCTAGACCTAATAGCTAACATTTTATTCAGCCTCAAATATTCTGATTGAACTAAAATACTGTAAATTTCCCTCTTAAAAGTAAAACATCAGTTCTTTTTTTCCCTCCTAGGAGACATCCTCCCTGAAGTCCTCTGACTTTCCCTTCCAGTGTGGACTGGCTGATCTTTTCATGTAGTACCTTTGTGACATTTTATTAGACCAAGTAGGGCATCTTTGAGAATGAGTGATGTACTATTAAAATTATGTCAGTACAAGTCTAAACCAAGACTGCCTGGACAAGCTAGATTCTCTGCTTTGCCTTTCAGTATCCTGTTTCCAGTATATTTCTTTTCCTCTTCCTTTTCCTTGATCTTTTCATTATTTCTTAAATTTGTTCTTTTTTCCAGTGTCCTCTCTGAGAACAGTGCATGAGGAATTGCCCCATACTTCACATAGTGGTTTCCCTCAGTACAGTGTTTTAGGTAGGGCATCATTTTTGATCAAGTTATGAAGACATTCCTTTATACTTTCTAAATTTTAGAGTTGATGGTAGGAGGTTTGAGTCATTTGGTTGTCCCAGTCTTTGTATTAATCTGTTTTCTCTTTCAGGAAGATGCCTCTAATAGTGTTAAATATCATTGTATATGAACTATATTTACCCCCTCTAGAGATTTTAAGGATTTTCTACTTATATATAGTATACACACACACACACACACACACACACACACACAAAAACACACAATGATGTAGTTTGGTATTGGCTTTTTAAACAATAATTATGCAAGGTTTAAGGTGGGTCCTTACAGTAATAAATACTGGATTACTTATTATACCCTTCACATAATTTTTAGTAAATTACCATATCTTATTTATTTTTGACATCTATTTTTTGATATGTTGTCATATACCAACACTTTACTTCTGACTCTTTGCTATTATCACCTTTCCAAGTTTTTTTTTTTTTTTAATTATGGATTTGTACTTTTTTTTACTTACTTGCTATCATGGTTGAAGTGAGGAATAGGGATTGGCAATTTTACTGAAGCCACCCTTTTAAAGAAAAAATTTGTTTTTTTATAAAATTATAGAGGTTATCTCATAGCCTAGTGGGTTAAGGATATGGTGTTGTCATTGCTGTAGCTCTGGTCACTGCTATAGTGCAGGTTCGATCCCTGGCCCAGGAAGTTTTGCACACCACAGATGCAGCCAATTTTAAAAAAAAAATTAAGTATAGTTGATTTACAATGTTCCTTCAATAAAAATCAAAAATTTTATTTGAGACACCAAATAGACAGATTAAATTAGGAAAGATTTAGATCCATGAAATTGTTTTACTAATGCAGGAACAAGGTGATAAGATCCTGTGATGGCAAATAGTGATGAAGAATTGATTTAGAAATTGTTTCACTGTAGCTGACAGTAAGGGTGTGAAGCTAATATTAGCTCCAAAGTAGGAGGAAGAATAATGTTAGATGTCGATAAAGTGATAATGACCTTTCAAATCTCCTACTCTCTCTTTCTTCCACCTTCCCTTACTAATTAAGAAGACAATTCTATAATGTATAAGCATAACTTTTTTATATACTTTGAGAAAATATGGGACAAGTAGGTGACTATCTTTTATTTACTAATAAGATAAATATACTGTGAGCAATTCCAGAAGAGTTTTTATATATCCTTCTTCTCTGTTCTGTCTTTTGTGTGTGTGTGTGTGTGTGTGTGTGTGTGTGTGTGTGTGTGTCTTTTTGCCATTTCTAGAGCCACTTCTGCGGCATATGGAGGTTTCCAGGCTAGGGATCTAATCAGAGCTATAACCACCGGCCTACGCCAGAGCCACAGCAATGTGGGATCTGAGCCGTGTCTGCAAACTATACCACAGCTCATGGCAACGCTGGATCCTTAACCCACTGAGCAAGGCCAAGGATCAAACCCGCAACCTCATAGTTCCTACGCGGATTCGTTAACCACTGAGCCACAACAGGAACTCCTCTGTTCTCTTCAGTTAAAGAAACTTCTTAATGATTAAATATTTGAGGGCAAAAATTAAAAGATATCTCTTAAGCGAAGTCAGTTGGCCCATTTAGAATTTTTTTTTTATAGGGATGTCAGTTTCCTTCTATTATCCAGGTGTTCTTGGCTAATAACGACCAGAGATCAGCATCCACTCATCCCACAGCTTGCTCTCTCTCCCCATTCCTCCTTGTCATCTGCTCTTTCCTCTTCATTTCTTTGTCTTATTAGCAGATTTTCTTTTTAAAATATTACAAACAGGTAGAATCATAAAGAGTGTAGAAGTATAATGCATTTGTTTATTTAGGGAAGTTGTGATGAAATTTATTGTTAAAAAAATGACATTCAGACATTAGTTCTCATTCTGCAAACTCTTTGATGAAGAAACTGTGGCCATCTAGTTGCTTCCTGAATTCAACTTGTTTTGACAGGTTGGTTGCATTTGCTAAAACTCCCTTTCCTTAAATTCCTGGGTTAGAATTGGACACAATTATAAATTGCACAACTTTAGGAGACAAAAGTGATGCACTAGCCATACATCTCTAATGGTCTTTTAGGTAGCATAATAAGAGAGAAACTGAAGTGTCCAGCAGGTCAGAGCTTGTCTTTGCTTTCCTCTTTTCTTCCTCAGGTCTTCCTCCTGACTGCTGTCTTTGCTGACCAGCAGCCACTTCAGTCCCACCACTACACACTTCACTGTGGGACCACAGAGGCAGTAGCCATGCAGATGCAGCATTTTTCATGTACTTCTTCACCAGCTGTCCTTTAATGGTCCCAGATTTCCCTTCAGGGTTCTCTCATTCATGGGCTTCAGGAGGGCTGAATTTAGTTTATCTCTGATTGTCTAACTTCTCCTCTAGACCTTTACTTACTCATCTCCTCTCACAGTGTGTGAGCTCTAATTTCTATTATAAATCCTTATTTTAAAGCAATCAAAATGGTTCTGCTTCTCTTATATTATCCTGAATGATACTTTCAGCCAAGTCCATTCTTTCCTTCATTTATATTATTAAAGTTTTAGCTGTGCGTGCAGTTGTCTGCTGGAGACTCTATTTCTTCACAGCCTTAATTGCAACTAGGTCCTGCAGGTAAATGTTGTTATGGGCAAAGATGTATGCAATTTCTTTAAAAGAAATTTCCTTAAAAGAAAATTGATCTCCACATTCTCTTCCTTTTGCCCAATGAGATGGAATATGATATATGGTGACCCAACTTTAACATGTAAATGAGGGTGAGAGAACAGACCCAGATCACTGAATAATCTCTGGAGCCAAGCTATGCTGCCAGCCTGGATCTCACACCTCTGGCATGTTATATGAACACAAGAAAAAATCTATCCTATTTAAATTGGCTTACCAGATTCCCTTAGCTAGAGAAACAAAGCAGTGTTATTAAGGGCGTTATCACTTAATTCTAGGGATGTTCATGGAGCCCTTTAGATATTCTTCTACTGCTACTTTTCCTCCCCTGACCTCTACTCTAGGAGTGTGTGGGCACACAAGTGTGGGCACACACACACATGCACAAACACACAGGTACACACATAAACTTACAATTAAGCCCATACGTGTACCACGCATAAGAAGGACAAGGTTGCACACCCAGGCGGAGGTAATACCAGAAGCAGGTGGGCATGGAACAGACATACAGCCTTCTGATTCCTAATAAATTATTTTAAGCAAAAACTGTTAAATTTCTCCAAGAATATTCATCCTGCAAAGTTTCCTTGATCATTCTAGAGCTAGCTTAATATTGAGGTCAAAGTACTTTTTAAAACAGTGTGCTTTCAATAAAAATGCATTTCTTCCTTTGTTTCTGTAATTGTTATACACAGTCTCATTGTTCACTTGTATTTGGTGTAAAGTTTAGAAGGGCCACCTGTTTGCAAGGAAGAAAGAATGTCAACTCAAATTTGGGTTAAGGCCGAGTTTTACAAATGACAAAACTGGCAGCAAATTTAGCAGCAGAAAGTACATCCTAGAGCAGAGGAGAAGTGTCACATCTATCTTTAGTGTGAACACCAAGTGGCTGTGCTGTCTATAGATATAGCTAGAAAAAAAAAAAGATGCAGTCTCAAAACATAAAGAATTGGGTAGTATGGGAAACCAGAAGTTATATAAATATCTGGCAACACATAGTTATATGAGTTGCAGAAATACGCACAAAATCTATATTTTTACAAATCATAGCAAAAGCTTCAGGAGTCAGGAAGTGTGCCTCTTGGTGGTAGGAAAGCCATGTGTATATAAAATTGATGCTTGTAAAGAGGCAAGAATAAGATAAAATGTTGAAGCAACTCCACAAAGCATGTGACACAATATACTTCAGATTAAATAGACTTGAAACAGTAGAATGCACCAAGTGATTAAAATAATTGAAGTGGAGCAATTGAGATGTAAAGACGAAGGTGAATGCTCTTCCTGAAAGCAGCGTAGCATTCACTCAGTCAAGGATGCAGAGAAGTCTGTCCCAAGAGAGAAGGAGCTTCATGCCAAGTCTTTGCCCAGGGCTGCCTAGCAACCAGCTCTTCTAGCGAGGGCAGTGCCTAAGTTAATCTCTTTGGTAAGCATTTGTAGCTATTAATTTAATTAGCAAATGCAGCGTAGCATGAATGATCCTGGTGCAATAGCAAAATATTAATGAAGATTTTGAAATTCTAACCTTGAATAGGCACATTAGAGACTGTTCCCTAGTCATAGTGTGTCAGGAGAAACTCAAAAAAAAAAAATAGTAATAATACAGAAAACTTTCTCCTCCATAATCAGGTTCTATGGGGTTTCAGAAAGAAAGTATAATTTAATTTTTCTTCTTTTTATTGCACAAAAACTTATTGTCTGGCTTTGAAAGTGGAGATTGAATGAGGTTTTTCTAACTCTAAAATTCTTTGACTCCCAAATACCAACCTCCCCCTCCCAGTATCCTAGTTTTAATCATACTGTTTCTTAGAAGACCTGCAGTTTTACCAACATAACTGTCTTCAAGGCAAACTGTATCAGATACCTTTCAAAGACGATTAATGCTCCTCTTGTTAGCTGGCTAGAAGGGGTGACTGTTCGGTGATAACAAGAAATGTTTTATGGCTTTGACTCTGAGGCTGAGTGTTCTGTCCCCGCAAGGCTCCTGCCCAGACCTCTCCATTTCAATTTCATAAAAGACAGTTATGTTTCAGATGTTTCAGAAAGTCAAGTTCCACCAAAAGCAGATTACCTAGCATTTTATGTACCTTCTAACAACTTTTTCCTCTGGCAAAATGCTTTAATGAGGTACTGAATCTTGACCTTGATAAAAACATTGTATGATAAAGCTTAAATGTTGTCCTAAGCTTTAACGAAGATACACTGGAAAAAACTTAAAACCTCCAAAATTCTTCTTTTGCTTCTCTTTTTTTCTCTTCTAATCGAAAACCAGAACTCAGCAATATTCTAGTTTCTTCAAAGAAAAGCAGTAATATGCTCATTTTTTTCTCTGGCTACTACTGTGAGAATGATGCATTTTATAAGAGAATCTGAAGTTCAAAATTAGTTCTGTAGGGTACTTGTGAACTGATTATGAACAAGGTCAAGGATGTTAACTGCCTGGAGAAAAACTTAAGTCAAAAGCAAAGGAAAAACAATGATTACAGTAGCAGAGATGATTATTTCAAATCATTAAGTCATTGTCTTACATCTGAAAATGTAACTTTTCAGTGGACAGGAAGGAAATATGTATGTGTGTGTGTGTGTCCGTGTCCTAATATCTAACTCTATGCATAGGTTTAAATAGGATATGCAATTATAAGACTAGAGCTTTTTAATTGGAACTAACTCACCTGGCCTTAATTCTTTACTTAGTGTATTTAAAAAAGAAAGAAAAGACGAAGAGCAAACAACTCAGTCTTCCTCAAGCACCAGTTTGGCCAAATGAACAATCAAATCAACTAATTTTTTGAAATTATGGATCCAAAATAAAATTCTTATCTAGGGATGTAATTGAACATTTAATGCATTACTCTTCAAAATGGTTTTTTTTGGTTGTTGTTGTTTTTGGTTTTAAGGCCCCATGGCATATGGAGGTTCCCAGGCTAGGGGTCCATTTGGAACTACAGCTGCCAGCCTGCACCACAGCCACAGCAACATCAGATCCAGGCCATATCTGTGACCTACACCACAGCTCACAGCAATGCTGGATCCTTAACCCACTGAGCAAGGCCAGAGATTGGACCTGCAACCTCATGGTTCCTAGTCAAATTTGTTTTCACTGCGCCATGAGGGGAACTCCCAAAGTGTGTTTTTAAGACCAATAGCATCAGTATCACCTGGGAATATTTGAAATGCTTATTATTGGACCCTTCCTTTTACCTAAGGGATTAGAAACTCTGGAGATGGGACTTTGTAATCTATGTTTTAAGAAGCTTTCTGAGTAATTCTGATGCACACTAGTTGAAGAAGCAGTGCTTTTGTCTGTCATGTGGTACATACCACACGTCTCTTCACTAAAATTTTCTCTTCCCAATATATTATAAACTATTATAAAGCATTGTTAGTTTAGATAGGTTGCATTTTTTAAAGAATGATTTTTATTTTTTCTGTTATAGCTAGTTTGCAGTGTTCTGTCAATTTTCTGCTGTACAGCAAGGTGACCCAGTCACACATACATATATACATGCTTTTTTCTCACATTATCATGCTCCCAGAAATAAACCCAGATACCTAGATTGCATTTTAAATAATCATTTTTAAGAAGCCCTGTTTTTATTTTATTTTTCTGTTACTTGGATTTTTTAAATTAACTATGTTCCCACATATTCACAAGATACTAAAAAAAGTATTTTTAAAAAGGACAGAAAAAAAATGACACTCAAAGTTAACCCACAAATAGAATTTTGTTAAAAAATGTTCTAGATGCATCTCTATCTGTATATAAATTTATACATCTATAATCATGATCCATTGTATTTAGAGGGGAGAAGCTTTTATTAATATTTTTGACAAAACATTAATTATATATATTTTAGTGAACTTTTTAAAGGTTATATGTTAACTAAGGAAATGCTCAAATCCCTGCAGATACAATAATGAACTTTCACTTTTTTGTCTGAAATTTTATGATTGTTACAGGGCCTTTGGACTTGGCCTGCACTCATGTACCTCCTTGTGTTAGGACCTGATCTGAAGGATCAACCTCTGTCTGGAAAGTGCCACTCTCATTGTTAAGAACAGACACACAAACTGAGCCATATTTAAAAGTTTTTGCTCAGACCTGGTATATGTCACATCTGATCCTGTTCCACTGACCAAAGGGAGTGCCATGGCTGACCGTGAAGCCAGGCAAGACCATGAAGCCAGGCAAGACTCTCCCTGATGGAAAAGTGCTGAAAGATACAGGGCAGGGAGCCTAGATTGTAAGACCTCAAAAGAAGGGAGTTGTTTCTCAGCGACCACTGCCAGGGACTGCTATAGATATTTGTCTGCTTTCTGTTTTTTCCAGCAAAACTAAGGCCACTATCATATGTGTTTTCTGCATTTCAGCTATTATACAAATCTTTGAAGTTGTTTCTTCACCACTTAGTTTTCTTTCCCTTAAGACTGCCACTCAAGCTGCTTCTTTTTCCTCTTCTTCACCATCAAATCACTGCTGTCTTTTTAGAGAACTTCCCTGTCCATGTTGAATCCTTCAGCTACATGCTTTTGCTCTTTACTTTCATTATTTTGCTATTACAGTAGTCAATAGTGCCTATATTCAATAGTGATTATTGTTTTAATGTTTTACTCCAAAAGTAGTTTCAGAGTTCCATGAAGACAGAGACTTGGCTGAATTTTTTCCCTTCATTGAATTTCTAAACAGGGTATAGGATATAGTAGTAAACCATACATATTTGCTGAAAGACTGATATTTCTGTTTTTATCTTTTGATATGTTTTTTCTTCTTTTTATGATAATTTAGCATAAATACAACCTATTTTTAATCTTATTTTATACTTTAAACCAATGGAATCCATATTTATTAATTTATTACCTTTATATTTGAAGGAATATTTTTATTCCTTACATGAAAGATAAGAGAAATTGTAACCTTATGCCTCCTCTTGCAATTATCTTTCTAGATTTTTTGTTAGTCTGTTTTGTGGTGTTTGTCCATGTTTGATATTTTTATTACATAGTATTTTTTTCAAGAAGTGTGAAATCTATGTTTTGTATCATACACATAATTTATAAAGATTTTTTAGATTTTGTTATTTGTTTATAGACATTTAAAACTTGCTCTTTACTTTTTTAATCCATGCCCCCATTTATGTCTTTTTATTCTTTATTTTGGAGTATCTTTGGACTAGTGCCGGGCTGCACTAACAGACCAGTCTTTGTGGGAAGGGTATATGTACAATAAAATTCACATTTATGAGACTGTTTATATGTTAGCTTTATAAGTGAACTATGAAATTACTGGTGTAGAATCGAAATAAACCATACTCATTTTCACTCTGATTCTTTATACATTTATTCTGGGTTTTGCTTCAGTTTGGCTTGTTTGTTTTTAATTTTTTGTTTTTAGAATACTTTGTATCCTTAGGGCTAATATAGAGGTCTTTATGTAAAATCCCATTCCTTCAATTCCAATGCCTTCCTGGTTGCTTTAGGGTGGATTCCAGGGATTCATATTTGACCCAGAGCTTCCCTTCCATCTCACATGAGTTTTCAGTTATTTATAATTGCTCTTGAAATAAAGACCAAAATCCTCAACATGGCTTACACATGATCTAATCCCAACCTGCCTCTTCTGTTCAATTTTTCCAAGAGCAAACATAAATATTTCTGTCCCCAGGTGCTTCAGTAAGAGGATATATATTACTTTTATTTTTTAAAATTTTATTGGAGTATAGTTGACTTACAATGTATTAGTTTTGGGTGTACAGCAGAGTGAATCAGCTATACATATACATATATCCATTTTTTACCATATAGGTTATTACAAAGTATTGAGTGGATTTTACCGTGCTATATAGTAGGTCCTTGTTAATTATCTGTTCTATATACATTAGCATGTATGTGTTATTCCCTCTTCCTAACTTATCCCTCCCAGTAAATAAAACTTCTAACCAAAAGATTTCTCGAAGAGGAATACTCTTTTCATTAGGCCAAACTAAGATCTAAGATGTTCAATAAGATGGAAATTCCCTGAACTAATAATGCCTCACCTTTCGTTGCCACTCTTTCAACATTTGGGCACAACCCTCAGCGTTCCAGAAAGACAGGGAATCCAACCTTACTCTTCTGCTGTTGAGGTGAATCAATATGAATCAAATCAGAACCCTAGTAACTCCAGCCAATCATTTTCATGCATTATTTTCATTCTTGCTTTAAAACTAGAGGTGGATGCTCACAATGGTTCTTCTATCTTCCTGCCTGTGCAAGGTCTGGAACTGGTCAGTGAGAAAGAAGCAGTGGAGCTATCTAGGGACTGGGTTTCAGGATCCCTCAGGAAGCCTGGGATTGGCTGCTAGTGTTTTGGCATTAGGACAGTCACCATTGTAATGGGGATTAGCAGTATAGTGGGAATTGAGATGACATGTATCATACGAGTATAGAGACTAGAAACAGAAATATCGTCCTGCTTCTTAACTTGTGCTGAGATGATATCTTTCTATGTCTTTTATTTTAAAGCAAATTTTTATTTATTTAACTTATTTTTCTATAGTAATTGAAAAAATTTGAGTTTTGGGCTTGTCACAGACAAGGCAATTTTTGTCTTAATCAATAGCTGTAGATAACTTCAAGCATCCTATAATACCTTGAAATCTGGAAACAAACACTATTTTTCTGAATACACAGGTAGAGTGTTAAGGTAAAGTCTCAGGTAGATGTCATGTCTTTAATATTCAGTAACATGAACACTGTGTTTGGGGGGGGGGTTAGGCGTGCTTGTGTGTTATCAGTGAAAATAGTTGTGTGAATTAAGGATTAAAAAACTTGACTCACATGGCTAAAAGGACAAAGGCATTTTTATCTCACATGACCCAAAGTCAGGGAGTAAGATAATTCTAAGCACTTGCTACATTGTCTTCTCTCAGCTCTTCCCCCATTGGTATGCAATTGTGTTTGTTGTTGTTGCTGTTTTCTCAGACTGCATTTTTGCTCATGGTCCTAAGATGGCTGTTAGCAGAAAACAAATAGTGAGCTTCCTTCTTTATTTCCAGTGTAAATAAGAAAAGAATCTATCCTAGAGTCATAGAATATTAAATTCTTCAGTTCAGTCTGATGGTCCAACTGAGATGAAGTGCTCATTCAGCAATAATTATCAGAAAACAAAATGTACCAATTAATGTAAGCCAATGTTTGATAACATTCAGAGTTTTTCTCCAGAGTGCATTCTTTTTATTTATTCCCAATTTATTCAGGGTGTTCTATCACTTAGGAAAATTGGGCAGGAAATAACAGAATCCTGATGAAAAATAGCATAATGGAATTGAATGTTATTGCTCTTATTATTTCATAACAAGTAGTTCTGAGGTAGAGTTTATCTGCTGTATGATGTCATGATTGACATCTCTTCATTCTCTTGGTCTTTCCCACATGAGTGCAGGATGCCGTTGCACTTTCTATAGGAAATGAAAAGAATATTTTCAAGAGAAACTGAATGGCACAGGATAATAAACACACAAATGTTAAACTTTTATGGTCTGCTACTGAAATTCCTAGACATCTGCCCAATAATAAAAAAAATTAACAAACTCAGTTTGCACACAAAGAACTCCCTTGTACATCACACTTAAATATGGTATATCACTGGATATTTGAGAAAAATCTTACAATATAAAGGAGCGAGACCAATATAAAGAAAAAATAATTTGCTATTTTTAAAACTGGCTGGTAACTGTATGGAGTTCAGTTTTTCTTCTCTGGCTTATATATAGACAATACACACACTTAAATGCATCATGCATTTTACAGTGAAGCACCTGTTTTAAAAGAAACAGACTTTGGAGGCATGAAGATGAGAGAAAGGTAGGACCCAGCACACTTTCTTTTCTGTATTAGTGGAACAGTGTTTCATGGCCCACCTTGACGGGCAACTATCAGAGGGGATTTGTAGCTTTTTCATTTTCTAGGCTGGAGGCAGTTGAGGGAGAAGAGGCTTGGATTTGGGTCTGGCCTTGCCTGAGCTGAAACACAGTGTCTACTTCCGATCTTATTTCCAACTTACTTTCACCCCAAGTCTTAAAATCTGCAACCAAGTAAAAACAAATTACTTAACATCACCTTGATATCTGTCAATTTTATTCCAGAGATGATCTCACTAGTTGTCTCTTTGCCTAGAATATCCCTCACAGCTTTCTCTTCCTATGAAAGTTTTACTCAGCCTTCAGGACCCAGCTGATGTGGTCACATGTCCATGAACACTTGATCCTATTCATCAGTCTTGGTTAGTTTCTCTTTATTCTTTGAGCTATTATTATTATTATTTTTTTTTAAGTTTAAAGTGTTTTATCTTCAGGTAAATACTAAGATGATTTTGCTACACTTATTATCATTCCCACTAGATTGCAAGATGTGTAAAGTTGACCTTATATTTGCTTATCTCTTCCAAAGCACATTGCAAAGTATTTGGTTAGTAAATGATCATTTTTTGTTTGTTTCAAAAAGCTTGTTAAAATTGGATGCATTTTATTCAACTAGAAATTTGATGGCTATTTTAAAAACATTTCTTTGGAAAGAAAGAATGTAAATATTATAGTTTGTAATGTTTCTGTGAACACTTAGGTTAATTTTTTCCATTTAGATATTTTATTTACACATATTTTTTCTTTAAAAATATGAATAGAAGTCCTTCCTTGCATAATTCCAACTACTTCAGTTGGTAAAGAGACTCTCGAGGAGAGTGGATGATTTATAAGAGAAATGTGAGTTTTCATCATCTTTTTTGCTCAGTCTCTGAGTGCCTATGCTTTATGAGGTGGATGGCCCACTGAACACTGTTTCTTAGAGTTCTCCACTGATAAGAAAGTCCGTAACGTTACGTAGTGACTGCATCTATAGATAATTGATGCCAGACTTTATGCTATATTTATATGGCTGTTTGGAGCACAAGCTAATAACCTTTGAGCTATAAGCTACAGTTTTTCCGACCGTCTATTAGGCTGCTACCAATAAGATGGGTCTCCTATATTCATCTGAACTAAGTGTAATTCTTAAGACCAGAGGAAAGAGGTAGTAGAGATTCTTGCTTTAACACTGCATTCTACTTTGCCTCACCCCCTTTTAAAATCTTATATGTAGTTACATCTTCAGGTTCTGTGGTTTGTTACACATTGCTAAATATTCAATGCCTAGGTTAAGGTAAACACAATCCTTTATAATCCTTTCCAAATCACTTTTGATTAAATACTGCTACACGACTCTGTCTAAGTGAGAGCAGAGGAGCCAGTAAAGCTGTTTCAGCTTAATTGTTGTTGGCATTCTTTTTCTCTTGCGGCTTTGATGGGATGTTTCTCTTTGACGTTTTCAAGCAGTAAAATTGCCTTAAATTCTCATACACTTTGTAGGAATGCTTGCGTTAGTTTGAGGGTCTGGATTTTTTTCCCCTAAATTAACTCCTAAAAAGGGAATGAGAATCAGTCATGGGAATACCTGGTAAGAATTACAAACCACCAGATGCCATTATTGTAATTTTTATATATAATAGGCTACTTCTGAGAACATGTATAAATAGAGTGTTACATAACTCATATATAATATAGAAATATAATGAACTTATAAAATATATAAATTATAATATATATGGTATTATACAATGTACTAATATATAAATATATTTAAGTATTTAAATATATATAGAATGAATTTGATATATGCATGTTGTGTAAAACAAAATTTTAGTATTTGAATTGAAATTAGATTTATGTTATCTATATATATGTATCTATGATTTGAAGTTTTTATTTTGTTTTGCTTAGCATATTTAAACATATTTAAATTCATATTATTGGGTTCAATAATATGAATAACCTCTTATTTGATCGGTTTTAAAAACATTTTCAGTAGTTTCCTGGTGGCTTAGAGGGCATTGTCATTGCTGTGGCTTGGGTTGCCGCTATAGTGTGGGCTTTGATCTGTGGTCAGGGAGCTTCTTCATACTGAGGGTGTAGCTGATAAAACAACCAAACACTGCCCCCCCCCCCATTTTCAGCAAAATGGACAAAAGCACTCAGTTGAATATGTATGCCCTTCAATATAATAAGAAAATATTCCCTTAGCATGATTCAATATTAAACAAGAACACATCCTTCTTCCAACATCAGTTTCTCTTAGGCTCAGTCAACCAGAAAAATGCCAAAAGACCAAAACTCTAGATAATAAAGGATGCATCGAGTGTCTTTAATTTACTTAACTATAAATTGTACTAATGATGGAAATGTGCAGGGAAATGTAGCTTTATTTTTTTTTAACATTTTGTTGACAGTTCTTATGCACTATACATATGAATGCTTTTGATAATTTTAGCACTTAATTTATTTAAAGGCGGAGTTTAGTTATTAAAATATCTTGTTATCCACTACCAGAATCAGATCATGAACTATATACAGTATACTTAGAACAATGATTCAAAATGTCTATCAAATTAAGGAAACTTACATTGACACTCTTCTAACCAGGAGCTTCTTCATTCAGAATATTATGAAAGTTGATATATATTCTCTACTTTATTCTTCCTACAAATCTGGTTGCCTAAAATATAAAATACTCACTCACTATAAGCCTAAGTTTTCAGCTTATACTTCTTCAAAAGAGGTCAATGACCTTCTGAAGTTTATTTCTAAAGGAATTATTCATATAAATAAAAAGTATGCCCTCTTATCACCAGTCTGTGAAAAAACCACCAGGTACATTTCCTGTAAACACCCAAATTGCTGTGATTCCCTTAACTTTCTTAAACACCCTTAACAGCAGAGACTCAGTCCTCTGCTTAAGTGTTAGCACTACTCCCAGAGCAGACAGATCCTTTTCCAGACAGTTCTTCTCTCATATCATACTCAGTTACTTTGGGTTTCAGTCAAGCCCTTTTACCCTGCAAGCTGGAAGAGGTTCAATGTTTAGCAATGAGATTTTTAATCTCTTTTAGACAGCTTTCTCCAGAAACCAAAGTCAGTTCCAGGAGCACTACATGAGAACTGCTTCCAGATTTTGTCACTTTACAGATGCTCAACTGTCCTTCCCTTACTCTGAAGTTTCAGTGAACAGAACTCCCAGGAGTTGGTTCATCTCTCTGTTTAAATTTTTAATGAAAAAAGTGATGATGTAGCTTTTTTTGTAATTAATTAATTAACTGATTTTTTTTCTTTGTTTTTGATTGTGTGTGGGACAATTTCCAGTTTAGGATGTATTTACAGATAGTAATGTTGCAAAGATATCCCTAAAATTCAGAGGGAACTAATATACTTTTTGAAATAATGAGGGAGACAGGTGTATTCATTAAAGCTTTGACCTTGAAATTTATTTCTTCATAAAATCAGACCAACCAGGAGAAGGCAGTGTTGGAAAATGGCATTAGAGCTACTGGAATGTGATCAAATACTGATATGATACAGGCATTTAACTTCAAAGAAAACGATTTATCCTAGTATCGTAACTAATAACATTTAAATTTTATCTTTTAGTTTGGAATGATGATGTAAAGACTTTTAAAAATATTAGAGATAATACCTCAAGTGTGAGAGGTCTACATCACAAAGAAGCTCAACTTAATTTGGCCGAAAGAGTAAATAGCCATATTTTTAAAATGTGAAACATTAAATTGAAAATACAAGTAAATATGATGGGTTCCATATCTTAGGGTCATTGCTAATCATGTAAAATAAGATTATACATAGAATCTTAAAGATATCTTAGTTTTTGACTTTTGTTGACTTTGGAAGTTGTGGTTATATGTGTGCATTTCACCTTTATCATATTAATTTAAATAAAAATCAGTTAAAATTTTCTTTAATGTTGTAGCTTTACCTCATCTGAATACAAAGATGCTTTTTGTGGAATAAATTTTACTTTTAAATAATTTCAAACTTAGAGAAAAAAATTAAAATTAGTGTATAGAACTCTTTTATAGCATTCAACCATATTCCTCAATTATTTTTTACGATATTTTCTTCATCTCTCTCTCACTTCCTCAGTCTCTTTGTCTCTCTCTCTCTCTTTCTCCCTCTTTCCCAACTCCTTGTCTCTCTCTGTGATTTTCCCTTTCCTCTTATATACCTAAAACTCTCTCTCAGATATTTAGGGATATTTAGAGAAGAGAGACAGAGAGAGAGAGTGATATTTAAGAAGAAAGAGAAATACATTCCAAATACTCTAGTGTTTATTTAGTTTGAAATAAGGATATTTTCTTGTATAACTATAGTGAAATCATCAACATCAGGATATTAACCCTGGTATAATATCGTTATCTAGTGTACAAACCATATTCAGATTTTGCCAGTTATCTCAATAAAGACTTTGATAGCAGATAGTAATAATAACTATTATTATTCTAAGCCAGGGACATGGAGTACATTTATATTTCATGTTTCTTTAGTACTCTTTATTTTGCAACAGTTTAGTTGTTAATAGAATGTCCCATAATTTTATTTCTAATATTTCTCAGAATTACACTGAACTTATTTTGTTTGAGAAAGCAATAGCACAAAAACAGTGTGAAATTATTCTCAGTATAATGTATCTAGAGGCCCATGGTGTTGCTTTATCCCTGTACTGATTGTGATAATTTTGATTATTTTGCTAAGGCAGTGTCTTTCCAGGTTTGAAAAGCTCATTCAAGACTGACTTATTTTAGTTCATAAATTTGATGTTTCTATGTGTTTGCAACAGTATTTTTATAAATAGTCTTTTAAAATCATCCCAGTGGTCAAATATAACCAGATGAAGATTTAAAATTTAAAAAATCCCATAATTCTAAGTTAATGATAATAGCAACATAAAATATTGTCTTGTTCAGTTACTTGTTGAGTAATCCAGCTCTCAAAAATGGGGGGGGGGCAGGTCCCCCCCCCCTCACCGCCATGTAATGATCAAACTAGATGTTTGCCATTCCAGGGGCAAGTTAATTTTTAGAACATATTCTTCTTTGACTTAACACAGTATTTATCTGGAAACCTTCATATTATAATTTACAAAAAATAATAGTCATGTATAACAGTAAAGAAACTTAATATTTGTCTCTCACTTGATTTATTAGAGACGTTTTAGGTTCACAGGAAAATTGAAGAGATTGTACAGAGATTTCCCTTATATACACTCTGCCCACATACATGCACAGCTTCCTCATTATTTATATCACCTACCAGTTTGGTACTTTAGTTTCAATTGAACCTACTTTGACACATCATTATCACCCAGATTCCATAGTTTACCTTAGGGTTCACTCAGTGTTGTACCTTGTAAGTGTTTGAACAGATGTAAAATGATTTATATCTATCATTTTAGTATCATTTAGAGTAGTTTTATTGGCCTAAAAATCCTCTGTGCTCTGCATAGTCATCCTGCCTTTTCTTCTCTGACAACCTCTGATCTTTTTACTATTTCCAGAGGTTTGCCTTTACTGATGCACCATATAGTTGAAATCATATTATAGTATGTAAACTTTGCAGATGGGCTTCTTTCACTTAGCAATATGCATTTCAATTCCCTCCGTGTCTTAAATGGCTAGATAGTTGATTTCTTTTTAATGCTAACTATACTATTCCACTATAAAGATGTACCACAGTTTACTTGTCTGCTCACCTAATTGAAAGGAAGCTTGCAGGTCCCAAGTGTCAGAAGTTATAAATAAAGCTACTATAAACATTTGTAGTAGATTTTTATATAGGAGAATAGGTTTTTGTTTGGAAATATATTTTCAGATTCTACGGGTAAATACCAAGGAGGATGATTGCTGGATTGTATGGTAAAAGTATATTTCATTAAGTAAGGAACTGCAAAATTGTCTTCCAAAATGACTGGACCATTTTGTATTTCCACCAGCAATGACACAGATTGTATTGCTCCATGCCCTCACCAGTATTTGTTGTCAGTTTTCCTGATTTAGGCCACTCTAGTAGGTGTGTATGGTATCTTGTTTTAATTTTAATTTCCTTTATGACCTATGATATGGAGCATCTTTTTATGTATGTATTTGCCATTTGTATGTCTTCTTTGGTGAGTTGTCTGTTAAGGTCCTTGCCCCATTTTTTAATTAGGTTGTTTGTGTTCTCATTGTTGACTTTTAAGGGATATATAAGTAGCAGTCCTTTGTCTGATAAGTCTTTTGCAAATATTTCCTCCCAGTATGTGGCTCTTTTCTTTTTCTTTTTTTTTCTTTTTGCTTTTCTTTCTTTTTTTTTTTGCTTTTCAGCAGTGTCTTTTGCAGATCAGAAATTTTTTAATTTTGATGAAGTCCAACCTATCAATTTTTTTCTTTCATGGATCTTGACTTTGGTGTTGCATCTAAAAATTTATTGCCTAACCCAAAGTCATCTAGAGTTTCTCCTATGCTATCATTCAGGGTTTTAATGATTTTGCACTTTATGTTTAGGTATGTCATCAATTTTGACTTAAATTTTGTTAAGAATGTGAGATTTATGTCTAGATTCACCTCTTTTTTTGCCTGTGGATGTTCAGTTGTTCCAGCACCATTTGGTGGAAACTGTTTTCTCTCCACCGAATTGCTTCTGCTCTTTTGTCAAAGATCAGCTTCCTATATTTATATGGGTATATATCTGGGCTCTCTTTTCTTCTGTCGCTTTACTTGTTTATTCTTTCAATATTACACTGTCTAGATTACTGTAGCTTTATAATAAGAATTAAAGTAGAGTAGTGTCAGTCTCCCAACTTTATTCTTACCTTTCAATATTGTGTTGGATATTAAGGATCGCTTACCTCTTCATATAAATTTTAGAATCAGTTTTTCAGTTCTTACAAAAGAGCTTGCTGAGATGTTTATGGGGATTGCATTGAATCTATAGATCAAGTTGGAAATACTGACATCTTAACAATATTGAGTCTTTCTATCCATGAAGGTAGAATATCTCTGCATTTATTTAGTTCTTTGATTTCATTCATTAGAGTTTTGTAGATTTCTTCATATGTATCTTACATATATTCTGTTAGATTTATACCTAAATATTTGATTTTGGGGAGATGACAGTGTAATGGTACTATGTTTTTAATTTCAAATTATACTAGTTTTCATTGTTGATATATATGAAAACAATTGACTTTTGTATGGAAACCTTGTACCCTATAAACCTGTCATCATCAGTTATTAGCTGTAGGAGGTTCTTCTGTTGTTGTTGATGCATTCAGATTTTCTACATAGATGATAATGTCATTATTGAACAAAGACAGTTTTATATCTTTTCAGTTTACATATCTTTCATCTCCTTTTTTTATTGCATTATCTGAAATTACAGTATGATGTTGAAAAGGAGTGATGAGAGAGATAATTCTTGCCTTGTATTTGATCTTAGTGGGAAAATTTGAATTTCTCATAATCAAGTATAATATTAGCTATATTGTTTTGTAGGTTTTCATTATCAAGTAGAAAAAGTTTACCTCTACTTTTTAGTTTACCCAGAGTTTTTAATCATGAATTGGTGTTGGATTTTTGTCAAATGCTTTTTCTGCATCTGTTGACAAGCTTATATGATTTGTTTTCTCGGTCAGTTGATGTGATGGATTTTACTAATTGATTTTCAAATTTTGAACTGGACTTGCATGACTGAGATAAATGCTATTTGGTTATATTATGCAATTCTTTTTATACATTGTTGGATTTCATTTCCTGATACTTGGTTAAGGATCTCAATTAATTTTTAATCTATATTTTTAAAACTATTATGGGGCCAGATTATTGATTGATCAATTAATGCATTTAAACTTGAGTGGTTCCTAGGCCTTCTCTGGTTATTTTTAGCAACTAAAAAACTCCTGTGATTACTTTAAGTTACAAAACAGTCTCATTCCAGTAGTCTAAGTGTTTGTTACTGTGTAGTAATCACAACTATGAACATGGGTTTAAGGTAGGTCTTCTCCTAGTTCCCGTTGTGATTCAGCAATAAAAAACCTGACTAGTATCCATGAGGATATGGGTTCAGTCCGTGGCCTCATTCAGTGGATTAAGGATCCAATGTTGACTTGAGCTGTGGTGTAGGTCACAGATGTGGCTCAGATCTGGCATTGCAGTGCTGTGGTGTAGGTTGGCAACTATAGCTCTGATTCAACCCCTAGCCTGGGAACTTCCATATGCCATGACTGTGGCCCTAAAAAGACAAGGAAAAAAAAAAAAAAAAAAAAAAGGAAGGTAGGTCTTCTCCAATCCCATGGCAGAGTCTGAAGTCAAGAAAGAAATAGGAATCCATAGTTTGATCATTTTTTTTGTTCTCAACAATCGTTTTTACTCCT
Organism: Sus scrofa; assembly: GCF_054392235.1. NCBI lineage: Eukaryota > Metazoa > Chordata > Mammalia > Artiodactyla > Suidae > Sus > Sus scrofa. The sequence goes on along the minus strand of NC_139390.1, from coordinate 101,447,634 downwards.
TGCTTCCATATTGCTAGCTTCAATCTCAATGTTTACTAAGCTTCTATTAAGGAAAAGTTGGAGCAAGGTTTAAACACTTTGGTGGGAGACAAGCATAGAATAAAAGTTTTTACTCAGTGGGTATTGTGGTAGTGGTCTAGCATCAGCACTCTCAGATCTTTGAAAATATTTGCAGCTCATTATATGTCATGCTATTTTAATGGGTTCTTTGGAAACTCCCATTTTAAAGATTCTTTAATCATGATTATTTTAAAATATCTCCTTCTCCTAATATCTGTGTCATATCTGAATCTATTTCTTGACAGTATGTTGATTATCTTGCTTTATTGTATACCTTGAAAGTTATTTGTGAAGTTAGATGTCAAGATAATAGATATGGAGTTAAATAGTTTTAATGCCTAAAATGACATGTATTTATTTCTGCCTTTAATTTGGAGTTTTGAGTTGATCTAGTCAGGAGTTACCAGATCGCTAGTGCCCATGGCCACCTGCTGTAAACAAATCATAACTGTTTCTGGAGAAAGATAATATACTTCTAGGTCTTGAATTATTTTCATAACTTTTTTTTTTTGGTTGTTGTTGTTGTCTTTTTGACATTTCTTGGGCCGCTTCCGTGGCATATAGAGGTTCCCAGGCTAGGGGTTCAATTGGAGCTGTAGCCGCCAGCCTATGCCAGAGTCACAGCAACATGGGATCCGAGCTGTGTCTGGAACCTACACCACAGCTCACGGCAACGCCTGATCCTTAACCCACTGAGCAAGGCCAGGGATCAAACCCGCAACCTCATGGTTCCTAGTCGGATTCATTAACCACTGAGGCACGACGGAAACTCCAATTTTCTTAGTTTTTCTAATGGAGTATCCTGGCAATGAACATTTATCTAGTGAAGGTGTAAGATCACATGAGCAACCAAGAGAAGAAACAACATCTAGTAAAAGTTCCTAGAGGGGCTCCAAATATTTGAATCATCAGACAGATACTTTAAATTTTCTCTATTCACAGAAATTAAATATAATTTTGACCAAGAATTCAAAAAGAAAACACTAAAAAAAGAGACAGAATACATTGGAGAAATAAGAAATAAGGTAATCCCCAAACTAAAAAACAAACAAACAAAAACCATCCTCTCCCCAAACCCTCAATGGATTACACCAGTAGTAGTGAACACACCCGGTACCCAGATTTTGGTTTCTAATTCCATGTTCTAATAAAAGGAACTAGGGCAACATGGATAAATGGCTATTCTAGGACCAGGGCAGGAAATAAACAAGGCGATCACAAAACAGCTTGTAGTGCCAGGAAATAAAGGGGTATAATATCAAGCAAATGCAGCATGAGGGTAAGTGAAAGGGACAGCAGGAACCAAATGAAACAGGTATCAGTGACCGAAACTAGAACAATTTGAGTAACAAAATAGTATTTTATTAAAACTCAATTTAGGGGTTCCCATGTGGCATAGCAGGTTAAGTATCTGGTGAGGTCACTGCAGCATCCCAGGTCACTGCTGTGGCATGGGTTTGATTTCAGGTCTGGGAATTGCTACATGAGTGGCCAAAAAAATAAATAAATAAATAAAATAAAAAAACAACTCAATGTGTAAAAATTTATGACACCATATGATAAAAATATGTGAGAAAATAAGTAAGGAAAAAAATAAATTTCCTATTCAGAATTTGGACTACTTCATGTAGATACTCAGCCCTAAAGGAAGAGGAAAATAATTCCTTAGTCCTTTAGTATGAGTTGCACAGAGTGACTTCCTTCCAGAGAAAAGGGTATGAAAAGGGGGTAAGAAGAGTAACTCTACAGTAGAGAAACCTGACCAACAGTACTTCAGGGAGGAAGTCAGTGTCAACATTAGCACTCAAAAATCATGTACCCTTGATGTCATGGAATGAAAATAGCGCTTTACCTGTATGCTGTTCCTTCTTAAAATCTATAACCCTAATCTATAACAAATTCCAAACATCTGATAAATTTTGTAGTGACATCTTAAAATATACCTGACTGATAGTTTTTAAAACTATCACAATCATTAAAAACAAGGAAAACCTGGGGAGTTCCCTCCTGCCTCAGCAGGTTAAGGGTCTGGGATTGTCACTGCTATGGCTCTGGTTACAGCTATGGTTCAGGGAAAAAAAAAAAGAGAAAAATATGAGAAATTGTCATAGCCAAGAGTAACCTAAGGATATAAGATGATTAGATATAATGAGGTTTCCTGCATGCAACTGAAAAGGGCCATAGATTAAAGCTAAAAATGTTTGAATGAACAGTGGACTTTATAATAGTAATGTGTCGGTGTTAGTTTATTAATTATGACAAATGTACCATGCTAACACAAGATGTTAATAAAATAAGCTCTATAAACACAACTATTCTAACAGTGGAAATCATTAATTTATTCTTAAACCTCAGTAGATAGAGGTAATAACAAATTTAGTATGTCTGGAAATAGAATAGGTGAAATAGAAGACAGTTAAAGAAAATATACAGGTTAAAACGTAGGAGACAAAGTAGTAGAAAATTGAGAGGAGGAGGTGAGAGACATAAAGGACACAGAGAAATGTCTGAACATAAATGTAATTGAATCCCAGGAGGGAAATGTAAAGAAAGGGAATAAAAGCAATTAATTATTAGAAATGGTTAAGAAATTTTTAAGATATATATACAATATTAAGACAGATTTTAAAATTACTGTTGACCCAAATAAGTTTAATTATAAATAATTAAACCACATAAAAATCGCAGTACAATTGCTGAAAATCAACAAAAGAGTGAAATAATAGTAGTATTCAGAAGGGCAGATAATAGGCATACTATTTTGAAAGCAGTTATAGACTGAGCGTATCTCCCAAAGAGGTAATAGAAACCAGAAGGCAATATATTTAATATCTTCTAAATGTTTAAAAAATTAACTACAAACCAAGAATTCTATATATAAATAAATTTATTATTTTAAGAATAAAAGCAAAAATGCAGATATATTTTACAACAAAAACTAAGAAAATTTATATTTCCCTGGCCATCCTGGCAAGTTAAGGATCCATTGTTGTCACTGTTGTGGCACAGGTTTGCAACAACTTAAAAATAAAAATAAAAATGAAAAACCTAAGAAATTCTGTACCAGCCAAGTCCTCTTAAAGCAAATGTTAATGTGTACTCCTCAGGCAGAAGGAGTGCGATCCCAGATGAAAGGTTTAAGACAAAAGAGTAATGAAAATAGTAAAAATTAAGGTAAATAAAAACCGATATTGACAGGAAGGGTGCTCCAACATTCTTAGTGCATTTTTAAGTTAAACTCTTTAAAGTTCTAGCTGCACTTAGACAAGTAGGACACACTCATGTATCTATCATCTTGGGATTTAACAACAGTATCAATTAAGTGGAAAATAAAATCCTTGGGGATCGCCAAAATATCAACTTATATTTAACTTTTGTAAGTGAAGATATAATAATAATTCTGACATGATTTTTGATGTTTGGCCCTTGACAGGGTTTAGGTTTCACACTTCCCTTCCTCACCGCCACACATCTGGTGTTTTAGATAAGGAAACCCCTGTGCCCCTCTTAATCCCTTTGCACTGGAGGGAAGTTTGATTTCCACAGCCCTCCAACCTGCACAGGTGAATCCTTTTCTAGCCATGTCCATGTGAAATACCATCACCTCACTTCATTCTTTTTTTCAGATATGAATATAAGTTGTTTGGGTCTTTTAAAAATCAAATTACTATTAAAGAAATGATTGTAACTATTTAGTTGGACACTAACAGTGCATATGAGTGTGTTAGTGGGTGTATGCTTGCTCAGCATGATTATAACAAATAAAGGAGAAAAAAAAATCTGCTCAAGAGTTATTAACTGCAGAAATAAATGAATATTTCCAGTTTTGAAATATAATAACTGGTGTATTGTAAATAACATTATGATCTTTGACTTTTTAGTTTAGATATGGGGTGCTATAAGAACTAGAAAGGGCAGTAAATATAAACCATAGAAATTGACTTTGTGGGTGCATATCTGTGTCTTTGTGTGTGTTCAGATGAGTATTTCAAGTACCTTGAAGAAGTTCAAGTAATTGAGGGGCATCAGTTCTTACTAAGAAAAACCAATATACATTATTAAATATAATTATGGAAACTTGAAAATCTCTTTGTTCTTTAAATATTCTGCCTAGAGAAAAGTTAGGTGCCTGTCTCAGTTCCCACAATAGCTTTGCAGTACTGGTAACTACTTTATGTGCACCCATACTTGGGGAACTGTCAAAACCATCAGACTTTGAAATGTTTTACTCCTCCTCATCCTATTATTCTGTTTAATCTTTTGTTTTAACTATTTTATGAGAGTAATAAATGCACATAGTTGAAAAAGTCAAGTAGTACTACAGGCTATAATAAAAGCATTAGAACTCTGTTGCTTCACTTAGTCTGACTCCTGACAGACAAATTTTTTCACTTTTTTTGTCTTTTTAGGGCTGCACTTACAGCATATAGAGGTTCACAGGCTAGGGGTTGAACTGGAGCTGTAGCTGCCAGCCTATGCCAGAGCCACAGCAATGTGGGATCTGAGCCGCATCTGCAACCTATACCACAGCTCATGGCAACACTGGGTTCTTAACCCGCTGAGGGAGAATGGATACTAGTCAGATTCGTTTCCACTGAGCCATGACAGGAACTCCTATTTTCGCCTTTTATAAAATAAGTTTTGTTTATGTTCATGTTTGAAAATATATATATTTTTTATATATAAATATTACATATATATAGAGCTGCTATTTTTTTCCAAGTACCAACTTCAGACATTATCTTATTTCATAAAAGATAAAGAATTCTCACTCTTAAGTACTACTCATCTTCCTTTCCTCAACCCTTCTAAATTAATATTATGATTTTTTATTAAATCTATAGTCCTATATTATGATAAACTCTGTAAATATTGTAAGCACTTATTGAGATTGCATTTCCTTTCTTCTTTTCCTATAGATAATAATTGCTCTTACAAAATCATGTATTTTCAAATGTATCTATTATATAATTTCTTAAATTTAAGAATGCTGCAGAGTTGTCATGGCTGAGAATTTTCTTGACTCCATACTGGATTTTTCTTTGTCATCCCCCAGTAGTAAATGCACTATTTGCTGGATCCAAGTCTTTCTTTTCTTTTCTTGTTTAATTTAGTGTATCGCATGGGAAGTAATCATTCTGGTTGCTTCTTGGGATGAGGTATAAGGTCACTTTGAAAATTTCAGAATTTTAAGTTGAAATGGTTTTTTTTTCAGAATTTTGTAGGCTTTGTTTTGTTGTTGTTCCCAGGTTTTGCTGGGTCATTTCATTCAATTTCTGAAAATGTTTTTGAATTACTTTGTCCATTTTGTCTGAATTTCTACTAATTATGTATTAAATTTCATAGATTAATACTCTTAAGATTTCCTTTCTATTATCTATATATTTTCATTTTACATCCACTTTCTCTGGGGTTTTCTCAACTTCAGCTTATGTTTCTATAAATTTTTTACTATAATATGCAAAATCTTCCCTGGCTTTGCATTTTTTAATTGTATCCTTTTCTATTTCCAAGGATGCAACATCTACTCTGCTGTGGTAATGAACAGGTTAAATTCGTATTGGCAGGCATCCTCCTCTTCAGACATTCTGCTAAATCATTCACCATCCACTTAAAAAAGACTTTTTATAGAAGTTTTAGATTCACAGCAGAACAGGATGGATAGTGCCAACAGTTTCCATGTACACCCTCCACTGCCCCCTACACCAGAGTTTCCTGTTATTAACAACTTTACACTGATATGGTTTTAAAATTTTTTATAATCAGTGAACCAACATTGACCTATCATTAAAAACTAAGGTCCATATTTTATATTATAGTTCATTCTTGGCATTTTACATTTTTTGAGTTTTCAAAGATGTGTAATAAGTAGTATCCACTTCGTTGGTGTCACGTAGAATAGTTTCATTGTTCTAAAAGTATCCTGTGTCCCACCTGCTCATCCCTCCTTCCCCCGACAACCTTTAGGACCACTGATCTTTTACCAGTCTCAAAAATTTTGCACTATTTATAGGAGGGCATAGTTCAAATCATATGCTGTATAGCCTTTTAAGATTGGTTTCTTTCATTTAAAAATATGCTTATAAGTTTTCTCCTTTTGTGTGTTTGTGGTTTGATAACTCATTTACTTTAAGAGCTAAATAATATTCCATTATATGAATGTATCATAGTTTGTCCATTCAGCTCTTGAGGTGCATCTGAGTTTTGGTGATTATAATTAAAGCTACCATTAACATTTGTTTGCAGGTTTACAAAAACTTATGTGTACATAAATTTTTAATTGATTTTAGTATATACCAAAGAGCGTGATTACAGGACTGTTTGGTAAGACTATATTTAGTTTCTAAAGAACTTGTGTACTGACTTCCAAAATTGCTATACCATTTGTCGTCCCACCAGGGATGAATAAGAGTTCCCATTGCTCCATATCCTCACCAGCATTTGACGCTATAGAGTTAAGGATGCTGGCCATACCACAGTGGCATCTTAACTGTTTTTTAAAAATTGTATTTCCCTAATGACAACTGATATTAAATATCTTTTCATATGCTTTAGCTGCCAAGTGTATATCTTCTTTGATGTGATATCTGTTTAGGCCTTTTACCCATGTTTTAGTTGGGTTACTTATTTTCTTATTGAATTTTAAGAGTTCTTTGTAGATTATGGATAATGGATCTTTAATCAGATATGTTTTTTGCAAGTAGTTTCTCTGTGTCTTATCTTCTTATACCCTTGACATCATCATTTTTCATAGTAGTTGGATCCAAAATCTGTTGACTTTATATCACCCCAAAATATATGGACTTCCTCTATTTTCTTTGATACTGTGAGATATCTATATTTATATCTAATCTATCTATATCTACATCTTTCTATATATATTGAGCTAGCCTTCATCAAAGGCTGTGTATGTATTGGTATATATATTAATAATTATATCATTAATAATTTCATATGGATAGTACACCCAACATTCATCCCTATGCCCTATCCTTTATTGCCTACATCCAGAGTAGACTGTTCCCATCACATGCCCTTAGTATGCCATTAAACATAGTGTAGGTAAAGAGGAGAACAAACCAAATGACAAACATGCTTTGAAAATATTAAAATCTGGTAGAGAGAATGGTTATACTAAGATGCAAAGCATTGATATATTATCAGTAGGCATAGGGAGGTAATAAAGGCTGTTGAGCAGGGCTGTTCATAGTGGTGCCTTTAAAAGACATATCTGATAGGAATGTGTGGGTTGTAATGGATATAGATATACTAGAAAAAAAGAGAAAAGCGACTAGACTTTGGGGATTAGAAAACAATTAAGATATGAAAGATGAGTAGAAGTTAGGACACATACCTAAAGATATTAATATTAGAAATGAATCAAAGGTCATATATATAATGTAGAAGAAGAGAGATGTGGATTATATACATAATGGCATTTTATGTGACATTACTTCCCTTTTTATATAGTTACTTGATTGGTTGAAGAGGCAAATATATTGAACTCTGCACCTGGACTTCAACAGGACATTTGGTATTTCTTATGATAGCTTTCTGGATAAGATCAAAAATGGAAGCACGGACACTTTTCTTCTGAACCAGCTTTCAATTACTTGCTCAAATGAAATGATAAAAATTTTCCAAAAAAAAAAGATACTAGAATAATATTAGCATAAGCAGACTTCTGTTCTAGACTTTTAATAATAAAAGTGTTCCAAGAAAAGATAGGCTTCCATGAAGTTCTGTACTTGCAAAAACGTAGTACTTTTTGGTGTAAACCAAATATTTATGGTTGTGGAAGAAAACATCAGGGTACCTAGAGAATCTGGGGGATTGTCAATAAACTATCTAATAAGCTCACTTAATCAAAATATGTAATACAACACAAATCAAATTTAGATATCCTGTAGGAAGAGTGGCATTTACTCTAAAGCTCAAGGTGAACTAAGGCCTAACAAATGTCAGAAAAGGAGAGTTATTTGGACTTTAGCCCCTAACCTCACTCTGCTTAGTGTGTAATCTTTCTATCTACATGTTTTCTCAGTAGTGATCTAATCTCCATGACTAGGGGAATTTATTACCTGCCAATGCACAAACACATCAGTTCATGCTTTTGACAGATTTCAGTAACTCCGGAAGAGTAGAGTTACATGCTACTGACATTATCATTAGTTATTCAAAAATGGTTCAGTCAGGAGTGTTTCTGTATTATCTAAGACTACGCATATCTACTAGTGACCTGTGATCTTTTCCAAATCAGACTGCATATACCTCACTCTTCATAATACCATGCCCTTCTCTTTCTGTCTCTGTCCTGGTTACCACAGCTGGCATATTTTGGCTGTTTGCCTTGTTTATGTTACTTCTCATTCAGTACTCATGTGCATGGGTTCAAGATTTTGGAAATTTTTCCATTTTTCTCTTTTAGTGTATTCATTTATTTGTAATATTCATGTGACCATATATTTATTGCACATGTATTTCACACAACATACTGTTTCAGGGTTTCAGAATATTCAATGAAAAATAATAGACCTCACCTACCATTAAGGAGATTTAAATATTTTTGAAGTGTAAGGTATGTATATATATATATGTATATATGTATATACTTTCCAGATGGATAGTGATATAAAGGTACAGACAGACTGATAAGGGGGTTTATAGGAAAAAGAGACAATTTTTTTCTTTTTTTTGTCTTTTCTGTCTTTTCTAGGGCCGCACCATGGCACGTGGAGGTTCCCAGGCTAGTGGTCTAATCGGAGCTACAGCTGCCGGCCTACGCCACAGCCACAGCAACTCGGGATCTGAGCCGTGTCTGCAGCCTACACCACAGGTCATGGCAAGGCCCAGATCCTTAACCCACTGAGTGAGGCCAGGGATTGAACCTGCAACCTCATGGTTCCTAGTTGGATTCGTTAACCACTGAGCCATGACAGCAACTCTGAGACAATTTTTGAAATAAAATATACAGTATTTGAGGATAAACAGTTTATTTTACATTTTGACTGTAGCCTGGAAAGGAGATTGAAAACAAATTGATGATTGTCCTTTTATCATCTTTAAATTTTGACACAAAATACCTACATTTAGAGCCCTGGTATTTTAAAATTACCCAGAAGTAGAATACTTTACAATGAGTAGATTGTAAAAAATTTGTTGTAATGAAATGGAATCTTAATTTTTATGCCTTTTAGGAATTTATTTATCAGAAAAGGACCTTAAAATGTTTTATTTGGGAGGTATATTGATTCTTGTGTTTAAATAACTTTTATATGCATTTTTATTCAAAATTAGCAACTACTAATAGTAAACTCAGTGAATAATACTAATTTTTATGTACTTGTCTTTTAAATTTTTAAATGTTATTTTTCTCCAAATTTCTTTCTATATTGAAATCCACTTTCTAACCAACATTTATTTCTCTCCCACCTCTCTGACATTTCTTCTTCTTGTGTCATTCTGGAATTTCTCTCTTTATGTTCAGAAAGTACTTAGTTCCTAGCCTTAGCTCCCTCTTCTTGCTCCCAACTCTCTGGACACTTGCATTGATATTTGTATTTATCATCACTGCTGATGCTGGTGACTTCCAAATCTTAATTCCAACATAGACTCTACTCTTAATCTACATATCCAGGTATCTATTCAGATGGGCCACAGGCATCTCAAATTTAATATGTCTAAAAAGAAACCCATTAAATTGTTTTTTCTTGAGGTATAGTTGATTTATAGTGTTGTGTTAGTTTCTGGTGTAAGTAAAGTGATTCAGTTATGTGTATGTGTGTGTGTGTATAAATTTCATATTCTTCCATTGTGACTTATGACAAGATATCGAATACAATCTCCTGTGCTATGTGGTAGCACCTCATTGTTTATTTTATATATAGTAGTTTTTATCTTCTGTTCCTATAGTCTTAGTTTGTCCCTCTCCGACCCCCCCTTTCCCTTTCAATAACCATAGGTTTGTTTTCTATAAGTCCATTTCCATTTTGTAAATCAAGTTCATTTGCATCATGTTTTAGATTCCATATGTAAGTGATATATTTGTTTTTCTCTTTCTGACTTCATTTAGCATGATAATCTCTATTCGCATCCATGTTGTGACACATAGCATTATGTCATTCTTTTTCATGCTTGAGTAGTATTCTGGTGTGTGTGTGTGTGTGTGTGTGTGTGTGTGTGTGTGTGTGTGTGTGTGTGTGTGCTGAATATGTTTACCTGTTCATTGGTCAATGAACATTAGGTTGCTTCCATGTCTTGGTTATTTTAAATAGTGCATGTATCTTTTCAAATTATAATTTTCTCTGCATTTATACCCAGGAGTAGGATTGCTAGATCATTTGGCATATGGAGAGGGTGAGGAGAAAAGGGAACCTTCCTACACTCTTGGTGGGAATGCAAATTGATATAGCCACCATGGAAAACAGTATGGAGGTTCCTTAAGAAGCTAAAAATAGAGTTGCCATAAGAAATCCACTTTTTAACACTTTACAAACCTATTCTTTCCACTAACTGTAAACTTTAATGGCCTCACGATATCATCAATAACCTAAACTTGAAATCAAAGTTTAATCCTAAAGCATCATCTCCTAATTTTCCACATTCCTTGCTCACCAACACTCTTGATATTACCTGCCGCATATGCTTCAAATCAGGTTTATCTTTTCTATCTTTAGTGATATTGCCTCTGGATAGTAACATGTTCTGTGCCTCTGTTATAATCTATGAACAGTCTTAGTCTTTCTTTCATGGTGGTAACCAAATAATCTCTCTAGACTCTAAGTCTTATGTCACATCCATACCCATGCCCAGTCTAAAATCTTCAGAATAAAGACTAATCACTTTTTGCCTGGTGTAGAGTCCTCTAGGATCTAAATCCAGACATAATGTACGCCTTCTCATTCCTCATACCTTGTGTCACGTTGGTCCCAAATTGTAAGCAGTTACCTTGATGCACTGTGTTACATCACTGAGCTTCTCCTTTTGCCTGACACAGTTCCTTTTCTCCTTATTTTTATAACAAACTCCTACTTATCATAGCAGAGCCTGTTCCCTGGAGCAATCTCCCTTATCCTTCCAGTCAGATTTCACTTCTTTTATTGCTCTCCTTATGAACTCTCTGCATATTATTCCTTACAACTGTACCGTGAACAGAGGTTTCCCAACGTTTACTCCTTAGAATTTAGCACCATGTCTGGTGTATAGGAAGATCTCATTGATAGTTTCTTAAACATATGAATGATTAATTATAATTGGTCGTTTTCTCTTAATAAGTTAATAAAACAGCCTTTGAGATCCACTTAGGACCACTTTCTCTGGAGTAAAAGCAAAAGCAAATGGCCAAATTGATGGAAGTGGTTAAGTGAAATCAAGATCCTCTTTAGAAAAAGGAAAAGCAGTGAAGAGAATGGTTACAAGAAAATCAATAGTATCTGCCACAATGGCATCATTTTGGTGACGATTTCTAAGTGATGTTGAATATTGAATATTTGTGACATTGAAATTGTAAGAAAAGTTGAGACACCACTTTTATTGTATGTATATACTTATGTAAGTGCATACCCAATACATATCTATTGAATGTTATATTTTATAATTCATTATATCATACACAACATTCTTTCTGTTCAAATGTATGTCAGCTGTTTCCCACTAAGAGAAAATGGATTTCTAAATAAAGAGAGTGTGGGGAGGAGGGAAGCAGTAATATTCTGGTGGTGATTTAGTGGCAGAGCCAGCTGATGCTCAGCTATTTAGCAAGAGAACAACTCTTGAAGAGGGTTGTGAATTAGGCTGGCTGAAACTCAACAATTCTAGAAAAAAAAAAAATAACAAAAACAGATTTAGCCAAGAGGAAGTAAAGGACCGAGCACTGTTAAAGACTTAATGAAACAGATGGCTCATTGTTTTGCAGTGGAGCCACTACAATCAAGTCTGTTTTTAACCCATTTTCAAGACTCATGTATTGATGTTTCAAAAAGTAGATTCTAGTGCTAGAGAATCTATCAAGCAATAACATTTTTGTCCTGAACAGTTAGTTGAGTGATAGTGATGCTTAGAAGAATGAATGAATGCATGTACAAGGAGTTCTGCATATATTTTATTTAATCTGAGATACTTTAATTTCTATCTTGGATGCATTTCTTGATAAATGACTAAAAGAACATAGTAGGAAAATGTAACATTAATTAGTGGTCCCCAGTTTCCATCCTGATAAAATTGAAGTAATCACCAAATTTTGATACCCTTCGTAATTGAGAATAAACAATGTTCTTCAGTAACAATCAGTTTATAACTCATTTATTATATTAAAAACTTGCAAGAGTACTTTGGCTAACTTCCATCTTAGAGTCCATTCACAGAGAGTTATAGCCCTCATTTGGGATAAGAAGTTCAGGTTGACATTTACTTGCTTCAGTTGGAAGTATATTGACAACTCATTGTTGTTCCAGAACATTTTGGTTTCTAACCTTTCTTTTTTTTTTTTTTTTTTTTTTCTGAAGTGGCCGGTAGAGTCAGGCACTAGCTTCTTTCTTTGTCGTGAATATTGACCAAAACTTTTTCTCTGATAATATAGTAACACAAGTTGACTATTTGTCTCCTTTAATTAAAAGAAACCATGTCTTCAGGAAGTGGAGTGGCGATGGGACTTCTTTTTAGTTCTCCTTCCCTTATCCAGAGTTTTCTTGAAAACATCCTCTGTATTCATGTTCTGTACTTTCATAAGTGCTGTTCTTTATTCTGAACTATCTTAATTTGGCCTTGGCCACTGTTTGAATTTGTCTTACTTAGTTCTTCAATTTATTTAATTGCCAAAAACAAATGTTTCTTTTCAGACCTCATCTGCTTAAAATCTCTGCTGTGTTTCTGTTAGGGCCCAGCTTTTTGTGTCCTATCCAGTGGGAAGTACTGTAGCCGTTTGAAGGTTCAGCACCTGACCTTCCATGAGCCAGCCAGTTACCTCCAATGCAGGATATTTGTCATCAGCTTCAGCTCTCCAATCCAGTCTTTGAGGTTCAGACTTGCTGTATGGATTTGGTTTTTATTATATTTTTTTGTATAGTCCTGGACAGTCATGTACCTATCAAGTTCTGTTTTTGGAAGTGTTTTACTTGTCTGAGAGGCTGAGATCCCTGTTCCACTCCCCCTAGTTGGGAGCTGTTAGGATTAGCATTCTAAATTTACCTCTTGCCAGCCTTTATTTTAATCTATAGAAGAATCCCCTCTTTGGAGTTTTGTTTATTTGTTTATTTGTTTTTTAATGCAGATCCATGAACCCTTGTGAATTTGGAATCTGAAAATAGGGCCGATAAATCAACATTTTAACAAGTGTCTTAAAGTGATTGTGATTTGCGTGTCTTGGAAGCTACTCAGAGAACAAATTAGCGGTAAGACACTAGAATGCTTTTTAAAAATACGGCATTTCTAGTTGCTTGATATTGGGCATTACCTACCATCTTTATTTCTTGCTTCAGTCCCCCATTTGAAAGCTTGCAATTTGTCATGTTAAATGTGTCTAAATCAAGCTTGCTGCCATTTGGCTAACTTTTGTCTGGTTTTATTGCATTGTGTAAACCATTTTGAGATGGAGGTCATCTGACCATAATTGGCTTCAAAAATAGATGTTAACCCTCAAGACAAAATGTCAAGGGGTTGCAGTATTAGAGTTAGTTTAATGGCTCAATACTGATTTCAGAGACCTCAGTTCTTTATTCTTTTTTTTTTCTTGTGATATTTCATCAGACGTTTGCTGATATTCATCTTCAGGCTTAATTAAGCCTTTAGAGGTACAAGACAGGAAATCACACAGTTAAAATAGCTATCACACCTTTAGGCATCATATCCTCCATATGTCTAAAGGCAGAAAAGGGAGTTCCTTTTGTAGCTGAATGGGTTAAGAATCAGACAAGTATTCATGAAGATGTGGGTTTGATCCCTGGCATCACTTAGTGGGTTGAGGATATGGCATTGCTATGGCTGTGGTGTAGACTGGCAGCTGCAGCTCTAATTTGACCAGTAGCCCAAGAACTTCCACATGCTGCAGGTGAAGCCCTAAAAAGGAAGGAAATAAATAAATAAATAAATAAATAAATAAATAAATAAATAAGGCAGGAAAAAGGAGAGGACCCTCTTCATCACATTGTTCTCTCCTTTTACACAGAATTATTTTTCTTTTTCTCAAAAGTATTGCAGTGCACTTATTCATATGTCTGAATATCTAAAAACATTCTATATGCTCACCCCAACATAACCCATGTGATAATAGCAGGATCATTTTATACCAGAGGTTATAGGATCCTAGGCTCCCTGATTACCCTGATTATCCCCTGATTATTTTATTCCTCCAATTATTTTGTGAGAGTGGATAAATAACATTTAAAATTGATGTAATAATTTTCATTAAGTATTTTATGAATAAATTAAATTTAATGATATTCTCCAGTATTATCTGAAACTCTGGGCTTGATACTTTCAAATTGGCTTACAAAGTTTTTAATGAATCCTTTCAGTGGGCAGAAGGAAGTCACTTTATAACCACTATTGACAAATGGTCAAAATCATTATGTGTTGGGTGTTATCTGTCATTTATAGTGGAATAGTGGAAGTGGTTTTTGAGTTGACATATTGGTCATACTTAGATAGATGCTTCTTCTTCTTCTTTTTTTTCTTTTTTTTTTTTTTTTTTTTTTTTTTTTTGGCTTGCCTGTGACATGTGGAAGTTCCCAGAGTCAGGAATTCAACCTGTTTCCCTAACAATGACAATGCTGAGCCACCAGGGAACTCTAGTTAGATACTTCTTGATAGAACTCTTTACTTGCATATCTAACCAGCCTTTTCCCTTGGTTCTCTTCCTACTTATCTCATTGTTTCATACTGCTAATAATCTCACACATGTTGCAAATTTTCAAATGCTTTATTTTCAATCCTCTTTGCTTTCTGGTTATGCATGGTCTCTCTAGGAATTCCGTTTAATTACATTATTCAAATGCTAAACCATGGGAGGGATTCAGAAATCTGTTACCCTAACTTTGATCTCTCTCCCATATTTCCACTTACAATGCTAAAGACATTTCAAACTCAAGTGTATCCAATGCAGGTATGGTTCTTCCATCCCAGTGCTCTCACCTAAATCTACTTTTTGTGTCTCATTTAACAACATGAGTGTGGTTCTTCAATCACAATTTTCATTTAAAATAACATTCTTGTCAAATTAACTCTAGTGAGGTTATACTTCCTAGTTGATATGGGTAAAGAAAAAATGGAAAAGACACTGTCTGTGTCATCGGTATTTCCAGATTCCCAAAAGATATGTCATGCCTGGAATAATGTAATGCAGTTATTTATTCAGCTGTTTGAAGTTATCTTCAGTGTTTATCTTTCTGTTGTTTCCTGCATACACTGAATTAGCAAATCTCTTTCGATCTGCTAAAAAAATAAAATCCAGGACTTTTCTTGTGGTGCAGTAGGTTGTGGATCCAGTGTTGTCACTGCAGTGGCTTGGGTCACTGCTGTGCACAGATTCAGTCTCCTTGGCCCGAGAACTTCCATATGTCACCAGTGTGGCCAAAAAATAAAGTAATTAATTAATTAAATAAAATCCAAAATAAAACCATTCCTCAGGACCTCCACCATCACAGCTATGTAGAAACCACCATCATCTTTCACTGAGGATTGTATAACTGATTCTTAACTAGTGTGGTTTTTTTTTTTTTACCATCCACAAATTTATTTTTATTTTCCCACTGTAAGCAAGGGGATCAAGTTATCCTTACATGTAGACATTACAATTACATTTTTTTTCCCCCACCCTTTGTTCTGTTGCAACATGAGTATCTAGACAAAGTTCTCAATGCTACTCAGCAGGATCTCCTTGTAAATCTATTCTAAGTTGTGTCTGATAAGCCCAAGCTCCTGATCCCTCCCACTCCCTCCCTCTCCCATCAGGCAGCCACAAGTCTCTTCTCCAAGTCCATGATTTTTTTTTTCATCACACACATCTACACACATGCCCATTTACCTATGGCAACTAAATTAATACTGTGCTTGAAATCCAGTGATCTCCATTATTTCTCAGAGTAAAAGCAAGAGTCAAAGGCATTATGTGAACTGCACTTCCATTCTCTTCTCAAACTTAACTCCTAATAAACTTAGCCTTAATTACTTTCCTCTGGCCACAGAGGCCATCTGGAATCAGGGCCTTCATAGGGCTATTTTGTCTGTGTGGAAGGTCCTTGCCCTATGTATTCTCAAAGCTTTCTTCTACAACGCCTTTAGGTCTATGTCCAAAAGATACCTTAACAAAAGGCTTCTGTGACCTCTGTATTTAAAACCACAACCCACCTCCAGTACTAAGTGCCTTACCCACTTATATTTTTTTCCTTTGTACTTATTAACAACTGGTAATCTATTTGTCTATCAATCATCTATCTATGTAATCTATCAATTGATCTATCTATTTATCTGTTATCTCTACATAAAGATTGAAAGCTTCATGAGGGCAGGGCCTTTTTTTTCTATCTTTCCCTACTGTATTTCTAGTGTGTAGTATAATATTTGAAATATAAGTAGTGCTCAGTTAAATATTTAAGTAAATAAATGAATGAACAAATGCTATGGCATATATATATAATTTCCAAAACTGGGTAGGGAACAGAAAGTGGAATAAAGGTAATTAATATTTTATGATTTCCTACTTAGCTGCACATACATTGTTCTTTATATAACATTACACAACATTTCAAGAATCTCCCAATCTTTGACTATATGACAACATCAAATAGGAGGTGATTTCTGTTTTCCCATTTAAAAGACGCACTAAATAATTTTTTGGCTAATTTGAGTGTATCAATGCCAGGATTTTGATAATATTGAAAACTATTATATTTAACTTGTGTACAACAATTAAAATATCATAATGAATTAATTTAAAATATTATATTTTTATTCTCATTATACATCAAATCGTTTTATTACCTAACACAGTCCCTGTCTCCACATTTCTCTCTCATCTAAACTGTTCAAGATGAATCACGTGTGATATAAGATAGTGTAACCTATAATAATAAGTTCCATAGTACTAAAATAGAGAAAAATTTTTCTTTTACAATTTTTTTCATGTGTTTAACAACTTATAATATACTTTTCACATAATATTTATGAAATTTTTATCCTTCTCTCTCTAATGAACACTTCCAGTTGTGAGAGAGTATACCCAGAATGATGACTGAGTCTGCATTTGTTATTATTGTTTTTTGATCCTTGTTTTACTAATTACGTCAAGTCACCTCTATAAATTCCCTGATCTAGGGATGACTGTTTTGTCTAAGGTATATCTTGAATATATCTCTTTAAAAGAAAATTAAAAAGGACTCCCTGTAAAACAGAAGTCTGTTAGAAATGAAATGCTCACAGTGAAATGCTCCCTATTTTCTAAACGTTAATTTTCAAGGAGTAAAACTCACATAATATTTGCACATATGTAATTATCTCACTTTTTAACTATTGATTGCATCTTAGTTGGGTTTGTAAACTCTAAGTATAGAGAAGAGAGGGTAGATTTCTGCTCTGGAAATTCAGAAGTGTCTTGAAGAAAGTGGTAGGAAGATTAGATGTGGATATGATTTAGATAAAGTAAATTATGTGTTGGGTCATTCCATGTGAGGGAGCAGGGCAGGTGAAAACATGGCTTTAGAGAGAAGTCCAAGCTAAGAGTAGAAAAAAAGGAAAGCCATCTTTATCACACAGTGGTACTTCTGGCTTGTCCAGAACCCTGATATTTGAAAGCCTTGAAAGGGAACATGATTTTATGATGCAAGACTTAGTTGTCTTGGTAAGAAGATTGGTTTCTAATCCCATAGTGGGGAGACATTACGCATTTCTACAAGTTAGGAGTATTGTGTTTCTGTCTTAGGCTTGCTGTTTGCCCATGGTTTACATCATTTAATCATTAAGTAATCCTGCAAGGCACATATTATTTTCACTTTACAGAAGAGAAAAAGCCAATATTATAGCAATAAGATGATGCTCCCAAGTGACACTGAAATAGATTTAAAATTTGTTCGTATGTTTCAGTTGTCTTCTCTCTCTGCCTTAACAAGAATGGTTTGGAGAGGAAAGAGACTAAAAGAGGAGCAGGGAGACCAGCTGGGAAGGTATTGACATAGCCTTTGTTAGAGGCAATGAGAGTTTTGATGAAAACTAAGGACTTAGCATAAGGGAATTTTATATCTGTAATTACTAGAGGTGAACAATTTATCAGCTGTTAAATTTAGCTTTGAAGAATATTGGAAAATATCAATGATAAGAGATATTTGATGATTTAGTTTCAGTTTGATGAGAAATGTACAGGAATATTAACCCTAATATTAACCTCATTTAAAATTGTTAAATAGACCTGCTATTTATCTTAGTCTTATAAAACACAATGTTAAGTTGAATTTTATATTAAAGAGTAGTAAAATTATGTACTTCACTGGATTCTGTTCTTTTATTCACACTGGAAACATAGTACCAATTTTCATATAAATAATATTTAAAATGTGTTTTCTATCACCAACAATGTAATAATGTCAATAAGCAATTTATTTCAAAAGGTCCTTTAATCCAAATAACTAAAAACTATCATAAACATTAATTATATTTAAAAGTCTCCAAGGGTTAGATTCATTTGGGTAGATTTCTCTGTTAGAATCATCTACATATAAAGGCATTAAAAAGCAATATACCTGATAAACAGAGCATTTGAAGCATAAAATTAACGTACATCTTGATAAAGAAGAGTATGCTATTTGAACATTTTATTTATTTATTTATTTTTTCTTATAGCCACCCTTGGGGCATATGGAAGTTCTTGGGCTAGGGGTCAAATTGGAGCTGCAGTTGAGGCCTACACCACAGCCATAGCAACACAAGATCCAAGCCTCATCTACAACCTGCACTGCAGCTTGGGGCAATAATGGAACCTTAACCCATAGAGCGAAACCAGGAATTGAACTTGCATCCTCACAGAGGCAGCATTGGGTTCTTAACCTGTGAGCTATGATGGGAACTCCAGAACATTTTATTTTTTGATGTTACTTTTTCATTGTTCATGCAATCTTCACAGACCCTTTAAATCACAATAAAATTTTCAGAAAAACCCCTCATATACCAAGGATCAGAGACAAATTTTCTCTGCAGATAATGAATTATAAGCTTTCCCTCAGTTGCACATCCATTTCCATGGTCCTGGTAGATATCCTAAAAACATGTTGTTCACAAGGTCATAAACAAGTGGTAGCCAAGTCCATAGATGCATATGGAGGATAAAACTCCCTTGCTGTTACTTACTGGGAAAATGAGTTGACATTTGTAGCTCTGGGTTGAAAAAAGTTTACTGTCTTCACTTGTTACATTAACAGTCATATATTCCAGCCCCAAATATCAAATGGTAGTTTGTTCATGAGAGCACTTGCAGGGGGCCTCATACACGAAAGTAAAACAGAGAAAGAATGAATTTTCCAATATGGTTGAAAAATGTTTTCCTCCTCCAGAATAAAGTTTTGAGCTTTATGTTCTACTGAAACCTTAATTTTGAAGTAAATCCAATTATCAGAGAAAATATTGTGGATCCTTTGCTAGTTTAATTATGCCTCTGCAAGTTACCAATTTCAAATCTAATACAAATTTTATAAGAATAAGAGGAACAATACAAACTGAAAGTCACAACCTATGATCCTTTGTCAGAAAAAAAAAAACAGTAGTAGATAATTTATAATCATGTGTGGATATTGTGTCTGTGAAATAAAGCATGTGCCCTTACCACATGCTCTGCCAGTTATTCAAGAAACATTTCTATTTCTAGTGAAAGGCAATTTGACCAGAGATGGAACACCTGATTCTGGTAGGAGATTGCGAATTTGCATAAATTGTTTCAAACGAATTTAAGATTTGAAGAAAGAGGCACAGAAATTACAAACATCATGTGATGGGCAAAGAAGAACTGGAATTCTGCTGTTCAAGAGAACTTTCTGGGATGATAGAATTGTGACTCTTGGACAATTGAAATGTGGCTGAAAACATAGGAATGGAATTTTTATTAAACATAATTAATTTGGATTTAAATAGTCACATGTGGCTAGTGGCTACTTTAGTGATAGCAAGATCCAGAGCGTCGTGGTAGTAGTCAGGAAAGTAACTGTGGGGCTAGGTGTATATTGGGTGAAACAGAGTCAAATGAAGTAGGACACTGCTGATATTAAAAAAAAAGAAAAAGAGAGAGAAGAGAAAACCCACGTTGTCCTGAAGAGGCAGAGAACATAATTTTGGTTTCTGATTTTCATTTCCAGTTTGCATGGGACCCAGCTTTTCTTTGCTCATTTATCAAATTTGATAAGAAATCTGTTATTTCCCAGTGAGGCTCATTTATACTTTGAATTAATTTAGGTGAATTACATTTAAACAAATTTGGCTTGATGATAGAATCACACAGCAAGTCGTAAAATGTCTCTAGGATCCCAGGGAAACCACGGAAAACAATTCCAGCCCAGCAGGTAACTCCATAGATCTCTAGAGAGGTCTACATAGATCTCTAGAGATCTATGGAGCAACCTTCTTTACTCCCAAAATCATGTAATAGATAGAACTTGAGTTCACAAATTGTATAGATCAGGGCTATTTTAGCTCATTTAATAAGCTGTATGAATTTGGGAAAATTGTCTACTAATATCACTTTATCATCTCTAAAATGAGGGGAACAGTCAGTAATAATACCACCCTCACAGAGATGTGGCTATTAGACACAGTCATGCATATACAGAATCTGTGACAACAGCTGGCACCCAGTAACTGGTTTATTTTCTCCCTCTCACCTGCTGCCCATACTAAGATGATAAACCTGACATGTTAAGGTGAGATTAGTGGTTATAGTTCCTTTCACACAACAGTGTCATCTCTGTGCGAGAAAAAGGGAAATGGGGTAACATTTTAAAATTTAATTTTATTTGAGTATAGTTGTCTTACAGTGTTATAATAGTTTCAGGTGTATAGCAAAGTGGATCATTATACATATAAATATATTCATTCTTTTTTCCCATATAGATTATTATATATGATTGAGTAGATTTTCCTGTGCTATGCAGTAGGTTCTCATTAATCATCTCTTTTATACAGTAGTGTGTTTATGTTACTCCCACCCTCCCAATTCTTCCCTCCCCCTCAGTGGTTTCACCTATTGTAACTGTAAGATTGGTTTTGAAATCTGAGTTTGTTTCTTTTATATAAATAAGTTCTTTTGTTATTTTTATTAGATTCCACATATAAGTAGTATCATATACTTGTCTTTCTCCGACTTTGCTCAGCATGATAAATATTCATATCGTAGAGGATAACTTAAAATTTGGAAGCTGTGTATAAATATATCCACATAGACAGTGTTTTGTTGCCTAATTAATGGTGAAGGGCAGTATGACTGAAACACTGAAATAAGATATCATAATTAAGTTTAAATTATCTGAAATGTTCCACAGCAATTTCAAAATTGTGTTTTTCATACCTTGCTGTCTCCTTACCTAAACTTTGGTAAAACTAAATAAATCAATCCACGAAAGGAACATATCTTCCTTGGGCAAGATACAATCTTCCTGGAAATGAAAAGAATCACATTAGAAATTATAATGTGTTACTTTCATTCCAATCTTAAGCATGTTTGAAGCAACAACAAAAATTCCATTTTCTACAAAAATGGTCTCCAGGCTATCATTTGCATACAATTGCAATGTATATGTGATATGTATAGAAAACAAATGTTTGACTGTCAAGATGGGAAATGGAAATTCTAAATATATCTCTATTTATACATTGATCATATTATCAATTAGATGAATGTAATGCAGTTTACTTCTTTTAAGAGTCTTAGGTAAGTAACCCACACTATCACAATCAGTTATTTTAACAATTATAGTCTAGTGTTGGCTGGGTCTGAATCCATTACTTTTACTCAAGGCACTGCCACCTCCTCTTGATATGGTACATTAGGTTAGGTGTTTTAATGTTTGTTTAATTTAATAGAAGCAATTTCTGTACTGATTAGTTAAATGTGTTTTTAATTTTTTCATATGTCTAGAGGCTAAACAAATCATAATTAAAAAGTCAAACTGGCCATTATTTTTAATTGAAGTAAAAACATCACAGCTTATGTAGCATTTAGACTTGTATCTTGGTCTTTAATAACAAAATTAAATGAAAAACATGTATCTATCAGTCACCTGCACATCTCCCAGGCACCTCAAAATCTATGTAATTTAATAAGAATTGTTTTTTCCTCTAAGCTTCCCCCTCCTCTCTCGAGTATTCTTTAGCTAGATAATAAGATGCCATCATTTGTTCCATAGGAAATAAGTAGAAATCGTCTTCAAATTCTTTATTTTACCTATAACTTCTCTGCCTCTAATTCATAATCACCTTCAGTCTATTCTCTTTTTAATGTCTGTCAACTTGCTTCCTGTTCTCTATCATCTCTGGTCTTCTGCTAGATCAGTCTCTCACCATATCTCACTCTAAGTACTAAAATAACCAGTTCAGTTCATTGTCCACATTGCAACTAGAATGATTTGTATGAAATATAAATTCAGTGCTGTTAGTGTTCTGATTACAAACAAACCTAGGTCTGTATCTACATATCATGGTTTCCCTACTCACAATGAAACTAAGTTCCAGTCCATATCTAGTCTAAACTGCTTTTCCATTGAGCTCTGGATCTCTTGCCCTCTCATAATATTTCTTTCCTCCCTGTATAAAATTATTTAAAAATTTCCTTGGCCGAGCGGCAGGGGTATGGGGAGGCGGCCTCCTCGACCTTCAAGGGCCAATAGACATGAGGGCGATGGCTGGCGGGAATTCCGGGGAACCAGCCTTCCCGTACCCACGGAGCTGGTGTTCTAGCTGCCAGGCTGGGGAATGTGTACGTTCCTGACCCAGCCTGGGCAGATGTAGGCAAGCTACTTAACCTCTCTGTTCCTGCTCCATACAATGGAGATAATAGTACTTTCCTTATGGTCCTTGTGGGGATTATGTAAGTTAATATGTATAAAGTGTTTAGTTGCACATAGTAAGCACTCCCATGGTATTAGTTATTGTCATTGCATATCTGCCACACCCCTTGTAGATGGTAAGCTCCTTCTGGCTAGGGATCTTACCCTGTATTGGTCTCCCTCAGTTTCTTGCATTTATTAAGTATTCAATAAATAGTGGTAGTTTTTTCAGAAAAAAAAATTTCCTTGGTTCCATATTCTCCTCTAAATGTTCCTTTGTTTTTATTGTCTTCTATACTATAGAATAGACTTTTGAAATGTGCATTTGACCTCATTGTCATCATTCTTCAGTTTATTTCCCTCTATCCAGCCCATCGAAATTGCTTTTGTTAAGATCAAAAATAACTTTTGTGTGTTGCCAAATCCGATGACACTTCTCTGATTTTATTTTATTTAACATCTCAGCAGTATTATTCTTGCCATACTTTACTTTCTTAGATTTTATGTCATCAACCAGTCCTGATTTTTTGCCCAACTAACTGCTCCTTAGTTACTTTTTCAAGTTTCTTCCTCTAAAACTTTAAATTCAGGCTTATCCCAGCATTGGCCCTGTATCCACTTCTCTATATATACATATTTCTTAGAAACTCTCTTCTAATATCATATATTTAAGTATCATGTGGTGAAATTTAATCTGTAGTACTAGCATTCCAATGAGCATGAGACATACAGTGAACCACATCATCTGCAAAAATTGATATGGATAATATTAAACCTAACATATTCAGAATAGAGTTTTGGTTGTGTCTTCTATTTCTATGGTTTTTCCAATGACAGTAGGTGGTCTCACTGATCACACAGTTGTTCATGGCAAAAACCCAGATGTTTTTCTTGATTGCGGTTTCTGCATCCCATTTATCAACATGTCCACCTGAATTATTCCATTTCCTTCATTTCCATTTCATAACCCTGAAATAGGCATGAAAAACACTTTAAAAATTACATTCTATTAAAAGTATCTGTTAATAAAACCAACAAGAGAGCGAAAAGACAAGTCACAGTGTGAGCAACTTTGGCCACATACATAACTGGCAAACCACTCATCTACCATGTAAAGAGTTCCTATCAGTGGACATATGGATCAGGGACATATACAGTAATAAATTTGTTGCTTTGTAGCCAAATTATAATGATATAATATTATCATAAACAATACATTTTAGGAGTTCCTGTCATGGCTCAGCTGTAACAAACCTGACTAGTATCCATGAGGACACTGGTTCAATCCCAGGCCTCACTCAGTGTGTTAAGGATCCGGTGTTGCCCTGAGCTGTGGTATAGGTCACAGACACAGCTTGGATTGGGTGTCACTCTGGCTGTGGTATAAGCCATTAGCTTACAACTCCAACTTGACTTCTAGCCTGGGAACTTCCATATGCCTTGGGTGTGGCCCTAAAAAGAGAAAAAATAATAATAATTTACTGCTAACTTACTAATATAAGACAATTTACATTACTTAAATATCATTTAAGCATCAGAAAGTTTCATTTGAAGTAGATATCACTATTGTCTCATATAGCTTACCACAGAATATTGGGTAGAGTTCATTATGCTATGCAATAGGTCCCCCTTGGCCAACCATTACATATACCGCAGTGTACATAGGCCAGTCCCAAACCCCCAGTCCATCCCTCCCCAGTACTTGACTTCTTTTGTAACCATAAGTTTGTTTTTAAAGTCTGTGAGTCTGTTTCTGTTATGCAAATAATTTCATTTGGATCCTTCTTTTGGATTTCACATGTAAGTGATCTCATGTGACATTCATCTTTTTCCATCTGACTTACTTCACTTAGTATGATAGTCTCCAGGTCCATCCATGTTTCTGCAAATGGCATAATTTCATTCTTTTTAATGGCTAAGTAATATTCTATTAAATATATGTATCACATCTTAATACATTCTTTGGTTATGCCTGCTTTTAACTATTTTGGATTTATATGCTTCACAGAAGTGTGTTATCAAATTTCCTTTTCCTATTATTTTTGTTGCTTTGAACTTCCATATTTTAGCAGAGATATTAACCTTCTGAATGACAAAATGACAAGATCAATTTAGAAATCAGCAGCTGGATTTGATTTTTTTAAATAGTGTCAGCCTTTGGTTTTCTTCTAGACTGAGCCTGGGGATATGATTTTTATACACAAATGAGTCAAATTTCCCATTTATTTTGGATGGCCTCCACCTTGGAATCTAGTGGGCTTTTGATTTGAATTTTTACTATATATTCTAAATGTATAGATTATCTGTAAGAACAATCTCAAGAAGATATCATGTTAAATTTTACATACATTTGGAACAAAAAAAATTTCAAGGGATGATGATGATTCCAAATGACTTTTATTGTTAAGGAAATTAGACTAAAGGAAAAGACAGCTATAACTTAGTGGGAAAGGATAATACTGAAAAAGGACAAATGTAGATAATGTACAAATACATAAATGAAATGAGCATTGCCAAAGTGCCACCCATTCTACCTTCATGGCATGCCCACACTCGCAGAGCCATACAAGACACTTCTCTGCTGCTGTGTCTCTGCCTCAATGAATGGCCCCATTCAGTTGCCAAGGGCAAAAATCTGAGCACCTCTGTAGATTGACTCTTATATTCAGATGGTCATCATCCTGTTTTTTCCCCTTAGTTCAGGTCTTAATTTCTTTTTCTGAACCCTCAGATACTTTGATTTCCCTAATCCTAGAATTTCTCTTTCTGTTTCACCTGCTAGATTCTAGCCTCGGTGATGAATCTAAAATGCTTATCTGTACAGGTAGAATCATGGATAATGAATATCAATACGGAGAGGGGCGGAATAAGTTTTACTAAAAGAATGTTTTGTAGAATATGGGAAAGGAATGTACCCAAATTTCAGAAATGTCAGAAATAAGCTGACTTACTGAGAGTGAATAAAAAGGTCAGAATTTAAGAACTAATAACTGAGGAGTGGGTTTAGAATTGCTCTTATACTGTCTTATTAAAGAAAAATTTTCTGAGGTACTGCTAGATCAGAACTGGGAAAAAAAAATCCTCATTTGAGACATTTTTGATAAATTACATAACAGTTACAGAATCAGTAACCTTAACTATTTTTTAGACTTACATCTAACTGATCAGCAATATCTCTTTCCCTTAAGTCTCTTGCTATTTGATTTTTTGATCTTGACAACACTGTAAAGATTTTTTAATAAAGTTATACCTTCTTCTTTTAAATATCTTACCTTTAACTGTCATCTCACAGATATTGTAATTTGTTATGAAAATGACCTAACAAACAACATTATCTTTAAGAAAATTCCTTAAAATGTTTTCCTTGGGCTTTATAAGTTTAATCTAATTATCTGGTTAATTTTTTGTATAAACATTCATATTTTTTAATTAGTGAAATTACAATTGATATAATTTTTAAAACACAGTAGTCTCTTTAAAGTTCCCCTTTTTAACTTTGAATAGACATTTTTATTCTCTAACATAAGGTTATCACTGCCTTGGCAAAATCTTCTCAGAATGCTTACACATTAAATAGAGTTCACAGGCCACTTTAAAGCATCCCTGAGTACCTGAAAAGTAGTTCGCATAGTAACTGGTTTAAAAATTTCCAGTGGAATGATTCAATTGCCCAGTATGTGGCTATAGAATGGCTTTCAGTTTGGCTTGAATTTTTTGCAGGCTGCCAACTTGAGTCTCCCTACAGACCCCTAGTCTTTCATCTCTGAAAATTTACTTTTGTGGTCAAAGCACTTTTTTCTTTTGAGGTAGATGTGGCTTCCAGTGAGTGTAATAATGCTTCCTCTGTACCATGGCCCAATTTAAAGTGTAAAGATTAGTCCTATCTCAGAAGGGATTTGATGCATAGACTTGTGTTTCAGGGCATCACATAAGTATGATGCCTGTAACATCAAGCGCTTGGGCCTTTTATGTGATCAGTGTTCAGCCCTTTCATAATTCTGTAGTGTAACTCTCAATGTACGCCAATTATAGCAGACACAGCTTTTGCTGGTCCCATTTCTAAGTTCTCTTCTCTATCATTGGTTTTTTTTTTTTTTTTTTTTTTTTTCTCCTAAAACCCATATGGTTTATCTAAGTGTTCTTTTAACTTTTTTAATTTTGGAGAAATGGTTAACAAGTTGAACCTCCCACCCTCGGCCCTGTCCCTCTCTAGTATTTAACATTTCTCTGCATGCTAGCCTAATTTCCAGTTGCTACTACCTGTGACTTTGGGCTCTCTTTGGCTTCTAGAGTCTTCTGCAGTCATGCAGAGGCAGTCAGCAGAACGAAAATGCTGGGCGCAGGGCATTCCCCCCAGGAGAGCTTTCAACCAAAAGCTGGCGGGAATCAGTAGTTAAATACTCTCAAATAATACAAATATTTTCTCCATGTGGTATAGTTTTTTTTTTTAATTTCAGCTTTGCTCTGTCTGTCTCTAAACTGTGCTTCTATCTACTGTACCGATTTCTCAATTTTACAAGACTTCTCTTTCTTCCCTATAAATGTATCATGTATAAATATGCAGAGGATCTTACATAGTCCTAGCACTAACTTCCTTCTTGATTCTACATGACTATTAGATTCTAGTGTCCTTCACATTAGAACTGGCTAACTGGCCAGTGAGGGTGTCCTAATTACATATTTTTAAGATATTTAAGTGCGGTCAACTTAGCCTATGAATTAATTCACTGGGGTGCAGATCCATTCAGATCCAGTCATCTCGGGGTCTGGGAATTGTGGTTCAGTAATATAATTGTGGCAGATGGATCCTCTTTCTTTCAGGGAGATGGAGGAAATGATATTCTTAGAAATAATAATTAGAATTGGACCCAGAAGCAATAATTAGAATATCTAATATTCCCATAAATAAATGGTCTCCCATGAGGTAAACCCTTTAGGGAATACTTTAAAGAGCATCCAGTGTCTGGATGCTCTTTAAAAGGCTGAATCATCAGATGTAAGCATATATATATATATATATATATATATATATATATATGTATACACACACATATACATATATAATATATATTATATATTATATGAATTATTGTCCAAAATGAATAAGAAATAGCATATTTCTTTATTATCCTCTAGGAGCCCTCTTCAGCAAACACATAGACACACAGTCTGCTGAAACCATAAAAAAGTTTAACCTCGTTTATTTCTAGTAACCTCGTAAGAGTCCTAGATTCACATTAACATCCCACCAAAGTATTTATTATTCTCATCCCATGGTCTTCTCCTAGCTAAAAGTTTTCATCTGCTTCCATGTTGTCCTTGGGGCATAGGAATCTCTTTCCAAGTCTGAGAATCCCATTGGCTAAAATCTCATCTCCTTAGAAGTACAAAAATCCATTTCTTTTTAGCATTTTCCTTTTTAATAGAGTATTTCTTGGGTAAAAACCTGCATCCAAGCTACTCTGGCACACACAAAGCTATTTACTGCCCCCCCATCCCTGGCTCAAAGATTTTCTTCCCACTCATGCAGGGAATTCTTCCATATCTTCTCTATACCTTCCTGTAAACTGTGTCTTAGGCAATAGGCTTAGGCTTTTGTAAAACCTGAATGAGAAAGCTTTGGTGTCTTTCCATCTGCCTAATAGATATGAGTTACTCATTTTGGTCACAAAATTAAGGAGACACCAAAAATCTCAGTAATAATGATTAATAGTGCTAAATGTAATTCTGAAAAACCACAGTTAATGCAAAAAAGCATGATGCATAATGTATCAAAATTTTAAGTAAAGATGGGATCAGTATTGCTGATATTTTTCTTTGGTCATAGGTTCCAGGATGGCCCAGAATAGTATTATGCGGTTGGCCACATACAGTCCCTAAGCACTGAATGTAGTATTTATTTACACAGAGGAGCAAGCAAAGAAGGAACTACATATGTTCACTCTCAGAATATTTACCAGTGAAATATGAAGGAGATGCTTTTTGGAGAACAGTCTCTCAAGAACAGAAAACACATAACTAGAACCTAATTCTCTTTAAATTCCTAGTTTGAATGAATCACATGCTACTAACAATTGAAGGCTAGTGAGAAACTTGACACTTCCCAATCTTTGGAGGAGACTGTTAATAGATGTTTTTTTCTATGATGCCACAGGTGGACTGAGAACAGAGTGGCTTAGAGATAGACTCGCTAAACCATTGGAGCCTAGAAAGATGTCCACAGTTCTCAACTCTGTGGTAGAAGGTGGAGGGTAGTAAATGACGCATGTACTTTTTTTGCTGAGCAGTGAGGGAAATTCAGCTTATGTATTTCATGGACATCCTAGATTTTCTTCACACTAGCAGCCTTTATGATAAGTTACAATGTGAGCTAAGAATGGTCTCTTAGAAAAATTTCCCCTACTCTCAAGCCTCAGCAAAGTTATTTCGGCTTTCCAAACTATTTGGCATTGCTTCCTAGATAAGCCATCAAACTAATAAATAAACATTCAAAAAAACCTCTTCCCTATCTTACTCCCCATGAGAATGACTTAGTTTTCAATTTCTGAAAACAATTTAGTGTTATTTACTTACTCTGCATCTTTTTTCTTGAAATTAGTTTCCATTTTCTTACTGCTGAATAACCGAAGGTGGCTAAAATAATCTATTACTTTGCTATTCAAAATGTAGTTATGAGACCAGAGGAATCAGTATTAACCATTAGAAATGCAAAATCTCAGACTCCTTCCTACTCCTAGTGAATCACAGTTTACATTTAACAAGAGATCCAGGTGATTTGTATGCATATCAAAGTCTGAAAAATGCTGATACAATGCAGACTGGATTTTTTTTCTCCCCTCCAGTTTATATTTTATCTTGTTCTGCACCCTGGTGCTTTGATGCCCAATTGTTGCTTTCAGTTTCTTATTATTTACTCCACGTCTTTTCCTTGATTTTGTTCTAAGTAGAATATTTAAAAAACATAGATTTTTAGCATTTAAGTCCTATAGAATACTAGCTCCCCACTCCATTATACTCTGCAAAATGCTTTTTAGATAATAGGACTAAATCTGAGCCATTTGTATAACTGGTTACTCTGGAATTTGCAGACTCAACATATGATCATGGATTTTTCTGTGACTATTGTGACGGGATATTTTTCTTTACCCTGGAGAAAGTTCCTTTGTACATGGAACACAAGCTGATGAGAATTCTATACTGGATAGAATCATTTATGTTTTGAAACCAGACCATCCCTGCTGGCTCAAGAGAGCCTATGTGTGTATCTTATACCAGTGCTACATTCATTGACGTCATCATGGTAACTTGAAATTCCTCTTAAGAGGTCTTCACAATTTACACCACAGAAATTGGCAAATGCTACAAATTAGGGCTCTTTTTTGGCAAAATTGCTGGAGTATAAACACTGCAAGTTGTCCAAAGAAGCAATAATAAACACTTCCCTTGAAACATCAGTTTAGGCAATCACCTCGGGTTTGTTTCCTTTATAATATTGCCTGGAGTTAACCTAAAAAGATAAGGAAAAGATTGCAAATTTATGATTTCAAACAATAGTACATGGTAAATAGATCATTTAAAATTCCTAGTCATGATAAATAGATTGCTAAAAAAATATAATTGGGTAAATGATAAAACAAGTAATGGCATATTTAATCTTTATTTTTCTAAAGCCCTTACTGTTTTTGACATGTCAAGCTATGACTTGAGACAGGCCCATAAGGACTTTACTATTTTTGGGTAGATTGTCATTCTGTTTATGCCTTGGAAAAATATTTGCTAGAACAAGTTCCTCAATGATAATAGTAAGAGCTAACACTTAAAGAGTAATTACTCTGAGCCAGGTATTATTTTAAACATGTCATAGGTATTAATTCATTTGATCTTCATGAAAACCCAAAGAGGTGAATGCTCACATTTTACAAATGAGTTTAAGAAAACTGGACCAAGACTTAACGGGCAGTACCTGGTTGGTTTGGGATTTGAACCCAGGTCATTTGACATTACTGCCTTCAAACACACTCCTTGGTTGGAGAGGTCACTGGGCCTGTCTCCACATTGTTATAATCAGGTTGGCTAAACATTTTAGGTAAAGGAGGTTTCAGAGATGGATTCTCTTCATAAAGCTTGGGTAATTTTGACTTATAAAATGTATACTTTCTTATAGATATGTTGTTATCTATTAGACATCTTCATCTTTTTGCCTATTTAAAAAACCAAGAACTCCTCCACTAAATAGCTTGAATACTCCCTTGTCCAGTTTAATGTCATACAAAAAAGTCTTAAATTTTCTCATTTGAAATTAAAAACTTACCCATTAGTCGCATAATTACTACTAATAATTTTAAAGTCTAAATTTTAATTATATAGAATAAATCCCCTCTTCTTTTTTTTTTTTTTTTTCCTTTCAGTCAAGCCTTCATCCACTAAAACATTTGTCTTCAGAAATATAGCAACACTTCAGTATCAGGCCATATGTAGCCAGAAGTGTATTGTGATTAAAGAAAGGCAATATATATAAATTATCCTGTAAGAAAACATTCCATTAACTATAGACAGCTGACCTTCTTTGCGTTCAAAGTGATTTATAATGTAAGCTATTTTTGCAGAAGAAATTCTGGGAGAGGCAACAGTTGTCTAGATCTTGGCAGTGGTTTCGAGTCATTTTGTAATTGAGCATTAGATTTATGAAGTCAATAACATCAACAATGTATTCTGATTTTATCTTAATTGGATGCAATTAGACCTAGGTGTGCTTCTCATAAAACTAAAGATCTGAAGCACAGCAATATCAAAGATGCCAGTGTTCTTTTGCTTTGCTAGATGAAACAAATTGAGCTTTTATATGCTATTGGGATTTCTACATGTTTATGGAGATAAATGCTAGGAAACGGTTCATATTCTCCTTGATTTTCTCGTCTCAGGATTTATAAGTATATATATATATATATGTATAAACATAAATATGCATGTATACATATACATATATACACACATATATACACACTTAGAATTCAGTTTTCATCCACTCATTCATTTAACAAATATAATTTGAGGCCCACTAAGTACCAGGCACTACCGTATTCTCTAGTGATGCCCTGAACTCATGGGCTCTCTTGACATTTGGGGAAGACTGAAAGTAAAAATATAGATTAATATAATTAATATAATATAGAATATAGTCTACTAGGTTCTTAATATGTACTATATACACATTGTATATGCACACATTAAATAACATTATGCATATATATATAAATATAATACATATACTGTATATTCTATCTATAGCATTGGCTTTGGAACTCCATGGGGAAGGAGTTTAGGAATAAAAGACAAAATTCAGCTGGAAAAACCTGGAGGGGAAATAGTTTTCAGTAAAATTTAAGAGATAAAATCAATGTGTTTGTGAATAGAATTGAGAGATATGTTTATCAAGTAAGACGTTTTCCATAAAGATCAATGAACACATTCTGGAGTAACATGAACAAAGGACAGTCAAGCTGAGAGCACTTGGGAGTTAAAGAGTGCTGTAGAGGGAAAAAAAATGACCAGAGAGATAGAATTTATAAGTGACTTAATATCAGTCTCACAATAACTCTATCAGCTAGGTGGTAAAATTCCCGTGTGTAAGTAACTGTCCTAGGAAAACAGTCTGAGTCTGGACCTAAGTCTGTGCAACTGTGGGACATATGGTACCTTTCTAAGGGACGGCTTTAGGTTCAAACTAAATTCTGGCTCTACTGTTTACTTGGAATAAAAATTTGATCAAGTTTCTCAATTTCTCTCTACCAGAGTTTCATTATTTGTAAAAAAGGGCAATAATAGCATTTATTGAGAGGATCAAATTGGTAGTTCATTTGGAGAAGAATGTCTGGAAATCATAAGGGTGCAATTAAGTTTAGCTGATCTTATTTTCACTAATTACAATCTTGGCCTTACCTAGGTCTTTTAGTATCATGAGGAAAGGAATTCATGCCATGGGGGAAAGAAATCAAGCTCTCTAGTGAGAGAGGGGCTGTTACAGCTGGCTCTGCCTAAATTTTTCTCAGATACATGTTCAGGCACAGGGATTGCAGATATAATCTTGTCAGAGCCTAGTTGAACAGTTACTACAGTCAGGTATACTGTGGATTAAAAGGTGAATGCCTAGGGGTCTCGCATTGCATTTCTTCCTTTCATATGGTAGGAAGACCAAGGCAATGCCTAGACCTTTAGGGTAGAAAATCTATCCTAATCTCTCCCCTCTTTCTACATCCCTTTTGCATGCAGCTCATTGATATAGGTCAGGTCATTTTGTCCACAGCTCCCTGCCTAGTTCCATTTTGTTAAGTCTTGTTTTATTTTTTTCCTTCAGGCATCAAGACAGTGTGTTGAAATCATGATATAGAATTGTGTTTAAGAGGAGGTAACTTATTTCACTCAGTATGAGAGTCTCTAGTTCCATCCATGTTGCTGCAAATGGCATTATGTCATTCTTTTTTATGGCTGAGTAGTATACCATTGTGTATATATACCACATCTTCCTAATCCAATCATCTGTTGATGGACATTTGGGTTGTTTCCATGTCTTGGCTATTGTGAATAGTGCTTCAGTGAACATGCAGGTGCATGGGTCTTTTTAAAGGAAAGTTTTGTCCGGATAGATGCCCAAGAGTGGGACTGCTGGGTCATATGGTTGTCCATACTGAGTGAAATAAGTCAGAAAGAGAAAGACAAATACCATATGATATCAGTTATAACTGGAATCTAATATACAGCACAAATGAACATTTCCACAGAAAAGAAAATCGTAGACTTGGAGACTAGACTGTGGCTGCCAAGGGGGAGAGGGAGGGAGTGGGAGGGATCAGGAGCTTGGAGTTAACGGATGCAGTCTATTGATCTTGGAATGGATTTACAATGAGATCCTGCTGTGTAGCATTGAGAACTATGTCTAGATACATCGCAACACAACAATGGAAGGAAAAAGTATGTATACATGTATGTATAACTTGATCCCCATGCTGTACAGTGGAAAAAATAATAAAATAAATAAATAAATAAATAAATAAATAAATAAATAAAAGGGAGGCGAAAGCTATGTATCTAGCTTGGGGCCACATATTTCAACTAAGCATTGATATAGCAGCTGGTTGTAGATATTTGATGTCTGTCCTATTATCCGTTCCTGTGTGTTAAGGATACTCAAATTCTGTGGTGATAGATGCAGGCAGGGTCTTACCCATAGGCTCTCACTCACATCATCTAAAATGTGGCATGTGTTTCCCCATTGTTGGTGACCCTGTAAAATTTATTTATTTTTTCTTCCAGATTACCTCAACTAAATCAGCAAGTTACTGTTAAGGGAGGAGTTTTCCAAGAATATTTGTGTGTTGAAATTTTAGTTGCACAGACTTCCAGTAAAATAATATACTAGTTTTTAGAGATGTCACAGCTTATCATTACCAAAAATTGTCAAACATATTATGTGTTTGCATAACATCAAAATGATGAAATGTATTAATTTCTAATTTTAGTTGAAAATTAAACTTTAAAATCCCTTAACACACACGGAGTTCCTGTTATGGTGCAGCAGAAACACATCCGACTAGGAACCATGAGGTTGCTGGTTCAATCCCTGACCTTGTTCAGTGAGTTAAGGATCTAGTGTTACCATGAGCTGTGGTGTAGGTCACAGACACAGCTCGGATCCTGCATTGTAGTTCCAATTCAACCCCTAGCTGGCAGCTGTAGGCCGGCAGCTGTAGTTGCAATTCATCCTATAGCCTGGGAACCTCCATATGCTGGAGGTGCCACCCTAAAAAGCACAAAAAAAAAACCAAAAACCCATAACACATAATCATTTACTGAATAGAATTATGCAAGTCTCATTGCTTTTAATAAATAAGACATTAATTATAAATATATTTAAGAAATAATAAATTATATAGTTATAATTCATTTATTTTTATTTTAGCACTCTGATTTACTTGCCATGCAATATACATCAGGATTTTTAAAATTTATTTTTATTGAAGTATAGTTGAATTTCAGTTGTAGAGGAAAGTGATTCAGTTATACATATACATATGAATATGTTCTTTTTTGAGACTCTTTTCCATTATAGGTTACTATAAGATAGTGAATATAGTTCCCTGTGATTAGCATCAGTTTCTTTTTTTTTTTTAATATATACCCACCTTTTTTTTAAAGTATTAGATTAGGGAAATTAGGTTTGTCTCTAAGTTTTCCTCGACTTTCTTTTGTCTCCTCAAAGTTTAAAATACAAAGAATCTTTTTATGCATCATCGTCAGAAGGAGAACTATTATTATCATTAGCAATTATATTTAAGACAATCTTCAGATCCCACGCTTTTCAATTTGTAACACAAATTCTACACATACCCTCCAAATCACCACCCTTGAGAGAATCTTCTGTAGCTCTGTCTGCCTCAAAAATGTGCAGCTCCCTCCTCAGAACCACTTATGCTAACCAAACTATTAGCACCTGCTGAACCTCCTCTCCATCAGTCATCAATCATCAGCAATCAGGCAGCTACTTGATAATTAGCCAAGAGAGGGAAAAACACTTCAAAGAACTAAAAATATTTTCCACAGTGACTTTGTGCATAAAATGATTATTTTCCCTCTATTAATCTACTCACATGTCTCTATGCAATAGGAAAACTTAAAAAATATAGTGCACATGAATCTGTATAATCCAATGTATGATATAATTGTTTCCCATGGTTACTGGGAAAGCAGTGCATGACAGATGCAAACAATTCTGAAGTATTATGTATGTAATTATTTTTTTTGATTTTATAGATATTGCCTTTATCACCTTTCTTGATAAAAAGGGTATGAAAAACAAATGAGTTGCATAGGCAGGTAGGTAGAAAGTAGCTAAGAGCTATTCTGTGCCCAGGGTCAAGCACTGCACTAACATAGTTATGCATATTAACTCCTTCAGTTGTCACAAATATCCTATGTGTGGAAGGTACTATTTTAAAAAATATATTTTATTGACTTAATATATTTTATTGACTAATATAATTGACTTAAAAAAAAAGGGGGAGTTCATGTCATGGCACAGCGGAAACAAATCCAACTAATATCCATGAGGATGTGGGTTTGATCCTTGGCCTCGCTCAGTGGGTCAGGGATCTGGTGTTGCCATGAGCCATGGTGTAGGTTGCAGACACAGCTCAGCTCCCATGTTGTTGTGACTGTGGTGTGGGCTGGCAGAGGTAGCCGTAGCTCCAATTCGACCCCTAGCCTGGGAATTTCCATATGCCGCAGGTGTGGCCCTAAAAAGTGAAAAAAAAAGAAAAAGAAATATGATTTATTTATTTATTTTTACTGCTGAGTGAATTTATTACATTTATAGTTGTACAATGATCATCACAATCCAATTTTATAGGATTTCCATCCCACAACCCAAGCATATCCTCCCACCCCCCAAACTGTCTCCTTTGGAAACCATAAGTTTTTCAATGTCTGTGAGTTAGTATCTGT
Source organism: Sus scrofa (assembly GCF_054392235.1). Classification (NCBI taxonomy): domain Eukaryota; kingdom Metazoa; phylum Chordata; class Mammalia; order Artiodactyla; family Suidae; genus Sus; species Sus scrofa. The sequence continues at coordinate 101,411,068 of NC_139390.1, read as the reverse complement.
TCTACAAAGTTCAGTCTGTCCTTTTTTCACATTCCACATGTCAGTGATAGAATTTGATGTTGGTGTCTCAATGTCTGACTGACTTCACTTAGCATGATAATTTCTAGGTCCATCCATCTTACTAAAAATGCCGGTATTTCATTCCTTTTAATGGCTGGGTAATATTCCATTGTGTGTATGTACCACCTCTTCTTGATCCACTCTTCTGTCAATGGACATTTAGGTTGCTTCCATGTCTTGGCTATTGAAAATAGTGCTGCAATGAACATTGGAGTACATGTGTCTTGCCGAGTCATGGTTTTCTCTGGGTAGATGCCCAGGAGTGGGATTGCTGGATCAAATGGTAGTTCTAGGTTTAGTTTTCTGAGGACTCTCCATACTGTTTTCCAATTTACAATCCCACCAACAGTGTACAAGGGTTCCTTTTTCTCCCCACCTGTCCAGCACTTACTTTTTGTAGACTTTTTGATGATGGCCATTCTGGCTGGTGTAAGGTGGTACCTCATAGTGGTTTTGATGTGCATTTCTCTAATGATGAGTGATATTGAACATCTTTTCATTTATTTTTTGGCCATCCATATGTCTTCTTTGGAGAATTGTCTGTTTAGCTCTTCTGCCCATTTTTCGATGGGGTTGTTTGTTTTTTTGATATGGAGCTACAGAAGGTGTTTATAAATTTTGGAGATTAATCCCTTGTCAGTCAATTCATTTGCAAATATTTTCTCCCATTCTGTGGGTTGTCCTTTCATTTTATTTAGGGTTTCCTTTGCTGTGCAGAAACTTTTAAGTTAGGTCCCATGTGTTTATTTTTGTTTTTACTGTCATTACTCTAGGAGGTGGATCTGAGATGTTGCTGTTGTTTATGTCAGAGAGTGTTTGGCCTATGTTTTCCTCTCAGAGTTTTGTAGTTTCTGGTCTTATGTATAGTGCTTTGAACCATTTTGAGCTTATTTTTGTGTATGGTGTTAGGGAGTGTTCTAATTTCATTCTTTTCCATGTGGCTGTCCAGTTTTCCCAGTGCCACTTATTGAAGAGGCTGTCTTTTCTCTGTTGTATATTCTTGCCTACTTTGTTGTAGATTAGTTGGCTGTAGGTGCATGGGTTTAATTCTGGGCCTTCTATCCTGTTCCACTGATCTATATTTCTGTCTTTGTTCCAGTACCATATAGTTTTGATGGCTACTGCTTTGTAGTATAGTCTGAAGTCTGGGAGCCTGATTCCTCTGGTTCCATTTTTCTTTTTCAGGATGTCTTTGACTATTCTGGGTCTTTTGTGCTTCCAAACAAACTTTAAAATACTTTGTTCTGTGAAAAATGTCCTTGGTAATTTGATAGGGATTGCATTGAATCTGTAGATTGCCTTAGGTAGTAAAGTCATTTTGATAATATTAACTCTTCCAATCCATGAGATGGTATATCTTTCCATCTCTTTGTGTCATCTTCGATTTCTTTCATCAGTGTCTTAGAGTTTTCAGAGTATATAGGTCTTTTGTCTCTTTAGGTAGGTTTACTCCTAGGTCTCTTATTCTTTTGGATGCGATGGTAAATGGAATTGCTTCCCTAATTTTTCTTTCTGATCTTTCATTGTTAGTATATAGAAATGCCATCGATTTCTGTGTATTAATTTTGTGTCCTGTGGCTTTGCCAAATTCATTGATGAGCTCAGTTTGGAAGTCCTAGCCACAGCAGTCAGAGAAGTAAAAGAAATAAAAGGAATCCAAATTGGACAGGAAGAAATAAAACTATCACTATTTGAAGATCACGTGATACTATACCTAGAGAATCCTAAAAACTCTACCAGAAATATAATTGATTTACAATGTTGTGTTAATATGTGCTAAACAGATAATTTATATGATATTATTTTCCATTACAGTTTTTTTCCCATATAGTTCCTGGTGCTGTTCAGTCAGACTTTGTTGTTTATCCATTCAGTATATAATAGTTTGCCTCTGTTACCCCAAACTCCCAGTCCATCCCTCCTCCACCCCTCTTGCTCCTTGGCAACCACAAGTCTGTTCTCTATGCCTGTGAGTATGTTTCTGTGTTATAGGTAAGTTCACTTGTTTCATATTTTAGATTCCATATATAAATGATATGGTATTTGTCTTCTTTTTCTGAATTAGTTAAGTTATTGTTTCTATTTCCACATTGCAGAGGGAATCCAAGACGGTGATTAAATGACTTGGCAAGATTGTACAGCTGTTAAGTGGCATAGCTGAGATTCCATCTCAAACAGTTTGGCTCCAGATTTCATAACCTCAACCACAGGGGACAGGTAAGATCCAAAAATATATCCAATAATAGACACACAGACAAATTAACAGGAAACACAATGTGCCTGTTGTTCTGGTGAGTATTTACCTGATTGTAAGCATTGTACATATTTTCACTAATCAACATATGTGGAGATGATTTCTAACAATAAAATAGTAATAACAAAAAAGATAATAATACCAAACATAGTAGTATATAATAATTGTGTTACTCTGTACAAGGCTATACAGATTTTTACATGTTTAATCTCCCATGATAGGTTACAGACCCAACTCAGATTCCATTAATGTGTTTTTAACCACTGCTTGCTATTTATAGGAATGGAAAAACTCTTTGCCTTTAAGTCATCAATTTTCAAAACTTATCAAAAACTAGATGAAACATTTCCAGTATGCTAGTTAAAATATTATTTCACAATATTTCTTTTTTGGCTAAGGCCTGTATGTTTCTAATTTGAGAATTTGTCTCTCCTACCCCCAGCCAAATATCTTTACAAAGTACCAAGCTGTAGAGAAACTTTTGCTATAAGATTCTTTATGCTTGATTTTTGTCCACACTTCACTAGCAGATTTAATTGCTACCTATATTTATGCACATACAGATATATCAGCTCTGCCTCTGACAACTGTAGAATCCATTGCATCTACTGTATGAGCATACATAGTTTGTGTGAGGTGTGAATTAGAAAAGATAAAATGAATAAGAATACACTTCACCTCATTAGTCTCCATGACATTAGAAAAGTCCAACAAGCATTTTAAATATCTACCGTAAGATTTTAATAAACCTAACTTGCCCAGCAGCTGTGCAGACATGTCTAATACAGCTATTTGTTTCTGCAATGCAGTATCTTTTACATAGAGATGCAAATGAAAAGAGCAGAAGCTTGGAAAATGTATAGGTGCATTTAATATATACATTTCAGGAATTATTTTCTTCTTTCCTACAGTTACAGCTTGAGTAGTCATTCCATTCTTTGTAAGTGAATACACTTTTGTCATATTCTTTTGTGACCTATAATTATTCTTTTATTTGTAAATAAACACAAATATGCTAAGACAAGAAAATAAAATATTGGGATGGAGAGAAAGAAGTGATGAGGAATAAATGATGCCATACTATACTGACAATTTTCATTTTTTGAATACCACTTATTTTTAGAAGAGACTTTGGATATAAGAGCTCTTTAAATATTTAGGCTTGTAAGTCTTTCTGAGTAGAAACCAAGTCTAAAAGTAGAACTTTGAAAGGGAAAATATTGATTTTTCTTTTGTTTTGTTTTCTGAGATAGGAATCTTTTCTTTTTTTTTTTTTTAAGTATGTTTGTCTGTAATCATACTGATCCAGATGCTAATTCTCCTTTCTGATGAATTTACATGCAGGGGAAATGCAAAGTAAAATCTCAAGGCAAGGTCTAAGGAGAAAAGGTGAAAATAAAGAGAAAATAGGGGAAAAAGGCAGTAAGGGGAGGAATACTATGATGTCTTATAAGGAAAACAATTATGCCTCATTCATATTCATATATCTATCCCCAAAGTCTACATATTTGGTACCAATACAAGCAAAGGGAAAAGGGCTCCTTATATGCTTTAAAATGGTAATTGGGTGCATAAAACTTAATTCCATAGCTACCAAACTCTACCAAATTTGCTATAAAGCTACTTGGATAGAGATCCAATGAGGTTAAGAAGGGAGGCAAAAAGAAAGAAAACTGAGAAAGTAAGAGAAAATCAGAGGAAGCACAACCTACAGACACATAAGGAAAATGAGAGCAAGAGAACCACTAAGATTGGGGTAAAAATAAAGAGATATAGACATTATAAGAGAGAGATAACCTTGAGGAAACAGAGAGGAGTGGAATGTTAGCATTGAACAGCACAGATGCACCTCTTACTAATGTTTGATGTCTTAAATGTCTGATGTTTCATGATATATTCATTTGAGTGTCATTTTTACATGTAATAATAATAGGCTTAATATCAACTACTTTAATAGGTTATGATGAGAATTAAGTATAATGATATGAAAGTGCCCAGGACAGAGAATGTTTTAAAGGTATATTATGGAATTATTTTATGTTATTGATTAACAGAAATGAGAAAAATAATAAAGCCATATTTAGAGGAAAGATCAGAAAGAAGAAAAATATGAAGACATAAAAAATCAGAGAGTTAGATATATGTATAAAGAGAAAGACAGAAAGTTAATTTTAACTCAAGGGATACATTCTTCAAATCACAGAAAATCATCCTTCATTTCACTTTATGAATGTTATCTCTGAAAGTACAAATTATGCTCACTGAATTTTGGGAATACATAATCTTAATGTTAAAGCACTGAAAGGCCAAGATCAAAGTCATTTTCACTTAATTTCCTTTACTGAAAGGAAACAGAGTCCCTCAGCTAAAAGAAAAAGTCAGCTTTGCAGGAACTTGCCAGTAAGTTTCTTTTCTTACACCTGTGACCAGGAGTAGTCGAACATTCAGAAAATGGATCTTTTGTCCTTGTCAATGGAAAAACACTAAAAATTCTCTGTTCTGAGAGGTAAAACATAGTGGTTTATGTTTTCCACAAAAATTAAAACATTTCAAAGTCTTCAAGCTATTTCTGTCAAAGATTTTAAAAGTAATTTTTCATTTGCACAATTATAAATTGAGATACCATTTTTAATTTTTGTCTTACAAATTGAACTAAACTAAACAGGGGGTTGAATTGAGTTCAGCATTTACGAGCTCTCCTTCCTTCATTTTAACTTTGAAATATTAGTCTCTTTGGATATTTTTGATATTTTTTTAATTGATAAATAGTTTAGATATAATCTCCAAATTTCAGATAAGAAACTACTCTCTCTCTCTCCCTCTCTCTCTCTCTCTATATATATATATGTATATACATATATGAATTAAAAGCATGAAAATTTTTTCAAGTTGTGTCATGTACTGAATAGATGATGAATGAACTTGCTTTGATATCAATTTAAATATCAAATAGGAGTTGCCCCTGTGGCTCAGAGGTTAATGAATCTAGCATCCATGAGAACACAGGTTTGATCTCCGGGCTTGCTCATTGGTTTAAGGATCTGGTGTTGCGGTGAGCTATGGTATAGGTTGTAAATGTGGCTTGGATCCTGCACTGCTGTGGCTGAGGTGTAGGCCAGCAGCTACAGCTCTGATTTGACCCCTAGCCTGCGAACCTCCATATGCCGTGGGTACGGCCTTAAAAAGCAATAAGTAAATAAATAAATAAATAGCAGGTAAATGGGGAAGCATAGACATTTTGACTCACAAAATGTAGCATTTAAATAGATGAGTGAGAAAAGAAAAAGAAAAAGAAAAAAAAAGACAAAAAAAGTAAAAAAGAAAAGAAAAAAAAAAGAAATAGATGCGTGAACATGTAAAACCTAATTAAGAAATTGATTTTGTTAAAGAAAGGTGATAATTTATTGAGACATTTTGTTCAGCTATTAGGTTATAAACTAGAGGTTTGCTTTAATCAGAACATTTTTCGCATAGTATAAAAATGTTGGTTGAAAAAGAGAGTAAGTATTTATCAGAATTATTCTCAAAACAATGCATGTATCAATTATCCAAACTGGGGTTTTATCTTGTTCCTTTATCTGGAACATGTTCCTCTGCTGCCTAAGTTTTGCCTAAGTTGCTATTCATATTTTTATGTATGTGGTAGGTTAGTTATGTTTCTAACCTTGGAGAAGAGGCCTTCTGCAGGAGACATCCCTGTGTTAACCAGCAGCACCATCCCCTCTCCTCACCCAAGCCATACACTCCAAGGATTCCCCCTAAGAGGGCTGTGTGGGTCCTTCCTTTGTGGTGGGCTGACGTTGTGTGTGATCTAGTGGGTTTGGTTGGTTCCTAGCCCCCTAGCCCAGTAGGTTCTCAGGCTCTGCCTTGGGCAGATGTTAGAGGCTGCTAGTTAGAGGGTCCTGATCACCAGGTGGCTGGTTGTAGAACCCCAGGGGACCCTGGAACTAGAGTGGCAAACTGGTGGGTGGAATCAAGGTCTAGAAGACTCCAGGGATTTTGCTGCGCACTAATGGGTGGAGCTGGGTCTTGGACCTCTAGTAGGCAGGGCCATGTCGAGGCACTCTGTAGGCATCAGTGGGCTCTTCAAGCAGCCAGTCTGCTCATGGGCGGGGTAGTGTTAAAGCCTCGTAGGTTATTTGGCTTGAGTCCTCCTAGCGTTGATGCGTACAGACTGTTGGGTGGGGACAGGTCTTGATGCTAAAGAGCAAGAGGGAAGATCCCATCATGGGGCCTATCTGCACCAGTGTTCACAAAGTAGAAGGAACTCCTAAATATGGATGCCACCAGTGACTTTGTCCTCAGGATGAGTCACAGCCATCCCCACATCCCCTGGAAATTCTGGGGACCAGTAGGTAGGTCTGGCCCAGACTCATATCAGATTACTCATTTGTCCTTGATGCTGCTTGGTGCATGTGTGATTCTGTGTGTGCTCTTTAAGAGTGAAGTCTCTCTTTCTTGAAGTCTTGTGGGTGTCTTAAAATTAAACCCCACTAGCCTTCTAGCCTAATGTTCTGGGGACTCTTCTTCCTGGTGCAGAACCCCTAGGCAAGGAAACCTGACGTGAGGCTCAGAATTCTTACTCCTGTGGGAGAACCTCTGTGATATAATTGTTCTCCAATTTGTGGGTTGCCAACCCAGGGGTATGGGGTACCTGATTATATTGAGAGTACACCCCTCTTACCCATCTCATTGTGGTTTCTTCTTTGTCTTTAGCTGTATAAGATCTTTTGTGGTTGGTCCTCTCTTTTTCATAATGGCTTTTCTGCAGATAATTTTGATTTTGGTGTGTGTGCCCCTGAGCAGAAGTGAGCTAAGGGTCTTTTTATTCTGCCGTCTTGGCCAGTCCTCTATCCAAACTGAATGACATGGATAATTCATTTCATTTTTCTATTCAATTTGCATGTTTTTCAAAATGCTTCAGCTTTACTGAGTTTTTGGCAGTATCACCACCCAATCATTAATTATGTCCTAAAAGGTACATTTTATTTATATGCAAGTTGGCTGCATGTAAACATTCAAAATAACCCAACTCTTGTAACTAATATCTGTGTAGTACTTCCCTGGTTTTAAATTGCTTTCCTTTACATTTTTCATTTGCATGTTTCAGCAGATCTATGAGGCAGATGTTAATAACCCCTCTTTTTGTGATGAAACTTTGTATTAGAGTAGCTTGAAGGGTCTTTCTCATAAACTAAATGGAGGAGTAAGGACTACTTCCCAGTGATGATTTTAAAAACTATATTATTTCTACTGTATTTTGTTGATTGACATAGTGATTTAGATCATAGATTCTGTCACCTTATTGCCTCATTTAAGATTCTTCATTTACTAGCATTTGACATTGAGCAAATTAATTAATCTCTTTGAGTCTTAGTTTCCTAATCTGTAACATTGAAAAGATAATAATATATCCCTACACAACTAGCTCTATAATTTGCAGTATCCATTAAAAAATGAGCCTCCGTGTTCAAGAAGCAGGACAAAAGGTACTGAAATATAATGTACTTTTCCTTTTACAGTTTCTCTTTCTCTCTTGACATCATCTTTTTTTGTTTCCCATTTATTATCATTGTAAGAGAAACATTTAAATTTTAAATTGCTAGCACAAACTATACAATTCATCTTTTTATTATGCAATGCCAGTTTTAAATACAAACAAGAACATTTAACCTTATATGGAATCACTGCTATTTCACAGTTCTTATTTCATGGCTTATATGGGCACATGTATTTTGCTATTATCTGAAATGTGGAAACACTGCTCAAAACTAACTCACCTGTTTTTATTTTATTTTTTGATAGGTACACAGTCTACCACAGTCTCTAGCTATAGCTTACTGATGAGTAAGAAAGGACAAAGGGAAACCGATTTGCCCTATCTTTTTCTTTCTGTATCATCCGTTTAGCCTACACAGTTGAGTATAGGGAAGTGACGTGAGTAAGAAAGGCTATGATAGGCTTCCTTGGTTGTTTCTTGGAATGCCATTGCCTTCTTTCTGTGTTCAAAGTTAAGTTTTGCTTTGAAAAGATTAAATGGCCTCGTGAAGCTCTCAGAATCTCTGCTCACTCACTGATAGATGTAACCTGCTTAAACTTGTTCTGCTTTGAGACCTGACCAACCCACCCCATGCCATTGTGGATCCAATGGAATTTTGTACTCTTGAGCATGTGAATGGCATATGCAAATAAGGTAGGAAGGACTAGGGCATGCATACTGCATGTAGCTCCTCAGATCTTGTGCATGCTTCATTGTCCCATCAAATTTCATTTAAAAACATGTTCATTGAAAAAATAATCTAGAATATCAAAATGATAGTGACTACAAATCATTAAACCAAGTATAGGCCCTTCTGAGCATGAAGCTCTGTGCAGCTACATAGGTCACACATCCCTGAAGTTGGCCCTGTTGTCCTTGAAAGGTTGTTGGAATGTCTTCATGAGTTAATACATATAGGTTATCTGGAAGAGTTCTTCAGTATTAGACAGTGCTTATTCAATGTTAATGTGCTATTAAGAGATAATTACCAAACAGGGGTAAGCTATTCTTCTATCATATTAAGTATACCTGAATAAAGTTAATTTATATTAACTAGGGGACCTCAGATTAGATGAGTGACCTCAGATTACATATACAATAAAAACCAAGTCTGTGTAAAAGGTACAGGAGCCACTGAATCAAATACACTCAGTGTTCAACTTCATGACTTTCCTAACACTACAAGAGCAGCAAAGCCTCTTTTAAGAAAACATTTTAGATTATAGTAAAGTTCTAGCTTGGAGGTTGAACGCACATGCTTAAGAATCAGACAGATCTTAACCTGAAGAATCTTGGTTATATCTTGTATAATCTTGCACCTCAGTTTCATTGGCTTTAAAATGATATTTTTATGGGTGTATATATATATATATATATGTAATTAAAATTATAGTGCTAATTTTATATATATGTGAATATTTTAAGAATTAAATCAGGTAATACATTAATATATGTAATGACAAATTAAAAATATAAGGAAGTAATTACAGTTCAGGCATGAAAAATGGAGTTGGGTGGCCTTCGAGGATCTGGTTTCAAACACATCTCTGCACCACTAAGAACTGAACTTTGGGAGAAAAGGTAAGATGGTGGAAGAGTAGGGGGACACGCTTGCCCTCTCCCACAAAGACAACAAAAAAACCACATCTACAGGTTAAACGACTCACACAGAATAGCAATTAATAGCTGGCAGAAGAACCTAAACTCCAGTAAAAATGGCAAGAATCTCGTGACATAATTGGGTAAAACAGGAGAAAAGAGGAGAGTTAGAGAAGGGGAATCGGAGCTGGATGGGCGCTCCTGAAAGGGAACTGTGGAGGAGAAAGGGATCCCCCACTCTGGAAAGTCACCTACTCAATGGAAAGATCAACCGAATCAGAGGGATCTCCAGATGTAAAGAGCGCAGCAGTAAGTCTGAGTTCCGAAGAGCAGAGTGAGAACCAAACAGATCACCTGAACTACTGGCACAGTCACCAGAAACCGAGATGCTTGGGTGGGGGTTGGACACCGAGACCTCGGCTCTGGAAGTTAGTCCCCGGGAACGGCTGGGGTGGGCAGTGCTGAGACTGCTTGGGGGACCAGGAACCAGTCTGTCCAGTTCTTGGGGCAGCTGAGCGTTGTGGGCGCAGGGAGCAATACACTAAGGGCTGGGGGGTGGAAAGCCACATCACTGGGAACCTGGGAGACGAGCTGGATCTGCAGGAGAGACAAGCTACCAGTGTTGGGGAGGGGAGAAGAGAAGGGGTGGGCCACCATAGAATACTCCCCACACCACAGTGAGCTCACTCGCCCACCAGCTATCAGAAAGCTGTGCTTCCCAGTGCATCCCCCCTCCCCCAACTCTGTGTGCTTATGCCAGACCTGAGGCTGCCTGCCATCCCGGAGGGCTGGCCTCACCATTTGCAGGAAGCCGACCACAGCAGGGGCTTTCCCTGCCCTGGCCTGCCTGCCCTCTGAGGGGCTACACCCCCGCAGAGCAGCACCCAGCACCGCCAGCCCCCAGGAAAAGGTCCACAGTCCAGAAAAGCTAGTACAAGCTCGGCCTGGCTGTGCAAATCTGCCTCCATTGCCCTGTGATCCTGCCAATCCCTGCTGCCTTGGGGAAGAGCCCCTTGGGTTCTCAGCAGCCCAGCTGGCTTCTCCCACCCTTAGGGAGGTGCTGTACTCCCGTGGAACACTGACCAGCACCATCAGCCCCCTAGAAGAGCCCCACAGCCCAGTAACACCACAGCAAACTCTGCCCAGCTGTGTGAAATCTGCTTCCATTGCATTACAGACCTCCCAGTCCTGTCTGCCCTCAGGAAGTCCTCCTTTGCTTCAGAGAGACCCTGTCAGCCCCACCTACCCCCAAGAAAACCCACGCCACCTCAAAGAAGACGACCAACAATGCCAGCCCCCTGGGAAACATTCCACAGCAGTGCCAAGGCAAATCCTGTCCGGCCACAGGGAGTACAACTCCACCAAGAAAAAAAAAAAACAACAAGCAAGATGAAGAAGCTGAGAAACTACCCCCAGTTAAACCAACAGGAGATCTCACCTAAAGCAGTCAACAATGAAACAGACCTCTGCAGTCTGACAGACTTGGAGTTCAAAAGGGAAATAGTGAAAATACTGAAGGAATTAAGAAAAGATACGAACAGTAATGCAGATGCCCTCAGAAAGGAACTAGAAAATATAAGGAGGAGCCAAGAAAAACTAGAAAATTCATTTGAATTAAGGGCAGTAAAAACCAGAATGAATAATGCAGAAGAACGATTAGTAATGTGGAAAACAGAATAATGGAAATCACCCAAACAGGACAGCAGACAGAAAACCAAATGAAAAAACATGAAAGCAATATAAGAAGCCTATGGGATAATATAAAGCAGGCCAATCTACACATGATAGGAATTCCAGAAGGAGCAGAAAATGATAATGGGATGGAAAATATGTTTGAAGAAATTATCACTGGAAACTTCCCAAATCTAAAGGATACTGAGTTCAAGATACAGGAAGCACAGAAAGCTCCAAACAAGTTGAACCCAAATAGACCCACACCAAAGACACATTATAATAAAAATGGCAAAAGTTAATGATAAAGAGAGGATCCTAAAGGCAGCAAAAGAAAAGCAAAATGTTGCCTATAAGGGAACCCCAATAAGGTTATCAGCTGATTTCTCTTCAGAAATTCTACAGGCCAGGAGGGAATGGCAAGAGATCTATAAAATGCTAAAAGGAAAAAATATGCAACCTAGAATACTCTATCCAGCAAGAATATCATTTAAAATAGAAGGGGAAATAAAAATTTTTTCCAGCAAACAAAAGCTGAAAGAATATAACAGTACAAAACTCAGGCTAAAGGAAATATTGAAAGGGCTTCTCTAAACCAAAAAGAAAGGAATGAGGAGGCCACAATCAGGGAGCAATCACTCAGATAAGCCAGCATACAGATTTAATCATGAACATGTTTAAAACAAAATAAAATTAAAAAGACTCATCAAAATCATAAAATGTGGGCAAGGGATGTGAGGAAATAAATTCTCTTTTTTAAAATATTTTTTCTTTTATTTCTTTTTTTTTTTGTCTCTTTCTCTTCTTAATTTTAGTATAGTAATGAAGTGTTTGAACCTATAGGACCATCAGGCTAAAACACATAATTATAGGAAGGGATTAGCATTCTTTAAAAACAAGGCAACCACAAATCAAAACCAAACATTGTATTTACAAAAAATGAAAGAAAAACACTCAAGCAGAAAATAATTGGAGACCATCCAACCAAGAAAAGAAAGGAAGAATTGAGACTCATAGAATCAATTGGAACACGAGGTTTAAAATGGCAATAAATAATCATCTATCAATTATCACCTTAAATGTCAATGGACTGAATGCTCCAATCAAAAAACACAGAGTGGCTGAGTGGATAAAAAAGCAAAAACCTTCAATCTGCTGCCTACAAGAAACCCACCTTAGGACAAAGGACACATATAGATTGAAAGTGAAGGGGTGGGAAAAAATATTTCATGCCAATATACATGACAGGAAAGCATGAGTTGCAATACTCATATCAGACAAAATAGACTTTAAAACAAAAGACATAAATAAAGACAAAGAAGGACACTATTTAATGATTAAGGGATCCATCCAAGAAGAGGATATTACTATCGTCAACATATATGCCCCAAATACAGGAGCACCCAGATACATACAACAAATATTAACAGACATAAAGGGAGAAATTGATGGGAATACAATCATAGCAGGAGACTTTAATACTCTGCTCACATCAATGGATAGATCCTCTAGACAGAAAACCAATAAAGCAACAGAGATCCTGAAGAAAACAATAGAAAAGTTAGACTTAATTGATATCTTCAAGACACTACATCCAAAAAAATCAGAATACACATTCTTCTCAGGTACACATGAAACATTCTCAAGAATCAACCACATACTGGGACACAGAGCTAACCTCAACATATTTAGAAGCATAGATGTTATTTTGAGTATCTTCTCTGACCACAATGGCATGAAACTAAAAATCAATCACAGGGAAAAAAAATGAGAAAAAACCTACTACATGGAGACTAAACAACATACTACTAAAAAACCAATGGGTCAATGAGGAAATCAAGAAGGAAATTAAAAAATACCTGGAGACACATGATAGTGAAGACACAACCTCTCAAAATCTATGGGACACTGCTAAAGCAGTGCTCAGAGGGAAATTCATAGTGATGCAGGCCTTTCTCAAAAAATGAGAAAGATCTCAAATTGACAACATAAACCTCCACCTAAATGAATTAGAAATAGAAGAACAAAAAAGACCTAAAGTCAGCAGAAGGAAGGAAAATATGAAGATCAAAGAGGAAATCAATAAAATAGAGATTCAAAAAACAATAGAGAAAATTAATAAAACCAAGAGCTGGTTCTTTGGAAAGGTAAACAAAATTGACAAATCCCTGGCTAGACTCACTAAGAGGAGAGAAAGAACCAAATAAACAAAATTAGAAATGAAAAAGGAGAAATCACAATGGATTCTGCAGAAATACAAAATACCATAAGAGAATACTATGAAAAACTGTATGCCAACAAGTTTGACAATCTGGAAGAAATGGACAGTTTTCTAGAATCGTACAGCCTGCCAAAACTGAATCAAGTAGAAACAGACCAACTGAACAGACCGATCACTAGAAATGAAATTGAAGAGGTCATAAAATCACTCCCTACAAATAAAAGTCCAGGACCAGATGGCTTCAGAGGCAAATTCTACCAAACATATAAAGAGGAACTGGTGCCCATCCTCCTTAAACTCTTTCAAAAGGTAGAAGAAGAAGGAACACTCCCAAAGACATTCTATGATGCCACCATCACCCTCATTCCAAAACCAGACAGAGATACCACCAAAAAAGAAAACTATTGCCCAATATCTTCGATGAATATAGATGCAAAAATTCTCAACAAAATTTAAGCCACCTGAATCTAGCAACATATCAAAAAGATCATACACCATGACCAGGCAGAGTTCATCCTAGGTTCACAAGGATGATTCAACATACACAAATCAATCAACGTCATACACCACATTAACAAAAGAAAGGTCAAAAACCATATGATCATCTCAATAGATGCAGAAAAAGCATTTGACAAAGTCCAACATCCATTCCTGATCAAGACCCTCGCCAAAGTGGGTATAGAGGGAACATTCCTGAATATAATCAAAGCCATTTATGGTAAACCCACAGCAAATATAATCCTCAATGGGGAAAAACTGAAAGCCTTCTCACTCAAATCTGGAACAAGACAGGGATGCCCACTCTCACCACTGCTCTTCAACATAGATTTGGAAGTCCTAGCCACAGCAATTAGACAAACAAAAGAAATAAAAGGCATCCATATAGGAAGAGAAGAGGTAAAACTGTCACTGTATGCAGATGACATGATACTATACCTAGAAAACCCTAAGGACTCAACCCCAAAACTCCTTAAACTGATTAATAAATTCAGCAAAGTAGCAGGATATAAGATGAACATTCAGAAATCCGTCACATTTCTCTATACCAAATATGAAATATTAGAAAAGGAATACAAAAATACAATACCTTTTAAAATTGTACCTCACAAAATCAAATACCTCAGAATACACCTGACCAAGGAGGTAAAGGACCTATATGCCAAGAACTATAAAACTTTAACCAAAGAAATCAAAGAAGATGTAAAGAAATGGAAAGATATTACATGTTCCTGGATTGGGAAAATCAATATTGTGAAAATGGCCATCCTACCCAAAGCAATCTACAGATTCAATGCAATCCCTATCAAATTACCCATGACATTGTTCACAGAACTAGAACAAACAATCCAAACATTTATATGGAACCAAAGCAATCCTGAGAAACAAAAACCAAGCAGGAGGCATAACTCTCCCAGACTTCAAGAAATACTACAAAGCCACAGTCATCAAAACAGTGTGGTACTGGTATCAAAACAGACAGACAGACCAATGGAACACAATAGAGAATCCGGAAATAAACCCTGACACCTATGGTCAATTAATCTTTGACAAGGGAGGCAAGAACATAAAATGGGAAAAAGAAAGTCTATTCAGCAAGCATTGCTGGGAAACCTGGACAGCAACATGCAAAGCAATGAAACTAGAACACACCCTCACACCATGCACAGAAATAAACTCCAAATGGCTGAAAGACTTAAATGTATGACAGGACACCATCAAACTTCCAGAAGAAAACATAGGCAAAACACTCTCTGACATCAACATCATGAATATTTTCTCAGGTCAGTCTCCCAAAGCAACAGAAATAAGAGCAAAAAAAAAAAAAAAAAAAACTGATGGGACCTCATCAAACTGAAAAGCTTTTGCACAGCAAAGGAAACCCAAAAGAAAACAAAAAGACAACTTACAGAATGGGAGAAAACAGTTTCAAATGATGCAACAGACAAGGGCTTAATCTCTAGAATACACAAGCAATTTATACAACTCAACAACAAAAAAGCCAACCACCCAATGGAAAAATGGGCAAAAGACCTGAATAGACATTTCTCCAAAGAAGATATACAGATGGCCAACAAGCACATGAAACAATGCTCCACATCCGTGATTATAAGAGAAGTGCAAATCAAAACAACCATGAGATACCACCTCACACCAGTCAGAATGGCCCTCATTAATAAGTCCACAAATAACAAGTGCTGGAGGGGCTGTGGAGAAAAGGGAACCCTCCTGCACTGTTGGTGGGAATGTAAACTGGTATAGCCACTATGGAGAACAGTTTGGAGATACCTTAGAAATCTATACATAGAACTTCCGTATGACCCTGCAATCCCACTCTTGGGCATATATCCGGACAAAACTCTACTTAAAAGAGACACATGCACCTGCATCGCAGCACCATTTACAATAGCCAGGACATGGAAACAATCTAAATGTCCATCAACAGATGATTGGATTCGGAAGAAGTGGTATATATACACAATGGAATACTACTCAGCCATAAAAAAGAATGACATAATGCCATTTGCAGCAACATGGGTGGAACTAGAGACTCTCATACTGAGTAAAATAAGTCAGAAAGACAAATACCATATGATTTCACTTAAAACTGGAATCTAATATACAGCACAAATGAACATTTCCACAGAAAAAATCATGGACCTGGAGAATAGACTTGTGGCCACCTGGGGGGAGAGGGAATGAGTGGGAGCGATCGGGATCTTGGGATTATGGGATACACCTTGGAATGGATTTACAATGAGATCCTGCTGTGTAGCATTGAGAACTATGTCTAGATACTTATATTGTAACAGAACGAAGGGTGGAAAAAAAAATGTAATGAATGTATACATGTAAGGATAACTTGATCCCCTTGCTGTACAGCAGAAAAATAAATTAATTTTAAAAAAAGAACTTGAACTTTGAACTGTATCAGAACCTAAAAACACCATTAGCTATATTTAGAACACCACCTGCCAGCTCTAATCTTATGACCTCAAGGTCTTTCCTTGTACCTATGCAGCCATTTCAGATTCCAGCCAATCCCTGCTTAAGCACCTTTACTTCTTGCCAGGTTCAATTATAATTTTTGATCAACACTGTAACTAACTGTAACTTTGTGGTTTTGCCTTTATAAGCCTCCTTGTAATCTGGTAGAACACAATTCAGGTGCTTCTTAATTCTGTCTCCTGAACTGCAGTCTTAATAAACCCCAAATAAATGCCTTTTTATTTCAATTAGGTGTCCATTTCTCAAATTTTGGTTAACAGCAGCACAGTATTTATTTAGTCACTTATATTGTGGTCATCATCATCATTAGCATCATATTTAAAATCTGATAAATGGCCTCTACACATAAAAGGCATTGTACTGAAGGAAGGGAAAGGGCAATTCAAGTAAACATTCAGAGATATAAATTTGTAATTTGTTCCTATCCTTATTTGGTTCCAAAAATTTATCAGTTCTAGAGAGATAAGCAAAAATGCAGCTATATTGTTTCCTAAATTCCTAAGTCAGGTGTTTTCTGTTTCTCAGCAGGGCTGGCTTGGTCACTGAGCAGAGCCAGTTCATTGCCATTGTAATGCAAAGTTTTATCCTGCTGTAAGGACTCCGGGAATGAGCTATAAAGGTGATCCTGTACTAGATTAGATCAAGTTCTAGGAAAATAATTTAAAAAATAAAATATTTGAGATCTCACATCTCTTTTTGAATACATATCATCTTATATAAACTCATTGATAATATTTCAGCTTTCCTCCAAAAGAGAGAGAAAACAACCTTAAAATATTCATATCATTTGATTTTGTTTTTGCTTATTCTCAGAATTCTTTGGGGAAGTTTTGTGTAAAATACCATGTTCTCATTTCTCTTTATTTACCAGTGATACATATTGTTTCTCTACTTCAAACCTAGATCTGTATTTTGGTATTCTACTCAGGAAACTTCCATTTGATCTGATTTCTCTTCAACCTTTCACTCAATCAAGTAATGTTCTCATTTTGAAATGCTAATGTTCAGCTTTATAAAGCAATTAGTTGAGAACTTTGACAATTCTATTTAGCCTATGGTAAATATTTTAGTTTTTTTTTTTGTCGTTGTCGTTGTTGTTTTTAAGGTCCCTCACCTTAAAGTTTAATAAATGGTCTCAGCTGTTAGAAACAGAATAGTTTAAAATCATTTTCTCTTTTTTTGTGAATGTTTTTATATTGTTCATCAACTCTCTAGAGCCTTTTACTCTGGATCCCAACAACTCTTATGTACAATCATATTATTACCCACAAATCAGTTTCAGTTAAATCAGTCAACTAATAAATATTTTAAAATAATTGCTATTTTAACAAATATTTGTTGAAATAACTTTCCAGGCCCGAAATGGAGCTGCTCCTTCCCAGGTGCCAGTAATTCAGAACTGAGGTGGGAGTTCCAGTCGTGGGGAAGTGGTTAATGAATCTGACTAGGAACCATGAGGTTGCGGGTTCCATCCTGCCCTTGCTCAGTGGGTTAAAGGATCCAGCGTTGCCGTGAGCTGTGGTGTAGGTTGCAGACACGTCTTGGATCTCGTGTTGCTGTGGCTCTGGCGTAGGCCGGTGGCTATAGCTCCGATTCGACTCCTAGCCTGGGAACCTCCATATGCCGCGGGAGCAGGTCAAGAAAAACACAAAAAGACAAAAAAAAAAAAAAAAATGAGGTAACGTTCATGTCCCTGTAAACGCCCCACTTGATTAGAAACAGTATATCCAGACGGCCAATTCTTGGCCTTTTTACCCCAGACAGAGTGTACTGTGTGGCCCCAGCTAATCAGATATCTTCTATTCTTTTCCTTGTCCTTTACTCTTTATCCTGTGGAAGCTTTCTGTCCTCTGCCCCATTTTGGAGTTCTCTGAATGAAGAGTGTCTGCTTCATGAAGTGTTAAATGAAATTTGTTGTATCACCTCAAATGTTTTCTTCCATCATTTTTAAACAAATTTAAAATTTATAAACTTATGAATTGTTTACTCAGTTATAAGTTTATGTCTAGTTATTCATTTCTTCTCAAGGAGAAGTTACACATTTTAGAGAACCCAAGTCTCTTCTTAGAGAACTATAACATGGTAGCATTTAGAACATTTTTAATAGAAAATAGCCTTCATCATTTTGTCAGAACATACTTTGTTTACTTATTCAGTTCTTCTTTCTAGAACATCTCTACATCTCAAGTCTTTTTGTAGAAACTGGTGTTTAGCAGTGAACAAATTGAAAATATTTCTTCTTTTATAGAAGAAACTGGGTGTTTAGCTGTGAACAAGTTAAAAATATTTCTTCCTTCCTCTATGGACTGAATAGTGATATACATAGTAGATTTGCATTTGTGTAAATTAACATCTGTCTCATTAAGAAAAATAATTTTACTTGAAATGCAGAACAAATAGGCAAGATAGTAGTTATTTAACTAAGAATGAAATGAATAGCTCTGTAAGGTAGAAATGAATTTGTAGGTTGAATAATTAGCCTCTATTTTGCAGGTGTATTTTATGTCATCAGTGCTATAGACATAAAATTAAAGACAAGTATTTTGGAGTACTAGGTCAAATTAGTGCTCAAACTCTAATAGTTTAAGTCAGTTCTACTGATAGATACCTGCAAGCTAATATTCTCTTAAAATAATGATAATGAGGATACTAGCAGACCAGTCATATTTAATTAGGCATATGGCCCTAATGGCTTATTTGGGAGTTTGGGTCCTGGCATGTGTTGTTGGCACAAAAAGATATGGGATAAAGCCAACCCCTTTTCATACATATGAAAAGTGCCACATTCATGATCTCTATACCGTCTGGTGGATATTACTGAGATGGAAAATAGAACAAGGTTAAATGTTTTTCTCTCAAATTAAAAAAACATTAAGCTAAACAAAAGGTCCAATTATCCCTTGAAACAATGTCATTAAAATGATTTATGCAAAAGTATAAGATATTCTATTTCAAATAAAATGTTGACATAAATATCACTTGGGAAGTTTACCATGATACCTATAATGTACTACTATTTTAGAAATTTAAACAAATCACCTAACACCTCTTTTCTCATATAGATATACTGTATTTCTATATTTTTGTGATTTTAGGGTAAATCTTTCTGGCATGATTTAGAGTGATCAGGATAAAGTGTGAAGAGTGACTTCACTTAGTAACCTGATCATTTTTAATATAAATTTTCATAAGCAAGTCATATGAGAAAACTTCTTGTACTTTTTTTTTTAGTTTTCAAATTCCTTAAATATTACTTTTTTTAAAGTTTTTTCTCCTGTTTCCAATGACTTTGGTTAGATGTTATTATTTTAGAATGCCCAAGATTTTAATTTTAAACCTACTTTCTCACTTCTCCTTAAAAAATATATCTTGCATACTAGCAAACTGGCCTTATTGTTGCTCCCAGAACATAGCTACACATTTCCCACTTGTACTTTTTTCTCCCTGTTTCTCCTTCAGGTACCATTACAATAGGGTGGGAAGCAATGGAATATACTGGTCCTAGAGTAAAATTCCCTGAATTTGAATCCCAGCTCTATTACTTAGCAACTGCGTGGGGTGTCCAAATCTGTCTAAGCCTCAGTATCTTTGTCTGTAACTTATACTATGAATGTTACCTTGAGGAATAAGTGACATACTGTAAGTAAATCATACAAAATAGAGCCTGGCACACAGTAAGCATACAACAAGTTTAGCAATTATTGTCTGTCAAAATCCTACTTATCCATCTAGCCCGTCACGAACACTGTTTTCCAGCACCACCAACGTGGTCATTCTTGCTATGTCTCAAATACCATTTGGCCATAGTTCTCATTTTGTTCCAATATTCAATCTCATATTATTGTTGTTTCTGTCCAAGGCTATTTTCCATAACAGAGTGTACCTTCCTCAGGGTAGAGCTTGTGTCTTTTTTCTGTATAAACTTCTAAGGTATATTCACATAAGAATATATAGTAACATGAAAGATGAAAGGTCCAAAAGTTTGCAATGATGAAATGTCCTTGAATTCTTCAGTAGCATGTAACCTACTGTGATTTGCTCTAGTGCATCTATGTAATTATTCTCTTTCTTTGGCCATACAGCAGATGGGAGAAAATATCTTGTTAATTCTTTCAAATTTGTTGTAGTAAATTCATATAAGTTTGCAAGGTTTATAAACTGATGTTTCTGTAAGTGATAAATGGTGTTTTTAAGATGGGACGAATGCAGCAGCTGTGCACATTGCCAGTTATTCCATGATCAGGGCTGTTCAGACACACATGTTCTCCTTTTTCTGGGCACACGAAAGGACTTCACTTCCCATTCATTTTGAAGTTAGGCATTACCAGGTGACCTATTGTGACCAATGAAATGTGAGTGGGTAGGCTATATCTCATGTCCTGGTGGAGGTTTTAAAAGCCAAAATAAAACTTTTCATATATGGTCCCTCATTTCCTGACATCAAAAAAGTACTCATTGAGAGGAAGGCCTTGTGGGCCTGAATCCCTGATCAGTTACTATCATCAGGATCTCTATGCTTCCACCCCATGCCCCTATATTGAACATACCATGTGAATGAAGAATAAATTATTAAGCCCTAGGTGTTTTTATATTTTGTTTTTCTGCAGTGTAACATAACTTATCCTAACTAAACATCAGCCTTCCTCAGGTTTTAGGTATTTGAGGAAGCAGAGATTGCTGCTGCCCCAATAATATTACTCCTCCTATTTCTGACACTACCACCACCATCAACTACTTCTGGCATCCATTATGAGAGTGTTTGCCAGAAGACAGACATTAACTAGTTCTTTGGACAAGTTTTCCCAAATTCTATGGGATAAATAATGTTATAAACAAATATTTCTGCTCTCCTTAGCACCAGCATGGTATTTGAGTGGGACTGTGACTTTTCTCCCTGAAATTAGGAGAAAGGTTTAAAGAGGAAGGCAGGGGGGGTCTCATGGCACATGAATTAGTGGATGCTTACCTGATTGAGGAGTAGTGTTCAAAGTCCCTCATGGAACTTAGTCAGCATAACTTGAAATTTTCATCAGAGATAAAGAACCAGGAAGCTAGAACACATACATAATAGAAACAAACATTGCTTTATACCAATGAAAAGTTTTGAGGTGAGCAACTTATTTCATTTGCTGACTACAAAGTAATGAAAAACATGGTGGCATCACAAATCAAGAGCATAAGTTAAAAAAAAAACCAAAAAACTCAAAATCTGATTGGCTTCTACCCTCTCACCCCCTTTTTAATTTTGAATTTTTACATCATGGTTGAATAGAGAGTTCATGAGTTTGAGAGTTGGAGTTTTGGGTTAATTCCTGGTTCTCCCTCTTGTTAGTTATGTGATATTGAGGTTTTTCCTTTCAAATGGTAGTTTCATCATCCATCGCATGGGCATAAAAATATTTATTTCTTAGGTTTGGGGTGAAGGGTAGCAACTTAAAGAGATTTAGCTCCATAACTGCTACCTGTTTGAAACTCTTTATTTAGCCAGTATTTATTGTCTCTACATATTGTCTGGTGCCTTTCTGTTCTTTTCTTCAAAATTTTGCTAAGTGATCCCTCTAGAATCATTTAGACTCACCGCCACTAATTTGTCACTTGTCACAGTTACTCATATTCTTAGGCAGAATCTCACAGCAAAGCATGAACATGACCAAGTTTACTGTTAATACCACTTCTGGCTATGCTGATATGCAGAAACACACTAAAATTATGTGTCTCAAACGTACACACACTTTACCCTAGGGTCTATGGATAGAAACATGTCGATTATCCTACATTCGCCCTCTTGAATTTCTGTGACATTTGTTAAACATCTGGCAACATATGCAAGAGATTTTTTAACAGTTTTAAAACATGGCTTATTAATTATGGGGTGGGAATGATGATAGAAGCCATGTGTACTTGGTAAGTTAAAAATAAAATAGTGGTTTTTACATCGTAAAAGAGAGTTATGAATGAATTAAGGTATCGTGTCAATTCATATTACTTGGACTTTCTGTATCTCTGTAATGCGCATACTATTACATCCTCGAACAGCTCCATTAATATAGATAGAAATACACATTTTCTATCTTATCTATTATAGTTAATATGGAGATTTGTCATGTATAGAATTTATACATACTATAACAAAGATAGAAAATACATATGTGTGTGTGTTTTATGAAGTATTTGTATGCAAAGCCACAGAAATTCTGTCATAAATTCTTTTCACAGTATGACATTCTCAACATAGATCTTAGCACTCAGAAGATATTTAAAAATATTTGTTAAATAAATTAAGACTTTAAATTCTTGTGATATACTTGCTATCTTTACATGAATATTGGAACTCTAAAAAGGAGATTGGTCAGGACAGAATCAGTAAAATGTGCCTCATCACCTGGAAGCCTGGGAAGCCTCTTTGAATCCACACCCTAAGACTCATATCACCCTCACAGAGATACTGAACAGACAGGAAAAAACAGCAAAGGGATTCACTAACAGGAAGCATTTTGGCTCAGGAAGCCAAGCATCCCATTGGCCTGAGATCCTCTTTCTCTGTCCAGTGACACTGGGAGCATCTGCAGAGAATTAGTAAAAATATTTGTAATGCATTCCTATTAGAATACATTGGTAAATACCTTCCCCCACCAAGATACCCAGAAGCTCAGGGAAAACATCTTTAATCACCATAGGCAGTACTGGCAGAGACCAGAGAGATCCTAGC
Organism: Sus scrofa; assembly: GCF_054392235.1. Lineage (NCBI taxonomy): Eukaryota > Metazoa > Chordata > Mammalia > Artiodactyla > Suidae > Sus > Sus scrofa. The sequence continues at coordinate 101,388,009 of NC_139390.1, read as the reverse complement.
TGTACAAGATAAACCAGAAGATCCAAGTAATACTTCAAAAGCTCTGAAAATTAAGCTAATGTTGGGCTCACAGCCCACAAAAATAGATCAACATTTGTATGCTAAACCCAAACAGGATGATTGCCTACTGGTATAGACTGAATATCTGTGTCCCTCCAAAATGCATATGTAAATTAAATATAACATTTAATGTGCTCTTATATGGTAGTGGAGACTTGGGGGGAGTGATTAGGTTATGAGATTGGAGACCTTTTAAATGAAATTAGTGCCCTTATGAAAGAGACCCTAGAATGTTCCCTTGCCCCTTATACCATGTTAGGATACAATGAATACTGGCTGTTTATGAACCAGGAAGTGAGTCATCACCAGACAACAAATCTTCTAGCCCTTTAATCTTGGCTTTCTCAGTATCCAGAACCATGAGAAATAATTTCCTCTGTTTATAAACCACCAAGCCAATGATACTCTATTACAGCAGCCTGGACAAACTAAGACACTTCCTAAAATAAAAGATTTTGATAGACACTAGAGACTTGTAAGATAATAGACAAAGTGTCTACAACTGAAAATTACCTATCATACCAAGAACCAAGAAAATCATGGCTTGAATGACAAAGGATAATCAACTGATGATAATACCAGGATGGGTTTATATAGTAGAAGTATCTGGAAAGGATTTTAAGTTAACAGTTATAAAAGTATTTCAACAATTAATTACAAATTTACTTGAACCAAATAAAAAGGGAGAAAAATCAAAGCAAATAATAGAGTGATGAAGAAAAAGGGGAAAGTATAAATTTTAAAAATCACAAAAACACAAGTTAAAAACTTGCTGATTGTCTCAATAATGGAGACAATTATTATTCTAGCCTCAGTGAATGACTGAAGCTAGAATCAGTGTAGTTAAAAATTTTATCAAACATTTAAGAAAATGTGAGAGGAAGGAAGTCATCCCACCTCATTTTATTATCTCAGTATTGTTTCCAAAGCCAGACAGACCAATTTGTCTTATTGACTTAGATAGAAATTCTCAACAAGATATTAGCAAACCAAATCAAACAGTGGAAAAAGAATTATACCATAACCAATTGAAATGGATTCTAGGTATTCAAGGCTGTCTTAGCATTTGAAAATCATTCATCATAATCAATAATATCAGCAAGCTAAAGAAGAAACATATATTGATAACAGTTGAAACAGAAAACGCACTTGAAAAGTTTCCAATACATATTATTAACAAAACCCTTTAGCAAGTTAGAAATAAAGGGAATTTAATAACTCAACATGATAAAGATCATCTACAAAACAATTAAAGCTATACTTAATGGTTATACTTAATGATTAAAACTAAGTTTCATCACCTAATATCATAACCAAGGCAAGTGTGGCTGCATTCACTACTCTTATTCAACATAATGCTTAAAGTTGTAGCCACTGCAATAAGTCAAGAAAGAGAAGTAAGGGACAGCAGATTGGAGAGGAAGCAATAAAAACTCCATTTTCACATGACATGATGTCTTAAGAGAAAATCCCAAGGAATCTGTAAAAACACTCCTCTATAATAAATGAACTCAGGAACACCACAGGATAAAAAAAAATAAACGCAAAAAAATCAATAATGTTGCTATATACTAACAATGAATATACAAAGAAAAGAAATAAAAACAGTACCATTTCCAAAGATTTCAAAGAACCTTACTTAGGTATTCTCTTAAAATATGTACACCATCTGTATGCTGAAAATTGTAAATTTTCAAAATTTTCAAAAAAGAGAAAAGAAAGAAAACAAATGGAGATATATACCATGCTTATGGATTGGAAGATTTGATATAGTAAAGATGTGAATTCTCCCCAGATTAATCTGTAACAATTCTTAGCAAAATCTCAGCAAATATATTTGTAGGCATAGAGAAGCACACTCTAAATTTATAAGGACAGGTACACATCTTTGAAAAGCTAAAATAATCTTGACAAAGGAGACCAAATTGGGAAGAATTACTATACCTGACTTTAAATCTTGTTGTATACTATAGCAATCAAGGCAGTGTGGTATAAATTGTTATTGGCTGCGAACTAGACACATAGATCAATGGAATAGAACAAAGAACCTAGAAGTAGAAAAATAGACCAACACAACTGTGTTGAACTGCTTTTTGACAAAGGTGCAAGAGCAGTTTAGTGGAAGAACAGTTTTTTAAACAAAGAATGCTGGAATAGAGGAGGGGGAGAAAGAGAACCTAGATCTACACCTTGTACAAAAATGAACTCAAAATGGATTACAGACTTAAATTTAAAATGTAGACCATAAAATTTCAGAATATCTGAAAGTAGGGTTAGGCATAGAGTTGTTAGATTTGAGAACAAAAGCACAGTGTGTAAAAGGAAAAAGTGATATATAGTATCTCATCAAAATTAAGAAAATGATGGTCTGTAAAAGCCAATGTGAAGAGAATGAAAATTCAAACTACAGATTGGGAAAAAAAAATATTTGCAAATCTCATATCTGAGAAAAACCTAGTACCTAGCATGTATAAAGAAATGTCAAGGAGTTCCCATCATGGCACAGTGGAAATGAATCTGACTAGGAACCATGAGGTTGTGGGTTCAATCCCTGGCCTTGCTCAGTGGATTAAGGATCCAGCATTGCTGTGAGCTGTAGTGTAGGTTGCAGATGCAGCTTACATCTGGTGTTGATGTGGCTGTGGCATAGCTGTAACCCTGATTAGACCCTTAGCCTGGGACCTTCCATCTGATGAGGAAGCAACCCTAAAAGCAGAAAAAAAAAAAAAAAAAAAAAAGTCAAAATTCAACAGAAAAAAAAGCTATTAGAAAATGGGCAAAATAGCTATAAACATTTCACTGAAGAGGATCTACAGATGGGCAATAAGCACATGAATATATGTTTAGCATCATTAGTCATCAGGAAAATGCAATTGAAGACCACAATGAAACATCTCTGCTTACCTAGAAAATAGATAAAATAATCCATAGTGGCAGTATCAAATGCTGGCAAGGATTTGGAGAAGCTGAATCACTCATGTATTGCTGGTGAGAATGTAAAATGGGTCAGCCACTCTAGAAAGTTATTTGAAATTTTTGTATAGAACTAAGCAGGCAATGAACATATGGCATAGGAATTGCACTCTTGATCATTTACCCAGAAAATGAAAGCTTAAGTTTACTCAAAAACCTGTGCATGAATATTAACAACATTATTTGTAATATTTTTTTTTATTATAGTAGCCCAAAATGGGAATCAAACCAGATGTTCTTTAACAGGTGAATATCACACAAACTGTGGGATGTACATGCTGTGGAACACTGCACAGAAATAAAATAGGATGGGCTACTAATATATGTAGCAATTTGTGTGCATATTCCCAAACTTGTGCAATTTTATTTTCCTGATTTCAACAAGGAATATGCATATTTACAAATTAGTGCAAAATGCATTTATCAACAAAAAGATACAAAGTTAAGTCCTCATTCTTTCATGAGAGAGCAAAAGAGAAGACAGAAAAAACATAATTTGATTTGCTTTAATTCTTAATTTTGCCTCCTGAAAATGTGGCTTGGGAATTTATGACTGTTTTATATAATAAGTATTTTTGCAGTTTTTTATCTGAAGCAATTAAAACATCACTTACAACTAACAAACACTAAAAGCTGTAGTATAAAGACCCTCAAAAGGTATCTTAGGAAAAATGTATAAACTGAATTTATCAATAATATACCACTAATATTACCACTTTATATAAATTTCACCTACTGCTATGAGCATAAAGTACAACACAAGGATATATGTGTGTATTCGTTTTGTTTCTTTAAAAAGTTATCTTGATGATCAACCTAAATGCCCAGCTCCTTAATAGAAGGTTTAAAAATAGATGTTGCCCTGACTCTTTTAGCCACTTCATTCATATATTCATTTTACCCTGTTTAACCATTGTACTTATTTTGTACTTTTTAACTCATAATTCCTAGTTGTTGTTTTTTTCCATTAGTATGGTGACAAAATGCAAGCCTTACATTCTCTTTAACGTCTCAATTGCATTCACACAGCATACAGCTGAGTGTTCAGAATATACTGAAATAACAACAAAAAAAACCCTCCACATTTATTGCAAAATGCCATGATTATGTGAGTATTTGTTCTGCCTACAAAGAGCTGCTTTGGTAAACACTTCTGCAGAGCTTTTGAATGTACATGTTTTCCTTGGGAGTCTTGAATTCAGCTCTGGGGAACCATAAACAAAAATGGAGATTCAGATATATTAGGATAGCTATGTTAAAATGGAACAGACCTGTACCATGAAAAGAAGAGTTGAGGGTACTGAGAATATTTTACCCAATGGAGAGAAATCATCATGAAAGGTGAACATAACATCCCAGTTTCCCTGATGTAGTCCAGTTTAATACCTTGTTATCCTAACATAATTTTAATGCTACTCATTTTAATCACAAAAGTGTCTTGGTTTCAGTAAGAAATTATATGGCAACCCTAGTTATAAAGAACATAATAACTGCCTTTAGTTGCTTGAAAGATTGTCAAATGGAGGAGAGAGGGTTAAGATGGCAGAATAGAAGGACTGGAGCTCAACTTCTCTCCTAAAAACGACAAAATTCACAACTAAAAACTGAGCAATCCCCACCAGAATTGACTGGAAACCTTAAAAAAGATACCCTACTCCAAAAGAAAAAGAGGAGACCACATCAAGAGGTAGGAGGGGCGATTTCACGATATAAACAACCCCATACCTCCCTGGTGGGAAACTCCACAGACTGAAAACTAACTGGTTCACAGAGAGAGACTCACCTAACAGAGTGAGAGTTCTGAGCCCCACATCAAACCCTCACGTGTGGGGATCCGGCACTGGGAGAAAGGGCCCCTGGAGCATCTCGCATTGAAGGCCAGTGGGGCTTGTGTGCAGAAGCTCGACGGGACTGGGGGAAATGGAGACCCCATTCTTAAAAGGCGCACACGGACTTTCATGTGCACTGGGTCCCAGGGCAGAGCGAGGTTTCCATAGGAATCTGGGTCAAACCTGACTGCAGTTCTTGAAGGACGTCCTGGGAAAACGCGTGAATATGGCTTGTTGTGGGGAAGAGACATTGAAGGCAAAACTCTTGAGAATATTCAGCAGCATGCCTTTCTCTGGAGGTGGCCATTTTGGGAAAATCTGGCCCCATCCATCAGTCAGGCTGAGAAGCCCCAGGGCAAACAACAATCCAGTGGGATCACAGCAGGCTGCCTAAAGACCCCTCAGGCACACAGCTGCCTCTAATCTCATCCAGAGACTAAGCCCCACCCACCAGAGGGATTAGAATCAGCTCCACCTATCAGTGGGCAGGCATCAGCCCCTCCCATCAGGAAGCCTACAGCAAGCCCCCCATACCAACTTCAGCCATAGGGGGACAGACACCAGAAGTAAGAGAGGTTACAATTCTAGTATCTGTAAAAAGGTCACCATACCAAAAACCTATAAAAATGAGAAGACAGAGAAGTCTAACTCAGATGAGGGAGAAAGGAAAAACCCCAGAAAATCAGCTAAGCAAGGAGGAGATTCTTAGCCGACAGGAAAAAGATTTTAGACTGTTGATGCTGAAGATGATGCAAGACATTGGAAATAAACTGGAGGCAAAGATGGATAACTTACAGGAAACACTGACCAAAGAGATACAAGATAAAAAACGTAAACAAGAAGAGATGCAAAATACAATAACTGAAATAAAAAGCTCACTAGAAGCAGCTAACCACAGAATAGAGGAGGCAGAAGAACGAATAAGTGAGGTGGAGGACAGATTAGTGGAAATTACGGATGCAGAACGGAAAAGAGAAAAAAGATTGAAAGGAAATGAAGAGAATCTCAGGGAACTCTGGGACAACGTTAAACACACCAACATCTGTATTATAGGGTGCCAGAAGGAAAAGAGAGAGAGAAGGAGACAGAAAAAATATTCCAAGAGATAATAGCCAAAAACTTCCCTCACATGGGAAAGGAACCACTCACTCAAATCCAGGAAGCACAACAAGTACCATATAAAATAAACCCAAGGAGGAATACACCGAGACACATATTAATCAAACTGACCAAAATTAAAGACAAAGAGAAAATCTTGAAAGCAGCTATGGAAAAGAAACAAGTAACATACAAGGGAACCCCAGTAAGGTTATCGGCAGGTTTTTCAACAGATACTCTGCACGCCAGAAGGGAGAGGCATGGTATGCTTAATGTGATGAAAGGAAAAAAACCTCCAACCAAGATTACTCTACTCAGAAAGGCTCTCATTCAGATTTGAAGGAGAAATCAAAACCTTCACAGATAAGCAAAAACTGAGAGAATTCAGCAACACTAAACCAGCCTTACAACAAATACTAAAGGAACTTCTCTAGGCAGAAAAGACAGGACAGTAACAGGAAACAAAAATGCCACACATGACAAGGCACACCATAAAGGTACATATACAGTAAAGCTATGAAATCATCTATGCACAATTACACCACCAAAATCAGAAATCATGAGAAGAGGTGGGTACAAATGGAGGACACCAGAGATGAACTTGCAATTAAGAGAACAACTTAAAACAATCTCGTATACGTATAGACTCTTATATCAAAACTTCAGAATAACTGCAAACCAAAAATCTACAATTGATACACAAACAAGGAATCTCTGGAGAAGAAATATATCTCATAGTAAATAAGTGCATAATCCACCATGAAGGGGGTCATTTGACATCATTCTTGGAATGCTTAAGTCTTATTACATCTGATTCTGACTCCCTCTCCATCAAAGAATTTATGATAATTATCATTAAATAATGCAACTGTACAATTATATAATATAGGTCTACAATTGTATTATTAATTACCATTTCTCTCCATGGTACAATATAAGGTCTGTAATGTCTTGTTTATCATATCACCTAGAATGGTGTAATGCCTTTATTGAAGAATCAATAAGATATAACAAATTGTGAGGACATATTTATATAGTTACACTGTTTTTTAACCAATTTATGCATTTTATATTTTCCTTATTTTTCAGAGGGTGTATTATTTTTGTTATTCTTACCAGTTAAGTTATTCTTTTTATTATGCTATATAAAATATTTAATGGTAAAATAAAAGAAAGATTGTCATTCATCTAAATTTGCATGATCCAGGGATAGACATATTTCAAAGAGTAGAAGGCTTAAGAACCTATTTTTTTTTTATCAAAATAAGCAGGTTATTTTAAAATTTGGAAGAAGCCTCTCTTCAATAGAGGGGAAATTACTGCTGCTGGAGATATTTAAATATAGAAGAATAACTTGTCAGGTTTTATTGAACCAATGAATGATTGGATTAAAGGATATGTAAATGTCCTTACAAATTTTGCATTTTATGAATAATAAATATAGGAAAAATAACATAATTTCTTGAGTACTATTAAATTTTTATTTATAGTTAACATTTAGTTATCTCCCTAAATTTATGGGAAGACAGTATCATTATCCACTCCTTTCCTCTTTTTTAATGAAGAAACTGACATTTAGTGTGGTTAAGTCACTTACCTAAAGTCACCATCAGTTTTGTGGTGATTGTATTTAAATCCTGGCACTCCCAGAACTGTACTGTTAATCATACTTGCCATCATTAATATCAAAATAACACATATTTATAATACTTATACTCTTTATTGAGGACTTACTATGTCCAGTTACTTTGGTAAACACTTTCCACATCTTCCTCATACAAGAACCCTATGAAATATGTATTGTCCAGAAGTCTCTTGCATGCAGGTGGTGAATCCAATTCAGTTTGGTTTAAAATACCAGGTGTGTAGCTCACAAATGAAAGCCCAGTGATGATGCTGGCCTTGAAAATGTTGGATCCAAGTGCTTCAATATGATTGTCACATATCCATGTATCCATAAATCTTCTCATCTCTAATAAGGCTTCATTTTACTCTTACTCTAATTCTTAGGCAGACTTTCTTCATGTATGGCAGAGTAGCTCTAACAATTCTATGTTTATGTCATCCGCACAGGTCACAATATCAGTAAAGAACATGGGGTGCCCCAGGTGTGGGTTGTCATTTACTCTCAGACTAGCACTATGTACAGGAATGTAGGATAATCTGATTGGCTGGCCTAGTAATGTGACCATCACTCAGGGGTGTTGAGGACATACAATTGGCAGCTCTGCTAGAATCCCATAGATACAATTCCTAAAAGGAAATAAGGAATGTCATTATCAGAAGGGAAAGTATGCCAGGTTGGCTAAGATAAATATCACATAAACATTAGATGGAAAGTAATGATCACATCTACTATGAACCCTAAGCTATCTGCCCAATGCCATGATTTTCAAACCCAGGACTTTGTAGATTTTGTAGTTTCTATACCCACTTTGAAACCACTATGGAATCTTTACTAGTAGCAAGATAGATTTTTAAATATATATAAATTCTTGTTAAAAGTTTTGCACATGGATTTCTCTTTTTCCTGTTATGCTTTTATAGAGTTATTATATTAATAACTGTTTATTCAAAATTACTTAAATGGATAATTCACTTCTTAAATCCTTAGCTCTAAAAATGAAGGAATACAGTAATTCAGAATAACTAAGCAAACCCCACTAACAAAAGAGAACAAAAAACATAACACCAAAGGTTGTCTGTAATACAAACTGGTTTAGTAGCTGAGGATGGCAGTAGTTTTAGTTGGTCAAATAATTGATCATTAATCAATTTGTATATGCCATTTAAATAGTTTAGAGGCATATATTGTTCTCAAATTGCACATTCATTTGAGTTTTCTTGTTTGCTAGTATATTGAACAAAGATTATTGAACAAATATCTTTTATATGGTCTCTCATTTTTGAGTAAATACTTGGAATAATTTGTTTCATCTTTGTCGAACAAACAACGGCCTTTGTATTTCTAATTATTTTTTGAAAACTTGAAATGATGCACTCTTCCTCTACTAAAATGTAGACATGCTTGCAGTATGGGGAACTTTTGAGAATGAAATTCAAGTAAATTCCTTCTCTCTTTTAGAAAGATGAGAAATACCTGTTCTAATTCCAGTGATGTTCTGTTAAATCTTGCGAAGGGGAAATTAAGATTTTTAACTTGAAGGCAAAGTGTTTAATTTGTGTGTTTGTGTGTGTGTGTGTATACATATATATATATGTATACACACACACATATATATGTATATATATATACACACATATATATGTATATATAATGTTGGGTAGGGAGTTTTTGAGGTCATTATCTCAAGAAAAGAACAATAGCCTCCATGACTCAATTTCCAGAATGAACCACTCAGGGTGCCAACAGTTGTGTTTGACTGTCCTTGCCAAAAAATGTAGTAAATTAATTGATGAAAAACTTGAGCAGTAAGAGAAACAAAAATAAAACATTAACCTACTAAAATTAGAATATAAAATTTAGGATTAAACTAAAGTTACACAGTGTTTGACATATAGTACCTGCATTGCATTGGCTTTCAAGTGACTTCCAGTAAAATTCTTGAAACTAACTGATCTCTTTATCTTTTTTATGGATAAACTGTATAGATGTAGATATAGATTGAGTAAATATTTCTGAACTAACTTGAAAAAGCCTCTAATGGAAAAATCTTTCAAAATAAATAATTTGATTCAAAAACCATGGGGTTATCCTCAAAGACATACTTTCTTTATTAGAAATTAATTTATTTCCTATTGTTTCAGTGTTTTAATAGACAATCCAGCTGAATTAAAAGCATGAAAACAAAGTATTCTGCTCCTATAGAAATGTATTCTAGCATTGTAATGTATTTTACATGTGTATTTTTATTTTTAGTGCTTACCTTTATTCTATGTGGTTACACAAGTGTGCAGTTTACACAATTACTGAATGACATTGAAACTTCCTCTTCAGCTTTCTCGACTTTAGAGTTCTAGTTCTTGTGGATAGTATTTGACATTCTACTTTCAACAAAATATAGAGGATCTCAAGTACATTCAAAAACAAAATCTGTGGCAGTAGGGATCAGCTCAAATCCTAAAAAGGTAATAGCAATAGAAAAAAGTAAAGAGATAGAAAATTGAGTGGTAAATAAATTTGAAGGGATTGAGGTTTTTTTTTTTGTTTGTTTGTTTTTTTGTTTTTTTTTAAACTAGTGAAGAGAAAGTATATAGTGATTCTTCACAATATCCTTATTTTGGTTTCTGTCAAATTCCTGATGACTTCAGTTCTAAAAGTTTGTTTTGATTTATTTACTAATATTTTCTCCAAAGCATCTCACTCAATAATCTTGCATCCTATGTTTTGCTCTATATGGACATGTAGCTCACTGAGAGAATCAAGCATCAATCTCCTTTGCCAAGTATAATACCTCAGTTGGTGTTCTTAAACCTGCCATCAACTGCTGTCTTAGTAAAAACACTTTACTTTTCACCAAATGCTATTTTAATTCTGAATTGTTATTTTAAATGACTGCACATTATCCAAGTATTTTTGTCTTATGTGACATCCATTAATGCATCCACATGATTTTTTCTATGTTAAACAATAACACACTAATTTTTTTTCTTGCACTTTGCATGAAGAAACTATCAAACATTTTTTTTTTTCAAAGACAACATACGCAGGGGTATTCATTACTCCACCAAAATAGATCTGATATTTTGGTACCCACAATTCTCCATCTGTATGCCAGATGCTTGAAGCCACGTGGCACTGCTCATATTTTAAACAAATAAATGTGAGATATACAAGATGGGTAAAGGGCAGTGTTAATGTTTTACACGTGTGCCATCATTATTCAGACTATATTAATCTTCCCTGAGATTTTAAATATCATTTCAAAAATGAATGCTGCAGTACCAGGGAATAGATACAACAAATAACTCAACACTGAACTTCTCAGTACTAACCTCATACATAACACAGGAAGTCTTTTTAAGACAAAGGACAAATACTTCAATTATGTTGAAATGAGACATAAAATGTAAAAGGTCATTAAATTGTGGGCACTTTATTTTACATGAAGAACTGCATTTTGATCTCAGTGAGATATTTTAAAATTGTTGTTTATTGTAATGTTTTAAATTAGATAAAAGAAAGATTTCTAAGAATGCAATTTCAAAATTGTGATGACAACAGAATCTTAGATCAAATGTATATATGTAGGTTGATTAAACTTAAAAATCATCAAAAACATGTATCTTTGTATATTTCTTTTTTTTCCCCATTTGTAATTTTCTTATGTCCTCCTTGTCAATATCTGATAGTAAGTATAGTTGTTAAGACAGGTTGTCTATCCTATTTGTTTCATGTATAGCTCTACTGCTCTTCATATTAGTTTTCGCTATAATGCAGAAGAATTCTATTTAAATAACTCCTTACCTGGTTTCCCTGCCTATAGACTTCTTTCTTTTAGAGTGTCCTTCTTGGATATTTATTTATCCTAAAATATTACTACTCTTTTAGGCCTCCTGTTCCAGTTAAACTTCAGTAGTTTTCCATTTTCTAGAGATAACGCAAACATTTGAGCCTAGCTTCCATGTTGTACCAGAATATGGACAACAAAGTTTCCTAGTCCTATTGTCCTATTTCTTTTCCTTTTCCTTTTTTTTTTTTTTCCTTCGCTTTTTAGGGCTGCCCCCACAGCATATAGAAGTTCCCAGGCTAGGCATTGAATCAGAGCTACAGCTGCTGGCCTGCCCCACAGCCACAGCAGCACAGGATTTGAGCCTCGTCTGCAACCGACACCACAGGTCATGGCAATGCCAGATCTTTAACACATTGAGTGAGGCCAGGGATGGAACCCACATCTTCAGGGATACTAGTCAGGTTCGTTTCTGCTGTGCCACAGTGGGAACTCTCCAGTCCTATTTTTTACCATTTCCTCAAATCATAAGCTACTCAGTATGCTTAAGATTTCTCTTGCTCTTCATCAGTCAAAAGCATGGGAGACACCTTCACATCTCAGACAACGCTAAACACCTTTGATGTTTATACATATTCAACCAGTGTTCATCAGTGTTTAAATTTAAAGTGATAAGTTAGAAGTGGAAATAAATTTGCTGGTTATTTTTATATGAAAAAGCTACATATACATGTGTGGAAAGATTATGCACACATAAGTGTGTATGAAAGAAATAGACACAAATCTGGCAAGAATAATGATAGGTAGGTGTTACATTTTAAGTAAATTGCAAGCTTTGTTTAATAAATATATAATATACAGAGAAGAAAGATGTATGAAAATACAGAGAAACAGAAGAACTTGTGATAAAATGTTTCTAAAATGCCTAACCCTTTACTGCTATAATTAATTCAGCAATTAATCATGTGTTTTATAGGAACATCATTCAGTGTTCTTGAAAGTTCTTTGTGTTCTTGAGCTGTTATTTAAAAATCCTCTGTTGTTCATTTTTCATGTACCAAGTCTGGTCTTCCCAGCAAGATTGTTGGGTCCTTGGGGAAGATTACTTTTTTCTAAGCTGCTAGGAACACTTAAAAGTAACTCACTCTGCCGCTGATGTAGAGGAGGGACTTAAGTAAATATTTTTATTTGATACAATTTGACATTGTCATTGTTTTCCATGAGGATTGAGCTATTCTATATGTAGAGTTTATTGTTCTACCTTTTAATGTATTGAACATGCAGTCAAAACCTTATCTTGCTTTTATGTAACTATATCTTTGCAATTTTAGAAAATCTCCTCTGGATTATGGATTTCTTAAACTAATTATGCCTATTATCCTTTCTAATAACTATTGCTTATTTAGCTTAATTCTCAAGTTCTGGTAATAATTAAGCATGTGCTACTAAATGAATATTTTTACTTTATTAAGAAACATAAGAAGTTTATTTATTTATTTATTTATTCTTAGGGCTGCACGTGCCCTAAGCTAGGGGCTAGGGGTCAAATCAGAGCTTCAGCTGCCTTCCACAGCCACAAGCACAGAAACACCAGATATGAACTGTGTCTGCAAACTACACCACAGCTCATGGCAATGGCAGATCCTTAACCCACTGAGCAAGGCCAGGGATCAAACCTGCATCCTCCTGGATACTACTTGGGTTCATTATGACTCAGCCAAAATGGGAACTCCTATATTTTCTTTCTTTTTCTTCCTTCCTTCCTTCCTTCCTTCCTTCCTTCCTTCCTTCCTTCCTTCCTTCCTTTCCTTCCTTCCTTCCTTCCTTCCTTCCTTCCTTCCTTCCTTCCTTCTTTCTTTTTTGGTCTACAGTGGAAGTTCCTGCTATGAATCAAATCTGGGCCACAGCTGCAAACTATGCTGTAGCTGCAGCAATTCTGGATTTTTTAACCCACTGATCCAGGCAGGGGATTGAACCTCTGCCTCAATAGAAACCTGAGCTGCCACAGAGACAGTACTAGATCCTTAACCAGCTGTGCCACAGCAGAAACTCCAGGAGTACATTTTCTTAATGTATATAGATTGATAAAGAGAATAAAAGAGTGAAGAAATATTAACATTTGTACAATTTTATATTATGATACCATTAATAGTAATGAACTTTTCAGTTTGTCCTTTGGAAATTTTTGGCTACAAATACAAGATACTGCAGTGCAAACTAGTTGAGAACAAATATGTGACAAACAGGTTTGGAGATAGGATGCATATTTTAGAAAACTTAACAGGGTAGGTCACAAAAATCAAATACAGTGTTTCTCACTGGGGGCCAGTTTCATTTAATCATCCTTCTCTCCTGGCTTAGATAGATGCCCCATGAAGACTTCAGGGTTAATTGCTCAATCCTCAGTATCTACAGTGGTACCTGGTTCACCATATCTACTCCAGCAGTATTTGTCGAGTGGATAGAAACAGATGAATCTGATACCCTATCCAAAGGATCCCGGGGCCAGAAACTACAGACAATATTTTCTGTTTGCTCCACTAGAACAGTATCAAAGGGCAGCTGCTAACCTCTTGAGTTCACATTCTTACTCCTGATACCAGGAGGGTCTGTAAGAAAGATGAATCCGGGAGGGCTGCTGTGAAGACAAACCAGAAGCCACAAAGAACTGGAAAGTAGATGTATCTGTGACTCTGTCCTTTAAGTGTTCAATAACAAAAATAAAGAGCAAAACCTCAGTTGGAAGTACAATGCCTGTGTGATGCAAATTTTCCTGAGAATACACATGAGCTGCAATCTCTCAGCAGAGAAAATGAATTCCAATTTATTTGAATGTTGTTTTCCATAACACATCTTTGAATCCCCAAATGGCTCAAAAGTATTGAATTCCTTCCTCCAACACTCTTAAATATTCCTCACAGTTTCTAGAAATTTTGGTGAAATGACATAGAAAGCATTGTTTCAAGTCTTGCAGGAGATACCTAATGATAAATATAAACTATGATTTAAAACCTGAATTATGTTATTTGGTTCAAGTGGCCCTACTTATTATAATGTATAAAAATATGGGTGATATTTTTAATATAAATTCCATGCTATGGAAATAGCGATCCAAATTGGAAAGCTAGAAAGCTGTTAGGCTTGCTTGAAGAGCAGTGGTAGAAGTGGAAAAGATAAAGATTTCAGTTTTACCTCTTAAAATCTATCATTCTAAAAAAAATAAATCTGTCATTCTAAAAATGAAAGTATATAAGTTTTCCAAATCCCTCTTCCTACTCTTCCCCTACTTTCAACTTCCTGAACTCTAAGTACTACTTAAAAAATTCTTTTGCTGTTATCTATGGAATGATTTAGAAATGAATGTTATTTTGTTGTTACTAAGTTTGTACTTGTTATAAATATGACAAAATCTTATTATTCCATGAAAAAGTCATAAATTACTCTTCACACATTTTAATGCTGTTCTACATTGCTCTTAATGAAGGTCAGACCTGTGAGATAATATGCTATTATTGGCAGGATTCTAGCTATTTTGTATGCTTATACCTATGACAAGAATTCAGCTTCAGAAGAAGCAGTTCATTTACACAGAAAATGCAAACCAAAACATGCCTGGATCCAAATATAGCTATATGTTGGTGGACAGCTAGTTTTATAGTGTGGAGAATACACACATGCGCATTCTTTCTCCTGGACTCAGATAATGAAGATAAAATACATTTTGTAATTGAGGGTATTTGATTTCTTTTCCTTCATACTTGATCTTTAGTTCAGTTGTTATATTTATTTTTCATATGTTTCATAGCTATTTAATCATTTAAATAATAACAATTTAACAAAGATACCATACTTCCCACTGTAGAAGTATTTTCTCATTTAAGCCTCAAAAGAATTAAAGCTAAGTTTTGACCTGTTTTGCTTAGGAGGAAATGGAAGTTTTGAGTCTAAGTTTTCAAGTGACAAAACCAGGCTAACATAAAATATATCCCCATGTTGTAAACCAGTATTCCATATTTTCTACCTCAGGATGAAAGGGTAAGGAAGATGAGCCCAAATTTCATTGCCCATTTTGAAATAAATAATCAGAAATTATGTACATAGTTTTATAGACTTCTTATGTCTTACTTAAATCTCATTATCACTTTTGGGGGCATATGAAGAAGCATGCTCTAAATAATATACAAGTTTGATGGTGAAATTCTAAGCTATAATGAACTATTTTTATACTTTTAGGTTACATTTATTCAAGTTGAAGAAATCTGACAGGCAATTTTCTAATTATTCTAATCTATATACTATGCAAATCTATAAAGAAACATTTAAAATCCTTCAAAGTTAGAATTGATATGGATAATTGATTTAATTTTTCATTTTAACCCTTGAAAACAGCCTAAATCAGGGTGGAGTTTATAAATTGAATTCTCTTGGAGTGAGTACAGATATGAGCCCAGGTCTTAAATTTCATTCCATAGCTCCTTCTCACAGCTCCTTAAATTTGTGTCTTTCTTGATTATTTTTGCTTTCAAACCTGAGTTTGATTTACTTCAATGTGTTCTCAAGGAGCACAGAGAGGAGTAATAGTTTTCTTTTAACTTTTATTCATCATGGCCAATTGAAACTAAATAATCAGTCAATTGCTACCTGATCCATGACCACCAACATTGATTGGCTTCTGTCTTTTAGAGAAAGGACAAGGGAAAAAAGAAAAGTTGAAAACGTTTAGATGAGATGGTTTAGAGAAAAATTGTGGAAATAATAGGTCATATTTCTCTACTCAGCCCAGACACACATGCCTTTGTGATTTTGGAAGAGATGACAGTCACCAATAGTGCAGAGCTTATTCAGGAATTATGAGTGAAAAGACAGAAGTTACTTTGAATAAAGAAAAGTATAAATACTTTAGCAGTGCATTCTATTCAGCTTATGTACACTCTTGTCTGCCGCTTAATTGAAACATAGCAACGTATCTCCGAGAAAAGAGACAAAGTACTGTTTCTGAGAGAGAGCTGCCAAAGAGAGTGGATTAGGTGCTCTCTGCCCCCAATTTTTGACTCAGATTTGAGGGGCTATAAGTCCTAAGAAGCAAGAGCAGAGTGACAAAAGTAGGCAGGAAGAGGCAAAACTTCTTTTTTGAGGTTTTGAAACAGGAACTAATAGTTATAGCATGGCATACACATTTTAGTCAGCTAATCTGTGACTCTTACACACCCAGTATGGGAAATTAAAGGAAACAAAAAGTGGGAATCTAGATTGAGGGCATGTTTCTAACTTAATTTTGGCTAACACTCGAATGGGAAAACTCTGGAAGAATATTGAAAATTTTGAGAACATTTTGTACCTTCTAATACCCAGGATTCCAAGACTGAATTCATGTTGTACTTGTCAACTGCCTTTTTACATATGTATATAGAAAATCCACACAGACAGACATTCACATCACACTCTAATTTTATCAAATAGATGAAAAAAAGTGTATGCTCTAAACACATTAAAATTATTTTAATCTTTAGAAATTATTTCTGAAAATTATACCTGTCGTTCTCTCATATCTGATGAAGAGGATAGACCATCCTTATTTTCATTTATCCATTATTTCATAGTTTAGGGGGAAACTTTCCTATGCAAGATGTTTTTAAAATTCATTTCAAGTAGGAGAACATAAATACATTGAAATACATTGTTAAAAATAGTATACATCTGTAACGAATTTAGGTAAAAATTGCCTTTAAATTTTAACAGTTTTACTTTTGATCTGGTCAGATTTATCATCTGGACGATGTGTTACCAGGTGCACAGGAAGGCTATTAATGACACATTCATCTAATTTCTTTTCCTATTGCAATACAAAATACAGTATATATATGTATATATACACACATGTGTGTGTGTGGGGGTGGGTGGGTAGTTCTGATTGCTCTTCTGTTTGAAGCTGTACTGAGATTGATTACCCGAGATCTCACTCCCAGCTTCATTGCCACTTGGCAGGCCTGGAGGTGAGATCCCTTTCCAGTTCTTTGAAATGCTCTGACAGAATCTACCTTCTAGTTTTATGTTCACAACCTTCTTCTCATGGTCACTTATTTCATCTCACTGCTGAATATTTCATTTTAAAAAGAATGGAAGTGTGAGTGCTTTTAGCCTTATCTAGTCAAGTGTTCTCTGGCTATTCGTTTTGCAATAAAGCAGGCAGTAATGCACTCACTGGCAATAAAGAGGAGTGTTTTCCTTTCTTTTTGTGTCATCACTTCTGCTTATTTCTGTGAATACCAAATGATCATTTTCCCTCACATTCTGTTTTATTAATGGTTTTGTCTTATAAACATATATAGGTATAAATCGTGGGTATTAAATATGTATACACACAGAAATAAAAATTATATTTGTAAAAGTAAAGTCAGATTTCATTTTATATGCATTAAGAAAGGTTCTATCAGGCGATGTTAAGATATTTCCCCATTTTTCATTCCTGCAAGGGAGGTAAACAGAGGTCACATGGTGATTACAAGCATGCACTGGAACCAGGTTCTCTGAATTTTATTCCTGGCTTTGCCACCTATTTGCCATGTAACTTTGAGCAAGTTATTTCAATCTTCTGTCCCTCAATTATTTCATTCGTAAAACTGAGAAAACTGCCATCTAAAGTTTGGAGTGAAGAGCAAATTAAAGAATTAATGCACTGAAAGTAGTCCTTGACACCTAATACGTACTAGATAAAAGTTAGATGCTATGCATGTAATATTGATAAACTTCCAAAAAATAAATCCAGATATCTGAAAAATGGCTTTATAGCTTGGTGTTCCCAAAAGAAATGTACCATCCATAAAGAGTTTGCTTGTTTTGTTCACTCTTGTTATTTTCTGGCATATAGAACAGCACTTAGACATATAATTGGTGTTCAATATATATTTCTTCATACATAAAGACTGAACTAATGGGGAGTTCCCGTTGTGGCTCAGCAGCAACGAACCTGACCAGTGTCCTTGAGGATGTGGGTTCGATCCCTGGCCCTGCTCAGTGGATTAAGGATCTGGCATTGCTGTGAGATGTGGTGTAGATCACAGATGCAGCTTAGATGGGATCTGGTGTTGCCGTGGCTGTGGCATAGGCCAGCAGCTGCAACTCTGATTCAACCCCTAGCCTGGAAACTTCTGTATACTACACATGTGTCTTCCCAAAAGAAAGGAAAAACAAAACAAAACAAAACAAAAACTGACTGACTGAATGAATGAATGAGGGGTGATTATCTGAAGGACTGTGTATGTACATATATATCATTTATACTTAGTATACATGGATTTATATGTTTTTGTGAAAAATAAAGTCACTAGTATAGTTATTAACTGATAAATAAATTAGCTATTTTACCTAAAGTTTGAGGACAGGCATGTTGAGCAAAGAAAATTTAAAAACAGAAAACTAAATGTTAGTTAAGAAATCCATGGGAGTTCCCATCGTGGCTCAGGGGTAACAAACCCGACTAGTACCCATGAGGACTCGGGTTCGATCCCTGGCCTCTCTCAGTGGGTTAAGGATCCCGCGTGGCTGTGGCTGTGGTGTAGGTTGCCATATACATCTCTGATTAGCCCGCTAGTCTGCGAACTTGCATATGCTGAGGGTGCAACCCTAAAAAGACCAAAAAAAGAAAGAAAGAAAGAAAGAAAAAGAAAGAAGTCCAAGCACCTGGGAAATTCCTGTTCTGGATCAGCAGGTTAAGAATCCGACTGGTATCCATGAGGATGCCAGTTCGATCCTGATCTTGCGGTTAAGGATCTGGTGTTGCAATACAGGTCACGCATTGTTGTGGCTTTGGCGTAGGCCAGTAGCTGCAGCTCCAGTTAGCCCCCTAGCATGGGAACTTCCATATGCTACAGGTGTGGCCCTAAAAAAAAAAAAAAAAAAAAAAAAAAAAAGAAAAAAGAAAATAAAATAGAAAGAAATCCAAGCACGTAAGAGGACTTTAGGATCTGAGGAGATATAATGCTGTAGAAAGGACTCTTAGATAAGTGCCTCAAGGCCTGGAGTCCTGCTCTTAGCTCTGCAGTGAAATCTTCCTTAATGCAGCTGACAGCTCTGAAACTCTCTATTCTGTTATATAGTCTTCTGGTTTCTCTGGGTTGCTGAAATAAGTATAAATTTTAATATTCTTAGTTGATTTCTGATGAACAAGAATGAAATAACTCCTTTTTCTTTCCCATTTAGGCTGCTTGCCAACATATTTACTGTGCCCCTCCCTATTCTGAAAGTCTCATAAGACCATATAAATCATGTATCAGCTGGGTTTATCCACCTGTTAAGATCTAGGTTAAGATAGACTTGAATTCCAGTCCCATGCCCTGTTCTGTGGAAAGGCCTGAATTCCAGTCCCATGCCCTGTTCTATGGAAAAGTCTAAAGTCCTTTCTAGAAATTCTACAAACTCCTCATGCTATCTTGTTTCTTTCAGTCACTTCTTGCTCTTTCTGCATTCTTGTCTCCACTCCTGCATCTGGCAGCTATTGCTTTATTTACAGTGTCAACCCACATGTGATGTCAGCTCTTTTCTTTGAATTTCCCCCAAAAGCTTAAACATATGAGGCTTCTTTGAGATTGTTCAAAAAATTTTTTAAAGGAGTTAGAAACAATGAAACAGCAACAGAAGCTGTTTAATATTGAACATTTGATATTCTTGTGTTAAAACAATAATTTTTATCTTTTATGTGGTTCAGTGAATCCCTTCCAGCTTTCCTATTCTCCCCACCCCCCAAATCCCTTTTATGTGATCATATGCCCATCAATGTAATTATTTCTAAGAGTCATTTCTGCTGCTCTTCCATCCTCATAAGCCTTAAACTCTTCAAGTTCCTTATCAAGACATTTTCCTGAAAATGACAATTTTTGTCCCTAAAATTTTTTACTACTGACAGTAGTTTTGCACCTCCAAAATGTGGCCAAGCACAATCAATTTTTTGTGCCCAATGAGAAAAAATAATGTGTTCAACCTCCTTGTTTTGCCTTAAATAACTGATTTTTCTCCTCCTTTACCTTTTCTGCTTCGTACATTCTCATTGAAAGCCGTGGTGGTCATCTGTCTCAGACATCATAGATAAAGAATGATATACATTAAGACAGAAGGGTCTTGAACTCTTATGCTTTTGAAAAGCAGAACCACATGCCATATGAGCCTGGACTTTCTTGTAAAAAGGGAATAGGTTTCTATTTTAGTTGATCTCTTATTAAGTTGGGTCTCCATTACCTGTAATAAATTTATATCTTAATTAATAAATTAATCATTTCCTGATTAATTTATGAAACACACAAACAAGGTATATGAAACACAAAAACAAGGATGACATGCATAGGCTATTTGCTTTTGCAATATCTAAATTTTTTTCCTTAAGGCAATTAGCCAAGAAAGAAAATTCCAAGGGAACAGTTGTATATTTTATTTAAAATATGATACTGCCATGTTGACAGGAATGCAACATCTATATTAAAATCAAAAGGATTACTACAGACTTATCTTTAAGAAGAAAAATGCACAAACCTCTCTACTTTGAGAAATCTTTTTTTTTTAACCTACAGTGTTGCATGCCATTTAAAAATATTTCAGGAATTAATTGAGAAAATTAAAAGATGATGAAAATAATGTAAAACTTTCATATATTACAGCAAAAAAAAAAGCTAGGAACATTTTACTCAATCTAATTGGCTTCACTTGTTGAGTTACATTTAAAAAAAATAATAAGAGTTTCTGTGGATCAGCAGGTTAAGGATCTGGCATTGTCACCACTGTGACTCTGGTTACAGCTGTGGGGTGGGGTTCGATTCCTGGCCTGGGAACTTCCATGCGCCATGAGTGGGACCAATAAATAAATAAATAAAAATTTAAAGAATTTTTAAAAAAACTTTAAAAAAGTAGCTAAGTTACTGTCTCTTAAACCATTTAGAACCAAATTTGTACATGGATTTGTTCATCCCCATTTATAGCAGTCCAACAACGTAGTTCTTGCCACTTAAATTTTTTTTAAAAAGCAAATATATAGCCACATCCTTGGATGATTCCAGAACATTCATGGGTGTTCTTGGTTTCAGTTGGCAGCTAATCATTAAGATGTGCTTTGAAAATTAAAGATTGAGTGAGAAAGAGCAGTTTGGAGTAGCAGCTCCCTGAACCTGCAGAAACTATAAAGCTGATTCACACTTAGAACCTTGGAGTAATCATGGGAATTGGGGAGTACAGATATGAATGTCTTGAGTAGCCACTACCCTCTAATTTCTCTTGATTTGTGGAGAGAAATAGTTGGTGAAGAAGGTAGTGGTAGAAAAAAAAATGCTTTTGGAAGGAACAGATAGTTCCTACAGGGTCATAGATTAAGATTTCACCTTCAGTTCTCACGCTTAGTATTTTTTGAGAAAAATATAAAGCACATACTCACTTCAGATTATGTGTATGTGAATATGCTAAAATAATTTTGGAAATTTAAAGAAAAAAATTGAATATCAAAAAAAATTCCAGATGTTACAACTGCTATTGACAAAGGAAAGGAAGCCATAAGGAAAATAATAAACTGAGATGAACGTAGAAAGGTATATAACTGAAGTTAAGCCAGACTATAAGGGAACCCCAAATTTAAATTCATAATTAAAATTGATATGAAGCACTATCAAGCAGAATTAATCTTTCCTAAAGAGCCAGTGACTTGGAGAACAAACTTGAAGATTTTTCAAAATATGAGAGAATGAAAAAAGTTGAGAGAGTGATCATTAAAGATGAGGTGAAGGAAAAGATAGCTAATAGAAAATTCTAGTTGTGAATAAGCAAAAATTCAATGTAATAGGAATAGATGTTAACAGAAAAATCACAGTACTAGAAACTTAAATAGTAAGTCACAATATAGACAAAGAATTCCTAAACCAGAGGTTATGTATGTGTACACATGTATCAATAATATATAAAATGAATTACACATATTTGAGATATATAATTTCATACACAACCAAATAGCAGCAAAACTTAAAGAAAAACAAATGTGCAAAAAATCACCTTATATTTAATGTAATCTAAGAAATGTATTTAATTTAATTTAATTTAATTTTTTTATTTTTTTGTCTTTTTGCTATTTCTTTGGGCCACTCCCGCGGCATTTGGAGGTTCCCAGGCTAGGGGTCTAATCGGAGCTGTAGCCACCGGCCTACGCCAGAGCCACAGCAACACGGGATCCGAGCTGCGTCTGCGACCTACATCACAGCTCACAGCAACGCTGGATTGTCAACCCACTGAGCAAGAGCAGGGACCGAACCCGCAACCTCATGGTTCCTAGTCGGATTTGTTAACCACTGCGCCATGACGGGAATTCCAGTATTTAATTTTAACAATAAAGGAAAAGCACTAAAAACATGTAATTACAAATAAAAGTTTCAATTTACAGAAGATAAGAAACAAGTTTTGTACAACATTAAAGGTCATGATACAATGGAACAATGTCAACAAAATGTTGCAGGGAAGAAGTTGAGGCTCAAGATACCCAAAACAAACACATAGAACTTCTATTCCAAGGTAACTTAAAGGTATTCTCATACTTGCAGAAATCAGAGGGATATATTATCATTTACATATTCTTCTTGAGGAGTGCGTGAAAAACATGAAAATCAGTATTTAAGGAATGGAAAAATAAGAGTAGAAAGTGACAGGTGAGTAGTAACAACCAAATATTATGTATAAAGATTTTAAAATTTTTACATGAACTGCAACTAACAAACTGCTATTAAAATGTATAATGATAGGGTAAAAGAAAAGGATAAACTATTAAGTGAATGATCCATGGTTAAGTTGATAACATTTGAGCATATTCATGTAGAAAAGAGGGCATGGGAAAGGGGCAAGGGAGGGGTTTGGAGAAATTGACAACAAGGTGTGTGGAGAACAGGAAGAGCTGTGAGGTGGACCACCATCCAGAGTTCTCAAGGTGAGCCAGCAGGTCACAGATGAATGCGAAAGCTATGGCAGCGTTTGCCCTATACCAAACTTCAGAACATAAAAAGGACTGTTCCTTCACTTCTACTTTTCCAATCTCATGCAAGTTATTCTTGTGAACAACTCTATCATAGAACAATACAGGAAAAGTAATTTTTCAAAAAAATACTTGCAGCTTAGCTAAATTGACACAGTACACAGCCACCAAAATTTATAATACAGTCTATTTTTAAAAATTATATCACAGTTAACTTCCAAATAAAGACAGTGACAAATTTTACCTTACATAACACAAATAACCCATATATAAGCAAAAACTTGCCAACCTCCAATGAAAGAATATATAAAATTCGTCTCTGGATTAATCTTTGGATTAGTCCATCTTTACTAGACTTTGGTATGCTGTAACATAGATATGGAAATAAAAGGTTTACCACTATTAACTCATCTTATGTTAATGATAGGTAAATTGCTGATAGAAAGGAAAAAAGAAAACATCTGAATAAATATACTTAAATATATTGATATCAAAATAAGAAATAAATATTCATAATTATTACAGTTTTAATTTCTGCAGTCTTTCAAGCCATTTATCCTGGGGTCATAAGGCAAACCCAGTAAGAAAAGTTATCCCTCATGAAAAAAGAATTTCCTTCTTCTACTAGCCATTCCATTTTCCGTATGAACTCAGAAAACATTAGAATGACTGTGTTTCTTTGCCTGTGGAGTTACCTGAAGGATCCAGGCTATGATTTTCAAATATAATAAGGAGACCCAATTAAATTTGAATTTTTGTTAAGTAATTAAGTATCTTTGTTATAAATATTTGTTGTATTTTGCATGAGATATCCTTAAACTTTTTTTAAAAAAATGTTATTTCTCTGAAATTCAGTTTTAACTGGGAAACCTGTTATTTGCTACTCTGGCAACCATTACCAGAGCCATTTGTAGTTCTGCCTGTATTAAGTTTATTGTTTCTGTTGGCTTTACTGTAGGAGCGTGGGAGTACAAAGAAGTTCTCTGGGAGTTCTCTTGCAATCTAGACATTCTCTTTACAACCACTGTGAGTTGACAACCCACTTTCCCGTTAATAAATGGGATCAATTTCCTCCATCCTTGGTCTTAGGATTCAGACCCCTTCCTAGCCTGCTGATTCACTGACATAATTTCAGTGTTTCCAGGTAATAGTCTCAATTTTTAGTTTAATGACTCTGCTTCTCTTTTGCTTAGTGGAAACATTCATTCTTTGAGAACTAAGAACTCTAGGTGATCAGAACCCCAAATTGTAGGAACTAGAAACAAATTCACTAGCGGATCACAAAGGTTAATAGAGTAGTTGTTTTTTCATCCCTGATTTTTATACTCATAAACCTGGCTTTGAAAGAAACAGTACCATATAGAGATTACCTGCATAGAGCAATTACCACATCCTGAAAACCATTATTCAGCACTGCAAGTTATTGCTACCCAAATGGGATTGTAACTGTATTATTATTAATAAGCTAGTCTGTCTTTCTCTTAGCTCATCTGCTCAAGAGTGACTGAGGACATGGACAATTCCATGAGCATGTGTCATTGGCATGCTTAATTTGTCATAAAATGACTCTTTGGTTAAATAGCATGTGAAATACCACATAGGGATGAACGAGACACTTATGTGTTATGTTTTTTTGGCAGAAGCATTGCAGACAGTAAAAGCAAATTCATAACATCACAGAAATTAGTTATTCCAATAAGAAAAGGTATTACCCCTTCTGCTATGGAGAGGTCCAAGAAAACCAACATGTTGTCAAGGTGTTTGGCAGATCCCCCAAAAGGATGGTGCCATATTGAGTCCTCAGTGTGGTTGTACAGTTGGCAGTTTGGGCGTTAAGCAGCCAAATTCATCCTTGTGGGTAACAATCCATTTTGTTTCACCCTTACAAAGCCTCCTTCCTTTCTATCATTTTCACTTCGTCCATGAATTCATTGACTGAGGACAGAGGTGGCTGGAGAGAGTGACTGACTGAAATACACCTAAAAATCTATCATGTCCACCTGCTTTTTTAAGATCTTCATTTGCTAATGTCACTTTTTAGTGAGCATTGTATGGGAGACAAATATTTCCACATTCTGGGCTTATGTGCACTGATCTATTTGCATACCTGCTCCCTAGACCACCTTGTCTCCAGTTATCCAGTTGTGTGCTTTCCAATTTCATGATCATCCTGCCAAAATATTTGGGACAGTTCATGCATCAGGTCTACATCTTCAGCTCTCTCAGTTACATTACTTGCATTTCAGTCCATTGACAACATTTCTCTTCAACTACTGTCCTTCAGGCCACTGCAATCAATAGAGTGGGCCATAGTTTTATACATGCCCACTCAGGTGGTGAAATTATATCTAGCAGAACCATCTTAAAATCAGATATGAATGTTTTCTTCCTCAAACAGCTGGTCATAGGGAATTGCTCAGGAGACCCTATGGGTTGTCTGAGAGAGAAGGCAGTTAAACAGATGTAGAACTCATGGTCTTCTGGGCCATCCAATCATGAAACTTATTCATATGTTTAGGACCTGCTTGATCCTGCTTTCATATTCCACTTGAAGGTTAAGTGCCATTGTGCATGATACATTTATAATGTGGCCATAAATTCACTTACGTCTACTTGGTGGCTCAGGGGCTCATATAAGAACTTAATAGAAATCAAGAAGCTGTTTCTGAAAGGGAGAATAATTATCTATAGGGGCTGGTATAGTTCTGATCCAAATTGTATAGGTCTGTGCTTTAATTCACCTTTGAGGGCCTACCATACGTATTATTTCTTATCACCAACATTTAGAATACCATGAGATTTTATGATTGTAAACCACCAGAGCAGATGAGCTTGTATGGCATTTTGGACTTGTTGAAAACCCTTCTCTGGTTTTGGGCTTTACTAAAATCTGAAGCCTTTTAGGCTGGGTAAGAGTAGCATACTCAAATGAGGTATATGTTGTCTCCAAATCCCTCAAAATGCTAGTAGGCATTATGCTTCTTTCTTAGTTCTAATAAGGGCGAGATGCAGCAACTTATTCTTTTACCTTAGATTATTTTGACATGCCCCAGCTCATTGAACCCTTTCACTGACACCTGAATTTTTCTGGGGTCAATTTTCTGCCAGTTGACTCACAGACATCTTACTAAGGTATCTAAAGTAGTTACTTCCTCCTCCTCACCAGATACAGTTGCATGAAACCATCAAGATAATGGAATGTTGTGATGTCTTAGGGAAGAGAAAGGTAATCAACTCCTTACTGACTTGGTTATGGCATGGAAGTAGGGGAGTTGGGATGGCCTTAAAGTCAGCCTGTGAAAATATATTGTTAGCCATGCTGGCTGAAAGAAACCAACTTCAGAAGATCTTTATTAATAAACATAGAAAAATGGCTTAATCAGAATGGCTTCACCAGATTATGGGCATTCACACACAAGGCACGCACATACATGCATGCATATACTCAGAATATCCAGAATACAAATCCAGAACAATAGCTGCAATCATATTGTTAAATTAGGTTAGTCCGCTGCCCTTGCCTGCGTACTTCTGTCTTCTGCACAGGCCAAGTTAGGCAAGTTGATGGGTGTACAGTGGTAGCCAACATTCCTGCATTTGTCAAGCCCTAGATGGTGGTATAGATGTCTGATATCACTGTAGGTTGCAACATTGCTTTTAGTTTATTATTTTGATAAGTAGAGGCTTTCACTTGGCCTTTCCTACCATAAAAGTCTTTATTCCATGGTTAATTCAGCTAACATAGGAATTCAGTAGTAATTAACCAGAAAATACAGATAATATATATATTTTCCTTCCTTCTATAACTCCATGCTCTAAGCTACTTTTATCTAAACTATCAAAGGAAATAGTGTTGTATCCGGATTATTTTGAGAGATACATCAGCATCAAAGAGTATGTTTAAAATGAAAACCAAAACATATTGAATTTTAAATAAGCTTTTTATCAAGCTCTTAAAATTTTTATCAGCTTATTGGCACAATCTTTATAAATGGCATGCTAGGATGTATTATTTACTGGGCTTAACGTGTCTTTCTACTTTATGCTTTCAATTTATGGTGATACTTTTAACTAATATTTGAACAATATTCAGTATTCAACTTTTTTTTTTTAATTTGAATTAAAGTTCTGAGCTGGCTGTGAATATAGACTTTAATTTCTGTTCTAAGATACTATTGTTAGTTAATTTAAAATCCTTCCTTCATCATTGCTAACTGCTATAGTCTGACATCTATTCTCCAAATGAAATGTGACTTTGATGGATAAACTCAATTAAAGCTCGGGCATTAGATAAGTTAAACAGAGAATTGGACTGATCTTTACCAATCTACCTTTAAAAATACAATAAGTATTTCAAAATCAGGCAGTCATAAATTATACTGAAAAGATATGTTAGTAAAATTGGATTGAAATTCAAATCAATTACTCTATGTAAATTTATATTGCTTCAAAAGTAACATCCCCCCAGTATTGTATCTTATAGTATTGTATATTATATTTTTAATGAAATAAAATTAGAGAAATTCTTGTTATCTTCTCCTTTCCTAAAAAATTCTTTTTTATGGTATTTCAGCTTATTAAAATGTCTAGTTTTAACACTAGATTTTATCATAATCAGAGAAAAGTAATTATATTTAATTCTTTTTAATGCTTTTTAAATATCTTGGGGGATAACTTGCCTATGAAAACCACTACTATTAGCATTGATGTCCCACTTGTTTGTTTACTTAATCATTAAAATAAAATGGCTGTACCTTCTTTATTATAGATAGAAAAAAAGTAAACTTGATTATATAGATAAATAAAATATGTAGAGACATATAAAGAAATAATTTGGTTCAATGTGATAAATCCTCTGCAGACATATGTAGAGGATGCAAAACAAATATAGATATGGAAGCATTTGACATAACCTGGGAAATTGGATAAATGATTGAACCACACAATTTTCAGTTTAGAAGAACCTTTAGTTATTAATATCCAATTCTATTACTCTAAGTAGAAATAATGAAGAGGATTTGATTCTTTTCAGCACCAATATAACCTAAGAGACAATCTTTATAGTAATTAAGAATTTATATTTGAGAATTTGGCAAATCTTGATTCAAATCTTAGACTTCTATCCTGGAATTAAACATATGATCTTTGGACTTCATTTTCTCATTATCCAAGTGGGGACAAGTATAATTAACTACCTTATAGTGTTATGTTGTAAGCTTTATATAATATAAAATGTTTAATAGAGGACACATCAAACTACCTTATGGGGCTGTTGTCAGGATTAAATGAATTAACGATTGTCAGATATTTATAATATTATCTTATGAAGGTTTATATAGATGCAAACTGTTCCCCCTATTTTCCTTACTATAAGCGCTAAGATTTTACTTCTTTTTTTTTTTTTTTTTCGTCATTTTGCCTTTTCTAGGGCCACACCTGCAGCATATGGAGGTTCCCAGGCTAGGGGTCTAATCGGAGCTGTAGCCACCAGCCTGCGCCATAGACACAGCAACGTGGGATCCGAGCCGTGTCTGCAACCTACACCACAGCTCACGGCAACGCCAGATCCTTAACCCACTGAGCAAGGCCAAGGATCAAACCCACAACCTCATGGTTCCTAGTTGGATTCGTTAACCGCTGAGCCATGACTGGAACTCCTAAGATTTTATTTTTTTAATATTATAATCTATATTTCTTTTTCATTGCAACTTCATGTAGATAGCAAGACATCCATTGATTTAGCGAAGAATATCAGGACAGATAATTTTTTCAAATCTTTTTGATTTTAAAATTAAATGTCTGGATGTTTAAATCTCCTTGAAAAAACAGGTAATCCCAGGGCTGGAATGGGGAATGTACAAGATGAGCCAGGAGTGCTTTATAGTGCCAGGAAGTGAGAGAGTGCTCAAAAGGGCAAAATGCAACAAAAATTTTAAAAACCTACAAAGATGGTGTATGTCAAAGAGACACAGAAACCAACTGAGATTGTTCCCAGTGAACAAAGTGGGATCAATGTGAGCAACAAAATAAATGGAGAAGTAATCTATTATAACCTGAACTTTCAATAAATATCTAAATCCATAATAATATAAATAAGTAAATGATTGAGTAAATAAAAACATGGAGGTGAATAGGTAAATCTGTGCAGAAGAAAATTAATATAGATACTCTGACTTCTTTGAGGGTATGTTCCCCAATCCTTAAGAGAGGGCTGGGCATGGTGACTTCCTTCCACAGATTATAGATGGAAAGAAAACAAAGTGACTTTACAGTGAAGAAACCTCATAAACCCAGGCAAGCAAGACTAGCATCCACAGGGATAAGCCTTCTTGATTGTATGTTCTCTTGATGTGATGTGATGAAAATGGCACTTTAGCTATGTGGTCTCCATCCTAAAATACATAACCTTGGTTTAGAGATTAGAACAAATCGGATAAATCTCAGCTGAGGGACATTCTACAATGTCTTACCAATACTCTTTAAAAGTTAAAAGTCACAACCAAGACAGCCATACGAAAATATGATGACTAAATGAAGTGTATTTTCCTAGATGGGATTCTGGAATAGAAGAAACACATTTGGTAGAAACTAAAGAAATATGAATAAATTATAGTGTTTAGTTGAAAAAAAATCTGTCAATATTGGTTTCTTAGTTGTGTTTGTGGAATATATGGGGATTCTTCATATGATGTTCACAACTTTTCTTCCCATTTTTGCATGAACCCACACCAGGCAAATTGTCATATCCACAACTCCAGGGAAACTGCTTTTGTCAGGGTCACCTGTGGTTATGTCTCTCTATTTATTTTACTTGACTGAGCAGCAGCACTAAACAGTTGATCATCCCTTTTCCTAGAAATACTTTCTTCACTCCTAGGATACCAAAGTCTTTTCACTTTCCACTTCGTTCCCGACAGCTCCCTTTTAGTCCACTGTTCTATTTCCTCTTTGTATCCCAGACCTCTTAACTTTATATTGCCTCAGGGTCTAGCCAGTGTATCTCTGTGATTTTATTTTACAGTAAATCCTTTCATGATGTCTTCAAATCTCATGGCTTTACACCCCATAAGTTCTTTATGTGCTAATAACTCTTAAATGAGTATGTCTCTGGACTTCTTCTCTGGCTTCTGGTCTCATATACCCAATGGCTGTCTTAAAATCCTCACTGGGATGATTAATGGTGATCTTAAATATAACTTGTCCCAAACTGAGCTCTCATTTTTCACAAAAACTTACTCTCACAAGTTGTACCAATTTCTGTTACTGGTCACTCTATTCTTCTAGTTATTTAGGCTTTGGTTCTGAGAATCTTACTTGACTCTAAAACATGACATCCAATTCTCTCCACTTTATATTTGGAAAATACCCAGACCAAGAAACCATTTTACAATTTCCACCTCTACCCCCATAAAGCCACAATTCCCTTTCACTTGAACTTTTGCAATATCTTCCTCTTTGTTCTCTTACCCACCTTTTATCCACACACAGTTCATCATTCTTGATTCTGTACTAAAGTAACTTAATTATGTTGCTACTCTGCCAAAAATCCTCCAGTGGTTTCAAATCTGGTCTCATTGTCTGCAGAACTTTTCCCTAGAAATCTCCATCATCTTGCTCACGCACCGCCTCAGATATGTCCTTTCCTTTGAGGGAAACTTTTCTCTAAAGACTTATGTGTAGACACTTTAAAATTGCCAACCCTTCATGAATTTATCTTATCTCTATGCTACTATTTTTTTTTTATTCCTGGGTACCCATTACAATTGATTATTATGTATCATTTATTCACTTATAAATTTTATTACTCTCTCTCCTGCAACCACTCCCCACCCCAAACTAGAATGCAAAGTTTAGGAAGTTAGGAATTGACTTTTTAAAAATTGATTTTGATTCCTTTTAATTACCCAACTTCACAAATAACACTTGATTATAGTAGTCACAGGAAAAATATTTATCGACTGTTAAGTGGCAACTGTGTTTCTCTTCTTCCTCTTACATGTGGAAGATACACCTAAGATTGGACTTGTGCTTACATTTAATTCATTGCTTGTTTGTTTACATGGAGTTAATCCTTGACATTAATTCCTCCATGTTCAGACTCCCCTTTGGTTTTGGGGTGCTTTTATGCAGATTTGAAATAATTTTCCTTCTGTTGCAGGATTTCTCAAACTTTGGCCATATCTTCTTTGAAATCAAAAGAGAAGCAAAGTTGTAGGCATGTCAAACTACACTTTAAGAAATCTGATTGAAAAGCTTTTTATTGTTTAATATTCTTGACTTTGTAGAAACCAGGGTACTGTAAGATGTAAAACTGGTTAAATTCTCCTAATTTTTTAAAGTCGACTGCCTTTCTGAGGAAACTATACTAAAAGAAGTGCTAAAGTCTTTTACTCAAGGGAGGGTTATTAGAATTTCTTTAAAATCACCTAAAAATTCTAAACTTGATAAATGAGTTTATGTCTATTCAGAAGCAAAACTAAGTTATGACAGTAAACTAATGATGTATTTATTTATTTATTTGTCTTTTTAGGGCCTCACCCACGGCACATGGAGGTTCTCAGCCTAGGGGTCAAATCAGAGCTGTAGCTGCTTTCCTATGCCACAGCCACAGCAACACCAGATCTGAGCCCCGTCTGTGACCTACACCATAGCTTGTGGCAACGCCGGATCTTTAACCCACTGAGTGAGGCCTAGGATTGAACCCATGTCCTCATGAATACTAGTAAGGTTCGTTAACCCCTGAGCCATGTTGGGAATACCCTAATGATGTTTTTTAAATTTAATGTCATAGCTCATATCATTTCTAATAATTTTTCACATGGACTGCTACAGTGTAAAATAAGAACATGACTTATTGAATAAATATCAAATGGGTACAAAATGTTTACTCTCTATATCTATCATATCAGTGTTGGTGAGTCATATATTTTGTAGTAATTATAAATTATTTTATGAAAACAGCTGTATTTTTATTACTTTGATTGGAAGTAAACTAATTTTAAAAGCAGGAACAATGCAAATGTAAAATGGGTGGAATGGTAGTTAAATGGGAGCAGCCTGACATCACTCCATTCATGGAGGCACAAAGATACCACAGTTGAATACATAGTAATTCCTCCTTTGAAAGAGAACTTCCTGATCTCAGTCATGTTATAGGGACTCTATTTTGTCAAATCATCTCGTTTTCTAGATGACAGAACTATTGACAGAAGTGGCTGCTTGGATATCAGTTATACATTATTGAGCTTTGTGATTTACTTTGGTTTCACATGCTTATAATTTCTTTCTAAATTTACGTTTAACCTTTTCCTCACTTTTTCAGTTGAGGGAAATAAACTGTTTTTAAAGAGTGACTTTTCTCCTTATTGTGACAGATTTTCCATTATCTTAAGGTCAGAAATGAAATCTCTGGTTGGTGTGCTTTGAAAATTTTTAGACCTGGTAACAGTGAAAGAAAGAAATAAAAGGAGACCATGATATGTAGCCATCTAATAATCAAATGTAAACTTGTGCTTAATTTTTATTTATTTATTTATTTATTTATTGTCTTTTTGTCTTTTTAGGGCCATGCCCGCAGCATATGGAAGTTCCCAGGCTAGGGGTCCAATCAGAGCTGTAGCCGCCAGCCTGTGCCACAGCCATCGCAACGCCAGATCCGACCCACGTCTGTGATCTATACCACAGCTTACTGGCAACGCGGGATCCTTAACCCCCTAAGCGAGCCCAGAGATCGAACCTGCAAAACTTACAGTTCCTAACTGGATTCTTTTCTGCTGTGCCACAATGGGAATTCCTTAATTTACTTTTTAAAACTTTCTTTAGAACTTAATTTCAACCTAAATTTGAATAGCAGTACTAAAGTAGTATGGCATTGTTTATAGCTTTTTGGATCTCTTAAATATATAATAATTTCCTTCTAATGCCTGATATGTCTTATAACTTACGTTAGATTGCAAACACTTTAAGGCTATTGTGTTTTATTTTATTTTTTGCCATTCCCTATTTAAAACTTAGATAACAGAAAATATTCGAAGCCATTAAACAGTTGTTGAATGCATGAATAAATGAAGGGTAATTTATAAATCAGTTAACAATGTTTTATCAATGATATAGGTAATTACATTGTATAATCAATTTTATATAATGGATGCATTTGTATGTCTTCATCTATTTAAGAATATATCTATTTAAAAAAAAAGAATATATCTATTTAATAAAGGAGTTTTCCATTTTGTAAGGCATTTATATTGTAGAAATGTTTTTACACATTGGTCAAGTGCCTATATTAATGTCAACAAGTACTTATCAAGTATCTACAATGTGTCCAGCACAAAACTTATTAGATCTTTGTGGTGTCTGAGTGATAATCTCAGGAGAGAAGAAGCAGAAAGCTCAATATCTTGATAAGTAGAGCTATGAACTAACTACTTGAATAAAGATTTTTTCCTCTACTCTTTGTAAATCTGTTTTTCTTTATTCAACATTATTGATTTGTCTACCATGTATCAAGCACTATGTTGAAGGATATTTTATTTTATTTATTTTCACTTTTAGAATTTTCTTCCAGAAACACAGTAAGCACACTAAACACACAACCAAAATTGCTGTCTAAATCTAAATCAACTTTTCCATTTTTTCAGTCATTGGATTTTTTTATTGATTGGACTAATAATTAGTAAACAACCACCACTATATGTCAGACATTGTTTAAGGTACCAGAGATATATCAATAAACAAAAGAGATAAACACTCTGCTGTGAGAATGTATTTCATTCTTATAGGAAATATTATACAATATTAAACAATAAACACAATAAATGGACAATTTATAAATAATCTCAGAAAAGAATACATATTTTAGAGAAAAGTAAAATTCAGAACTGCTTCACCTAATGGAGAGTTAAATAATGTTAAAGGACCCCTTCCACTGGGAACAACTAAAATATTTGGACAACATATTTGTTTTAAAATAGACTTAAAGGAGTTCCCGTCGTGGCGCAGTGGTTAACGAATCCGACTAGGAACCATGAGGTTGCGGGTTCGGTCCCTGCACTTGCTCAGTGGGTTAACAATCCGGCGTTGCCGTGAGCTGTGGTGTCAGTTGCAGAAGCGGCTCGGATTCTGAGTTGCTGTGGCTCTGGAGTAGGTCAGCAGCTACAGCTCCGATTCGACTCCTAGCCTGGGAACCTCCATATGCTGCAAGGAGCGGCCCAAGAAATAGCTAAAATACAAAAAAATAAAATGAAATAAAATAAAATAAAATAGACTTAAAGATTTGAAAATGAAATAGAATAATGAAAATTTATGAAGTTAAAATCTAAGAAGTGAAGAAAATACAGTGTAGGAACTCAATATTTAGTTCAACTTTTTTCAAAAATATTTAGAGAAACTAATGAAGAGGCTAGAAATCTTAGCAAATCTTTATTTGGCCTTGTAAGGCAGGGGGATAAAAAGTAGAATTCAGGGCCTTTCTAGGAGTGGACACTGTGTTAAAGCTACAAAGGTATTATCCTTAAGAGTTCAAGTATAAGGCCAAGGCTAGGTTCAAATATATATATGTGGTTAAAGATGATCCTGAATTGCTAACATGTCTAGAAGTCTGTCAAATACACAAATTTCTCTCTGGAGAAAAACTCACCAAATGTCTCAAATTCCTTCTCAGTTATATTATATTGAATTTCTGTCTCAATGTAAGATAATCAGGCATACCAGGTCACAGGTCAACATGATAGACAAAAATAAGAGAAAACAAAAACAAACTCAAAAGAGGTCTAGATAATGTCATTCTAGAACACAGACTCTAAAATGACTGAGCTAAATGTGTTCTTATAAATGCATGTTTGAAAATTTGTCAGAGTCTTAAAGACCAAACATATTAAAGTTTTATAATTGTAGCACCCCACATCTAATACTATAAACTGAAGGATAGGTTTAATAGCTGTCTTAGTCCATTCAGAATGCTATGCGATAACAAACTACCATAGTCTGAGTACCTTAAACAACAAACTGAAGGCTGGGAAGGCCAGATAAGGTGCTGTCAGATTTGGTATTTGGTAGGAGCTTCCTTTCTGGTTCATACAGGTGTCTTCTCTCTGTGTCCTCACACAAGAGGTGAGAAGGCTCTCTGATGCTCTTTTATAAGGACTAATCTCATTCATGATTACTCCACCCACATGACCAAATTACCCCCTGAAAACCCCACTTCCAAATATTATCACCCTGGGGGTTAGCTTTTACATTAACATTTGGGAGATTCATAAACAATCATTCTATAGCAGATGAGGAGGAGGGAGGAGGAAATGGGATTCTCAAGTCTTAAGTAGGATGGAGAATTTCTGTGGAGTTCCTTCTCATATCAGTGCTATAAAGGCTATGTAGCCTTGCTGGCACCTCTCAGCATTGTTACTAATTTTATGTATTCCAGTTGTTACATAAATTAACTTCAGGTGGTATATTTAACCGTGTTATTCTAAATATAGTATCAAAAATCCAATGAGTTCTCTCAGTTATATTATTTCTTATTAACTGAGTTTTATTATATTTTATTCCTGTACAATAATTATTTTCAGTTATGCTAATTTTAAGTGCTGAAAATTTATAAACAATATTTAAACTATGATTGTGTCAGTGTTTTTATGATTCAACTTATAAGCAAAGGAAATGCAATAATATGTCACCCAATTTGTGCTACTTGAAAGTATGTTTCAAAGTAACTGGGACAAGTGAAGCCTCTTTATTTATATTTTGTAAATTGGTTAGAACAAAGCCATTCTTCATATTGTTTTGTAAGTAGGCCAAGAGTATATTGAAAAATTATTTTCTTGTGCTGTCTAGTCATCTTTTTTTTTCTCATTGACCAAAAAAAAAAGCATAAGATCTCGTAGCATTCACATTGTTTAATTTTTTAAATTCTCTACTTGGTGAAATACATTTTTAGAGTTCCCGTCATGGCTCAGGGGAAATGAATCTGACTAGCATCCATGAGGACACAGATTCGATCCCTGGCCTCGCTCAGTGGGCTAAGAATCCAGCATTGCCATGAGCTGTGGTGTAGGTCGCAGACGCAGCTTGGATCTGGCTTGCTGTGGCTGTGGTATAGGCCAGCAGCTACAGCTCTAATTTGACCCCTAGCCTGGGAGCTTCCATATGCCATGGGTGCAACCCTAAAAAGACAAAAAAATGAAATCAAATAAAATCAAATACATTTTTCATAAAATTGTCTGATTTTCTGTTGTAATTACTTTTTAAAAAAAATTTTACTACAACATGCAAACTAGAAATTCTTCTATTATATTACCTAGAATGTTTCCTCTGCAGAACCTCTTATCTTTAATATGTTGTATTCCATTTTTGTTTTACTGAGCACCTTCTAAGAAAATCTTTATTTTCTTAATTTTCAAATGTTTAGAAAAATATTTCTTGAATAGCTTTCTTTTAATATTTATTTTGAATTTGTATTAGATTACTCTTGGATAGCTGTAGAATTGCTAATTCAGAGTCATCTTTCCTCAGAACTTTGAGACATAATTTTTTGTCTTTTTGTATCTTGTGAGTCCAAAGCATTAAACTCGTTTTATTTATTTTTTTTATTAGGTAAAATACTCCCCTCCTCCCCTTCCCCCAGCCTCTTCCCGTGCTCCCTCCTCTTCATTCACCAGGGTGGATCTAGGTGCTGGCCGTTTTTCCTTTATTGTGGATATTACTCTGTACAAAGTGTTTCATTTTGAAAACTTGGTCTGACTTACTTCTTTTATAATTCAAAACAGAAGGCATCATGTTATAAACATGTTCAATTGATTCATTAACTGCATCCTTTTATAAAAGTTTGCTTTTGTAGTTACAGGACTAGAGAGGCAATAAATTAGTTCCTAGCAAGTTATACAACAAAATAGATATAGTAGATGTGATAGATAAGACTTATACATTAGCAAAGAAAACAGTAAAACCTTTGACATGCATTCTTTGAAGAGTCATCCATCCAAGTTTATCATTTGTGTATGTGTGTGTGTGATATAGATTGGTTGATATGATTAATATTAAATATCTATTTTCTTCTTGTAAATATTTTTCTATAAGAATGATGAGTGCAGCTAATGGCTGGAATGTGTATGTCATCATTGAATAAGTAAATTACATGAACTGATATGCTCATATGTAATCCTTTTAAAGATGAACTACCATGTGACACAGTATTGACATGTTGTTAAACCCTCACCGTTTGAAAAGTCTTTTTATTATTATTATTTTTTTTATTTTTTTTCTCCCAGACACCTATGGTCAATTAATCTTTGGCAAAGGAGGAAAGAATATAAAATGGGAAAAAGACAGTCTTTTCAGCAAGTATTGCTGGGAAACCTGGACAGCTGCATGCAAATCAATGAAACTAGAACACACCCTCATACCATGCACAAAAAATAAACTCAAAATGGCTTAAAGACTTAGATGACACCATTAAACTCATGGAAGAGAACATAGGCAAAACATTCTCTGAAAAGTCTTTTTAAATTAACTTAGATTTTAGTTTTTCAAAGTGGCAAAGAGGAATTGAACTTCTAATACTAAACAATTTCTTGCTGCTTGCTTGGTTAAATTTTAGGACCATACCCATGGCATCTGGAAGTTCTCAGGCTAGTGGTTAAATCAGAGCTATCACTGCCATCCTATGCCACAGCCACAGCAACACCAGATCCTTAACTCACTGAGCAAGGTCAGGGTTCAAATCCATGCCCTCATGGATACTAGTTCATGCTGAGCTGCAACAAGAACTCCTACAATTTATTTCTAAAATCTTCTCTTTCTTGATGATGTGGTAAATCCTTGAGTCATATGTCTAGACTTGCTTATTGTGGTGATCATTTTGCAGTATATATAAATATAAAATAATTATGTTGTACACCTGAAGTTAATATAAAATTATATGTCAATAACATCTAAAAATTTAGATTTGATTCCCAATTTCTATGGTAAGAATATTATATTCCACCAAGTAACTAGCAGTGACCTTGGGCACCTTATGTAAATTCTGTGTGCTTTCAGTTTGTTATGTGAAAAATAGGAATAAATATACCTATTTTCAGAAATTGTTCTGAAAATTAAATGACTTCCAACATTGAAAGTACTTAAAACTAAGACTAATAAACATTCCATAAATGTTAGTCACAATTACTATCTCACATGCTGCTGTCCAATATAAACTTGATTTTTCTCTCTTTTTATTCCCAATTTTTCACTTTGAAACTGTATTTTTGCTTTTCTATAAATCCTTGTCCTTTCCTGTATCTATCCTCTCTCTTTCTTTCTCTCTGTCTCTCTCATTGAGTTTGCTAGATAATTTCCCAACTCTCCAAATTATTAGATCCTGCCGCATGAAGTGTTAGATCATGCCACATAAAGTGTCTGGGATCTATCAGGCAAAGGCTGAATTTTTCTTAAACAGCAGCTTGAGAGGCCAAGGCTATGTATAATTTTAACTAAAGGACTCAAAATTGTAGAGAGAGAGAGAATGCCAATTTTTATTTAAGTAAATTATTCATATGTTAAAAGTATTATGTAACCTTGAGAATTACATCAAGCTGAAAGACAGCCCTTCTTAATCACTTTGCTTCACTGTAAATTTTTCTAAAGGTCACATATAAACTAGATTCAATTTAATGTTCTTATAATATAAATAAATTTAGGTGCTTTCCATTCTCTTAATTTCTTGCACAAGGTGTCCTTATGTTCTTAACCAGAAAGAGATATGAAAGAAATGCTTTTGAAATATGGGATAATTCAGTTTTAAACCATACAAATTTGTAAGCAGTTAAAATATAGTAGTTTATTGTTAACACATCATAGACTTATTTTTTCAAGGATTATGAAGGAATTAAAGTAAATAAATATATCAGGTTAAAAGATTATATTAAAATGTGAAATGCATTACCATTTGAAGTTTACTTATCTTTTCTCCAAATCCTTATGCTATAACTATCAGAAGGTCTTAAAAATACATCATAACACTAAAAAAATGCATTTGTAATTTAACATAATCAGAACTTAAATTGGCAAATATTCAGTTTTGCTTTTATGAAATTTTAATTATTAACTTCAACAGAGTTATAAAACTGCGGAACAGTATTCTATTTCCAGAAATAATCAGGCAGTTGGCTCCTAGTCATTTGAGTAAAAGTAAGTTACAAAGTCTTTTGTTTTCCCAATAAAAAATCTTGTGTTGTGAAAGGGTAGTAATTTAGGAAAAAAATATAAAGAGCTAGAAGCAAAAGAAAATGGTCTCTAACATTGACTTTGCCAAATATAAAATAACCTGGGCCTTCTGTGTCTTAATTTCGTTGTTTGGAAAATGAAGGATTTGGTCTAGTGATTCTGAAACTTTTTAGTCTCTTGGAAATAAGTAAGTTCTATTACAAGAGTTCAGTTACCTCATTATCTTTGATGGTTCAAAGAAAGTGTGATTAGCAAGTATATTAAAGGTTTTGAGCTGGTTTTAGATTGGGTCTTTGATTAATTTATCAGCTTAGCATAGTATCTAGAAAAAAGTGGAATATAGAAAGACTTGTGAAGTGGCATGAGGAGGGGGAAGCTTCAAGTTATACCTTTAAATAGATTTACTGATTATGTTAAGTGTTGAGGATCCAAAAATAAAGAAGAAATAGCTTTTCCTTAGGAAGACTTAAAGATGAATAGCCCTCTTTCATCTCTTCTTCCTATGGCTGCTTTATCATAATGGTTTGAACTAAGAATATCTGTCACCCAAGACAGATATTCTGATTAGTTCAGAGGCTGAAATGAGTTTTAAAAATTGTGAAAGAAAAATTAAAATGGAGTCCGTATTTCTAATAGAGCTCTCTGAAATGGATCCAGGAGACTATTGAGGAAGTGGGATTTAGGCAGGGTTCAGCCCAGGTGGAATTTGACCTTTTGACCACTTACTGTCTTAACCTCAGGCACCCAGAACATCTGCCTAATGTTTTAGAAATTCAAGCTACTTATTGCACCCTTACCCCAAATAACTTGT
Source organism: Sus scrofa (assembly GCF_054392235.1). NCBI lineage: Eukaryota > Metazoa > Chordata > Mammalia > Artiodactyla > Suidae > Sus > Sus scrofa. The sequence continues at coordinate 101,347,635 of NC_139390.1, read as the reverse complement.
GACAGCCAATCCCTTAAGGACACATACTTCTTTCTTGCAGTAATAACTCTTGCCAGACAACTTTAAGAACCTTGTGGAGTTGCTTTTATAAGCCCCTGACTCTTTCTCTCTTCCCCAGACACCTTTTCAATTTTACCTAAATCTGGGTCTCTCAATTGCAGTTCCTAAAACCCCAAATGAAATTTTTTGTTCTTTGCAGCCCTCATAATGATTGTTGTTTGACAGAATAAATCTGAAAGCTAGTTTTGGTTGTGGTTTAATTTAATCAGAATAGTTTCTTGAGAAGTGTCAGAATCTCTTTTTATCCAACTTTTTATCTTGAGATAATTTAAAGTTTATAGATGATGATATTGTTTTGAAATGTCCATGCATCAGAAAAAAATGTTAACCCATATAAGTACAGAAATCCTTTTATAGTAACACTAAAATGTATATTTTATTTAGGACAATAGATTAGTAGAAAATATCCAAAACCTTTCTTTAGTTTTAGTCACTGTCAATCATTCCGGAGAGATAAAAGCACCTATCCATTAAAAGGAAAAAAAAAAAAGAAAAAAAAAGTCAGAAATTATCAGTACCTCCCTTTTTGGCTGGTGACAGATATCTTGATCAGTATAGAGAAAACCTAAAATTTTCCATATTTAAAATTTTCCAGATGGAAGAGCTGGTCATGTCAGTGCAAAATAATCTTATAATTTGTTATTTAATAAGGGGTATTGAAGACTTAACTTTCTGCCTACAACTAGAATCCTACAATAGAACTGATAGGGACTAGATGAAACAGATAAAAACTTTCCATTTGAGAGAGAAGAAACTTCCTTCTGTTGGATCATGACCCTGATGTGAATGTAGCTTGAAAATACAGATTGAAAAAAAATATCAAGACTAGAGATAAATATTTGACTGAAGGAAGTTCCCATTGTGGCTTAGCCATGAAGAGCTCAACTAGTTTCCATGAGGATGTGGGTTCAAACCCTGGCCTTGGCTCAGTGTGTTAAGGATCCGGCATTGCCGTGAGTTGTGATGTAGGTCACAGATGCGGTTGGGATCCTGCCTTGCTGTGTCTGTGGTGTAGGCCGGCAGCCGTAGCACCAATTCTGCCCCTAGCCAGGGAACTTCCATATGCCACAGGTGCAGCCCTACAAAGAAAAAAAATGTGACTGATGATTAAAAGAGACTGAAACAACAATTAATTCAATTAATGAGTAAGATATAACATGTAAATATAGGATATAAGTGTTATCTCTGCTAAAAGAGGATAAATAAAGATTTATAATCTTTTGAGATGCTAAAGACAAATCTGATCTGCCCTAAGGACAGTTGAAAATAAAGTCAACTGAATTTCTTGCCTGGAGTAAAAGAACAAAAACAGTGAGGAAATAAACATACAGTGATTTTATGAGGGAAAAAAAAGACATGAGGTTACTTTTCATGACAAAATCATGTTGTTCTTAAAAAAAAAAAAAGCAGAATGAGGAGGAAGATGGAAAAGAAGAGGAAGAAAATAGAATGAGAAAAAATAATAAAATAAGTTCACAAACACATTTATAGCTTTTAGCATTTACATTAGTCAGGGTGCTCCAATGAAATAGAGTACACACACACACACACACACACACACCCACCCACACACACACACACACACCCCACACACATAAATTTCAGCACAACAAGTGGAAAATGTCTGCTGAAGGACAAAGAAGAAAAAAAAGTGAAAGAATATTAAAACAATTATTAGGAAGCAGTACCTTCTGAATTTCTTATTTTGAAGTAAAGAAAAGAAAAGCACACTGGGAAAAAATTACCTAGAATAAGAAATATTTTGGTCTTAAAAAAAAAAATTCCAATGGTAATATGATTGCCTTTAACCTGACCAGAGCTGAAGTATATTACTTGTCAGAATTAAAGGGGAATTTTAGTGCATGTAATATTCTTAAAATTTAAAATTCAGAGGGCTTTAAAGGGCATATGAGGATGTGAGAGTTTTTGTAGGTCTTATAGGAAATGATAGTTTAACTTTGTAAGATAGTAATATTTGGCCAGTTACCAGGTTTCTTTGGAGCCTAATATTAAGGACACTAAAGACATGAGTTCACTCCCTCAAGGAACATGTAACTATGTACCTGAGCAAAGGCTTTGCTAATCATATGTCAAGGTGTTTTGATTCACACCACTCATTTCAGGATGTAAACAAGAATTTGAATGAATTACTGCTATGGGAAATTAATAATGGAGCCAGCAATACCCTAATGGCCTTATAAAGGCTATGATTACCTAGAAGGAAATGCCCAGTAATTTTCCATGAGCTATTCTTTTTTTTCTTTTTTCTTTTTTTTTTGCTTTCTAGGGCTGCACCTGCGGCATATGGAAGCTCCCAGGCTAGTTCCCTAGTCAGATTTGTTTCCCCTGTACCATGAAGGGAACTCACTCCATGAGCTACTCTATTCTTTCTCTTTCTCTCTCTTTCTTTCTTTCTTTGAAATATTTTTGTTTTGGTTTGGTTTTGGTTTTGCTTCTTTGTGCAAGGGTCTTTTTTACTGGTGTGTTTTGGCCATTCCTCATCCAGAATTGCCATGATCAGTCTATTCAATGTGCCTGCATGTTTTAGAATCAAATAGACTCTTCAGTGACAAAGACAGATAATTCACATTAGTTAGAATATCCCTTGTGTCTTCCCACAGTGGGAGTTTTTAGTACAACTTTAGTGGAAAGACACTGCTCTCTGAACTCCCTAGAGAGGCAAGATTTTGGGAGATGGGGTCACAAAACAATTTTGATTCATACTAGCTTGCATTACTAAAATCACAGACTCAGTTCTTAATTATATGATTAAAACCACTCTTTTGCCATTTTATTAGGGCTGAAATAACTTTACTTTGAAAGACTTACATAATTATTATAAATAATAAAAAGCCTCATTAATTATCTTCAGGTAGAGATCCCCTTGATATTAATTTATGTTACAAATTACAGTGACTTTCATAATAATAATAATTTAAATCCAAGTATGGAATGAGTTTCATCTCACCTATAATGTATCATGTGTGATTATGTAAGCAATATGATATAATATTACAGATAGAGAAGTCATTTAAATTATTTGTTAAGATCAAAAAGTTACACACTGGTTATTCAATCTTGTAGAAAAATAATGGTATAAAAATTGCATATTATCATGTCATTAGACAATAATGTATAATGCTATGTAGAATATCAACAATTAGGGATTCAGCTAATGAATTTGAAAATATCTTTCACAAGGTTGCTAACCTATTTTTATAAATTATTTCAAAATATTAAGATGAATAAGATATTTTATTAGTTTAGGAATTAGATGTCTTAGATAATCAAAGATTTGCTCAAAGCCATTCCCTGCACAGCCTCATCAAACAGCTTCTTAATGTGTTTTTTGTATTTATCAAGAAGATTCAAGTCTTGTCATGGTCTGTTGAGCTGCCTGACTTTAAATCTTGAAGCCTCATGGGTTTCCCTCTAGAAAGGAAAAAGAATGAATTCAATACCATACCTCCCTTGAAATCCAGCCCTTTTGTCTAATAGCTTTAAAATTAGCAGTGAGCCCAGGGGAGTCATTTAGTGCTGCTCTGAATGTTAAAGCATGAAAAGTCTTTTGATTTGAATCTTGGGAAGCTTAAAAATTTTGTTTTATCTTAATATGAATCCAAGACTTTATTTTTAATTTGATAAATGTGCAAGGCACAATGCCATTTCTTGTCAACCACTTCTTACAGAAGGTATACTATAAGAAACTTTCTTTGCCTGAAAAACAAAGTCCTGAGTGAACTGCTTATTTCCTCACATCTTCTTTGCTTTAAAGAGGAAATATTGGAGCATATGAAGTTGACTGATCAAGCAATCCATATCTCACACTCAACCTATCATCTATATCTAAAACCTCTACCCTGATCAGCCACATTTTGAATACTCCTGACTTTTATCTGGGTGATCCTTACTTATTTCTGTGTATGAAGTGAACCCTGATATTATTTGAATTAAAATTGAAGGACGATCACATTATCTAGTGACTCTTAGGTTAACAGCTTTGTGTTTGATATATTGCACATATTATCTTGCTTAAAAATCATAACACAGTGATGCAGGTATAGTTTTCCCCATCTCATTAGCGAGGAGACTAAAACTGAGAAAATTTAGACAACTGTCCACGGCCTTACAAAAAGTGTGAACCTGATTCTATATCTATAAAATGCAGCCAGCTGTATCTTCATCTCTGAACTGTTACAATGGTAAAATAAGATAGAGTATATAAGTTATCTGGCATGTAGTAGACACTCAAAGTGAATAGCAGTTATTTTGTGTTACTGTCGTCATAGTGACCATAGTAGGTAGGGGTGCATGACTTAAGACTTTGATATCCTTTTTGCCTTCAAGTAATATTTTTCAAGAAAATCTGTGTTTGGTATCTTATGATTTATGTGGAAATTGTGTGTGAAGCTTTGATTTCAATTTATAAGAAATAAGAACAGTGTTTAAATATAAATTGGATTCATTTTAATAGACCTGTAGTCTATAGTATTGTCTTATTGAAAATAAAGAAAACTTCAAAAAAAGTATTACAGTTAGGTTTAGGAAAAATTAAATAGAGTTTTCCTTAATTTCAAAAAACTGAAGATCAACTCCTAAACTACTGAGTATGGCCTAATGAATTCTTAGTGAACTATAAACTTTGCAAGTCAAAATGTGCTCTCATTCTTTTTATTTAATATCAACTATAATTAAATGTTCCAATCATGAATATTAAAAACATCTTTAAAAAGAAATGACTTTTCTAAAATAGAATACCACTTGAATCATACTGATGACCCAAAATAGTCTACCTATTTTTTTAAGGGAGGTTGATTGATTTTTACTGACAAATAAAAATTACCACATGCTGATCTGAATAGGAAATGAACACACAGGCTTTCCTTTAAGGAGGATCAATTTTTTGTATTTTATGTTTTCTTTGGGTATGTGTTTTATTAATTGAAATCCATTTCTTGCATTCTGCCTCTACTTTCATACCACCAACATCTCTTAAGAGGCTTTGCACACACACACAAACACACACATGCACAATATTGATAAACAAAAGAGAATGTTCTAATTTAGCTCTTCTATGTGAATGCCAGTAAAAAGTAATATGCAGACTTCCTTTACACACCTAAGTTTTATACTTGAAACAGATATATACAATATATGACATATTTTAAATATATAAATAATATATAGCTATTCTATATGATATATATGTTAAGATATATATTTATATATATTACATATATTTATATGTATTATGTTTATATAATACATAATTCTGGTCAGAGCTATCTGAGAAATGGAACTGATAATATATATAAAAAATAAGGAATTAGCTCACACAGTTATGGAGACTGAGAAGTCCCAAGCCCTGCAGTAAGCAACTGAGACCTAGAAGAGCCAATGTTCTAGTTAATCCAAAGGCCTGAGAACCAGGAGAGCCAGTGATGTAGTTCTCATCCAAATACCAGCTCTTCCTGTGAATCAAGAAAAACTGATTTTTCAGTCCCAGTCCTAAGAACAGAAAAAACCAGTCCAACGCATGCAGTCTATCAGGAGGAGTTCCTTCTTACTCAGTCTTTTTGCTCTCTTTAAATCTTCAGTTGTTTGGATGAAGCCCATTTTTTTAGGAACTGAAATCTGCTTTACTCAGTCTACCAATGCAAATGTTAATCTCATCCAGCAACACCCTCAAAGACACACCCAGAATAATATTTGGTTCCATGTCTTTACATCCTGAGGGCCAGTCAGATTGACACATAAAATTAGCTATCACAATTTAATTGTTTTTTTAAATTTTTAATTAATTATATATTTTTTGGCTGTGACATTCAGTGGTTTCATGTGGTATCTCAATTCCCAGACCAGGGATTGAACCCAACCACAGTAGTGAAAGTGTTGAATCTCAACCATTGGTCTGCTAGGAAATTCCAGAATTGTTTTTGACTAAAGCATGACCTCTTTTCTCTCTCTCTCTCTCTCTCTCTCTCTCTTTTTTTTTGCTCATGTTCAAGTTTGAATTTTGGAAATTTCTTATATATTCTAGATATGAGTATTTTGTTGGATATGTAGTTTGTAAATATTTTATCCCAGTCTGTCGCTTATAGTTTTGTGTTCTTAGTAGGGTCCTTCACAGAATTAAAGCTTATAATTAAAATGAAATCCAATTTCTCAGTTTTTCCTTTTCTGAATTATATTTTCTACATCAAATTCAAGGTCTCTTTGTATAACCCCAGATCCTAAAATTTTTCTCTTACAAATTTCTTTTTCTAAAAGTATTTAGTTGTATATTTTACATTTAATGTGCTTGATTTGTATAAGGCATAAAGTTTAGGTTGAGATTCCTTTTTGTTAAATAGAATTTTTTTTAAGGACAGAGAAATTGTTCTATAGCCCTAAGATTAGGTCTAACTTTGGTGAGTTCATAGCCCGGACTGTGACACTTATAAGAGTTTCTCACTTTTTCTTCCCCTTAGATAAGATAGGATGGCTGGAGTTAACTAGATTTGAGTATTTCCAGTCCCCAGGTCACTTAGGCTCTGATATCGTAATACCCCAGCAGGTCAGGCTGTGGTTAAGTAGTTTTCCCTCAGGGCAGGCCTGGTTAAGAAGAAGGAATTGCTGTGGTGGACTTCAAACTGCTTCCTTCCCCCTCCCCTTGTAGAAGCAGAAGAATGTTTTTTCCTGATATTTACTGTGGGAATCTGATCAAGCTTCTGGAGGAAAATCTCTTATAATTGTAAGGTCCCTGCATTACTGGTTAACCCTGGAGTTTTTAACTCTCAGAGCTCTCTACACTGAGCCATCAGCAATTCTTCCATCACAGTTACAGTTTTCCTATCAAGCAGTGGTTCCCACATTACTGAAGAGAAATTTATAGCACTAACTGCATAGATTAAAAAAGAGTAAAAGTTTCAAATCCATAGTCAATTATTAGTTCTAGGAGGTTTTTATTTTATTTTGTACCTACCTTGTGATCATCTATGTAGATAATCATGTTGTCTGCAAATAGGGACAGTTTTGTTTCCATTTCCAACATGGATGAATTTTGTATCATCTTTGCCTTGCTGCACTGGCTAGAAATTTCAGCACTATGCTGAATAAATCTGATCTTAGGAAGAAAATCATTCAATATTTCATAATTAAATGTAGGTTAGCAATAGGTGTGTTTTTTTTTTTTCTTTTCTTTTGTTAGGTGCTCCTTATCAAGTTGAAGAACTTCTTGTCTACTCCCATTTTTCAGAGTTTTTGTTTTTTCGTTTGTTTTGTTATCATGGATGATGGTATTTGAATTTTGTCAAGTGCTTTTCTGCATTAATTGGTATGATCATGTGATTTTTCTTCTTTAGCCTGTTAATGTGGAAGGTTGCATAGTTTGAGTTTAAAATATAAAACCAGACATTCACCCCTGGACTGAATCTCACTTAGTCATAGTGTACATTTTTTAATATATATTATTGAATTCTATTTGCTAATATTTTGATAAGAATTTTAATTTATTTATGAGGAACACTAAAATGTAGTTTTATTATTTTGTACTCTTTGGTTTTGGTATTATCTGTATTACTAAATGAACTTACGAATGTTTTCTCTCTTTTCTGGAAAAAGACTGCATAGAATTGGTGCTAATTCTTTAAAAATCTGAGAGGAGTTCCCTTTTGGTATAGTGAGTTAAGGATCTGACATTGTGGCTCAAGTCATTGCTATGGCATGGGTTTGATCCTTGGCCCAGGAACTTCTGCATGCTGCAGGTATGGCCAAAATAAGATTTATAGAATTCTCCAGTGAAACCAATTAAACTTAGAAATTTCTTTTTTTGGAAGTCATAAAATTACAAATTTAATTTCCTCAGTACTTTTAAGACTTTTCAAATTATAGATTTCAGATTAGATATGTTGTAATTAGATTTTTTTTTTTTTTTTTTTTTTTTTTTGTCTTTTTGCTATTTCTTTGGGCTGCTCCCGCGGTATATGGAGGTTCCAAGGCTAGGGGTCGAATCGGAGCTGTAGCCACTGGCCTACGCCAGAGCCACAGTAACGATGGATCCGAGCCGCGTCTGCAACCTACACCACAGCTCACGGCAACACCGGATCGTTAACCCACTGAGCAAGGGCAGGGACCGAACCCGCAACCTCATGGTTCCTAGTCGGATTTGTTAACCACTGCGCCATGACGGGAACTCCGTAATTAGATTTTTTGAGAAGTTCGTCCATTTTGTCTAACTTGTGAAATTTATATATATATATAGTTGTCATAATATTCCCTTATTGATTTGTATCTACTCTTACTTTCTTTTGTCATCTAGGTAGAAACATGACAATTTTATTGATCTTTCAATGAACAAACCCTTATATTTCATTGACTTTATTGCTTTTCCATGTTGTTTTATTTATTTGTGATGTTATCTTTAATATTTCCTTTTTTCTATCTGCTTTGAACTTATTCTTCTTTTTCTAGGTTCTCAAGATGAGATCTTAGATTATTAATTTGAGATCTTTTTTTTCTAATGTGTAACTTTAATGCCATAAATTTTTCTCTAAGCACTGCTTTAACTGTGCTCCCTCTAAATTTTAATATGTTAAATTTCATTTTCATTCAGTTCAATGTAGTTTTGGATTCCCCTTGATATTTCCTCTTTAACTCATGGGTTATTTCAGTAGTATGTTGTTTAACTTGCAAGTAATTGGTAATTTGTCTTATATTTTTGTTATTGATTGTTTTTAGGGCTGTACCCCTGGAATATGTAATTTACCAGGCAAGGGGTTGAATCGCAGCTCTAGCTGCTGGCCTACGCCACAGCCACAGCAGCTTGGGATCTGATCCGCATCTGCAACCTACACCACAGCTCACACCATCTCCAGATCAATGACCCAGTGAGCAAGCCCAGGGACTGAACCTGCATCCTTATGGATACCAGTTGGATTTATTTTCTGGGCCACAACAGGAACTCCCTTGTTATTCATTATTAATTTCATTCCATTTTGGACAGAAAACACATTTTCTGCATAATTTCAATGCTATTGCATTTTTGGAGGTTTATTTTGTAACCAGGATATTGTTTAGATTGGTATAGTAGGTGTGGATCCTTGAAAAGACTGTGAAATCTGATGATTAGTGGAGTATTCTATAATTGATTATATCCTATTGGTTAATGGCATTTTTCATTTCTTATGTTTCCTTGTTGATTTTCTGACAAGTTTTCCTTTCTGTTAGGCAAAAAGTTGTTGAGGAGTTCCCCTTATGGTGCAGTGGAAACAAATCTGACTAGTATCCACAAGGATGTGAGTTTCATCCCTGGCCTCACTCAGTTAGTCAGGGATATGGCTTTACCATGAGCTATGGTATAGATTGCAGACAGGGCTTGGATCCTGTATTGCTGTGGCTGTGGCATAGGCCGGCAGCTATAGCTTGGATTCTAACTTCCATACGCTGCAGGTGTGGCCCTAAAAAGAAAAGAAAAAAAAAAAAGGTTGTTTAGAGAAGTTGCTGTACAGATCTACAGTTGTAATTGTGGATTTGTCTATGTCTTCTTTCAGTTTTATTACTTTTGTCTTTCATTCTTTTGCAGTTTTGTTGTTTGGTGAATACACACAGAGGATTTTTTTTTGTCTTCTTTGTAAATTAATACTTTAATAATTGTATAATGCCTTTCTCAATTTCTCATAGTTTTCGTTATTTGGGTGACTGTTTTATATGATATTAGTAGCCACTCCTGATTCATCTTGACTAAGGTTTGCATTATATACACACACATGTATATATATACACAGAAATTTTTTTTAACTTTCAACCTGCCTATATTATATTTGAAGTGAGTTTTTTTTCCAGATATCATATAGTTCGATCATGTTTATTAAACCAGTTTGCAAAATTCTGTCTTTTAATTGGTATAGTAAGACCATTTTCACTTAACATAATTATCAATATGTTAGCACTAAGTCTGCCATTCTAGGTTTATTTTCTCTGGGTCTTGTTTATCTCCTTTACTCTTATTACCTTCCTGTGGGTTACCTGAACAGATTTTTAGGATTTCATCTTGATTTATTTATAATGTTTTGAGTATATCTCTTTTTATATTTTTTGTGTGGCTTCTCTAGGTCTTATATAATGCATAATTTATCACAGTCTACTGATGTCATCATTTTATCAGGATATTTTTACTAGAAACAGCATTCTGTTTTGGCAGTTATTTCCTTTTAACATCTGAAAAGTATTGTGCCATTTCTTTCTAGCCTCCATGGTTTCTGATCAGGAATCTTCTGTCATTGTTATTGATTTTTTTTCCCCCATATGGGTAGTATGTCCATATTCTCTGGCTGTTTAGAGAAAATCTTTGTCTCTAGTTTTCATCAGTTTAATTGTGATGTGTATTGTTATGGACTTGTTTGAGTTTATCCTATTTGGAGTTTGTTCAGTTTCTGGAATCTCTAGAGTAATGTGTCTTGCCAAACTCAGTTTTCCTCCATTAACTACTTTGAGTACTTTTCTTTCACTCTGCTCTGTTTCTCCTCTCCTTCATGAAATCCAGTGACATGAATGTTAGGTATTTTGTTATAGTCCCATAGATCCCTAGGGCTCTATTCATTTTTTAAGTAGTCTACTCTCTCTCATTTATTCAGATAGAATAATTTTTCTTACATCTTCTAGTTAACTAACTTTTTCTGTCCCCTCTGTTCTACCATTGAGGCCATCCAATGAGCTTTTTGATTTATTGTATTTTTAAAAAACTGAAGTTTTAATTTAATTATTTGTATGTCTTTTATTTGTTGTCTGAGACTTTGCATTTCTTTTGCTGAGGCTTTCTATTTTTTTATTTGTTTCAAGTATGTTTATAATTTCTCCTTTAAGCAATTGATGACAACTGCCTTACAGTCTTTCTCAAATAATTGTCATATCTCTGCTGACTTGGAGCTGTCAGCTATTGATTGCCTTTTTTTCAATCAAATTCATTCAACTAGAGTTAACTGGTTTTTAGTATGGTGAATTTTTTGCAATTGAAACCTTGACATTAAAAAAAGAATTATTTGATGAGGCTTAGATTCTGATTTGGGCTCACTTTTACATGTTTTTCTGTGGTAAAACTCAGGCAAGAGATGTATGTATCTTGCTTCATATTGCCAGGTGGAGGCACCTATTATAGCTCCCCATGCAGCCATTTGACACCCAGATGTAGGTGCTGCTTCTCCCATTTGGACAGGGCTGGTAGTTCTATCTCCCCATGCAGCTTTATGATAGGTAATGGTGGCCTCATTACCACTGGGCATTAGTAAAACGCTCACCTTCCCACTTGACGTTCTCTGGTACTGGACAGAGGTGGGATTGGTGATGAAGCACCTCATGTCATTTCCCTAGATTGTTCCCTCTTTATTTGACTTTATCTATAGGCATAAGGCCACAGATTTTCCTGTGGTGTTTTCCTGAAGAGGAACAGTTATTGTCCAAAAGTTTTTTGTTTTTTTGTATTGCCTCTTTCGAGTCACTTGGAGAGAGAGACCAAGCATCCACACTGGTTTTTGTTTCTGGATTTCCACCTTCTTGTGCTCCAAGTCTGGGATATTTCAGACAAAAAGAAAACCTTGTTTCATGATTTATGGGATGCCTAGTAGGTCTACATTCTTCTTTCTTTTTACTTTCCTTTTGGGCTTTGCTGTTGTTCATTTCAGAAAAGGAGCTGAGAAGAGACAGATTTATCTCTGTATATTTGTCTAACGTGCTTTCCAAGAAAAATAAAGGTGTTTGGTATCACAGTGGTGATGAACAATCATGGTATTCCAAGACGAAAGAGGTAAGGAAAAGCCAGCGTTTGTTAGAATCATTCTAAGAAAGAAAGAAAGAAGGGAAGGAAGGAAGGAAGGAAGGAAGAAAAGAAAAAAGAAAGGAAAGAAAAAAAAGAAAGAAAAGAATGTGAGTGAACCTCATAAAATATTAACATGCTACTAAAATTAACTTGAACATTTATGGTTCTTAATCTTACGTGTAACCCGAAACTACCAACTTTTCTCCCTCCCAAGCCACCAAACTCTGCTGTGAAACACTGTAGCTGCAGTTTCACCACCTGTAGCTCCTGGCAGGGTGACTGGGAAGCCTTAAAACCTCTATGATCTTGTAATTATTTTTTTATAAAAAAAATGACTTGTGCCTTTGAATTAGCAACCAGCTGGCATTGTCTCAAATTTCTTGAATGGCTGCTGGTAATTTGCGCAATTGTAAACTGCGGTATAGACTTAGGTTGTTAATAACCATCCTTTGACTAGTTTTATTTCCCCTTGACTTTTTAACTATTTACTTTCCTATATAACAACTAAGTTGGAACAAAAACTACCTAATGGTAAGAAGTTTAATACATACAACATAAAACTTGAGGGTCCCAGGTCTATAATTCTGTTGAAACTGAAAATATCCTAATTCCTTATGAGTAGGTTCAAGTCACTGAGAGAAGTTGAGAGGTAAAGCTGTGCAGTTCAGTTTCCCAGTTTCTTGGATTTAGCCTGTCACCCACGTAACTTCTTATTCTAGGCTGTGACCACTAAAATATCCATTTAGAAATAAAAAGACAAGCACTGCTCTACTATTTGCAATGCTGGGCTAAATCAGGAATGAAAACATTTGCTCTTTGTTTTGTCTCATTTGCTTTCAAGCTTTAATTTTATTCAAAACAATCTGAAGTTTTATGTCACTCTGTTCTGCTGTGACATGACACTTTATAGGAAATTATTTAAAGAAATAAACACTGAATGTGTACACTGTGTGTGTAATTTATAAATAATTAGTTTTAGGCATAGAAATTAAAACTACTGATCTTCATATTTTCTTTGCCAGGAATTTACATCCCCTCAGGCAATTTTTTTTTCATCTGTGAAAGTACTGCCAGTAAATCAGTGAGTTTTAAATATACCAGGCCCTCAAGAAGGATAAGAGAAACAAGATCTTACTTTTAAACAAAGATGCTCAAGAAAGATAGTGTTTATGAATGTTTTTGGTTGATCTAGATTCCAGAAAAATCTATTCTGCCATTCCTTTGGGCATGAACTTGAATCCTGTCTGGAAGCCCCATTCTACTACCACCCCGCCCCCCGCCTTAAACTTTGTTAATATGGCTCTCTAAAGATGCCAGCAGAATGCAGTGTTCAGGCTAATTTTTACTCTGAAATATTCCCATAAAGAGACATCATAAAGTGACATTTGGTGGTTACATCTTAAGGAAGAGTGGAATGCTTCTTTTCTCAGAACCCCATAATGAATATGGCAGGTGGAAGTTAAGGAAAAGTTTGGCAAAAAGGATCAAGACTAACAAATATTTTCCAACCATAAACAAATTATAATTACACCTATAGTAATAATTCAGACTTCTCTATATATAGGCAAAAACTTAAGAAAATAGTTTTTCTACTCCTTGCCTAACCCAATTCATATTTACTCATTTTATCAATAGCTATAGAATCCTGCCATTCAAGTTAAAATGTATGTATGTGTCTGGCCTAAAAATGGAGAAAGATTTGAGTAATGCTGCTTGCCTCCCTCAAGTTCTTTTTTCAAACAGAATAATCAGTGGTTTTGGAAAGAGGGTGCAGCTTTCAATTGAGAAACAAAATCACCTGAGGTGAGGCAACTATACAGTCAAAAAAATAACTAAGGAGTAAAGGGATGAGGTATTTAAATTGTGCTGAGAATAAAATTTCTGCTGTTGGTTAAAAGAGTTTTTTTTTTTTAATGAGATGATTTTTCCAACATTGTTTATGCATCATTCTTCTGCACAATTAATAAGGAGATTATTAGTGATGACTCATTCACACTGAACCCAGGGTAACAGGATAGGGTTTTAAAATACATCTTTTAGTTTTTAATGGTACTTTCCAGCCAGTGCCAGAACTTGAAACAAGCATGAGAAGCACTCTTCAGCCATCATTTGGATTATTCCCCAGTGTTAGTGAAGTATTATAGACATTTCTTTAAAAATAACTGTAGCAGCTTGGTTCAGTAAGAGTGAACATTGTTTTACAATCCAGTGTTATCTCAGGCTTGGGACACTGAATATTTGGGAACACTTGGAAATGTGTTTCCTCAAGTCTCAAGTTAGACAAAGTGGCACCACAAAGGACAGCTTAGATAAAAATGGAGGATACTTTTAGTTACACCCTAAATGTCACAATGGAAAGGTTTGATTTTAACTTCAAACTTTAATAACATATAAAAATATTGTTGTAATTTCTCCTTTGCCTCTAATAAATATTATGTTGCAATCAGTTTCTCATTCTAACTTTCTTCACGATAAATGTCACCTACTTCCTATCAAAATGATTATTGTATGAATTGCAACTGAATGTTAATAAAAAATTACTTCATGAAGTATATGTTGTTCTTTAAAGAAGTGAATCCAGTAGTTCATGAACCATTTAAGCTTATAAATGCAATTTAAATTGCAAATGTAAACTATCAGAAGGAAACACCTGTAAGTTTTCAATCCGGCATCCACCGACTTTAACCAAATCAATAAATTGTAGCAGGACAATGTATTTGCACCACCCAATCACAACGAATAAAGACTATCTTCTTATTATCATAAAAGCAATAAAAAAGGCTTGCACAGCATTCTTCCCTTAATTTGTCTTTCACTCTGCACCATAAAGATAACAAAGTGCTGCATTTCCAAAGAACATATTGTTTTACTCTGTATGTTTTTCATCACTCAAGTCTACAGAGTATCATTTTTTAATTTGCTGATGGAATCCATCAATTAGAATTAGTCTAAATGTTGTAGGAGGATAATGACAATGGATATGAAAGAGAGAGAGATTTGTAGTACGAATTAATGGTACTTTTATGGCACTTCTGATTGGATTCATGTCAGGGCTTATCTGATGAGTAAATAACTTATGGATATGTCAAAACTAGGGAACGAGAAAGTGATTAGAATCATCTGATTAGAGACATGGTAGAAATATGAGATCAACCTCTGTGATTAACTGTTATATAAATCCTTATATATGAATTTTTTTTCATTTTAGGGCCATACCTGTGACATATGGAAGTTCCCAGGCCAGGGATCAAATCATAGCTGTAGTTGCCGGCCTACACCACAGCCACAGCAACACCAGATCGGAGCCATGCCCAGGACCTACACCACAGCTCCTGGCAATGCAAGATCCTTAACCCACTGAGTGAGGCCAGGGATTGAACCTGTATCCTCATGGATGCTAGTCAGGCTCATGACCCGCTGAGCCACAAGGGAAACCCGTGTCATTTTTTAAATTGCCAACGTTGTCCATTGTTCCTTGGCCTCAGTGTCAGCTAAGCAAAGTTTTTAGTCCTGTCTGCCTCTAATAAGCCACATGACTTAGGGACATTCACTGTGGTGAAATGTGTGAGTCTTCATGGTTTCCCTTATGAGAAGAAATCTTTAAATTTTCTTCCATCTTTAAGACTCTGTGATTCTAGTCTAATGGGTGGTGATCCAGGTGACCAAAGTTCACTACATACAAGTCATAATTGTAGGTTTTGATTTTGCTGTCCACTCTTATGAAGATGTGATGCTCATGAAAAGGTAGAATCAACCTGATTCTAAGTTGGAAAGCTTAAACAGCTGTCTATGGTGGAATTTGGAGTGAAGCTTAACACTACCAAATTTCAGGTATTTTCTCAGTGACTGCTCCTCTGAACCAGAAAAGTTATCAATAATAATGAGCATAATACACTAACTCCTTCCTGAACACATAATTAGCATACAAGCATAGGATTTCTTGGGTACTTTGAGACAAATTATTAAAAAATATAATTGGTGGGCAGTGGAATGAAACAATTTATGGAAAGGTAAGAAAAGATGGGAATAAGCAATCTAAAATGTTTGGTCATACTATGGAGAGAGTCCAGCCTAAGATAAAATAGAATTTTGCATAGAGCCCCTCAGTCTGGCCAAGAAATAGAACAGAAATGAACATGAGCAAGAACTATACAAATGTTTTAAAAAGTATATAAATACTGCCTGAAGTCTGGGAGAGTTATGCCTCCTGCTTGGTTTTCGTTCCTCAGGATTGCTTTGGAAATTCTGGGTCTTTTGTGGTTCCATATAAATTTTTGGATTGTGTGTTCTAGTTCTCTGAAAAATGTTGTGGGTAATTTGATAGGGATTGCGTTGAATCTGTAGATTGCTGTGGGTAGTATTGTCATTTTTGTAATATTAATTTTTCCAACCCAGGAGCATGGAATAGCTTTCCATTTCTTTACATCTTCTTTAATTTCCTTGATTAATATTTTATAGTTTGCAGCATATAAGCCTTTTACCTCCTTGGTTAGGTGTATTCCCAGGTATTTGATATTTGGGGGTGCAATTTTAAAAGGTATTTTGTTTTTTTGTATTCCTTTTCTAAGATTTCATTGTTAGTATACAGAAATGCGACTGATTTCTGAATGTTAATTATATCCTGCTACTTTGCTGAATTTGTTGATCAGTTCAAGTAGTTTTTGGGTTGAGTCCTTAGGGTTTTCTATACATGGTGTCATGTCAGCTGCACACAGTGACAGTTTTACCTCTTCTCTTCCTATTTGGATGCCTTTTATTTCTTTTGTCTGATTGCTGTGGCTAGAACTTCCAAAACTATGTTGAATAACAGTGGTGAGAGTGGGCATCCTTGTCTTATTCCAGATTTTAGTGGGAAGGCTTTCAGCTTTTCTCCATTGAGTAATATATTTGCTGTGGGTTTGTCATAAATGACTTTGATTATGTTAAGTGTGTTCCTTCTATACCCACTTTGGTGAGAGTTTAGATCAAGAATGAATGTTGTACTTCGTCAAGTAATTTTTCTGCATCTATTGATTGATTTGCATATGTTGCACCATCCTTGTGCACCTGGGATGAATCCCACCTTGTCTTTTTTATATGTTGTTGGATTCAATTGGCTAATATTTTGTTGAGAATTTTTGCATCTTTATTCATCAAAGATAGTGGCCTGTAGTTTTCTTTATTGGTGGTGTCTTTGTTCGGTTTTTGAATTAGGGTGATGGTGGCATCATAGAATGTCTTGGCAAGTATTCCTTCTTCTTCAGACTTTTGAAAAAGTTTAAGGAGGATGGATACAAGTTCCTCTTTGTATGTTTGGTAGAATTCACCTGTGAAGCCATCTGATCCTGGACTTTCATTTGTAGGGAATGTTTTTATGACATATTCACTTTCATTCCTAGTGATTGGTCTGTTCAACTCTCCCAGGCTTAAGGCAATATTACAAAGCCACAGTCATCAAAACAGTGTGGAACTGGTACCAAAACAGACATACAGACCAATGGAACAGAATAGAGAACCCAGAAATAAACCCAGACACCTATGGTCAATTAATCTTTGACAAAGGAGGCAAGAACATAAAATGGGGAAAAGAAAGTCTTTTCAGCAAGTATTTCTGGGAAACCTGGACAAGTGCATTCAAGTCAATGAACTCACATCATGCATGAAAATAAACTCAAAATGGCTGAAAGCCTTAAATATAAGACAAGACACCATCAAACTCCTGGAAGATAACATAGGCAAAACATTCCCTGATATCAATCTTAGAAATGTTTTCTCAGGTCAGTCTCCCAAAGCAACAGAAATAAGAGCAAAAATAAACCAGTGGGACCTAATCAAACTGACATGCTTTTGCACAGCGAAGGAAAGCAAAAAGAAAACAAAAGGACAACTTACAGAATGGGAGAAAATAGTTTCAAATGATGCAATTGACAAGGGCTTCATTTCCAAAATATACCAGCAACTTATACAACTCAACAGCAAAAAAGCCAACAACTCAATGGAAACATGGGCAAAAGACCTAAATAGACATTTCTCCAAGGAAGATTTACAGATAGCCAACAAGCACATGAAGTAATGCTCAACATCCCTGATTATTAGAGAAATGCAAAGCAAAACTAATACCAGATACCACCTCACACCAGTCAGAATGGCCATCATCAATAAGTCTACAAATAAGAAATGCTGGAAGTGGTGTGGAGAAAAGGGAACCCTCATACACTGTTGGTGGAAATGTAAGCTGGTATAACCACTATGGAAAACAGTATGTGCCAAGACCAGCTCAGAAGGTGAGGGCCGAAGAATGGGTGCTGTGAAACTTAAGAAAACGTTAACATAAAAAAAGACACAGAGACATTTATCTTAATTAAAGTTGGGAACTGGGAGACTCAAGGTCTCAGGGACCAAGAGCCCTGCCTCAAGAATCCACACTGTTTTTATTGTGCTTTTTAGGATTAAGTCAAGTGAGGAGGGGGTTGTAGGTACAGGATATTGCTCTTTTGTTATTTTAAAAATCACATAGCTGGTAGCTGGTTAAGTTTTTACTCTGACCTTTAGGCATTTAACAATCATTAGCATTGAGGAAGCCTGGCATTAGCTGTCTATGCACAGCATCTAGAGAATCACCATTGTGCTTTGGCAGACAGTGTGCCTATCTGGGGCAACCCGGCATGCCTAGGTTTGCACTTGGTTCTCCTTGCTGATGGTTCTCCCACTAAGGACCCCTCATAAACCCTCTGGGGCCATGAGGCTCCTCTTTCTCTTATTTTAACAGAACATATCATGCTGTGCAAATGCGTGCCTAGACTAATGCATAAATGTCCTCATTCAGCTAACCACATGAATAACTTATGCCTTTAGGTCTTTGTTCTTAAGCTTAAGTTATTTACCAGCACTGCAACTGTTTTTCAAGCAGAAATATGGGGTAAAGTAAAGCAGGACAAGATGGAGTTTTTAGCATAGAAAATAGAAACAGAGAGGCTAAGAAAAGATTGTAGAAACATATCTTCCAAGTACGGAGGTACCTCAGAAAACTAAATATAGAACTACCATTTGACCCAACAACCCCACTCTTGCGCATATATCCAGGCAAAATTTTCCTTAAAAAAGACACTTGCACCCGCATGTTCATTGCAGCACTATTGACAATAGCCAAGACATGAAAACAACCCAAATGTCCATCGACAGATGATTGGATTAGGAAGATGATACACACACACACACACACACACACACACACACACACACACACAGTGGAATATTAGCCATAAAAAAGAACAAAAGAATGTCATTTGCAGCAACATGGATGGAACTAGAGACTCTCATACTGAGTGAAGTAAGTCAGAAAGAGAAAGATAAATATGATATGATATCACTTATATCTGGAATCTAATATATGTCACAAATGAGCCTTTCCACAGAAAAGAAAATCATGGACTTGGAGAATAGACTTGTGGTTGCCAAGGGGAAGGGGGAGGGAGTGGGATGGATTGGGAGCTTGGGGTTAATAGATGCAGGCTATTGCCTTTGGAATGGATTGGCAAAGAGATCCTGCTGTGTTGCACTGGGAACTATGTCTAGTCACTTATGAAGGAGCGTAATGTGTGAGAAAAAAGAATGTATACATGTATGTGTAACTGGGTCTCCGTGATGTACAGTAGAAAAAAAAGTAATGTATTGGGGAAATGAAAAAAAGTATATAAATATAAACATTGCCATTTTTAATTCATTATGCCTTAGCACAGACCTCTGAGCCACAAATAGTCCTTTATTCATAGCCTGGAGAAAATTGCTGATAAGTATAAGTGAAATGAATACATGTTGGAATTTAGCAAATAATTAGATCATCATTCTGCAATCTTTACATATGATGTCAATAATGTTTAAAATCTGCAGTGAATTATGCTATTATTTCAGTAAAGAGTAGTGAAGTTTCATATATTTTAAATTCATCAAATGAAAGAAAAAAGTATTTCTATTTCAACCGAGTTTGGCAGTATAATTAAGTCAGTCAGATTGAATTAAAATAGCTGAATTAACTTGAAGCCCTTTCTGCCATCCACTATAAGTTTGCAATTTTTAATTAATGTTTAAAATGCAGTTTGCTTGAAGTTGATATTTAATTTATAGCTATAAACAAAATATGTAAGCTTATGGTAATTTGAATATTTTCCCCATGAAAGATTCTTTTGACTTTAAAATAATAGAAAATGAATACAAATACAGTTTAGCTCTTTTGTAATTAAAATAAATGTTTTGCTTTCTTGTTGTTGCACTTTTAAGTAAAAATAAAACTTAATATCCCATAAACCCAAGTAACTAGGGTATTAATAGTCCTTATAGCTCTCAAACTATGGAATCTGAGCTAAGTGGTTGCCAATTTCCCTAGCATCTCATTTGAAATTCTGAGATAATTCCATATTGTATTCCATAATCAATTATAAGTAAAATGATGGGCCTCCAAGGGGTTTGTACATTCATCAGGGTACATGCAATGTACAATCTGAGCCTTATTTCTTTGATAAAGGTCTATGACTTATTTAGATGTTTGTTATAAAAACTTTATTCTAAGCACAATATAAAATTTAGTATTAAAATCTACATTTAGTTTATTTTAAATGAAATATGACATCATACCACATTATAATTTTATATAAATATGCTAAATTTCTTATGTATATAGGAATAAAATAATATTTGAATAAAATAAATATAATTTGTCTAGAATTTTATAAAATTAGAGAAAAATCAAATACTCTGAATCAAACTGAAAAATGAGCTTATGATCATGTTATTGATTTTTTTTGTGCTATTGGAATCTGTGAAATGTAGAATAAAATCATATGAAAAACTTGCAAGTCTGACCTAGTTTTTGACAACAGTTTGACAAGCAGCCTGTCTTTGTATAGTAAAGGTTCACATAGAAGTTTTCCAGGTCTTTAGAGGAGTTTTCCAACTGTGTGTATTCTAGATTTCAAAGTGTGTGAATATATATAGAGATCCAGAGGTAGTCCCAGTGATGAATATGCACCATTATCTACATTTTTAAAAACTTAAATCTTGATGCAATTGTTTTATGACTATTTCTATGCCAGGAACAAATAGGGTGAACATGTCTCTTTTTCACTTATTTTAGTATTTCAACCACTTGTATAGGTAAGTCTATTTATTTATTTGCTTTTTTAGGGGCGCCCCTGAAGCATATGGAAGTTTCCAGGCGAGGGGTCTAAAAGGAGCTGCAGTTGCCAGCCTAGGCCACAGCCACAGCAATGCAGGATCTGAGCCACATCAACAACCTACACCACAGCTCATGGCCGGAGTCCTGACCCACTAAGCTAGGCCCAGGATCCAACCTTGCATCCTCAAGGATACTAGTTGAATTACTTTCTGCTGTGCCACAAGGGGAACTCTGGTAAGTCTATTTAAAAATTAAAGGCCTTTCAAAGTTCCCCTTGTGGCTCAATGGGTTAAAGACCAAACATTGTTTCTATGAGGATGTGGGTTTGATCCCTGGCCTTGTTCAAACGGTTAAGGATCTAGTGTTGCCATAAGTTGTGGTGTAGGTCTCAGATGTGGTTCGGATCTGGTGTTGCCATGGCAGTGGCATAGGCTCCAGCTGCAGCTTTGGTTTGACCCCTGGCCTGGGAACTTCATATGCCACAGCTGTGGCTATAAAATGGGAAAAATAATTTAAATCCTTCCAAGTATACATGTGATAATTTACTAATTAAATTCTCACCAAAGTCAGAATAATGGTAAAGAATATAGGCTAAAGTCATAGCCTCTGAGATTAAGAACATGTTTCTACATCCCAAAATGCATTTTGACTATTTACCAATTTTAAATTAGAAATGTTGAATGAATTACTCATTCCAAGAGTATTTTATAATCACCTATTGTCTTTTATATTTTCCTGTAATTATAATGCTAAAAAGGAATAATTATTGCCTGTGTATTTTCAGTTGTAGAAAAGGCAGGGCTATAAAAATGTCAGTAATATACACCAACATAATAATGTATATTTAAAAAGTGAAAATATCCATGACATTTTCATATTTTTATTTTTAATATTTTTTTAGTATTGTGTATTACCTTAGTAAAGACAAAAACTGGAAATTATTTTTGAAAAAAATCTAATTTTATACATTATATATAAATAGCATGCTCATAATTATTATAGAAAATACACAGAACCAAAAGTTAAGAAGGAAAAACACTGTAAAACTACAAGTGGCTATTTCTGAGCATTGGACTTTTAGGTTATGTCCATCCTTCTACTTTTTCAGACATTTCCACTTTTCCTTATTGAGGGTATTGATTGCAAAAAATATATATTTTTAAAATTTTGGATTGTCTCTAACATGACGATGGCATTTAAAGAATTAATATTTAAATAACAGTGACAGATCTGTTTTCATGTGTTCCTTAGTCTCTGTTAAGGGGATATATAAGCTCCAGGGAAATAAATGCCTTTACTTAGGATCCAAAAAAATTATGAATGTGAAAATTTAGTTTCATTTTTAAAATACAGGTGCAAGTTTGTGGTAGCTTGAGTGGACCCTGAGACATATGTACTTAAAAATTTTAGGTCTTAAGTTCTTTTACCATTGACATGACAATTGCATAGAAATGCTGTTAAACAAATTGAATTAATTGAATAGTCTCCTCAGATAAATTAAAGCATATTTTATTTAAAAATTATTTTTAATTAAAAAATTAAAAGCCCTTGCAAAAACTTTAATAATGGAAAACTTATTCAAAACATAATGGGGAGTTCCCATCGTGGTTCAGTGGAAACGAATCTGAACCTATGTCCATGAGGACGTAGGTTCAATCCCTGGCCTTGCTCAATTGGTTAAGGATCCGATGTTTCTGTGGGCTGTAGGTCTACACTACAGCCCACATACTCGTAGGCACGGCTTGGATCCTCTGTGGCTGTGGTGTAGGCCAGTAGCTGTAGCTCCAATTCAACCCCTAGCCTGGGAACCTCCATTTGGCCTGGGTATGGCCCTAAAAAAACCAAAAAACACAAAAACAAACAAAAAATTATAATGGCATACTTCATAAGTATAATTCATTAAATTTAATTCAGTCTCTCTTTGATGGCTGAGAATTTCAGAATGCCTAAATCATTATTGTGAATGTTAGCTTGACTATCATAACTTCAGATTTAGTAAGAAATAGAACTGCATGCGGCCTATCAACTTTAACTCAACATTTTCTGTAATAAATATAGTTCTGTTTACCATTCCACAAATATATCTTGATTATCTCTACTGCAGGAAATCCCTGAAAGTAAAGGAAGTTCTTACTTCCCATCACCCATTATGATGCTGCACATTCTTTCCTTGATCGTTTCATATTATCTCCTCAGAAAAAGTTTTCCAGGACACTATCAGTGCATCCTGTTAGCCTCTTCTTAGAAATCTTATACTTTTTTCTTCTAAAAGTTGTAGTCAGTGTCCTTCAGTTTCTTCATAATTTACAGTCTAATTTATTAAATGTAAAATTTAAACAAATGCAATCAATTTAAGTAAATGGGATAAATATTAGTTCTTATATGAGATGATACCCATACTGAGTCTCCTGAACTTATATGACTATATTTTTTCTAATAATGTTACCATGAAAAAAATAACTTCCCTTCTTTATTTTTATAAGTAGTAATAACCATTCACATTATCTGCAAAAAAAAAAAATAGTTTTTCTTATGTTTAAATCAAGAGTAAATCTGGTAAGTCCTTAAATGAAAGGTCTTAAGTAATGCATAGGCAATATCTTCAAGATAATTTTATAAAGTATCTAAGGAGGTTATAAAGATGGAAAGGTTTTGTTTCATTATTTTTCTTCTTTTAAATTAGTCAACTCCCTATGAGTGTGTTGAAGGTAATATTAAATTTTGCTAAAGCAATTATGCAGTGAAAGAGATAATATGCTTCAGGTACTATTATTTCCATTTCTAAAAAAATTATGCAGACTTCATTCACTGCTGGGCCAGATGAAGTAGCATTGAGGCATAATAACTGATCTTTTTAACTTGGATACTAAAATATTGAGTGCAGTTTTCCACTAGTGTCTCCTGAGACTAAATATTTATCTATAAGTTAATATATAAATGTATCAATAATATAGAATTGGCAAATATAGTGTTTACTAAAGCATACTTATATTAACAAACTGTACATTGAGGGTACCTGTGAAGACGGGGTGGAAAGATGCGGGGAACCTTAAATATCTGCTGAACAGTGGAAAGGTTTTTGAAGAGGTAACATTTGAGATGAGTCCCTAAGACTGTGAGAAATCAGACCAAGTATAAACCCAGGGAATAGCAGCAGGAACAGCCAGTGCATGGCTCAGAAGCTTGAGAGTTATTCAAGCAGTTAGGGAATGCAGGAGACCTACTGAGCCTGTGAGCTAAAGACCAAAAAGATAAATGAGTTTGAGAAGGTAGCCACAGCCCTGATCACACAGGATTCTGTACATCACACTTGGGAATTTGAATTTTTATTCAAAGTGTAATGGGCAAAATTAAGTCTTAACCAGTTCTGCTACAGGTGGGCAGGATGGAGGTAGTGGTTGGTTGTTACTGGAGTTATATTTTCAAAAGATCTACTAAACAATGAGTAGTAGTGAAGTTACAGAAGAAGAAAGAGCTATTAAACTTTGAAATGGTTAGAGTAATATCCTGAGATCATTATTATTTTACTAAAAATTCTGTAATAACAGCAAACATTTTATAGCATTTATTTTATGTGTGATCACAGTGTCAATACTTTCCATGTAAAACTCATTCAGTTTTTACAGTAGTTATGTGAAGCACCACAATTTTACAGACTAGGAGGTTAAGCACAGAGAGGTTAAGGAACCAATCTTCCATAGGTAGGGTGTGGTGGAATTAGGATATTAAAATGTAAGATTTAATTTCAATTTAATTGTATCGTAAGATTTTTTAAAATTAATTTTTATCTAAGTATGTCAGATTCTAAGATATTAGAAGAGTAACTATTGGCTTTCCATTTCTTCCATGTATAGTTACTTAGTTTACAGTTCACTATTTAAGATCCCAGACTAGTTAGTTATACCACATGAAGAATAAGGATCATGAACTTTTCTTTTCCCATACACATTACCAGAATTTGAGAATGAAAATTAAGAGCTCATCATTTATAACAGTATGCTTAAATATGCAATAAGCCAATATATGTTACAAGTGTCTGATAGATATATAGAGATTTAGATAATTCAGAATACAATTTTGATATTAGTTTTAAATTGCTTTTCACTTTTTCACTTGATATTAAATGAGAGTTAAATATAGTTGAATTTAATTTATGATTTTAGTTATAGAAATTTCTACAGCTAGGAATATCCCCGTTTTATAGGTGAGAAATTGAACATCAGTCTTAGGGACCTGTCTGAAGTTCTGAAGCCACAACATAGTCAAAAGCAGCATGTAGGAAGCATTCGTGAGAATATGGAAATAATGGAACTTTTATACATGTGGGCATGTGAATTTGTGCAGTCACTTTGAAGAGAAATTAGAAATAACTGTGATGTTGAAAATATGCTATGCTTAACAAGCAATTCAGCATGTTCTATATATTATAACAAATTATGCATTTGTGTTTATGTGCATACATATGTATTATATGTATTATGTGTGTATATGTTTATATAGAGCAATTTAACCATGAAGGTATTCATTTCAATATTGTTGACAATATATAAAAATTAGAAACAACCTAAATGTCCATCACTGTGGGAATAGTTACAAAATTGTAATTGAATCATACAATGGAATAATTTATGATAGTTAAATGGTTGGACTGTATCTATATGTGTCAACATGGATAGATCTAGAAAGAATAATGTTCAGTAAAATAATATTATTACAGAAAGATACATATATTAAGGTAACCTGTATTTAATATTAAAATACCTGAAGGAAGGAAAGAAGATGATGAAGTAAGTAGCAGGATATGAGGTTCATAATATTAAAATACCTTAAATAATTGTGCAATTAGAAAAAAATGAATAAATAATGGACTTCAGCTTCAGGTTAATGATTACCTCTGGGAAGGGTGAAGGGGATAAGATAACTTTAAATGTATCTGTATAATTTTATTTATTTACAAGAAATTAAATATAGCAAGTATGAGTAAAATATTAGCATGTTAAAATAGGTGTGTGTGTGTGTGTGTGTGTGCGCGTGTGTGTAAAATTATAAACATGCAGTTTCACTGTTTGTTGTATATCATGAATGAAAATTCTTTCACCTTTCCCAAATTAACTGAAAGGGTTGATTTGATGACTTAATAAATATGTTTTAAAGGGTTATGGGCATGCCTAATACTAAAATCTGATTTTGATTTATTTTATCTACTTTTATTCTCTTTCAAAATTAATATATATTTACTATTTTATATGTATATTTATAGATACCCCATAATTCAGGAGTTATATCCAAAGTACTTACTAGTTCTAAACGCCTATAATCTTTCATTCCTCTCACGTACAGGCATTCCAGAATAGTGTCCAAGTCATATTGACAATAGAGTGCCATTTTCATTGATAAGTTCCAATTTGGAGAAACTGAAATTTCTCCATTTTACTTCTCTTTTGTCCTGAAATGATTTCACTCTTATCAGTACCAACCCTAACCAGATAGACTTTGCTTTCCTCATTCTCCTCCACCTCTCCCCGGTCCCCTTTCTTGCTTCTCTTCCTCCTCTTTCCTTTTATTGAAATATCATTGATAAATAAAATTGTGAGATATTTAAAGTGTACAGTTATGTTTTAATACATGTACACATTGGGAAAGGATTCCCACTGTTGAGTTAATTATCATATCCATTATCTCACATATTTTCTTTTTCTTTTCCTTTTTTTTTTTTTTTTGGTGAGACTATTTAGTTCTTATTAGGGAGTTTCAGGTAACAGTACAGTGTTATCAACTTAATCACATGAGATCCTCAGATCTTAATCATCTTATAACTGAGAGTTTATATCCTTTTACTGACCTCTTTCTCTAAAAAAAACAAACAAACAAAAAGAGGATAAATAGGTTACCAAAACATAATAACACTAATATCATCATAATAAATGCTTATGACACAATTAAGTAAGGTGTATTTTCTCCTGCCAGCCTAATAACTTCTGTGTAAGTAGATATTGTTAGCAATACAGATAAAAAATCCAGGGTTTAGAAAGATTAACTTGACCAAGTTTGCATAGCTCATACCAGAGTGGTTTTAAATGTCATTCCATCTGATTGAAGAGTCAGGATTCTTAGCAACCCATACCATACTGCAGCACAAGCAGAAGCCTCCTGAAATTGTTTGGGCCCATGAGATATGTGCAATTAATATATCATCAGAGTATTTCTTGACCCTTTGTGTCCACTGCAACTTGAATCTTGTTCATAGCTATTAACTTAGTAACCCATTCAAAGAAAGTAGCTAAAGCAATTTAAATTTTTCTTAAATATCAGATAAATACCAATGAAAACTTAATTTTGAGAGGAAATGAAAACTGAGAAATACATCTGAACAGTTGAATTTAATTCACATTTTAAAAGAGGAACCAAATGGAATATAATTTAATATAATTAACATTTAAATATATACTTTTTATTTATATTAATAATTGCAAGATTTAAAAATATCTATATTGCTTAGGGTAAAATCCATTTTTAAAATGCCACTATTTACATTGTCTTATTAGAGATATTTTAGGGTGGATCAAAGAAAATAAATGAAGATTAAAGGTTTAAACAAAAATAAATATAAACACTGTCAGGTGGATCATCTAGAAATATATATGCATATATGTATTTCAGAAGCAATAATATTCTAATAGCATTGTTTATTTTTATTACCTATTAAAAGCCTCATACTTTAAGTTAGTATTCATAAAATCTATTTTACTATTTATGTATAAGTATAAATACTGTATTACAATTAACTTTCCATTCACAGTTATACACAGTATAATAAATTAAATGTCATAATCAAAATGAAGCTAATACATGTATATCTGATATATGTCATGTTTATATTTTTTAAAAAATAGTTGTGTTTTTCAGAAAATAAAACTGTTTTAACCCTATAAAAATAGTCTGAATATAATTTAACTATTTATTTTTTTAATGATTTTTGTTTTTTCCATTATAATTGGTTTACATTGTTCTGTCAATAATTTAACATTTATAATATTATTAAGATGTAGTATTACAAATTTATACTGCTTCCCTGCAGTAGATTTATTCTGTTTGTTTTGCTTTATATTTATTTTTAGACTTTTTTCCCACCAAAAAGAGATTAGTGATGAAGCATTATTTATTTCCATTTGTCTGGCAGCTCAATTTACAGGTAGAACACTTAGATTGACACATTTCTTTTTGCTTCCCTTGTTCTCATTAGCAGGGAGTCTTAATCTCTTTATTCTGTCTTTCTAGATAATCACACTATATCACTACCCCAGTATCTTTCTACTCAAAGATTGAGTAGAAAATTAGGATCACAACCAAGTAGGTGTAAGAGTAGGTCATAATAATGAAAAATCAATAGAACACACAAAGAGGCATTTTAAAATCAGTTTGATGCTTGGTTGTGGAGTGTTTATGTGACAGTTTCTGTGATTCTGCCACTCTTCTTTGAAATCTATGACAATATAGTTCCTTTTCCTTACCCAGAAAACATGGCATATTGAACTCTCTAGATCCCCGAAAACTGCTTTGTCTTCATGAACCTAGTCAGTACTACTCTTCATGATTATAGGAGTCCTACTCTGCTTATAAATGAATCTATATGTGTACAAAAATTATAGTGACCTGTTTGAAGTTATGGAATTGCTTTGCATTTTTCTTGCCTTTATTCGTATAGACATGGATAAAATAATAATACAGGTAATAACATAGGAAAAGGAGGGTGCTTCCACAGTTGGTCTGCCATTA
Organism: Sus scrofa; assembly: GCF_054392235.1. Taxonomy (NCBI): domain Eukaryota; kingdom Metazoa; phylum Chordata; class Mammalia; order Artiodactyla; family Suidae; genus Sus; species Sus scrofa. Next base: position 101,318,857 of record NC_139390.1, on the reverse strand, counting down.
AAGGCCTTAGAGATTCCCCTGCAGCCATGTGGAGAGACAGTGAGATGTCTGCACATTAGCCTCTTGACCTGCTGCCAGAGTGGGTATTGCTCTCATGCAGGAGGGGCCAGGTGTGTGTGAGAGCAGGTAAAGAGGGTGAGAAGTGCGGCGTTGTACAAGTGTTCACAGATATTTATTCAGGAAGGCAAGAGGGTTTTTATAACACAAATTGGATAATTCAGAGATTTCCATGAATATCAAAACACAGTTTTAGTTGATAAAGGGACAATTTTAGAAAAAGAAGCACTTATGGCTCTGGAGAGGAACAAAAATTTTAAGAACCTTAAGATAGAGACAGTAGAAACCAAACAGTCCAATTTTTTGGTTTTTTTTGCTTTACAATTCTGTGACACCTCTTCTGCAGGACCACAGTGCTCTTGTTCCCTACTGTCTGGACTGTTTGATTTCTACTGTCTCCATCTTGAGGTTCTTAGAATTATCGTTCCTCTCTGGAGCCACAAGTGCTAGAAAAATGGTCCTTTTGTCAACTAAAACTATGTTTTGATATTCATGGAAAGCTCTGCATTATCCAGCTTTGGGTTATGATGATTATCATACAACTATAAATGTAGTAAAATTCATTGAGTTAAAAAAAAAGTGCAGTGTTGATTGTGATCAGATGTTGGCAACATTGATTAATGGTGTTTTCAGTTCTTCAGGATGAACAGCAAAGTACTAACAGATTAAACTCTTATTAAACATTTGTTAATGTTTTGAATGAATATTGGCAAATTGGTAAGCAGAGAAGTATTTTACTTGTATTGTAGTCTTTTATTCTCAAAAAAGTCCTATAACAGAATATAGAATCTCTAGTAAAAAAAAAAAATTAGAAACATACCTAGGAAAACAAAAATTGCCCTAATAAGTGGCTGAGTCATGAGTTTATCATCAAAGTCAATAGATCATACTGCCTAAAAGTATAGTAGAATCAAATTAAATCTCTCTCAACTTACTGTATGTGACTTGCATAGTAAATAATATATAGTTCTGATAGGAAAATAAGGATACAGTTGTTCTGAATTTTTTGTCATGTTGATAAAATTCTAAGTTTAAAATACACTCAGGTAGTCTATCTATCTTCTATATACTAATACCTCTTGGATACTTTATGCTACCTAGAAATAAAAGCCAAAATTCTGTGGCTCAAAGTAGGAATACCTGAAAAATAGGCCTATCATCTGATGTTTCCATTCATTCACTCATTTATTTATGAAACAGGCAAATGATATAAAATATTGTGAACCATAAAAACATGGTTCCTCTGATCATGGATAGTACACAATTTTGATTTTATAAGAATTAATTACACCTGGGTGTTCAGGAAATCCTACTAGCATGTTACCAATTTCATACAGATTGAAAGCACTGTTCTTTCTAAACAACCTCCTACTCTGTATATAGCTCATCTCTCAGTTGCAGGGATTGCAGTGCTCAGAGAGAAACTATCAGTATTACAGAAAGGAGAATCCAAAGCTATAACTTACTGTGAGTGAAATTCACTGCAGCTGTCTAGAGACTGTATTGTTGCACAGTATTAAGTACATTTTGAGGAGACATTGAAGGCAGGTGGATACAAGGGCTGAGAACTTTGCACTATGGCTCTCTCATTTCTTTATCCTTTGCAGTTGTCCCTTTCTATCCATATGTGTTCTTGACCTTTGGTCCCTGACTATCTCTTGCCACTCCTCTGGATCAAATCCAGATTGTCCAGACAATGAATGCCACTTGCAAGATAATACCTCTACCCCGAAAATTAACTGAATTTGGCTGAACTTTTAACCTCCTGCTAAAGTCCTGTCTTACTATTCTGCCCTCAGGTGAGAAGTTAGAACATTCCTTAGGAGTCTTTTCACCCTGGCATTTTTTAATGTTCTACCTGGTGGAGACTTGTCCACTGCCTAAAAGGCAAAAAGAAAGAATCTAAAATATTCGTTGCTGACTATTGTTTATTAATAAGACAAAGAGTCAGTCTCTTCTTGTAGCATGCACTTTGTGTTCCCACCCTTTTCTTATCTTTCTCCAAAGCACTTAGAGTAATGGTTCTCAACCAAGTGAGAGTTTGCTCCCCAGGGGATATTTGGCAGTCTCTGGAGGGGAGGTATTTGTGTTGTCACATCTGAAAAGGGGCAGTGCTGCTGGCAGCTGGGGATAGAGAACCAAGGATGCTGCTGAACATCCTCCAGTGCACAGGACAGCCTCCCACAACAAAGAATTATCCAATTCAAATGTCAGTAGTCTGATGTTGAGACATTTTGATTTAGAGGAAGGAGTTCAGTTACTGTAGAATAAATATAATTATTAGCAAATATTTAAAATGAAAAGATTTAAAAGTCTACTTCAGATATAAAATTCATCTAAAGGTGGTTTGGAGTTCAAAACTCCTTTCCCCCTTTTCTATCTTTAAAATAATGGCTTTTAAAATAGTTGCCTGGCATTTAAAGAAATTTTAACATTATCAAAACTCTTATATATTTCTCTTCCATTTAGCACATCTCCATAATTAATTCCATTTTTCCAAATATATAATGAGATTGACACTAATAGTATGACTTATTTGTGCTGATTAAATTGTCTAATTATTAAAAGCTAAAAATAGGACTATAAATTCATTTTGCATGGTTAAAGATTTTTTAACTAACAAAACTGATTTTCTTGTTCAGTTTAAAAATGATTGCTTTTCCCTTTGATTGCACATGTACGCTTAAACTTTTAAAATTGTCTATTAATATGGATTAGGATTAAACCCTTAAGAAGACAATCTTTCATTTTACATATGTAAAGTATTAGTCCCATTTTTGTCATCACTATTCACGTTCCTGACTAAAAGCACAATTGACCATTACATACTTTTTAATTGTCAACTCATTAATGTTTAAAAACTATAACTGAGCACAGTTTAAACATGTAGAAGTGAGGCACATCTAAAAGTTGTGTTAACCAAAAAACGGGAAATATTTTGAACTAAAATTTTATATTCAAATTTGAGAAAATTAACACTAGCTTAAGAACAATATATTTTACAGAAAATTTAGTCAAAGTCAAAAATGACAAGGCAAGATGTCTAAAAAATAAGAACTCTACTGCAAAGATAATCCTAGTTTTAAACTTTTTACTAAAGAGTTATCCATTCATCTCTATCGTTGTAATGTTTTTCAATCACTGGACCAATCCAATAAAAATTTCTTATCTATTGTAAGAAGCTTCCAGACCAGGATGAATTGAAACCTCTCTAATCCAGTATCTTAGAACATATTTTTAAAAGAATCTGTAAGTGTGTGTTTGTGTTGTGTATCTCTTTTGCCCTCAAAGTGGAACGGGGGTTGTGTGCATGTGTGTCCTTTTAATGTCCATCATTGTCATAGTGTAGAGTGACCTATGTCAACCTGAGAAAGGGAGAGATGGAGAAGGAGAGTCAGGACTCTTAGGGAAAAACAGGGTGTGAGAATTAAATAGTCACAATATCTACCTTTGAAATTTATAACTCTTCACCTGGGTCTCTTTGGTGTGATAGATGAGTGACATGGATTCTGGTTTTTCACTGTCGTCATATGTTTAAGAGTTCTGTAAAAATCTCATTTTATATATAAATCACTACTTCATGGACAGTTTTTATCAAAGGCAAGACAGTGATAGGCCTATCCATGCTGCAGGCTGTAAGAGGCGCTTATTATTTGAGGTAAATGTGGAAGTTTTAAAACAATAATAAAGCCAACTAAAAATCTGGGCTGTTTTTTATTATTACCATGCACTGACAATTCTGAATAATGTTCTGATAAAATATTTCTTCCCTGAGGACTGACTGTTCCTGCTGTTAGCCATCTCTCTTGGTAGGCCATTGCTCCTGGAAAATTTCCCAATCACCCAGATTAGATCAGCTATCCTGATTATCCATTTCCTTACAACCCTAACCTTTTTCTTTAATCTTAGTGCTTCCCACAATTAAAATAATTAATTACATATTTGATTAATCATGTGACACTTTTTCCCCTCTAGATTATGATCTTCAAAAACGCAAATTCTATTTCAAGTTTCCCAGTGTAGGCAATGTATCTGATAGTCTGAATCTCACATATGTAGACCCTCAGTGAATATTTAAGAAATGAGTGCATGAATGAGAAATCGACAAAGAATAGATAAATGAATGAATGAATAAAACATTCATTAAACATTCCTGAACATTTTTAAGAATCGTGTCTAGATTTTAAATCCCTGAATCATAACTATCATTTATCTAGTCATCTCTAATGGATTAGGTAATTCATTCTCAACTAAATCTTTATTTAGCTGAGACACTGCCAAATGTCAGGGAGGAAGAAATTTTCCTCTACTCATCTAAGTTCTCTGGCTTGTCTAAGAATGAAATTCACATGAGATGGATTAAAGAAACTCAAACAAAAGTTTAATAATATATACATGGAAGAGATCCTGGAAAACTGAGTAACTCACCAAAGTGGTGGGACACCTCACCATAAATAATATATTTAGCTAAAGACAAAGAGGGTATTAGAGATAGTGGTTTGAGACTTCAAAAAGGAAGAAGTCAATTCACAAGGAGATGGAAAAACAAACATTTGGTAAATAAATGTTTGCTGGCCACTCAAAGAGGATGGAATACAGAGAGGACTCTCATCTCTAGGCCCAGCCTGGTTTCTCACACCACCCCCAGCTCACATTCTTTGCAGGTATTTCTGGTAATAGCTCTATTCCACTTACAGGCCCTCCATCTATATTAAGCAGCTAAGGGGGAGGTAAAATAAAAGACTTCTTGAATCTTCTGTTTTTTAAAAATAATCAGTCTAAATTAAGCCTCATGCTGCAGAGACCCATTTTGGAGTAGCAAATTTTACTTACCTACACTAGACAGTGTTTCAAGATACAACAGTCTTTATTTACACTTTTTTGTGAAATTGAAGGTGAGATAATCTGACCATTGTCTTAAAAAATCTTATAATGAAGATATCAAGGTGATATTGCTTTATTAATATTACTTGATAAACAAATTTTTAAGAATTTCTTTGACATTTCTTATTAACTTTTACATGATTCATCACTTACACAGTGCTGCTTCATCTACAACTGCTTCCTTGCTTCATTAAAACCAGCTATATTCTTAATTTGTCAGGCATTATTTATTCAACCACAAGTCAAAGACACCAGTTATTTAATATATATATTTTTGTGTAACTGAAAGTCTTAAGCTATGAGAGGCTGCAAGATTGTTTATATTGTGTATAGTGTCCAGGTTATTTTCGTTTCTCTGATTAGGCATCATTTTGGCTTTGCCCCTAGGGTGGCTCTATTCATGGCTGCAGAATGGCTGTAGCACTTCCCAATGTCAACTTAGAGAAATCTTCACAAGAAAATCTTCTCTAAGCCTAAAACCAATTTCCCTTTGCTTCTTATTGGCCAGGAACTGGGTCACATGTCTGTCTCTAAACCAATCACGACAAAAAGGAATGCAATCATTGTGATGGCTTAGTTTCATCAGGGTATCCTGAGAGTTGGAATTTGAAGTCACCAACCCCTAAGTCATGTATCAAATGAATAAGTTCCTGAAAAAAAAAAGAATTATTTTAGCAAAATAGAAAGATTGAGGGCCCTCATAGGAAGGAAATAAAATTTCTACCAAACTAAGAATCTTGCAAATTTTTCTTACTAACCAAAATATGTAAGTAACTTAGAAACCTTTATTTGTTCATTATATATCACTGATATAAATCTTTATTTGCATCTTGCTTTTCATAGTTTAGAATAATGTCTTATTCCCACTATTTAATTGATATTGTGAAGTTAACATCATCGAGTTTATCACAGAATACTTTGAAAATATGGAATATGATTGAAGGCTAGAAATAACATTAAATGTTTCACACATAAAAAGGAAAGCTACTTTTCATTTTAAAAAGTGACCATCGAAGAGTTCCCATTGTTGTTCAGTGGAAATGAACCCAACTGGTATCAATGAGGATGCAGGTTCAATCGCTGGCCTTGCTCAGTGGGTAAAGGATCTGGTGTTACTGTGGCTGTAGTATAGGCCAGCAGTTGTAGCTCCCATTCGACCCCTAGCCTGGGAACTTCCATATGCCACAGGAGTGAATTAAAAAGCAAAATAATAATAATAATAATAATAATAATAATAATAATAATAATAAAAAGTGACCATTGAAACTTTTCTTTCCATTTTGATGGACTTTAATATCTTTTCTGGGAAATCTTTTAAAACATTTTCGGTGCTCTTTTACAATTTTGGAAAAATAATGTTTATTTTTTTAGAAACAAATTTTTGGAATAAAGTTACTCTTTGATAGCCTGGTTCACTCGCTGGGCCTTGTTCACACACATAATTCGGTCCCTTCATGGTAGTGGTTCTTGTACTGAGTGGTAGGCTTCTCATTTCACTAGTGGAGAATTTATTATGCTTTTCTTAAACAGTCACCACTTCTGGTATTTAAAAGTCATTTTACCTAAAAAATTAAACAGAAGTATATTTTTTATTTACCAGTTATTAAAATATTGAATGATATTTAAAATATCTGTTAGTGTGTAACTATCATGTATTTCTGCCGTGATATTTCTCATAGTGGAGATATAGCCAATATGAAGACATTAAACAGAAGGTTTGTTGCAAAATGTGAAAAATGAGAGAGAAAACGTACTTCTTTTGAAGTGTCAAAAGAACTGCAGAAGCCTAAAATATCCCAGGATTAAAAATAGACCATTATAGAGAGTTCCCACTGTGGTTCAGTGGGCCAAGAACCTGACTGGGGAGTTCCCATTGTGGCTCAGTGGAAACAAATCTGACTAGCATCTCTAAGGATGCAGATTTGATTCTCAGCCTCACTCAGTGGGTTAAGGATCTGATGTTTCTGTGAGCTGTGGTGTAGGTCACAGACGAAGCTTGGATCTGGCATTGCTGTGGCTGTGGTGTAGGCTAGTGGCTACAGCTATGATTTGACCCCCTAGCCTGGTACCCTCCATATGCCACAGGTAGAGCCCTAAAAAAAACAAAAACCAAAACCAAACAAACAAACAAAAAAGGACTTGACTAGTATTTGTGAGGATGTGGGTTTGATCCCTGGCCTCTCTCAGTAGGTTAAGAATCTGGTGTTGCCACAAGCTGTTGCTTAGGTCTCAGGTGCAGCTCACATCTGGAGCTGCTGTGACTGTGGCATAGGCCAGCAGCTATGGCTCTTATTCAACCCCTAGCCTGGAAGTTCCATATGCTCCAAGTGCAGCATTAAAGAGCACACACACACACACACAAAAGAACATTATATGTTTTAAGGGTAGTATAATTGTCTTCCTTCCTACTGATTCTAACCAGTGGAGAAAAGAGAGGATTTTCAGTGGTTGAAAGGATTATCTTTATTAATAACTGTAGATAAATGTCCATTAGTTCACCAAATTTGTGGATACCACTTCATGGTTTGTGTTATTATCACAACTCACACATTCCATTTGAATAATGCCAAGGGCCCATGCAGGGACCATGTACTTGATTTTCAACCCAAAGGGACTGGAAAAAGAAGACCTATTTATAAGGAAACCCCTACCCCCATCCACTGTATGTTTATTACAAGACAAGTGGTTGCTGAAATGAATAACCTATAAGGAATCAGGCCTTGAGTTAAATAGGGGATATGAGATAGGAGATTGTGTCATGCCTAAAAGATGGTCTTTAAAATGTAATTTATTTTAATGCCTTAATCATTACTAATTTCAAGAAGAGGTAGGGATTGTGCATGGGTTTATTTCTGGGTTCTCTATTCTATTACATTGATCTGTATGTCTGTTTTTGTATCAGTACTGTTTTGATTCCTGTAGTTTTGTGGTACAGTCTGAAGTCAGAGAGTGTGATACCTCCAGCTTTGTTCCTTTTTCTCAAGCTTGCTTTAACTTTGGTTTATTTTATTGTTCCAAAAAAAATTTCAGATTATTTGTAGTAGTTCTATGAAAAATGACGAGTATTTTGATAGGGATTCCATTAAAACTGTAGATTGCTTTGAGTAGTTTGGACAATCTAACAATGTCAGTTCTTCTAATCCATGAACATGGGATATTTTTCAGTTTATTTATCTCTTCAGTTTTCTTTACCAGGGTCTTACAGTTTTCAAAGTATAGGTCTTTCGTCTCCTAGGTTAAATATATTCCTAGGTATTTTATTCTTTTTGCTGCAGTTGTTTCTTGAAACATGCTCAACATTGCTAATGGTCAGGGAAATGCAAATCCAGACCACAGTGAGATACTGCCTCACAGCTGTCAGAATTGCTTTCATCAAGAAGTCTATAAATAACAAATTTTGATGAGAATGTGTAAAAAAAGGAACCCCTGTATACTGTTGGCGGGAATGTAAATTGGGTGCAATTGCTGTGGAAAACAGTATGGAGTTTCCTCAAAAAAACTGAAATAGAACTACCATATGATCCAACATTTCCACTCCTGGGTATATATCTGAAGAAAATAAAAACACTAATTCAAAAAGATATATGTGTACAAATGTTCATTCAGCCTTAGTTACACTTGCCAAGATGTGGAAGCAACCCAAGTGTCTATCAATAGATGAATGAATAAAGGATGTGAGGTATATATAAAATATTAATCAGACATAAAAAAATAAAATTTTGCTATTTGCAACAACATGGATGGACCTGGAGGATAAAATGCTTAGTGAAATAAGTCAGAGAAAGATGAATACTGTGTGATATCACTTATATGTGGCATCTAAAAAATAAAACAAATGAATATAAAAAAAAACAGAAACAGGATAACAGACATAAAGATCAAATTATTGATTACCTGTGGGGAGAGTGAAGAGGAGAGGGACAAATAGGGCAAGGGATTAAGAGGCATAAACTACTATGTATAAAATGAGTAAGATACAAGGATACACTTTACAGCACAGGGAATATAGCCAGCAATTTAGAATAACATTAAATAGGAGTTTCCATCATGGCGTGGCAGAAATGAATCTGACTAGGAACCATGAGGTTGAGGGTTCAATCTCTGGCCTTGCTCAGTGGGTTAACGGTCCGGCATTGCCGTGAGCTGTGGTGTAGGTTGCAGACGCGGCTCGGAACCCGCATTGCTGTGACTCTGGCGTAGGCCGGAGGCTACAGCTCCAATTCGACCCCTAGCCTGGGAACTTCCATATGCCCTAGAAATGGCAAAAAACAAAACAAAAAAAAAAAAAACAAAACAAAAAAAAACAAAAAAAAAATTAAAATACACTTGAGACGTTCCCATCGTGGCTCAGTGGTTAATGAATCCGACTAGGAACCATGAGGTTGCGGGTTCAATCCCTGGCTTTGCTCAGTGGGTTAAGGATCCGGCATTGCCGTGAGCTGTGGTGTTGTTTGCAGATGTGGCTCGAATCCCGCGTTGCTGTGGCTCTGGCGTAGGCTGGCAGCTACAGCTCCGATTGGACCCCTAGCCTGGGAACCTCCATATGCCGTGGGAGCAGCCCTAGAAAAGGCAAAAAAAAAAAAATAAAAAAACAAAACAAAACAAAACAAAAAAAAGCTTAAATGCTGCACCTAATGTCACAACAGTGGAACCAGTGATAACCAAACTCTCTGCTCTGGTATGATGCCTTATCTACTACATTTTCTATTTAGCTTAAATTTTTCACAATGAAAAAAAAACTGTAGTTGGAAAAATGACTTCCTTAAGAGAGAAATCCCATTTATTTCTCTATTAAGACTTGAAATATAATGTCTTGCAACAACATACTTTTGCAGGTTTCTTTTTTTTATCTTTGTGTGTGTGTGTGTGTGTGTGTGTGTGTGTGTTTGTCTTTTTAGGGCTGTACCCGCGGCATATGCAGGTGCCCAGGCTAAGGGTCAAATTGGAACTGTAGATGCTGGCCTACACCATACCACAGCAATGCCAGATTCGAGCTGCGTCTGTGACCTGTACCACAGCTCATGGCAATGCCAGATCTTTAACCCACTAAATGAGGCCAGGGATCAAACTGCATTCTCATGGATGCTAGTCAGATTTATTTCCTCTGAGCCACAACAGGAACTCCTACTTTTATTTTTTATCTTTTTAGGGCTGCACCCATAGTACATGGAAGTTCCTAGGCTAGGGTTGAATCAAAGCTGCAGCTGCAGCCTACACTACAGCCACAGCGATGCCAGATCTGAGCCTCCTCTGTGACCTACACTATATTACTGCAACGCCAGATAATTAACCCACTGAGCAAGGCCAGGGATTGAACCCACATCTTCATGGATACTAGTCAGGTTTGTTACCGCTGAGCCACAATAGGAACTCCCTTTTCAGTTTTTTTCTGGCCTTTATGTTTTATGATAATTAACTTTTCACAGTTATTTCTAGAGTACAGTGTAAGTAGTGCATTTCATTCTTTGCGTTAGATTTTATAGTATTTTTAAAAATTCCTAACATGTTTTCCATGGTATAATTTTCTCAGTAAGAAATTGCTTATATTATATTATTTACCAGAAAATAATCTCTGACTTTGATCTGGTGTGAGATGAACACATCTTTTTGATGTCATTGTGTTAAATTATGTAGCAATAATGACAGAGATCTGGAAATAGTAATAGCAATCTCTCAATAATCTGTAGGATTTTAAATTGTTGGATAAAGCTGAATGAATATATTTAAGAAAATTTATTTAGAGTTAGATGTTTCATGTCAAGTAGTTAATTGTAGGTATGCAAGTTTTAGGAATGCTTGGTATCAGATCGTAAACTGAACTTGTAATGTTGAAAGGCTAAATCTAAGATGCACTAGTCACATTATAATCTTCTCTGGTCAGACTTTGTAAGGAGGTCTCTATTAGACTGAATTATGCATTCCACATTTTATGAAAGGCATCAATAAAGGAAATGTGTCTGAAGGAGGACTAGCATAGTGAAGAAAATGGCATCAAAAGAAGAATGATTTTGTTGAAGAAAATAAAGTGCGAACTACATAGTTGCCTTCAAGTACTTGAATGTGTACAGGAGATTAGGCTTAGCACAGCACTACAGATCAGAGCTAAGGACTTCTTAGTGGACAGAGAATGAGGCTGACCTTGGTCTTATATGATAAAGCAAGTAGAGCTTTCAAAGAAAAATAATCAGTTCACTTTTCTTGTGGCAAACCCATGGTCCTTGCTGGCTTTCCTGAGCTGGAAAACTGTGTCAGGTGCACAAGTGGATTTTATAATCTTCAACACTCCTCTAATATTGTTTCTATTATGCTATCTTTAGAAGCAGCTTTGGGATAAAAAAATAGCCTCTGAAAAATGAGAGGGTGTATTTCAAGAAAGATGGAGGAGAGATGAAAACTTACTTTTATATTTTTTTCTTTGCTCATAATAACAACTACATTATACATTCCTAAGGCTTAAAATGATATAATAAAACCAATTGAAATGTTTATCCCCCCATAGTCTCTCATCATAAACTGTGTACTGCTCAATGTAAAATGAAAGAACAAGCTAAAAGAGACAAATCTTTTTTTTTTTTTTTTTTTTTTTGTCTTTTTGTCTTTTGTTGTTGTTGTTGTTGCTATTTCTTGGGCTGCTCCCTGCGGCATATGGAAGTTCCCAGGCTAGGGGTTGAATCGGAGCTGTAGCCACCAGCCTACGCCAGAGCCACAGCAGCACGGGATCCAAGCCGCGTCTGCAACCTACACCACAGCTCACGGCAACGCCGGATCGTTAACCCACTGAGCAAGGGCAGGGACCGAACCCGCAACCTCATGGTTCCTAGTCGGATTTGTTAACCACTGCGCCACGACGGGAACTCCTGGTTTCATTTTCTGCGGCATATGGAGGTTGCTAGGCTAGGGGTCCAATCAGAGCAACAGCTGCTGGCCTACGCCACAGCCACAGCAATGCCGGATCCTTAATTCACTCAGCAAGGCCAGGGATCAAACTCACGTCTTCATGGATGTTAGCTGAGTTCACTATCCACTGAGCCACGACAGGAACTCCAAAAGAGACAAATCTTGGAATGCCCTTTGTAATTTCAGAAAGGAAAGATGAGTATTGGAATAACCAAACACACACACACACACACACACACACACACACACACAAAATGCCACCATCCAATTTCCACTTCTTATTCTTTCTTCATGCTCTCTTTCCATATTCAGCTTAAAACCATGTGACCATCATCCCTTTAGGTAGGAACTATGTGTAATTTTATAGACACGTTCTGAGTCCTGAAGCTGAAGGTAAAAACCATAGTTTCTAATGTTGGGCTCAATATGCTTATGGAAGCAGATAGAGCTTGTTTCTCTGGCTTTGTAACCACTGAAGAAAGGCTATGGTTGGTTGGTGAGAAGAAGGACACTTGCAATTGTATGAGCCTAGTACTTCTCTTGCAGGAAGCAGCCTACCGTTTGTCCTAAAGTGGTGTTGGAGAAACAGGCAAAGCTGGTGAATTGAACCCTTGGGCCACTAAAGCACCTGAATATCTTTTTCCTATAAATGGCTTTAATGTGGAGCTTTTTTTTCCCCATGTCAAAACCAGTTTCTTAACATTAAAGAAATGATAGTAAAAGGGTAAACATAATAGCAATTGGATAGCATTGTTGTGAAGACTAAATATGATACTATATTAGAATGTTTAACAAAGAACTTTCCATATAATAAGCACAAAATAATTTTATTAAGAATATTCTGTCTCGCCGCAGAAGGTTAGTCCCGGAGAAAGGGCCAGGGGGCGCTGCCTGGGTGGGGGCTGGGCACCGAGACCTCGGCTCCAGAGATTAGTCCCCGGGCTAGGGGGGGTGGGGCAGAGCGGAAACTGCTTGGGAGGTCTAGAAACCATTTGACGGGGCAGAGGCTGCCTGGGAGACTAGAAAACAAAGCTGTCGCAGAGGAAGGGAGCAATACTCCAGGGGCGGGGAAGTGGAAAGCCACATCAGAGGGAACCTGGGAGAAGAGCCTGGTCTGCGCCCGTGCTGGGGAGGGGAGAAAAGAAGGGGTGGGTCCCCATAGAATACCCCCCACGCCACAGCAAGCTTACAGGCCCGATAGCTAGCTGAAAACTGTGCTTCCCAGTGCATCCCCTCCCCCCACCCCCGCCACACCCTACGCTCTCTCACGGACCTGGGGCTGCCTGCCATCCAGGAGGGCTGGCCTTAACAATTGCCTGAAGCCTACCACCGCAGGGGCTGTCCCTGCACAGGCCTGCTTGCCCTTTGGTGGGGCTATACTTCTGAAGAGCAGCACCAAACAGCACCAGCCCCCGAGAAAAGGCCTGCAGCCCAGAAAAGCTAGAACAAGCTTAGCCAGGCTGTGAATAGATCGACCTAATTCTCGGACGGTTTTTCTGAGTCGGGTTGCCCCGGGGAGGAGCCTCTTCAGTTTCCAATGGACCTGCTACCCGCCCAAGCCCGCAGGGGGTGCCCCACTCCGTTGAAATAACTGCTCAGTACCACCAGCCCCCTGGAAGAGCCCCTGCAGACCAGAAAAGCTGCAACAAGCTCGACCAGACTGTGAAAAGATCCGCCTACATTCTCAGGCTGTCCTTCTGAGTTGGGCTGCCCTAGGGAAGAGCCTCTTAGGTTCTCAGTGACCCAGATAGCTGCTCCAGCCCCCAGGGGTTGCTGCACTCCTGAGGAGCAGCTGCCCAACACCGCCAACCCCCTGCAAGAACCCCACAGCCTAAAAACACCAGAGCAAGCTCTGCATGACCAAGTGAAATCTGCTACCATCGTGGTGTGGACCTCCCAGTCCTGTCCGCCCTCAGGAAGTCCTCCTTTGCTTCAAAGAAACACTGTTAGCCCCATCAACACTCCAGAAAAGCCACACTGCTTCAAAAAAGATTGACAAACAATGCCAGCCCTCAGGAAATATTCCACAGCAGTGACAAGGCAAACACTGCCCGATAACGGAGAGTACAACTCCCTCAGGAGAAAGAAGACAACAAGCAAGATGAAGAAGCTGAGAAACCACCCCCAGTCAAACCAACAGGAGAACTCACCTAAAACAGTCAGCAATGAAACAGATCTCTGCAGTCAGACAGACCTGGAGTTCAAAAGAGAAATAGTGAAAATACTGAAGGAATTAAGAGAAGATATGAACAGTAATGCAGATACCCTCAGAAAGGAACTAGAAAATATAAGGAGGAGCCAAGAAAAACTAGAACATTCATTTGCAGAGATGCAAACTGACCTAAGGGCAGTAAAAACCAGAATGAATAATGCAGAAGAACGAATCAGTGATATGGAAGATAGAATAATGGAAATCACTCAATCTGGTCAACAGACAGAAAACCGAATCAAAAAACTGGAAAGCAATATAAGAGACCTATGGGATAATATAAAGCGGGCCAATCTACGCATAATAGGAATTCCAGAAGGAGTAGAAAAAGATAAGGGGATGGAAAATATATTTGAAGAAATTATTGCTGGAAACTTCCCAAATCTAAAGGATACTGGATTCAAGATACAAGAAGCACAGAGGGCCCCGAACAAACTGAACCCAAATAGACCCACACCAAGACACATCATAATAAAAATGGCAAAAGTTAGTGATAAAGAGAGGATCCTCAAGGCAGCAAGAGAAAACCAGAATGTTACCTACAAGGGAACCCCCATAAGAATATCAGCTGATTTCTCTACAGAAACACTACAGGCCAGGAGGGAATGGCAAGAGATATTTAAAGTGCTCAAAGGAAAAAATATGCAACCTAGAATACTCTATCCAGCAAGAATATCATTTAAAATAGAATAGAAGGGGAAATAAAAATTTTTCCCAACAAACAAAAACTTAAAGAATACAGCAACACAAAACCCAGGTTAAAGGAAATATTGAAAGGGCTTCTCTAAACCAAAAAGAAAGGAAGGAAAGGGAAGAAAAAAGAAAAGAAAAAAAAAAAAAAAGAAGAAGAGGAAGAAGTAGGACTGAGGAAATGGCAATCAGAGAGCAGTCACTCAAATAAGCCAGCATACAGATTTAATCATGAACATGCTTCAAACAAAATAAAATTAATAAGAAAAAAATAAAAAAGAGTCATCAAAACCATAAAATGTGGGCAAGGGAGGTCAGAAGGTAAATAACCCTTTTTGTTTATATGTATGTCTCTCTTCTTAATTTTAATATAGTAATGAAGTGTTTGAACTTACAGGACCATCAGGCTAAAACACACAATTATGGGAAGGGGTTAGCATACTTAAAAATCAGGGCAACCACAAGCCAAAACCAAATATTGCATTTGCAAAAAAATGAAAAAAAAAATACACTCAAGCAGATAATAACAGGAGACCATCCAGCCAAAAAAAAAAAAAAAAAAAAAGAAAGGAAGAATGGAGAACCATAGAATCAACTGGAACCCGAGGTTCAAATGGCAATAAATAATCATCTATCAATTATCACCTTAAATGTCAATGGACTGAATGCCCCAATCAAAAGACACAGAGTGGCTGAGTGGATAAAAAGGCAAAAACTTTCAATATGCTGCCTACAAGAAACTCACCTTAGGACAAAAGATACATATAGATTGAAAGTGAAAGGGTGGGGAAAAATATTTCACGCCAATAGACATGACAGAAAAGCAGGAGTCGCAACGCTCATATCAGACAAAATAGACTTTAAAACAAAAGACATAAAGAAAGACAAAGAAGGACACTATTTCATGATTAAGGGATCCATCCAAGGAGAGGATGTTACTATCGTCAACATATATGCCCCAAACATAGGAGCACCCAGATACACACAACAAATATTAACAGACATAAAGGGAGATATTGATGAGAATACAATCATAGTAGGAGACCTTAATACCCCCCTCACATCAATGGACAGATCCTCTAGACAGAAAACCAATAAAGCAACAGAGATCCTAAAGGAAACAATAGAAAAGTTAGACTTAATTGATATCTTCAGGACACTACATCCCAAAAAATCAGAATACACATTCTTCTCAAATGCTCACGGAACATTCTCAAGAATTGACCACATATTGGGACACAAAGCGAATCTCAATAAATTTAGGAGCATAGAAATTATCTCAAGTATCTTCTCTGACCACAATGCCATGAAATTAGAAATCAACCATGGGAAAAGCAAAGAGAAAAAACCTACTCCATGGAGACTAAACAACATGCTACTAAAAAACCAATGGGTCAATGAGGAAATCAAGAAGGAAATTAAAAACTACCTTGAAACAAATGATAGTGAAGACACAACCTCTCAAAACCTATGGGATGCTGCGAAAGCAGTGCTCAGAGGGAAATTTATAGCAATCCAGGCCTTTCTCAAAAAAGAAGAAAGATCCCAAATTGACAACTTAACCCTCCACCTAAATGAATTATAAAAGGAAGAACCAAAAAGTCCTAAAGTCAGCAGAAGGAAGGAAATTATAAAGATCAAAGAAGAAATCAATAAAATAGAGACTCAAAAAACAATAGAGAAAATTAATAAAACCAAGAGCTGGTTCTTTGAAAAGGTGAACAAAATTGACAAACCCCTGGCCAGACTCACTAAAAAGAGGAGAGAAAGAACCCAAATCACCAAAATTATAAATGAAAAGGGAGAAATCACAACGGATACAGCAGAAATACAAAAAACCCTAAGAGAATACTATGAACAACTGTATGGCAACAAGTTTGACAATCTGGAAGAAATGGACAATTTTCTAGAATCTTACAGCCTGCCAAAACTGAATCAAGCAGAAACAGACCAACTGAACAGACTGATCACTAGAAATGAAATTGAAGAGGTCATAAAATCACTCCCTACAAATAAAAGTCCAGGACCAGATGGCTTCACAGGTGAATTCTATCAAACATATGAAGAGGAATTGGTGCCCATCCTCCTTAAACTCTTTCAAAAGGTTGAAGAAGAAGGAATACTCCCAAAGACATTCTATGAGGCCACCATCACCCTCATTCCAAAACCAGGCAGAGATACCACCAAAAAAGAAAACTATCGGCCAATATCATTGATGAATATAGATGCAAAAATTCTCAACAAAATCTTAGCCAACCGAATCCAACAACATATCAGAAAAATTATACACCATGACCAGGTTGGGTTCATCCCAGGTTCACAAGGATGGTTCAACATACGCAAATCAATCAGCATCATACACCACATTAACAAAAAAAAAGTCAAAAATCATATGATCATTTCAATAGACGCAGAAAAAGCATTTGACAAAGTTCAACATCCATTCATGATCAAGACCCTCGCCAAAGTGGGTATAGAGGGAACATTCCTGAATATAATCAAAGCCATTTATGATAAACCCACAGCAAATATAATCCTCAATGGGGAAAAACTGAAAGCCTTCTCACTCAAATCTGGAACAAGACAGGGATGCCCACTCTCACCACTGCTCTTCAACATAGTTTTGGAAGTCTTAGCCACAGCAATTAGACAAACAAAAGAAATAAAAGGCATCCATATAGGAAGAGAAGAGATCAAACTGTCACTGTATGCAGATGATATGATACTATACCTAAAAAACCCTAAGGACTCAACCCCAAAACTCCTTGAACTGATTAATAAATTCAGCAAAGTGGCAGGATATAAGATTAACATTCAGAAGTCAGTTGCATTTCTGTATACCAGCAATGAAACATTAGAAAAGGAATACAAAAATACGATACCTTTTAAAATTGTACCTCACAAAATCAAATACCTCAGAATACACCTGACCAAGGAGGTAAAGGACTTATATGCCAAGAACTATAAAACTTTAACCAAAGAAATCAAAGAAGATGTAAAGAAATGGAAAGATATTCCATGTTCCTGGATTGGGAAAATCAATATTGTGAAAATGGCCATCCTACCCAAAGCAATCTACAGATTCAATGCAATCCCTATCAAATTACCCATGACATTTTTCACAGAACTAGAACAAACAATCCAAACATTTATATGGAACAACAAAAGACCCAGAATCGCCAAAGCAATCCTGAGAAACAAAAACCAAGCAGGAGGCATAACTCTCCCAGACTTCAAGAAATACTACAAAGCCACAGTCATCAAAACAGTGTGGTACTGGTATCAAAACAGACAGACAGACCAATGGAACAGAATAGAGAATCCGGAAATAAACCCTGATACCTATGGTCAATTAATCTTTGACAAGGGAGGCAAGAACATAAAATGGGAAAAGGAAAGTCTATTCAGCAAGCATTGCTGGGAAACCTGGACAGCTGCATGCAAAGCAATGAAACTAGAACACACCCTCACACCATGCACAAAAATATACTCAAAATGGCTGAAAGACTTAAATATACGACAGGACACCATCAAACTCCTAGAAGAAAACATAGGCAAAACACTCTCTGACATTAACATCATGAATATTTTCTCAGGTCAGTCTCCCAAAGCAATAGAAATTAGAGCAAAAATAAACCCATGGGACCTCATCAAACTGAAAAGCTTTTGCACAGCAAAGGAAACCCAAAAGAAAACAAAAAGACAACTTACAGAATGGGAGAAAATAGTTTCAAATGATGCAACTGACAAGGGCTTAATCTCTAGAATATATAAGCAACTTATACAACTCAACAGCAAAAAAACCAATCAATCAATGGAAAAATGGGCAAAAGACCTGAATAGACATTTCTCCAAAGAAGATTTACAGATGGCCAACAAACACATGAAAAAATGCTCAACATCGCTGATTATTAGAGAAATGCAAATCAAAACTACCATGAGATACCACCTCACACCAGTCAGAATGGCCATCATTAAGAAATCCACAAATGGCAAGTGCTGGAGGGGCTGTGGAGAAAAGGGAACCCTCCTGCACTGTTGGTGGGAATGTCAACTGGTACAGCCACTATGGAGAACAGTTTGGAGATACCTTAGAAATCTATACATAGAACTTCCATATGACCCCGCAATCCCACTCTTGGGCATCTATCCGGACAAAGCTCTACTTAAAAGAGACACATGCACCCGCATGTTCATTGCAGCACTATTCACAGTAGCCAGGACATGGAAACAACCCAAATGTCCATCGACAGATGATTGGATTCGGAAGAAGTGGTATATATACACAATGGAATACTACTCAGCCATAAAAAAGGATGACATAATGCCATTTGCAGCAACATGGATGGAACTAGAGAATCTCCTACTGAGTGAAATGAGCCAGAAAGACAAAGACAAATACCATATGATATCACTTATAACTGGAATCTAATATCCAGCGCAAATGAACATCTCAGAAAAGAAAATCATGGACTTGGAGAAGAGACTTGTGGTTGCCTGATGGGAGGGGGAGGGAGTGGGAGGGGTCGGGAGCTTGGGCTTATCAGACACAACCTAGAATAGATTTACAAGGAGATCCTGCTGAATAGCATTGAGAACTATGTCTAGATACTCATGTTGCAACAGAAGAAAGGGTGGGGGAAAAAACTGTAACTGCAATGTATACATCTAAGGATAACCTGACCCCCTTGCTGTACAGTGGGGGGAAAAAAAAAATATACTCAGTGAAAGATGCCAGACAAGAAATGTCAAAAAAAAAAAAAAAGAATATTCTGTCACTCTCCTGAAGTAAAATGTTTAAACCCAAATGTATAACTTTACTCTTCTTCCAAGTAAATCTTATATTCTTGAAGGCTACTGCTGCCCTATTTGGAGCCTGCATAGATCTAACATACTAGCTATACAATTCAGAATTGCTCCATTGTTCCAATTTGATGGTTCTGCCATGTATGTTTATTCAAGCAAAGTAAAGAAATATTTAAAAGTACATTTACAAAAATGTTCTATGTTATTCTGCTGATGTTTTCTCTTCAAGTTCCTACTTATTCATTGCTTGACATTCTTTAGGTATGGCTATAAAACTGGCTATAAATTGTGTTCACACTATAATTCAATTCAATCACATTTTTCATTTTTATATATAGTTTATGTATTTTGTCATGGGCTATTTTTTTAATAAAACTGGGAATTTTTTTTAATTTCAGCTTGTTTCTTATTACAACTATTTATACTAGTTAGTTAAAAATTAATTTGATAATGTGGCCTAAGAATAATGATTCTGTAGTTACTATAATAATATATTGATGTATTTTTTGAAACAATTTCTTAGGTGATAAAAAAAATACCTTGTGGAATGCTATTATAGAGTGATTTAATTTTTCCTGCCCAGCGCTTCAAACCTATTTAGTGGACTTGTACTTCTCTAGAGAAAACTTAGGACAATTCCTAGTCATTCCTGTCCTCTTTAGTAATGGACAGGCCATTATTTGCTTGGAACTGCTGATGAGGGAAAACCTTGCTTAGATTCCTTTTATTTTTCATTTTGGTGCTTTTTCTTTTCCTACCCTAGCTCATTTACCAAGATTTCTGATCTTTTGTGGGAAGGGCCAGGGAATAGGAAGGAGAGGACAAAGGAGGTTGAAGGTTCCTTCTCCACTCATCCAGTCTAGGGTAGTGATAAATTCTCTGAGCCTGACATATGATTAAAGCTGCCTTTCTTTCCTGTTTTGCGTTTGAAAGATCTTTGCTGACCTGGTCTTATCTTTGGAGCTCTCAGCTGCTTTTCCTTTGAAGCAGGCGGTGTGTTTTCCCTAAATGGTTGCCTTGACTTTTACTAACCTTTGGTCATCCATCTGTGGTTTCATCTATCCCTTCTGCTGTGCTTATGCACAAAATGGATAAAATATATGATAAGTTTCAAGGCTCAATAAGGATGTTTGTCTTCAAACTGAGTCAAATAAATTTCTAAATGAAAATAATTAAAAGACCTAGGAATTCCTGTCTTGGCTCAGCGGAAACAATCCCTACTAATATCCATGGGGACGTAGGTTCAATCCCTGGCCTCCTCAGTGGCATTGCTATGAGATGTGGTGTAGGTCACAGTCTCAGCTCAGATACTGCTTTGCTGTTGCTGTGGCATAGGCCAGTAGCTGCAGCTCTGATTCAATCCCTAGCCTGGGAACTTCCATATGCTGTGGGTATGGCCCTAAAAAAGACAAAAAAAAAAAAAAATGGTCTAGACTTAAAACATAAATTTAGCAAATTATAACCCCCAATCTTTAAGAAAAGATCACAACTGTTCCCACAGAGAAATAACATGACACCTACAAAAAGAACAGGAACAAAATTGGCATAAGGTTTGTTGTCACCCTTCCTAGAAAACACATTTAAAGTGGGGGAGATGGAAGGAGACTTGGTTTTTGTTTGACAGGTTGGAGAAGAGATGCCCAGTCTTTAGAAGAAAGAAACTGTGCCGTATTCTGAGAGAGAGATGTTTATCATTTATAGGCAATATGACCTTAAGGGTCAGTAAGCTAGTGGTTTACCTGCAATAGATTTTTTTTTTTTTTTTTTTGCTGGATCCCTGTATTTCAAGAAAGTGTCAGTAGCAATAGCTTCTTGATTTGATTCTCTAATATTTGGACCAAGCTTTGGGTGTATAGATTGTGGAGTGGTATCTCCTGACACAGACTTGCACAGCTTCACTAGAGAACCCAGTGACAGGCTTAGGCAGTACTCTTCTGATGGACCAATTCTGAATTGTTGTAAGAGTCATGCTAAGTGGTTCACTTACAGTCTTCCTTCAATATTTCCAATGGTGCATAAGTTCTTTTAATTCCCTCTATACAATTCCTTCCTGCTTGATATAGCTAGACTTTGTCTTTTTTAGCTTTCTTTAATGAACCCAAGCTTTTCAGCCTTCACAATGAGCTTAAATATATACAAAGAATAAAGAAAATTAAGGTAGCAGAACCGGATATGAATGTTAGTTATGTAAGAAAAGTGACAGTAGAGCTGGCAGATTAGAAGGTAGAAAAATATATGCCATGGATAAAAGGAGATATTGGGACATTTTAAAATAGCAAAACATGTTGAAAACAACACATAGCTTTCAGGTATTTACCTAACAAAATTTTATTTTTTGATCACATCACAGTGCAGCATGGACTAATAAAAAAATCTCTGCTTTCTACAATTATTCAGAATCTCGGTCTATTTCTTCATTTTGGCTACACACTCCTCAGTATCCTCTGCAGGGTGACCAGATGTCCCAATTTTCCCAGGACTGAAGGGTGTTCCTGGGTCACATAGTTTCAATGCTGATACTGGATTGCTTCCAGGCACAGCAGGGAGATAGTTCATGCGAGCCCTCAGAATCCTCTTCACTCAACATGCGAAGAAGGTTTTCATGGACCACGTCTGGAAGTGGTACATATCATTTCCTTTAACTTCTCATTGTATACTTTATTGCAAATAAATCTGAAAAATATACTCTAGTGGTACCTAGAAAGAACAAAGTTAGAATATTGGAGAACAGATGCCTTGTCTGAAAAGTTCAGTTTTATGTTCGACCAAAATGAGTTCATATTTTTCCACACATAGAACACCTCCTTAAGAGAGAGAATCTAAAGCCCCAGGTAATCACAGTATCCAACAAAAATCCAAGTTGTCTAGATGGTGAATATCAGGTCCCAATATGGTCCCTTGGCAACCTGTGAACTAAAAATGCACACTATCTTCTCCACTATAAAAAAGAAAAAAGCAAACACAACAAGGTAACAATGATAAAAATTTGCTTTCTTTATAAAAAAGAATGGAACATGCAACAAGTATTTGTCCGTAGCAATTTGGTAATTTCTTTGGGTAGGAATCATAAACACTCTCTGCACATGGAACTAAGTGGAGATCCTTGATGTTACTTGTATTTATGGTGGACTTAAGGTTTTTGATCGTGGTTTGCTTTGTTTTGTATGTGCGCTCATGTATTTTTTTTTAAGGCATTGCATTAGTTTTGTAGGACTGCTGTGACAAAATGCCACACAAATTAGGTGGCTTTAATAATAGAAATTTATCGTCTCACAGTTCCAGGGACCAGGACCCTGAGATAAAGGGTAGAATTGTTTATTTCTGAGAGTAGTAAGGGGAGTTTGCTCCATGACTCTCCTCTAGGTTTTTGTGGTTTGTTGGCTGTCTGGTATTACTCGGCTGTAGCAGTCTACCTCCATTTTCATACGGCGTTTTCACTGTGCATGTGTCTGTATGTCCAAATTCTCCCTAGGTCACTAGTCTTGTTGGAATGGGGATCCAGAATGACCTCGTCTCAACTATTTACCTTTGCAATAACCTATTTCTTAAGAGTTCACATTTCAAGGTACTGAGAGTTAGGTCATGTGAGTGTGGGGAGGACAAAATCCAACCCATAACAGGCATGAATAGACAATAGACAAAAACTTTGTCCTAAGCATATAGTATCTTTAGAAATAAATTCCTTTGAGAAATAGTACAGTTCTAATCTTTTTTTTAACTTTCATTTAGTTCTCTGTGCCAGTAACCATACCCAAAGTGTCTTCTACACCTAATTCTCAAGCCTGATTTATGTCTTTGCTTTCTTACCACTAGGAGTCTCTTTTAACTTAAAGAACTCTACTGTGAGATGTTCTGGCTTAGGTGGGGAGGCCACTCTCTTCATGTGATCTTTTCTGCAACACTTAGTTTTAATAGACCCTGTTGCTCAAAAGCTTTTTAAACTATCATTTCATGCTTTTTGGGTATAGAAACTGTCAGCTTTTCAAATCCTTTGGGGCCCCCACTGTTTCAATTATACTTTATTTCATTTTTGTTTGCAAACCAGCCCATCCTTTCCCTGAGTTTCTTTTCTGATGATACATTACTAGGTCAGTAACCATAGTCATAACCAACACAGATCATAATTATTATGGTTCTTTCCAGACATTTCCCCTTGAGCTAGTAGACACATGGTCTGTCTTCCAAATTGTCATGGACTTTAATTTTTCTAAGCATTTGGCTAACAAATCTTTGAATGCACCAATTTTTTTGTTGTTGTTGCTTTTTCTTTTTTGATCCTTTCCTTTCCATCTGTCACCAAATGTTTTTGTTTGGTGCTACTAAACTCTAAATTACAACATCTGTATTGGTCAGGGTAGGCTAAATGCTATAAGAGTAATCTACCTGGCATTAGGTCTTGCTTTGACCAGTAGAATGCTGTGCAGGTGACCTTATGTGAGTGTAGATCCCAGCCTTTAATTGTCCCTGAGATTCCTTTCTCACCCTCCTGGAATTCTGAGATCACCTGACTGTGGTGAAACCATCTCAAGCCTTTTGGGAGATGAGGCTACATAAAGGTGAACTGAAGGACCCCAGCGGAGAGCAAGCTCCAGGGCTTTAGGCATGTGAGGGAGGATGTTGTGAAACTTCTACCTCTGCCCATGTACCAGATAAGGGAATAAAATAGCCCTAGAGTGACAAGCAGAACCAACCATTAAGTCCACAGAATTTGGGAAATATCCTTACTGTTTTAAACCACTGAATTTGGGACCGTTTTTTATGTAGCGATAGATAACTAGAATATTTTCAGACCTGATAAATGGAGATTAAGTCTTGTACTCTCTAGGCAACCACTAAAAGAGATTAGAAATATTTAACTATGAAGTAGATAACCTCAGTACACCAAGAAAACATGTAGTACACCTAACAGGGTTTTTTTTATGAATGTTTATATAAATTTAATTTTTCATATCCCAAATATTATTGGCCAGCTACAACAACAAAACAAATCTCTTAGATATAAAATGTTTCTTTTGCTATTATGTGGATTATTTCCAAATTTTAAAATAAGTCACTGTCAGAAAACTTGGGAAATGATGGAGTTTGTGCAGTTATTCCCTAGCCTTAGTTTTTCAGGGGACATATCTTATATGATGAGTAACCTGTGGAAGTTATGGGGTTGTTTGCAACATCTAATTTGTATTAGTTTTAACTACTAGTAGGTCATAAAATGGAATAATAAAACTTGAAATCTCAGGAAATAATAAGGAAAATGTGTGAATTGGATTTTCAAATAATATGCCATACCTAAGTGCTAATGGATGGAGATAAAATGGAGACACTTAAAGATATTTTCTTATCAGTCATTTTTATAGAGAAAACATAAGAAATAACTTCATGTGAACTGTTGACTCTTAAGAAAGTAGAAAATAGCAACAACATATAAAACACTTTAAAATTGATCCTAACTTCTCCTACTTCCCATTTATGTTATGTTTCCTAAAATATTATCTCATGTTGTTTAAGGGAGGAGTTGGGAAAGTGACAATAGCGTATGTAGCATAGTTAGCTTCTCCCCTCTGTCACCTTTTTGGTGTTAGAACATTGACTTTTTTTTCTCCATTGGTTTTTCTTTCTGTTTTTGTCAGCCTTTGGGATGTAATAAGTCTTTAGAGATCTTTGAATTTGGTGAGTTTTAGAGAGGTGGGGGAGAATATTTGTGTGGTTTTTTTTTTAAGTAATTACAGAAGAATCTTGAATTTGATGGTTGAAGAACTCTGACTTTAGTTGGATTTTTTTTATTTACAGTATAGAAATATGCTATTTTAGATGAGCCAAATGCTTTCCATATCTCCCTTTTTTTTTTTTTTTTGGTTTATTGACAAGAAGATTGACTGTAGAGTCAATTAAAAACTTTGACTACTAATCAGAATTTTTTGTTCTAGAGAAGGCCAACAGTAGAGAGGAAATTCTTGGTTTCAAAGTATGGATACATGGCAAAATGAATTAGAAAATGTGTGCAACAATGTTTATTAAAATGTCATGCAACACTTTATATATAACTTGGACAAATACTTTTCTTATTTTTTTGTTTGTATGGAATAAAATATTGATGCTTTCAATACATTAAAAATGAAAATAGTTTTCATTTCAACTATTTTGTCTTATGGTGTCATCTCATTCTAATTTCAGAAACCAATCGAATCTTTGATTTGGAAATGTAGTTTAAATCATGTCCTTGAATTCTTACATTTTAAAATTGAGGACCAGTGGAAGAGATTATGTGACCTACCCTAGATAGATCACCATGTTTCTCTAGTGTCCACCAAAGAAGCAGTTTCTTTAGTGTCTACCAAAGTAGTTTCATTTTCAGGAATAGCTGGAGGCAGAAAAATCAATGTAATAGAAGTTCATAAAACAACACATAGATCAAGCTTCCATGTGACAGACTTCCTAACAGCTGTGATGTTTGTTAAGGAAATTCTGCTGGGAGCCCCAGATACTGAATTCAAAGTAAGTCACACAACCCCATTCAAAAAACAATCTCAATATGAATAATTTGCTCTAGAGAATAGAACTTAAAAGAGAAATTCATTCCCTGCCTACAATCCTTGATAGTACATTGATGCTTATTCCATTCATGAGGGAAATTTGATTTATTGACTGGTGTACCTTGATATTATGTTATTCTTTTTAGCAGATAGCACTCATTCCCAAGATAATTCTGAAATAAAAATCATTAGGAACTGCTAATTAATTATCATTGGAATTAAAGAGCTTCATTATCCCTAATTTATGTTCATTTAAACTAAGTTCTGATTTTTTTAAAATAGATACTCTGAAAATTAAAACTCTAATTCTCTAAGAAGTAGATTTTCAACCCTTGATTACATTAAATTCAGAACTCACTCAATTTGTGATGTTTTGTTTAAATGGCAAATCTTGATTTGAATAAATAACCTCGTTCCTTATTAGAGTCTATCTTGTTCTCATCTACCTTTTATTTTATGAGTTTGATATGTCCTTCTTTTAGTCTCTATTTTGAGATTGTGTAGGAATTGTTCAATCTGTCATTTAGAAGTAATCCATGAACATTTTCTCTCTTAAACATCCCCATCCAAACATGTGTGTCTTACCCTCCAGGCATGCTGCTTGTATTTTCTCTTTGAAAGCTTCTTTAATTTTTACTTTTTAGTAGCAGAGAAACATTTCTTTTGTTTATATCACCCGCTATTATTTGAAATACATGTACTTTAGGAGCTATTTACTGAGCAACCAGTGTCTTGCCATAGGTGTATATACATCCTATGTATTCATTCATTTGCTTGCTTATTTATTTATTTATGCTGGTTGAAATTTCAAAGAGTTGAACTGAGAAATGTAAAAGAATGAAATAAAGGGATACAGACATGTTATAATACCTAATGGGATCTGACCCTGATGACTTTGGTTGGTTCTCAGGAATCATTTTCTACCATTTCTCCCTTGCTTATTTGAGACAAACTGTCCTTGTTTCTGGATCTCTCCAAGCATCAAATTCATCTGCTCAGAGAGGCCTTCTCTGAGGACTCTAGAACAGCACTCAACTCCATCCTTTTCTATTTTCTCATCCTTCTCTTCAGTGTATGTTTTACCAACTTGATATTATATTATATATTTATGTATTTATTTCTCCTTCCTTTCTAAAATGTAAGTTTCACAAAGCAAAAATTTCCCTGTTGTATTTATTTCCATATCATCAGTAGTTAGAGTAATGAATGGCATAGAAACAAAAATATTTGATGACTCACTGTTGAATAAATGAAAGAAAGATTGGGGTTTCCTATCTTCGTCAGGCAAAACCTTACATTTATGTTAAGGAAAATAAGAAGTCAAGTGATGAGGCAAACCAAGAAGTTATAAAGAGTAGATTAAACAAAAAACTATTTCTCAACTACACAAAATATTTACCTTAACCAAATATCTTCTATTTTATCAATCCTAGAAATGTTTGTAAAATATAATCAGAGACCAGAAAAGGATGTTTGTCTTCCCCAACTACTAAACTAAGTTAATTCGTAACTAGTTTAATTAAAAATTTTAATATATATATATATATATTATCTATTCCAAGTAAGAGATAATTGTTGCAATACCTTAATTAAACACACACACACACACACACACATATATAACATGTTTAGGCTTATCAGTAACACAGGGCTATCTTATGCAAAGTATGATTTGAAAATTTATGAGGTGATATAGGTTCATAATTGCTTGTCCTCAGTTGCAAAATTCAAAATTTAGAGTTTATTCATTTTGCTTATTATTATTTTTTTTTTGTTTAGGTGACACCAAAACTCATTTGGAGGACCTGAGTGTATAGATATGAAGATATAGTGTGAGTATTCACACCTTTTATTTCAGAAATGCTGTGTTCAATTACATGGTATTGGGGGAGGAAGGGTGCTACGTATAGTGTGGCTAAAAATATCTTCCTAATTTGGATAAAATTCTGAATTTTGGTTTCAAGTATATCAAATAAGAGATTTTGGATGAGTATAAGCATACAACACAGATTAAAATCTCTAAATGTTTACTTTTTTTTACACAATTTAAAAAAAACTGAAGTTTTTCAACAATATGACATAAGAATAACGGTTATATTAGGATCATATAAAATACAAAACAAAAGCACCGCCACACAGAAAGAAAATTAAAAGTTAGTAGGAAATACATTTAAAAATAGATATTATGAGGAAGTGCTAGTTAATGTATAAAGCTAATTGCACCACTAAAGTAAGATACTATATTTAACTATTCATCTATCAAATTAATACACATTTTCTATTTTTTTTTTTTTTGTCTTTTTTTTTTTTGCTATTCCTTTGGGCCGTTCTCGCGGCATATGGAGGTTCCCAGGCTAGGGGTCGAATCAGAGCTGTAGCCACTGGCCTACGCCAGAGCCATAGCAACGCGGGATCCGAGCCACGTCTGCAACCTACACCACAGCTCACGGCAACGCCGGATCGTTAACCCACTGAGCAAGGGCAGGGACCGAACCCGCAACCTCATGGTTCCTAGTCGGATTCGTTAACCAGTGCGCCACGACGGGAACTCCCACATTTTCTGTTTTTCATATAGGCAGTAGGCAACCTCAAATTTGTACTTCAAAGAGGTGAATACTTTAGTATTTCTGGAAAACATTTTGAGGATATATATGTCAAGAGCCTTAAAAATACTTATCCCACTTTATTTGAAACAGTAACAGACTTCCAAAATGAACTAAAGTTGTCACCAATAACTCAGTTGAAGACTTATGTACAAAAAAAGATTCTTCAGTGTATTATATATGACAAAAAACAAAGGCAAATGCATTATGATAAAGGGTTCGTTAAATGTGCCGTAGTGTAATTATGTGGTCAATCACAAAATGATTACAAATAACTTTAATAACATATTAAATTTTTATGTTAAAATGTAAATCACAGAATTTTATATATGGAAATAATTGTAAAATACCTGGTAGAAACATAGAATTACCATTCTTGAAAAGTATATATATTGGCAGCTGTTCATAGTTCCCTTTAATATATAGATAAGAAAAACTGCAAGGAAATGCACCAGAAATGCTCTTAGTGATTTTCTCAATAGGTAGAATCAGAATATTTTCCTTTATTCATTGTATTTTCAGTAGTTTTAAGTTTATGAAGTGAATATACTATTACTATTTCAAGCCAAATATTATCTTAAGAAAAGCTTGTGAAAAAAATGTTTGTCTCGTATAGTTCTACTCAATAAGCTTGCATATAAGGTTGGCTATTAACAAGTAGCTTATTTTTTCCAAAATATTTCCCAAATAATTAGAGTAAATAATCAGTAGGCAAAGGACTCCTTTGTGCATAGCTTCATGAGCTTCTTGGAGATAAGTGAGATTGATTTATTTAAATTTCATTTTATCTATTTTAATATCAAATAACTTGTATTTAATATATATATAATATACATGTGTACATAGATGATGGTTTTAAGGAAAAAGTACACAAAAATTGACTTATCGGATACTATTTCGATAAATACTTAAGAGTTTTTAGTTATTATTTTATAATAATACATTTTTTAATTGAAAGGGAACTTAGGCATAATTTCCAATAGCCTTTAAATATATCTAGAATAAATTATATGTAGTGATTAAATTATTAATAATTAACATATATGTAATAATTAATCCCCTTTTTATCTAGTACCTACTCTATGTCAGGGGTTTGGTTAAGATCTAAAGCTTCAAATGTTAACAAGACAGGTTCTTGCATTCCTTGACTGCAATACAGAGGAGGAAACCAAGAGAAACTATCAACTGGACCATTAATAAGATAATTATGAGTGTATATTGAGAGTTATAATGAAAACAAACAAGAAATTGAGATAGAAAACAATGGTTGTTACCTTAGCTAGGGTGTGAACAGAGCAATTCTCTGAGGAGATGACATTTAAGAGAGTGAATCCGAGACACAAAAATCAAGAAGCAGTATTTCAATGTGGACTGTTACTTAGCCACAAAATCAGCATCGCAGACTCATTTTCTTTTTTCTTTTCTTTTCCTTTTTTTTTTTCTCTTTTTTTTTTTTTTTTTTTTTGTCTTTTGTGCCATTTCTTGGGCGGCTCCCGCGGCATATGGAGGTTCCCAGGCTAGGGGTCGAATCAGAGCTGTAGCCACCGGCCTACGCCAGAGCCACAGCAACGCGGGATCCCAGCCACGTCTGCAACCTACACAGCAGCTCACGGCAACGCTGGATGGTTAACCCACTGAGCAGGGGCAGGGATCGAACCCGCAACCTCATGGTTCCTAGTCGGATTCGTTAACCACTGCGCCACGACAGGAACTCCTGCAGTCTCATTTTCTTGATTTCAATTAATTTTTACTTGAAAATAATTTATGTATATTTTTTTTGCTATTGAAATTCTGAATGGGTTGTAGCCAAGCAGAATCTCTGATGTTCTCTCAGGCTATTATCAATTCAGTTGAAGTCAATATAAAATATAAAAACTAAAGAAAGGGGAATTTAACTACTTCTTTAATCTCTCTATAAGTAAATTGAGAACTTAAATCTGTACAGTGCTATTTGTAATGCAGTTGCTAAGGTTTCAGACTCATAGCTAAGAGAATTTGATGACATACTTAATAAAATGAAAATCCCTTTGATAATTTTATTTTTCAGTCTTTTAATTTTGGATACTTTTCTTTACCCTTCAGTTTCACATAATGTTGCCAGGCCCTTAATTTCAGAAATTCTCTTGACATCAGGTTCAAAAAGCTAAGCATTTGGTTCCATTATCTTAAAAAGAGAAACGTATGACTTTCATTTAGATTTTCTATAGACATTTTCTTTTTTTTTTCAACTCCAAAGCAACAAAGAAATTGTGAAAGGTAAGATTATGAAAGGAATATTTCTATTGTCATGTATTTCCCTTTATTGCTCTTCTTTAACAATACCTCTCCCTGCACTCCTTTTGTCTGCTCTTTCTTTATGCCAATTATATTAGAGGCAATTCAATAGGATGACTTTAAGCTAGGCAAGTTAGGCGAAAATTTTTTTATTCTTCTGTTATAGTAGCTGTGCAGCCTCTATGGTTTATATTTTCACCATAAATTTTTAAGGATGATCTTCCATAATGCCCATCACAAACATTAACACACTAGGTGTAGAGTAATTGAGAGAGAAAAATCAAAAAGTTACAAAAGATTAGATAAAGTACAAAAGTTTCATTTCATCATATCAGAAAAAATGGTACCCTCAGGAAATTCAAAGGCATACACCGAGTCAGAGATGTCTACATTTGTTGCACACCTTCTTGTTTTCTCAGAGGGAAGATCTGTTATTTTAATTTTTTCAAAGGAGAGAAGAAATGCAGACTGGAGATTAAGTTTCAGAATATGAATAACAGTACCAAAATAAAGTCAGACATATTTAAGATGACTTATATTAGGAATGCTTGCTCATATACATTGTATATAACATTAATGCAAGACAGATTTTTCCTCATGAGTCCTACATTCCCAGAGTGGGATTATTGCTTCATTAAATTATTTGAAGTTTGTCAAATCCCATATAGAATAGCATCATAACCCAAAGTAGCATCTCAGTGCTGGGGAGAAGTGAAGGGTAACATTACCGTGATTCATTCTTAGAAATAGGTAATGCACGGAGATGCATCATGCATCCATCTATTAGAGAGGTGAAATTACTCCACACAGAATAAAGAACCTTTTGAAGAGGAGTGTAATGTAATATATACTGATCTTTATAGCTAGGTGGCTAGAGTTAAAAACTTGGCTGATGTTTCCATTATCAACTTTGTTGTTCTGGAACTTCTAAGTCAGCTCTAACCAATAAACTCAGCAGAAAAGTTGTATCTAGGAAACTTTAGAAGCTATAAAATTTTAAATACATTCAGATAAATTGGATTTAAATACAGATACCCAAATAGAAATGAATCTATATTTTAATTGTTTGCTTATGAGAGAGTAGGTGAAGCCAACCAAAAACACCTTTGATTCAAAAACTGAGCATATTAAAGATTCCAACTCTTGTGATTACTTTCTAGTTAGTTTACTAGCAGAGCATGAAACAGAGTAAAGGATGTAGCCAAACATGGGTTGACATAGCTTCCCTAAATCTCTTTGTGGCAGTACACTGCAGTTGGTGGTCATTGCAAAGTAAAAAGGGTGAAACACTTTCCAGTTTAGAGGAATTCAGGGCCCACCAGGGAGGAGGAGAAAGGAAGCTGAGGCTGAAGCTTCCATATTCTCAAACAACAGTGGCTGACAGAGTAGACTTCAACCACAAACCAGGCGTGGCTAATTAAATTCAAGCATATTAAAATGAAATAAAACTAAGATTCAGTTCCTCTGTTTCACTAACTACATTCCAAGCACTTGCTGCCTGTGAATGGTTAGTGAGCCATTTGGACAGACAGGACATTTCCATCATCACAGGGAGTCCTATTGGTCAGTATTGATCTAAGATACAAAGCAGTTCTTGCTTTGTCTTTTTTATTGGGCCATCAAGTCTTCAGTGAGTATGGCCATTGCCTACCATAGAGAGTTATAAAGATATAATACCAATGAATATATTAAATACATGCATATTTAAATTGTTCTAGGCAGTACAGGCCTTTCACTTTTTTGTGAGGTAGAGGGCAATGCCATTCTGCTGATGATCCAGAATAATAAAAACAGTAAAAGACTTAGGAGAATGATAAAGGTTTGGAAGAGCCAGTGTGAGGAGTGAGAGGGAGGTAACTCAGAAACATTTAGAAAAAGATTCTGGGTATCACAGAAGTTCAGATAGGTATGTATTGTCTATTTAACAGAGAGTTAGCTTGATTTTTGATATGAAAAGGCCATACTTTAGGGATATTATACTTTGTCATCAGCTTTCCCATTCTACGGTCTTTACAAAAACAAGTTCTGCTTATTATCCACAATCTTAAATTTGCAGGAACATTGAATTACATTTATGAATAAGATTTAGCATAGAAAAAGCATTATAAGACATTAAATATTCAGACTATAATAGAAAAAATAACTTCTCCAAAAATGTTTATACCCTGGAATTCCCATTGTGGTGCAGTGGAAGTGAATCTGACTAGTATCCATGAGAATCCCTGGCCTCGATCAGTGGGCTAAGGATCTGGCGTTTGCCGTGAGCTCTGGTGTAGGTTGCAAATGTGGTTTGGATCTGGTGTTGTTGTGGCTGTGGTGTAAGCTGGCAGCTGTAGCTCCGATTGGACCCCTAGCCTGGAAACTTCCATATGCCACCATCATGGTCCTAAAAAGTAATAAATAAATAATAAAATGTTCACACCCTAATCACAGGATCCTGTGAATATGTTATATAATATATAACAAAAGGAACTTTGTATATGTAATTAATGTCGCAGACCTAAAATCAGTGTTCATTATGGATTATATGAGTGGGTCCATTATAATCGATTAAGCCCTTAAAAGCAGACAAATGTCTACAGTTGGAGTCAGAAGAGATGCAACAGAAAAGATAAGCAGGAGAGATGAGAGAGAGAAGGAGGTCAGAGAGATTAGATGTGTGAGAAGGGCTTGATGAACCATGGTTGGCTTTGAAGATGGAAAAGAGGAGCCAAGAATTGAGGGTGGCATCTAGTAGCTGAGATAATCACTGGCCTAAATTCAGTAAGGAAAGAGATAGTTGGGTACTATAAGTATATGGAATTGAACTCTGTCAACAACTTGAAGAGTCTGGGAAGTGAGTTCTCCCATGGAGCCTCCAGATAAGAGCACAAGCCTGTCATATGTCCTTTTCTCCATAGATTTTCTTCCCATCCTCTCTTGAATATGACTTTAACCACTTCATCTTGATAAAATTGAGATTGCCTCCAAATTGCCTATATATCCACAAGTACATTTCCTTTATTCTAAAGTTTTGCTTTAGCCTCTGTGGGTAAAGCCCTCTAAACTATTCTGTCCTCCTTCTCCAAGTTAGAAACACTCTTTTGGAGCCTTATCATAGCTGGCATTAGTTTCTTCAGAGTACGGTGTTCTGTGTACATAGGTACAAGGCAGGTCCCACAGATCTCTCATGTCTTACTGCCTTGGGTAAGTTGTGGGCTAGTAATAAAAGTTAGAAGGAACAGACATAAGGCAAAGTGCTGTGTGGTAGTATTTGCACAGAGAGCCCATACCAATTGTGCTGCCTTTAGTAAAGGATATGGAATGTGGCCATGGACCTTGAAGACAGTAAGGCTAAGGCAAGTGGACATGCTTTTTATATGTTGGTCATAAGTTCACACTGAGGGTAATATCTTAGTAAAGTTTGGTTTCTATATTCCAGAGAATAGGATTTCTGTGCTGTAACTACTTTCTTTATTGCTCCCCTCATTTCCTTTATAATTGACTCTTTTTAGGGTCTTAAACCTATGGGAAATGACACAGCTCTCTACTTCACATATCAAATTGACTTAGAATACAGCTTAGATCAGATCTTTACAAGATTTCAGCACAGCCATCTGAACAATTTTAATGATGTGGGATGCTTGTTGCATAATCGAATTAACCATGATAATTGATATTGAGAATCCATGGACCAAACTGAGAGGGTGTGTAATAGCTTCTTCTGGTTTAGTGGCCAGATATAGATCTGACATTTATCATAATGATTTCCTTATTGTGTCCTCTACCTTTCAATTCTGCCCAAATGCATTTGACTTAAAAATTCCATTGCCTACTCCAAGTTATATATGTATAAACATAATACTTATCATTCAAACTAGGACTTTTTTGAGAATAAAAGAAGATATTCTCTATAATTATTCAGAGGAATTCCCATTGTGGCCCAGTGGAAATGAACCCAACTAGTATCCATGAGGACACGGGTTCAATCCCTGGCCCTGCTCAGTGAGTTAAGATCTAGAATTGCTGCAAGCTGCGGCATAGGGTGCAGATTCGGTGCAGATCTGATGTTGCTGTGGCTATGGTGAGGCCAGCAGCTGCAGCTCCAATTCTACCTCTAGCCTGGGAACTTTCATATGATATATATATATATAAATATAATGAATATATATATATATATAATAAATATATATATATATATATAAATATAATGAATATATATAATGAATATATATATATAATGAATATATATATATAATGAAATGCTACTCAGCCTTAAAAAAGAGAAGGAAATCCATCAATTTGCGAAAACAGAGATGAAGTTGGAGGGCATTATGCTAAGTGAAATACGCCAGACAGAGAAGGGCAAATACTTCATGGTATCACTTACATGTAGTATCTAAAAAAGAATATTGAATAGAATGGTGGTTACCCTAGAGTTCCCTTTGTGGCTCAGCAATTAATGAACCCAACTGGGTTCCATAAAGATGTGGGTTCGATCCCTGGCCTTGCTCAGTGAGTTAAAGATCCGGTGTTGCCATGAGCTGTGGTGTAGGTTGAAGACGCAGCTTGGATCAGCTTTGCTGTGGCTGTGGCATAGGCTAGAAGCTGTAGCTTAGATTGGGAACTTCCATATGCTATTGGTGTGGCCCTAACAAGGAAAAAAAAATGTGGTTACCAGAGGTTGAGGGGTATTGGAAATAGTGAGACTTTAAAAAGAGGTTACTTACTTCTAACTATAAGATTAATAAACTCTCAGAATTTAATATATAACATGGTGAAAGTAGTTGATATTATTGTATAATTTGAATTTTCTAAGAGATTAGAATTTAAGTGTTCTTATCAAGAAAAAAAGGATAATTACATGAGGTGATATATGTGTTAGCTCAGTGACAGAAATCCTTTTATAATGTATACTTTTATCAAATCATCATTTTGTACACATTAAACATTATAATTTTGTCAATTATAACTTAGTGAAGATGAACAAACATTACTGAAATGCTAAGTTAGATAAGAAATAATCTTTTAATAGCTATCTTTAGCCAAATTTCTCCTATTATGTCCCTGTCGTGTGATGAACTCAAGACTTATCTTCAATAACAGCTTCTAATGTTTACTTCCTTTGAGAATTTTAACACAAAATTCAGTATGTATCAAACATTTACATGTATATAATTTGGGGGAGAATGATTCTGTTCAGGAAGTTGTTCTCATTTTCTAGATGCATTTCAAAATGAGACCTATACCTCTAACTACATTCATTCTCAGGAAATGATTTATGAATAAACATTGCTTAAGAGTCAGACAAAGATAAGTGATAAGACCTGGTTCTATAATATACTTTCATATATTCTCTTGTTTACAAGAGATTAAAAAGTAAAAGTCTTTTTGGATTTGGAGCAGTGTGATGTTCAAAATTAGGTACTGTGTTTTCTCAGGGGACAAGTGGATTAGAGTTCATTTACTCTAATTCTCAATTCTGGAGTGAATGTTGCCTCTTATTTTTAGGCTAGGTGAGTCAAATAGTGGTTCATTTTTCATGGACGTTTTTCTTAATAGGATTAAATACACTAGATGAAACACATTTACCAAGAATACAGGGTTATTTCAGGGGAAATTCCATAAACATGGCCACAGTTAGTCCTCATGTCAGTGGACAATATCTTTGGAGAGTTCGTTTGACTGTGTCTACTACTCCTATTATATTCTATTAAGGGGTTAAAATGTATATATTTGAAATTATGTTTTGTCATCTGGTATGTACCAATTTAATTCTGAAACTGAAATTTTACCCTTTTATGCATACTGTTTTCCTCACTCAGTATGCCCATTCCCATTCCTGTTTTCCTTTTCTCCCCCCTCTTTTTTTAGGGCCACTCCTGCGGCATATGCAAGTTCCTGGGCTAGGGGTTGAATTGGAGTCAAAACTGCTGGCCTACACTACAGCCACAGCAACTCCATATCCAGATCTGAGCTGTATCTGTGACCTACACCACAGCTTGTGGTGATGCCAGATCCTTAACCCACTGAGCAAGGCCAGAGATCCAACCTACATCCTCATGGATACTAGTTGGATTCTTAACCCACTGAGCCACAATGGGAACTCTATGTTTTCCTCTTTCTAACCTCATTTTTTCCCCCTGAAGCCGTTTAAGCCATGTCCATGGCTTAACAATCACATAATTTAATATCCTATTTGCCTGTTCAGTGGTATTTCTTATGTTTATAGGTTAACTCCATGATTTAGTATTCTCCTTATATTTATACATTGTTTTTTCTACTAAATTTCAAGTATGTTTTTATTTGTTTGTTTGTTAGTGCCTATAGCTTTTATTTCAGTTTATTCCCCCTGAAGATATCTGGCTTGTGCATATGAACTCTTAGTAAATATTTATTAACTGATTTTCCTCATTTTTTTTTAAGTTAGGAAAAGGTAGTGATTTGCAGAGTTCTCATTGTGGCCTAATGGGTTAAGAACCTGACTAGCATCCATGAGGATGTGGGTTCTATCCCTGGCCTCACTCAGTGGGTTAAGGATCTGATGTTGCCATAAGCTGTGGTGTAAGTCGCAGATACAGCACAGATCTGGATCTGGTGTTGCTGTGGCTGTGGTGGAGGTTGGCAACTGTAACTCCAATTCAATCCCTAGCCTGGGAATTTCCATATGCTGCAAGCACAGCCCTAAAAAGAAAAAAAAAAAAAAGTTATTCAAATATAAGAAAATCATTAAGTTCAGAATGTGTGAAAAAGGCTTGTTTGGTGGGAGAATTTACCCATAGTCCAGCCTTAAGACTTCAGTTTGTTTGGGTAGAAGCTCAATTTTTTTAGATCTAAGATTCAACTAGAATCCAGTTGATAGATTTACTGTGACTAAACTGACAAGAGACAGGGATATATGAACTAGAATTCAAGTGACTATTTTGTATTGGAAATAAATAATTTGGATAGATCAGGTACTTGACTGTTCCTTGTGGAATCTTCTACCCTAGAGAGAATTCAGCACACATGGCTGTGGTATCCTTTTTATGGGCTGCTATTGCTGAATGAGCCTCCATATTACTGACCTTGTCTGTTTTTAGTTCTGAGCTACTAGGATTATAAGAAATAACAAAACTTAGTAATATTTTTAACAGTAAAATAAATTAAAAAAGAAAAAGAAAAGGAAGAGAAACATGATATATATGTTCTAATTTTAAAATACATCCAGGTTATAATAAAATTGAAACTTTGGAGAAAAAATGTTTTGTTTCAGTCTGAGGCAAACAATGATTAATTAATCATTAATCAAGTTTCTCTAAATTCTTGTTGCTCTGGTAGTACTTTTTTTTTTTTAAATGACAGTAGCTGCAGATATGCCATGATTTTACTCATATAAAAAATCATATTTTCCTTAAGCTTTTTGAGGCATCTGCTTGTTGAGCCCCATTTGTCACCTAACTTGAGCTGCTAATGACCACAAATATACATGTGTGTTGTTTTAAATGTTAAATTATTATTATCTGTTTTTATTTGTAGTCCTTCTGCTATACTTAGGTTTCATAATTTTTTTTTCATTTCACCTAATTTTTTTTATATAATGATTTTTATTTTTTTTCCATTATTGCTGGCATACATTGTTCTATCAATTTTCTACTGTACAGCATGGTGACCCAGTCACACATACATGTATACATTCTTTTTTCTCACATTATCATGCGTCATCATAAGTGACCAGACATCGTTCCCAGAACTACACAGCAGGATTTCATTGTAATCCATTCCAAAGGCAATAGTCTGCATCTATTAACCCCAAACTCCCAATCCATCCCACTCCCTCCCCCTCCCCCTTGGCAACCACACTTTCCTTGAAAAAGACACATGTATCCGCATGTTCATTGCAGCACTGTTCACAATAGCCAAGACATGGAAACAAGGCAAATGTCCATTGATGGATGACTGGATTAGGAAGATGTGGTATATATACACAATGGAATACTACTCAACCATAAAAAGAACAAAATAATGTCATTTGTAGCAACATGGATGGAACTACAGACTCTCATCCTGAGTGAAATAAGTCAGAAAGAGAAAGACAAATACCATATGATATCACTTATATCTGGAATGTAATATACAGCACAAATGAACCTTTCCACAGAAAAGAAAACCATGGACTTGGAGAATAGACTTGTGGTTTTCATAATTTTTGAATACAACATTTTATGTTTTCCCTATAATGAGAGTTCATATTGACAGTATGCATTTTTGGATGTGCACAGTATTCCTTCATGTTCAGTCAGGATGCTGTTAAGGTTCCCTTCACCCAGCAAGAGACAGGTATTACTTTACATCATTATCATTGCCTAGTTGTCCCTTTTGAACTTTGCCTGGAGAATCCAGGTAACTCTGTTTACCTTAATAGATATTTTAAAAAAATATTTTCTTACAATTCAGTAGTGATTTATGCTTATAACTACTACATACTGGTCAAAGAGGGCATTGAATTTAGAATTAGTTTATATCAATTTAAATACTCTTTCTCCAGTAATGATCCTGTTATTATTTAAAGCCTAAGGAAGTGGCCTGATTGCCCAATATGAGAAAACATCCTCTACTTTGACTTATATTGTGAAAAAAAAACTATATTAAATAACATTAGAAACATTAACTTTCATGTTCTATGTAATGGTATCAGAAAATAAAATACTAGTTTTCAATAAAATTTAAAGAACTGGATTAACTGCAGAGAGTTTGACTCTGTCATTCTATATCTTCCCCTTGGCAATTGTCATTCCATAATATATTTACTTTTCCACTTTCTTGCATTTTTTTTTCTTTTTTATGGCCACACCTGTTCAGTTCCTGGGCTAGGGGGAGAATAGGAGTTGCAGGTCACAGGCAAGGTAACACCAGATCCCAGCCACATCTGTGAGGTAAGTTGCACCTTGCAGCAACTCGGGATCCTTAACCCACTGAGCAATGCCAGGGACTGAACTGCATCTTCACAGAGACATCAGGTCCTTAACCCACTGAGCACAACTGTAATTCCTTCCTTGAATCTTTAGCACTCATGCTTTTTTCTATAGTCAGTTTTTTTAGTAGATTTTTCAAAATTATGGAAACAAAACCCAAAACAAAACAAAAAAATCTGGCTTTCTCAATATTAAGGGACAGGAGCTTACTGATCTGTTATTTATCCTATCAGGGAGTTTTTAGTCTTCCCATTCTAAATTATTTTATCTGGTCTCTATCCTTTGCTCTGTAGTTAAGGATAAGCTGTATATACTTAGTAAGAAGGTTTGGTATATGTTGTAAATTTACTAACACTTCCACTGCTGTGCAGTTTTTTGCTTGCCTTTAAATATTATAAAATGGTGTGAAAGTAATGAAAATCTCAAAAAAACTTTAAACTGTTACATAATAAAACTACTTTTCCCTTTCTATATGCCATACTAGTTAAGTAAGTAAAATAGTTCTTTTCAAAGGAAAAAATATGACTGTAGATGCTATATCTGGGACATTCTAGATGCATAAATACAGTTTCCTGAGAATGTGTAAATTTGGGATAAGAATTCATACTTATCTTCACAGATAATTGTTGAAGTATATTGCAAAATCTAAAGGTA
The DNA here is from genome assembly GCF_054392235.1 of Sus scrofa. Lineage (NCBI taxonomy): Eukaryota > Metazoa > Chordata > Mammalia > Artiodactyla > Suidae > Sus > Sus scrofa. The sequence continues at coordinate 101,278,320 of NC_139390.1, read as the reverse complement.
TATGCATATTCAGGCTAAAATTTTTGGTTGTAGTTTTCTCTTTTCAGTGGAGTTGGTACCATTTCTTGTTCTACAAGGAAGTTTTTTCCATTTATATATTTATTTTGCATATGTAACAAATTTACAGTATCTTTCTAGAGCGTGTTTCCTAACAGTGCAAAGAAAGTTTTTGACTTTACTAAGTGTGTTCCAAGGATCAATCTACATTTAAGGCAGTGCTGAACGGATAAACAAAGGTCCTTTTATCAGTGACTTTATTAACAGAACTATCCTACAGGTTTGTCTCTAAAACATTTGAATCACTCTTTAGTCAGCAAAACAAAATGTCAGTAGTTTAGTCATCTGTCATAGAATTCACTGTTGGATTGACTTTGAATCAGCATTTGCCAAAGGCTTAAGAGAGTTACTTGATGTGTTGCTCTGCCATACATGTTAAGTATACAGTTCTTTAGGCTCTATATTGACTGCAAACAGTGAGTAATGTGAAGAAATCATTTCATTTCAGTTCTTTAACAAATTATTTCATCATCTCCACTCTACTATATTGCAAATCAGGTTAAAAACTGAGTGACTCCTGAGAAGAGAAAAGTAGGAAGGAGAGGTGGTCTGGGCTTTGCAATTATCGGATTGACTTCCAGAATGGTCCTTTGAGTTAGGCGTTGGTATGCCCATTTTAGAAATGAGATTTACTTAAAAACTTATCCACAGCATGTGGGCTCTGATGGGCAGCATGGCTCCCAAAGAGGTCCATGCACTAATCCTTGAAACCTTAATATGCTATGTTACTTGGTAAAAGGGAGTTGCAGATGTAATTAAGGTTACAGACTTTAAAATATGGAAATTGTCTTGAATCATCCTGGTAGGCATAATCTAATGATATCAACTGATAAAAGCAAAAAAGAAAAAATTGTTTGTTAGTTGGAGGCAGGAGAGGTGAAACAGAAAAAGAAGTCAGATTTGAAGTATGTTTCACTATGTCATGGCACTCATGTGGCCTTATTAATGAATGGCATTTAGCATATTCTTTACTGAAATTATTAGTTTATATAATTTTATCTTTATTTTGAAAATGAAAACAATTTAATGGAAAAGGGAACACATTCAAAACTTTATGATCTGTGGCATTAAATTTTCAGACTCAATATATGCAAATATTTGTTTAAAAATGTTCTTGATTCACTTTTGCAGAGAGTCAGTATAACAAATACTCAAACATCCTAACCATGTTTTTGCAATGTTATTGTAAAATATCATTTATATATGTATATTACATATTTATATATGTGTGTATGTATTTGTGTGTGTCTGTGTGTGTGTGTGTGTCTGTGTGTGTGTGTGTGTATTTTAGAGAGAGAGCACATAGTGTGAAGGTTCTGGATTGGAGAAACAGTTTGTTACTTGTAGAGTAGAGTTTGTGTTAATCGCCATATTCCAAATCCCCATAAAGTGACATAAACAAGGATCATATTTCATTGGCATATAGCAGTTGGTTTATATTACACAAGAGAAACTCAAAAATTATAAGTCTATAAGCTTATATAGGTTTTACTGGCACATCTGCCCCCCCCCCCCCACCTCTTCAGAAAAAGAATTAATTCCTCATTATGTAAGCAAATCTTCTCCAGGAAGGGGAGGGAGAATTTTTTGTCCTTGTTTATTCCACTGGAATGGAAGCAAATGTGTCTGGGTAGACATCTTTAAACTTCTAGCTTCCCACGCCTTTGCTATTCAAACATTTCCCTTGATTAGAAGTCTTGGGCCATGCAACCATGAAATATTCATAGAAAATTCTCTTACAACACACAGTCATCCTGAAAATTAGTAAACATGCCCAATTATTGCTTGCAAAACTCATCAGATCACCTTATCTATTTTAAACACCCTCAAATTGTTTTTGTAGTTCAAATATTCTTCCATATATCCATGTCTAGGTTTAATGTTTGCTCTAGATTTTCAGCAAACTAATTTTATACACCACAACCCCACTATAATATGATAACACATAAAAAAATTAATCACATGAAATACAACTTTGCATTACTGCTAGTTTGGGAAAAGATTTCAAAACTCAGCTGATGGAAGTTCTGAGGGCCCTCCTGCATTATTTAAAACCGTCTTAGGTGCAGCTACAGTTTGGCCCTTTCTGGAAATGAAATCTACTCCAAGTTAAATATTGGCATGGATAATTTTGGGTCCTCTTATTGGCTACAAAGTCTAGAAGTGATTCCAGGAGTCTCTCAGGTGGAGCATACCTGTTTTATTGTCAGTGTCTGACCATATAGAGCTAGAAGCAAACAGGGCTAATGACAAGTGGAATTAGCTCCATAATTTGAGACAGTAAGTTTCTTTTCCCCTGAAAAAAATTTCCCTACCATGCCCAGAACTCTCAAAACTAACAGATGCCAAGAACTTCAACCTCCATGTATAAATCAGAATATCCAGAGAAATATAAATTATCTCTACAATAACTCTATACTGTTTATTTGGACAAAACTTTACATGTTCATTTTATTTTATTTTATTATTTTTTTTTGTCTTTTTGCCATTTCTAGGGCCGCTCCCACAGCATATGGAGGTTCCCAGGCTAGGGGTCCAATCAGAGCTGTAGCCATCAGCCTACACCAGAGCCACAGCAATGCCAGATCCGAGCCACGTCTGTGACCTACATCACAGCTCACAGCAACGCCGGATCCTTAACCCACTGAGCAAGGCCAGGGATCGAACCCGCAACCTCATGGTTCCTAGTTGGATTCGTTAACCAGTGAGCCATGACGGGAACTCCCTACATGATTTTTTTAAACGTGATTTTTCTTTCATTAAGAAATAACACATGTAACTCAAAACTCCACCTCATACCAGCTAGAATGCCCATCATTAATAAGTCTACAAATAACAAATTCTGGAGAGGATGTGGAGAAAAGAGAACCCTCCCACACTGTTGGTGGCAATGTAAATTGGTACAGCCACTATGGAAAATAGTATGGAGGTTCCTCAGAAAACTAAGTACAGAACTACCATATGATCCAGCAATCGCATTCCTGGGCATATATCCCTACGAAACTTTAATTCACAAAGACACAAGCACACTATGTTCATAGAAGCACTATTCACAATAGCCAAGACATGGAAGCAACTTCAATGTCCATTGACAGATGAATGGATTAAGAAGATGTGGTACATATATATGATGGAATACTACTCAACCAGAAAAAAGAATGAATTAATGTCATTTGCAGTGATATAGATGCAGCTAGAGATTCTCATATTAAATGAAGTAAGCCAGGAAAAGAAAGAAAAATGCTGTATGACATCACTTATATGTAAAATCTAAAGTACGGCACAAATGAACCTATCTATAGTACCAAAACAGACTCACAGACATAGAGAACAGATTTATGATTACCAAGGGGGAGGGGAACAGGGATTGGGATGGACTAGGAGATTAGGGTTAGTAGATGCAAACTATATTATATTTAGAATGGATATGCAATGAGTTCCTATTGAATAGCACAGGGAACTATATCCAGTCTTGGGATAGAACATCATGGACAATAATATATGAAAAGAATGTGTATATATATATATGTATATATATATATATATATGACTGGGTCCACTTTGCTGTACAGCAAAAATTGACACAACATTATAAATCAACTATAATTTAATTTAAAAAAATAATATTTAAGATGGAAATACTAGAATTTTTAGAGTCACTCAAAAGGTTTGAACATGAAAACTTCCTATCAGAAATGACACAATATTTTTCTAGCATGAAATTATTGCATATGATTTAGATATTCAAAATATGAGAGAGAGTCATTTTATTAGTACATAATCCACTTTTACTTTATATTCTAAATCATAATATTTGTTGAACAAAAGGGTTGATAAAGCTTAAATTAAATGCTCTATTTTATGTATACCTGTAGTCTTTTTTCTTGTACTGCTATTTTTAATAATGCAAATACACTCCATTTTTCAGTGTTTCACTCCATTAGTATTAACTATTAGAAGTAGTCTTTTTCATTTTATATTTTTACATAAAGCTTGACTATTAACAGTACACTTAAACATATATTATCTCCCAGAAATAGTCCACAGAATGGTTAGAATGTATATGTTTAAATAGTGATTCACCATATGAAGGTTACAATTTATAATAATCATACAAAAACCAATAATGTATAAAAACCAGTGTTATTTTTATATATTTTATTGAATTAACAATCAAACTTTAACATAAATTTTGAGAAAAAAAATAGTTTTTTCTCTTCTAGAAAAAGTGCACCTAGGAACAGAACAGATGAATGAGAATTTAAATATCAATCATCTTTTGATATAATGTTTCATTGCAAAAAGCTTTGCAACACTGTCTTCTGCCACCCCCAAATAAGATTATATTAAAAATGCTGATATATTTTTTTTTCAAAAATGTTGATGGACTTCTGTCATAATGCAAGAGATTTCCCAGTGGTGTTTAACTCACTAAAGTGACTGAAACCTCCCCCACAGACTGCCTTGATGTCTCCTCAGTGTGTGCCCTTTCACCCCTTCTTGAGTTCTGAGAATACTTCTGTCAAGCAACAAATGGCAGGAACACACACTTGGCTGTTGTGTATCATGTAAGTGACAGCAAATATCTTATCGTCTGTTTTCCTGATTACTTTTTCTGTTGTAAAATATAGCACTTGGGAATGCAGTAGAAAGACTGTTGTGTAATTAAAATGCACTTTAAATTTCTAGAATTATTAATGTATTTTAAAGTCTCTATACAGGATGTAATCCCTGATTTACACTCTACTCATAGACAAAGTTGGTAAAAGGAAGTTAGATGGCACAGTAAACAAAAGAGTAAGAAGAATCTAGGTCTGGAAAATCAACCTAATTCCTACTTATACTCTGTTCTGAATAACTTCCCATTTCAAATTCAGAATATATGGAATATGTGATGATTTTGCAATGTAAAAGCATAAGTTTAATATTAACTTCTCTCATAAGATATAGGAGGTAAACAAATTATTATTGTCCATAAAATGAAGATTCCTGTGTAAGTGATTTATGTAAGAAGTACTTCCCGGAAAACCTTAAAGGAATGCAAGACACAGGGTAGGCTGATTGAAACAAAAATAGTATATTAGTTAACACTTTCTATAAAACAAACCGTACCAAACTGTACAAGTTTCATTCAAAATTCATGTATCGGGAGTTCCCGTCGTGGCACAGTGGTTAACAAATCCGACTAGGAACCATGAGGTTGAGGGTTCGGTCCCTGCCCTGGCTCAGTGGGTTAACGATCCAGCGTTGCCGTGAGCTGTGGTGTACGTGGCAGACGCGGCTCGGATCCCGCATTGCTGTGGCTCTGGCGTAGGCCAGTGGCTACAGCTCCGATTCGACCCCTAGCCTGGGAACCTCCATATGCCGTGAGAGCGGCCCAAAGAAATAGCAAAAAAAGACAAAAAAAAAAAAAAAATTCATGTATCGATCTATCATTTTGGGGGTTGGCAGTTTGGGTTGGCCTAGCTACGTGGTGGTTTTGTTGGGTTCCATCAACTGGCTGGTTAGCTGTGGTCTCATTGGACTAAGATGACTTTACTCACATGTCTGACAGTTGGTCCTGACTCTTGGGTAGGGTGCTTTGGGCATGTGTCTCCAGCAGACTGCTTCAGCTTTATTCACATGGTAATGTTTGTAAGGTCCTCATGAGGAACAAAAGAGTGCAGCCACAAAACACAAGTCCTTTCATATCTGTTAATGTCCCACTGGTAAAAACAAGTTACATAAGCAGTATATGTAGGAATTATCCAAGGGCATGGATGCAGAGACAAACAAATCACTGTGGGACTTTATTTTAGCAATCTACCACAGGTAGGATCACAAGCCAAGAACGCAAAGCTAAAGGAGAACACTGAAATGTAAGCTATAAATCGAAGTTGTCCCATCCTGATGCAAGGGAACTGGGCTTTCAGTTTTTTGTTGGTTAAGCATTGGCCTAGGGGGATATCTCTAAGTCCTTGAAGCTGTCTTCTAATACTGCAAAGTGGTCCTCCAGATGGGGACTCTTGTAAGTGGAAACATGCATTAGATGCCTCTAGAGAGGGCTATCAGAGGAGCAAAATAGGCAGGGGCACAGAAAGCAAAAAGGTATCTGCAGGATCTTAATGTGCACCAGCATTGTCTGATGCAGTATCTCCTATTGCTCAGCTTCAATAATTTTGATTAGTTCATGGATTAGTTGACATGGAGTCTTTGAGATGATGGTTTTCTGGGAAAGAATGGAAAGGAAGAATTATTGGGATAAGTCCCACAAATGGTCCTTTGCATAGCTTATGTTCAGCATCTGTTTTCTCTACAACCTAGTCTACCACCCTTAGTCTCAGCTAGCCCTTCTACATATCTAACTTGTTTAGTGGAATGATCTAGACCATTATAGTTCTAAGGGATCTGAGCTTCTAATTTCTTTAGTCAGGCTCTGGTTCTTGCAATTGCTCATTCATAGTTAAAATAGGGCATGCCACTATGGATAGAGGTCTCTCACTTAATGCAGATACCTCACCCTTCTCCCATTATGTAGCATTAAACCTGTCTCCTCATAAGGATCAATGTCAGTTATTCCTGTTAATATGGCAGCTCTTTTCCTAGCTTATTGATTTCTACAAGTTCGGGACAAAGTATGAGAAGGTAGTAGCTATAGCTTTTGGCTTAATGTAACCTTTATAGCATCTCCTGGTGAAGACATCTTCCCTCTGGGAATCAAAATCTTTAAATCTAAATCTTTAAACCATAGATGGGAAAATCAGAAGCAGAAATTCACCACATGGGTCACTGTGTGTGATGGGGAAGAAGACTACTCCTTACACTCCTTGGTTCCCAGGAGTACATGGCCCACCTGTTGATAATAGAGGCCCTGTAGTTGTTGGTTCAGGGTACATGCCACATTGTGAATGATAGAATCTTCTTCACACACAAAATTGTCTCAAGGCTGTGTCTTCACTACCCCATTAGCCGCCCATTTCAGCACTCTTAAGAGGTTGCATGTCCTCTGTGATGCTATTAATGCTAAAACCAGTGAGTCCTATGATAATGTGCCCATTGTTGCTCTTCCTTTGTGTTAAATTGGTCCCGTTTATCCAAGTAAAGATTTGCATGATCTCTTGTTGATAAATCAGTTGATGTGACCAATGCAGTGTGAGCAAAACCATCCTTAAATTTCCTTAGGAATACCCTGGTTCCTTAAGCATTGCCAAGATCTTTGTAGGAAGGTTTTTCCACTGGCCACTTTGCATTTGTTGCAGATTCTAGTAATTAAATCTGTCTTACTTTTGACTTTAGACACTGCTACATGGTGTCTGCATGTCTGGCATCCTAAGATGTGTTTTGACACTAAGGGGCACAGCTGGATATCAGAACCAGACTGAAAAATAATAGCTACTATGAGGCTTCTAGATTGCATTCCTTATCATCATTGAAAACAGTGCCCTCTGGCTCTCTCAAGGATCATGATCATCAGAAGAGGGAGTAATGGTGATTGGGGTCATACACAATAGATTCACTCTATCAAGCTTACTTTGGTATGTCTTCGGAACCTCTTAACATTTTGTAAAAGAAAATCTGACATTTAGCACTTTCATTTTTATTTAGTATAAAACATCATTTCTTTTCTGAGATTCATGGAATCATTCTAGGAGCATATTAGAACCAGATCTAGGTGCCAAATCCTAAATCATGGGAAAGTGTTCCCATATCAAAACCTCTCCATTATTCAACTTCAGAGTTTGCTTCTATGGGGCTAGGTCCCTTTCTATCCCAGGCAGGATTCCACAGTCCTCACTGGTACTTAATAGCTAGTCCTGCAGCCCCTTTGGCAATTGGTGTCTTTTCATTTTTTATTTTATTTTATTTTATTTTATTTTCGTCTTTTTGCCTTTTCTAGGGCTGCTTCCTGCGGCATATGGAGGTTCCCAGGCTAGGGGTCCAATTGGAGCTGTTGCTGCTGGCCTACTCCAGAGCCACAGCAACATGGGATCCGAGCCGTGTCTATGACGTACACCACAGCTCACGGCAATGCCGGATCCTTAAACCACTGAGCAAGGCCAGGGATTAAACCCGCAACCTCATGGTTCCTAGTCGAATTCATTAACCACTGCGCCACGACGGGAACTCCAGATGTCTTTTCATTTTTAACTGGAAGAACATCCCTTCAGCTAGGCCATGCTGAGACTTCCTGAGGAAGGTACTGTTACCTGCTAGCAACATAGCATGCTTTAAATTGCTAACCTGAGGTTGCCATTTTCTTTCTTTAATGCAGCAATAGAATTTAGACAATATAATTTTTTTAGTTTTTATAATAACTCTCATTCACCTCCACATAATTTCAAATGCTAGAGATATTATATGAGTCAGTGCATCCATTCCTACCTCCATCCCATCCAGATTTACCACAGGTGAAATTCTAATCAACATTATTCCTGTTGCCATCTAGCCTGTGAATGATCCCACTTCAGGGTCTCATCATTAGGGTCTGCTTTCTTAGACTTTGACTGGTATTTATCCATGTTAAGTTTTCTAGAAGCTGACCTAAGACAGATATCCATGTGCAAATGCAATGTTAAGAAATGCTCCCTGACTCTGGAATATAAGTATAACTCAAGAGTTTCCCCATACTGTGTCAAGGATTTTGGACTTTTCTACTCCAAAATCTATTGCCTGCCTGGGGAGACAAAAACTACGAGACAATTTTGTCTCTTTAGTGTGTTAAAGTAATCCTGGTGCCTCAAAGGTAGTCCTCAAAAAAGAGCTTTCAGTTGAGAGCAGTTGAAAGAAAAGGTGAACCAAAACTTAGGTGAGAATGGTAGTGTTGGTGAGTTGAGTGTTGGATTAAGAAGACATAATAAGATAAAAATAGGAGTTCCCATCATGGCTCAGAGGTAATGAACCCAACCAGTATCCATGAGTATGCGGGTTCAATCTCTGGACACACTCAGTGGGTTAAGGATCCGGCGCTGCTGTGAGCTGTGGTGTAGGTCACAGACGCAGCTTGGATCCACATTGCTGTGCTCTGGAGTAGGCCTGGCAGCTGTAGCTCCCATTTGACTGCTAGCCTGGAAACCTCCATATGCCATGGGTGTGGCCCTAAAAAGACAAAATGATAATAATAATGTAATAAAAATAGATTTTCATTCCCCAGTGATCTCTTACAGAGTAGGAGTTGACCTCCTGTATTCCAAGTGGAAATTTATCATATACTTGTGTATGGAAATAACATTTTAATTATTTTTAAATAAAATTGATCTAGGGCTATAATAATTCATTTACAGAACAGTTATATAATCTATTTGACAAGTTTTGTAAACTAGTAAGTATTATTGAATTGCAAGTTTTTATAATAATACTAATCAATATTTCTTAATTTGTTATAAACTTTTCTGTTAGTTGACAGTTGCTTAACCATGATTTTAACATTTGATTCTAAAGGAAAATATGTTGCTTATTCCTTACAAATAACTTACAAAATAATACTAATCCAACCCACTCAGTTGTATTATCTTGATGCTGGCAGAGAGTACATCTCCTAGTGACCTTCAGTGGTTCAAGTCAACAGATTCTGAATCTTTTTCACGAATAAATCCTAATTTTAATGGGTCTTTGAAAGGTGTTTTATGTGTCATTTTACAAATACTTTAGAGAGTATTTAAAGAAATTCATAACTCAGTTTGAGCATTTTAAAAACACTTGTTTATTTCCCCAAATGTCCAATATTTGTACTATCAAGGGTAGATACATCCAAGTCACAGCACTTGATTGTGTTGATGTTTACCATATGCTTATTTCTTGAGAGACACATAATCAGGACCACCGTGAGATAGACCATGATTGAGAGATATTTAAATAAAAGAGAGAGGGAGCATGGCTTTAAATATTGAACAGCACATCCTTCACACTTTTTAACCATGCTTTGAAAATAAAAAATAATACGATGCCACAGAGCTGTTTAGAGGAGTTACTGAGTGTATCTCTATAAAGAACATGGCATGATAACTGATGTATATGATATGCTCAGCATATGGATACTCTTGTTGATGTAAGGCCTGTACAACCCATTCCCTACCCCAGGCTATAGTACTGAATCTGTCATCCACAAAAGGAGCCCCATTCTTATAGTTCAAAGAATGAATGAAGTGTAGGGCCACATCAGAGAAGCTTTTAATCTTACTTTGAGATAATGATGAGAAACACACTGCCATTTTTGGTTATCATACATTAAGGTCCTCTTTTTATCATTTCTTCCAGAAGAAGAAAGAAAAAAAAGTGATAATTTGAGAAACCGGGAGATCCCATGTTTCAGCATCATGTAGAATGTTATAGTAATAAGCAAAAGAATGTTTTATCATGGATTGTCTATGAAAATTAACAAATCTCCTATAATTTTCCCTTATGTATTTTCCTTTCTCCCTCCTTATCTTTCTCTTTCACCAAAATCTATATTATTTTTCTATTGCTGTGTAATAAATTGCCACAAACTTCGTGGCTTAATTAGCAATATCTCTCTGTTTGTCCTTGTAGATCAGAAGTCCAGGCATGAATCACCTGAGTTTTCTGGGTCTCATACTCTGTCTCACACTCCTTGTGTCCTTAAGCCAGACAGCATTCTTATCTGGAAGCTCTGGGAAAGAATCTTCTAGCAGCTTAATCATATTGTTAGCATCCAACAAGCTTTATTATTTTATTATTTTATTATTTAGTTCATTTAACTACTTGAAGCTTTAAGGCAAAAGTCCTCACTGTTTCAGCTCCTAAAAGCGTTCCACATTCCTCTCCATCTTCAAAACCAGCAATTGATAATCCCCTCAGGTTGAAGCCCTCTCATTCTTTTAACCTCTCTTATTCTGACTCATAATTTGTTTAATGGGATCAGATTCTGTGCTGTGAACTTGCTTCCAAGAGAGTTGGGAATATGGGAAGTAGTATATTGTATCAAGTAAATGAGATTTATAGTCATTCAGTCCTGAGTTTGAATCCTGACCGTGTGATAGTGGGTAAGCCTCTGTGGCTCAGGTTCCTTAGTCTTTAAAGTGGAAAAATACTGTCTTTTATTAAATCTAAAATTACAGCATTTGTTTTACCGCTAAAAAACAAAACAAATGAAAAATAAGAACAAAAACAAAAACATTGGTTAAACTTATGTCATCCCATACAATTTAAGGTGCATCCTGGAATTCCCGTTGTGGCTCAGTGGAAACGAACCTGACTAATATCCATGAGGATGTGAGTTTGATCCCTGGCCTTGCTCAGTGGGTTAAGGATCCAGTGTTGCTGTGAGCTGTGGTGTAGGTTGCAGATGTGGCTCGCATCTGGAGTTGCTGTGACTATGGCATAGGCTGGCAGCTGCAGCTTTGATTCAACCCCTAGCCTGAGAAACTTCCATATGCTATGGGCACAGTCCTAAACACACACACACACACACACACACACACAGACACACACACACACAAAGACACATCCCCAATTCTGAGATATTAGAATGTCAAAAGTCACGCTGTGGAGTTCCCTGGTGGCCTTGGTGTTAAGGATCTGATGTTGTCAGATCAGCCCCCTCCCAACCAAAAAAGAAAAAAAAAGTCACATTATGAATCAATGAAATAAAATGAAGACTATTTCATGTGATTAGCCTATGGAGTAATTTATGTATGCCTCTAAATAAATTTATATTTGCTCAATGCTACATTTAGGCATGGTATTAGACTTAGCCAACTGTAGCTTTTCTTATTTTTGTTATAACTCTTTGTTACTCCCTTGGCCAAAAAAGAGCATTTCCTTAAGAAGAAAAAGGGAAAATGCCATGTTATCTTCTTCTAGTTCTCCTGCCACTATTGTGGTTGTTAAGAAGGTTTGAAATGCAAGGGAGCCAGGCCTCTACCATGATAGAGCAGTGACAGAAAAGCTCATGACCTTGGAAGGTTGCACTGTTAACTTTTGCATTGGCTCTTCCAGCATGCTACTTCTTTCTCCTCAACAGGAGGGCATGTGCCTTCTTTATGCAGAGCTAGAGATAGATGTACCTTTCACAGCTCTGCAGTTGTCTAGTCCTCTTCCTCATTGAGGGTTATCAAGTCAGGGCCATTATCCTGGAGAAGTCATCCTTTTCAAATGGTGCACGTACCCACAGGAACTTTATCATCTGGTAAGGGCAGGGCAGGCCATGAATTAGAAGTGTAAGTATGTAATCTTTAGCAATCTCTTAGATGACCTGGGATTTATATAATCATACCTCATTTTTTTAAAGAAAAAAGAATGCTATAACTGGGGGGGGTGGTCTTTGTTACTAAAACCACTTAATGAAGAGTTATAAATATAAGGTATATACCTAGATAAATGAGCAATTCATTATGTATGTATGAGTATATGTATCACATGGTGTATATGTTAGATGAAAAATGAAAATAAATTGTAAAGAAACATATTTTCTTTACAATTTAAAAAAAATAAAAATGGGTACTTTGTATTTCTACTTCTGTGAGTCTCATCACATCACACAGGAACATTATAGAGGTAGAATACAACAGTAAATTGCACAGAAAAATAAAATATTTTAGCTTCTCATTGCATGCTGTAAATAAAATTCTTACAACTCAAATAAAATTCTTGCAATTTTTACTGCCTAAATAGGAAAAATTATGAGTCTCAAAATATGTCTTGAATGTGAGTTCAGATATGCTGTTTCAAAAAACCCATTATGAGATACTTAGAACAGTTTTAGTTTTATTCTTATCAAAATGATTCAAATTATTTTTTTAGAAAGGTGGCAAGCACATGGAAATGTTAGGCATTACCTGTATCACATTTGGGTATAGAGGTTTCTGGTACACATCTGTGACTCATTCAGTGAAAGAGGATCAAACCAGAATACTATGTTTCTTTCCATCTTAATGACCACAGTCAGATTCCAGTCCCCAGAAAAGAGAGGAAACCTGCTATCCTGGATCGGTGCCTGTGTGCTGACACTTGTGTGACAACATTGGCTTAGGTTCTTTGGCTTTGTGACTAAGACAAACTTTGGTGATGATTTTAGATTGTATTTAACTTTTCCCTCCTTTGCCCCCACTTCTTCTACAATATTGCATTCTCTTATTTTTTATCAGAAAGTTTAATGGCCAATCCAATGTTTATCATTTTTCACAAGTACTAGGTATTATTTTCTTTATTCTACTGGGTTTCAGCTGAATTCAGAACTACTAAGTAAATTGCACACAGGTTCATATTGTTCAAAAGACAGATTTCCTCTTGCTGTTAATTCTGCTTTGATTCCTTTTCCAAGAAAGGTGGCCTACTAAATTTGCTTTTGACAACCTTTGAGAATAACTTCATAATCACTCAGGTTGTATCAAAACAAAGAAAGCATTCTGCATCCCGTGTGCTCATTTAGATGAATTTGATCACAGAACATAAACCTGACAGGAAAACTTCCCAGCAATACCTCCAGGTCATTAATTACTACTAGAGACCTTCACTTTACAGCAAGTTCCTTTAGCTCCACTGGAGTGGCTGTTTATGTGTAGATCAATGTTGATAGGTTATTTCTTCTTTAGATTATGACTTTTGTTCTTACTATTAAATTCTGTAAATAGTGATATACAACTAAAAATATTAATATGATTACAAATAATTTAAAAATACAAGGGAGTTCTTGTCATGGCTCAGTGGCTAGTGAATCCCACTAGGAACCATGAGGTTTTGGGTTTGAGCCCTGGCCTTGCTCAGTGGGTTAAGGATCCGGCGTTGCCATGAGCTGTGGTTTAGGTTGCAGACGCGGCTCGGATTCCGCGTTGCTGTGGCTCTGGCGTAGGCTGGCAGCTACAGCTCCGATTGGACCCCTAGCCTGGGAACCTCCATATGCCGTGGGTATGGCCCTAGAAAAGGCAAAAAGACCAAAAAAAAAAAATACTAATGAGCCTCACTGAATTTAAGATTTCATTACAATATCTTACTTCTAATTTTTATATGCCGAATGCTACATAGTTTTGACAGTGAGAGAACTAGGAAAAAGAACTTTATTCTTGAAAGCCTTAACATTTATCTGCCTATGTTTAGGTGGCTCAAAATGGATAACTCTTGTTGCGAAACCACTGTATTTTTTTTTTAGATTGCTTTGGGGCATCAAAAATTAACTGAATTTGTTTGAAAATATTCTGTTTCCATAAAAACTGTTTTAATTTTACTTTATTGTATTTAGCTTTCTAGCACCACACCCGTTACATATGGAAGTTACCAGGCTAGGGGTTGAATTGGAGCTATAGCTGATGGCCTATGCCACAGCCACAGCAACACAGGATCTGAGCCATGTGTGCCACCTACACCACAACTCATAGCAATGCCAGATCCCTGACCCACTGAGTAAGGCCAGTAATTGAACCCACATCCTCATGGATACTAGTAGGATTCGTTTCCCCTGCACTGTAACAGGAACTCCTAAAACCTGTTCTTAAATGTGATAAAATGGAAATTATTGATTGACTTGCTTTAAAAAAGCATGTGTTATGTCCAAGATATTTGGAGAAATCTTGGTAATTACATTCATTGAAAACAATTTAAAATGTATAAAACATTTAACTTGTCTTAGATTCCCACTTAATGAAACAAAGAGGTTTTGCTTATTTCAAAAATGTCTATACATTCAAACAATTTTGAGCATAATATAGATATATAATTTTAATAACTATTCCTGTAAAAAGTAAAAACATATTCACCTCAGAGTTAGAATAATCTTCTAAACCTCTGTTTTCCTATTTCTCTAACTAGAGAAAAAATAGAAATATAATTACTAATCATAAATAGATGATAACTTAAAATTTAAACAGTGTAGGAATCAAAAGGGCACACTATAAATGAGAAAAATTATAAAGATATTTAATAAATTAAACTGTTGCTATTAAGCAAAAACTGTTAAATCATCTAGTCCACATTGCTTTAAAAAGTATAGTTCGTGAAAAAGAGCAAAGGAGTGCCCACTTCCCAGGTCTGAGTTTATGAAGCCAGCAGCCCTCAAAATATTTCTAGCCTACACACAAATCACTCTGGTTATATGTATTTTCTGGCAAACTGGGCTTAATACTACCTTCTATCTACCATTCCAAAAATATGTTAGAATATAAAGTCAGAGTAGTCCCCTTTTAAGGATAGCCACAAGTCCGTATCAAAAAATATATACACACAAAAAATGTTACTTTTCCTTTCTTATTAGAAATAAATTACTGGCATATGCTATATCATATCATATTGCAAGCTTCATGAAGGCAAAATTTGGGGGGAGAGGGGTATGTTTTGTTGACTCCTGCCTCTCTAGCACCTAAAATAGCATCTGATGCTGAGTGATGCTCCCTAAATATCAGCTGAATTTATGGATGGAACGTTATATCACATTGCATCATAGCAAGCCTGAGGATCAAGGCTCCAAACTAAGTCAGAAACTAGATTATGACTATTTCTTTTATGAACATGTGAAGATTTCCTGGCATGAGAAACATCATGAGAACATTGGTCATTGCCTCTTCCTTTGCCAAATGATATCTGAAAAAAATCAAGATACCTGACACAGAGACACTATGGCCAGGTAGTGAATATTATGTTTGTATGTTTCTCCATAGTTAGGGCTCTCTATCTCTTTTACTGGAACCTGGGCCCAAGCACAATCCTTGAACATGTGAAAAGATAGAGATCATCTGAAGAAATGTCTTTATCCGGAGGTATTTCTTTTTATTTCACTCAGGGGTGAGATTCAGATGCATAGACATGTTGTTCTAGGGATTGTAAACTCCTGAGATGCTCCTCTTAACTTCCATTTGAGGACATTTATTTGCATTCCAAAGGGTAATGTATCAGGATTCTGTTCCTTTTTCTTTCAGAGGAGAATATGTTCGTATTAGCAGGCAAAGGCTTCTGTCTCGGGAGTGGAAGTGGAGTTAGCAGCTAGATCCTTATATACTTTCAGACTCAGAGTTTCAGGGTTCCCCTTCTGTAGTGTGACCCACTTGTGTGCAAAGTTGTCCATCTGGCCTTTCATTACATCACCTCAGACCTGGACAATTTAGGGCAAGGAAAAATGATGTGATTCTTATCTTAGTAATAATTAATCTTTCCTGTCTTAGAAATCTTGTGTCTACTTTCAGAATGATATGAATAATTATAGGTATTAAAGTCTTATCAGCTATTGCACTAGCACTGACAGTATAGCTGTGTTTGATATACAAATGTGGAAATCTTTAGGGCATTTTGATAGATATCTTCACCATGTAATTGAGCTGATCCCAAAAGTTGGGTAGAGGAAGCCTGACCCCCCATGCTTCATGGTAAGCTGTCCTCCCAGCCTCCTGATTTCTCTCCCCCAACTCATTTCACACAAGTGACCAGGCAAGCCAAACGGAAGAGAACTATTGACACCCCCTACCTACAAAAGGAGGGCAAAGGACAGCCCCACATTTGCACACCTCCCACCTTCCTCTGTCTGAATGTATTTTGCTTATTAGTAGAAAGCTCCAGGGTTTGCAACTTGCATAAGCAATCCCTCAAACACACATGTGGACTGGGTAGATATAGTGTTTCCTTTGGTAATTTATTCATTCATTCAGCAAATTGTATCAATCATGATTTTATTTTAAGTATATTATGTTTTGGTATCTTAAAAAACAAAATAAAACAAAACAAAAAACAAAACCACCTTTTTGACTAGGGAAAGATGACCCTTCCCAGGGCTAGCCACTTCTTAGAGATGGCAAAGGGCCCAGCCAGGAGCATATGAATATGGAAACTAACCAGTCCAGAGCATACCTCCTCCATCTGGCCTTAAACCCCATGAGATGATGTTTTCTCTGCTTTAATCAAGTACCAGACAACTAGGGATCACCCCTATAGCCCAAATCCTCTGAAATGATTCACAGTAGTCAGTCCTTAACTGTTCACCCTGCCCTGCCTTGTCTTTCCCAGGAGACCCTAGTAAAGTTTCCTGAACAAGCTCTCCCCTTGCACCTGCTTCTACTTCCTGACCAAAACCTGGTGTTCATTTTGTGACCCTGCTGGCTACCCGTGCCTCTTGATTCTCAGGGAACTGTGAATAACATTAAAATTCTCCTTCAAAGGCACTGACCTCTAAGCATCATCACTCAGTCACCTTTATAAATCAAGACAGAGAAGAAATTTCTATACTGTGGTTTTTATAAGTGAGGCTACCTCTCCTGAGGTTTTCCAGACACAGGATATTCCTCTGGATATATAACTGTCTTTTTCTCTCCCATCCGTGGTTTTACTATGATGTGTCTGAGTTGGGATCTATTTTCCACATTTCTTCCTCTCTTCCTTCCTTCCTCCTTTCATCTTTTCTTTGTAATATTGCTTTGGGTTTATTGAGCCATTTCAATCTGAGGATCAGTGTCTCCCTTAAATTGTGGAAATTTTCTTTTCTCCTTTCTCTCTTCTACTTCAGGCACTCAGATTAAACATATGGTATGCATTCTCTATCTACCATGTCTTTTAATCTCTCTTTCATATTACCTATCTCTTTCTCCATCTGTGTCTGCCTTGGCCAGGCAGTGACAAGACATTTCTTATAAATTAGAATCACTTGATGATTCCCAATGCCAGACATTGTGGCCTCTCCTTTAAGCAATAAAATTTCTCAAACTCTGGAAACGTCTAACTTTTTAATTTATTTATTGCCTACTTATTCTCTAGTCTCTTCTCGTTTTGTAAAAGAAACTTCTATCCCATAGTCTCAAAACTTTCTTTGTCATGTAAGACAAAGGTTGTACAAGAGCAATCTGGTACCTAGAAGATGAATTTTGAATTTTGAATTTTTTTTTAGAACATTTTAAGATTCACAGAAAAATTAAGGGAGGGTACAGAGATTTCTGGTATACTTCTGGCACCTCGCATGCACTGCCTTCCTTGTCAGCCTCTACCACCAGACGGCACTTTTGTTGCAGTTGATGAACCTGCACTGACACGTCATCATCACTCAGAGCCCATAGTTAACACTCTGGTTCATTCTTGGTGTTGAACATCCTATGGTTTCGGACAAATGTGTAATTCCCTGACTCAATCATTATGATATCCACAGAATGTTTTCACTGACCTAGGGATCCTTATATTAATTGATTTTTGAATATTGAATCAGTCTTGCGTACCTGGGATAAATCCCACTTGATATTGATGTATAAATATTTTTATAGATTGTTGAATTCAATTTGCTGATGTTTTGTTGAAGAATTTTACATTTATGTTCATCAGAGGTATTGGTCTGTAGTTTTATTTCCTTGTGAAATCTTTGGGTGGTTTTGGTATTGGGGTAGTCCTGGTTTCATAGAATAAGTTATGCCTTCATCCTCACATTTTGAATTTTTAAAACAAGGCAAAGGCTCAGAAGTTCAAGAATACTCATTGCCAAACTTTTAATTCTAAACAAGGTTATAATTGCAAGAATGAAGGTCCACAGATAGTCAGAGAGAAATTCATTTCTAGAATATAATTTCCCGAAATAGGTTTTGTAAAGAGTTCTTCAGTTTAATGAACTCACATAATATCATGCCAAAATAATCTGATTCATCTATTCCTGTATTATACCTTCCCTTATCTATTGTAATTTTGATCTGATTAATAATGCTTCTGAACTCTTAGTGACTAAAAAAAATTAGCCAGGTAACTTTACCACATGCAATTGTATATAATCCCCAGAATTGTTGTCACTGTCATGTGTTTTCTCATTCCTGGAGTGGCCCTTTTACACATCCTCAGGTTCCCTGGGGACAACAAAAAAAGAGTCCCCCATTTTTGAGAGACACAGATGGATCTCTGAAGTAAATTATTAGTATGTGTCATAGAACTTGGGGAAATTAATTGACTAAAGAAGCACTTTTCTGACCGATGAAAAAATAAGTCATTTATACTCATCTACCCTGCTAGAAAGTTATGTCATGTATTATGTATGCTTAATAACAATGAAACGAAAAATAGAATGAAAATAAATCTAGATTTTTTTAGAAATTTGAGAAAAATATTTAAAACTAATATTTCTTTTACATGAAATGCTCAGGAAGTGACTCCTTCAACATAACCTTGAATTATCTGCTCAATGATATTAAAACTTATGGAATTCCCATTAGCACAGCAGAAATGAATCCAACTAGTATCCCTGACCCTGCTCAGTGGGTTGGTGTTCCAGCATTGCTGTAAGCTGAGGAGTAGGTTGCAGATGCGGCTCAGATCCTGCATTGCTGTGGCTGTGGTGTAAGCCAGCAGCTGTAGCGCCTATTTGACCTCTAGCCTGGGAACTTCCATGTGCTGCGGGTGCAGCCCTAAAAAGCAAAAAAATAAAAAATTTTTTTAAAAATAGGAGTTCCTGTCATGGCTCAGTGGTTTAACAAACCCGACTAGTATCCATGAGGATGTGGGTTCAATCCCTGGCCTTGCTTATTGGGTTAAGGATCTGGTGTTGCTATGAGCTGAGGTGTAGGTCGCAGACGTAGCTCTCAGATCCCACGTTGCTATGACTGTGGCGTAAGCCAGCAACTATAGCTCTGATTCGACCCCTAGCCTGGAACCTCCATATGCCATGGGTGTGGCCCTAAAAAGACAAAAAGACAAAAAAAAATAAATAAATAAAGTAAATAAATAAAAATTATGATTTGTGCAAGGGTAGTATAGGATAGTAATTAAAATCAAATGCAAGAACAAGCACAGATAGGCTCCAAAGCCTGATTTTGCTTTCAGATTGCCTAGGATTTAAATCTTGGTGCTGGTAACTTGGTGGCTCTATGTTCCCTAATGCTTTGTTTTTTCTTTTCTTTTTTTTTAAATTGAAGTATAATTAATTTACAATGTCATGTTAACTTCAAGTGTATAGCAAAATGATTGAATTATACACACATAGTAGGTCCTTGTTATTTACCTATTTTATGTATAGTAGTGTGTATATGTTTCTTTTTTAAGTAAATTACAGTTGTCTTATAATTCTGTATTAGTTTCATGTGCACAACATAGTAATTTGATGTTTTTATAGATTAAACTTCATACAAAGTTATAAAATATTGACTATATTCCCTGTGCTGTATATAACATCCTTGTAACCTAATTAATTTATACCTAGTAGTTGGTACCTTTCAATCCCCTTTACCTAGTTTGCCTCTTCCCTCTGGTAAGCACTAGTTTGTTCTCTGTGTCAGTGGATTTCTTTCTGTTTTGCTATATTTGTTTACTCGTTTTATTTTTTATATTCTGAATGCTTTCTTTAAGCTCTTTATTCCTGTGTTTTCTGACCTGTAAAATGAAGGCGGTAATAATATTTACCTTACAGGATTGTTAAAAAGATTGAATTAATATACTTCGGATTTGTCCTGGAACATTGTAAATCAAACTATATGCTTACCAAGGTTCTGTGATGATCTGTATGGGAAAAGAATCTGGAGAAGAATGAATGTGTGTATATGTATAACTAAATCACTGTGTCATACAGCAAGGAGTTATTGCAACATTGTTAATCAACTGTATTTCAATAAAATGTTTAAAAACTCACCAAAAACCGCAAATCATCTGCCTAGTATAATTTAGATAAAATACGAAATGTCAGTTTTTATTAAACCTTTACTTTCCTGATTAACAAAGATTTGCTTTAATGAATATTTTATACCATACACTAATTGTTACTAATAAAGGAATAATCATAAAATATCTATAATTTTATATGTTTCTCTACTTTTTTTAACCAAGGTGTTTCTACATTTAATAACTAGGCTGGATGTTTCTGATGTTAATATTCAGTTTGCTGGCTTAGATTATTCAGAATTTCCCATATGCACATGCGTGCGCGCACACACACACACACACAGCATAGTTATGTAATATGTGCAAAATACCCATTTTAGCCTATGCACCATTATGTTAATATGAATCAGGTATTATAATCTCCTCATAAACTCTTCCTCATATTTCTTTTTATCATGAAATAATAGCAAATTATTTTAACAAAAATAATGAGGAGCCTTAAGCCATATTTGGGATAGGGTGTATGTAACAATCTGGTTTTCTCCCCAAAATTCCTTTCACCACAAACTCATCAGCAGTACTATTTGTGTGAGTGAAACAGAAGCTCATTGTCACCCCCCACCCCCCAGAGGGAATAACCCCACCCTTTGTACTTGCTGCAGTGATCAGCTCGACTTAGCCATACCCATGCCTGTGCCAGTCAGCACATGGCATTTTTTCCAGGATAAAATGATATTGTCAACAATGGGCATTTGAATCCATTTGAATGACTAAGATTTGGGGAGAGATCTGGAAAGAAAATGGAGATGTCTCCCCTTTCCTAAAAGAGCTACAAGAAGCTAACATTTTTTAGTGGCATGCAGATAGGAATCTGGGAACCACTCTGGCCACCCAGAGGAATGTCTGGGATCAGTGGGAAGCTGACAAGGTCGAGGGGGTGATATGGAGTCCTTGCTGAAATAAGCAGATTTCTGCTTCCTTAAAAATAAGTCGATCCCTTCATTACATGAAATCTGAAAATTCTTCTGCCTCTTCTTCTGAAAGATAGGAGAACCAGAAAATACACATTTATGCTTGACAGTTTGAGTTTGGTTTCCTGTTACTTCTACATCAAAGACTCTTAACAGATACAGATATATTTCTGTTCTCCAGCATAATATAGGATTCATTAGCTTAGTCATTCATTTATTTAAAGAGATCTTCACAAACTATATCTTATAGATATAAACAGATTATTAGAATTTTAAATATGACTTTCTTAATTTCTGTTTTAAATTATGAGTAATACCTCTATGATGCCTGATGCTTCCATTTTATGACACTAAGAAATATTTGCCAACAACTATTTTATAGTTTTGCTTCATAAATTCTCAGGACTTTGATAATAAGCTTAAAATAATTTAGTTTCCTACTGGTATGTTGGCCAAAATTTTAATGCTATGAAATAGAAACTATACATGTGCAAATACTTGAAGAAGCTTTTAGCATTTCTTGATTCTGTATTTTTAGCAAATCGGTGTATCAAGGAAGGAAGTTTTTTGGAACAAGATCCTGTTCATCTACAGACTCTGACTGGAACAATTGGTCTGTTTGGGGAGGAGCCACTTGTAGCTCAGACTGGAAAGAGGGTCAATCTTACTGGTTTGATTTTGGTCCCTCCAAATTACTGTGAAAAATGAAGGGGAAAACTCTATTCTCATGTATTAAAGAAAACAGGTTAAATAGACTGATTAAATGCATCAAGAATATAACATTAAGCTATAGAGAGGTGGTATTCTCATTCCTCAGCACACTGCCACCTTCTCCATCACTGCCATCTCCATCCCTGACATCAGTGACTACTTACTCCCAGTTAGAGGTCATCATGCCCTTCTGCTTCCTAAAGTGTTAAATACTTTTGAGTTAAGGGCTTTCCAATCCTAGGGTATTTGCATTTTAATAAGGAACTATTGAAGATTGAAAAACCTTTAGGACTTAAAGAAAAACAATTCTAATATTGCAAGGTGAGGCACTTGCAATTTAATTTGTAGTAGAACAAAATTCACGATGTGGTTAGGTGCATAATTTAACCTTGTGCAATGCCAATCCTGTTTAAATAAAAGGATAATAAGGGACTTGATAATACTTCAAAGTTGCTTTTATTTCAGTCTTTGTAAATGGCGTACATCATGTATGAGAAAGAGATGTTCTTTCCCAAATCATTTTATTAAAATTTTACTCCAGCTAAGTTTTCTGTACTAAATTATATATTCATAAACACAGGAACTAACAGTCATGTAGCCACACAGAGTATAGCAAGCTGTTATTTTCTCTTTGATGTCTGGGTGCATAGACTGTTTGGTGCCCTCTCACTACTCTGTCCAAACACAACAATAAGTAAACTGGCAGTATGCACCTTGGGTGCAGACTTGTCTTTCCAATAGAGATTACTAATTGTCTGAAAGGAGCAATACCTGCTATTTCCTCCGTGAAAATATTTCAAGCACTAAATAATTCAAATATAAATGCCTTGTTTGTGCCTGGTCTTATCTTTAAAAAATGACATGCTTTCATAAGTTCCATTGAGGTTTCGGGCATGAAACAGATGGCAAGTTCTGAGGAGGAACTAAAAACATCATAGAAGGAGAAACTGAATCAAAGTATTGTAAATTAAAGAATTATACTATTAAAAGGAATGAGAATGAATAGCAATAATACAAATGGGTATAGTTAGAAAAGACAAACTACATAATGTAAAGTTTGCATGTAAACTAAAGAGAAAATATTGAGACAGAATAACGCAAATATATTTGTATAAAATACTATTTAATTTCATCACTTAAACAATGAAAAATGATATTGAATGTCCTCTAATGAGGGTGACCTGATCTAACTATTGTTTACATGATGGGTTTCATGAAGGTAATATTTTACAAGATCCAGATCTGATAACATTGCTGTTAGAAAAAACACTTTATATTTATAGGCTTTCAATTCAGGATTAGTAAAGATTAAGAACAGTTAAGGGTGATGTTGTTTAGAAGTATTTAAATAAAGGAACCATTTAGATGTAAAGAAAGGTGAAATTTTCCTTAGTAACTAACCAGGTTCCACCAGGAAACCATGGCAGCTCTGGTGAAATTGGCCATATTCAAGTACAAGGCAAGAAATGGCTTCAGCAAACTGTGAGATACTTTCAGTTCCCTTCCAATGAACTAGAATGAGATTTTTTTCATGGAAGGCTATAAAAATAATTTTTGAATGACTTTTCGTTTTTCTACCTGAAATGATGAGACACCAGAAAATATCTCTATATAATTTTTGGCTCTGATGTATAGCCAAGTATACAAAAGTGAAAGAGATTTCTGGTTGTGTTGTTTTCCAAACAATCCATTTTATGTATTTTCCTACTAAAATTGCAAAAACTTTTTTTTTCTCATCACAGGGTGTTGTCAGGTTTGTCTGTTCTGCGCACACTCGCTCTTTCTCTTTCTCTCTCTCTCTCTCTTTCTCTCTCTTGGTCCTTGCCTACACACAAGGATTTGGAGGTGCAGGCTGAGAAGCGCAGTAGCGGCACTGGGATAGAGCCGGCGGGCTTCTTCGTGCAAGAATGGAGGCAGGAGATCTGGCGGGAGCTTGTTCTGGCCAGTGGTCTTGCTATGCAGGGATGGAGGCAGGCAGGAGCAGTCAGCTCAGGATGAGAGCTGTTCTGGGTGGAAGGGAATTTCCCCTTGAACCTACACCACACTGTAAGAGCTCTGACCTGGGATCTTTTAATGAGCCCTTCTGGTCCATCAACCAGAGCCAAAAAAAAAAACGCTCCTGCCAGTTGCCTGGAAATTCACAATCAAGAGTCAGGTAGTAGTGTACAGCAAATTTTATTTACACCTTCAGAGAGAGTGGGCCACCCTGGTAGGGACTGGCGCTAGCTGCAACTGCATTTCGTCTTATATTCCTATATGGCTGACCTGTTTGGGGACCCCTATTCTCTTGCCACAGGCGCACTAATTTTCTGTCCCAACACCCCTGCATAAGGGGGTGCGTGTGGAGACCAGCTCAGCAGGATGGGGCTGAAGAACGGGTGCTGTGGAACTTAAGGAAAAAAAGTTAACATAAAACAAGACACAGAGACATTTATCTTAAGTAAAGGTGGGAACCGGGGGACTCAAGGTCTCAGGAACCAAGAGCCCTGCCTCAAGAAACCACACTGCTTTTATTGTGCTCTGTAGGATTACGTCAAGTGAAGAGGGGCTATGGGTGGAGGATATAGGGTTTTTTTTTTATTATTATTATTTTGTAAGTTCTTTTATTATTTTAAAAGTCACTTAGCTGGTAGATGGTTAAACTTTTACTCTAAACTTTAGGCATTTAAGAATCATTAGCATTTGAGTTAGCTATCTATGCATAGCATTTCAGAGAATCCTCACTGTGCCTCTGCAAAGGGCATGCCTATTTGCCGCAATCCTGTGTGCCTAGGTTTGCACCTTGGTTCTCTTTGCTAATGAATATTCTGCTAATGACCACTCATAAACTACTTGGGGCCATGAGGTTCCTCTTTCTCTTATTCTTTAGAGGACATATCATGCTTGTGCAAATGGCGTGCCAATCTGCACAAGTCCTGCGTGCCTAGACTAATGTATTATGTCCTCATTCAGCTGACCCCGCGAGTAACCCATGCCTTTAGGTCTTTGTTCTTAAGCTTAAGTCATTTACCATCACTGTGACTGTTTCTCAAGCAGGAAGACTGGACAAAGTAAGGACGGACAAGATGGAGTTTTCAGAAAAGAGGCTAAGAAAATATTATAAAAACATGTCTCGCAACAGGTGCATTTGAATCCTCTTTTTGGTTTTGGGCAAGGATGCATTATTTGCATGGGAAAAAATTTATAGGGAGATGCTCTGAAGAGCATTCCTCTGGTATCTGCATGTGTCTTCATGTTTGCTCGCAGGCCGCCTGTTTTTGGTAATCATTAAATGGCCTGTTTTGAATCACCTGGATCCAAGTCCCTAGCCTTTCCTACCTAATAGTATGATTTGTCATTACCAGTTGTCAGATGTTTTAAAATAGAGTTTAATATTTCTAAACCATTCCAAACACTGAAAATAAGTCAATTAATACTTACATGTGAAAACTTTTGAAAATATTTTTATGTAAATGAGTTTATAGTTTGATTTTTGTAATTTTAAAATTCTAAGGAAAATGACAGTAAAAATTGAGTAGTTACCATTTTGTCCTGAGCTTTTAAAACAGATTTTATCATCTCAACTTTAGAATTCTTTTCTTAGGAGAACAAGCTAATAATACAATTTTCATTTATATCCCTTCTAGGTATTTCTCTCTTATGAATCTTATAGCCAATAGCATCTGCCAATTTTACTAGAAGGATAGTACTGTGTAGTCCAGGTTATCTATTACTTAAGTGAACCGTGATAAAAATGAATTCCTCACAGAACATTTGATATAAAATCCTGGGTTCAATCATATTACTGACCTGATGACAGTGTCCGGAGCAAATCCATTAATTAATTAAGAGTCTGTGCTGGCCAGATCCTCAGTCAGTGTCTGCAGTACCCTCAGGTTCTTGAAAATCAGCCAGGTTGAGAAAGAGAATTTTGTATTGGTTTGACTATGACACTTATCTAACTGGATTTTAATTTTCTGGTTGTTTTCCTGAATCTCTGACAAAACCTGTTCAGTGGGCAAGCAGTGATTTCATCTTGTTCTCCATTTAGAACTGTTCTGCTTGCTATTAAAACTGACGCATAGTAGGTATCCAGTTAATCTTTGCTAAATAAATTCGTGTTTTTACCCAGCATAGTAAAAGATAAAGGTGAATATAAATCTATAAAAACACACACAGGCATTTTCTACCACATGTATGTGGGATAGATCAGGAGCAACAGACAACTAGAGAAATGTTAAGTAAACAGGTTACAAAATATTACATGCAGATGGTTAATCTAAAAGGCATCTGTGGGGGAAAAAAGGATATATTTTCAGAGCTAAATTTTAAATTTCTCTAGGATTGGGCAGGTGCATACAGGCAGCTTCAGAGTTGCTGATAATGTGTAATTCTTAATTTGGATGGTGGGTTTATGATTGTTTAATTTGCTGTTATTTTGTATAGCTTACATATATGCTACTTAAATTATTTTGTATGTGCGTTAAAGTATACACATTTAAGAAAAATATAAACTATCACAATATTTTATGTCTTCAAAGCATTAATTATGTCAAAAGCATGAAACTAGGTATACCCCCTTTTAGACAAGAAATTTTTCTCATCAGGGAGAAAATCACTGTCAGAAGGTGGCAGTGTAGCACTTTCTTTTCCAAATGAAATGAACTAGTTTTATAAATACCAAAATGTAGTCCTTTCAGATGAAGGCCTCAAGACGCAGTCAGTCCTGTAACTTACTTTTCATTGCTAGATATGTCTCATTAGGAGATTAACCGCTTAAAGTGCAATGCTAATGTGAAAGTTTTAATTTGGAAATCCTATGCATGTTATATTAACCTTAAGTACCTTTACCTAAAATTCCTCTTTCTTTTCTATGATCTTTGGCATTTCCAAATGTACACTATTTCTATCTATAGAAAATAACTTGCATATGGGATAATAATGCACTTTACTATTTTAGATATATCTTAAAATGCTGTTCAAGCTTCTTTTGTAATTATTTATGAATAGCTTAATAAAAACAAAATCTACATCTTTAGACATTTATTATTAAGTAAAAATCTTTGGCAAACATTAAAGCATAATTGAGTAAGAATTCTAAATCTACATAGAAGAAATCAAGAATTCAAATTTGGTCTCCTACAAGGTAAGGAATGGGATATATCTGGTGGTAACGTGTATCAGAAAGAAAAATAACTCACACTTTTTTCTAGGACTCAACATTGCATATTAATAGAAAACAATTAGGAAGAAGTAATACTTATAATGGGGTAATATCATGTCATAATATTTATTAAAGTGGTTAGCTTTGTTAAAATGTATGTGAGCACGTAGATATGAATATGGATTGCAATTTCTAACATTTAGTTAATTCATCTTTTTAATGTATTTAGTTATTATATATAAATATTTGAAAAACTGATCACTCTTCAACCAATAGGCACATTAACTTTTAAAACTGTGAAAGCAATATTGTTTTAAGATAGCTCTTGAGGAGTTCGCATCATAGCTAAGTGGTTAATGAACTTGACTAGCATCCATGAGGACGTGGGTTCAATCCCTGGCCTCACTCAGTGGGTTAAGGATCCGGCACTGCTGTGAGCTGTGTTGTAAGTCACAGACATTACTCGGATCCCACATTGCTGTGGCTCTGGTGTAGGCGGCGGCTATCGCTCCAATTGGACCCCTAGCCTGGGAACCTACAATGTGTCATGGGTGCAGCCCTAAAAAGACAAGACCAAAAAAAAAAAAAAAAAGAAAAGAAAAAAAAGATGGCTCTTGATATTCTGATCTCAATGATATGTATTTTATCACTGTTTAAGTGTAGTTTTATTGTCATTAAGAATATACAACATTTCTTTAAAAAACAACCATACATGTATTTATGTTTGTAGAAATTTGCAGTGATAGGTTTTCACTTAACTTGTTTGCAATATGTCATGAGCATTTTTAAATATAAATTGTTTAAAGATAAAACTGGGCTTGCAAAATATTCTCTGTTTAAATTTTACGTATCTTTGTACAATAGAAGAAATTATTTTTGAATTTTGTATTTTGTGGACAAATATTATTTTTGTTTTGCTTTAACTTTATTTTTCATGATAGCTTTATCAATAGGCTGTATTTGTGGAGGTGGTTAATGATAACACCCTCTAAGAGTAATGTTTATAAAGTAATTAGAAAATAGAACAAACAGTGAGTAATTATACACTGAGCTTAGTGCTACTGACATGAGCAAACAGGAACAATAAGAACAATAGGAACAGGGAGAAATAGAAATTTATCAGGAGAGATATATATGAATTATGAATCTTAAATGTCAACATTTATAACATTTCTCTTATTGATATGGAACAAGCTTCTTATTTAAATGCCTAGAAGTGTACAATCTCCCAAGACTGAATCAGGAAGAAATACATAATCTGAACTGAACAGTTACCAGGAATGAAAATGAATTAATAATTAAAAAAAAAAAATTTCCTAACAAGCAAAAGTCCAGGACCAGACAGCTTCACAGGTAAATTCTACCAAACATACAAAGCAGAACTTATATCCATCCTTCTTAAACTTTTCCAAAAGGTTGAAAAATAAGAAACACTCCCAAAGACATTCTGTGAAGCCACCATCACCCAATACAAAAACCAGAGAAAGATTCTACCAAAAAGAAAATTATAGGCCAATATCTTCAATGAATATAGATGCAAAAATATGCAACAAAATTTTAGCCAGCCGAATACAATACATAAAAGGATCATATACCATGACCAAGTGGGTTTCATCCCAAGTTCACAATGATGTTCAACATAGGCAAATCCATCAACATCATACACCATGTTAACAAAGAAAAGTCAAAAACCACATGATCATCTCAATAGATGCAGAAAAAGTATTTGACAAAATCCAATATCCATTCATGATAAAAACTCTTGTAAAAGTGGTTATAGAGAGAACGTAACTTAGCATAATAAAAGCCATTTTTGATAAACTGACAGCCAATATAATATTCAATGGAGAAAAGCTGGAAGCCTTCCCGCTAAAATCTGGAATGAGACAAGGATGACCACTCTCACCACTTTTATTCAGTAGAGTATTGGAAGTCCTAGCCATAGCAATCAGACAAACAGAAGATAGAAGTTATCCATATTGGAAAAGAAGAGGTAAAATTGTCACTCTATGCAGATGACATGATGCAATATATAGAAAACCGTAAGGACTCCACAAAAAAAAAAAAAAAAAAACTACTAGAACTGATCAGCAAATTCAGCAAAGTAGCAGGATACAAGATTAATATTCATTTCTGTATGCTAACAAGGAAATATTAGAAAAGGAATATAAAAATACAATACCTTTTGAAGTCACACCCCCCAAAATTGAATACCTATGAATAAACCTGACCAAGGAGATGAAAGACTTATATACTGAGAACTATAAAACATTAATCAAGAAATTAAAGAAGATTCAAAGAAATGAAAGTTACCCCATGCTCCTGGAGTGAAACAAATGACATCATTAAAGTATCCATACTACTCAAAGCAATCTGCAGTTTTAATGTGATCCTTATCAAATTACCCATGAGATTTTTCACAAAACTAGAATAAACAATCCAAAAATTTGTATGGACCCACCAAAGAGCCAGAATTGCCAAAGCAATCCTGATGAAAAAAAAATAAGCAAAAGATATAACTCTCCCAGACTTCAGACAATATTATAAAGCTACAGTAATCAAGACAGTGTGGTACAGGTACAAAATCAGACATATGGACCAAAGGAACAGAATAGCCCAGAAATAAAACCCAACACGTACAGTCAATTAAACTTCACCAAAGGAGGCAAGAATATAAAATGGGAAAAAGTCTCTTCAATAAGTGGTGCTGGGAAAACTGGACAGCTGCATGTAAATCAATGAAACTAGAATATACCCTCACACCATGTACAAACATAAGCTCAAAATGGCTTAAAGACTTAAATATAAGACAAGGCGCCATAAAACTCCTAGAAGAGAACATAGGCATAACATTCTCTGAAGTGAACCATATAAATATTTTCTAAGGTCAATTGCCCAAAGCAATAGAAATAAAAACAAAAATAAATCAGTGAGACCTAATCAAACTTAACAACATATATAGACATAAAAAATTATAAAAAAGACAACCTCTAGAATGGGAGAAAATAGTTTCAAATGATGCAGCTGACAAAGGATTAATATCCAAAATATACAAATAACTTGTATAACTCAACAGCAAAAGCCAAACAACCCAATTGAAAAATGGGCAGAAGACCCAAACAGACATTTCTCCAAAGAAGACATGTGGATGGCCAACATATGTCTTCAACAGGCACATGAAAAAATGTTCAACATCACAAATTAAAAAATGCAAATCAAAACTATGGTGAGGTACCACCTCATACCAGTCAGAATGCCCATCATTAATCAGTCTACAAATAACAATTTGCTGGAGAGGGTGTGGAGAAAAGGGAACCATCCTCCATTCTTGTTGAGAATGTAAATTGGCACAACCACTATGGAAAACAGTATGGAGGTACCTAAGAAAACTAAATATAGAATTAACATATGATCCATCAGTTTCACTCCTGGATATCTATCCAGACAAACCTTTCATGCATCCCTATGTTCTTTGCATAACTATAGCCAAGACATGGAAACAACCTAAATGTCCATCAGCAAATGAATGGATTAAGGAGACTGGTACATATACACAATGGAATACTACTCAGCCATAAAAAGAACAAGATAATGCCATTTGCAGCAATGTGGATGGAGCTAGAGATTCTCATATTAAGCGAAGTAAATCTGAAAGAGAAAAACATATACCATATGGTATCACTTTTATGTGGAATCTAAAATATGGCACAGATGAACCTATTTACAGAATAGAACATGAACAGCAGACTTGTGGTTGCCAAGGGGGAGGGAGTAGGATGGATTGGGATTTGGGGGTTAATAGATAAAAACTATTACATTTACAATGGATAGACAATGAGGTCCTGCTGTATAGCACAGAGAACTATGTCCAATCACTTGTGACAGAACATGATGAAAGAATAAGAGAAAGGGAGAGTTTGTATAGGTATATGATTGGGTCACTTTACTGTACAGCAAAAATTGACAGAACAATGTAAATCAACTGTAATAATTTTAAAAAGACAAGAAATAAGTGTTGGTGAAGATGCGAAGAAAATCAATACCTCATGCTATGTTCATGCAAATGTAAACTGGTACAGCCACTGTGGAAAACAGTATGGAGATTCTTTCAAAAATTAAAAAAAGAAGCATCATACAGTCTGTCAATTGTATTCTGTGTATTCATTCAAAGAAAATGAAAATACTAATTTCAAAAGATATGCTCAGTCCAGTGTTCACTATAGCATTATTTTCAGTAGCCAAGATTTGGAAGCACCCTCAGTGACCATCAGTGGAAAAATGGGTAAAGAAGTTGTGAGATACACACACATACACACACAATGGAATTTTAGGCATAAAAATAATGAAATTTTGTCATTTGCAACAACACAGATGTGTTTTTTTCTTTAAAGGTTGTGTTTTGGTTTTTATTTTGACTTTTTTATTCTAGCCTTTTACTAAATCTAATATAGACATATAAAATGCTGGTAAGGGCATCACAATGTAATATTACACTCTTTGGGTATTACTTCTTGTCTTTTTGGCTACTCCTTGTCAGAACTTGAGAGTTATAAATGCTAAATAATACTGTGGGGACTATAGCCTCAGATATTTTATTTTTTCTTTTCCATTATGGTTTATCACAGTATATTGAACATCATTCTCTGTGCTATACAATAGGACCTTGTTATTTATATATTTGATATATAGTGTTTTTAATCTGCTAATCATAAACTCCTAATTTATCCCCCCCCCACCCCTTTTCCTCTCTGGTAACCATAAATTTGTTTTCTATTTTTCTCAGTTATTTTAACACTTAAGGCCCTGTTGTCTCTGTAAGAATGCCCCTCAACCCCCATAACAACAACACCATAATAGGAATCTAAAATATACATGTAAAAAGACAGATTCTACTTTTTACCTCTGGTAGTTTATTCAAGTTCTAGAATATAACCCGTGCTATGATGATGAATTCCCAATCTATAAATATTCTCAGAATGCTTGACCTATAGTTTTATATTCTCAGTTGCTTTTGGAATAACACATGTTTACTGTTCACTGAAATCAAGAATTAAAAAAAATGTACACAAAGTATTAGTTCACCCCCAGATACTACCTTTGCCTTTCAGATATGCAGTTGCTCTCATATTTTGTATTTTTGTTTAAGGTATCTTATATTTTCACATTTATCTTCACTGTCCACTCAAGCCTATCCACTCTCTGGATGTGCAACATTCATTATTTCTCTTTTTTTCTTTCTTTTTCTTTCTTTTATTCTTTTGCTTTTTTTTTTTGCTTTTTAGGGCCACAGCATATGGAGGTTCCCAGGCTAGGTGTCTAATCCAAGCTATAGCTTCCAGCCTACACCAGAGCCACAGAAACGTGGGATCTGAGCCACGTCTGCATCCTACATGATAGCTTATGGCAATGCCACATCCTTAACCCACTGAGCAAGGCCAGGAATCAAACCCGCAACCTCATGGTTCCTACTTGGATTTGTTTCCACTGCGCCATGACGGGAACTCATTATTTTTCTGACTTTAGCAGCATACTTTTAATATCTTCTCCCTTGCTTGATTTGTGCCTTTGGTAATTTTATGAAATCTCATATCTTAAGGTATTTTCTCTTTGCTGATGACACTCATATTTTCTGTCTCAACCCTAGGATTCTGATGAACGCATGCATCCAACTACCTACTTCCCATCTGGGTTTTTAGTAAAATTATCAGATAATAAGATAAAGCAGAACATTTGATTTTCCTCTTAATCTGCTTCTCTCTCACTCTTTACCATCTTGGTAAATGACACCTGATTGATCAGGCCAAAGTCATAAGATTTATTATTGATTCATCCTTTCATCACACGCTGCGTTCTATATATATCAGGATGTCTTCTTGGGTTAACCTATCAACCTAGTTACCTTTTGTCACCTCCCCACTGTCCCTCTAGTTCATGCTGCTATGGTCTCTGGCCCAAACTTTAATAATAACCTCCCCTCTGGGGCTCCCTCTTCCATGCTGCTCCCATCCAATGATTTGTCAGCGCAGCAGTCAGGGTGATATTTTATACATTTAAACCACAGCATATCACACCTCTCTTTACAACTCTGAAATGAATTCTGATTCTTCAATATCAAATTCAAGAATCTAACAGAGCCTCCTGGGCCGATAGGGTCTGGCTCCTTTCATTTAGCTCTGCTCTCCCTCCTCCTAGTCCTCATTTGCTCTTCAAAGCACTTGTTATTGCTAATTCTCCTACCAGCAACCCTCTTCCTAATAATATTTACATGACATTGCCCCCTCCCAAGTTTAGTTCTCCAATCAATGGACATCTCTTCAGAGAAACCTCTCGTTAATATTCAGTCTAAAATATCTAGTGTGCTTTTACTTAGCTTATAGTGCATTTATATATATTCTGGTTTTTCTATAAGAATGTAAATACTGTAAGAGCAGGGATTTACAATTTCACTTCATTTCAGCACCAGGGCTAATGCCTAGAACCTGGTAGATGCACAATAATTACTTAGAAAAAGATAGGAAAAAATTTAATTTAATTAGCTAGTTAAGTAGGTTATACAATTTATATATTATTTCTAGTAATATGTAAATCTAGTTTAATTTTATTGTAAATTTCTTCCTGACTCAGAAGTATATCTCTTGAGTAGAATTACACAACAGAAGGGAGTACTATGAGCAAAAATCATGAGTATTTCCATGCTGGAAATATAGCCCATTTTTAATAAATGAATGTTTCAAGAGTTAATATGAGAATGAGTTCATTCATAGGTGAACTGATAAAATTGTGGGTCTCGATTGCAGAGTTGAAGAGTAGATTTAATTGACTTTTAAGGTCAAGCCTGAGTAGCAAATTATTTTCCAAATGCTAAGAACTTGAATTTAAAAATAGAAAATAGCATCATTTTTATTTAACATATTAGTAATATATGATACTTGTCTTTCTATGTCTGTCTTACTTCTTTTAGTATGAAAATCCCTAGGTCACAGAAATAGAGCCATGCTTACAGAAAACAAAATTATGGTTACCAAAGGGAAGGGTAATTAAGAGTCTGAAATTAACATATACATACTAACATATATATATAGCTGATAACCAACAAGAACCTACTGTATGTGTTGTAGAATTATAATCAATATTTTGTAATAACCTATAATGGAAAAGAACCTGAAAAATAATATAATGTATATGTAAATTGAATCACTCTGTTGTACATCTGAAACTAACACATATAAAAATTATCTATGCTTAAATAATAAAATATTTTTTTAAAAAATCATAAAAAATAAATAAAAATAGAAAATAGGTAAACAGTTCTTACAGTGCACTTGGACAAATAATGAATGGTTTATATTTCAATATTAATATTATGTGTAGTTATAAACTTAAGACTGATCTTGATTAAATTTAAGTCACAGGATAAAAATTCTGATCATAGAAAAATATTCACTTGTATTCATCAATATAAAAAAGATCTGGGAGTTCCTGCTGTGGCACAATGGGTTAAGGATCTGGCTTGTCTCTGTGGAGGTGCTGGTTCTAGCCCAGGCCTGGCTCAGTGGGTTAAGGATCCTGCATTGAAACAGCTGTGCAGTAGGTCGCACCTTGGCTCAGATTAGATACCTGGCCCAGAAACTTCCATATACCATGGAGGTGGCCGAGAACAGAAAAAAAAAAAAAAAAAAAAAAAAAAAAAAATCTGGCAGCTGTGATTCTAATATGGAAATTTTTACTTTAGAGAAAATAGAGGATTGTATTAGAACTTGCATTTTTTGAATCATTTTTCAACTTACATCTAATTCAATCCAACCTTCAAGTTCTCAGCTGTCTTTTTAATACTTTCATTTAATTAAAATAACAAATGCAGAAAATTGCATTTAATGTCTCAAATCAATGAATGTTAAATGTTCCCAAAGCACAAATATTCATAAGTTCAAAGCCTATGTTTATGAATAATAACAAATCAACTTTATACCAAAAAGTTGGATATTAAAATTTTCATGATCATTTTGTACTTTGTTGTGAATATCTAGTAGTGAACTCTTATTAATTACTTAGCTGCATTACTATGCACATTAGAAAGATCTAAGGTTAATTCAGACAAACATATTTTAACATAAATAATTGATAGGTTATTAGGGCAACTTTCCATTTTATTTTATCTTTTTTCGTTAGAAGCATTCTGAAGTTGAGTCCAGAATAGATATACATTTGATTGTCATGACTTGTTCTCATATGACTCATACTTATGTTCTCTTATTCAGAAATATTCTCTTCCTGATTTACTTGAAAATATCCAGTTTTAGAGTCATTTAACAACTTAGATCAACAAACCCTCTGTGTAAAAATGTGCACTTAGGAAGCATCTTAGTGGCACATTTGGAGAAATGTGAAACAACAGAATAAAACATTGTGTAGTAAGGAGGGAGAGAGGAATCTGAGAATTTATGAAATTAGTCACAAATAGATGTTGAAACACAACTGGTTAAAAAGACATGTTTTCAAATAAAATCAGCATCTATATCCTTTGTTACAATGTATGAAATGCAGTACAGTCCTCCCTTGATATCCACCAGGTTTTAGTTTCAGGACCTGATGCCACTTTGGATATCAAATTCCAAAAATGCTCAAGTCCCTTATATAAAATGGCATAGTATTTGCATATACCCTATGCAATCCTCTTGTATACTTTAAAGCATCTCTAGAATACTTATAGCACCTAATACAATATAAATTCTTTGTAAATAGCTGCCAGCATGCCAAATTCATGTCTTACTTTTTGGAATTTTCAGAAAAAATTTTTTTCTGAATATTTTTGTTTCGTGGTTGGTTAAATCTGTGGATTCTGCATCTGTAGAAACAAATGTCTGCTGTAGATTTAAAGCCAGTACCCCAAGGGTTTAAATCCTGACTCTACCAAATAATATCTTGGGTTAATTAATCTCTTGTGTTTTAGTTTCCTCATATGTAAAATAGGGTTAATGACCGTACCTACTTCATGAAGTTATTATTATTAAATTATATAAGTTAGCATGAAAATACCTAAGAAAAGTGCCCAATATGTAGTATAATCCTAATAGTTATCTACTGACAGTATATATTCCTTCTGGCATATATTTAGAGTATATATTTTCATTAAAAATGTCTTTAGAGTTTGCCATGATCATGCTTTTTCTTGGCCATCCATAGTTTCTACTTTTTATATGCTTAAGAATTATCCTGAAAGTATAAGGAGTCCCAGGTGGGTTTCCCAAGGCTGGGACTCACTTGTATACCATTTTCATGGAAATATTTTCCTTTCCGAAGGTTCTTGGTTGCTTCATAAGGGAGAGGACCTAGTAACAAAAATCATGGCACAGTATATACTAAGCATTGAATAGCCACGTGACTCTGCCAACGCTTGCATAGACTTTTCTCTGAAGATGCCTGTGCCCAAGCCTAAACATATAAAATCCAAGGAATTTTATCTAGACCAAATGCATTGGACCAAATACACTGGAAAAATATAGGGGAAAAAGACCCTAATTCAAAATACATATTATTTCTTCCAGCAGTATGAAGCAGTATATAACGTAGGACTTGATTAAATTCAGTTAAGTCCAAAATATGGTGGGATGGATTGGGAACTTGGGGTTAACAGATGCAGACTATTGCCTTTGGGGTGGATAAGCAATGAAATCCTGCTGTGTAGCCCTGGGAACTATGTCTACTCACTTAAGATAGAGCATGATAATGTGAGAAAAAAGAATGTATACAGGTATGTGTAACTGGGTCACCATGCTGTACAGTAGAAAATTGACAGAACACTGTAAACCAGCAATAACGGAAAAAAAAATCATTATATAATATAAAATAAAATATATATTCTAAAGTCAAGTTATTGTCTATGTTAATCCTCCTTGAAAACTTTATATTTTAGGTACAAGTTAGCTTCATTAAGAGTTCCTTTCCAGGTTTCAGATTAATTCTTCCTGTTTAGTTTATGATTATTCATTTTTTCCCATTATTTATTAAACACATGTTTTCTGAGTTATAACTCTTTACTCTGGATTGTTCGAGAATTTGGCCTGTACCTCAAAGAGAAACTTTTACATTTTTGCCTTATATATCTCATGACATTAATGTAAAAGATCCTCCAGTAGTGTCCCATGACTCAGCATTGCTACATTGTTATTTTGTATTGAGTCAAATTAATCACATATGAACAACTTTTAAAAACTATGCCTCAAGAGGTATCAAACTATTAAATATTTTTCTATTCTAAGGACTGAGAATTGTTCACTGCAGAGAATAAAGTACCACTTTTGCATATATTACACAAACATTTTATGCTTCATGAAACCACAATAAATTTTCTTGCTGATTACTCGTGTAATCTAAGGATCTCCTGCT
Organism: Sus scrofa; assembly: GCF_054392235.1. Lineage (NCBI taxonomy): Eukaryota > Metazoa > Chordata > Mammalia > Artiodactyla > Suidae > Sus > Sus scrofa. The sequence goes on along the minus strand of NC_139390.1, from coordinate 101,240,583 downwards.
GTTTTATAGAGAGTCTTATTAATTTCATTCAAGTAGTAAAATTAGCACCTGTAGAGAACTCTTTAGGATTTCCTAACTTTTATCATATTAGTAATAACCAACTTCATTTATCATAGAACTGTTGTTTTTCTCTGTCTTCCTATCTTTTTAGCTTCAGTGTTCCTTGCATTTAAATTTTTTAAAAAAAGAAAACAGCATTGGATACAGAATAATACGGCAAGAAACCCTAGCTTTCAACTCAGTCAGATTTAAGTAAATCAGGATCTGAAGTTAGCTAAACATTCCAGACTTAAAAAGAAGAAAATTTACCTTTCCTTTGAGAGATAGCAGATTTGGATACCACTTAACACAATTATGGAATAATTTACCGAGTAGTACAATACTGGCCTGAATGAATCAGCTCTCTTTTTTGCCACCTAATGAAAGAAAAAACTGAGTCACCGCAAAACATTTATTCAATGTTTCTTTTAGAAGTAATTCACACTCAGTATATTTATATTTGTTAATGTGCACACTTTTTTGAAATGAGGCAAACAATTCTCTGAGACTTCTTTGTCCTGTACTGGATGATGCTTTTCATCATAGGCAGAGCTGAAGCTAAGACATAACGATACATTCAGTGTTGCAGCGTCAGTCAATGGCAAATATTAAAGGAAGGTTCAGTAATACATTTGGGTGGAAAACAGTTTGCATGGTAGAGGAAAAAAAATCATACTTCTTACTTAATTCTTGTTGCTTGACCATATGCTGGGTGATTTCTACAAAGTTTCTGATTCATCCTGAGTACTGTGGCATCTAAGGAACGTGGCTTAGTTGGTTCAGCTTATCTTCTTCAAAGGCAGTATTCTAACACAAGGTGACCTGAAGCTTAAGCATTTGCTATTTCTGATACCATAACATATTGTTTCTAGAGAAGTAAAAAAATCACCTCAGGGAAAACTAATGGGGAGTTACACTATTTTGTGGCCTCCCAAATAAAAAGTTGGATTGTTCTCTTGTTTTTCTCCTCTTTTTTTCCCTTCTCTCTACCATCCTGTCATTTTCTTTGCTCATAGTTTTTAATGTGATGTCAGTCATACTCCCTCATTTCTTTATGCTGAAGTAAGTAGAGAAGCAACATGCATATAGACTGTGCCCAAAATATTAAACCTGAGAAAGATACAATAAAGCATCTGATCTGGAGTCAGAATGCCTGGGTTTAAATTCCAGCCTTAATTCTTATTACCTTCATGAATTTGGTCACAGTATAGCACCTTGATGAAACAAAACTACTTTTAAGGTATGACAAGGAAAAAATTTAACATAAGTTTTTCTCTGCTTTTTGAGCCAGTCCCCCATCCCCTTTAGTGTGCTTTGTGCATCTGCATTACACATTAACTAGAAATGCTACTTAAAAAAGCAAAACCAAAGCAAAACTGAAAAACAGTTTCCTCCTTGGGCCAACAAGGTAACTCTTTAAGAGATAACATTCCTGTCTCAATCCTCTAAGGGATCAGAATAACCCAGTCCTTGCTCTGCTGAACTATGTAAACTGTCAGTATGTTACCTGATGGGCAACCCTTTGCTTCACAAACTTAAGTAACAGTGAGTTGACCTCCGGAGAGTGGAACAGTCCTCAAAGCTTTCTGAAAGATTGTCTCCTAGGTTATAATCCTCAATTTGGCTCAAAAGTTTCCATTTCTTTCCTAGATTGAATATTGATTTTTTTTTTCATCTGCAATGTCTTCACAAATACTTTAATGTAAGATGAGGATAATATGAGTTACTACTTAGTAGCACTGTGTTAGAGTTAATATACTCCAAAGTTTAGTATAGAATCTGCCATTGTAATATATATTTAAGTACAATATAATATATATTTATATTAAGTGCAATATAATATATATTTCATAAAATAAACTATGTCTTATTGATTTTCCTACTCCATGTTATTCCATCATCCTAGCACCACAAATGTCCTGGATCCAACTTACCTGAGTAATATTTTTAGGAAATTGATCTCCATCCTTCTTTTCTGTCATTCTCAGTTTGTCTTTTGAGGAGATATATTATATAGTATATGCTTACTCCTTATATTGATTTGGCACTGTAGCTTATTCTCATTTAGGGAACTTCTATCTCACAGGTCATATATATCCTTTTTAATACTTTTCCTTCTCTCTCTCTGTTTTCTAATCATCTCTCTGCTAGAAACTTCCCTTTACCCACTTGCCTATAAGACATCAATGTGTGTGTATATATAGTCAATAGATAATTCATTACAGATTTCTGGAGTTTTGAATAGAGGTCTTTACTGAAGATATAGTTTTAGGAAATATAAGTATATAATTGGTAATTGAGGTCATGAGTGTGGATCGAGTAAGCACAGTGGGAAAATGAACGTCTAGAGTGAGTAAAAGTTGCCAAACACGTAAAAGCCGAGAAGAGTGGTGGGGGGAATTCATGAGACATTTTCAGATATACATTTTCAAACGCTGCTTAAAGCAATGTAAGAGTGAAGACAACCTATACATTTAGTGTTATGGTGTCCGTAGATGTATTGACATCTGTTTATTGTTTCTCTTTCCCATAAAGTTTAAGTTCCCAGTGAGAAGATTGGAGGAGTTGGAAGTTGAAATTTAGAGTATAGGTAAAGGAACTGACCTAAAACAGGAGGAATGAAATCTCTTTCACTGCAACAAGAGAAATGGAATAATAGTTGAATGTGCACTATTGTGGTTTTATGACTTCTTTCTACTCTGAGAAGTAGAAGAGAATTGAAAAAGGACCACTTGAAAAGAGTGGAGAAGGTTTGAAATTTTGATTGAGAAAGTGAGATAGCAGTTACAGTAACAAGGGAGCTAATAGTATTGACTAAAGATCAGCTCGTATTAATAGTTGTGATAAAGGATCAGTGCTGGTTCTAGGTTTGTGTGGTTAAGGTTAATTTGGAAAAAAATATGGTATAATGTGATAAAAGCTCATTTACAGTTTCAAATATTACCTTTTCTTCTACTTATGTGCCTCCCAAAAAAACAGTATTGTTTCCCATATTTTAAATTTATATTTTACTTAACTATAAGTTACATTGGTAATTTTTGCAAAATAGTTTTCTAGCAACTGTTGCTGTGTAATAAAATATCCTTACAACCTAATGGCATAAAATAACTCTTTCATAATATACATGACTGTAAGAATTATACCAGGGGACTGTAAGAGAAGAATTGTACTCAACACTTGTTAAAAGTGACAAGAAGCACCATATTCAAGACTATTTCAATAGAAGTCAAAACTGTTCCAATAGGGGAGAGAGATTAAAACTCAAGTTCCCTGAAGCAAAAGGCAGGATGATTTTTATTTTTTATTTTATTTACTTTTTTTTTTTTTTTAGGATTGAGTCTTTTTTTTTTTTTTTCTGTACAGCATAGTGACCAAGTTACACTTATATGTATACATTTTTTTTCCTCCCTTTGTTCTGTTGCAATATAAGTACCTAGACATAGTTCTCAATGCTACACAGCAGGATCTCATTGTAAATCCATTCCAAGAGCAATGGTTTGCATCCAATAACCCCACACTCCTGACCCCTCCCACTCCCTCCCTCTTTCCCTAGGCAGCCACAAGTCTATTCTCCAAGTCCATGATTTTCTTTTCTGTGGAAATGTTCATTTGTGCTATATATTAGATTCTAGTTATAAGTGATATCATATGGTATTTGTCTTTGTCTTTCTGACATTTCACTCAGTATGAGAGTCTCTAGTTCCATCCATCTTGCTGCAAATGGCATTATGTCATTCTTTTTATGGCTGAGTAGTATTCCATTGTGTATATCTTCCGAATCCAATCATCTGTCAATGGACATTTGGGTTGTTTCCATGTCTTGGCTATTGTGAATAGAGCTGCAATGAACATGTGGGTGCATGTGTCTTTTCTAAGAAAACTTTTGTCCGGATAGATGCCCAAGAGTGGGATTGCAAAGTCATATGGTAGTTCTATGTATAGATTTCTAAGTTATCTCCAAACTGTTCTCCATAGTGGCTGTACCAGCTTACATTCCCACTAACAGTGCAGGAGGGTTCCCTTTTCTCCACAATCCCTCCAGCACTTGTTATTTGTGGACTTATTAATGATGGCCATTCTGACTGGTGTGAGGTGGTATCTCATGGTAGTTTTGATTTGCATTTCTCTTATAATCAGGGATTTTGAGCATTTTTTCATGTGCTCGTTAAGATGATTTTTAAATGCTGGAGTGAGCCAATGGAAAAATACTAGAGGACACTGGAAGAAGGATGATCAATGTGATTAGACTATCTATGTTTGCTAATTGTAATTTGGTGAAGTTAGGCTTTTACCCTCTCACAACGAATCTGAGATAGGGGTAGTGTCTCCTTTGATGATTACATTTCAAAGGGATAGCTCCCATTTCCTTAATAAAGATATTTTTGGATGGTTGAAGAATTGCTTCTAAAAGAGACAGAGAAAAAACTTTTAATGGACAGTTTTCTAAAGTAAATGCACTAAGAAAAGAGAGGTCAGAAGCCTGTCTAAAGTTTAATCAAACTGAGGGAAATTCTAATTGCCTTCTTGGTCAGCAAGGAGGTGAGCTTAATTATTTGATTTGCAGAATAATGTGGGTATAATATTTAGACATAAGTATGCATTGATAACTGTTTTGAGTAAAGCAGAAAACTAGGTAGTATACACATATGAGCTGCAGTCGGTAAGCAGAAATTCCACCTCTCTTTGAGATATGTATAATCTGTGACATAATAGAAATACTTAGCTAAAGACCTGTATGATAATAAAGTAGATATATTAATTCTTTTTCAATTCTGCAGGTTTTATGTATTCTGCACTATACTGTAGAATAATCCAGTTCTTGGATCCTAAGACATCTTACTTCCTTACTTTATCAGAAGACATCTGAGAAAGTAACATATGGTGTATACTCCACAATTATAATAACAATTGACATTTTATATATTTTGATAGAACTTTTCACATATTTGTAAAATGTTCTAAATTTACAAGCATTTTAGATTTTCAGAAATGTCAAACTATTCTTAAGAATGTTTGTACAGGGGTTTAAATTTTCCTCTATAAAATCAGGTTTATGGTCAGGTTTTGAGTCAGAATAGCCACAAATTTTCCAATATCCTATGCAATTATAATGTAAAGAGCGAATTATTGCACAGCATGAATGAGCTGAATGAAAACTTGGTCATATTCCCTAGGTTCTGTGGTGTCATGGTGGAATGAATGCTTGTAATTGCTTTTGATGAAAGTCAGTGATTTGGCAATGTTCAAACCAGAGGTTATGATAGAAAGAACTACTAATAGAAACTTAAAAAAAAATTGTAGATAATTAATATCCTTTTTGTTGTTCAATTTGTTACATTTTCAGTTTTGCTTCTGTCTGGATAACTTAATGAGCCACATATTTTGCTACTGTTGACAAAAACAGAGTTCAGATATAATACTTTAAGAGCTCAAAATAAGGCAACATAAGAATTTTACATCTGATTAGTCTATTTGAGTGGAAGCTTTCTCCGGAAAATCTCGAGGATGTGAGATGCCGTGGAATTTTCACCATAGGGGAGAAAATAAATCTTGGTAATTTATCAAGGATATATTATCTTTCAAATTATTTTGCAAAGTGATCAGCTTAAATTCCAGATTAAGTCTTCACATCAGGTAGGCTATCTTTATCATTTTGTAGAATGAAAAGCTGCATGAGACTCAAACTGTGTTTATATATGTGAAATAATCTTACTGAATTGGCATTTCAGTCTTTTGACCATTATCACAAATGCCAGAATGATCTGATTTCCATGTAAATCATAATAAAAAATCCAGGTTATTAATATAATTATGCATCTATATGTATGTATAATCTTTCCTTCTGCATACAATATATATGAATGTTACTAATTTCTACAAAAATTGATATCATATCTCTCTAGTGACATATAATTTCACATTTACTTATGACAAGTGAAGTGGCAGGAAAAAGTCTATGAAATTCATTTAAAATAATATAGCCAAATTGAGCTGTGGAAAGTAACATAAAAGATAAGTTAGCTTAATAATTGATTAGTTTTCCACTTTCATTGCATGCACATGCATAAACTATGAGTCACTAAAGCAGAAACTGTATACAAGGTAGAGTAAACATTCAGTAAATTAAAAGCAAAACACAAGCTAGAAAATCTCAGATGCTAAAAGAGCTCATTGAGACTTGAATCCAGAATAACCCTCTATACTAAAATAATCAACTAATTCTCAATGTTGACTTAATGCCATGTTGTATAGATTTAGTTTTAAATGCATTGAAAGCTAAGTGATGTCTTAAGTCATTTGGATTCCTTGTCTCTGTTCTTTCTCCTCCTCTTCCCTACTGCCCTCCTTCACTTCTTCTTCCCTTTGTCCTTCTTTGTCCCATGTCTTCTTTTTCCTCTTCTTACTCAAAAAGTGAACATGATATTATATATATACACATGTATATATGTGTATATATATGTATATATATCCTTGATGAGAAAACCTGATTACCTTAGCAGTGGTCAGATTGATAACAATTAAAAGATTCAGTTTTGCTTAAATTTGCCTGTGAAATGATGAACTTATTTGACTTTACATCTATACCACAAGCATCAAGATTTAGGGGCATTAAGGTAGTTTTAAAATAAAATTAACTTTAATTTCAACCTAAAACAAAGTGTGACCAGTAATAACTCAAACTTTTTTCTATCTTGAAGTAGCAGTATTGCATAATGCATTTTCAAAGTTTGAAAACATAAAACTCAATGTGTTCCTAAATACTGTTATGGGTGCTACATCACAGTCAGTCTGGCAAGAGTTTGCGCTGATGCCAATTGTTAAATATTTAGGAGAACAGGAGGACAGAAAGCTGAGGGCACTCAATATAAGGCCTCACTTATCACTATACTGAGTAGTAACTTAATAGCTTCAAAGAATGCATATATTTGTCTAGTTCTTTGTTATACAGTAGTAATGTCAGCCTTACATGTAGTGTGTCTTTAGGCTCCATCTGTATGATATAGATAGAATTGAAGTCCATGCAGTTAATGAAGGTGTTCCCATGAAAAATGAAAGCTATTCTCTGCCTCCAGAGCACTGGGGTGCAGGTTCAATCCCTGGCCTGGCACAGTGGGTTAAAGGATCTGACAGTGCCACAGCTGCAGCGTAGGTAAACAACTATGGCTCTGATTTGATTCTTGGTTCAGGAACTCCATATGCTATGGGGCAGCCAAAAAAAGAAAAAGAAAAAGAAAACTAATCTATGAACTATCTAGAAAATCCATTCACTGTATTTTGTTCTTGAATTGTATAGAATTTTCCACCTCTCTTCCATGTCAGAGGGTGTTTGCAAACATGGTAGTGTTTTCTGAATTACCAGATATGTTAAAGAATATAAAAAAATATTTTCAGGATACCAAGTTTCTTAGATTATAAAATAAAAATGTATCTACAGAGGAGAAAAAATTATGTAAGAAATGATAGTAACTTTTAATCACATCATTATATAAACTTTCAAATTCAGTTTTCTTCCATTTTTACTATTTCATTTACTTTGTATTACATTTTGGTTTTTAATGAATTAAGTAATTTATTTTTATTTTGGGAGAAGAAGGTGCTGGTTTCTCTTTCAATATAACAGACCATTTACATTTCAATGGCAATATGTAAACATAATTTAATAAATTTATGGACCCGAATCTTCAGGTGAGCAAATTTATTCCACAAAGTAAATCATTCTTCTAGTTCATACACTAATATGTGTAGACATTGAATTGAAACCTTGATAAAATATCTTACTTATCGTGTTCTATGCTGCTCAGATAAGCGCTTCTATTTTGGCAGAGTAAAGATTTAGGTCATCTCTTTTACACACCAGCCAGCATCCTAGTAATGAGCAATAATGCAAGAATTCAATTTTCACAAGTCAGCGCTCTATAGAGAAAATAGTGTTTGGGAGTTCCTGTTGTGGCTCAGTGCTAACAAATCTGGCTGGGATCCATGAGAATGTAGGTTTGATCCCTGGCCTCGCTCAGTGGGTTAAGGATCCAGCATTGCTCTGAATGAGCTGTGGTGTACGTTGTAGATGAGGCTAGATCTGGCATTGCTGTGGCTCTGGTGTAGGCTGGAAGCTGTAGATCCATCTGATTCGACCCCTATCCTGGGAACTTCCATATGCCATGGGCTGTGACCCTAAAAAGAAAAAAAAAAAAAAGATAAAAAAAGAAAATAGTGTTTGGATTATATTGTGACGTTGAAGCAAGGAAGAACACAAGGTTTCTTCCAATGGCACTCTAGTTTTACTAATTAATATTCTCTTCAGTGGGGAAAATTCTAAGAAATACATTCAGTTGGAATGCTATGCTAAACAACTTAAACATGACAAATAATTTATTTGTTGAATTAAACATACAAAGCACAACATTAAAAAATTAAAGACATTAAGCAGTTTCTTTTGTACTTCTAGATATGGGCATAAACAAATTGTTATTCCTTTGAAAGATTTGAGGCAGAAGCCAAAATTACCAATATCATGGTGTTCAAGATATCTTCCTTTTCTACTGAACTCATTAATAGATTTTATTAAAGTAGTGAAGAATGTGCAATACTAGACCCTAAAAAAAATAAAACCCATTCATTACAAGGCTGACACTCAGTGTTTCCTTTGCTGTTACATAATTAAATATGACACATTTGTTTTATTCGAACAGGCAATAAATTAATACACTGAAGCAAATATGCCCACCCCTGTATATGTGTATGTGTGTGTGTGGGGGGGGATATTTGCTTCAATGTATTCATATATATGAATCTTAATTGCATCAGATTTCTAGGAGCCCACTGAAAATATATCGCCATGTGAATATAAGGAAATAAGAACAAATGAACAGACCTGTTGTTGTTAATGCCCTGATTGCAATCATGTTAGCAATAATGTAAAATAAGAAAGTTCATTAATTTAGAATACTTGTCCTTTGGGTCTTACCTTCCTCAGCGTACCCTACTCCTCAAGCACTAACTCTATTTTATTTTATTTTATTTTTTTCTTCTGGGTATTCTTTTTTTTTTTTTTTTTTAATTTTCCCACTGTACTGCAAGGGGGTCAGGTTATCCTTACATGTATACATTACAATTACATTTTTCCCCCACCCTTTCTTCTGTTGCAACATGAGTATCTAGACAAAGTTCTCAATGCTACTCAGCAGGATCTCCTTGTAAATCTATTCTAGGTTGTGTCTGATAAGCCCAAGCTCCCGATCCCTCCCACTCCCTCCCCCTCCCATCAGGCAGCCACAAGTCTCTTCTCCAAGTCCATGATTTTCTTTTCTAAGGAGATGTTCATTTGTGCTGGATATTAGATTCCAGTTATAAGTGATATCATATGGTATTTGTCTTTCTCTTTCTGGTTCATTTCACTCAGTATGAGATTCTCTAGTTCCATCCATGTTGCTGCAAATGGCATGATGTCATCCTTTTTTATGGCTGAGTAGTATTCCATTGTGTATATATACCACTTCTTCCGAATCCACTCATCTGTCGATGGACATTTGGGTTGTTTCCATGTCTTGGCTATTGTGAATAGTGCTGCAATGAACATGCGGGTGCACGTGTCTCTTTTAAGTAGAGTTTTGTCCGGATAGATGCCCAAGAGTGGGATTGTGGGGTCATATGGAAGTTCTATGTATAGATTTCTAAGGTATCTCCAAACTGTTCTCCATAGTGGCTGTACCAGTTGACATTCCCACCAGCAGTGCAGGAGGGTTCCCTTTTCTCCACAGCCCCTCCAGCACTTGTTATTTGTGGACTTATTAATGATGGCCATTCTGACTGGTGTGAGGTGGTATCTCATGGTAGTTTTGATTTGCATTTCTCTTATAATCAGCGATGTTGAGCATTTTTTCATGTGTTTGTTGGCCATCTGACTAACTCTATTTTAAATAATGATGAGAATGACTTCTTTAGACTTCTTCACTCCAGTGCAATTTTTCCTATTCTTCCACATAAACTCTATGTTTAATTGAGAAGTGTTGGTAAGCCAGCCCTCTCCGAAGTGCCCCACAGTTTCCTTGTCTTTTTTTTTTTTTTTCTTTTTTTTCTTTTTACAGCCACACCTGCAGCACATGGAAGTTCCCAAGCTATGGGTTGAATCAGAGCTGCAGCTGCCATCCTACACCACAGCCAGAGCAATGTCAAATCCAAGCTGTATCTGTGATCTACACTGAAGTTTGCCAGATTCTTAACCTACTGGGTGAGGCCAGGGATTGAATCTATGTCCCCATAGATACCATGGTGGAACCTCAACCTGCTGAGCCACCATGGAACCTCCCTGTTTTTCTTCACCTGACTTATTTTACTTAGCACCATGCCCTCAAAGTCCATTCATGTTGTCACAAATGGCAGGATTTCCTCTGTCTTATGCCTGAATGGTATTTGTTGTGTATATACACCACATCTTCTTTTTCCAGTCATCTATTTGATGCATATTTAGGTTGTTCCCATGCCTTGCTTATTGTAAATAATTCTTCATGGAACATGGGAATGCAAGTATCTCTTCAACATGGTGATTTTTATTACTTTCAGATATGTACCCAGAAGTAGAACTGCTGGTTCATATGATATTTTTAATTTTCTGAGTAACCTCCCTACTGTTTTCCATAGTGGCCGTATCAATTTACATTCCCACTAACAATACTCAGAGATTCACTTTTCTCCACATCCTTGCAGGCATTTTTTATGCTTTGTCTTTTTTTTTTTTTTTTTTTTTTTTTTTGATGGTCATTCTAATGGATATGCCATGATATCTCGTTGTGGTTTTTATTTGCATTTTCCTTATGATTACTTATATTGAGCGTCTTGTCCTGGACCTGTTGGCCATTTAAAAATGTTCTTTGGAAAAATATCTGTTCAGATCCTTCGCCTGTTTTTAAATTGGATTATTCATTTTATACTGTTGAGTTGTATGAGTTCTTATATTTTAGATATTAACCACCTATCAAACATATAGTTGGCAGTAATCCAAATTTAAAGTCGATGATAAAGGCATCTTTTAGACTTTATTTTTCCTATCCAGCATTTTATTCTTCCTTTATTGATATTTGACATCAGTTGTACTAATGTTCCCAATATTCCAGTAACCCCTCTATCCACGCCCTTTGTACTATGACTTTGCATTTCCTCCCATCAAATAGGCAGTCTCTTTCTCCATCCCTGAATCTGGGCTGGCCTGGAGAATAGAAGGTGGTAGATCTGAAAAGCCAATTTGTTGGTCACATGGGAGAATGGATTTCAGAAGACTGCCAGAGAGGTACTGGGTCAGCCAGTCTCTCCATCTCTTACTTCAGCCAGTCCCTCAAGTAACAGAAACTGAAAGAGAGAATGAAGAGCATACACATATGTTTTTTAATACATAGTGCCTTGTTACCAAGCAAACTTGTCTAAAGCTGTTTCTTTGAATTTAAACTACCATATTGTAAATCCCACTCTCCTTTGCAGTGGAAATTGACATCACATTCAGGGATGTAAAAGAAATTCTATTATGGCAAAACTAAAGACTAAAAGTATTAACAGCCCCTTCCACCCCAGCTCTCACCCACATTACTGGCCACTAAGGTTGAAATGATCAGATTGCATAAATCTTTTATTGACAAAGTGCATCTTGAGATTCTATTTTCAATTATAGTACATTCTAGAATGGAATGTCAGACTGATAATTTTTAGATTGCTTACAATTATAACTATATTATTCTGTTTTCCCCTGTGTCTTTCTTTCTTTGTGTGTGTGTGTATGCATTCAGAGAGATAGCATCTTACATTTAGAGTTGCTAGATGAATCAGACAACCTTGTCAGTTGTCAAACATAGGTTCACTATAAATGACCCTTTTTATTTTAATGTTATTTGACTATACTTGCCTGTGTAAAGTATCTTTAAAAATCTAATGCTCAACTTTCATGAGCTCCCAAATAGAATATATTGTACCTCATTTAAAATGTCTCCAAAAATATCTTTTTTGGACAAAAATATATGTTAATAGTAATCATGAAATATGAAACACCAGAACTGTTCATTGTCCAAGTGTCTTTGTTTATACTAGCTGTTCTAAGCTCAGGAATGTGACAGTCCCTGTCGTGGCTCAGCAGAAACAAATCTGACTAGCATCCATGAGGACGCAGGTTTGATCCCTGGCCTTGCTCAGTGGGTTAAGGATCCAGCATCGCCTTGAGCTGTTTGTAGGTCGCAGACACAGCTCAGATACTACATTGCTTGGTTGCGGTGTAGGCCATTAGCTGTAGCTCTGATTAGACTCCTAGCCTGGGAACCTCCATATGCTGCGGGTGCAGCTCTAAAAAAAAAAAAAACAAAACAAAGCAAAAAAAGAATGTGACAGTTGAGAAGTTTAGTATGAATGGTGCTATTAGGAAAATATGTTCTGATTACAATAAACTTTTAGCAATCAGAAAGGAAATGCACAACTAGTGAAAATTAGCTATAAAGAAATAGGATATGAATAATTGACTCACACTGGGAGCACTTGCTTCAATGTGAGTCTGGAATCCTAGTGATTCATCTAATATAAATAAATTCTAGAAAGCTAGGCTATCTGTCAAGCTATATTTCAATAAAACAAAAAACAAAGTACTTCATGCTTTTGAATTCATCCATGCTGAATATAATTTTTAAATAACTCATAATGAGGATAGTTGGTCACTACACTTGTATTGCAGTTGTCAGTGAATGAATCTGTCTTTTGCTTTTTTTGTTTCTGCATGTCATGTACACACAAGAAATTGGAAATCAAGCATAGGGTTGAATTAATTCATGATTGTTGTGAAATAAATGCAATTAAATTAGCAGTAATTTGAAATAATCTCAAATAGGCATTAATTTCATTTCCTTGCCTCCTTTTAACATTAAAGCCTTCAATATTTGGTATCCATCCATTTTTAGGAATGAGTGTAAGTGAATAAAATATGTGAAATTGGGTTAAATGAAGATCCACTAATTATACAGTTAGTTTTTCTTTTGATACTCCTTATGGTAAACTTTATTCCAATTTTTACTTTCATTTTCATGTCTACTTAAAAAATATTATTAAGAAGAGCAAGAAACATGTTTTAAAAGGCAAGAGAGGGAGCATTACTTTAAATGGAAATTCAGCTGGTATTAAGCATTTTCATTTCCATTTTCATTTCAGCATTTATTATTCTCTGACACGTAAATTTGTCATATCTCAACAGTGAATAGTAGAGCACACTATAGTGTTGGAATTGTAATTGACAGAAAAAAATAAATGAAAGAACAAATTCAACAACAGGAAAAAGGGAAGGAGAAAGGGATGAAAGCAGAAAAGTTGTGTTGATCATCCCAGCACTCTTCTTGGCCATGACAGTAAATGATCATTATTTGCTGAATTAAATCTATCCTGAAGCAGTATGTTCTCTTGTCAATTATATTCTTCAATATGTACTTTTTTCCCATTGCTTCTGTGGTGGTCACTGTTTTATGGCATTTCAAATTTAGAAATGTTTGTTTAAAATAACATAATTGCAAAAATAATGTGTATATAATGTATTTTAACATTTCCAAAATAGCTTCTTTGAAAGTATTACGTTTGTTTTATTATAACATAATAAAACATTAATATATAGTGTATGTTTTTGATAGATTTTACAGAAACCCAATGATGATTCCAAGGAACCTAATGCTAGAGGAAGAACAGGCACCTTCTTATTACATCGTTAGTGCAGCTCCCAGTGTATCTCATGGGCTTCTTAGCAGTCATCCAGCTAAAATTCTCACAGAACTTGGTGAAATTTTAAGAAATATGGACCAATGAATGTTTAAAGCAAGTTAGTTAAGAGTTATAAAAATATTCTTAAATAAAATTTTGAGTCAAAAGCAATTGACTGTAATGCCTTCCTCCCTGGTCACATGAATTCTTTCCAATATTATTGTGAAATTTGGGATAATAAACATACAGACTAGTATTGAGTTATATTTTCCCCAGTCTTCATGAAGTTTCTGTAAGCATTTTTCATGAGTAATAGGATCTGTCTGTGTTAGTGGTGTACATGTGCTGTATGGAATATAGCCATTGTGTGTGTCTGTGGATCTATAGTAGATCACATTCATCCCTGTGAATGCATGTAACTGTTCCTAAAAATGTATTTGCTTTGTACATCCTTATAGTATGAAGACAACATTGTTTGCATATTAAAATTAGGTAGTTATAGGAATCAATGCTAGGACACACAAAATTCAAGCCAGAAAAATATTCTTCTTGATGATTTAAACACAATTTGTTAAAAAGTTGTAGAAAGTGTTAGCACAGAGATTTTGAATTTCAGTCATTATAACTCATTTCTGATATTAATCATTTTCTAAAATTAATTTATTAATTACAGCAGTTAAGTGTAATTATTCTACTTATTCCAGATATTTATTATTACTTTTTAACATCAAGATAAATTCAGTGGAGGATAATTACCATAAGAATACTTCAGCACACATTTTCTGACCTGCTTGGTATTACAATATGTTCTCCAGAGTACTGGCTTCCACATTAATCAGTCATTCACTAACCTACCTCCCTGTTCAGTGAGGCCTTCTAGAAGTAATTTAAAGGATAATAATTTTTTTACAAAAATAATTGGTAGAAGAGATGTCCTTGTCCTAATTTCTGTTCTAATTTTAATAAAAAGCATTAAATAAATTAAGGAAAAATAGGAAAGAAGAAGAAAAAAAGGCTCTCAGATAATCCTTGGTACCAAATGCACATATACACACACACTAAAAATCAAACATTTATATTAGAAAAGACTCAAAAATCATGTGTCTGAGCCAGAAGCCTCAAGTCAAAGGTAGATACCTTTATTACACATCTTTACCCCCAAAAATGTCAGTGCAACACTGAGAACATCACATTCAATTAGCACTGTGCTGGGCACCCACTTATCACCTTCAGCAATCCATTAATTGAAAACTAGAAAAGCACAACATAGTTATGCCTGGCTTTTTGCCAGAGGCTTTAAAAATTATGTATCTGAGTTTGTAGAAAGTTTGAAGCACAGCACTTCAAAATCACTTTTATGTATTCTACCTCTGCCCCAATTGGATTCCAAATAAAACTGGATTGCACTAGCTGTGTTTCAAAAGCAGTGTAAGTTAATATATATTCATATTACATAAATGGAATTCTAGAGAGAGATTTTTCTAAAACATTTGGGGGTTATAACTAGCCTTGAGTCTGTTGAAACAGTAGGCATGAGTCCCATAGAACTCTTAGTAGCCAAATATTTTTTAAATGCAGATTATTTTACACATTCTTATGTCTGTACTGTGAGTTAAGACTATATGCTCTGTCATTTTTATAGATTATTTTTCCCTATCACATTTTAAAGCAAGCAGAATGACTGATGAAGACAAACAGAATGTTGACTTTTCTATTTCTTTAACAACTGGCTTATAGATTGTTAATATCTTTTATGACATAAATACTTTACTTTTCTAATTTACTTCAAAGTCAATGGGAAAAACAAAGGCAGTGCATGCCTGGTTATGCACAGGTCTTTTAATCTATCTTCCTGGTCACCTGGATTGTAGTATATGAAAGAGACTCATAGCATGCACTAAATTTTCATAAGCTCTGTTGAGACATACTTTTCCCAAGCCATACTTTATACTGCATTCTGACTACTTTCTAATATCCAGGTTTTGGTCTTGCTGTGAACTGACTTGGATGAAGGTTTGCTTCTCATATAAAGGAAATATAAAGACTATCTTAACATGAAGAGGATTCAGGGATTTTGCATATATGATACTTTACTGAAGTATGTACTTGACTTTTATATAAATGATGAATAAAAATAAATAATTCAGGAGCTGGAGTTCCTCGTCGTGGTGCAGCAGAAATGAATCTGACTAGGAACCATGAGGTTGTGGGTTTGATACCTGGCCTTTCTCAGTGGGTTAAGGATCCAGTGTTGCTGTGAGTTATAGTGTAGGTTGCAGATGTGGCTCACATCTGGCATTGCTGGGGCTCTGGTGTAGGCCAGCGGCTACAGCTCTGATTAGACCCCTAGCCTGGGAACCTCCATATACTGCAGGTGCAACCTTAAAAGGACAAAAACACAAAAACAAATAAATAAATAATTCAGGAGCAAATAACTGAGTATTGAAAGCTCTTTTTTGATGAGTAGTGAATCCATTTTTGTGTAGAAGTAAAGCTAAATGGAATAAATATGTTAAATATCAATAAATTAATGTTCTAATATTTTAAAACCAATTGAGAGGTTAGTGATAAGATGAATGAAAATGTTAGCACTAACATCTCTAAAGTTTCCAGCAAGAAGCTATGCATAAATACTGTCTAAAGTTGAAAAAAAATAAGAATTT
Source organism: Sus scrofa (assembly GCF_054392235.1). Classification (NCBI taxonomy): domain Eukaryota; kingdom Metazoa; phylum Chordata; class Mammalia; order Artiodactyla; family Suidae; genus Sus; species Sus scrofa. The sequence goes on along the minus strand of NC_139390.1, from coordinate 101,224,171 downwards.
GATATTTAAAATGAGTATGTAGGAGTTTCTTTCGTGGCTCAGTGGTAACAACCCAGCATCCATGAGGATGCAGGCTTAGTCCCTGGCCTTGCTTAATGGATATAGGATCTGACATTGCTCTGAGCTGTGGTATAGGTTACAGACATGGCTCGGATCCCACCTTGCTATGGCTGTGGCATAGACTAGCAGCTACAGCTCTGATTTGAACCCTAGCCTAGGAACCTCCATATGCCACAGATGGACCCTAAAAGTCAAAAAATAAATAAATAAATGAAAAATAAAGTTAGTATATAAAAAAGTGAGTATATTTAAAAAGTATCAGAATAACAACTTCAGAGGGACAAAATGATCAATATTAAAATATGAAGAAAGGGGGGGGGAAACTGTAATTGCAATGTATACATCTAAGGATAACCTGACCCCCTTGCTGTACAGTGGGAAAATAAAATAAAATAAAATAAAATAAAATAAAATAAAATAAAATAAAATAAAAATATGAAGAGATGATTGTATATTAAAAAAGTAATGATTTTTAAATATCAATTTTGTATATTCAATAGTACAAATTACACAATTAGTACTAAATAGGTTGAGATGACAATAAATGTAAATGTGCTAGTTGATCTATTGTAAATGAAAGCTCAACTTGGAATTAAATATTTAATATAATATAAGGCAATATTGAAGAACTAGAAACAGTCTAAATATCAGTAAGAACTATTAAATACATTATGGTAAATTGTGTATTGAACTTCGTTGCATTTAATAAATGAATTCTCAACCAAAATTATGAGCATCAACCACCAGCCATGTGTATGTGTGGTGGACATCCTGGATGACTAGCCTAGTCTAGCTTTCAGAGAACAGCAGCTTAGGTGCCTTTTTTTTTTTTTTTTCTTAAGTCAGTATTTTTCCTTTTTAAAAAATTACTCAGTGAATTTCATTACATCTGTAGTTGTACAATGATCATCACAATCCAATCTTATAGCATTTCCATCCCATACTCCTAGCACATCCCCCCATCCCCCAAACTGTCTCCTTTCAAAACCATAAGTTTTTCAAAGTCTGTGAGTCAGTATCTGTTCTGCAAAGTTCATTGTGTCCTTTTTTTTTAGATTCCAAATGTAAGTGATTACATTTCATGATGGTGTCTTACTGTCTAACTGACTTCACTTAACATGGTAATTTCTAGGTCCGTCCATGTTGCTGCAGATACCATTATTTCTTTCCTTTTAATGGCTGAGTCATATTCCATTGTGTATATGTACCATGTCTTCTTTATTCACTGCTTTGTCAGTGGACATTTAGGTTGTTTACATCTCTTGGCTATTGTGTATAGTGCGGCAATGAGCATTGGAGTACATGTATCTTTTCGAGTCATGATTTTCTCTGGATAGATGCCCAGGAGTGGGATTGCTGGATGAAATGGTAATTCAGTTTAGTTTTATGAGAAATCTCCATACTGTTTTCCATAGTGGTTGCACCAGTTTACATTCCCACCAACAGTGTAATAGGGTTCCCTTTTCTCCACACCCTCTCCAGCATTTATTGTTTGTAGACTTTTTGGTGATGGCCATTCTGGCTGGTGTAAGGTGGTACCTCATAGTGGTTTTGATTTGCATTTATCTAATAATGAGTGATGTTGAACATCTTTTCATGTGTTTTTTGGCCATCTGTATATCTTCTTTGGAGAATTGTCTTTTTAGATCTTCTGCCTATCTTTTGATGGGGTTGTTTGTTTTTTTGGTATTGAGCTTCAGAAGGTGTTTATAAATTTTGGCACTTAATCCCTTATCAGTCAATTCATTTGCAAACATTTTCTCCCATTCTGTGTGTTGTCCTTTCATTTTGTTTAGGGTTTCCTTTGCTGTGCAGAAACTTTTAAGTTTAATTAAGTCCCATTTGTTTATTTTTGTTTTTATTGTCATTACTCAAGGAGGTGGATCTGAGAAGTTATTGCTGTGGTTTATGTCGGAGAGTGTTTTACCTATGTTTTCCTCTCAGAGTTTTATAGTATCTGGTCTTATTTTTAGGTCTTTAATCCATTTTGAGTTTATTTTTGTGTATGGTGTTAGGAAGTGTTCTAATTTCATTCTTTTACATGTAGCTGTCCAGTTTTCCCAGAGCCATTTATTGAAGGGACTGTCTTTTCTCCACTGTATATATTCTTGCCTCCTTTGTCATATATTAGTTGACTGTAGGTGGGTGGGTTTAATTCTGGGCTTTCTGTGCTGTTCCACTGATCTATATTTCTGTCTTTGTGCCAGTACCATGCGGTTTTGATGACTGTTGCTTTGTAGTATAGTCTGAAGTCAGGGAGTCTGATTCCTCCAGCTCCATTTTTCTTTCTCAGGAAAGGAGACACCCCAAGGCAGAATTGTTTCAGCCAAGGCACAGAATTTTGAAAGATAATAATGACTTAATCTTCTTTTTTCTTTTCCAGCCACACCCATAGCATATAGAAGTTCCTGGGCCAGGGATCAAGTCAGAGCATGATCTGTAACCTACACCACAGTTGCAGCAACACCAGATCCTTAACCCATTTTGTCATAGTGGGAACTCCCAATAACTTATTCTTTAAAGCCCCAAAGTTTGTGTTGGTTTGTTTCCCACCAAAAGGTAGTTGGGAAAAAAAAAGAGTATTTAATTTTTTTGTGTGTTTTAGCATTTAATTTTTTTAAAGTTTCTGATATTTAATAAAAATGTCTAGACATTAGAAACAGCACTATGAGAAAAGCAGTCAATAGGAGAAGACTTGCAGAATTCATAGTTATTGGAGTTAGATAAGGACTTCAAAATACCTTTGATTAAATATATTCAAGGCAATAGACAGCAACATGGAAAATTTCACCAAGAATGCAAAAAAAAAAAAAAGAAATCCAAGTGAAAATGTTAGACTTCAATGATGTAACAACAGAACATTAAGAGTAGATAAGATACAGCAGAGGGGAGGACTAGAAAATTAAGGTAGATCAACTAGTAATATCCCAGCTAAACTATAGAGAGAAAAATGGACTGTAAATATTAAGCAGGAAATAAAGAACATATGGCATATGTATGATGATTTTAACATATACTTCTGGCTTCTTAAATGAGTGATTTGATATTTTTGTTAATTTTTTAATATTCTAAGATACTGTTTCTTCAAATTTGTTCCATCTCATGGTCTTTCTCTTCTCTTTTTATGATTCCAGTTACACACTTTTTAAAATATTTCACTGTATCCCTAATGTCTGTTACTTTGTTTTATAGTTTTCCACTTATTTTCTTTATATTATAGCCTGGGAATTTTCCTTTTCTCTGTTCTTCAGTTTACTAATCACCTTTCCTACTGTGTCTACTGTGTCTAATGTTTAATCTGTTTGTACTCTCTGTTAAATTTTTATAAATCTTTTATGTGTTTATATGTGCATATATATATATATATATATATATATATATATATATACCCACATGTAAATTATATATCTTTAGTGCTAATTTTTATTGACTATTTTTACTGATTTTCAATCTCTGATAAATTTTTTCATTTTCTTCCTTTTATGATCATATTTTTCTGGTTATTTTAAATTATATGATTATACTGATATGTGAGTCAATTTTAGTTATGTTTCTGTTTTCTGTTTAAATTTTGTTTTTGATCATTTAGTCCTGCATTTTAACATGCCTCAGAAGTTTTGATTGAATGCTGTATATATGAAAATTTGTATTGATTCTGTATAATATTATCATTCTCCATAGACAACTAAATGTGCCTTTTTTTTTTTCTGGCAAGCACAAGGATTATAAGTAGACTAATGTGACACTCTCTAAATTTAATTTAGAGTTGCCTAGGCTGGCATACATCATTTTTATCTTTAGTTGCATTGTATTTCCACACACATTGGGGAATTTCTGGAGTTTCAGAGAAAATCCTGGGTTTTTCATAAAAGCCCTTCTACTTCCATCCACTGCCTCCCCTTATTGTATAGCAGCAGAGTTATCTACTCAGGTCTTTAGCCTACCAGAGACTGCTTTTTGCTGGGTTTCTTAAAGTTTCGCCTTACATATGAGCGGCTGTGTATTTGACATAAGCTTCGAAGTAAATCTGTACCAACCTCTATTTCTAGCAACTATTGTTGTTCTCACTTTGTGCTTAAACTTTATTCTGTTCTGCAATGGACTAGATAATGCACTCAGTAAAAAGACCAGAGTGAATGTGAGTTTCACAATGTTGTATGTCCCTTCTCTTAGATATCATAGCCCCTTAAGGTATGTCGGTGCTGCTTTCTCTCAAATGATTATCAAATATTCTCCCATAATTGTTAACAGAAAAAACCTATGAAATTTACTGATTTTTGTTTATTTGTAGTTTATTTATTTTGATTAATCAGGCTTAGTTATATTTACATTCTTAATTTTAAAACTTTTTGTATGCTAATAAAATTGTTGAAATATATTTTTTTCTGAATTGGTTTCACAACTAGATATTTATATATTATTCTAGTTATGCTTATTTGTGGTTCTCTAGAACCTCCAAAATTTGAAATAGGAACAACTGAAACAGCCACCTGGGATCAGAGATGAAAGCTACATGTGAACAAGATACAAATTCTCTGTCCTCTTGATTGCTTACCTCTTGCAGCAACTAGAGAGAGAAATAGACATATCTAATTTGGGGTCTTTTTGTTAAAGCATCTTATCTTTTTACCCAAAGTCATGCAAATCTTGCTATATTAGTTTGCCTGCTCACATGCCTATCTCTGTCACCAGTGTATTAGGGGATCAAGGGCATAAAAACTCAAGCACATAAAAAAAAATGCCCATTCTTATTTCATCTTCTAGCACATCATCTTACGTAAAGAAGTTATATTATGAGGGGATTTACTTTGGCAGAACAATATGTGCATATAATTTTCCAGAGATTAAATAAATCTATTCTTACCTACTTAGATGTTAGTTTTTAGGTATTGGGATCAATCGATCGATCGATAGATACAGAGATCTAGTACTTAGGACAAGGTGTGTAATTTCAGAGCTGGTTTAGTTATTTTTGAAAAAGAGTGAAAGCAGGAAATATTGTTAGCAGCAGTAATACAAAATATTTTATTTCTGTAAAGTATTTTTACTATAAAATTGCGGCAAGAATAGCACTGAATATATAACTGAGGGATCTGACGTATTCAGAACTATGGGCAAATGTATAATTAACCTTGTTCAGAACTTTACAATGTGGTAAAAATTAAACTGCCATATCATAGAGAAATCAAGAATTTGTCAGTCATGATTAGTAATTTCTAATCATGAATCAGATAAATTTGATTAGAATATGTAAACCTGAGTATTTGCTTGCTTTTACATTGTCCTTCACATTGTATTACTTTCACAACAAAATAATACATCTCCATAAAGTGCTAAACAAAAGAAGCAAAAATAGGATTATAGTATTTTACATTCTGAAAGTGTGTACTAACTGTTTTCATGATACTCAACCCAAGGATATACGCTAATTATAATGCACTAATCATTTTACCCAAGGAAATGAAGCTGTTAAAATATTCAAAATGACAAAAAAACAAGTTTCATTTGCACTGAGTTTTACCAAGAGAAGTCTGACAAAAGAGCGTGTTTTGGGCAATCAATCATGGTTGTCTACAATAGTATTAATCACCCCGTGGGCCAGGTTGTTTGTCTTCTCATCATCTTGGAGGCTTAGATATTTAAAAATGTTCTGCCAAGATGCTCTTCATGTAAATGAACCATATGCTGGAAGTTTACAATTGCCAAGGTATTGTTAGGACTTGTTTAAGGTAGAAAGTTTTCCTCATTATGCTCATATTTATTACTAAAGAAAAAGTTGGACTCTTAAGTCTTTGATAGGGCAGTCCAAACATTCAAAGTTTGGAAAGTGAAAATAGTGTTGATATTTTGTCACTGAAGCCTCTGTCTTACACATTATTTGTCAGAGCATAGCTATGACAGATACTTATTCTATTGGGATTTTTTTCCAGTTCTCAAAGGGAATAATTATATCAAATGCATGCTATCAATGTTGGGTTTTCCTTCTAGAAAAATCTGATATTTATTCAGTATTTGTCATTAGATTCCTTGAACGTGTCATATTTTTATGATTATCATGTGTCATTTTTATCATCACGTGATTATTTTCATTCAGAAATTGATTTTAGATGTTTTGCTGTTCATTTTTCATTTAAATATCAAAATATATTATATGACTTCCAAAATAATATAGGGGAAAATAGTTTTCCCCTTAGGAAATAATTTGTTACTACCATTCAGTCTAATAACATCAAGCTCAAAGAGCAACCTGTAACTGAAAATCAGCAATTACTAATTTGCTCAGTATACTTACAAATGAGAGATGGCATTAGGTGATATAAAGTAGGTAGCATAAAATACATGGGTTAGTTATGATAAATAGTGCACTTGAAGCTAGTTTCTAAATAAATAATGGTGGGGCAAAATGAACCTATCAAATGTAATTTCTAATAACAGGAATATACATATAAAAATACATGTTTCCAAAGAAATCAAAACACTAATTTGAAAAGATATATGCATCCCCATGTTCACTGAAGAACTAGTTACAATAGCCAAGTAATGGAGACAATCTCAGTGTCCATGGATGGGTGTATGGGTAAAGAAGTTAAACACACACAAACACAATGGGATAATATTCAGCCATAAAAAATTAAATCATGCCATGTGTAAAAATATAGATGGATGTTGATTGCATTTTTTTTTGTCTTTTTGTCTTTTTAGGGCTGCACTTGTGGCATATGGAGGGTTCCAGGCTAGGGCTCTAATCAGAGCTGTAGCTGCCAGCCTATGCCACAGCCACAGCAATGCCAGATCAGAGCCGCATCTGCAACCTACACCACAGCTCACAGCAATGCCAGATCCTTAACCCACCAAGCAAGGCCAGGGATCAAACCTGCAACCTCATGGTTCCTAGTTAGGTTCGTGTCTGCTGCACCACATCAGGAACTCCGTTGATTGCATTTTGTTAAGTGAAATTAGTCAGACAGAGAAGGACAAATACTAGAATCTAAAAAAAAAAAAAAATTATAGACACAGAGAACAAATTGGTGCTCAGCAGAGATAGTGGGTGGAGGGTGGGAGATGAAAGAGGTCAAACGGTAAAATAGGATAAAACTGAAAAAAATAAAAACTCCATTATAAGTTATTTGATGTAACAAGCAAAGTTTCATTCCAAGGGAGTGGTGAAGATAGATAACTAAATAAATTATATTTGTATTATCTACTTGTGTCTGTTTTCTAGAGGCTGTAACTTTTTTCCCTTTTTTTTTTACTTGCAATGTCCTGACAGATTTTGGAATCATGTATTGGCTTCATAGAATATGTTGAGCAGTGTTTGCTTTCATTCTAAATTCTGAAAGAGTTTACATAGGATTGATGCAGTTTTCGTCCTTAAATGTTTGATGGAGCTAACCAGTGAACACATATGGGGCTGGGATTTTCTTTGTGTGAAGATTTTTAAATTATAAGTATCATTTATTTAATAACTAATGTCATTAAGCTTTTATTATTGTTAATTTTTATAATTTGCAACTACTAAGCAATTTGTATTTCATCAAGTTTGCAGTATTTATTGGCATAGCTTTGTCTGTATGTTCCCATATTAGCTTTATAGCATATGTGGAATCAGCAATTATATTCCCTTTTTCATTTCTAATTTTGGAAATTTCTATTGTCTCTCTTTTTCTTTCCTTAATATACCTATATGTTTAGCAATTTTAGATCGTTTTAAAGGACTTTTGAGTCCACCAATTTTCTCTAATGTCAATCTGCTTTCTATTTCATTTTCTATGACTCTTTACTTTTTATCTTACTTGGTAAGTCAAAGTTTATCAAATTTGATAACAGTTTTCTGATTATTTATTCATATATTTTATGTCCCCCCTCCTCTGAGACTTGTTTTAACACTTAATGTTTGGTAGATGGATGATGAGGAGGAATTCAAAGAAAAATGAGTTTTCTGACAGTCATAACTAGGAGGAGGAGAGTCAGGCTGCTCTTAAGAGTAATTTAGGGGAGAATGAACAGTTCCTGACCTAAGGGAATTTCAGTGGGATTAGAGAGTTGTGAAAGCATGGAAAGTAAGTTAAAACCAAACATAATTAAACTTAAGATTTTTGCTTGTGCAGGTGTCTAGCTTTTTTTGTTGTTGTGTGATTTATATTCTTTTTGGAGAGAAACAGTGAATTTTGTTTCCTAGTAGATTTCCCAGGAATTAAAGTGTATATGCTTGAATTTAAAAGGTTTTTCAAAACAGTGATGAAGTGGATCATACAAAAGATCCCTGAACTGCAGTGTGTCTGGCTGGTTGATGAATTTTGATCATCATGTTCCCCTTATTTCTAGACTATTTAATTCACGTTAATCTCTATTAATATTTGCTATGAATTAGTGTGAATGCCACCCTTATAATTACACAAACATTTCTAAGAATGAATGATATTTTGAGAATAGGATGTTTGAATAACAATATTATAAGTGTGCCTTATGGAAATATAAAATATCTTCTATTACATAAATACAGGGAGGAAGAAAGAACACATTCTAACTGAAAGAAGAGAAACATACACATTATAAACCTCATATAGTCTGTTCCGTCTTTTTTTCTTTGTTGGTTTTGTTTTATTGTCGTGTCATTGTCATACTCTGTCGCTGCCTCTTTCTGTTTCCCTTGTATACGCAAACACACTTTTTAGCTTGAACAGATTTGTGAAGAATTTCTAGTAGGTTTTTTGAAAAGGAAATGTAAAATTTTTCAGCCCAGCTTGACAGGTCTATTATATTTCAAATTTAGAAGAGACGATTCATCAGTTTCCTCAAATTCTCAGAACTAGCCTACCTGTTTAGTGGAAACTCACCTTCAGGGCATCTATTTTTTAGTGGGATTTTTCTCAGTGCAAGTAAAATAAATATTTCTGTATAGAGAAATTTTAAGTTATGAAAATAATAGACACAACTTATCACTACTATTGAAAATGACAGCACTAATGGCCCAAACCTAGCCAGAACACAGACTGGAACTTGAACCCATGTGCTGGGACTCAAACCCAGCCGAAACCCAGATTGGAACTCAAACAATGTGCTGGGACTTGAACCCAGCCTAAAGCCAGATTGGGACTTGAACCAACGGTTTTAAATTAAAATCAGTCACCTGGTGTCTGAACTCACTGAAGTTCAGGTTCTTCATGCTTCCACGCAGAAACAATTCAGTGAGAAACAAAGTGATAGGCAAGAAATGGATGTATTAGGATAGGACACTTGTGAGAGATGCAAGGGGGCAGGCAAGGAGGCTCTGCCCCCAGGATCCAGTGGGCTATAATTTTATTATCCAAGGGGAGTGGAGGCTGGAAAAGATGGCCTCTTTCTTTTTTTTTTTTTTTTTTTTTTTTTTTAGAGCAGTAGCTCTTCCTTCGTATCTGGTATGGTGTATATTCAACTTAGCAGAAGGGTGGTCCTCAATTCCAGCCTTTGGTCTGAATCTGAATGCAGGCCTCATCTCGTCCCCCACCCAATGTCTCGTGCTTCTACTAGTCAGTCAAGTTTGCCTAGTTCTGATGGCTTTTTTTGAGCAGTTATTAACTTACAGTGATCTCCCACCATCTCCTAGATTTTCTTCTCCATCTGTGGTCTTTTATTGGGACTTCTACAACTGCCTGTGCCTACTCCATCCCTATCACTATTATTGCTAATGCCACCTGATAATAAAATAGTTAACACATTCTTGAGAGCTTTTTACTATATACTAAGCAATGCTGTAACCATTTTCCCTGTATTTATTCATTTAATTCTCATATAAGTAATATGAAATAGATAACATTGTATGTTATCTACTGTTTTACACATGAAAAAAGTAAAGTGCCTGATTTATAAGCACTTTCCCCAGAGTTACACAGCAAGTGCCAGTGTTCAGGTTTGAAGTCAGGCTCTTGGGCTCTAATGTTCAATCTATTTTAAAAAAATATGGCCAGCTTTATCCTCCAATGAATAAGTGCCATCATTAAATGTTTAGTGGCTACCTGAATTAATTGTTAGAGTACTTATATGGATAGCATTTGCCCTTTCTGATTACCGTGTGACACATATAAATTTCAAGGCATATTCAGTAAAAATATTCATGAATATCAGTGATAGTACTTAAAATGTTCAATCCATATTTCTGATTATTGATCTAGTGAAGTGCAGTATTGAGCTTTATATGAATTGTTTGTCAGTGATATCTGACTTCCTGTATAACTATACATTAATGGGTATATTTAAGATTTAGTTTGTTAATGATACATATTTTGTAAGGAAGAACTGATTTACTTTTGGTGGCCAAATAACTAATATTCTTTGGTTCTTTAGTAAGTAATTAGTTGTAAACACAGACCATTTGTTTTATCCATTAAATGATTGCAGTAAGCATGTTGGACATACAACTTTATGTTATGTCTTCATTGTATTGAACTTTGATATCCAGTATAAAGACTATGGAGCATTTTCCTTAATTTTAAAATCAATGGTTCACCTTATTTAAAAAGTGTTATTTAGCTACATCCTTACAAATTACATATACTTAGAAGAAATTATTTTAAGAAGTGTAACATTTTATATTAAGGTATTAATTGGTTCCAATATGAGCATAACTAAAAGTTAGATAAATGGACAAAAATCTATCCTACAACATCAAATATTAGTGAGGTTGGAAAATAGGTGTTAACCGAAGACACCAAAATGAATGTGTGTTCATTTCCCTGTTGACATGCAACACCATGTTTGAAAAATTTTATGTACGCCCCTGTTTCACAGGGATCAGAAATCTGAAACTTCATTGCTTGGAATTCCTTTAAATCTCTGTTTGAGTGTACACTCCCTCAATGAGAGGCATACGTATCAGATATGGAAGGTCAATCAGAATTGTTCCACAGACAGAAAGGCAAATCTGTGTGAAAACTTCAGCGTATTTTGTAGCTTTGCAATGGCTTCTGAGAACTCCGTGAGGAATTCCCTACCTCAGTTTTAAAGACAGCTGTAATCATTGGACAAAAGATTCCTGAAAGTTGGAACTGGTAGCAAAAATTAAAAACAAGGTTCAACATCCTTGACCTTCTCTCATTTAATATTTTCAACTGTTTTGTAAGCACCTAATTCCCTATATTTAATATTTTCCAGATGGAAAGATTGGGCTGGCTTCTGATTACATGATGTAATTCTTACTGATAAAGTTATATTAGAAGTGGCTCTAGGAAACATATCTCCAAAAATAGAAATCTGGTATTTGTTATCATCTTGGTTAATTTTGACAGCAGTATTAATCACATCACCAGAGTAGAATTATTAGTTGATATAATTCAGTGAAAGCCAGAATGCTCCCTAGACTGGAGCATTTATTTAAAACAAGGGTCTGGGTGATCAGGTGGCTGCTGAAATGAACTATTACATCAAGTATCATGATTTCTAGGGTTAAGAGGAGGGCTTTCTTTTTTTGTACTGCACCTAAGAAAGCTTATGTAGGATATGGCATGTTTAGGACTTTATAGTTAAATCTTAAAGCATGTCCAGAAAAGGCAAAGATTTTAGGTTTTCCTTAAAAGTAATATTTTAATCATTTTTAGCTTAAGGGCTGATTTAGCTTACTAAGACAAATTTTATTTTTTACACTGTAAAATTAAAACTCAAGTTGGATTTATAGCCTTGCCAGTTCCCTTATATAGGTATTATTGTATTGATAGAGAAAGAGTGTATCCTAGAAAGTTGAAAAGGGGTAATTTTCATGGATTCAGACAAAACCAAGCTCCTAGTATACCAAATTCTATGAAGCCTATCATCTCAGCACAAATAACCATCACTTGCTGAGGAATCTACAATTCTTTTAAGTAAAGATTCTTTAATGAACTTAACTCATACACTGACATTTATTTGTATATTGATCCTAGTCAAGTCTAACCATCTAAAATTTATTATCCAGACCTAAAACCTGAGTAGATTCTGTTGTATTTCAGGATAAGAGTACAACATCTGAATAGGAAGGAAACCAGAAGAAAATGAATGAAGGTGGTTTCTAAGACCCAATAGGAAGAAATGTGAAGCTGAATGTATCGGTATATTTACTAAAGGTAATAGGTTTATGTTTTAACTTACATATCTGATAATGACTGCAACAGTTTATATAGGTTGGCTGATTTCTGACTCAATAGTAGACCAAATTAAATAAAGTCTAAATGCCAGGATTTTATTGGTAATATAGAAATAGAAATCCAAAGTGTTAGGAAGATAAAAATACTGAATAAATTTTTCTTCTCTGATTTTTTTTCTTACCTCATTATGAATCCTTGTCCCCAAGAAGTGGCAAAGTGAACCACCACTTCGAGAATGGAAAAATCCATTGATACGATGAATGCCAGCATAGTTGGTGTCCTCTACAGCTTGGGAGAAGTCACTATTAACATGAATATCCCTAATTTCATGATAATGATGAGATCCCAGAGTAACTGTAGTCAAAAGTCTATTCTTAAACACCGACTCAGGTAAACATGGTATTCAAGAGGTCTACAGAGTCTAAATGCAAGTAAGAATGGCTTTGCTGGTAGGGTTCTTTATGACGTTGTACTGAAATACATTGGTAGCTTAGGTCTTAATAGGCTTTTGCAATGTATTTATTTATTTATTTTTAATATTTTAAATGTGTTAAATTTTTTTTATTTTTTGCTTTTTAGGGCCACCCTGGTAGCATATGGAAGTTCCCAGGCTAGGGGACAAATAGGAGCTGCAGCTGCTGGCCTAAGCCACAGCCACAGCAACATGGGATCCAAGCCACATCTGTGACTTACACCACAGCTCTTGGTAATGGCGGATCCTTATTAACCCACTGAATGAGGTCAGGGATTGAATCTGCATCCTCATGGATACTACTCAGATTCATAACCTGCTAAGCCACAATGGGAACTCCACATTTTTATAATTTAAAATGGACACTTTTGTTTTAAATAGAACAAAAATAAATGAATCCATCAACATCTGGTGAGTAATTTGACTTTTCCCATGATAGAATGTTACTGATTCTCAGGTTTTCCAGACCTAAGATAATGACCAGACTCAGACCCCCCTTGAATTCTAAGCTGTAGCTAAGAACTATGTGCCATCGGTAAATATTTATTTTCCAAATGGGACTTCCAGTTCATTATTATAATAAATAAATGCTCTGGAAAGGAAAATACACAAAGTTTTCCGGAACCACTGAATACTGTCTTTGAAGTGACACTCATTATTTGGACCCCAATTACCACTGTGTTTTGAAAACAAAAAGACTAGGATCAACAAAGGCAAGCTGAAGACCCTTTAGTGTCCCCAGCTCAGAGTGTGACTTTTATTGGAATACTGATTTGCATCAAGATCTACCTACACAGTCTTCATGCTGTAAAGGGTAGTGTGGGTGAATCACTGGAGAGGAAACAAAACATATAAAATAGTATATCCAGTTAAATTTAAAAAGTAAAATGTTGAGATAAACAAAATATGAAAAGATGGAAGAGAAATAGAGAAGCAGAGAGGATGTTAAAGATTTAAATACTAAATAAATCATTTTGCTCAATTAGTATAAATGCATTTGAAAAACTTAGCCAAATTGGGAAATTTAACAAAATAGATCACAGAAGAAATAGCCTGTGTAAGATTTATTAAAAACAAAAAACAGAAAACAAAAAAACTTGAAGTTCCCCGGTGGTTCAGAGGATTAAGGATCCGGCATTAGGATTGCCGTGGTGTGGTTCGATCCCTAGCCCTGAAACTTTCATATGCTGTTGTCACAGCTAAATAAATAAATAAACAAAAAACACTGTCTATTAGATTCCCCTTAAAAAATAATAATGAAACTCATAAGGCATAAACCATTTTGTGGAAGGCATCTCCTTAAGAAAAATTCATTTATGCTACTTTTAACTGGTCTAAGAAGTGAAAGAAATAAAACCTGATTTTCTAAATGTAAGTGTATTTTTGAAAATAAAACTTGCCAAATATTACCCAAATAAATAAAATTACAGTCCTGATGATGGCTATTGTAGTGGCTGTTCAAAAGATATTTCTACCTAGAAACTGAATGTGACCTTATTTTTAATGAGACTTTGGCAGATATAATTCAATTAAGGATCTCGATGTGAAATCACCTTGCATTATCCGAGTGGCCCCTAAATCCTTATAAGGCAAAGAAAGAGGAATGTATGGGACATAGAGGTGAAGACCATGTGAGGACAAAGGCAGAGATTGAAGTTATGCAGCCACAAACCCAGGAATTCCTGGGGCCAGTAGAAGCTGGAAGAGGTGAGGAACAGAATCTCTCCTCACGTTTCTGGAAGGACCAAGGTGTGGCCATGCCAACACCTTGATTTCAGGGTTCTAGTCTCCAGAACTGTGGAAGAATACATTTATGTTATTTGAAGCCACCCAGAATTTAAGCATTTGTTATAATAGCATTAGGTAACTAAAATGGAGATTAATGCATATATTCTAAGTCACATTTTGTGGGGGGAGGGGCCACTCCTGCAACATATGGAAATTCCAAGGCCAAGGATTGACTCTTAGCCAGCACTGCAACCTACACTGCAGCTGGGATCCTAACCCTTTCCCACAGAGATAATGCTGGATCTTAACCTGCTACACCACGCTGGGAACTCCCAAGTCAGTTATTAACAACAGAATTCATTACATGAGTAAAGAGATAATTCATAATAACCAAGTAGTATTTATTATAAACTATAATCATCATTTTCATACTTGCAAGAAAAACAAAAAACTGTACACAGTACTTACCATGTACCTGGCTCTATTTGAGCACTTTACAGTTAATCATTGTAACAATCTTATGAGGTAGGTCCAGATAAGTCCTATTTTATAAGAGGAAACTGAACGAAATTAAAGTAAAGCAAGGGTAAGTAGCTTTACAAAGATAGTGTAGCCAGTAGATGGTGAAGTTGGATTTTGGATCCCAAGTGGTTGGCTCCAAAGTCCCCACGTTGTAACACAAGAGTATGTTCATCTCCATGGATGCTGAAATGGGATTTGACCAAATTAAATACTCAATCTTGCTTAAAACATCTAATTTATTAAGACTAGATATATAGTTATTGAACATGAAAAATGTTTCAATTTTAATCCCTAAATTAGGACAAGTGCTTACAATAGAACTGCTAAGGCCCTTCCTATTACTATCAGGAGGAAAACATGGACACTCATTATTCCTAATAGTAGCATATTATCATTAAGTAGATATGCTAAAAACACAATAAAGCAAGATAAAGATATGTGAGATATAAATTTTTCTGATATATATATAAAGAGGAGCTGTTTCTGCCTAATTCCCATTTCCATTCTTGCTCTTACCAGATAAAGTCAGTACAAGAACATTGCACACGTGCAGTGTTTGCACTGCTGTAATTACAAGAATGAGGTGAGCCATGAGCAGTTTTAGAGTTTAAGTATGACTAAATGGATTATATAATATAAATGAGATTACATTGGCCAGATCCTTTTCCTGGTTGCCATGGAAATGAGAAGCTCTCTTTATGTCAATAAAATTATCGTTAAAATAGTCACATGACAATGAGTAAGAAACAATCGGGGATCGAAAAATAGAAGATTTAGTTCCACTTTGGGAAGAAGCACTGGGAAGCATTTGGAGGTATTTATGTAACAGAATAAAAGATTAAATCAGAGGAAAACGTTGGCATTTGAATAAATGCCTTAAATAAAGGAAAATAGATTGTCTTCTCTGTACATGAAATAAAATGTAAATGCATTGAGCTAGAATGCTCTGGAGTTTTGAGGGTTCTGCAAATCTATCATGGAGCCATGAACTGTGATTGTGGTGAATAGGAATAAATAAGTGTGTATGGGCACACATGGCCTCACCTGCCCTGCATGACACAATTACCTTGCAGAAGGAACCCTAAAATGAGGCAGGTGAGAAAAATGTGTTACCTGCTCACAACATGAGTTCTCCACATATGTGCAGACCTCTCCTCAGTGCTTACTTATCCACTGATGGTGGGAAATGCAGGGAGGTGTCAGCTATTCTCAGTCTCAAATTTAGTCTTGACCCTAATTTAGACCACACTGGAAAGAAGATGTGGTCCCTTCCAATAGTTTATCTTCAGCTGCTAATTTTGACAGATTGCAGGGTTGTGTTATTTTGTTCAGTTCAACATAGTTGAGCGATGATTATCACTAGATTTGTGCATTCTAAGATAAAGACAAAATATAAAAAGACCCAGATTATTTCATTTTATTCATATCCTATGTGAAGTGGTAAAAAATATCCTAAATGGAATATTAACTAAAATGAAGATGTAAAAAATTAAATGACTTTTAATTAGTAAGCAAAATATCTGTATATTTTAGTGTGATGTTGTTTCTAGGAGGTTATTTCCTCAGACATCAGTCCATGTGCCATAGTCTCCTGGGTGGGTAAAGAATTGTGTCTATAATAGAGAGACTTTTTTATTAGAACCAGAAAAATAGTTTACCCAATTTCAGCATGAAAGCAGTTCCAAGAATTTTCCATTGAGACATTCAATTTCAATTGAATTTTTTCCTGATATATTTCCAGATAAGCCAATGACATTCAGTAAACATCCAATTTAATAGGGAGAACAGGGTAACTGAACATATACATTATTTATTGTAGCCTAAATTACAATAGCAGACACTGTTGCTTCTTTACTCTTCTGAGTATCTAGGCAATAAAATCAGACATGTTGTTGTGGTAGCTTACAATATCATAACTGGATTCCTAATGTTTAATCCTCATTGTGCAACCTGATTATCAAAACATGGCTCTGTATTGCATATACATGTGGTACCTTCTCACAAATTCCAAGTAGGAAGAAATGAAAACATGTAGTTGATGATTTAGAGTAATGTGAACAATTTGGAATTGTGTTAAATAATACACAATATGGAATTCTTTTAAATAACGTACAATAATAGGAAGACATTTTTGCATTTTCATAGCATATATTAAAATATCAGACCTTTTATTTTGTTATTTAATTCAGGAGACTTGAAAGAAATCCTGGAGTTTATGTATAGCATTGCTTTAATGATATAGTTAGTCATTCAATTAAAATAACTCATTTTTATAATCTGTTAAAACAACATCAGTGTCTTTAAAGTATAAATTATCTATTTCCATATTTAATTTGTATTTATAGTATTATATATTGTGTTTATTTTTATTATTGCAATATAGATGAAGATAACATATTTTTTAATGGCCAATCTTTAAATTAGTAGAAGTTGATGTTTATGTATAAGGGAAATGTTTAAATTAGAGTAGTAAATAAGTGACAATTGTCACTGGAACAATCTTTGAGAAATATAATTTAGGCTGTATATCATTATGTATAGATAGATAAATGAAGGAATTAATTAATTTTATTATAGAAAATCAAGTGCTATTTTATGAAAGGTAGTGCAGTAGAACTCCTGGATTGCATTATTAATTCATTCAAAAATATATATTTGGTGCCTTCTTTAGGCTCAGACTGAAGCAGGTGCTGGAGTTACAAGGATATATAAACATATGTCCTTACAGAGAAAATGCAAAACTGAAAAGGCAAGTATAATTGAGTAAGTACAGTGATAGGATACATTCAAGGTGGCATCTAGCATTGGAGGAAGATACTAGTGAATCTGGAGAGAGAAATTGAGGCATAATTCTTAAAACTACAGGAAAAGGCCTGGAACTTCTCATAGCAGTGTGAAATCTTGTAAATGTTTTAAACAGATTCCTAATAATATATTTTTATTCAGAAAGATCATTGTGTACGAAGTGTTCACAATGGATTGAAGGACAAAACTCATGCTCTGCAGTAATTCATTCAATGTATACACAGTAGATGTCTTCCTTGTGTTTGATACTGTGCTTAATGCTGGGGGTAGAGTTGAAAACAGGTGTAGGTCATTCCCACAAAAGCTATGTTAGCACAACAAACTTCAAGCAGAAGTGAAAACGAGAATATATATAGCTGGGTTATATCACTAAATAGTAGCTAAATAATATCCCTCATGTGCCCACATCTCTCAAACTCATAACGCAATCATGTTTTTCTTCCATGCATCCACATTAGAGGGTGAAACACAAGGTCAAAACTATCTGCAGAGTTTCAGACCAAGAAACCTGCTTTTGTTTGTTTGTTTTTGCCTGGGAAAGACTAGATCAATCAAGTCCTGGAAGATGAGATGGAAAAAGAAAGAGAAGAAAGTAAAAATAAATGTTAAAGGTAGAGCATCAGATGCTAAAGGTTTTTAACCACCACACACAGAGAAATTAGAATCATAGTGAAAAAGACCAATAGGACAAATTGTCCTCCTCCCAATGTGTCCCCAGTTGTCCCCCCACATTCTCATCAGTGATGTAACCTATCACTTAAGAATAGCCTACATGGTACACATCTGGACACTTGTCTCTAGGACAGAGGATCAGAACTTAAAAATGTGAAGTTGCTGAACAATAATATTCTCAGACTGAACTGTTCCAAGCGTGAACCTGTAGAGATTTTCTGATTAGCAGAACTTTGGTACATACTCTGTTGCTTTTACTTAATTACATAGTTAAAAAAAAATTAAAAGGACAAAGCTCTAATAAGGAAAAGAACAAAATACCTGGAAAGACAATATTCCAGGTTAATCATGTGGAGAGTCAAGAAATAGTAGATGGTTAAAACAAGAATACTCAGGTGACTTTTGTAATGAAGAGATTTTTAGGCAGAAAGCACATGAGGAACTTCACTGATATTAAAGAACATTTGATAGACTCAAGAAACTGAAATAAAGTTGATGGGGGTGCTGAATCAGAGGATGGAACAAATGAAGATTTGAGAAGACACAGTGTAAGGGTCAAATTCAAGAACTGTAACTTTACTGTATTCCAGTAGTGATCAAGAATTGTGAAGGGGCTGAGGCTACATCCTTCTCTCGAGCTAACCAGTGAGCCCCCTGCAATGCATGGAAGCTGGCAGAAAAAATGAAGATCCTGGATCTGAGACAGAGGACTGACTTCCAACATTTGCTTCATGTCTCTTGCCCCCAAAGTCCCATGGGGCTATACCAGAGCATGCAGGGTGGGTGTTGCCACACAGTGCATTTGTGTCCCAGCTAAAGATCCCCAAGTTTAGGAAACCCTACTTTTCTAAAGGAGGCTGCAAAAAAGCCTGAATCACCTTTGCAGCAGATGTTCTTTTTAATTCTGGGGTGAAAATAAATCTTTCCTGTCCTCTAGAGAGGGATCCTATCCCTAACTTCCTAGGCTGTTTCCTTTACACATATCCTTAAAAACATAGTCAAGAACAAAATGTAATAGAAAACACGCAGAAACACGATGCAGAATTGTCTGTTGACACATCGTAAGCTATTTTAAGTAGGTGAGTTATGAGACTATATATGTTACATTTTATGTCCTGTGTGAAAGGATTAGAATTCGGGGGATAAAAGTGATGAAGAGATCGGTTTGGAGGCTATTGAATGCCATATGAATAACGATTGTGACTTTGCATGTAACCTAGAAGGCGATGGTGGTTTACCAAGATAAGCACATGGCAGTGAAGATTTAGCATTAATAAAACCGTATAGGTTACTCATCTGAGGACTTGCAGATGGTAGTAAGAAAGGCATTACAGGAACAAAGGTGTATTTGAAAGGGGGTGGGTGTGGAGAATTGACTCATGAATTCAGCTTTAATGATAAAATAATAAAATAATTTTACATGCATATGCTTTTTCTAAATGTCACTGAGCATATGAAGAAACACACAGTTATCCCGTTTTCAGGTAGACTGAATTTTTACTTAAAAATCATCCTGTTTGACTGAAAATAACAATCTGATTAAAACTCCCAAACAATCCAATGTTCTTTTCAGACTTCTTTTATAGGTCTTATGATAGATAATCTTTAAAACTGTGTACCTGATTTAAAATTTAAACTGTAATGGATGTAAACTATTGCCTTTGGAATGGATTAGCAGTGAGATCTTGCTGTATAGCAGTGGGAACTATGTCTAGTCACTTAGGATGGAGCATGATAATGTGAGAAAATAGAATACGTACATGTATGTGTAAGTGGGTCACCATGTCACCATGCTGTACAGTAGAAAAAAAAATTGTATTGGGGAAATAATTTTAAAAAATCAAAATAAATAAGAAAAAAGTATAGAAACAAATCAAAATGCATAGAAAACAGATAAGCATGAAAAATTAATTAATTAACTAATTAATTTTTTAAAAGTATGGGGGGGGGGTTCCCGTCGTGGCTCAATGGTTAATGAACCCAACTAGTGTCCATGAGGATGTGGGTTAGATCCCTGGCCTTGCTCAGTGGGTTAAGGATCCAGCGTTGCTGCGAGCTATGGTATAGGATGCAGATGCAGCCTGAATCTGGCTGTTGCTGTGGTTGTGGTGTAGGCTGATGGCTATAGCTCTGATTTGACCCCTGGCCTGGGAACCTCCATAGGCTGTGGGTGAGGCCCTTAAAAAAATAATTAAAGTAGGGGAAATAGAACTACATAGAAATAACTCAAGGGGTAATTATTGGAAGTTCCCTTGTGGCACAGAGAGTTAAGGATCTGGGCTTGTCACTGCAGTGGCTCAGGTCACTGCTGTGGCATGAGTTCTATCCCTGGCCCAGGAACATCCATATGCCATGGGCACAGCCAAAAAAGGAAGTGATTATTATTTGCAAAGAAAATATTTGTAGAGATCATGGAAGTTATAATTTCCAAAGCCCTGAGTCTTCATTCTGTTAAGATATTGCATTAGTAGAAATTAAGGTAGATGCTGATTTCCTTTTTTTTTTTTTTTTTTTTAACTTTGAAGAGATGCCAGGAGAAATTCATTAGTGTTTACCTAGAGAGAGAAAATTTTGTCCATAATTCTATTATCCACTTACACACTTTAAGGCCAACTAAAGTCCTAATATCCCTAAAAATGTGGAATTAAACCATGTCACAAGTTTTAAGAGAATTTTTAGTAAAGCATGGTGAGCTTGTCACATCCTATTCATAATGTAGCGAGATTAAATTGTACATTATCATCTAATGGGGAAAAAAGGAAAAAAGAAGAAAGTTTAAAATAGAATAATCTGGTTACTCTTGTATTTCCTTGACTTTTGTTCCTCTAGGACATCTGAAGATATTTAGTTTTCATTGTTCTCTGAGTAGCTCATGAATATTTCAGTTCCAAATGGTTGAATGTTCTTTTTACTAGCCCATTTAAATTGCAGCACAAATATATTTTTTTATGTGTGTTGCTGGGAGACTTAGTGATTTAGGGAGTTTTACTTTTTTTTAGCAATGAAACAATAGACTGTATAGAGACTATAACAGTCACGTTTATTTAAGATTGCAGTAGAATAGAAATATGTTTTTTTTAATGTTTAATAATGAAATCACTCTTTTATTTTAACAATTATATGGAATAATAGTTTTCAAACATTCAAAGCCTTTAGTGCACATTAAAAAGATTTGAATTAGATCATTCTCTAGTTCCTTCTATAAGAGATTCCCTTTGTGTCTCTTCGTACAGGTCTTTTCAAAGAGTTGAAATGATATGAAGTGTTCCCTTATTATTGCACTCACTTTGACTTTAGTGTGAAATAGATCATAAATAGAGATGGCCTCAAAGTCCTGGCTCTATGAATATGAAAAAATTTGATCTGACTGAAAGCAATTTAATCAATATTTATAGCATATTTTTATATACACAATTCTGATTCCCATATCTCCTTATATCATTAAGATAATCCTGCATAAGAGAAAGCAGATACTACCTTGTCATGTTAATATGTTCAGCACATTGTGGAATTACAGGAGTTTTATAAATCAATTATTTTGATATGCATTTTAAGCCCAGGTCCAAAATGTATAGCCAAACCCATCTTACTTTCAAACGTGACTTATTTTAAAATATAAAGAAAGAAAAAATTAAACACTGGAATAATCACATCCAAATTTGAAGTTATTAAATAAGTGAATCTAGTAAAACATTGGAAGAAACAGAATAGGAAGAATAAAATATCTGGAAATGGAAAAAAATATAAATGATGAAGTTGGCTGTGCTGCTATCAGATTTTCCTCTGAGCATAGTATTTTTATGATTTATTCTGATGATCATCCACATGACATCGACATGACATGCCCACGAGTTACTCACGAATCAGAGAAACCATATTATCTTTTACTATTTAAAGAAAACAATGTGAAACTTTCGGCCTCAGGCCATAGTATTAAAAGGAAATAACAACAGTTAGAAGAGTAATTCAGTGTTGAAAAAGGCTATTTCTTTTTAATTTAAAGAGTATCAGTTAGTGATCTACTTTTATTTAATTTATTAGTCAGTTTGCAAGAGAACAGTGGTTCCAAAAGAAATCATTTGAAAGGAAAAAAGGAAAAACAAGCTTGTTGGCTGTATGAAATGTCTCTTGGTACAATATTCTTCTTAATTTAGGAGTTTGGCCAGGGAACATAGAATTGGTAGAGATTCATTATCTGCTGATGTAGTATAGGTTGTGGTTTATTAAAGACTACACCTAGTTCCTCCTTGCTCATGGCCTCAGGGTTTGTATAGCAAATAAACCACTTTATTTGAGTAACAATACTTAGGAAATGTTAGAGCTTTTTAAATCTTGCATAATATTTATGCATTCAGTACTTGGTCCCTCCAGAAAGTTTTATTATAAAAGTTAAAATTCTCATAAATGCTAGAGAAAATACACTATTGAAAATTTAAATATCTAATTGCGTCTACCATATTTTATATAACTCACGCTCGAAAGTCCAAATATTTAAATATATTAATGTGAAATAAGGTGTTAAAGTTGTAATGCTGACATAGAGGAATAGCAATAAAAAGAGTTAAAGGAAAGGTATAGAGCCATTTTAGAACCTACTAAAAGAAGGCAAGAGTAAGGGTGATGATCTGGCTGTGTGAGAGAAAAATAATAGTCTCCTGAAAGCCTGCATTTATAAATACTGAAGATTATATAGTAGGTTTCCAACAAACACTTGGTAGATGATTCATTTTTATGATTCTTGATTCAGAAAAAAACCTCTTGTTTTTCCCCAATTTGGTAACTTATTTGGTTAGAAAATAGGTTGAATGGTAAAATTCAAGTAAGTGTGATCTTACTGAGACCAGTTTCCCAATCATGATATCCTAGGTGATAATTTTATAATGTCTGAGTGGCTACAAATCCATCTTAATATTGATGCCGTATGTATATAAGCCCACTTAAATAAAGAGCGTTGTTGTCTCACCCCACCAAAAACATTTGGTGTACAAATCCTACAATAACCTATATCGGCTCTGTTCAGTGGAGTAGAGGACCATGCAGTTTTAGTAGTTGTATGAATAAACTCACTCTTGAAAGGAGGATTTTAAAAAAAATAAGGCTTAAAATGTATAAAGGAGCATCAGTGTAAGATCATTACAGGCAACATCAAATGTTTCTTAAGAGTGTCTAGGCATGTGTAAAGAAAAGAATATTATTCTTTCCTCATTTCCTTTGCTAACATCAACAGCGGGCTGCTGATTTTCAGATAATTATGGATTGCATGATGAAGGAAACAGGCATATTTTTTACCAGGAAATAAGATGAAAGTGCCAACCGAGTCTGGAAGATACGGTAATGTGATGTGACTGCTGTCAGGAGCCCAAGAAGCTGAAATTAAGCACACTGGCAAAGTAAAAAAAAAAAAAAAAAAATAGGTGCAAGCTATAAGAGGGTTTTTTCTAAAGTGTCTGATTTTGTATATGAATACATGACTTACAAGGATGTGCTCCTTGTTAACCTGTGTGTCCCAAAAAAGCAATACACATCTTGTCATAAGAAGATACCCAATACTTTCTTTTACAAGTGATTTCAAAGGATATAGATATTTGATATTTACAATGACACCATGCAGTAGCTATTATTATTATTATTATTCCCTAGATGAAACAGGGATACAGAGTTGAAATGACAGTAATATGACTTAATGTGAAAGATCCAGGGCCAAATCCAGATCGTCTGAGTACTTTCATGCTTCTGCCAGTGAAATTCTGAATATAAATAAGAGTCACTTTATGTATTAATGTTGTCTTTACAAAAAAGTAAATTATTTAAAACAATCTTTAGAGTTTAGGTAAAAATACAAATAACGAAGTTAGTATTTTAATAAGAAACACAATAGTAAAATAATATTAAGTATAAATAGTTGATAGTAAATTTTAAAAAACGGAGTGTAATTTGAGAAGAGAACTGATTTTTAATAGTTCTCAAAAAAGTAAACATGGTAAAGGAAAAGTTTAAAGAAAGCTCTGTGGTGAATATAGAAAAGGAAGGGACTGCTCAAGTTTGGTAATGGGAGCAATGTTTTTTTTTTTTTTAAGTTATTATAGAAATCGATCCTCAAGGTTATAAAAATTGAAGCACTCTGGAAAAGTACCAAATATAAAGTATGCAAAATTATAAGTAATATTCCTTAGAGATAACCAGTTTGGGCCTTGTTTCTATTTAGATATTCTATTCTGTTCTTTATAACTCTAAAAAGTACATTCATACTCTAGGGTAATATTCAATATTCTCAACAACCAGTGCAGCAAAAGCATATCGCCATTTGAATGAATGCTCACTAGTCCTGGAGTTAGGCCAATATTTATCTCCTGAGTACCAGCTCTGTTTATGTGTCTATTGCTTAATTTATCATATGAAAAAGAAATCATTTTCTAGGAACTCCCATGAATAAACATAAATAATTTAGCTCATTAATGACCTTTCCCCCTTTACCTTTTCCTCCTTCCATTTTAATTATGATCTTCTTCAGTTAACTTTAGATTTCATTGAGTTTTTCTCCATAGACTAATATTTTGGAAAATATCTTAAGGATATATTCTTTTATTGATTTCCTTTCTGTCTCTGTCTCTCTCCTCTTTTCCTTTCCATATAGCTATAGATACATGGATACAGATATATAAATACAAATATATACGGGCATACCTGGAGATTCAGTTCCATATCACTGCAATAAAGCACATCTCAATAGAGCCAATCACATGAATTTGTTACCTAGTGCATGTAAAAGTTGTGTTTACACTAAGATGTAGTCTCATAAGTATGCAATGGCATACTGTCTAATAGAAATGTATGTACCTTACTTTAAAAAATACAAAGCAAATCAAAAGAACAATTACAACAGTAACATCAAAGATAAAATTGATCACAGATCACCATAACAAATATAATAATGAAAATGTTTGAAATATTGTGAGTATTATCAAAATGTGACACAAAGACACAACCTAAGCAGATGCTATTGGAAAGATGGCACTAATATACTTGCTTGATTCAGCATCGCCACAAACCTTCCATTTGTTTAAAAAAAAAAAGAAAAAAACCCTCACACACAGTATTTGTGAAGTACAATAGAGCAAAATATGTTTCTGTATTAAATATCTTATTTAGGATAAGTCATCTTTTTCATTCACCTGATCTGTCATGGACTAAATCACCTAAGAGTGATGTGTTTCTAGTCTCTTATCTTTTCTGAGGATTCTATTTCAGGAGTATAGATTCTCTGTTATCTGTTATATATTTTCTAACATTATAATATTTGTAAACAAATATTTGTTGTGAACTGAATATTTTATGATGGTGAAAACTTTTCCAGGAATGATTTTATTTTTGTACTGAATAAAAACCTAGCCTATAAAAATTGCAATCTGAATTACACCTTTACTCAACATTTGTTTTAACTTTTCTGGACCCTTTGTTCAAAATGCAGTTTTGGTAATAAAAATATATGTTTATCATGTTTCCATTCTCATAAGACAGAATGTACTTATTTCCATTCTTTCCACTACATACGAATAAAAATCCTTTAAATTGTATACAAAATACACATAAGAACTCCCTGAAAGCTGGAGAGAAGGTTGTCTGGCTAAGGACCTTGGATATAAACCCAAGAAATTACTCAGTGGCCAGTTACCTGAGTTTTCATATTGATTCATATACCCCAGACTAGGAGCTGAAGAAACAAGCAAACTGGAAATTCCAAAGGGAACAGACAAAAGAAAAAGCCTCTCCACCCTAAACCAATAACATCCAGTATTTTCCTGGAGCTGAAGTTGTTGTAATACTGTATGTTCTAACTTTATTTTTAGAAGTAGAGAGCAAGTAAATGCTCAGTACAAATAAACCAGTTCACTTGTGCTTAGAATTTTTTGTTTCAGATTTTTAAGTTTCAGATTATTGGGATTTGAAGAAATGGAAGAAAATTTTAGAGATAGACTATTTTTTTTTTCTTAGAAAATTTCAATCCTTTCTTAAAAGGTATATAGATCAGGAATTCTATTACAAATCAGTATCATGAAAGGAGTGGATTATTTGTTCTAAATAAACATGTAACACTCATTGTGCAAAGTATGTTTTCTTCTTTATTCGTTCTGCCTGCTTGAAGTAACATTAAGTTGATTTTTGATATGGTATGACATTGACATTACCAGAAGTGCAAACCCTTAAATGTCATTTATCACAGAGGTACATTCACATTTTGCCTCCTAATGACTATAATCATAAATGATATATTTTGACCATCTACCCTATGCAGGACACAATCTGAGATTTGGTAGGGCATAAAGAAGAAAAATAAGATAACTTTTTTTTGTTGCTATTGTTCTCAGGATGCTTATAACCTTATTTCTGTATTGTACCAACAGATGTCAAAGTAATGGAGAAAAATATTTTAAAAGCACACAGTTTGTTTTATCGTCTACTGTTTTCCAATTGTGTATTCTTTTTTTTTTTTTTTTTTTGTCTTTTTGCCATTTCTTGGGCCGCTCTCGAGGCATATGGAGGTTCCCAGGCTAGGGGTTGAATCAGAGGTGTAGCTGCCGGCCTACACCAGAGCCACAGCAATGAGGGATCCAAGCCATGTCTACAACCTACACCACAGCTCACAGCAACGCCGGATCCTTAACCCACTGATCAAGGCCAGGGATCGAACCCACAACCTCATGGTTCCTAGTCGGATTCGTTAACCACTGCACCACGATGGTAACTCCTGTTGTGTATTCTTATAAAAATATTTAGCATGCATGTTTATTTATAAGGTCTACATATGTACAATTATATTAACACACATGCCCTTCATAAAATACAGGGAAATTAGAAATTGAAAAGGTAATATAAAATACAATAAATTAATGATAGGAAATATATGTTTAGGCTATTAATGTACTTCATGAATTAGGTCTTAATTGCATATAATCCTTGTGACTTTTGAATTCAGGGGCCATATTTCAAGTAGGCTTGATAATTTTTTGTCAGTCTTCTTATATCTCATTTTTTAATCTTTAGTATGATAAAGATTCATCAAGTATATATTCTAGTGCCTTGTTTTTGTATTTCTTATTGGTATGATCTTCACATTGTGTATTGAAACTTCATATTATCTGCGGTATGTTTCAAAACACTGAAAGAGATTAAGAGTTGGAGGAAGCTGTATTCAACCTCTTTAGATGGAGGAATTCCCATTCCTTTCTTGGGATTTTTTCCTGTACCACATGACATACACAGCAATTGAGCATCTCACAAGCAGAATCAGTGTAGGTACTGGAAAACATATATATTATTTTTTTAATAAGAAACATACATATAAATTAAACCTCTAATAGTTCTTTTCTGTAGCTAGTAAATTACTTTGGCAGTCAATTTTTAGTCAGCATTTTGGAAACCAATGACATAAATTACAGATGACTGTATGTATGTTGGTCTATCTCTGGTCTCTCTATCCTGTTTCATTCATCTGTTTGTCTGTTATTTCACTAATACCATGTTGTCTTGATTATTGTAGCCTGTAGCTTTGAATTTGGGAGGTGTCACTTTTCCAACTATTTTTACCTCAGTATTATTTTGGCTATTCTGTTTCTTTTGCCTTTCCACATAAACTTTAGAATCAGTTGGTCAGCATCCATTAAAATAACTTGTGAGATTTTGATAAGGACTACATTGAATCTATAGATCAAGTAGGAAAGAACTGCTGTTTGTCAATAATATCTTTTTATCTGTGAACAGAGTGTTCTTTGCAATCATTTGAGTTTTGTAGTTTTCCTCATATAGAACTTGTTCAACTTCTGCTAAGTTTTCATTTTTGAGTGATGATGTAAATGGTATTGTTTTTAAGTTCAAATTCCATTTGTTTGTAAATAGGAAAGTGTCAGGTTCCTCTTCTCTGCACTCTCTTTCTCAGTCCTTGCCTACACACAACAGAGATTCATAGGTGCAAGCTGAGAAGTGCCACTAGTAGAGCCAGTAGGCTTTATCTCACAAGGATGGAGTCAGGCAATCTAGCAACACCAGACTAGACCCAGTGATCTTGCTGTGCAGGGGTGGAGGCAGGTGCTCTCTCCAAGCAGGAGCAGTAAGCTCTTGATGGTTCCTCTCGAACCGACACCTCAGTGTGACAACACAGACCTGGGCTCTTTTAATAAGCTATTCTGGCTCATCGCTCCAAGCAAAAAATGCTCCTGCTGATTGCCTTGAAGATCGCTATCAAGAGTAATGGTGTACAGAAATTTTGATTTATGCCCTCAGAGAGAGCAGGCCACCCTAGGTAGGGACTGGCCCATGCTTCAACTGGATCTCTCCTTATATTCCTATATCTCAGACCTGTTTGGGGACTGCTGTTCTCTTGCTCCAGGCCCACTTATTTCCTGTCCCAACACCCCTGCTCCCATGCATGCATAAAGGGGCACGTTTTGAACCTCTAATTGGTTCTGGGCAAGGATGCCTTATTTGCATGGAAAAAGGTCGAGGAGCATTCCTCTGGTATCTGCATGTGTCTTCATGGTTTGATGGATCACAGGCCTCCCATTTTTGGCAATCAGTAAATGGCCTGTTTTAAATCACCCCAGTCTGAGTCCCTATTCTGTCCTTCCTAACAAAAGGAATTGGTTTTTTTATATTAATTTTGTATCTTTCAACCTTGCTATAATCACACTTTAGTTCCAGTTTTCTTTGTTATTTGTTTTGGATTTTCTGCATAGACAATTATGCCATCTTTGAACAAGGACAGTTTTATTTCCTCATTCTCTATCCATATGCCTTTTATTTCTTTTCCTTGTCTTAATTAATAAGAACTTCCAGTACAATGTTGAAAGGAGTGGTGAGAGTGGATATTCTTGCCTTGTATCTGATCTAAGTGGGGGAGCTTCAAGTTCCTCACATTAAGTATGATATTAGCTATAGGGGTTTTGTAGATATTCTTTATAAAAGTTGAGGAAGTTCCCCCCGTGTTCCTAGTTTACTAAGAGTTTTTTGTCATGATTGGATGTTGCTCAGTGGCTTTTCAAAACAAAACTTTTATCTCACTCACATAAAACCCATTCCGGGTTCAGGGGACTCTCCAGTGTAGCTGTCCTCAGGACTTAGTTTTATTATATGCAACCTCAAAGTCAACAAATATTATGATAATAACCACTTTGAGGGGAAAAGGGCATGAGGAACTGAATGCCTCCTCTTAAATATATATTTTTGAAAATTATTTAAAGAAAATTACTTGGCTGTACTTATCTTCAAAGGGACGGAGGAGTATAAGAATCCATTACCAAACAATGAAAAATGCTAAATATGTTGGTGTATAATCATAATGTCTGAAGTAAAACTTTAATTAAAATACAATAGATTCTGTTTGAGAACATCTTATAAAAAAAATGAGGATAAATGAAAACACAACAACAGAAAAACAGCTAACAACAATGGAGCAGAGATTTATAATCCTCCCCAGCAAGACAGGGAAAGTTGAGAAGGAAGTAGAAAACTTACAGGGATGGAAAAAGGTAACTGTATTCAATATCTGAAACTATTAGCTTCCTTAATTTCAAATATGATTCTGTACTTTTCGATGAGTATTCTTTAGTTAGAATTTAGCTGTAGGAACTATACTGAACAAGTTTAGATTCTGGGAAAAATAATAATTCAATAGTTAGGGTAGTCATTTTAACCAGAGAATGTTTGCAATTTTTTATAATTATGCAATTATTACACTCATTCATTTTTTTATAATTTTATATTTTGTTGAAACGATAACCACAGTAAATCTTACATAAAATAATCTGTACATATTTATAGTGGCAATATAATTTGAAGGCCATTATGTTAGATATTATTTGCAGATGTTAGGCCTTAAGATGAACACTGAAGATAAATCTTTATGAATTAGACACGAATCTAATAAGTTTTTTAAAAGATTTTTAGTATCTATCAATTAAAATGACAAATGATTTAAAGAGCTTTAGTGTAACTGAAATGACATTAGCTGACAGCTGGGAACATAGCCCTACAAGGAAGTAAAAAGGCTCAACACCTACAGATACAATTTAACAGAATGTATTTCAACCTGGAGTATTTTTGAATGCATACTGTACAACTAGACAGGATGTTATTTGCAGCAAGAAGTATTACGCTTCAAATAAATTTAAGAGCTCATAAGCAACATAAGAATATATTATTTAGAAACTACACCTATCATTTAGTATTAATACTAAAAACTGTGAAAACCTGATATACTTATTCCTATTTTCTTATTAGAAGTCAGCTCAGCAGAACTTAGATCCTTTTTGGAAATCTGTAGCCTTCAACTGTGTTCCAATGTCAACCAACCCTGATGAAACATTTTTGAAGTGCATGTATACCTTATGTATTCACCAACTATGATCATATTAAATAGGACTCACCTCAAATTGTTAAAAATCCAGGGACATCTGTATATACAATTAAAATAAATATTAATTTATTAGATCATTATCCCCCAATTTTTTCAAAAATTTAAATTAATTAACCTGTTATACATTCTCATTTCCAGGACAAATAGCAAAAGCAATGTCATGCCAGCAACTCCTTAGTATATAATCAATGTATAAATCCAAATAGTGGTATTCAAGACTGCCAACTATGTCAGTTGCTTTGAAGTATTGTTGAAAATGTTAACATTGGTGGTTAATTACTTAGTTAAAACTACAGAGTGATTTCTGATCACGTGTATTTATTTCTATATTTCTATTTAGCTTCTTGTGGGTGGATCTTCTATTTAATTTTTAAAATCTTTATGTAAGTTTACTGAACATATTTTGAGAAATTTGAAGAAAAGCAGAACTAAAATCAATCAATAGTTCCATCACCCAAAAAAAGACCACAGTGAACATTTTGGAGTATATCTTTCCAGTTTTCAATCACTGCAGTTTAGTTTGCCTTTTTTTTTTTCTTTTTGTGTTACCAGTCATTCTAAGTATAAACTTTAAGCCCTAATTTTTACATTTACTTATAACATATTAGTTTCAGGTGTACAATATAACGATTCACTCTTTTCATCTATTGTGACATGATCACCACAATAAGTCTAATTAATATCCATCACCATACATAGTTACAAATTTTTCTTTCTTGTCATGAGGATTTCTAAGATATACCAGAAAATCCTGTAAAACTTTCATGAAAGCCAACAAGAAAGTCAGTTGGTCAGAAATTGAATCTTGAAGGTTTACTTGAATTTCGCACACAAATTCTGATCTAGATTTTGTTTTCGACAGATCTGTCTCTTGGTTTTCAGAATTTTCCATACCTCTAGCTATCTCTCTGCCTGTAGACTTTTATATTTGAATCTACTTCTTTATCATTTTTATCTCTTTCAAGTACAACATCTTAATCACCTCAATTATTTTATTTTCCTTCACTCAGGACTGTATAATCATGGGTCTAACAGATATAGATATAGATATATAGATATAGATAGATACATAGTCTTCAACAAGAAACAAACCAGAACAATATTTGAAAAGAATAGAGAAAAGAATGAGTACATGGAGAAAATATGTTCTATTAAAGAACAAAATACAGAAGAGTCTTTACTGTCATGGCAAAATAGATTCATGTGAAAAATAAGCAAATAAACCATACCACCGGAGGACACCTTTGGGTTCATATATTTCACAACTTCATTTTACACATGATGAAACTGAGACTTAAGTGTTTTTTCCTGAGCTCTTCATGCCAACTCTTTGGTGGTAGACTTGGGACTCTGGTGCTAGACTTTTAGTCTAAATGTTTATTGTTGTTGTTCTCATATTTCAAGTAGAATCATGTTTAAAGAAGCATTTTGATTGAAGCATAACTTTTTTTTTAACATTTCCCTGAGGTCATGCTGGCATTTAGCTTGTAATTTCTTATTTGGTACATCATGATGTAAAATAATTTTATCCTTGACATTGGCAGTTGTAGACAATATTAATGTGATAATATTGAGGAAACAAGACAGTCTTTTTCTGCTCGATTTGGTAGAACAAGATGGGTCTTATGATTCAGTGATTCAAAAATTAGGTCAGTCATTTCAGAACTAAGGCACATTTTTAGAAAAAGAATGTGAAATTTTCTGAGTTCACTAGGTCCCAATCAGGCTTGAACAGCAAATAGGAGGACATGACATAGTCTTTACAAATTCTTTTAGCATGTAATAATAACAGAAAGCACAAAAGAAAAAAAAATCAACACATTGTGATGTACAAATATATTATAGTTCCATTTTGAAGTTCTATGAAATATGAACCATAGGCAGTGGTAAGATCAAATTATGTTTCAGAAAAGCACTCATAGATTAAAAGGGTACAAACCAAAGGCCAGATTACTAGTCACTGAGCAAGAAATGGAATAAACCCGAGTCATGAAAATTATGGGATTAATATCATAGCAATGTAGAATTGAGTAGTGATGTAAAAATTGGATATTTAAGGCTCACGCTCAGGAAGTCTCAACTAAAAGGTGCATGCTTGTGAGTGATACATGTGGAGACAGGCATACATGGGAATGGGTGAAATTTCCTAGTTAAGCTCGAAGAATAGGTCAGGTTAGATGAAAATAGACAGTACCAGAAAAGGGAAAAAATTCAATAGGCAAAGAGTTAGGGAGGAGAATCTGAAAGAAGTAAAGTGCTACCAGAGAAAAGAGGCTGTTTAGCTTATATCTGTAATGAAGCTATGAGTCTCATCCTAACTTCTTTGTTTCAGAATTTCCAGCATCTTTGAGAGCTGTCTTAGGTTTGAAATTCCCTACACTGTATTTCAGTTATTTTGAGAAAAGCTTCATAGTTCTCTGTTTTATGGCTCCCCTGGACAAACCTTCTGAGTCATGGCTGGCTTTACTTCACAGTGTGTGGGCAGTGTTGTGCTTCACACTAAGTGACAGCCTTGCCTGAGTTGCTCAGGACTGCAAGTAGGACAGTCAGAAGGCTGACTGGAATCTTAGCATCTACGGATTTTGATACATTGCAGGGGCTCCTGAAAATGATTCTTTACCGATACTGAAGAGCTTTTTTCTTTACTGATACTGAAGAGCTTTTGTTTATATAGATAACTATAGATATATACTTATCTATATAAACTTACAGATAGATAGATATAGATAAAGATTTATATAGCTTTATAGTTAAGACTTTATTTTTTATATTAGAATTCATTCAGGTGATGCCCCCTTAGGTTTAGAGAAAAATTTAATGGATATTGCAGATAATTCTCATAACCAGCCACCCCCAATACCACACATACAGTTTTCCCTATTAACATCTTGCACTGTGTAATTTATCTATTGCAAATGATGAGCCAATTTATTAAATAAAGTCTATAGTTTACATTAAGGCTCACTCTCAGTGATATATATTCCATCATTTTTCACAAATGTTCAATGATATGTATCTACCATTACAGTACCATACAGAGTAGTTTCACTGCTGTATAAATCCCCTGCACCCTGCCTATTCATCCATTCATCCTCCTCCAAACTCCTGGCAACCACTTACCGTTTTAGTCTCCATATTTTTGCCTTTCCAGCACTTGTATAGTTGGAATCATATAATGTGAAGGTTTTTTATAGAATGAGTTCTTTCACTTAGTCATATGCATTTGAGGCTCCTCCAGTTCTTTTCATTGAATCATAGCTCCTTTCAGTACTGAATAATATTCCATTGTCTGGATATACTGTAGCTTATCCATCCACCTACTCAAGAACATTTTGGTTCCCCCCAATTTTAAGTAATTATGAATAAAGTTACTATAAATATTTGAGTATTTAATTTGGTAAGAAACTG